>NC_091286.1:574734610-576018896 GCF_032444005.1 Ranitomeya imitator | reverse complement strand
CCTATAGCATCGCCACAGCAGCAGCAAAAAAGGCAACAAAAAAAGTTTATTATTTGTCTCTTTTAGGGGAGGAAAAGCTTAGGTAAATCCAAGCATAAAATCTGTGCCATCTGTAGAGAAGATCTTTCACCCACCTGGGAGAAGAGACTATGTAATACTTGCATACAGCAGACAGTATCCGAGAGTCTTCCCGGGTTTGCAGCCGATCTAAAAACCCTGATTAAGGAGCAAGTGGAGGACACCTTTAGATCCCTAAAAAGTGGGAAAAAACGGAGAAAGACCAGACACAGGTCCCCGTCTCCGGTCTCAAAATCTGACAGTGATAGTGCGAGTTCAGTATCCTCTAACTCCTCCTCCTCATCGTCATCATCCACTTCTTCCTCGGGGGGACACAACTGTTTCCCACTAGAGGACACCGATGGCCTCATAAAAGCAGTGAGAAGTACTATGGGGCTAGTAGACTCCCACCCTAAAAAATCGGTATAAGACATCATGTTTGGGGGTCTAGAACAAAAAAAGAGAAGGGCTTTTCCGCTTAATGACGCAATAGCGGCTTTAATTAAAAAAGAATGGCAAAAACCCATGAAAAAGACTCTTTTAACTCCAAAAAGGAAATACCCCTTCGAGGATGAATCCTGCTCCTTTTGGGAGAAAGCCCCCAAGTTAGATGTAGCAATAGCTAAAGCTTCAAAAAAATTCGCTCTCCCGTTCGAGGATATGGGGGTCCTAAAAGACCCTATGGACAAGAAGGCAGACGTCTTCCTCAAAGGCTCTTGGGAGGCAGCGGGAGGAGGCCTAAAACCAGCAGTAGCAGCTGCATGTACATCCCGCTCCCTAATTTGGTTGAATCAACTAGAGGGTCAATTAAAAGGGAAAACTTCCCGGGACTCGATACTGAACACCTTACCAGTAATGAGGGGGGTTGCGGCTTTTCTGGCTGACGCCTCGGCCGACTCCATCAGATTAGCCGCCAGGTCAGCAGTGTTTGCTAATGCAGCCAGGCGCGCCCTCTGGCTTAAGAACTGGCCAGGCGACTTGCAAACAAACAAAATTGTGTACCATACCCTGCGAAGGAGAATTTTTGTTCGGTTCTACCTTAGACGACATCCTTGAAAAAGCAGGGGACAGCAAGAAGTCCTTTCCCTCTCTGGGTCTGACCTCTTATCGGAAGCCCTTTCGGAACAAGAGGTTTTTCCGTAAGAACCCGGGGAGAGGCCAGGGAAAATGGGAGGATAAGAGGAACAAAAATAAGGGGTTCATCTTCAACAAAAACCCCAACGATGGCAAGAAACCTTCACAATGAAGGTTCGCCCCAGGTGGGAGGGAGACTATCTCTCTTTCTCCCAACCTGGGAAAGGATTACCTCCAGTCAATGGATACTGAACATCATAGAATCAGGACTGAGGTTAACATTCAAAAGATGCCCTCGTCCCTCTTTTACGATGACATCTACAAGATCTTCGGCAGAAGAGCAGTTGGCACTAGAAAACGAAGTCATCGGGTTAGTAAAGAAGGGAGTACTCCTGGAGGTTCCCCCACAAGAAAGAGGGCAAGGGTACTATTCCCCTCTATTCCTGAGGAAGAAACCAGACGGTTCCTTCAGGACCATTATAAACCTGAAAAACCTAAACGATTACCTAGAGGTTCAAGCATTCAAGATGGAAACGATAAAGTCATCTATCAAAATGCTGTTTCCCCAATGCTTCATGGCGGTCCTAGACCTGAAGGACGCATATTATCACGTCCCAATACACAAGGATCACCAGAGATTCCTCAGGATGGCAGTTCACATCAGGGGAGTCCGAAGTCACTTCCAGTTCTCAGCTCTACCATTTGGTCTAGCCATAGCCCCAAGGGTTTTCACAAAACTGATCGCGGAGGTAATGGCTCACCTCAGGGAAGAAAATACCATATCTGGACGATTTCTTGGTGATAGGCTCCTCCACGCAACATTGCGAGAATCAACTGGCAATAGTGATACATTCCTTAAAGGAATTGGGTTGGCTAATAAACATAGAAAACTCCAGACTAATGCCTTCTCAGGTCCAGGAGTACCTAGGTCTCACCCTAGATTCCAAAAAAATGGAAACTAAAAAGTTTAGTATCGAGAATTCAATCTCTCCCCTCCATAACACTCCGTCAGGGTATGTCCCTCTTAGGCTCCATGACCTCTTGCTTCCCCGCGGTCCAGTGGGCCCAACTACATTCAAGAGATCTCCAATGGCAGATATTGTCAGAGCAAATCCATCTAGGGGGGCATTTAGACGGGCGGTTAACTCTATCTCCTCGCTCCAGTCACTCTCTGACATGGTGGACATCGCAGGAAAATCTTTCCCAGGGAGTCCCATGGGTAGTTCAGATCTCGAAAGTCCTGACTACGGATGCAAGCCCCTCAGGGTGGGGGGCTCATCTGGGCGATCTGGTAGCCCAGGGCATCTGGTCTCCGTCACTAGCAAACAAATCCTCCAATATGAAGGAACTTCTTGCGGTCAAATTTGCCCTTCAGGAATTCTTGGGGGTCCTTCACTCTCACCACGTAAGAGTGATGTCGGACAACCGGGTGGTGGTATCATACCTAAATCACCAAGGGGGCACCCGTTCCAAAAATCTAATGGAAGTGACCAAGTCAATCCTACAAATAGCCGAGAGCAACCTCCTATCCCTAACAAGCCTTCACATAAAGGGAGTAGACAATTACAAAGCAGACTTTCTCAGTCGGTCCAGCCTAAAACAGGGGGAATGGGAACTAAATCAGGCGATATTTACCCAGATCACAGAAAAATGGGGCGTTCCCAAAATAGATCTCTTTGCGAGCCACCTAAACAAAAAAGTAGTCTCCTTTTGCTCCCTATCTCCCCTGGGGAACCCAGTAGTAGTGGACGCATTTCTGATGTCTTGGGGTCACCAACTGGTCTATGCCTTCCCTCCTCTTATCCTGATTCCGGCAGTGCTGAGGAAGATTCGGGAGGACGGGGCGCTGGTAATCTTAATTGCCCCGTTCTGGCCGAAGAGACCTTGGTTCTCCTGGATGAGGAAGATGTCAATATCCGACCCATGGGTATTACCAGACCTCCAAGATCTATTGTCACAGGGCCCAGTCCATCATCCGCAAGTCAAGAACTTGCACTTGACAGCTTGGCTCTTGAAAGGAAACTATTAGAAAGCAGAGGGTTCTCTCCGGGTTTAATATCAACTTTGTTACAAAGTAGGAAGCTGGTTACAACGAAACAGTACGGCAAGATATGGAAAAAGTTTGTCATCATTAGGTGCGAAATTAGGGAAAAAAATTCCCCTTAATTCCATATTAGAGTTCCTACAAAACGGGTTGGAGATGGGTTTAGCCACTAGTACCCTAAAAGTTCATGTGGCAGCATTGGGAGCCCTATTTAATTTTGATTTAGCTTCAAACAGGTGGGTCTCTAGATTCATCAGAGCAGCAGGAAGATCGAGGCCTCTTCCGGTAAAAGTTGGTCCTTAAAGCTCTAACTAGTCCACCATTTGAACCATTACACGAAACTTCAATAAAAAACTTATCTCTTACCTGTCTCTTACATTACCTAGAAGTCACTAGAGAGAGTAGGGAGGATCCCTCTCTGTTTGTGTGTTTCCAGGGTCCCCGGAAGGGGAAAAAAGCATCTAAAGCCACCATAGCAAGATGGATCACGGACGCCATCAGTCTTTCATACTCGGCAAGTGGAATGTCCGTTCCCGGGGAGGTTAAGGCTCACTCGACAAGGGCAGTGGCAACTTCTTGGGCGGAGAAGGCCGGAGCTTCGATTGACCAGATATGTAGAGCTGCTACCTGGTCCTCACCATCCACATTCTATAGGCACTATAGATTGGACCTAATCTCCTCCTCAGACCTTACCTTCGGTAAAAGGGTTCTGGAAGCGGTGGTCCCTCCCTGAATGTACTATCTATGCAAATCTCTCCGTGGTGCCGTCATGGGCGACAGAGAAAAATATAGTTCTTACCGATAACGGTATTTCTCTGAGCCCATGACGGCACCCGTACATTCCCTCCCTTCACTTGTGGGTGCACACATCAACATAGTGCCATAGTCTATTCATAGTTTTTAAAGTCACGCGGTATCTAGTTATGCTAAACAGTTAAAATTAACAAATGTTTTTAGTAGTCTCCCATCATTCTCTATGTAAAACAACTGATGCGGGAGAGTGGTGCCGCCTTTTTGTCCGTGGGTTTCCTGTCCTTGGTGGGCGGATCCCCTTTCTCCGTGGTGCCGTCATGGGCTCAGAGAAATACCATTATCGGTAAGAACTATATTTTTTTCAGTTATTAAATTATTTCCAGTCTATAAACGGTTCACACACATCAGATTGGTATAATGCATGTACAGGATGTATTTACATTGGGATCTTATACAGAGATTAGAGGTGGAGATTTTTCTTTCTCGCCTCATTGGGGGACACAGGTAACCATGGGTGTATGCTGCTGTCACTAGGAGGCTGACACTATGCAAATAAAGAAGTAACTCCTCCCCAGCAGTATACACCCTCCGACAGGCACCAGGCAACTCAGTTTTTGCTTAGTGTCTGTAGGAGGCAGGCCTGGATCTAACCCCAGATCCGCATTTCTTTTTACAGGGATTTGTTTTGTTTATTAACCTTTTCCCTTTCTTTTTCACACTCTTTTCTTCAGCGTAACAGGGTGCAGTTTTTCTCACCCTGTTTTGCCTACTTTTAGCGACTGAGAGAGAAGTGTGGTTTCACCCACATCGCACCCTCTCGGACCCGCTGGGCAGGACTCTGTCCCCTGTCACCCTTTCGGGTACTTTGTCTCCTGTCACTCTTTCGGGTGTTCAGGGTGACCTCTCCTCGGTGGCCAGTCCTGCCGTTTCCCCTCCTCATCCCTCTCCTCGGAGTGGGCTGAGAGGAAGACGGCGGTCACTTCCAATGACTCTCTCCCCCTGGTTAGGTGTCGACGCCGTCTTCTGCGCCAAAGAGTTTGCGGCGCGGGAAGGAGGACTTCTTCCAGGACCCTCTCCCACCAGGGATCCTGATGGTTCCTCATCTCCAGGTAGGGAGTCTTCAATCAACAAAACCCTTTCCCTTCCTTCCCCCACCCTGCCCGCCAGCGATCTACATAGATCTTACCAGGCTTCCTTTTGATAGGGGACAGGGCCGCATTTTCAGGCGCCGGGATGTGCTACACCAGTGGGGAAAGAGATCATAACGCTGGCATTTTTTCCCTCCTTTTATTTAAACTTGCAGGCGCGCGCCCGCCATTTTTTTCTCCCTCTCCCGGCCTTTTCTCCTTCTTTTGGCGCTTGCGCGCCCTCTTGTGGCGGCCGGCATTATTGCGGCCGGGAATTTTTCAGCGCTCTGGGGGGCGTTTTCTTATATTCCCCCTTCGGCGCCTGTCCACGCCCACAGCGTCGCGCGGTCTCCGCGCTTTTTCTGCTGCTCCCTGTCAGCGTCTGCTCACCGCTTGGGACACAGGATTCTCGGGGGAACACGGGCACCTGCGGCTACCGCTATCGCTGTTTTTCAGCAGGCTTAGCGCTACTGCTCCCTCGGGCTCAACTCCTCCCGGCAGTACTTCTCCGCACCTGGACAAGGTAATATCCCCCTATGTCCGACCCCGCCCCGGCCTTTGCCACTACGGCCATCCATTACGCCTGCGCTCACTGTAAGAAAAAGTGGGCCTCAGGTCAGCCTTCTCCTTTATGCCCGTCCTGCGTTCCTCCCACCATGTCAGTCCCTCAGGAAGCTCCTAGGTCCTGGGATGAGTGCACCCCACCTCCCCCGGAGTGGGCTGTTGTAATGTCTCAATCAGTGTCCGACTTGACTAAGGTTTCTCAGTCCCTGGTCCAGGCACTTGAACGTATCCCGCTTCTCTCTAATGCCACCAGTGCCACAAACGCCTCACACGGCGATTCGCTCGCACCTGTCCTAGACCCTTACAGAGGCAGACCGGACAAGAGAGACAGAAAACGGACCTTATCTAGATCCTCTTCCAGTTCCCTGGACGGGATTCCCCTATCTGCCGTTCCCCCTCCTCGCAGGCGGACGTCGGGTCTGACCTATCCTCTGTCGGAATCTGACTCTGATGCAGATCAGACTTCCGGAACACAGGAGATGGTCGATAGCGTTTCCGTTGCGTTTAAACGGATTAAACGTCCCTCTAGGTTTTTTTCTAATCTCAGGGAGTTTGACAACACTACCTCTACACACTGGGAAAACCCTGGCAAGCGTTTCCCTGGCAGGAAACGGCTTGACGTGTTAGACCCTTTTCACTCCGACCTTGTCTCCAAATGGTCCGAGTCTCCTAAGGTCGACCCGCCCATCTCCAGGCTATCCTCGCAGACGGTTCTGTCTATCCCGGAAGCGGCTTCCCTTAAGGACCCCACGGACAGGCAAATGGAGGCATTAGCAAAATCGGCATTTGAGGCTTCCGGAGCCTCCCTCTGCCCTAGTTTAACCTCATCCTGGGTAGCCAAGGCTGTGTCGGCCTGGGCCAAGACCCTGCGCAGAGGCATTTTGGCCTCTGCTCCTGCTGAGGAACTGTCTGACTTGGCGGATCAGATTTCTCTTGCGGGTAAATACCTCATGAATGCCTTCCTTGATGCAGCGGCCTGCTCCACCAGGGCGAACAGCAACATTGTGCCCATTCGCCGGATTCTCTGGCTAAAGGCGTGGAACGCAGACCCCGCTTCTAAAAAATCTCTCACTGGTCTGCCCTTCCAGGGTTCTAGACTCTTCGGCACGCAGCTGGATCAAATGATCTCGGACGCTACGGGTGGTAAGAGTACCTCCTTACCCCAGTCCAAGCCGAAACGTCCCTTCCACCGGAGGGGCCCCCAGTCCTTTGGTCCCTTTCGGTCCTTCGCCTCATCGGGAAACCCCAACCAAGACCGTTCTTCCTCGCAAGGAGACCGAAGAAAACCTTTCAGGCCTCCACCGCGCTGAAGGGCTAAGAGCCACCCCGCAAGACCCTCTGGATCTCGGGGCCACAGGTCCTCTAATAAATGATGGGTCGCCCCCACCTGGAAATCCCTCCAGGGTGGGAGGCCGGCTTCTCCTGTTCTCAGAGGTTTGGCTTTCAGTAGTCGACGACGCCTGGGTCAGGGAGATCGTCACTTCAGGCTACAAGATAGAATTTTCTTCGCCCCCAGGAAGACGTTTCCTGCTCTCTCGTCCTCCCAAACAGCCCTCCCACCTCTCAGGACTTCTCCAGGCCATCGATTCGCTCCTCGCCTCAGGAGTCGTAGTTCCGGTGCCTCATCGCGAGCGGTTTTTGGGTTTTTACTCAAACCTGTTCGTGGTTCCAAAAAAGGACGGCTCTTTGGATCTCAAACAGCTGAACCGCCATCTCCGGATTCGGCGTTTCAGGATGGAATCTCTACGCTCGGTGATCGCGTCCATGAAACCGGGTGAGTTTCTGTGTTCCGTGGATATCCGAGAAGCGTACCTTCACGTACCTATTTGCGTACGACATCAGAGATTCCTCAGGTTCGCAATCCAAGGTCATCACTATCAGTTCACGGCCCTCCCTTTCGGTCTGGCGTCTGCGCCCAGGGTCTTTACGAAGGTCATGGCAGCTGTCATGGCCATCCTACGTTCAAAGGGGATTCTGTTAATCCCATACCTCGACGACCTCTTGATCAAGGGTCCATCCCGTCGGCATTGCAGCCAGAGCCTCCAGCTTACTCTGGACACGCTTCTTCGCCTCGGCTGGATAATCAATTACCAGAAGTCTTCCCTGATTCCAACTCAGCGGCTGGAGTTCTAGGGCATAGAATTCGACACCTCTCAGGGTCAGGTCTTTCTTCCCAAGGAGAAGTTCCTTTCTCTTCGTCGGGGGGTCAGTGCACTAAAGAGCCCGAATCCCACGTCTCTCCGCTTCGCCATGAGGGTTCTGGGAAAGATGGTCGCCTCCATGGAAACGGTCCCCTATGCCCAGTTCCACTCTCGTCCCCTCCAGCTGGCCCTTCTGTCTGCCTGGGACAGGAATCCACTTTCCCTGGATCGCCCGTTTTGCCTCTCTCCCAGAGTGAAACAGTCCCTCTCTTGGTGGACGCTGTCTCCCTCCCCGCTGGCAGGTGATCACCAGCCTCCAAGGTTGGGGAGCAGTTTTTCTCCACCCCACGGCCGCAGGACTGCTCAGGAGGCGCGCCTCCCTATCAACCTCTTGGAAATCAGAGCCATCTTCCTAGCCCTCATCCGCTGGGAGTCTCTCCTTTCAGGGAAACCGGTCCATATTCAGTCGGACAACGCCACGGCCGTGGCTTACATAGACCATCAGGGAGGGACTCGCAGCACACAAGTCATGGCGGAAGTGGCAAAAATCCTGCGTTGGGCGGAGGGTCACGTTCCCTCTCTTGTCAGCCGTCCACATCCCAGGGGTGGACAATTGGGAAGCCGACTTTCTAAGTCGCCAGGGCATCGTGGCGGGCGAGTGGTCTCTTCTCCCCGCAATCTTCAGCCAGATTTGCCAGCGGTGGGGCGTCCCAGATGTCGACTTGATGGCCTCCCGGGCAAACCACAAGGTTCCCCAGTACGTCTCCAGATCCGATGGCTGTCGGATGCGACGCTCTCGTGATCCCGTGGACCCAGTTCCAGATGCCCTATCTGTTTCCACCTCTCCCCTTGATCTCAAGGGTCGTAAAAAAGATCAAGACAGAAGGGGTCCCCGTACTCTTAGTAGCTCCAGATTGGCCTAGCAGAGCCTGGTATGCGGAACTGGTGATCATGCTATCGGACGTTCCGTGGAGGCTTCCGGATTGTCTGGACCTTCTTTCGCAGGGACCCCTCTTCCACCCGAATTCTCGGTCTCTGAATTTAACGGTATGGCCGTTGAGGCCGCGGTCCTGAAGGACGCGGGTTTTTCTCATCTAGACAATAAGGGCGAGAAAACCGGCTTGCTCGCGTATTTACCACAGGTATTGGAAGGCTTTTTTCCGGTGGTGTCAGGACAACAATCTGTTTCCTATGACCTTTTCCCTTCCATTCCTTCTCAGTTTCCTTCAAGCGGGTCTTCAAGCGGGTCTAGATTCGGGTCTTTCCCTTAGCACCTTAAAGGGTCAGATTTCCGCTCTGTCCATTCTTTTTCAAAGAAATCTGGCCTCCCTGCATCAGGTGAGGACCTTCATCCAGCGGGTCGCTCATATAGCTCCCCCTTATCGTCGTCCTGTCGAGCCTTGGGACCTCAACCTCGTTTTGGACGCCTTCCAGTGTGTGCCCTTTGAACCGATTAAGGACATTTCCTTCTCACTTCTATCCTGGAAGGTGGCCTTTTTGGTCACCATCACCTCCATTAGAAGAGTGTCGGAGCTGGTGGCATTATCCTGTCGTTCTCCCTTTTTAGTCCTGCATCAGGACAAAGTGGTTCTTCGTCCGGTTCCTTCCTTTCTACCAAAGGTGGTTTCGGGTTTTCGCATCAATGAGGACAAACGGCCTCCGTTGGTGAAGGCTCACTCTACCTGGGCTGTGGGAGCTTCCTGGGCAGTTCGTCACCAAGCTTCGGCCTCGCAGGTTTGCAAGGCTGCAACGTGGTCATCTATTCACACCTTTATCAAATTCTACAAGGTGCATACTCAGGCTTCTGCGGACGCGAGCCTCGGTAGGAGGATACTGCAGGCGGCGGTTTCTGACCGGCCGACCTAACTCCTCTTTTTCTGCAGAATATCCCGCCCTAGGGACTGCTTTTGGACGTCCCATGGTTACCTGTGTCCCACAATGAGGCGAGAAAGAAAGGGATTTTTGGTTCTTACCGTAAAATATCTTTCTTGGAGCCTTCATTGGGGGACACAGCACCTTCCCTTGAAGTTGTACCGTGTTGGCCAACTTGCCATTGTTGTGGGTTGGTAGATAGGTTGAGTTTTATATTGCCTGTTTCCTACTACTGCTTTTGCACCAACTGAGTTGCCTGGTGCCTGTCGGAGGGTGTATACTGCCGGGGAGGAGTTACTTCTTTATTTGCATAGTGTCAGCCTCTTAGTGACAGCAGCATACACCCATGGTTACCTGTGTCCCCCAATGAAGGCTCCAAGAAAGAGATTTTACGGTAAGAACCAAAAATCCCTCTTTTGCTGCTTGATCCTTACATACCTATTTCTAGCATACTCCATTAATGCGTCTTATCAAAATGACCTTAACCCCTTCACCCCCGGAGCTTTTTCCATTTTTTTCATTTTCGTTTTTCGCTCCCCTCCTTCCCAGAGCCATAACTTTTTTATTTTTCCGTCAATATGGCCATGTGAGGGCTTATTTTTTGCGGGACGAGATGTACTTTTGAACGATAGCATTGGTTTTACCATGCCATGTAACAGAAAACGGGAAAAAAATTCCAAGTGTGATGAAATTGCAAAAAAAAGTGCAATCTCACACTTGTTTTTTGTTTGGCTTTTTTTGCTAGGTTCACCAAATGCTAAAACTAACCTGCCATTATGATTCTCCAGGTCATTACGAGTTCATAAACACCTAACATGTCTAGGTTATTTTTTATCTAAGTGGTGAAAAAAAATCCAAATTTTGCTAAAAAAATAAAATAAAAAAATTGTGCGATTTTCCGATACCCCTAGCGTCTCCAATTTTCGTGATCTGGGGTCAGGTGAGGGCTTATTTTTTGCGTGCCGAGCTGGCGTTGTTAATGATACCATTTTGGTGTAGATACCTTCTTTTGATCGCCCGTTATTGCATTTTAATGCAATGTCGCGGCGACCAAAAAATGTAATTTTGGCGTTTTGATTTTTTTTCTCGCTACGCCATTTAGCGGTCAGGTTAAAACTTTGTTTTTATTGATCGGGCGATTCTGAACACGGCGACACCAAATATGTGTATGTTTGATTTTTTTTTTAATTGTTTTATTTTGATTGGGGCAAAAGGGGGGTGATTTGAACTTTTATATATTTTTTATTTTTTTTATATTTTTAAACACTTTTTTTTATTTTTATTTTGGCATGCTTCAATAGCCTCCATAGGAGGCTAGAAGCATGCACTACACGATCGCCTCTGCAACATAGAGGTGAAGTACAGATCACCTATATGTAGCAGAAATGCAGGGTTGCTTTGAACGCCGACCACAGGGTGGCGATCAAAGCAATCGGCCATCAACAACCATAGAGGTCTCAAGGAGACATCTGGTTGTTATGGCAATGCACTGCTGACCCCCGATCATGTGACGGAAGTCAGCGGAGCGAGCAGAACCGGCCGCGCGGCCGGGAGCGCTAGTTAAATGCCGCTGTCAGCGCTTGACGGCGGCATTTAACTAGTTAATGGGCGCGGGCGGATCGCGATTCCGCTCGCGCTCATTGCGCGCACATGTCAGCTGTACAAAACAGCTGACATGTCGCGGCTTTGAGGTGGGCTCACCGCCGGAGCCCACCTCAAAGCAGGGGATCTGCCAGCTGACGTACTATTCCGTCAGCTGGCAGAAAGGGGTTAAAGGGAACCTGTCACCAGGTTTGGCCAATACGAGTTATGGCCACCGCCTTTCAGGGCTGATGTACAGTATTCTATAATGCTGTATATAAGACCCTGATCCAACCTGGAAGAGAAGAAAATGGGTATTAAGCTTACCGTTAATTATGTTTCCAGGAGTCCATACTGATAGCACCCTGGAGGACGTCCTCCTCCCCTTGCTGGGACAGGAAACACACGAGAGTTCAAAAGGTCATGTCCCACCCCCAATCCTCAGTGTTGTAACAAGAACCGCCACATGGAATGCAGAAAAAAATTTATTTAATGATAAATAGAACCTATTACATCA
Source organism: Ranitomeya imitator (assembly GCF_032444005.1). NCBI lineage: Eukaryota > Metazoa > Chordata > Amphibia > Anura > Dendrobatidae > Ranitomeya > Ranitomeya imitator. Next base: position 576,007,166 of record NC_091286.1, on the reverse strand, counting down.
TATGTCAGGAATGTCTTATATCATATGACAGAAAACATATTACATCATATGTCAGAAACGTCATACATCATATGCCAGGGTTACATTGCAACATGATATAAATATTACCAGGGAGGGAACTACCAGTGCTGTCAGTATGGACTCCTGGAAACATAATTAAAGGTAAGCTTAATACCTATTTTCCAGGACGTCCCTCCTGACAGCACCCTGGAGAGTACCAAAGCACCTCCTCAAGGTGGGATTACCGCTTGGAGAACCTTTCTCCCAAATGCAGTATGTTGACCAGACAAAACATCAAGCTTATAATTTTTACAAAAGGTGTTGGCGCTAGCCCATGTTGCCGCCTTACAGATCTGCTCAAGAGAGGCGCCTGCCCTCTCAGCCCAGGAAGTAGCTATCCCTCGAGTAGAATGTGCATGGAGACCCTTTGGAGGAGGGAGCCCTTCTGACTGGTAAGCCTCAGAGATCACAGAAGTGATCCAACGAGCGATAGAGGCCTTCTTTCCCTTATTCTTTCCTCCAAATAAAATGAACAAATTTGGGTCAATGCGCCACGAGTTGGTGGCTGCCAGGTAGTCTTAGACTGCCTGTCTGACATCGAGAGAATGGAGAGCTTTTTCTTTTTCATTAGCCGGGATATTACAAAAGGACGGTAACACGACTTCCTGATTTCTAGTTTTAACCGTTCCGACCTTTGGAATAAAAGAGGGATCCAATCTAAGGATTAGACTATCTTCTCTAATCGGAAGGTACGGGTCCCTAGTGCACGAGGCTTGAATTTCCCCCACCCACTTAGCCATAGTAATCGCCACTAAGAATTCTGTTTTACGAGTGAGGACTGGAATGGGCATATTATCTGCCGAGGCGTAAACGTTTTTACAAAGGAATTTGAGGACCAGATTAAGGTCCCAGGACAGCGACAATCGTCTAATGGTAGGGCGCAACCTCTGGGTGGCTCTGATAAATCTAACTATCCACGGGTGGGATGCTAGGGGTAGTCGAAAAAAGAGCTAAGTGCCGAGATCTGCACTTTCAAGGTGCTTGGTTTGAGACCTTTGTCAAACCCAGCCTGCAGGAAATCTAGAATTCTGGGTAAGTCGGGAGTGCCTGCTGTAACCTCAGACCTGCCACCCTCCAGACAGAAACGTTTCCAGATTTTCAAATAAATTGCCGATGTGACTGGCTTTCTGCTGGATTTAATAGTAGCTATCACTTGATCCGATAGCCCTCTTGCCTTCAGGATGTTCCTTTCAGGATCCATGCTGAGAGATGGAGATTCTCTGGGTTCGGGTGGTACACCGGACCCTGGTGGATTACATCTGCCCTGAGAGGAAGCTCTACTGGGCTCTCGATTGCCAGGTCTACTAGGAGAGAGAACCAGCTCCTTCTCGGCCAAAATGGGACAATCAATATGACTCGAGCTCGATCCTCTTTGATTTTCCTGAGAACAGCTGGAATCCGTGCTAGAGGCGGGAATGCGTACGAGAGGGGTTCCGTTCATTCCTGGCTCAGACCATCTATCCCTTCCGGGAGATCTTGAGGGTTCAGCGAGAAGAATCTTGAGACCTTTGAATTTCTCCTGTTTGCAAATAGGTCTATACTGGGAGTTCCCCAGAGAAGACAAAGATCCTGGAAGATTTCCTGATTGAATTCTCACTCTGTTGCAAACACCCGTCTCCTGCTCAGATAGTCTGCTATGACATTCTGTGAGCCTTCTAAGTGAATTGCCGAAATGGATAGGACCGAATTTTCTGCCCAACGAAATATTCTTCCTGCCAGCTCCTGGAGCGGATGGTGTCTTGAGCCTCCCTGATGCTTCAGGAAAGACACAGTTGTAACGTTGTCGGACAGTATCCTGACATAGCAATTTCCGAGGGTGTGTCTGTTCCTTCTTAACGCCTCCCAGACAGCATACAGCTCTTTGAAGTTGGAGGAGCTGTGAACGACATCTGCTGGCCACCTCCCTTGTAGGATCATGCCTTTTAGATGGGCTCCCCAGGCGCTGGCGTCTGTAGTTACTACTACATAGGGATCGGTAGACCATAACACCCCGATTCTTAGCTTCTCTGGTTGTTTCCACCAGAGGAGAGATCTTCGTACTGGATACGTCAGCCTTAAAGTACTGTCCAGAGAAGACGGACGACGGTCCCATTTGGAGAGGATTAATCTTTGCACAGGTCTTGAATGGAACTGTGCCCATCTTACACACGGTATGCAAGCCGTCATCAGGCCTAGTCCTCTCATGGCCGTCCTTATTGATGCTCTGCGTTCTAATAGGAGCCTGATCTGGATTGCCTCCAGCTTGGTCTCGGGTAACAGGGATATCCTGTTTCTTGAATCCAGACATACTCCCAGGAAGATCTTTTTGCGTTCCGGAGTCAGGTCGGATTTCTGCCAGTTTATGACCCATCCCAACTGTTCCATCATCGATACAGTTCGGTTCCTGTGGTCTGACAATCTCTGGCGTTCTTGCGACCAGGAGAAAATCGTCGAGATATGGGACTATTATGATCCCCTGGTTTCTCAGGAAAGCGACAATTTCTGACACCAGCTTTGTAAATACACGAGGTGCTGAGGCAAGCCCGAACGGAAGGCATTGGAACTGGTAGTGACAGGTCCCAGACGGCAGCACCACCGCAAACCTCAGAAGCTTCTGAGATGAGGGGTGGACAGGGACCTGATAATAGGCACTCTTCAGGTCAAGAGTGCACATCACAGCATCCCGATCTATAAGGAGAATTGCTGAACGTATGGACTCCATACGGAACCTCTTGTACCTGACCCAGGCATTTAGAGGTTTCAGATTTATTATTGTGTGAGTCGCCGGATGGTTTTGTTATGGAAAAAAGAGAGGAGTAGTGTCCCTGGCCTACTTCTAGTGGTGGCACTGGAATTATGACTTCTGAGGAAAGCATATCCTGTAAGTCTATCATCATGGGATAATCTCGCATAACCATCGTGGGCGCGATGAATCTGTCTGGTGGAGGGGAGTAAAGTTCGATCCTGTAGCCTTCTGACACAGTCTGAAGGACCCACTGATTCTCAGTGACCCGTGCCCAATTTTCCGCAAAGTGGCGAAGCCTTCCCCCGATAAGAGTGGTGTCATTGCGTCTTAGATTTTGAGGAGGGGCCGAAGAAGAAACTCCTGTTCTTATTGCCCTGGCTACAGGAACCTCTATTGAATCCTCTACTGGATCTACCCCCTCTGTAATCGGGCTGTCTCCTGAAGGGAAAACCTCTCCAAAAGGACTGAGGCCTCTTAGGCTTGTCCTCAGGAAAACCCTTCTTATCAGAGGCCGACTCTAGAATAGGGAAGGACCAAATACCCTTGCTCCTGAGAAGGGAATTGAACATAACTTGGTCTTAGAGGCATTATCACCTGACCAGGATCTTAGCCAGACCGCCCTTCTAGCTGTGTTGGATAATGAACCACTTCTAGCTGAAAACCTGACAGATTCAGCTGTCATGTCAGACAGAAAGGCCGTGGCAGATCTCATGATAGGGAGAGCGCTTAGGATATCAGACCTTGGGGTTTTATTGGATAGATGCTCTTCCAATTGACCCATCCATAGATACATAGACCGAGCTACCGAGGTAGCTGCTATGTTAGTCTTAATTAGGGCTGCAGATGATTCTCAGGCCCTCTTTAGCAGTATGTCAGCTTTCCGATCCATGGGATCACGCAGGTTTGATGAGTCCTCGAATGGTATGGCTGTCTTTTTGGCAACCTTTGCCACCGGAACATCTACTTTGGGTATCTCTTCCCATAGTTTGACTTCTTCCGGCTCGAAAGGTAGACGAGCTTTGAAGTCTTTAGACAATACCAGCCGACGTTCTGCTTCCTTCCACTCCTCCAGTATCATGGCCTTGATATGCTCACTAACTGGGAATACCATGACCCCCAAACATCAGGTCCTGCCTGGATTGAGGTTTAGATGTCTCTTCTATCTGCATTGTGCTCTGCACAGCCTGCACAAGATCATTCGTCTCCTCCGCCTGGAAAAGGTATTTCCTCTGGTGGTCCTGACTCCCTGAAGGGAGTTCACCCTCTTCTTCTGAGACAAAGTCCTCAGAGTCAGACTTATCCTCAGAACTATACACCGGCTCTCTTAGGCTTCGCTCCCGTCTGGCTCTCTTGCAGCTGGGAACGGGGCTGGATTTCTCCACAATACTGGACAAGGAAGCCTGAACCTCATCACGTATTAGGGACCTCATTTCTGACAAGAGTGCCGGCTGTTCGTCCCTCATAACCTTAGATGTGCAATCTGCACACAAGGTTTTGATATGAGTGTCCGGAAGTTTCACATTACATATAGGGCATCTACTGGATTTCCCGGAGGCCTTGCCGGACTTCTTAGCTTGACCAGAGGGGGCAGCGGGGATTCCCTTATCCTTAAATGACATAAGGTAGGGAGTAAGTAATGGGGTATGCACCTGCGTGCATATAGGGAGGTCTGCGCTATGCGCACTCACCCCTTCCTTGGCTGGCATGTTTCCTTCCATGGTCCGGTGTAGCAGGTCCCCGCAGCTCTCCATGCTGGACAGGAGCGCTTCAGCTGCTGTGCGTTCCACGCTTGGAGGGCACACACTTCCCCCACTCTTACAGCGTCACCGGAAGTGACGGTAGCGGATGCCACGAAACCGAAAGTGACGCGGTTCCCTGGGACTTCCGCCTGAAGAGGCCGTGCAGGATGCCGTACCGCACTGGACGCTGCAAAATCCTGCCGCCTGGAACAGCGTCCGCAGCCGAGAGCCTCCCACCGGGAGGAGCGGCTGCCACCAGGAGCTTCGCCACTCCTGGTCTTTGGAGCAGAGGGACCCCCCCACTGGAGGGTTTCTGTCCTGAGCCTCTTGACAGGGGGAAGGGTATTGGCAAGCCGCACGATCCCCCTGAGCTCCGGTAAGCTGTGCAGCTTCTCTCATGCGCCCCTTGCGGGGACAGGAAAAACACTGAGGATTGGGGGTGGGACATGACCTTTTGAACTCTCGTGTGTTTCCTGTCCCAGCAAGGGGAGGACGTCCTCCAGGGTGCTGTCAGGAGGGACGTCCTGGAAAAATAACTTCTTATACTCACCAGCGGTGCGGTCCGGTCTGAGGGGTGTCACTTTTCTTGGTCCAGCGCCTCCCATCTTCTTGGTTTGTCAGGATGGCACGCAGGCACTGGGCATCTGACCTTTCCTAGCGCCCTGCAGTACTTTGCTTTACAGAGAAGGGCAGAGAAGTACACCTGCGCCGGAGCACGATTCCAAGCAGACTGTGTAGATAACAGGGATGTGTCATCCACAAACGATTGTGGTAGTTTTAAATGCTATGGATAATGATTTTTTAGATAGTAGTGGTTTGCTTCCGTGCAAATTGATTGTGTTTGTCTGCAATCTTAATGCCTTTGTTTTCCAACACCCTGACGGTCTTAGATTTTTCTTTTATACCAGGGTCTGTCCTGGTAATAGAGGCTGGATGTGATGTTCATATGTATCCAAGGCGCTGCTTTCTTCACTTGGTTTCGTGTATCAACACAGCTTCTATCCTACAGCTAAGGTGGCATGTAAACGTTTGGGTACCCCTGGTCAAAACTATTGCTCTTGAAGATGAAATGATCTCTAAAAGGCCTAAGGTTAAAGATGACACATTTCCTTTGTATTTTATGCAAAAACAGAAATATAATGTAACTTTTTACATTTTAAAAATTGTAAAAAGGAAAATGGGCCAACGGTAAATTTTGGCCACCCTTCTAGATTTGTGTGCTCAGATAAGTTTGACCAAGAGTTCAGACCTTAATTATCCTGCTAGGGTTAGGACTTGTTCACTATCATCCTTAGGGAAGGACCGGTGATGCAAATTTCCCAGCTTTATACAAACCCAGCCTCCTCTAACCTTGTGCCAAAAAACAGCAGCAATGGGTTCTTCTAAGCAGCTGCCTGGCACTCTGAAAATGAAAATGGTGGAGGCCTGCAAAGCAGGAGAAGGCAATAAGAAAATAAAGCATTTTCAAGTTGCCTTTTCTGCGGTTTGAAGTGTAATTAAGAAATGGTTGTTTAACCCCTTTCTGTCATTGGACGTACTATTCCGTCCATGTGGGGTGGGCCTTACTTACCAAGGACGGAATAGTACATCCAGCGCGATCGGCCGCGCTCATGGGGGGAGCGCAGCCGGGTGTCAGCTGCCTATCGCAGCTGACATCCGGCGCTATGTGCCAGGAGCGGTCACGGACCGCCCCCGGCACACCGCCTGCAGTGGTGTAAGTCAGATCGCTAATCTGACAGAGTGCTGTGCAGTCTGTCAGATCAACGATCTGTGATGCCCCCCTGGCACAAAGTAAAAAAGTTTTTAAAAAATTTCCACATGTGTAAAAAAAATAATTCCTAAATAAAGAAAAAAAAATATTCCCATAAATACATTTCTTTATCTAAATAAAAAACAACAAAAGTACACATTTAGTATCGTCGCGTCCGTAACGACCCAACCTATAAAACTGTCCCACTAGTTAACCCCTTCAGTAAACACCGTAAGAAAGAGGCAAAAAAACGGTTTATTATCATACCGCCAAACAAAAAGTGGAATAACACGCAATCAAAAAAAAAAAAGATATAAATAACCATGGTACTGCTGAAAACGTCATCTTGTCCCGCAAAAAACGAGCCACCATACAGCATCATCAGCAAAAAAATAAAAAAGTTATAGTCCTCAGAATAAAGCAATGCAAAAATAATTATTTTTTTTCTATAAAATAGTTTTTATCGTATAAAAGCGCCAAAACATAAAAAAAATGATATAAATGAGGTATCGCTGTAATTGTACTGACCCGAAGAATAAAACTGCTTTATCAATTTTACCAAACGTGGAACGGTATAAACGCCTCCCCCAAAAGAAATTCATGAATATCTGGTTTTTGGTCATTCTGCCTCACAAAAATCAGAATAAAAAGCGATCAAAAAATGTCATGTGCCTGAAAATGTTACCAATAAAAACTTCAACTCGTCCCGCAAAAAACAAGACCTCACATGACTCTGTGGACTCAAATATGGAAAAATTATAGCTCTCAAAATGTGGTAACGCAAAAAATATTTTTTGCAATAAAAAGCGTCTTTCAGTGCGTGACGGCTGCCAATCATAAAAATCCGCTAAAAAACCCGCTATAAAAGTAAATCAAACCCCCCTTTCAGCACCCCCTTAGTTAGGGAAAAAGTAAAATGTATTTCCATTTTCCCATTAGGGTTAGGGCTAGGGTTAGGGTGGGGCTAGGGTTAAGGCTACAGTTAGGGTTGGGGCTAAAGTTAGGGTTAGGGTTTGGATTACATTTACGGTTGGGATTAGGGTTAGGGGTGTGTCTGGGTTAGAGGTGTGGTTAGGGTTACCGTTGGGATAAGGGTTAGGGGTGTGTTTGGATTAGGGTTACAGTTTGGATTAGGGTTTGTTATAATTGGGGGGTTTCACTTGTGGGGGGTTTCTACTGTTTAGGTACATCAGTGACTCTCCAAATGCAACATTGTGTCCCATCTCAATGCCTGTCAATTTTGCGTTGAAAAGTCAAACGGCGCTCCTTCCCTTCCGAGCCCTCCCATGCGCCCAAACGGTGGTTCCCCTCCACATATGGGGTATCAGCACACTCAGGACAAATTGGACAACTTTTGGGATCCAATTTCTCCTGTTACCCCCGGGAAAATACAAAACTGGGGCTTAAAAAATAATTTTTGCGGGAAAATTTTTTTTATTTTTACGGCTCTGCATTATAAACTTCTGTGAAGCACTTGGTGGGTAAAAGTGCTCACCACACATCTAGATAAGTTCCTTAGGGGGTCTACTTTCCAAAATGGTGTCACTTGTGGGGGGTTTCAATGTTTAGGCACATCAGTGGCTCTCCAAATGCAACATGGCGTCCCATCTCAATTCCTGTCAATTTTGCATTGAAAAGTCAAACAGCGCTCCTTCCCTTCCGAGCTCTCCCATGCGCCCAAACAGTGGTTTACCCTCACATATGGGGTATCAGCGTACTCAGGACAAATTGTACAACAACATTTGGGGTCCATTTTCTCCTGTTACCCTTGGTAAAATAAAACAAATTGGAGCTGAAGTAAATTTTTTGTGAAAAAAGTTAAATGTTCATTTTTATTTAAACATTCCAAAAATTCCTGTGAAACACCTGAAGGGTTAATAAACTTCTTTAATGTGGTTTTAAGCACCTTGAGAGGTGCAGTTTTTAGAATGGTGTCACACTTGGGTATTTTCTATCATAGAGACCCCTCAAAAATGACTTCAAATGAGATGTGGTCCCTAAAAAAAAAATAGTGTTGTAAAAATGAGAAATTGCTGGTCAACTTTTAACCCTTATAACTCCCTAACAAAAAAAATTTTGGTTCCAAAATTGTGCTGATGTAAAGTAGACATGTGGGAAATGTTACTTATTAAGTATTTTGTGTGACATATCTCTGTGATTTAATTACATAAAAATTCAAAGTTGGAAAATTGCGAAATTTTCAACATTTTTGCCAAATTTCCATTTTTTTCTCACAAATAAACGCAGGTAATATCAAAGAAATTTTACCACTATCATGAAGTACGATATGTCACAAGAAAACAATGTCAGAATCACCGGGATCCGTTGAAGCGTTCCAGAGTTATAACCTCAAAGGGACAGTGGTCAGAATTGTAAAAATTGGCCTGGTCATTAACGTGCAAACCACCCTTGGGGGTAAAGGGGTTAAAGGAACAGTGGAGGTCAAGCAAAATTTCAGTAACCGCTGCTTGTAGGCTTGCTAGTGTAACGCCCAAGAGACCGGGGTACCCAGCACCGGACCAATGGGGTCTGTCTGTTGAGGGGGGTGTCACGGGTGGCTTGACCCGGTGCTGTGGCCTCAGGCAATGCACAGTGTAAAGGGTATCGTGAGGGGACAGGCACTTACTTGACCAGCAGCAGGTTCTCCCAGCGGTGATGATCCCAATCCTGGATAGATGGCTATTGTCCAAATGAAAGACTGAGGCACTGAAACGTTTAACCAGTTTACTTTAACATAAAAGGATTTACAACCAGTCCTGTCACCGGAGTCTGTATGGGAACTCTGAGTTACTTTGACCCTGCCGGGGTCTTCGCCTCTTATTGTACGCAATATCTGTGTGGCCCTGCTGCTGTATGTGAACTGGCTGCCGGCCCAATCTGTCCCCTCCGGGTCCTGGTTCGAAGGGCAACCCGAGTCCTTTTATCGGCTTACCTCCTCCAGGAGTACCGCTGAACTCTGTGTCTGTTGCTGCGTCCGACCCTAGTGAAGCTGATATCACCTCACGTTTTTCCGGTTGCTGTATTATATGTAATGAATACAGCCACGGATCCGGTATCCGTCTTTGCGCCTGTTCTGGGTAGTGATTAATGCTACCCGGTTCTCACAATGTCCTTTTTCTCTATCCCTCTTCTCCTCAGGCCGGTGATTTAGGCCTGGTAACAGTCACAGGGCTGTTAGAGATTCAACTGTATGACCTCTCACTTTCAGCTCCTTAGCCCAACTGCCAGTTCTTCTCTCAGACCAGAATGGATCAAGGGGAGTCTCTGGAGCTCCCCCTTCTGGCCGGAGGTGGTAGTGCAGTCTTGCTGTTTTAGTATTTGCATTTACTGTCAGTAACTATTTTTGTGGCAAATACCCCTAGGGGTGCCACATTCCCCCTTAGTTAAGAACAGTACTCCGGGACTGTGGGACAATAACATTTTGAAATAACAATTAATATGTACAGAGTCTTAAAAATGAAAAGTTACAAAAACCACTCAAGGAAACAAAAATATAGTTCTGTAAAAAGTCACTTCAAATAGCGTCCATTAATACAGTTCTATCCTTGAAGGTATTAGGAAAGGCACTGTACTTAGTGTCCAGGAATTTAGTTCCATTTTTCCAACGGAGTTATCAATATAAAGTCTAAAGAAAGTTCAAAAAGAGCAAAAAGCAAAGTTCAAAAAGCAGTCTTTCCGGAGCTTTGATTTAGTGCCTCCGGGCTGATAAAAAGTTCAAGAATATGCAAGAAGTTCATACAGACAAGTCTCTGTAGGCACTGGGCTTAAACGTTGCAGACTGATAACAATGACTATACTACATTTTCTGTTTAACTATATACGGCATAACATATATACAATTCACATTATGAGCTTTATAGTTGGTAATCTGCATACCTGGCCGGTAATTGACCCTGGGTACTACGCTGTGATCTACGTAATAGCGGTGTCTCTTCATGTGGTGTACTACTGTCTACTGCGGATGTAGTATCTGCCCGCTCTGCTAAAGATAATTCCACGACTATGGAGTTGGCAAGTCCACCGTGAATGGGATTACTCTGACCAGGAATCTGTTCTTCCTGGCCTGGAACCTCCTGTAGTACGGGGTCAGCCTCTTCCTGTCTTGGGACTTCTGGTATTGGGTTTGGTGTTGGGTAAAAGGCCACCATGGGAACCACTACTGCACCATGGTATGTTAGTAGGGTTTTGGGAAAGTCTCCTATACAGGTGTGATACACTTCCTCTTCTTTTTCCTTTACTGGTTGAACCTGTATGGGTTGAATAACTTCTGGTTCTGGCTGGACAACGTCTGGCTCTTTCAATGCTTCCGGACATAATTTAAGATTGTCTCTTGATACTAGTACAGATGTTAAGCCTCCGTTTTTGCTAATGAGACACATTTTAGGATTATCCACTCTTGTTGGTAAAACTGTGTAGGGTACGGCTTCCCACTGATTGTCCAGTTTATTGGTTCGACGATTTCTCTTGAGCACTTGGTCACCTGGTCTTAATGGGGTCGCTAGAGCATTCTGGTTGAAAGTTCGCTCTTGTCTTTCTCTAGTTTGCTGAAGGCTTCTTTCCACACTCTCTTGCACTTGGCGATACTGCTTTTGCCGTATGATATCCCAATTGGAGTCTTGGACTTCTGCGTCTGGTTTCAGAATTCCCATTTCTAGATCGATTGGTAATTGGCCGGGTCTTGCACGCATAAGGTAAGCTGGGGTGCAATTGGTGGAACTCACCGGGACATGATTATACAGATCCACCAAGTCAGGCAATTTCTCTGGCCATTGATTCCTTTCTGTCTCAGGTAAAGTCTTTAGTAGTTCTATTACAATATGGTTCATCTTCTCGCATAAGCCGTTTGTTTGTGGATGATAGGCCGTCGTCCGGATCTTTTTGCAACCATACATATTACAGAATTCTCTGAAGATCTCTGATTCAAAGGCTGTACCTTGGTCGGTGAGAACCTGTTCCGGATATCCATGGGGTCTACAAAAGTACGTTTGGAACGCTTTGGCTGCTGTTTTTGCTGTCAGATCTTTTACGGGTACTACTACCAAGAAGCGTGAATAATGGTCCACGATGGTCAAGGCATAGACATAGCCAGACCGGCTTGGTGTCAACTTCACGTGGTCCATGGCTACAAGTTCAAGTGGTTGTTTGGTGATTATGGGCTGCAGTGGTGCTCTTTGGTTCTTTTGATCGTTTCTTCTGAGGTTGCACGGGCCACAATTTCTGCACCACTGTTCGATTGATTTTCTCATCCCGACCCAATAAAATCTTTCTCTTAGAAGTACTTCTAACTTTTTCCAACCGAAGTGACCAGCACCATTATGGTAAGCTTCGAGGACCATCTTGACATCTTGTTTAGGCACGATAATCTGCCAAACCAATTCATGTGTTTTCGGATTGGTGTACCTTCTACAGAGCTTCCCTTGATACAGGAACATTTTGCCTCTCTCTTTCCAGAGTTGATGCGTCTCTTCTGGGGCATCCTCATCGGGATATGCACTTTGCTCAGTTAACAGTTCCTTCACCAACTTCACAGCCGGATTGCTGTCTTGGGTGTCAGCCCATCTATGGTGTGCTAACGGATTTAAATTCACCTCTTGTTGTTTCTGATAGGTACTTGACTGATGATGTTTTGCCTTGGGATGATGGAAGGCTGGTAGTTCAATTTCTTCAAGCTCCCCCATTTCTTCTTCTACATCTCTCAAGTGTGGCATCCGGGATAGGGCATCGGCATTTCCATTCTTGCGACCTGCTCGATACTTGATCTTGAAGTTGTAATTAGATAACCGGGCTATCCATCGCTGTTCTAACGCACCTAATTTGGCTGTGTCCAGGTGGGTCAACGGATTGTTGTCAGTATAGACAATAAATTCTGCAGCGGCCAGATAGTGTTTGAAACGTTCAGTCACAGCCCAAACTACTGCCAGTAGTTCCAATTTGAAGGAGCTGTAATTTTCTGAATTTCTTTCAGTAGGCTGGAGCTTTCTACTTGCAAAGGCGATGACTTTCTCCCGACCTTCTTGCTTTTGTGACAGCACCGCTCCTAGTCCCACATTACTGGCATCGGTGTAGAGGATGAAAGGTTGATGGTAATCTGGGTATGCCAGAACCTCTTCTCCGGTTAGTGCCTTCTTTAGTTGTTCAAAGGAGTCTTCCCTTTCGTCGTTCCACTGAAAAGGAGGGTTTCGGTTTGAAGGTTTCTTCGTCTGCCCTACCAAGGTGTCTTGCAAGGGTGCTGCCAACTTGGTAAATCCTTTTATAAATCTGCGATAGTAACCCACCAATCCCAGGAATTGTCTCACTTCTTTTGTGCTGGTAGGTCTTGGCCAATCCCTTATGGCGCTTATTTTCTCGGGATCTGGTGCTACTCCCTCCGAACTCACGATGTGTCCCAGGTACTGTACCTTTGGCTTGAGAAGGTGACATTTGGATGGCTTGACTTTCATGCCATACCTGGATAAGGCTTCGAACACTTCTGCCAGGTCTATTAAGTGTTGTTCGTAAGTCTTTGAGTAGACGATCACATCATCTAGGTACAGGAGGACGGTCTCGAAGTTCTTGTGTCCGAGGCAGCATTCCATCAGCCGCTGGAAGGTACCGGATGCGTTGCAGAGTCCGAACGGCATGCGATTAATTTCACATAGGCCCATTGGTGTGGTGAATGCCGTCTTTTCCTTATCTCGCTCAGCCACAGGGACTTGCCAATACCCGCTTGTTAAGTCTAAGGTGGAAAAATAATTAGCAGATTTCAAAGCAGTTAAGGACTCTTCTATCCTAGGCAAGGGGTAGGCGTCTTTATGGGTGATGTTATTAATCTTCCGGTAGTCTACGCACATTCTCATGGTTCCGTCCTTTTTTTTGACAATCGCTAGAGGGGCCGCCCAGGGGCTACAGCTGTCTCTTATTACCCCGGCCTGTTTCATCTCCCTCAGCATATCTTTTGCACATTGATAGTGAGCGGGCGGTATGGGTCTATATCTTTCTTTTATTGGGGGATGGTCACTGGTGGGGATTGTGTGTTCTACCCCTTCTATCCGTCCGAAGTCCAATGGGTGTTTACTGAAGACTTGTTCATATTCCGTCACTAGCCTATACACCCCTTGTTTTTGATGGGTAGGTGTTGAATTTATGCCCACGTGTAGCTGTTGGCACCAATCCTCCATTTCTCCATCTGAGCCATTGCCTTCCACCTGACAGGTTGGTTCTAAGGGCTCAATGGTTGTGATGGCATTGTTGTCAACAGTATATAGCTTTGCCATTGTAGCATACCTTGGCAAAGTGACCTCTTCCTCTCCACAGTTCAAAAGTCGTACCGGCACTCGTCCCCGGTGTACCTCGACTATCCCTCGTGCTGTGAGTATAGTGGGCCTGCTGTCGGTGTACACTGGTTCTATTAAGGCTTGATAATCTCGTCCCTTAGTACCAATGGCTGCTCTACACCATACCAGCATTTCTGTTTTTGGTGGGATTACAATAGATGTTGGATCACTTACCCTCACACTGCCGATTTCTCCACCTGCAACTTCTACCTGTTGCCTTAACATCAATACTTTTATTTCCCTCCGGAGAACTCTCTGCTGGCAGGATTGGGCAGTTTTAGCAATTTGCTGTAAGACAGAAATGACTTCGGAAAAGCAGTTCTCTAACACATTCATTCCTATCAATACAGTTGGTTCACAGTTCCGCCGGTCAACATCAACAACAATTATACCCTGTTTCTTCAATTCTACTTTACCAATCTTTATGGTCATCTCCCTGAATCCTAGTTTCGGTACCAACTTACCATTACTGGCCCATATATCTAGTTCAACATCAGAGGGCCCTTTATCAATATCTGCATCAGCCCAGTACCTCTTATAAAGGATATACGGTATAGATGAAATCTGGGAACCTGTGTCCAGCAAAGCGTTGAGGGGCATTCCGTCCAGCACGATAGGGATAATGGGTCGTCCTCCGATGTACCTGTCGCGCCAGGGTGTTGGGCCTTGAAAGTTCATTCCTGCGAAGCGGCCCGCATTCCCAGGGGATTCCCGTTTAAATCACCATCTCGTGCAAAGTGGCCTGGCTGCTGGCAACGGCGGCAAATGGGCTGTCCATCCAGTTGGTAGGGGTCGCGGGGTCGTCCTCTCCATGTCGGGTATCTCCGGGGTCTCATCCATGGAACACCTTCTCTACGGTTTGACAACTCCATCTTGGGTCCTCTCATCTCCTGCATGGTTTTAGCCATTGAAGCAACAACATCAGTTAAAGAGTCAAGCTTTTGTTGAAGAGCCTCATTAGTACTGGGCCCCAGGGGCTTAGCAATGGCCCCGGACATAGCTGATGTCACTGGTACTCCATGTTATTGAGGAGCCTCTGCCATGAGTTGCGCAGGATCCTGATCCCGAGGTGCCTCTGCCAGCTGGAGACGTATAACGCTCTCCTTTAATTGGGCAAATGTCAATTCAGGGTTCTTAAAAACAAGCATGCTCACATGCCCCCGGTGAGAAGGGGTGTAGAGTCCCTCAATAAATTGATCTCTTAGCAGTTTATCCGCTCCGGTGTTAAAAATGGGTTCAGCCAGTGTAAGTGATTTAAGGGCTTCCTGCAGGTTTAAGGCAAAGTCTCTCACGCCCTCATTAACTTTTTGTTTGCAATTAAAGAATCGTACTTTAGCTTTGCTGCTGGCAGTGGTTTCAAATGTAGCTTTTAATCCAGCAAATATGCGTTCAACAGTGCCTTTTAGATCAGCTGCCCATGCTGTGACTTCTCGCTTAAGGTACCGTCACACATAGCGACGCTGCAGCGATACCGACAACGATCCGGATCGCTGCAGCGTCGCTGTTTGGTCGCTGGAGAGCTGTCACACAGACAGCTCTCCAGCGACCAACGATCCCGAGGTCCCCTGTAACCAGGGTAAACATCGGGTAACTAAGCGCAGGGCCGCGCTTAGTAACCCGATGTTTACCCTGGTTACCATCCTAAAAAGTAAAAAAAACAAACGCTACATACTTACCTACAGCCGTCTGTCCTCGGCGCTCTGCTTCTCTGGTCTGGCTGTGAGCGCCGGGCAGCCAGAAAGCAGAGCGGTGACGTCACCGCTCTGCTTTCCGGCTGACCGACGCTCACAGCCAGAGCAGGAGGAGAGCAGAGCACAGCGCTGGAGGACAGACAGCGGTAGGTAAGTATGTAGCGTTTGTTTTTTTACTTTTAGGATGGTAACCAGGGTAAACATCGGGTTACTAAGCGCGGCCCTGCGCTTAGTTACCCGATGTTTACCCTGGTTACCAGCAAAGACATCGCTGAATCGGTGTCACACACGCCGATTCAGCGATGTCTACGGGGAGTCCAGCGACGAAATAAAGTTCTGGACTTTCTTCCCCGACCAGCGATCTCCCAGCAGGGGCCTGATCGCTGCTGCCTGTCACACTGGACGATATCGCTAGCGAGGACGCTGCAACGTCACGGATCGCTAGCGATATCGTCTAGTGTGACAGTACCTTTAGCATGGCCACTTAACTGCATCATCAGGAGACTAACACGCTGAACTTCACCCACAGGGAACATGTCAAAATGGGCCAGCATCTTTTCTCTGAAATCGTCAAGGGTATTAGGCTCACCTTCATACATTGGAAGCCATGGGCCACCCGGGGTATATGGCATCAGCACCGGCATGATGGGCACCTTCATGGAGTCCTTGCACCGCTGCGCTACCGGACTCTCTATCGACACTCTGTCTTTCAGCTGCATTAGCGTCGCCGGGTGCTGCGGCGTCTCCGTGCTGCGACATACTGTGCCCCCTTAGTTAATCCGGACCCTTCCGGTCCTCCGCTTCCGTCGGGATAGTGTAGATTCGTTCCGCTGTGCAGCAGGATCGATTTTCCCCTTGCTCTGATGTCAGAGCGCTCAGCTTGGTGCCGCCCACAATGACACGCCCCCTGCTGCTCCCACCCACCGCGCTCTGTAATGGCGGATTCTGAAGTTTTTCAGTTAGACTGGGGCTCAGGTGATGGCGTAGCTCAATTAACAGTCTCGTGCCTAACGGTTATGAAGTGATTACCTCAGGGGATGGCGGCCATCTTTACTCCATTATAACCAATGGGGAAAAGTCACTTTCAATAGTTTTCAATGGAGAATGGATTTTTCTTTAATAAAGTCAATTTTCAAGATTTTTCATCCAAGTTTTCACAGTTTTGGGCTCCAATCACGGCACACAATACCCGGTATACGGGCTGGCTAGATCCTGTTCGTGACGCCAATTGTAACGCCCAAGAGACCGGGGTACCCAGCACCGGACCAATGGGGTCTGTCTGTTGAGGGGGGTGTCACGGGTGGCTTGACCCGGTGCTGTGGCCTCAGGCAATGCACAGTGTAAAGGGTATCGTGAGGGGACAGGCACTTACTTGACCAGCAGCAGGTTCTCCCAGCGGTGATGATCCCAATCCTGGATAGATGGCTATTGTCCAAATGAAAGACTGAGGCACTGAAACGTTTAACCAGTTTACTTTAACATAAAAGGATTTACAACCAGTCCTGTCACCGGAGTCTGTATGGGAACTCTGAGTTACTTTGACCCTGCCGGGGTCTTCGCCTCTTATTGTACGCAATATCTGTGTGGCCCTGCTGCTGTATGTGAACTGGCTGCCGGCCCAATCTGTCCCCTCCGGGTCCTGGTTCGAAGGGCAACCCGAGTCCTTTTATCGGCTTACCTCCTCCAGGAGTACCGCTGAACTCTGTGTCTGTTGCTGCGTCCGACCCTAGTGAAGCTGATATCACCTCACGTTTTTCCGGTTGCTGTATTATATGTAATGAATACAGCCACGGATCCGGTATCCGTCTTTGCGCCTGTTCTGGGTAGTGATTAATGCTACCCGGTTCTCACAATGTCCTTTTTCTCTATCCCTCTTCTCCTCAGGCCGGTGATTTAGGCCTGGTAACAGTCACAGGGCTGTTAGAGATTCAACTGTATGACCTCTCACTTTCAGCTCCTTAGCCCAACTGCCAGTTCTTCTCTCAGACCAGAATGGATCAAGGGGAGTCTCTGGAGCTCCCCCTTCTGGCCGGAGGTGGTAGTGCAGTCTTGCTGTTTTAGTATTTGCATTTACTGTCAGTAACTATTTTTGTGGCAAATACCCCTAGGGGTGCCACACTAGAGAGGCAAATCAGAATCCCCACTTGACTACAAAACACCTTCAGAAAGATTTAGAAGCCTGGAGTTCAGAGACACGTGCACAAATATGGCCTTCACGGAAGAGTCATCAGGAGAAATCTGCATCCTCACCATAAGTCAGCTTCAGAAGTAAGCAGCAAAACATCTAAACAAGCCTGATGCATTTTGGACACAAATCCTGTGGACCGATGAGGTTACGGCAATCCGTTTAACGGATGCGCTAACGATGAGCCCCAAATTGTATTTTTGCAATCACGTTAACGCATGCGCTAATGCATGGTCGCATTGCGTCGGCATGCGTTTATAGGGTTCTATGCAGAGCCTGTGCGCTTGCCGAAAATGCGGTAGTCTGCGTTCGAAGGTGCGTCACAAAATACCAGATCATTGCTAACGAATGCCGATTTTGACATGCGTTAGGATGCCTTACGCTAATGTAAGTCTATGGGTGCGTTAACGGATCCGTTACATAGCGTTAGTGCCGCTTAGAAACGGATCCGTTAAACGGAATACCCTAACGCAATGCGAACCTAGCTTAAAATAGAACTCTCTAGCCACAATGATCAACGGAATGTGTGGAGAAAAAAGGGCACAGAATTTCAGGAAAAGAACATCTCGCCAACCATGAAGCATGGGGATCAATCATGCTTTGGGGTTGTGTTGCAGCCAATGGCACAGGGAACATTTCACTGGAATAGGGAAAAATGGATTCAATGAAACTTCAACAAATTCTGGATGCAAATAACACAATTTGTAAAAAAGCTGAAGTTGATGGCTTCTACAAATGGATAATGATTAGTGATGAGCGAGTATACTCGTTGCTCGGGTTTTCCCGAGCACGCTCAGGTGACCTCCGAGATTTAGTTTTCATCCCGGCAGCTGAATGATTTACAGCTATTAGCCCGCTTGATTACATGTGGGGATTCCTTAGCAGCCAGGCAACCCCCACATATACTTAGCCTGGCCAGTAGCTGTAAATCATGCAGCTGAGGCAATGAAAACTAAATCTCCGAACACTAAAAAATACTGTCACCTGAATCCTAGGGAAAACCCGAGCAACGAGTACACTCGCTCATCACTAAAAATGATCCTAAACACACTTCAAAATCCACAACAGACTACCTCAAAAGGGGCAAGCTGAAGGTTTTACACTGGCCCTCAGTCCCCTGATCTGAACCTCAAAATAGACTATAAGATGTACTTTTTCCTCAAATTTAGTTGGAAAATGGGTGGTGCGTCTTATAGTCCGAATGCAGGCTTACCGGGGGGTTGCAGTGGAGCAGGATCCCTTCCTCAGGAAGCCGGTGGCAGCGGAAATGTGGCGATTCTGTGGGACCCGTGTCGGCGGTGAGCAGAGTGGAGTGCATCATTGGTTTCCCAGCGGTCATGTTCTTGGAGCCATGGGCCACTGGAGGAGGAGTATGGGTAGATTGGGATCTCACGACAACCCACTCCACGCAACGCTAATTGCTCTGCTGACTCCGCGCCCGCAGCATTGCACTGCTGGGATACACCCTCCTCCCACCCAAGGCCTGCAGCTTGCCCACATCTGCCATCTCCTAAGGGATCATGGATCCCGTGACCCCGCTCTACCGCCACCGGACCACAGGTAAGATGATACCTTAAATTTGATGGACCCTTATATTTTTTTTTACCATTTTCCACCCCAAAATTCGAGGTGCATCTTATAGTCTGAAAAATACGGTGTATAATATATATGTGCCTAAATACAAAATAAATGTGTCATCTTTAATTTAGGCCCACTATAACAGTAATCTTAAGCAGGGGTGCCCAAACTTTTACATGCCACTCTATTTCCTCTTCATGTGCTATACGTTTCTACAGTGTTTTCTCTGTAGATCTGTCTGTGTACAACTCTCGCATGTCCGTCTCCGGGTCTGATCGGTGGGCGTCTCTGGACGCATAATGGGCAGAAGGTTTCTTGAAATCCCATCCACTATGCTGCAACATCTGGACGCTGCACAAGCACAGAGCGTCCAACCCGCAGAGTTTACTGCCTGTGGGCACCTACCCTAACATTGAGAGAAGGTCGGGCAGAGGGAATCAGCAGGAGCTCTGATGGATTTGTAACCTTTTTTTTGTTTTGTTTTACAGAAGCACTGAGTTACATAAATTAAGACACTTGTATTTATTTTATTTTTTTTAATGAAGAACACTTTGAAAGTTGATACATTTTGTGCTTAGGAAGCAAATGATTCTGTGGGGAGGTATACATAACCTTAAGGACTTATGCAAAAACAAATGAATTTTTCATGTACTATATTTTGCTATAATAACAATTACTTCCTGCAGGCCTTGTTCGTATACAGAAAAGCAAATTCAGGTAGGGCTGCAGTATAAAGCATGGCGGAGGATTGTTCCCGAGCTTTATGATCATGCTTTTTAACCAGTTCCTACAGTGATTATCCCTAAACTTACAACTGGACACAAGAAATAGATACGCTTTTGGAAATTAAAGTGGTTGTCCGGCCTCACGCTACTAGTCTGTAGATGCTCTGTGACTTGCACACTCCCGGCCGTAGTCCGCCAAGACGCGTCCGGCCTCGCTTACAGAACTTGCATTGAGCAGGTAAAAATGAACAATAAAAGGAATGTGTTTCTTATTAATTAAATTGAAACTAGCTAGTGACCAAGTTTTTCTAATTGTTTTTATTCCTTAATTAGTGTTTTTCACATTACGGAACATGAAGATGCAGTGACTTGTACGGGAGAGTAGTAAGTGGTCTGTGTGCAGGGAGGAGAGCGGCCGCCATCACCTGCTGCAATCACACAGCAAACCCATAACTGAGTTGAGTACAGAAGCCAGAAAGGCTGCCAGTATATAGACACATAGTAGGGCGATGAGCAATGAGGGTTTTTATTTTTATGTAGAAATTACAAATATTTTACACATTATTAACATACAGAAAAGAGCTCCAGCGTCCATTGGTGATGCACCGATGTCTTCCCTGTGTGGTGTCAGTAGGATGAGGCTGCGGACTCTGGGTAGACTTGCAGGGCTAGTTCTAGATAACCTGGCTTCTGTGCCTCCATTTTTACAAACAGCTGCAAAAAGAATGTAAAGTTCATAGATGATATTGAC
Organism: Ranitomeya imitator; assembly: GCF_032444005.1. Lineage (NCBI taxonomy): Eukaryota > Metazoa > Chordata > Amphibia > Anura > Dendrobatidae > Ranitomeya > Ranitomeya imitator. The sequence goes on along the minus strand of NC_091286.1, from coordinate 575,986,649 downwards.
TGACATGGAGGGGAGGCTACGTGTCTGTGACTGGCACCCGCAAGGGGGGGGGGGGGGGGGAGGTTTGGCTACATGTCTGTGACTGGCACGGCACCCGCGAGGGGGAGGCTACATGTCTAACAGCATAGATATTGACTGACATGGAGGAGAGGCTACGTGTCTGACTGGCACCCGCAAGGGGGGGAAGGCTACGTGTCTGTGACTGGCACGGCACCCGCGAGGGGGAGGCTACGTGTCTGTGACTGGCACGGCACCCGCAAGGGGAGGCTACGTGTCTGTGACTGGCACCCACAAGGGGGAGGCTACATGTCTGTGGTCGCACCCGCGAGGGGGAGGCTACATGTCTGTGACTGGCACGGCACCCACGAGGGGGAGGCTACATGTCTGACTGGCACCCACGAGGGGGAGGCTACATGTCTGACTGGCACCCACGAGGGGGAGGCTACATGTCTGACTGGCACCCGCGAGGGGGAGGTTACTTGTCTGTGACTGGCACCCGCGAGGGGGAGGCTACATGTCTGTGACTGGCACCCGCGAGGGGGAGGCTACATGTCTGTGATCGCACCCGCGAGGGGGAGGCTACATGTCTGTGACTGGCACGGCACCCACGAGGGGGAGGCTACATGTCTGTGACTGGCACCCGCGAGGAGGAGGCTACATGTCTGACTGGCACCCGCGAGGGGGAGGTTACATGTCTGTGACTAGCACCCGCGAGGGGGAGGCTACATGTCTGTGATCGCACCCGCGAGGGGGAGGCTACATGTCTGTGACTGGCACCCGCGAGGGGGAGGCTACATGTCTGTGACTGGCACTGCACCAGCAAGGGGGAGGCTACATGTCTGTGACTGGCACGGCACCCGCGAAGGGGAGGCTACATGTCTGTGACTGGCACCCACGAGGGGGAGGCTACATGTCTGTGACTGGCACGGCACCCGCGAAGGGGAGGCTACATGTCTGTGACTGGCACCCACGAGGGGGAGGCTACATGTCTGACTGGCACCCGCGAGGTGGAGGTTACATGTCTGTGACTGGCACCCGCGAGGGAGAGGCTACATGTCTGTGACTGGCACCCGCGAGGGGGAGGTTACATGTCTGTGACTGGCACGGCACCTGCGAGGGGGAGGCTACATGTCCGTGACTGGCACGGCACCCACGAGGGGGAGGCTACATGTCCGTGACTGGCACGGCACCCATGAGGGGGAGGCTACATGTCCGTGACTGGCACGGCACCCGCGAGGGGGAGGCTACATGTCCGTGACTGGCACGGCACCCACGAGGGGGAGGCTACATGTCTAACATTAGCATAGATCCTGCAAGGAGTACATGTCCGTGACTGCCTCAAGCACAGGCTACGAAGAGGAAAGCTAAGGACCTGGGTCTCCGGTGTAGAGCCCGCATTTGGAAGGCTACACGCATGCGACACCAGCATGGCACCAGCGAAGGGTAAGGCTGTACAACTTTGACTCCAGTAGTTTATGGTATCAGTGCTATAATAAAGTCATGGCTTAACCCTTGCCATTTTAGTGTTAGTCATCCTCATCGACCGCAGATTAATAACCTGTCCGAGCCAATCGGGTACCTAGGGAAAGTTTGGCTGACAGCTGCAGCCTTGTAAATGGGGCTGTCGGGAGCCTCGGTTCCTCCCATTACTAGGTTACTCATTAGGCCCCGACTACATTACAGCCCTTGTGAAGCCATGTACCAGGTGCATTATGCTCCTTCTGGTGCCTTCTCCAGGTTATTCTGTCATTTTTACTGAACACCTCCACTGGTTTTAGCTCGCCGATGTTACTACAGTATATAGAGCGCAGAACACGCAGTCACACTACACCATAGATAAAAGGAAGTCACCAAATAAGAGCAGAGATTTCAGGTCTGCTCAGGTGGACAATGACGACTTCAGAGTAACGGGGTGCCCCATATATAATCGGGCTACTGCTGAAATACCTTAATGAGCTCTCTGCCGTCGGCCCCCTGGGACTCCTTGGCACAGGCCGTGTCCGGGTGCACCATGTGATACAGTCGCACCAGACTTACTGCATCTTCTAATCTACAACAAACAAGATTTAAAAAAAAAAGGGACTAAGTGGAAGATTCTCCATTAATTGTAACTTAACTGCAAAACAAGAAAAAGGTAATTATAAAGTTGGAGTAAAATAATACAATTTGCAAAGGATTACATGTACAGTGTTTAGCTATGAGAACGGTATTATGGGGGAGTCCGTCACTTACAGCGCTATGTAAGGGAACAGGGGTCATGCATGATACCTAAGAGATCCAAGTTTAAAGACCCCAGAGTCACAAGCGTGTCCTGAAATCATCCAAATCTAGCGCCTATATTAATACCATCACTCAGAGCAGAGGGCAGAAGATGGGCAGTGATCAGCACATAAGGGGGCTGCCTTCTGGGCACTTACAATTGTGGGCCAGGGGCATGAAGATGTGCATTTCTGCCACCTACATGCCCATCTCCCCAGGCTGGGGTCTACACTGCTCTCGGTCCTCTAGTTTGGAGGAACTTTACCTATTACGGCAATGGATCCCATCCACAATGCTGACTCAGATTCTCATGTAGCAGCTGATGTATATGTAATGGGATTTTCTTCCCCAACAATCTCCCTTCCTGACCCTATGAAGACACTTACAGGTCTCTCTGAAGCATGTCTACCAGCAGCCCATCGACCTTCTTTTCAGAACACAGGTGCCACACCATGCCGCCAAAGTGCCGTGTGGATCGCAGTAAGTCATACTTTCCTTGTCTGTCAGCGTCCTCAAAGGTTTGGTTTCTGATCTGCATTTAAAAAAAAACACAAGTGTGAGATATGTCGTAGACACAACAGTAACCAAAAGACCCCAGACCCGAGCCCTTACCCTAATGTAGTCGGCAGCGTCAGGCTCAAACTGGACAAGGCAGCGATTCAGAAGCTCCTCATGGCGGTCCTGCTGGAACAAAAGCTGAAGAGGCGAACACAAGGTCATTATCCGACACCGGTAACGGCGGAGATCTGGAGGAAACATCCGGACTTCTTTACCTTCATGTTCTCCTCTCTGAACACTGGTGGAGGAACCATCTTGCGACCATGCCGGGGGAAATATACCTGGATCATGCGGTCTCTCTCCTCCCATGTGGCTTTCCTCAGGACACCGTTTGGTTCCCTCACTACAATAAACCTTTCCTAAGAAGACAACATGTGATGGTCAGTGCCCAACAAGTACCTGCGGCTGACGGTGTTCGCTGCCACGGCTGGCTAGTACTTACACTGTGAGGGGTGCTAAACGTTATGTCTGTGAACACAAACTTAGCTGTATCTGTGCCATCAAGGATCTCGTCCACAGCCAGTGTCTCATCTATTGGCTCTCGCTCGCTGGGCATAGGTGGCACCTCCAGGTGCTGCTGGGCAACCATCACGGCTTTCTGGAGGGCCTGCAGAGATGGAGGTCTCACATTACTTGGTAAATAGCGATCACCACACAGTACCACACTATGGACATGGAGGCCCTGAGGTGCAGACCTGGTGTATGCTCTGTCATTTGGGGTGCGACTGTTTTGTACGTGCAATTATTATGAGTTTTCTTTTTCTTACGAATTTCTTTCTATCATGGCCCTCAGGGAGATCCAGTCTACATTGAAGAGTGCCATCCCCTGCAGCAAGTTTGGGGCATCTTAGTGGATGGTGTTAGCGGTCCTTTATACTGCCTCCAATCTTGTGGAAAAAGCAGTAAAGTGCCCAGACACGCCCCCTCGGCACCTCCACCCTGATTTGCATATGACTTCAACACTATATTTTTTACGCCTGGTATAATGCATCTCTATATAAAAAACAAATTTTTTTTATAGGGGCCAAGTGCCTATACAGCCATACTACTGCTTCAGATGTAAAAAGGTGACGACAGGTTCCCTTTAAAGAGACTCTGTCAGTAGGCTTCACTCTCCCAGGCCGTCTATATGGGCATGTAGGTCGTACGAAGCAGAATAAAATGTTACCTTGAGATCGTCAATCTGATGTCTTACTCCAAGGAAATCCAGTATTTTCTTATATGTAAATTAGCTGTTACGATCTATAGGCGGGACATGGATCTCACCAAGAATCTGCCTCCAGAGATTATTATAAATACAAGGAGGCGTCACCAGAGTGAGACATGTAATGACTGACAGTCTGTGCTCCCGATCTACATGTCTCACACTGGTATCTCTCCCTTTCACTTATAATAATCTCTGGAGGCAGATTCTCAGGGAGATCTATGTCCAGCCCATAGATCTTAACAGCTCATTTACATATAACAAAAACATGGATCTCTCTGGAATAAGACATCGGATCGCAGAAATCAAGGTATTATTTTATTCCGCTTTCTGTGATCTACATGTCCCTATAGACGGCTTAGGGGGCTGGACTGACTGATCCCTTTAATATACGGTAACCCGCCTTGCTCCAATCCCAGGCACTATAAATCCCTGTGCCCGTACCCCGCTGTGCGTCAGTCAGCGCCATTCTGGGCCGTGATCTGGAGATGCCCCACAGACGGGACACGTTTACCCCCACTGAGGCAGCGCCCGACCCTCTGGGGCAGCGCCCGACTCTCTGGGGCAGCGCCCGACCCTCAGGGGCAGCGCCCGACCCTCAGGGGCAGCGCCCGACCCTCAGGGGCAGCGCCCGACCCTCTGAGGCAGCGCCCGACCCTCTGAGGCAGCGCCCGACCCTCTGAGGCAGCGCCCGACCCTCTGAGGCAGTGCCCGACCCTCAGGGGCAGCGCCCGACCCTCTGGGGCCACCGTACCTCATCATACTGCTGCTGGGTCATCAGCTTGTAGGTGGGCGGCCGGGACACCTGCGGGATGGGCTGGAAAACTTTCTGCAGGTTCAGACCCGTCATCTTCCTCAGGATGCCCTGCACCTCGGGGTCTGAGAAGTGCACAGGGAAGGGGGACGAGCCGGGAGCTGCACAGAGAAAAGGGGTGAACACGACAGGCAAGAGCGGAGGACAGCAATGACGGGACGTCCAGCGGCCTCTCACCTGCTGCACACAGGCTCCGGTGACCGGTTACCCTCTGCGGCTGAATCCTCCGCACCAGCCATGCTATGCGGGCAGCCATGACTGTGCTGACACATCCGCCGCAAGGACCGTCGGGAAGTGTAGTCCAGAGAAGGGAGATGAGCTGTGCGCCTGCGCAGTAGATTACACCAAGTTTCAGGCATTGTTGTATTTCTCCTAGGATGGCTATTGTCGTCGTGTAGTTATTCTTACCTACTAGCATGAACTGTATTTTCATACAAAATATACGTCACATTTTGTGTCCAGCCCCTAAAATACAGGACTCATGTTGTAGTGACCAGAAGTCAGTGTCGCCCTCTGCTGGTCAGTTGTGTTTCATGAGAAGTTTGGGGTGCGCTATGGCGCCTCCTAGTGTTCCTAAAGGACAAGTGCAGTAATCCTGGTGGTAGCGCATTGGGCTTCATTCACACCCTGCAGTTGTAAATGACGCCATTAATTGTTACTAACTGCAATGGAGCCACAAAAAGTGAATGACATTCAGATGGCGAATACGGCATCAGTTTTATTAACTCACCCATTGATTGTAATGGGCGAAACTGATCTAAAACCAGATCAGATCAGTGCAGTGTGGGATTTTACTCTCTGGGTGCTCCCCAGTGACTTGCATGTTATCCATTGTACGGCTGCCTAATATGCGTCCATTTATTCTGCACGATTATTGCTGAATTTGGATCGTAGGCACCCATATAAGTCTATGGGTGCTTGTGAAACATCGCCCCGCACGCGGATATCAGAAGAGACGCAGCTGTTCTGTGGTTCTCGCATGCGAGAGGATCGAGCACGGAGCGCTGACACTCGGCTAACCCTCGCGGCAGAGCCGGAGCCGAGGGTCATCAGCATATCACATCCGATACTCTTCCATCGGATGTGAGTCACTAGTAGGACCCAGGAATAAGTGAACCATGAAACCATTGCTACACGATAATCTTTCAGTGTAAACCGGCTGCTGATGACCCGACCAATGAGCAAAACATTCATCAGGTGAAATGATTACACCTATCCTCAAAAAGCCATCTCTTGACCCATCCTCTGTATCTAGCTCTCGCCCCAAATCACATCTTCCTTATGCCTTAAAACACGTCCATCTTGAACTGTCCTCCCACCTCGCTTCCTGCTCCCTCTTCGAACGCTTACATTATGGCTTCCGACTGCATCACTCTACTGAAACTGCCCTAACTAAAGTCACCAATGACCTCTTAACTGCCAAGAGCAAGCGACACTACTCTGTCCTCCTCCTGGACCTGTCCTCTGCCTTTGACACAGTGGACCATTCCCTATTATTACAGACCCTCTCATCCCTTGGCATCACAGACTTGGCCCTATCCTGGATCTCATCATACCTAACAGACCGGACATTCAGCGTCTCCCACTCGTACCCCATCTCCTCACCTCGCCCTCTATCTGTCCCACAAGGTTCAGTCCTTGGGCCCCTGCACTTCTCCATTTACACCTTTGGCCTGGGACAGCTCATAGAATCTCATCTCTATGCTGATGACACACAGATCTACATCTCTGGACCAGATATCACCTCCTCACTAACCAGAATCCCTCAATGTCTGTCCACTATTTCATCCTTCTTCTCCGCTAGATTTCTAAAACTTAACATGGACAAAACAGAATTCATCATCTTTCCCCCATCTCACACGACCCCCCCAACGAAACTATCCATTACAGTAAATGGCTGCCCACTCTCCCCAGTCCCACAAGCTCGCTGCCTCGGGGTAATCATTGACACTGATCTCTCCTTCAATCCACATATCCAAGCCCTTTCCACTTCCTGCCGACTTCAACTCAAATATGTTTCCCAGTTCCGCACATTCATCAACCAACAATCTGCAAAAATACTAGTGTATGTCATCATCTCCCGCCTTGACTACTGTAACCTCTTGCTCTGTTGCCTCCCCTCTAACACTCTCGCACCCCTCCAATCTATTCTAAACTCTGCTGCCCGACTAATCCACCTGTCCCCCCGTTATTCCCCGGCTTCTTCCCTCTGTCAATCCCTTCACTGGCTCCCCATTACCCAGAGACTCCAGTACAAAAGCCTAACCATGACATACAAAGCCATCCTCAACCTGTGTCCTCCATAATAATAATAATCATCTTTATATAGTGCCAACATATTCCGCAGCGCTTTACAGTTAAACAGTTTCAAACACAACAGTCATAAGTAACAGCGTTAACAATAATATAATGATTAACCCCTTTCTGACATATGACATACTATACTGTCGAGGTGGTATGGGCCCGTATGACCACCGACGGGATATCACCGATCAGAAACACTCACGGGGGGAGCGCGGCCGATTGGTGCCGGGTGTCAGCTGACTATCACAGCTGACATCCGACACTATGTGCTAGGAGGGGTCACGGACCGCCCTGGCACATTAACCCCCGGAACACTGTGATCAAACATGATCGCAGTGTTCCGGCGGCACAGGGAAGCGTCGCGCAGGGAGGGGGCTCCCTGCGTGCTTCCCTGAGACCCTCGGAGCAACGCGATGTGATCGCGTTGCTCCAAGGGTCTCCTACCTCCTCCTCCCTGCAGGCACCGGATCCAAAGTCACTATACAATGATGTCCCCCCCTGGGACAAAGTAAACAAGTAAAAGAAAAATATTTACACGTGTAAAAAAAAATAATTCCTAAATAAAGAAAAAAAAATATTGTTACAATAAATACATTTCTTTATCTAAATTTTAAAAAAAGAAAAGTACACATATTTAGTGTTGCCGCATCTGTAACGACCCGACCTATAAAACTGCCCCACTAGTTAACCCCTTCAGTGAACACCGTAAAAAAAAAACAGGCAAAAAACGCTTTATTATCATACGCCTAACAAAATGTGGAATAACACACGATCAAAAAGAGGGATATAAAAAAAATGGTACCGCTGAAAACGTCATCTTCTCCATACAGCATCATCAGCGAAAAAATAAAAAAGTTATAGTCTTCAGAATAAAGCAATGCAAAAATAGTAATTTTTTATATAAAATAATTTTTATCATATAAAAGCACCAAAACATAAAAATGATATAAATGAGGTATCGCTGTAATCGTACTGACCCAAAGAATAAAACTGCTTTATCAATTTTACCAAACGCGGAACGGTATAAACGCTCCCTCCCCCCCCCCCAAAAAAAAAAAAGAAATTCATGAATAGCTGGTTTTTGGTTATTCTGCCTCACAAAAATCGGAATAAAAAGCGATCAAAAAATGTCACGTGCCCAAAAATGGTACCAATAAAAATGTCAGCTCGTCCCGCAAAACACAAGACCTCACTTGACTCTGTGGACCAAAATATGGAAAAATTATAGCTCTCAAAATGTGGAGGCGCAAAAACAATTTTTTGCAATAAAAAGCGTCTTTTAGTGTGTGACAGCTGCCAATCATAAAAATCCGCTAAAACACCCACTATAAAAGTAAATCAAACCCCCCTTCATCACCCCCTTAGTTAGGGAAAAATAATAAAATAAAAAAATATATTTATTTCCATTTTCCCATTAGGGTTAGGGTTGGGGCTAAGGTTAGGTTTGGGGTGTGTTTGGGTTAGGGGTATGGTTGGGATTAGGGTTAGGGGCGTGTTTGGATTAGGGTTTCAGTTAGAATTGGGGGGTTTCCACTGTTTAGGCACATCAGGGGCTCTCCAAACGCGACATGGCGTCCGATCTCATTTCCAGCCAATTTTGCATTGAAAAGTCAAACGGCGCTCCTTCCCTTCTGAGCTCTGCAATGCGCATAAACAGTGGTTTACCCCCACATATGGGGTATCGGCGTACTCAGGACAAATTGAACAACAACCTTTGGGGTCCAATTTCTCCTGTTACCCTTGGTAAAATAAAACAAATTGGAGCTGAAGTAAATTTTTTGTGAAGAAAAGTTAAATGTTCAATTTTTGTTAAACCTTCCAAAAAATTCCTGTGAAACACCTGAAGGGTTAATAAACTTCTTGAATGTGGTTTTGAGAACCTTGAGGGGTGCAGTTTTTAGAATGGTGTCACACTTGGGTATTTTCTATCATATAGACCCCTCAAAGTGACTTCAAATGTGACGTGGTCCCTAAACAAAAATGGTGTTGTAAAAATGAGAAATCGCAGGTCAACTTTTAACCTTTATAACTCCCTATCAAAAATAATTTTGGTTCCAGAATTGTGCTGATGTAAAGTAGACATGTGGGAAATGTTACTTATTAAGTAGTTTGTGTGATATACCTCTGTGATTTAAAGGCATCAAAATTCAAAGTTGGAAAATTGCGAATTTTTCTAAATTTTCACCAAATTTCCGTTTTTTTTTCACAAACAAACGCAGGTAATATCAAAGAATTTTACCACTTTAATGAAGTACAATATGTCACAAGAAAACAATGTCAGAATCATCAGGATCCATTGAAGCGTTCCAGAGTTATAACCTCATAAAGGGACAGTGGTCAGAATTGTTAAAATTGGCACGGTCATTAACGTGCAAATCACCCTTGGGGGTAAAGGGTTTAAAGCAAAGTAAAACGACCCTGCTCATAAGAGCTTACAATCTACAATGAGGTGGGGAGATACAAAGTACAGGTGTGTATTTACAATGATGTATTTACAATGATGGTCCAGCCATCTTCAGGGGGTGGGGGATAGATGGAGATAGTGAATGGGCTACACACGCACACTTACATATAAAATGACTTTGATTAGGGAACATGATAGGCCGCTCTGAACTAATATGATTTGAGGGAGCACCTAAAACTGTGCAAGTTGTGTCTGGTCCTAGTTTCTTGCAATATAGCATTCCAGAGGATTGGCACAACATGGGAGAAGTCTTGTAGTCGGGAGTGGGAGGTACAGATTAGTACAGAGGTTAGTCGAAAGTAATTTGCAGAGCACAGTGGTCGGTTAGGCCGGTAGACAGAAATGAGGGAGGAGATGTAAGGGGGTGCCGCACTGTGGAGAGCTTTGTGAGTGAGAACAAATACTTTGAATTGTATCCTGTAATGAATGGGCAGCCAGTGTAACGACTGGCGAAGAGTGGACGCTTCCAAGTAACAATTAGCCAGGTGGACGACCCTGGCTGCTGCATTAAGGATGAACTGGAGAGGGGATAGTCGAGTAAGGGGGAGGCCAATTAATAGAGCGTTACGGTAGTCTAGGCAGGAGTGGATTAGGGCTACAGTGAGAGTTTTTGTTGTTTCCGTGGTGAGAAAAGGGCAGATTCTAGAGATGTTCTTTAGGTGTAAGCGGCATGAGCGGCAAGAGATTGTATACGGGAGGTGAAGGAGAGATCAGAGTCAAACATAACACCCAGACAGTGCGCCTTCTGCTGGGGTGTTATTATGGTGCCACCCACGGAGAGGGAAATGTCAGATTTAGGGAGGTTAGTAGATGGCGGGAGCAGAAGAAGTTCAGTTTTGGAGAGGTTGAGTTTCAGATAGAGAGTGGACATGATGTTGGAGACTGCGGACAGACAGTCACTGGTGTTCTGTAGTACAGCGGGGGTAAAGTCAGGGGATGACCTGTATAGTTCTGTGTCATCAGCATAAAGATGGTACTGAAAGCCAAATCTGCTGAAGGTCTGTCCAACTGGGGCTGTATAGAGGGAGAAGAGAAGGGGGCCAAGGACTGAGCTCTGAGGTACCCCGACAGTGAGAGGAAGAGGAGATGAAGTGGAGCCAGTGAACAGAACACTGAAGGAGCCGTCAGAAAGGTGTCCTTAATGCTTAGTGACTGGAGCCTAGAGAGTAGGAGACGGTGGTCAACAGTGTCGAAAGCTGCAGAAAGGTTGAGAAGAATGAGCAGAGAGTGATCACCATTACATTTTGCGGTCAGAAGGTCGTTGGTCACTTTGATGAGTGCAGTTTCTGTCGAATGTAGGGGGCGGAAACCAAACTGTGAAGGGTCTAGGAGGGAATGATGGAGAGGTAACGGGTAAGGCGGGAGAAGTTCAGGTGCTCCAAGAGCTTAGAAATGAAGGGGAGATTGGAGACTGGTCTGTAGTTATTTGTGCAGGATGGGTCGAGGGCGGGTTTCTTTAATAATGGAGTAATGATAGAGTGTTTGAAGGAGGATGGGAAAATGCCTGAGGAGAGGGAGAGATTTAAGATTGTAGGTGAGTAGTGACGACTGGAGAGAGAGACTGGAGGAGATGTGAGGAGATGTGAGGGAATGGGGTCAGTAGTACATGTAGTCTGAAGAGAAGAAGAGAGGACCCTGGAGACTTCTTCTGTGATGGGATCGAATGTGGAAAGCGAGTCAGGGGAAATGCAGGGAGGGATGTGAGTCACTGCACTTGGTGGCTGGGAGCGGATTTCCTGATGGATATTATCTATTTTCTCTATAGTGGGAGGCCAGGTCATCAGCACAGATGTCTGTGATAGGGGCTTGTGCTTTTGGCCTGAGGAGGGAGTGAAAGGTGTCAAAAAGTTTCTTTGGGTTGTTGGATAGTGAGAAGATCAGGGTGGTGAAGTAGGTTTGTGACCTCTGTTCTGTCCATTCTAGGAAGGACAGTGTGCTCGTATTATGCATTAAGTTTACAGTGTTGGTTTGTTGTGTTATACCACCATCTAGTGGTGGTTAACTTTATAACCTGTGTTTTAGTTATAATTAGAGTGTTGCATTGTGGGATTGTACCAAGGTATGCTGGGAGAGAGAGACTCCATTACTTTTCTGTGTACTTCCTGGGACACACGTGCTTATGTGCTGTGCTGGAACCATCTATTTACTTGCCATCCTGGTTAAGTTTATCCGTTTTACCGCGCTCATGTTTACCGATAAACAAGTTAGACTACAGAGAACAGTCTGCTTATTTGGGAGACAGAAGTGGTTTATTGTTGTGAATTCTGTGGCAGAGCTCCCTCCTGTGGTCACAAGTGGTACTTCGGCTGATTCTCTCTGGGAGCTTCCGTTTGTGGAGGAAAGTGGTACTGCGGCTTCTGAGTTTCCTCCCTCAGGTGATCTGGTGAGGTCGTTAGGTGCTTCTCTACTTAACTCCACCTAATGCTTTGATCCATGCTTCCTGTCAATGTTCCAGTGTTGGACTTGTTTTTCCCTGGATCATTCCTGTGGCCTGCTGCTCTGCATAGCTAAGTTCTTCTTCCTATCCTCGCTCTGTTAAGAAAGTCGGGCCTCACTTTGCTGAATCTGTTTCATCCCTACGTTTGTCTTTTCATCTTAACTCACAGTCATTATATGTGGGGGGCTGCCTTTTCCTTTGGGGTATTTCTCTGAGGCAAGGTAGGCTTATTTTCTATCTTCAGGCTAGTTAGTTTCTCAGGCTGTGCCGAGTTGCATAGGCAGAGTTAGGCGCAATCCACGGCTGCCTCTAGTGTTGTTTGGAGAGGATTAGGGATTGCGGTCTGCAGAGTTCCCACGTCTCAGAGCTCGTTCTATTATTTTGGGTTATTGTCAGATCACTGTATGTGCTCTGACCGCTATGTCCATTGTGATACTGAATTGCCTATCACAACAGTTTATGCCGTATGTCAGATCACACACCGTATCAATGTGTATGAAGACAGAACAACCTCGTCTCCCGGTACTTACCTGCACGCAACCTCCGATCCTCAGAAGATCTCCTTCTTGATTCCCCTCTTATTTACTCTTTCCACAATCATTTACAAGATTTCCCCTGCATATTCCCCCTATTCTGGAACTCTCTACCCCAACACGACACTTTCACCTACCATGGAAACCTTCAAAAGGAACCTGGAGACCTACCTCTTCCGACAAGCCTACAACCTACAGAAACCACCGGTCCACCATACCGCTGCACGACCAGCTCTACCCTCACCTATTGTATCCTCACCCATCCCTTGTAGTTTGTGAACCCTCATGAGCAGGGTCCTCTCTCCTCCTATACCAGTCATGACTTGTATTGATTAAGATTACTGTACTTGTTTTTTTATTAGATACACCCCTCCTCACATGTAAAGCGCCATAGAATAAATGGCGCTAGAATAATAAATAATGATAATAATCTTTTGGTCTTCACAAAATCATTGTCCTCAGCATTGCATCGTCCTGTGTTAACATGACCTGTGCTGCTGAGAACAATGGCATCCAATGTGTAGTAAGTGATCTATTACAGATCTTTCATTGCGCATGTACAACACGGTCAGCCTGTGCCAAAATGTAAGTCAGCAGTTGTTTAACGCACTGTAAACGCATCTTAAAGGGAACCTGACAGCTGAGACATGCTGGCCATCCACGAGCCGCAGATATTAGATTTTGGCTGTATGATTTCAGCCATATATGTATGTTTCACTCTGAAATGCTGCGGTGCTTCAGAGAACGATACTTTAAAACTTATCAGGGAATGAGCCGACCTGGAGACTAGTCGGACAGGCGGATCCCTGGCGACTTCTATACCTGCCCGATGCCCTGGTGTGACAGAGCTCTCCTTCCATGCATGTATAGGGAGAGACCTGTCAGTCATTAGTAGCACGCGGGAAGAAGCCATCAGGGATCCGCCTGTCTAACTACTTTCTTGTGCGGCTCGGTCCCAGGTGGCTTTTGAACTATGATTTTCTCTGAAATGCCGCAGATTTACCGGGCCACATACCGGGCCACATACCGGGCTGAGACCATACAGCCAGTGCCTGATCCCTGCTGCCCGTAGATCGGAGCACGTATCCGCTGCCTTGTTCCTTTTAACACCACTCATAAGGTCTCTTTTTAATATTTCCATCATTGTGCTGGATCACATTTTCACCAGTATTTTGATCAGAATGTCACTTTCTACTATCAAGGTTTCATTACTTTTGACCGGCTGCAGATGAAAAATCTTCTGTTTCTTCATCTGTTTGACGTTCCACTTTATACGACAACTATTACAAATGTAATACAAAGCCACATATAGTTAATAATCACAGAGGATCCATAATAAACAGATCTAATATGGATGTGGTCAATATGCCATCAGTTCTTCTAATGCCCTTATTGAGTTTAATGAGCAAAATACGGAGCAGAATAGTGCAGAATCCAGTGGGAAAATATTCTGAAAAGTTCCCAGGCTCGAGTTCATATGAGTTCATCCAGCAGAGGGCGCATCACCGCGACTCGAGGTAACTACAGTACATTCCCCTGCATTCCATTCATTCACCAAGTTTTACAGGCAGGAGCACAGCTGCATTAGCAGGCTCCTGGGTGTAAAATGATTTAACCCCTTCAGATGGATTTACAGCGTGGGACAAGACTAACGACGGAAGGTATGGAATATTGTTGTTTGTTTTTTTTAACTTTGTTTCAGGTGACAAGGGTCTTCAGGTGGATTAAGAGTATAATAAAATATTAAAACACCATGTGTCTTTATTTAATTAAAATATTTTTTAATAATGTGTGTGTTTTATTAACCATTTCATACTATTTGATTAATAATGGATAGGTGTCATAATTGACGCCTCTCCATTATTAACCTGGCTTAATGTCACCTTACAATAGCAAGGTGACATTAACCCTTCAATACCCCATATCCCACCGCTACACGGGAATGGGAAGAGAGTGGCCAAGTGCCAGAATAGGCGCATCTTCCAGATGTGCCTTTTCTGGGGTGGCTGGGGGAAGATGTTTTTAGCCAGGGAAGGGGGGTGTCCTATAACCATGGTCCCTCTCTAGGCTATTAATATCTGCCCTCAGTCACTGGCTTTCCCACTCTGGCGGAGAAAATTGCCCGGGATTTAACCCTTAAATTTAATAGCTAGAGACCCCAAATTTGACACAAAGACACTTCTTGCATTACTAAAGAGGAATATGTAATAAAAGAAGGGCTGAGATACGGTGACAATCGCAGCATGCTGTGATTTCACTTGGATCCTGAATACGGCCGAGAAAACAACGGATAATAGGAGCTGCCCCATAGATTAACATTGGGCCGAGTGCTATGCGATTTTTTATCGCATTGCACTCGGCCGTATTATGGTCTAGTGTGACTCCGGCCTAATAGAAACACGTCACCACTTCTGTATTGATCACCCACTCCTGGTTTTGGCTTACAAATACTGAGGTAAAATACTGACCAAATACTGCTAGTGTGACGCCGGCCTAATAATATAAAAAATGCAACTCAAACGCCAAACACATTTAACCCCTTCCCGACATGCACCGCACTAGTACTGCTCTGCGGGAATTGAGTTCCCGTAAACCGCAGTACTAGTACAGCGGCACGATCGCGCGGCGGCGATTGCGTGCAGGCGTCAGCTGTATGTGACAGCTGAAACCCCGCAGCTAGCGCCGATCATTGGGCATTTAACCCCTCTGATGCCACTGTCAGTAGTGACAGCAAAACAGGGGGAATCGCGCAGGAACAGGGGCTCCCTGCGCTCTCCCACCGGAACAATGCAATGCGATCGCGTTGTTCTGGTGTTCTCAAAGGAGTCCCCGGATCCAAAATGACCGCGGGGCTCCTTCCGGGTCCTTCCCTGAGGTGGCTTGCCGGGGCCTGCTCAGAGCAGGCACCGGAAAGCCTCCTGCACTGCCTGTCAGATCGCTGATCTGACACAGTGCTATGCAAAGTGTCAGATCAGCGATCTGATGAAATATAGTGATGTCCCACCCTGGGACAATGTTATAAAGTGTAAAAAAAAAATAGAATGTATATAAAAAAAAAAAATCCCCAAATAAAGAAAAAAAAATATTTTCCAATAAATCCATTTATTTATGTAAATAATAAAAAAACAATAAAAGTACACATATTTGGTATCGCCGCATCCGTAACGACCCGCTCTATAAAACTATCCCACTAGTTAACCCCTTCAGTGAACACCGCAAAACAAATAAATAAACAACGAGGCAAAAAACAATACTTTATCATCATACAGCCAAACAAAAAGTGCAATAAAATGTGATAAAAAAGACGGATATAAATAACCATGGTACCGCTGAAAACGTCATCTTGTCCCGCAAAAAAAGCCACCATACAGCATCATCAGCAGAAAAATTACAAAGTTATAGCTCTCAGAATAAAGCGATGCAAAAACAATTTTTTTTTTATAAAATAGTTTTTATTGTGTAAAAGCGTCAAAACATAAAAAAATAAAGAGGTATCGCTGTAATCCTCCTAACCCGAAGAATAAAGCTGCTTTATCAATTTTACCACACGCGGAACGGTATAAACCCCCCCAAAAAAAAGAAATTCAGGAATTGCTGGTTTTTGTTCATTCTGCCTCCCAAAAATCGGAATAAAAAGCGATCAAAAAATGTCACGTGCCCGAAAATGTTACCAATAAAAATGTCAACTCGTCCCGCAAAAAACAAGACCTCACATGAGTGGGCCAAAATATGGATAAATTATAGCTCTCAAAATGTGGTGATGCAAAAACTATTTTTTGCAATAAAAGCGTCTTTTAGTGTGTGACGGCTGCCAATCATAAAAATCCGCCCCAAAAAAACAATAAAAGTAAATCAAACCCTCCTTCATCACTCCCTTAGTTAGAGAAAATAATACAATTTAAAAAAATTTATTTATTACCATTTTCCCATTAGGGCTAGGATTGGGGCTAAAGTTAGGGTTTGGATTACATTTACAGTTGGGATTAGGGTTGGAATTAGGGTTAGGGGGTGTGTCTGGGTTAGGGTTTCAGTTAGAATTGGGGGGTTTCCACTGTTTAGGCACATCAGGGGCTCTTCAGACGCGACATGGCGTCCGTTCTCAATTCCAGCCAATTCTGCGTTGAAAAACTAAAACAGTGCTCCTTCCCTTCCGAGCTCTCCCGTGTGCCCAAACAGGGGTTTACCCCAACATATGGGGTATCGGCGTACTCAGGACACATTGGACAACTTTTGGGGTCCAATTTCTCCTGTTACCCTTGGGAAAATTCAAAACCGAGGGCTAAAAAATAATTTTTGTGGAAAAAAAAAGGTTTTTTATTTTCACGGCACTGTGTTATAAGTGAAGCACTTGGGGGTTCAAAGTTCTCACAACACATCTAGATAAGTTCCTTGGGGGGTCTAGTTTCCAATATGGTGTCACTTGTGGGGGGTTTCTACTGTTTAGGTACATTAGGGGCTCTGCAAATGCAACGTGATGCAGACCATTCCATCTAAGTCTGCATTCCAAACGGCGCTCCTTCCCTTCTGAGCTCTGCGGTTTCCCCCACATATGGGGTATCAGCGTACTCAGGACAAATTGGACACCAACTTTTGGGGTTCAATTTCTCCTGTTACCCTTGGGAAAATAAAAAATTGCGGGTTAAAAAAATCATTTTGTGGAAAAAAAAGATTTTTTAATTTTCACGGCTCTACATTCTAAACTTTAGTGAAACAATTGGGGGTTCAAAGTGCTCACCACACATCTAGATAAGTTCCTTAGGGGGTCTTCTTTCCAAAATGGGGTCACTTGTGGGGGGTTTCCACTGTTTAGGCACATCAGGGGCTCTCCAAACACGACATGGTGTCCGATCTCAATTCCAGCCAATTTTGCATTGAAAAGTCAAACGGTGCTCCTTCCCTTCCGAGCTCTGCCATGCGCCCAAACAGTGGTTCCCCCCACATATGGGGTATCGGCGTACTCAGGACAAATTGTACAACGTCATTTGTGGTCCAATTTCTCCTGTTACCCTTGGTAAAATAATTGGATCTGAAGTAAAAATTTTGTGAAAAAAAAGTTAAATGTTACCTTGTTTTTAAACATTCCAAAAATTCCAGTGAAGCACCTGAAGGGTTAATAAACTTTTTGAATGTGGTTTTGAGCACCTTGAGGGGTGCTGTTTTTAGAATAGTGTATTTTCTGTCATATAGACCCCTCAAAGTGACTTCAAGTGTGAGGTGGTCTCTAAAAAAAATGGTTTTGCAAATTTTGTTGTAAAAATGAGAAATCGCTGGTCAACTTTTAACCCTTATAACTTCCTAACAAAAAATTTATGGTCTGGTCAGGAAGTTGAAAACAGGCTTCGGGGTGAAGGGGTTAAAGGGTTTTCCATCAACAATGAAAACTTTACTCTTTAGATGAGTGGCCTAAAAAAAACAAACCGAGTCCTGCTCACCTGCTGTTATTCCCATGGATCCACCACAGACCTCTAAGGGTATGTGCACACGATGTGGAAAACTCTGCGGATTCGCAGCGTTTCCGCAGCTGCGGATCCGCAGCAGTTTTCCATGAGTTTACATTACAATGTAAACCTATGGGAAATAAAAAAACGCTGTGCACATGCTGCGGGAAAAAACATGCGGAAACACAGCGGTTTACATTCCGCAGCATGTCACTTCTTTCTGCGGATTCCGCAGTGGTTTTACAACTGCTCCAATAGAAATCCGCAGTTGTAAAACCGCAGTGAAATCCACAGAAAAACCACGGTAAATACGCAATAAATCTGCAGCAAAATCGCAGCGTTTTTGCCCTGCAGATTTATCAAATCCACTGCGGAAAAATCCGCAGTGGACCAATATACGTGTGCACATAGCCTGATTGTCTGCTGGCACTAGAAACCATGATGCCTTCTGTCACAGAACCACTGGGGCCTGTGACTGGCTGCAACGGTCACGTGATTAGAACAGAGCGCCAGAAACATCCAATGCAAAAAAAAAAATTAAAAACATTTCAGGCAAATGAAACCACTTTATGAGACAATGTTTTGCAGTTTTTTTTTTAGCTAAGAAATTGCATATTAAAATTTCAATGTAGGGTTGAGCGACTTTTACTTTTTTAAAGTCGAGTCGGGTTTTGCGAAACCCGACTTTCTCAAAAGTCGAGTCGAGTGAAATCGGCCAATTATCGCGAAAAGTCGGGGTCGGGGATCGACCGAAACACGAAACCCAACGCAAGCTTGCAAAACCGACATACATACATACAATGGATCCATGTGCCCAAAAATTAATAAAAACATATGTACTGTCTAAATATATATATATATATATATATATATATATATATATATATATATATATATATATATATATATATATATAGACATTATATATACAGTGGGGCAAAAAAGTATTTAGTCAGTCAGCAATAGTGCAAGTTCCACCACTTAAAAAGATGAGAGGCGTCTGTAATTTACATCATAGGTAGACCTCAACTATGGGAGACAAACTGAGAAAAAAAATCCAGAAAATCACATTGTCTGTTTTTTTAACATTTTATTTGCATATTATGGTGGAAAATAAGTATTTGGTCAGAAACAAACAATCAAGATTTCTGGCTCTCACAGACCTGTAAATTCTTCTTTAAGAGTCTCCTCTTTCCTCCACTCATTACCTGTAGTAATGGCACCTGTTTAAACTTGTTATCAGTATAAAAAGACACCTGTGCACACCCTCAAACAGTCTGACTCCAAACTCCACTATGGTGAAGACCAAAGAACTGTCAAAGGACACCAGAAACAAAATTGTAGCCCTGCACCAGGCTGGGAAGACTGAATCTGCAATAGCCAACCAGCTTGGAGTGAAGAAATCAACAGTGGGAGCAATAATTAGAAAATGGAAGACATACAAGACCACTGATAATCTCCCTCGATCTGGGGCTCCACGCAAAATCCCACCCCGTGGGGTCAGAATGATCACAAGAACGGTGAGCAAAAATCCCAGAACCACGCGGGGGGACCTAGTGAATGAACTGCAGAGAGCTGGGACCAATGTAACAAGGCCTACCATAAGTAACACACTACGCCACCATGGACTCAGATCCTGCAGTGCCAGACGTGTCCCACTGCTTAAGCCAGTACATGTCCGGGCCCGTCTGAACTTTGCTAGAGAGCATTTAGATGATCCAGAGGAGTTTTGGGAGAATGTCCTATGGTCTGATGAAACCAAACTGGAACTGTTTGGTAGAAACACAACTTGTCGTGTTTGGAGGAAAAAGAATACTGAGTTGCATCCATCAAACACCATACCTACTGTAAAGCATGGTGGTGGAAACATCATGCTTTGGGGCTGTTTCTCTGCAAAGGGGCCAGGACGACTGATCTGGGTACATGAAAGAATGAATGGGGCCATGTATCGTGAGATTTTGAGTGCAAACCTCCTTCCATCAGCAAGGGCATTGAAGATGAAACGTGGCTGGGTCTTTCAACATGACAATGATCCAAAGCACACCGCCAGGGCAACGAAGGAGTGGCTTCGTAAGAAGCATTTCAAGGTCCTGGAGTGGCCTAGCCAGTCTCCAGATCTCAACCCTATAGAAAACCTTTGGAGGGAGATGAAAGTCCGTGTTGCCAAGCGAAAAGCCAAAAACATCACTGCTCTAGAGGAGATCTGCATGGAGGAATGGGCCAACATACCAACAACAGTGTGTGGCAACCTTGTGAAGACTTACAGAAAACGTTTGACCTCTGTCATTGCCAACAAAGGATATATTACAAAGTATTGAGATGAAATTTTGTTTCTGACCAAATACTTATTTTCCACCAGAATATGCAAATAAAATGTTAAAAAAACAGACAATGTGATTTTCTGGATTTTTTTTTCTCAGTTTGTCTCCCATAGTTGAGGTCTACGTATGATGTAAATTACAGACGCCTCTCATCTTTTTAAGTGGTGGAACTTGCACTATTGCTGACTGACTAAATACTTTTTTGCCCCACTGTATATATATATATATATATAATGTCATTGAGACACATATATATATCTATATACTTATATTTACTTCAGCGCAATATAGCAGAAATGCCGGTAATTCAGTTGCCAGATTTTCATTTCTCCTTCCTAAACCCGACATGATATGAGACATGGTTTACATACAGTAAACCATGTCATATTCCCATTTTTTTTGCATTTTTTAAAGATATTTCTGTATTTTCATGACTATGAAAATTGTACATTCACACTGAAGGCATCAAAACTATGAATTAACACATGTGGATTTATATACTTAACAAAAAAGTGTGAAACAACTAAAAATATGTCTTATATTCTAGGTTCTTCAAAGTAGCCACCTTTTGCTTTGATGACTGCTTTGTACGCTCTTGGCATTCTCTTGATGAGCTTCAAGAGGTAGTCACCGGGAATGGTTTTCACTTCACAGGTATGCCCTGTCAGGTTTAATAAGTGGGATTTCTTGCCTTATAAATGGTGTAGGGATCATCAGTTGTGTTGTGCAGAAGTCTGGTGGATACACAGCTGATAGTCCTACTGAATAGACTGTTAGAATTTGTATTATGGCAAGAAAAAAGCAGCTAAGTAAAGAAAAACGAGTGGCCATCATTACTTTAAGAAATGAAGGTCAGTCAGTTTGAAAAATTGGGAAAACTTTGAAAGTGTCCCCAAGTGCAGTGGCAAAAACCATCAAGCGCTACAAAGAAACTGGCTCACATGAGGAACGCCCCAGGAAAGGAAGACCAAGAGTCACCTCTGCTTCTGAGGATAAGTTTATCTGAGTTACCAGCCTCAGAAATCGCAGGTTAACAGCAGCTCAGATTAGAGACCAGGTCAATGCCACACAGAGTTCTAGCAGCAGACACATCTCTACAACAACTGCTAAGAGGAGACTTTGTGCAGCAGGCCTTCATGGTAAAATAGCTGCTAGGAAACCACTGCTAAGGACAGGCAACAAGCAGAAGAGACTTGTTTGGGCTAAAGAACACAAGGAATGAACTTTAGACCAGTGGAAATCTGTGCTTTGGTCTAAAATTTGAGATCTTGGGTTCCAACCACCGTGTCTTTGTGCGACGCAGAAAAGATGAACAGATGGACTCTCCATGCCTGGTTCCCACCGTGAAGCATGGAGGAGGAGGTGTGATGGTGTGGGGGTGCTTTGCTGGTGACACTGTTGGGGATTTATTCAAAATTGAAGGCATACTGAACCAGCATGGCTACCACAGCATCTTGCAGCGGCATGCTATTCTATCCACTCCAGTGTTATTTTGCAGTGCTGGAGTGGTGCTTTCAATATAAGCCCTGTGCCCCCATTCTTATACTCACCCTCCAGCATCTTCATATAGTACTGTACAGACACCACACTGGTCCCGCAGCTTACAACATAATAACATACTATTATATATAATAACACCACATATAATAGTATGTTATTTATGTGATTAAATATTTTACCACATTTTTTTGCTTCAAATATTTTTTTCCCCTATTTTCCACCTCTAAAACCTGGGTGCGCCTTATAGTCCGGTGCGTATTATAGTCCGAAAAATACGGTATCTGGACGTGTGAGACTGCCCTTATATATATTCTCGCCTGTTTGTTCTTTTTTGTTTTCCACTTTGTGGGTACGTTCCCACAATCAGTAAACGCTGCGGGTTGGACGTTGTGTACATCCACAGCGTCCAACCCGCAGCGTCCAGATGTTACAACATAGTGGATAGGATTTTAAAAAAATCCCATGTCCACAATGCTGTGGGCACCGACGCCTGCAGCTCACCAGCGGAGATGGACATTCGGCGCGTCTTTCCAGACTGCAGCATGTCCATTTATCTTGTGGAGACGCGAGCCTCCGCGAGATAAATGTCACCCGTACAATGTATTGAACGCGGTGATTCTGCACGGTTCAGTGAACACATGAGGATTCACCTGCGTTCTATAGCCGGCAGCGCTTTGGACGGAGCAGACATGTGCTGCGTCCAAAGCGCTGCCTAATACTGACCGTGTGCACATACCCTGTGGGCAGAATTTAGCAGTTCCAAATGTTGTTTTCTCTTAATTCCTCAATTGCAATTATTATTTTTTTTCCCTTAAAGTCACACTATACACTCCAGTCCCACCTTGGTGTGTTTTAGGGTATGTGCACACGTTCAGGTTTTTTCGCGATAAAAATGCGATAAAACCGCATTAGAAACTGCAGACATATGCATCCTATCATTTAGAATGCATTCTGGAATTTTTGTGCACATGATGCATTTTTTTCCGCGAAAAAAACGCATTGTGGTAAAAAAAGCAGCATGTTCATTAATTTTGCGTTTTTTTTCACATTTGTCCCGCTATTCTATGCATTAGGAAAAATGCAAAAAAAGCATCAAAAACACGCAAAAAACGCATCAAAAACGCGCAAAAAAATGAGCAAAAAGCGCATGCGGATTTCTGGCAGAAATGTCAGGTTTTTCTCAGGAAAATTTCTGCCAGAAATCCTGACGTGCGCACATAGCCTCAGAGTATGCCAGTATTTTGACATAATTTTTGCTCCATTTTGCAAAAATGCACAACTTTTGGAGTCGAAAAGTCACAAAAACAATTAAAAACAACAAAAAATATACATTTTTAACTTAGTGACAAATTCACGAATCGGGTGATCCATTTTGAAGGATTTGGCACCAAAAATGGCAAGTAATACCACAAGATAAAAAAATTTGGGCGCTGTAGCTATTAAATTTAAGGGTTAAATCGCTGAAAAAAATTGGCGTGGGCTCCCGCGCAATTTTCTCCGCCAGAATGGTAAAGCCAGTGACTGAGGGCAGATATTAATAGCCTAGAGAGGGTCCATACACACTACTAACATTAGTAGTGTGTAATATGCAAAAAAAAAATGGGAATATGACATGGTTTACTGTATGTAAACCATGTCTCATATCATGTCGGGTTTAGGAAGGAGAAATGAAAAGCCGGCAATTGAATTACCGGCTTTTCTGCTATATTGCGCTGAAGTAAATATAAATATATATATATGTGCCTCAATGACATATACAGTACAGACCAAAAGTTTGGACACACCTTCTTATTTAAAGATATTTCTGTATTTTCATGACTATGAAAATTGTACATTCACACTGAAGGCATCAAAACTATGAATTAACACATGTGGATTTATATACTTAACAAAAAAGTGTGAAACAACTAAAAATATGTCTTATATTCTAGGTTCTTCAAAGTAGCCACCTTTTGCTTTGATGACTGCTTTGCACGCTCTTGGCATTCTCTTGATGAGCTTCAAGAGGTAGTCACCGGGAATGGTTTTCACTTCACAGGTGTTCTCTGTCAGGTTTAATAAGTGGGATTTCTTGCCTTATAAATGGTGTAGGGATCATCAGTTGTGTTGTGCAGAAGTCTGGTGGATACACAGCAGATAGTCCTACTGAATAGACTGTTAGAATTTGTATTATGGCAAGAAAAAAGCAGCTAAGTAAAGAAAAACGGGTGGCCATCATTACTTTAAGAAATGAAGGTCAGTCAGTTTGAAAAATTGGGAAAACTTTGAAAGTGTCCCCAAGTGCAGTGGCAAAAACCATCAAGCGCTACAAAGAAACTGGCTCACATGAGGAACGCCCCAGGAAAGGAAGACCAAGAGTCACCTCTGCTTCTGAGGATAAGTTTATCTGAGTCACCAGCCTCAGAAATCGCAGGTTAACAGCAGCTCAGATTAGAGACCAGGTCAATGCCAAACAGAGTTCTTGCAGCAGACACATCTCTACAACAACTGTTAAGAGGAGACTTTGTGCAGCAAGCCTTCATGGTAAAATGGCTGCTAGGAAACCACTGCTAAGGACAGGCAACAAGCAGAAGAGACTTGTTTGGGCTAAAGAACACAAGGAATGAACATTAGACCAGTGGAAATCTGTGCTTTGGTCTAAAATTTGAGATCTTTGGTTCCAACCACCGTGTCTTTGTGCGACGCAGAAAAGGTGAACGGATGGACTCTGCATGCCTGGTTCCCACCGTGAAGCATGGAGGAGGAGGTGTGATGGTGTGGGGGTGCTTTACTGGTGACACTGTTGTGGATTTATTCAAAATTGAAGGCATACTGCACCAGCATGGCTACCACAGCATCTTGCAGCGGCATGCTATTCTATCCGGTTTGCGTTTAGTTGGACCATCATTTATTTTTCAACAGGACAATGAGCCCAAAAACACCTCCAGGCTGTGTGAGGGCTATTTGACCAAGAAGGAGAGTGATTTTGGTGCTACGCCAGATGACCTGGCCTCCACAGTCACCAGACCTGAACCCAATCGAGATGGTTTGGGGTGAGCTGGACCGCAGAGTGAAGGCAAAAGGGCCAACAAGTGCTAAGCATCTCTGGGAACTCCTTCAAGATTGCTGGAAGACCATTCCCGGTGACTACCTCTTGAAGCTCATCAAGAGAATGCCAACAGTGTGCAAAGCAGTCATCAAAGCAAATGGTTGCTACTTTGAAGAACCTAGAATATGACATAATTTCAGTTGTTTCACACTTTTTTGTTAAGTATATAATTCCACATGCGTTAATTCATAGTTTTGATGCCTTCAGTGTGAATGTACAATTTTCATAGTCATGAAAATACAGAAAAAAATTTAAATGAGAAGGTGTGTCCAAACTTTTGGTCTGTACTGTATATATATATAAAAATGGCGCTGAACGCGTCATACGAAACCCGACTTTGGTGCGAAGATCGCCGACCGCATGGCCGATCACACACTAGGATCGGGTCGGGTTCCATGAAACCCGACTTTGCCAAAAGACGGCGACTTTTGAAATTGTCAGATCTGATTCGCTCAATCCTATTTCAGTGCATTACACAAGCATTTTTTTCTAGGGGAGTTTTTTGAGGAACGTTTTGTTTTGATTGATAGATTATGTAATTCCAAGATTCCTTCTGGAATCACGTTATTCTTATTGTAGAAAAAAACAACATAAATGTCACCAAAAATCCCCAAATTAAGATAATTGAACCTGTCTTCTCCATATTGTCCACCAGGGGTCACTGTTGTCTCACTGATGGATGGTAGAGTTGGCCTCAGCTGGACAATCTGCCACATTCTTCCCATCTCTCAATATTTCACATATACTACCAGGATGCACTTATGGGAAGAGCCGTGTTTTAGACACAGTGTTGCTCTGCATAAAATTTAATGTATGTTCATATCCATGTGCTATCCATCCTAATGTTTGAGAATTACAATCTGCAATTGAGGGTTTAGCAAAAACGTATATACTTGTAGTTATCCAAGAGCCCAGTATATAGTGCATATTACCTCCAGAATGTATTAGTCAAAACACACTGTGCAAAAAACCCCGGTACCAATAATACCACTTCACACAACAAATAATAATGCCAAAATTACCTCTACTATTACTAACACTTAGGCCGGTTTCACACGTCAGTGGCTCCGGTACATGAGGTGACAGTTTCCTCACGTACCGGACACACTGACACACGTAGACACATTCAAATCAATGCATCTGTGCAGATATCATTGATTTTTTGCGGACCGTGTCTCTGTGTGCCAAACACAGAGACATGTCAGTGTTCGTGGGAGCGCACGGATAACACGGACCCATTAAAGACAATGGGTCCGTGTAAAACACGTACCGCACACGGACGTTGTCCGTGTGCAGTCCGTGTGCCGTGCAGGAGACAGCGCTACAGTAAGCGCTGTCCCCCCCACTGGTGCTGAAGCCGTGATTCATATCTTCCCTGCAGCAGCGTTTGCTGTAGAGAAGATATGAATATTACTTTTTTTTTTAGATTCTTGTGTTTAAAATAAAGCGCCATGTCCCCATATCCCTCCCACCCCTTGTGCGCCCTCCCCCCTCCCCCCCCCCCGCTGTTCTTAAAATACTCACCCGGCTCCCTCGCTGGCTGGCGCTGCTTCCTGTCCTGGCCGCATCTTCTACTGTATGAGCGGTCACATGGGGCCGCCGATTACAGTCATGAATAGGCGGCTCCACCTCCCATAGGGGTGGAGCCGCATATTCATCACTGTAAATGAGCGGCCCCACGTGACCGCATACAGTAGAAGTTGCGGCCAGGACAGGAAGCAGCGCCAGCGAGGGAGTGAGCCGGGTGAGTATTTTAAGAACAGCGGGCGGGCGCACGGGCTGCTTCCTGTCCTGGCCGCATCTTCTACTGTATGAGCGGTCACATGGGGCCGCCGATTACAGTCATGAATAGGCGGCTCCACCTCCCATAGGGGTGGAGCCGCATATTCATCACTGTAAATGAGCGGCCCCACGTGACCGCATACAGTAGAAGTTGCGGCCAGGACAGGAAGCAGCGCCAGCGAGGGAGTGAGCCGGGTGAGTATTTTAAGAACAGCGGGCGGGCGCACAGGGGGTGAGAGGGGGGTGGGGACATGGACCTTTATTTTAAACACGAGAAACTAAAAAACAAAGGAATATTCATATCTTCTCTACAGCAAACGCTGCTGCAGGGAAGATATGAATCGCGGCTTCAGCACCAGATGCTGGTGCGTGTGGTACCCAGCACGATGCGCGTGGTACCCAGTGGGCACACGGGCGGCACACGTGTGCCGCATAAGGGCCACACTGATGTGCCACAGAAATGCACGGGCACACGAACACGGATAATTCGGTACCGATTTTTCCAGTACCGGAATTACCGTATTTTTCCGACCATAAGATGCACTTTTTTTCCTCCAAATTTGGGAGGAAAGTGTGGGTGCGTCTTATGGTACGAATGTAGCATGTGGGGAGGGGGGGCAGCAGTGAGTGGGATCGCACTGTTATGCCACTTCAGGATGTCCCCGCTGCCCAGAATCAGTGCTGGGGAAACCATGTGGTCCCGATGATTAAGTGCAGTGAATATTCATTAGCGGCTCCCCACCCACCTATCAGCTGAGGGGTGAGCTGGGAGCAGCAAATGAATACTGCACTTAAGCAGGGACACACATGGCTTCTCCAGCGCTGATTCCTGCAACAGCTAGGGAGGTCTGTGTGTCCGGGGGAGAGGAGGCAGCAGCAGCAGGGGCCAGAGGAGAGAGGAGATTGCTGCATACCTGCCTGCCATGTCTGGGCTAGACGCCAAGTGCTGTGCACAAACAGGACCTGTTTGATGTCAGGAGTGGGCGGGCTGGAGCATCACATGGCAGCTCAGAGCCCTCCCTCTTCTTGACATCATCACAGGTCCTTCAGGCTCTCCACTAGAATCTGCAGCTTCCTCATAACCTGTGCTGTGGAAAGGAAACGAGGGAAGGCTCTGTGTGCAGTCATGGGATGCTTTTACCTCACCACAGTGTGGCTGGCTGCCACATTTAAGAGGTTAGTCTTTACAAAACACAATAAAGCACTCTGCCACTCCTTTGGTGAACTATAACTCCCAGCATGTCATAGGATCTGCAGGACATGCTGGGAGTTATAGTTCTCCCATGGGATTTTAAAGCAGCACTCCAGTGTTATTTTGCAGTGCTGGAGTGGTGCTTTCAATATAAGCCCTGTGCCCCCATTCTTATACTCACCGTCCAGCATCTTCATATAGTACTGTACAGACACCACACTGGTCCCGCAGCTTACAACATAATAACATACTATTATATATAATAACACCACATATAATAGTATGTTATTTATGTGATTAAATATTTTAACACATTTTTTTGCTTCAAATATTTTTTTTCCCTATTTTCCACCTCTAAAACCTGTGTGCGCCTTATAGTCCGGTGCGTATTATAGTCCGAAAAATACGGTACCTGGACGTGTGAGACTGCCCTTATATATATTCTCGCCTGTTTGTTCTTTTTTGTTTTCCACTTTGTGGGTACGTTCCCACAATCAGTAAACACTGCGGGTTGGACGTTGTGTACATCCACATTCTGCACGGTTCAGTGAACACATGAGGATTCACCTGCGTTCTATAGCCGGCAGCGCTTTGGACGGAGCAGACATGTGCTGCGTCCAAAGCGCTGCCTAATACTGACCGTGTGCACATACCCTGTGGGCAGAATTTAGCAGTTCCAAATGTTGTTTTCTCTTAATTCCTCAATTGCAATTATTATTTTTTTTCCTTAAAGTCACACTATACACTCCAGTCCCACCTTGGTGTGTTTTAGGGTATGTGCACACGTTCAGGTTTTTTCGCGTTTTTTCGCGATAAAAATGCGATAAAACCACATTAGAAACTGCAGACATATGCATCCTATCATTTAGAATGCATTCTTAAATTTTTGTGCACATGATGCATTTTTTTCCGCGAAAAAAATGCATCGCGGTAAAAAAAGCAGCATGTTCTTTAATTTTGCGTTTTTTTTTCACATTTTTCCCGCTATTCTATGCATTAGGAAAAATGCAAAAAAAGCATCAAAAACACGCAAAAAACGCATCAAAAACGCGCAAAAAAATGGGCAAAAAACGCATGCGGATTTCTGGCAGAAATGTCAGGTTTTTCTCAGGAAAATTTCTGCCAGAAATCCTGACGTGCGCACATAGCCTCAGAGTATGCCAGTATTTTGACATAATTTTTGCTCCATTTTGCAAAAATGCACAACTTTTGGAGTCGAAAAGTCACAAAAACAATTAAAAACAACAAAAAATATAAATTTTTAACTTAGTGACAAATTCACGAATCGAGTGATCCATTTTGAAGGATTTGGCACCAAAAATGGCAAGTAATACCACAAGATAAAAAAATTTGGGCGCTGTAGCTATTAAATTTAAGGGTTAAATCGCTGAAAAAAATTGGCGTGGGCTCCCGCGCAATTTTCTCCGCCAGAATGGTAAAGCCAGTGACTGAGGGCAGATATTAATAGCCTAGAGAGGGTCCATACACACTACTAACATTAGTAGTGTGTAATATGCAAAAAAAATGGGAATATGACATGGTTTACTGTATGTAAACCATGTCTCATATCATGTCGGGTTTAGGAAGGAGAAATGAAAAGCCGGCAATTGAATTACCGGCTTTAAAGCTGTATGGCGCTGAAGTAAATATAAATATATATATATGTGTCTCAATGACATATACAGTACAGACCAAAAGTTTGGACACACCTTCTCATTTAAAGATATTTCTGTATTTTCATGACTATGAAAATTGTACATTCACACTGAAGGCATCAAAACTATGAATTAACACATGTGGATTTATATGCTTAACAAAAAAGTGTAAAACAACTAAAAATATGTCTTATATTCTAGGTTCTTCAAAGTAGCCACCTTTTGCTTTGATGACTGCTTTGCACGCTCTTGGCATTCTCTTGATGAGCTTCAAGAGGTAGTCACCGGGAATGGTTTTCACTTCACAGGTGTGCTCTGTCAGGTTTAATAAGTGGGATTTCTTGCCTTATAAATGGTGTAGGGATCATCAGTTGTGTTGTGCAGAAGTCTGGTGGATACACAGCAGATAGTCCTACTGAATAGACTGTTAGAATTTGTATTATGGCAAGAAAAAAGCAGCTAAGTAAAGAAAAACGAGTGGCCATCATTACTTTAAGAAATGAAGGTCAGTCAGTTTGAAAAATTGGGAAAACTTTGAAAATGTCCCCAAGTGCAGTGGCAAAAACCATCAAGCGCTACAAAGAAACTGGCTCACATGAGGACCGCCCCAGGAAAGGAAGACCAAGAGTCACCTCTGCTTCTGAGGATAAGTGTATCTGAGTCACCAGCCTCAGAAATCGCAGGTTAACAGCAGCCAAAAATGGCAAGTAATACTACAAGATAAAAAAGGAAAGTGACTTTTAAAAAAAAGAAGCAAATGATGAATCGAGGCCGAAATTTTTTTGTTGTTTTTTCCTCATGTCATTTCATGCTGATGAATTTTCTGCATAATTCTGCTGTTCATTCCATGTTTTGAGTATGAAAAATTGACATTGCCTGTAATGGGCTTTATAGATGCTAAACGCTTCCTTTAGCTGCATCTATAATTTTGTCTTTTGGGGGGGTTTTTTAGGGGGCTCCGTTCCCACGATGATTTTTTGGTGACTTTTTGACTCTGCATATTTCTAAAAAATACAGGCAGCCTATTTTACTTGAAGGCATAAAATCTACAACATCAAAAACTCACCAGAACCTCATTGTGTGAACGCAGCCTTACGGTATTGAATTGCATAGTCTTCTGAGCCTTCAAGTATAAGGGCCTCCCATATAAAAAGTGTGTTTTTTTTACATTTTGAGTCAATCAATAGGTGAAGTTTGTAACTTTCTGCCACATGTTACATGACGGTGGTCTTCTCCCCAAGTATTAATTCCATACGGTAGAACATGGAGTCCCTAATACTTCGTGGTATGAAGCCGCGGTTCTGCATAATACATTATGCTAAATGCAGATAATGGTTCTAGAGGCAAATCAGATTTTTCTGAAGCCCGTTACGACCCAAGGACATCATGATGGCACGCACTGCTGACTAGCTTCATATCTAGATATGGTTATCGATCAATAGTCTTATTCTTTTCTGTTCAGTCTCACCATTCATCTAGGACTTGCAGAACGAGTGAGGCCGATGGCTGCAGCCAGCCCGCTCCGTGTTACAAGAGTTAATGCATAGATAAGAGGTTTGTCACTCCATTCACATGTGCTTCCCATTAGCATTTAATTCCGAGGTTCTTAACCTTTCTCGGCCTGGGACCAGGATTAGGTTTAGGCAATTCGCTGTAGGACCTATAGTTCGGTTTTGAATTAATAACGTGTCTCATTTTAATTATCGTGCTCTGCTGTTGGCTGTGACTTATATATGTTATCTTTTCTTAAAGTGTCACTAGATGGATGTTAGGGGCTTGTAAGGAATAACATCAGTTCTCGTGTACGTGGTTTCTGCGCTTCTCATAGAATTGCCGTAGTTTATTACATGGACCATCGACACAGTTATTCCGTGATAAGGTTTTACTTGTAAATCATAGTCCACACATTGTATATGTATTATTATAGGAAATCCACATATACGTCTGTATACGGACTGCAATGCTGGGACTGACCGCGGGATTCCTGACCTGAACTAACATCCTCGTTCTGTACACGCCTATGAGGCGGTCGGTTCAAATGCGGACCTCATTGTACGCCCCTGGGGACATAGCCTTATAGCAAGGGCTTACATTC
This sequence comes from Ranitomeya imitator, assembly GCF_032444005.1. Classification (NCBI taxonomy): domain Eukaryota; kingdom Metazoa; phylum Chordata; class Amphibia; order Anura; family Dendrobatidae; genus Ranitomeya; species Ranitomeya imitator. Next base: position 575,955,005 of record NC_091286.1, on the reverse strand, counting down.
CATGGAGGAAGACCATACAGCTGCCATAATACCCTTTGGTAAGAATAAGCCTGGTTCTGGTTGGTCTCGTCTCCTTGCTTTCTTGCTTTGTGTTCCCCTTTGGGTAAACTGCATTGTTACCCCCATTCAAGAGAAAGGGAATGGTCCCGTGAAAAAAAACTTTAAAGCAGATGTTGATCGTTCAGTCCTGATTGGTAAAAATCAACACCATGATGGATGGGCCCATTTCAGTCTTTGATCTCTGGTCCCCATGTACACCACAGCCTCAATATAGTCATTACAAGCAGAAGGGGAAGGTTATGTTCATGTAGAATTCATTTTAGGCCACATTCACACATTGAGTATGTGATTACACTCTGACGTTCACATGACTATGGATTTTCTTGGCATTGATTTAAAATCCACTAAAAAAGTGACATTTTGATGCTCAAATCGCATGCATTAGGCACAAACATAGCATTGTGCTTAAAGGGGTTTTCCCATGAACTAAAGTTCATTTTAATTAATAGATCTTGGAATAATAATTTCCACAATTGGATGTGTGGTGCCCCAGGGTCCTGGTCATCACAGTGGTATTGCTTTCCTCCCAGGGAGAGTGATGCTACGTTTGGAGGCAAGGAAGGATAACTGCATCCAGGTATCACAAACATGCAACACATTCATACTCCAGGCCACCAGGGGGAGCTTTTGATCCTATTTACTAGGTGACTTCCCATATATATATAACTGGTAGTCTGTAGGGAAAGTCGGTCAGTCCATCAGGGAAGCTGTTCCTGGCAAGAGAGAATTCCTGTCAGAGGAAAGGGTCCACGGAGCTGTGCATGCCCTTAGAGCTGCGGCTCCCAGAAAGATACATTTTGAAGGCAGCATTGTATTGCAGTGAGCGTGAAGGAAGGCAAAGCAAAGGAGAGGATACCAGAAGGGGACCAGCCCCAAACAGGCTGCCTCCTTCTGAGGCGCAGAACACCGGTAGGTGGAACACCGAGGGAGTAAGGGCCTCTACTTCTTACTTCAGAGACCGGCAGGACAGCTAATTGCACGTTACCTGTCCGCACCCACACCCAGTAGGCACAGTGGCACCCTTCAGAGGCTGGGGCATGCTAGAATCCCTATAAACAGCCTCAAGCCACCAGTCATATGGGTTTTGTCCTATCCGACTACGGGGGACAGAGAGAGAGACACCACATCTGTGAGGACCTTATTTGAAGCTTATGCAGTAAGGGACTACACCACCACAGTGCAAGGGAAGGCTATTGATTTCCACCTGGACAAGGGGACTCTGGACTTGCCTCCAAGCCAGCCGGACTCTGCCTTCCCTGTGATCTGGTGCCCTGGACTGTGGATGCTGAAGTGTTCAGTAAAGGTAAAAAGACTGCAACCTTGTGTCCTCGTTCTTCTCTGTGCCTCTCACCATACCACCATCTACACACCGGGAAGCCCTGGGGACATACTTCACCTGTGGGAAGGTATACCATCTAGCTGCCATAACATCACCCCATCGGACCCCTTAAAGCAGCTTCAGTCACCCTGACCGAATACCACAGGTGGTGTCACGAACCTAAACTTTATCCCTTTAAAGACCTTTCCCCTTTTTTATGGACATCCCAGGGCCACGAACCGGGTCAGCCACTGTGACATCCCCCCTTTGAGCCGACCGGACCCGGACCCTTGACCTGACGGGGCGCTCCAGATGTGTTTAAAAAAAATGTTCCTGTGCTGAGATAATCTTATAAATGTGTGCCTGCTGTGTACTATGTCTTACAGTGCAGGAAAATGCAGGAACAAGAGAAGTTCTTTAGAGCCCAAATACTATTTTGGGGTTCAGATGTTATTAAGCCTACCTAGGATATGTTCCTACAATGAGCTTTAGGTGAGTTATTAATGTTGCAGGTTTTCTGGACCCATTAAGTAAAATCGGTTACTCCTTACATTTTTTTCAAACATACACAGCGTAAAAAACTCACTAAAATCTCACCATGGGAACGTAGTCTGAGATGTCTTGCTGCTCGGATACAGCAGGAGGAAGCTGGTGAGTGTATGTGATGGATGTTTCGCGCTCTGTGCTTCATCTGGCGGCCTATGCTACGTCACGTCGCTGACATGCACTAGCGTCCTCCCGCTGTATCCGAGCTGTCACATAAAAAGTACAAAACCCGCCACATAAATAAAGTAAAAGACCCTACGGTAATTGCTGCTTTTTCTTTCTACCTTAGCCTTTTACCCAGAGTATTTGATATGATTGTTAGGGCAAATGAAAAAAATTGTGAATGAAGGAGGCCTTACAGCGAACTGCATATCACTGAAGGCAGGAAATGGAGATCGGCTGCATATTTTCGACAGTTTTTCCCTTCTCGAAAAGAGCATTAGGAATGAGGAAAGATGAATGTCTGGCAGCCATGGATGAGGGAGGTAACAATCTTCATCAAAAATCTTCCATTTTCATGGATCATTGCTTTTTTATTTGTTTATCCTTTGCTGTTCACCAGGGGGAATTTATGGCGGTGCCCACCAGCAGTCTCTGGCTCCGATATCTACCTGCCCTAATGTAGAAGAATGAGTATTCTGTGCTGTGCAGTGGTTGCTGACCGCTCACAGAATGTGGAAGACTACAGGCAATTTTAGGGCACGTCCACAGGGTCGTAAATGCTGTTGATCATTTCCAGCGGAAAGTCTGCAGCTGCAAAGTTCGCACCTAACTGCAGGTTTTGCTGTGGATTTAACAGCAAAATTGCTGCACTTTACCTCCATTTCCATCACCTCCAGAGCAAGAATGTAGCTGCCAGGTTTATCTTTTTGGCTCATGGCAGTAACTTAGCGCTCATTGTTACCAATATCTTCTAGAATTAAATTAAAATATTCTCTCCACAATTCTGCCCCTTCTTCCCTCATCTCCATCTAGTAACCCCCCCTCGCCCAATTATGACCACTGACCAATGGCTGCTCCTATCATTTTTTTCATTACCACCTTTTAAACTTACATGCACCCCATTTTATCAAAGCGATTATTCCAGTCATCTGGCTCAAAACGCTTTGAAAAGTCGCACATATTTTTTGCAGAATGGAGTTGCGTAAAAATGTTGCGTCTTTTGTTTTTTTCCTGGCAGTTCGGCCAACATGAGCAGAGGAAGGGCATAATGGGGGTGGGATGGGGTTGGCGACTCCCGCCCATCTAACGATGAGCAAACCTTGCGCCACAAATCCTACTCCAGTCCATACATGGAATAAGATTTGTGGTGAGAAGCACCCTGCTTTTACACTGTGTGCCCACGATACAGCGCCTTACAGTTTCAGCAAAGTGGATGGGATTTATAGAAATCTTATGCCCACTGTGCTTTTTATTTTGCTCGGCGTAATCTGACCTGCGGTATGTGTTTCAAACATGACAATTTCTCCTGCGGGTACACTGAGTTTTATGTGCAGATTTTCCCCATAGACTTGCATTAGATGCAGAAAATCGGCCAGTAGAAAATGCACGTGTTTTTAGTGAGATTCTGCAGCATAAATGCATCAAATGCAAATGTAATAAAGTTTTGTCAAAGCTGCTGGAAATATGAAAAACAAAGCAACGTTATTTAAAACACGACATACCAACAAGAGACAAAAACCGACAGTCAAAAATGTGATAAAATGCAATGAAAAAATGCAAGTAGCCTAATAAACCTAATGGGTGTAGAAAATGTGCAACATAAAAAAATACACCAAATCCTCATCGTGGGAACGCCGCCTTGCAAAGGTTAGCAGAAGCTCTGGAATATATCTGTGAAAAGCGCAATGATGGTAAAAATTGATACATAGACCAAACACTGATGGTAAAAAGGGACCAAACACTGATGACACTGATGGTAAAAAAGGACCAAACACTGTTGACGCCATGATCCAAAGCACTAATGTCACCGGTATCAATTTTTCACATAAATGTTTAAACTTGCAAGTGTGAATGAGGCCTTAGCAATCCTTTTCTCAAAGCGGCATCACGGTCCGAAACTAGTAGCACTGATTGGACGGAGACAGGCTCTGTAGGAACACATCTCTTTGACTAGGAAATCGGTAAAGCTTAAGGTACCGTCACACTTGACGATATCGCTAGCGATCCGTGACGTTGCAGCGTCCTCGCTAGCGATATCGTCCAGTGTGACAAGCAGCAGCGATCAGGCCCCTGCTGTGATATCGCTGGTCGGGGAAGAAAGTCCAGAACTTTGTTTCGTCGCTGGATCTCCCGCTGACATCGCTGAATCGGCGTGTGTGACGCCGATTCAGCGATGTCTTCGCTGGTAACCAGGGTAAACATCGGGTTACTAAGCGCAGGGCCGCGCCTAGTAACCCGATGTTTACCCTGGTTACCATCGTTAAAGTAAAAAAAACAACCACTACATACTTACCTACCGCTGTCTGTCCCCGGCGCTGTGCTTCTCTGCTCTGGCTGTTAGCGCCGGGCAGCCGGAAAGCAGAGCGGTGACGTCACCGCTCTGCTTTCCGGCCGCTGTGCTTACACAGGGCAGAGAAGCAGAGCGCCGGGGACAGACAGCGGTAGGTAAGTATGTAGTGGTTGTTTTTTTTACTTTAACGATGGTAACCAGGGTAAACATCGGGTTACTAAGCGCGGCCCTGCGCTTAGTAACCCAATGTTTACCTTGGTTACCGGCATCGTTGGTCGCTGGAGAGCGGTCTGTGTGACAGCTCTCCAGCGACCAAACAGCGACACTGCAGCGATCCGGATCGTTGTCGGTATCGCTGCAGCGTCGCTTAGTGTGACGGTACCTTTAGTTGTCAATTTATTCTGTCCGTGATAATCAGTCCGATGTTGGATCACAAAGTCCGGACTGGCCGCACATCTCCTGACCCTAGCGTGGTTGCTTCTTGCGATCCGACATTGGACCGATTTATCACAGACATCTGAAACAACCCCAAGAGGAACAACACATTGCTGGGTCGTAAGAAAAGATGCTTCAGAATACTGATGATAATGATGATGATGATGATGATGATGAAGAATGGAAATGATTACTAAAACAGACATGTCAGGGTAGGGGACAAAGATATCCTGGACTTAGGCGGGAGGGGGACACTGCAGATCTGTATAAGGTTTCAAGCTTTCTCATATGAAAGTGTTTGATTTACATGAAATCCAAGCTGTGATTGTTACAAGACCTGTAAAACTCATGGGTAACGGGGTTAAACCAGTGCTACAATCTAAATACATTTATAGATATGTCTTAATATGTGCCTGAACAAGATATGCGAGTGTCGAGAAGGGGAGAAGGATTATAGTGGTGGCAAGTAGCACCTCAATCCAGCGTCAGCCCGAGTCCGGACCATAAAGAGCAATATTGTGAATATCACCTCTACAACAAACGTTCAGTCCAATTAGGGATTGTGTCCGGTTCTCCGGCACCGTACGGTGAGACGTGCTCATTCCCCGCCACACTCCGTATTTACACGTGAACGAGGTGCAGACTCCAATGTTTCTTTTTACTAGTGAAATCTTTAAAACCTCGACTTGTTGATAAAGATTAGTGCTAATGAGGTCAGGATCCATTATCTCCTCTGCCTGAAACACTAACAACCTGAGCCGCTCTGTGACGCTGCCCAATTTGCAGCCATGTGTTTCTTCTTTAGATAAAATCTGAAAGAAAAATACAGAGAGAATCTGAATCAGCTGACATTAAACCCCGAGGCTTTCACCTTACAAATCCCACTGTACAGTTATCTGTCAGGAAATCCCAGATACACTTAATGTGCTGCAGTGCTTAACGGGTTAGTCCACGGTGGAACCGCGGTGTACGAACGCGAGACAGCGCCAAACCGCACCATGGAAAATGCCACATCTTCCAAACCAATATTTGGTGTAATATGGGGTCAGAAGTTTTACTTAAAGGAACGAACCCGTTTTAAGTAGCAGAGCTGAACTTGTCTCCGTTTCTTCGATATGGTGAGACATTTATCTTGGCACGTAACTGAACTAAATGCTTTATCTGCAGCAGCGGGTGATAGCACAAGAAATAGTGTTAAATGATAAAATGATCTCTGCTACATCTGTATGTGACATAAAAAGAGATAATATGATTGTTCGCACAAATGTGTCTTAGGCTATGTTCACACGGAGCTTTTTGAGTCCATCATAAAGTTTTTTGCGCAAAAGCTGGTTGAATTCGCCTTTTTTGGGGGTAGATTATGGAGGAGTCCTTTTTTTTTCCTTGGAGTGGTGTTTGCAGCTTCTTGAGTGGACAATACATACTTCGGCGCAAATTCCATCAGGATCCACCTCAAAAGGAAAGACACTTCTTTCCCAACAGAAAACTTTTCAAATCATTAGCATTAAACATTAATAAACATTAAAAAAAAAACATTAACATTATAATTAAAGCATTAACATTAAAAAATCCTGCCAATATGAACAGCTAAAGGGATTAACCACACAAATGAATAAGTTTTCCAAGCATTTTTTATGTTATTTTTCAGAATTATTTTAGAATGTATCAGGTTCAAAAACTTCAGAAAAAGCCCAGTGTGAACATGGCTTAAGACCTACTTAAGACATACTGTATGCACAAGGAAAGCTCCCGACACATATGCCAGACACGTTCATTGTCCCAATGGAGGCCACAAAAGTGTCCTTTTGGTCTGTCAGTCTGGAATGTGTTGGTAGAGTGAGCTTTAATATACACTGCTCAAAAAAATAAAGGGAACACTTAAACAACAGAATATGGCTCCAAGTAAATCAAATTTCTGTGAAATCAAACTGTCCACTTAGGAAGCAACACTGATTGACAATCAATTTCACATGCTGTTGTGCAAATGGAATAGACAACAGATACATAGTAACATAGTAACATAGTTAGTAAGGCCGAAAAAAGACATTTGTCCATCCAGTTCAGCCTATATTCCATCATAATAAATACCCAGATCTACGTCCTTCTACAGAACCTAATAATTGTATGATACAATATTGTTCTGCTCCAGGAAGACATCCAGGCCTCTCTTGAACCCCTCGACTGAGTTCGCCATCACCACCTCCTCAGGCAAGCAATTCCAGATTCTCACTGCCCTAACAGTAAAGAATCCTCTTCTATGTTGGTGGAAAAACCTTCTCTCCTCCAGACGCAAAGAATGCCCCCTTGTGCCCGTCACCTTCCTTGGTATACACAGATCCTCAGCGAGATATTTGTATTGTCCCCTTATATACTTATACATGGTTATTAGATCGCCCCTCAGTCGTCTTTTTTCTAGACTAAATAATCCTAATTTCGCTAATCTATCTGGGTATTGTAGTTCTCCCATCCCCTTTATTAATTTTGTTGCCCTCCTTTGTACTCTCTCTAGTTCCATTATATCCTTCCTGAGCACCGGTGCCCAAAACTGGACACAGTACTCCATGTGCGGTCTAACTAGGGATTTGTACAGAGGCAGTATAATGCTCTCATCATGTGTATCCAGACCTCTTTTAATGCACCCCATGATCCTGTTTGCCTTGGCAGCTGCTGCCTGGCACTGGCTGCTCCAGGTAAGTTTATCATTAACTAGGATCCCCAAGTCCTTCTCCCTGTCAGATTTACCCAGTGGTTTCCCGTTCAGTGTGTAATGGTGATATTGATTCCCTCTTCCCATGTGTATAACCTTACATTTATCATTGTTAAACCTCATCTGCCACCTTTCAGCCCAAGTTTCCAACTTATCCAGATCCATCTGTAGCAGAATACTATCTTCTCTTGTATTAACTGCTTTACATAGTTTTGTATCATCTGCAAATATCGATATTTTACTGTGTAAACCTTCTACCAGATCATTAATGAATATGTTGAAGAGAACAGGTCCCAATACTGACCCCTGCGGTACCCCACTGGTCACAGCGACCCAGTTAGAGACTATACCATTTATAACCACCCTCTGCTTTCTATCACTAAGCCAGTTACTAACCCATTTACACAAATTTTCCCCCAGACCAAGCATTCTCATTTTGTGTACCAACCTCTTGTGCGGCACGGTATCAAACGCTTTGGAAAAATCGAGATATACCACGTCCAATGACTCACCGTGGTCCAGTCTATAGCTTACCTCTTCATAAAAACTGATTAGATTGGTTTGACAGGAGCGATTTCTCATAAACCCATGCTGATATGGAAATTATTAGCAATTATCAAGACACCCTCAATAAAGCAGTGGTTCTGCAGGTGGGGACCACAGACCACATCTCAGTACCAATGCTTTCTGGCTGATGTTTTGGTCACTTTTGAATGTTGGTTGTGCTTTCACACTCGTGGTAGCATGAGACGGACTCTACAACCCACACAAGTGGCTCAGGTAGTGCAGCTCATCCAGGATGGCACATCAATGCGAGCTGTGGCAAGATGGTTTGCTGTGTCTGTCAGCCTAGTGTCCAGAGGCTGGAGGCACTACCAGGAGACAGGCCAGTACACCAGGAGAAGTGGAGGGGCCGTAGGAGGGCAACAACCCAGCAGCAGGACCGCTACCTCCGCCTCCAGCAGGCTATAAATGTGCATGTGTCTGCACAAACGGTTAGAAACCGACTCCATGAGGATGGTCTGAGTGCCCAACGTCCATAGATGAGGTTTGTGCTCACAGCCCAACACTGTGCAGGATGTTTGGCATTTGCAACAGAACACCAGGATTGGCAAAATTACCACTAATGCCCTGTGCTCTTCACAGATGAAAGCAGGTTCACACTGAGCACATGTGACAGACGTGAGAGAGTCTGGAGATGCCATGGAGAGCAATCTGCTGCCTGCAACATCCTTCAGCATGACCGGTTTGGCAGTGGGTCAGTAATGGTGTGAGGTGGCATTTCTTTGGAGGACCACACAGCCCTCCATATGCTCCCCAGAGGTAACCTTACTGCCATTAGGTACCGATATGAGATCCTCAGACCCTTTGTGAGATATTATGCTGGTGCAGTTGGCCCTGGGTTCCTCCTAATGCAGGACAATGCCAGACCTCATGTGGCTGGAGTGTGTCAGCAGTTCCTGCAAGATTAAGGCATTGAAGCTATGAACTGGCCCATCCGTTCCCCAGACCTGAATCCAATTGAGCACATCTGGGAGATCATGTCTCACTCCATCCACCAACGTCACGTTGCACCACAGACTGTCCAAGAGTTGGCGGATGCTTTAGTCCAGGTCCGGGAGGAGATCCCTTATGAGACCATCCGCCTCCTCATCAGGAGCATTCCCAGGCGTTGTACAGTAGGGAGGTCATACAGGCACGTGGAGGCCACACACAATACTGAGCATCTTTTCCTTGTCATGAGGCATTTCCACTGAAGTTGGATCATCCTGTAAATTGATTTTCCACTTTGATTTTGAGAATCATTCCAAATCCAGACCTCCATGGGATATTGATTTTGATTTACATTGATAATTGTTATGTTTTATTGTTCTGAACACATTCCACTATGCAATGAATACAAATTTGTAACTGGAATATTTCATTCAGAGATATCTAGGATGTGGGATTTTAGTGTTCCCTTTTTTGAGCAGTGTATATAAAGCCAACATAAAATAATAATGCTGCACAGTATATTTGGGGGAGTCTATGATTGGGTCTTGAAATTCGGCATATACTTTGGATTTCTCCTCGGCGTTTACAGGAATAAATAGTGACCAAAGTAGAAGGATACATTTTCCGGAGTTTTTTTTTTACTGCGTGGTTTACTTCTGTCTACATGGAATTGTATGGGGAGCATCAGTGTGAAATTCGTCAATAACATCGTAATGTATAAGAGAAATTAAATGTATTCATTTATTTTTTATAAGTGAAAATCACTGATGAAACCCTGATGGTAAAAAGTGACACTGACCAAATACTGATGAAACACTGATCTAAAAACAATGATGACATTCAAACCATTTTTTCCGTACATAAGAAATTAGTGAAAATAAAGATTATATTATATTATTATAGTGAATGAGTCAGATCTGTTTGGGTCAACATAAACAAGTCTTTCAATTTATTACTATTGTCCTTATTTATCCATTTTTTTTACTTTCATACATCATTTTTTATCACATTTTTATATCTACATATGTGTTTGAATACTGTGCCATTACAATTTTTTACATTTAACATTTTCAACTACCATAAGTATTCTGATCTCTAAAATCCAACACTCCTCTATGAATCTAAATGTCTATTTATTAGAACTATATGCATATGTATAGTCTTGCATACATAGTAGTGTAGTCTCCTGTTCAGTGATAATAGTGGCAGATCACGTGGCCACTACAGGGCCTGTGAGTCTGGGGGGCCTGGAGACAGCGCCAGGCCCTTCACGCCCAACTTTCAACTGTATCCTCATCCTGGATGGAAGCTTATTCGGACTGGGTGCAGTTCTGGCTCAGGAACAATAAGGAAGAGTGAGTGATTGCATATGCCAGTAGGTCACTGAGAGACACGGAAAAGAATCCGGACAATTACAGTTTGTTCAAACTGGAGCTGCTGGCGCTGGTATTGGCCATGACTGAGAAATTTGCAGAGTATTTTTCAGGGTCAGAAATACACGTGCGGATGGACAACAACCTCCCTGGTCCATGTAGAAAATGCGAAGCTGAGCATGCTAGAACAGCTGTGGGTTGCGATGATGTCTAAATACCAGATATATTGGTCTAAGTCCCAGAACACGCATGCAGGTGCTTTGTCTCGTGTCACCCAAGCCAGGCCGAAAACAGACATAGATGATGAGCATGAAGGTGCTGAGTTCCCGGATTTTAGGCAGTTCGCCGCTGCTGTAGTAACCACTCAGGAGTCTAGAGAAGAGTCCAGACCCACCGAAATTCTTGGCTCAAGAGATGAGTGGATATGAAACGCCATCTAGGGCTGTAGGGTACTCGGTATCGGGTCCGGTACTTAAAGGGATGTGTCAGGGCAGCGCCGACCCTGTCCGTAACCCTGGGCGCCCAAATAATCGGAACGGTCTTTAATGGGGTTTGTGGAATAAAGTTTGTGTTTGTGACACCACCTGTGGTATTCGGTCAGAGGGGACCGACGCTGCTTAAAGGGGTCCTCTGGGGTGATGTTATGGCAGCTAAGATGGTATAGCTTCCCACAGGTGAAGTTGGGTCCCCAGGGCTCTTGGTATGTAGATGAAGATGGTGGGTGGTGTAGTAAGGAATGGAGCACACAGGTTTGCAGGTTTACCTGGTTTACTGAGGAATCACAGATCACAGGTACAGGTAGGGTCTGGCCAGCTTGGAAGCAAGTTCAGAGTCCCCTTACCAGGTGGAGTTAGGAGCCTTTTCTACTAGTGCTGTGATGTAGCCCCTTGCTGCCTGTGGCTTCTGTCAAGGTCCTCACTGTTCTCTCTGTCCTCCTTAAAGGTGGAACACTAACCTGTATGACAGGTTGCTCGAGTCTTTTTACAGGAACTCTATCACGACCCGGGCTCTATGCGCCACTGTGTCTCCAGGTGTTAGGGCGGACAGGTGACGTGTAGTCCAGCTGTCCTGCCAGTTTCTGCTGTGAGTCTAAGAGTCCCTCACAACCTTGGTCGTCCGGCTACCGGTGTCTGCAGTCTGCAAGGAGGTAGCTCAGTCGCAGCTATTCTCCCCAGTTCTCACTCTCCTGTGCTTCACTTCTCCTACACGCTCTCTACAATCCGTTTGGCTTTCTCTTTATCGCTCTCTCTTTTCCAGGAGCTGCAGCACCCTCTTGGCTGCATGGCCCTTTCAGTCCTTCCGACTCTCACTGTGACTGCTCTCTTCTTTGTCTCTCTGACAGACTGCTCAACTTTCCCTCTAGACCAGAACATATATATAGGGGAGACACCTACAGGCTGGATCAGAGCTCCCCCTTCTGGCCTGGAGTGTGAACATGTTTGTTTGCACCTGATAAGGAAGATCCTCCCTCACTTCCAAGCGTGACATCACTCTCCCCGTGAGGAAAGCAATGACACTGTAACAACCAGAACCCTGAGGTGTTACTGATACACCTGCAAAAGTCCGACCCGGAGCTGGCGAGGCTGAGGAAATGGATCGCTCTGGTACAAAGGCCTGATCAGGAAGCTAGGGCTGCTTCACCTCTAAGTACATTGCAAATCTTGGGCCAGTGGGAAAGGCTCTTCCTGAAAGATGGGCTACTGTGCTGAAGGATTTAACTCCCTTGAGAGGAGTGGCTCCAGAAGAACTGATAGTGCAGCTGGCTAATGAAGCTCATGAGATGGGTACCCACTTCAGTGTAGAGAAGACCTTTCGGTGGTTGCAACGACTGGTGTGAACTGCAGCAAGAGGCCGAAGGAGTTTGTTTAAGATGTTGCCGCTGCGAGCTGAACAAACCTCTTGAACAGAGAGCTCCTATTCAGGCTATCCCAACCTCTGCATCTCTGGAGATACTGATGATCGACTATCTGATGATCGGAACTTCATACAACAGCTGCGGGTATTGTTTGTTGATGTGATGACTGATCACTTCACCAAGTTCACAGTGGTGACTTCCACCTGGGATCAAACCTCCAAAGCTACAGCCAGAGCCATCTGGTCAAGACTTCATCTGCACATATGGTTACCCGAAGTGAGTTCACTCCTACTAAGTGGCCTGCTTCCAAGGGCTGGTAATGGACAAGCTGTACCACATCTATGGAATCGATAAATCCTGAACCACACCGTACCACCCACAAGGGAATGTGGCCTGTGCGCTCTTCCCCCTAGCCGGCATGCTCAGAATGAATTCATCTTGTCTCAGATACAGCAGAGAACCAAGGAGTGCGCGCAACTGTTGGCTGAACTCGGCCTATCTGTGGGGAAAATTTGAGCGCACAATTGTTGGCTGAACTCGGCCTATCTGTGGGGAAACTTTGAACTCGAAAAAATTCCATTCGCCCAAGGACTGTCAAGTAGAGGTAGGCCACAGCTGTGATTGGAGGTATAAAGTTTACCTCCGGTCATTGGTGTCGGAGTGGTGTGCCCATCTTGGCACTGTCCAGGTTGAAAACTATTTATCCCTCAAGAATGCTGTAACATCCCTGTCGGCATCACTGCATGGCTTCCCATCTCCCCTCTTACTCTCCACTCCGGGCCATGCTGTGAGTTCTGTCCTCTGCCGGCTCCATGCACTGGGCCTCATGTCCTTATTTGCTGCATACTTCCTGGCTGTATGCTTAGGGCGGCGGCCCCAGCACTTCCTGTTTCTTATACAAACTGTGTGCACCTTCCTAAGGTGTCCCCAGCCAATTGCCAAGAGACATCAGGTACTTAAGGCATCTCCACCCCTAGGGGGATGCCTGAGCAATGCACTTTCTCAATTAATGTCTTGCTGCTGGGTTGCCAGGTCCCGTCTTGCTGTGTCTCTCATTTCAGCCACCCAGGGGGGCTTCATACCCTGGCCTGTACCTGTGTCCTGTGTCTCTTGTATCTGCCACCCAGGGGGCTTCGTACCCTGGTCTGAATCCTTGTTTCTGAGCCTTGTCCCGTACCTGATCCTGTCTAAACTAAGTCCTATACCTGTGTTTGTTTGTATCCCTGTCTGTAGCCTTTTCTATCCTGCTGTGTGTTTCCTTGTGTTCACTCCTTCTGCTCTTTTTTCCGCATCCTGTGGCTCTGCTCCATGCTCCGCAAACTGCGGCTCTGCTCTTTGCTCTGCAACCTGCGGCTTTGCTCTGTGCTCTGCAACTTGAGGCTCTGCTCTTTGCTCCAAAACCTGCGGCTCTGCGTTTTGCTCTGCAACCTGCGGCTCTGCTTTTTGCTCTGCAACCTGCAGCTCTGCTTTTTGCTCTGCAACCTGCAGCTCTGCTTTTTGCTCTGCAACCTGCGCTCTGCTTTTTGCTCTGCAACCTGCGGCTCTGCTTTTTGCTCTGCAACCTGCGGCTCTGCTTTTTGCTCTGCAACCTGCGGCTCTGCTCTTTGCTCCGCAACCGGGAGCTCTGCTCTTTGCTCCGCAACCTGCTGCTCTACTCTTTGCTCCACAACCTGCGGCTCTGCTCATTTGCTCCGCAACCTGCGGCTCTGCTCCTTTGCTCCGCAACTTGCGGCTCTGCTCATTTGCTCCGCAACCTGCGGCTCTGCTCTTTGCTCCGCAACCTGCAGCTCTGCTCCTTTGCTCCGCAACTTGCGGCTCTGCTCATTTGCTCCGCAACCTGTGGCTCTGCGCTGCTCTGCCTCCCGCTGTTCTGCTCCTTTGGTCTATACTGGTTCCTACCTGCTCCCTTATCCTACTCATTCCTGCCTGTGTTCCTGTGTCTCCTGAAGCAGTTCCTGTCCCTCCAGTCTGAACTGGTTCCTATCTGTTCCCTACTTGTACCTGAGTGTGTTCCTGCCCTATCTGTTACCATCCTGGTTTCTTCAGTGTGTTCCGTGCCCGCCCACTTGCCTAGAGTGCCAGCCGTCCCCGCCTGTCTAGAGTGCCAGCTGTGCCTGCCAAGAGTGCCTGCCTGCCAAGAGTGCCAGACATGCCCGCCAGCCTGCCAAGAGTGCCAACCGTGCCCACCTGCCTGCCAGAGTGCCAGCTGTGCCTGCCAGAGTACCAGTCGTGCTCATCCATACTTGCTTGCACCTTTTAATAGTGTTCAGTCCCTCAGTGGCGTCAGCTGCCACAGCCAGACACCACCCTGGAGTGCTACCTGGCAGCTACCTTGACGCACAAGCCTGACCTCACCATCAGAGGCTCCAGTATACACCAAGGTAGCTGCTTAGTCACGCCCTTTACAGAGTAGTCTGGTTTGTGGCACAGTGGGGCCACAATCCTCTCACTCACACCACCCAGTCAGGGCGCGAGTGTGACACATGGATTACGGTGTGGGACAGAATGACGGACAGGTGAGGGATATTGTTGTTTTTTTATTTTTGCTTTATTACAGCAGATGAGGAATTCAGCAGAATTAGGCATTATGTGAGTATAACTGTGTTTGTTATTTTTACATAAAAAAGGAAAAGTGTGTTTTGTTTTATTTAAAATAAAACACTTTATACTTGCTGTTTCTTAATTTACCACATAACCAAAGTATTAGTCATGGATAAATGTTGTATAGACGCTTCTCCATTAATGATTCGTGGACTTGATGTCACCTGACAATACAAAGGTGACATCAACCCGGCAAATATTACCTCACTTGCCACTGCTACATGGCAAGTGGGAAGAGCCGAACAAAGCACCAGAATTGGCTCATCTAATAGATGCACCTTTTCTGGGTGGCTCCGAGCTGCTCTTTTTAGGCTTGGGGGCCAATACCCACAGTCCCTTACCAGCCTGAGAATACCAGACCCTAGCTGTCTGCTTTAGCTTGGCTGGTTGTCAAAAAATGGGATTGACCTCATGCCATTTTTGAAAAAAAATTATTTAAATAATTAAGAAATAAGGTGTGGGGACCCCTCTAGTCTTGATAATCATCCATGCTGAAGCTGACAGCTGAGGGTTGCAGCCCCCAGCTGTGAGTTTTGCCTGGCTAGTTATCAAAAATACAGGGGAACAACTTTTTTTATTATTTATGTACAGAGCAGGAGCTGGCTGATGAATACTCTAATTAGCCGATCCTGCTCTAACTGTTATTAGCAGCAGCAGTAGTCCCATCAGACGACACCAGTGACAGGAGGTAAACTTTATATCTCTGATCACAGCTGTGCGCTCATGCTGTCTTTTGATAGCGTGGGACCCATGGCTGTCTGACCAGCGGTAATAATTTTACCGCCAATCAGAAGTGGTGTTTGCCACGCTGTCATGCATATGACAACGTGGCAAACACTGGATGTTTTGGCCTCCCCATTCAAGTGAATGGGGTCCAGGTTCAGGTCCGGATACTGTTCTTGTACCCGAACCCGAACTTTTTGCAACTGTTCGGCCAAACCTGCCGTACCCGATCATCCAGGTGTCCACCTATCTCCACTGGTGAGAAAAAGGGGGAGGAAAGTAATAAGAAGCCATGATATCGATATCTCTGAAGAACTCTTGCAGGGTGTGCCATTAATGAGGAGCTGGCTAGCCGAAAACAAGCGGAATCACATTGTGCTGGAAGATTCGCAAGGGGAGGAACCTTGTGTGCTGGACTGGATCAGGGGACCTACAGGAAGGACTTCCTTGATATAAAAGTCCTGTGTATCAGACCACAAGGAGGTTTGGCACCAGGGAAGAGAGCGAAGAAGGCGTGCTCCAGAGACACCACTGAGACCAGCGTGTCAGTGGGAAGTCTGCTCCACCCAGGTATCGATCGCCGCCTGGCAAAGTCCGGATTCCTCGCAGGAGACCTCCAAGTACCACCTACGCTGGTCAGAGCCAAGATCTGCGTCCTGCGCTAGTCAAGCCTCTGAGGCCCAACGTCGCCTGTAAAGAGCCAAGGCCTAGTCCTCTCCACCCCAAGCATAAGAGACTTCCATCGATGGTTGAGTCTAGAAAATCGGTAAAGAGACTGCAACAGACAAGGGCCGCTGGCGATTGCGAAGAAACAGAGCGAATGAACAAGGTTGTCACTTGCATCTATCACCTGGGATACCGGGGTCAGCTGGGATTAGGATAACAGGTTGGGAGGGTTACAAGAGGAATAAGGGGTGCACTGCTATCACAAATATATCATCATATAAATCATATAAATCATCATATAAATCGCAAAGATGGGGTGCAACACCTAGTCTGTATTGGATATGTACGAAAGAAGAGAAAAAAGACTAGACTAATAATGGTGTGCACATCCACATAGTAAAATATAAGAAAAAACCTTTATTGCACCTCAATATGCAGCCATGTGAGCATAGAATCCTAATAAAGGATAAGAGGGGGTGAGGTAAAGGCCCCGCGTGTATCGCTGCAGCAGCAGCAGCTTCGTCAGGGGAAGTGCTTGTGCTTACTGACTAGACCCATATTATGGTACAAGCGCCATTATTGAGCTTTTTATAAATATATCATTGATTATTTCATTTGTTTCACTCTATGCCTAATTGGCCTAGTTCTTTGGGTGTGATGGTTTATTGGTCATTTTATATGTTTTTTACATGTTTTTAAATGTTTTGTCTTGAGGTGCAATAAAGGTTTTTTCTTATATTTTACTATGCGGATGTGCACACCATTATTAGTCTAGTCTTTTTTCTCTTCTTTCGAACAGGTTGGGAGGGGTCGGCGGGTGCGTGGGTGGCTCAACGGGCTTTGATAGACTACATCAGAGACTTGCTACCAAGTGGGAAAATCCGGTGATCCCCACTAGAGCCAGAGCTTCAGAGAGAACTTACGTGGTGATTCCTATGACTAGGCACACCACCTTTTGTGAAAAATACATTAAATAGTGAAAGACTTTCGTGGTTATTACAAACTTATTGTTATTCTTCCTTTTTTTGATTTGCATAATTGCTAACACTAATTGTTTAAAGTTACTGCTGTATATAAATAGAATTATATCAATCCCTGACTGTTCTTACCTCATGATCTCTGCTCGTTGCATCCAGACACCTGCATTACACCTACACAGTAGTGAAGTCTCACATATATAGTCGTGCAGTCTCTCATATATAACACTGTAGTCTCTTGTAGATAGTCGGCTCAGTTACACTGCCGGGCATGTTTTTTTTCCCTCTCACGCATACCCGGAATGCTGTTTGCTGCTTCGCTGCAGCAGTGTCCTGGTTGTCTTATGTCAACCAATAATATTTCTATTTCAGAATATACTCAGTCCATTCACCTAATCTTCCTAGTGTCATGGTTGATATACCAACCAGTGTCGCACTCTTATTTTCTTACACAGACACCGTGCTCTCAATCCCCTACAAGCATCCTGATTGCTAAACAACCACACGACGCTGACTGTCTCTTTGATGCCACTCATAGTATCATAGAATATTAGAGTTGGAAGAGACCTCCAGGGTCATCGTGTCCATCCCCCTGCTCAATGCAGAGTCACTAAACCATCTCAGACAGATGTCTGTCCAGCCTCTGTTTGAAGACTTCCATTGAAGGAGAACTCACCACCTCTCGCGGCAGCCTGTTCCACTCATTCATCACCCACTGTCAAAAAAGATTTTCTAATATCTAATCTGCATCTTCTCCCTTTCAGTTTCATTACTTTTATAAGCATCTATATATTTATTTTATTAATTTTTTTTATTCAGATTTGTGCCTGTTTTCTGCTTCAGTTTACCTCCTATTGTGAGTGGTCTCTCAATTGGTCTGGATTAGCACCAATACCGAATGTGTGTGTATATATCTAGTTGTTTGCTTTCTATGATTTGACAAAGAGGCCTATGCCTTGAAGCGCGAGTGTTCCTCCAATAGCATTCTTCAATAAAGAATCACGCATTCTTCATCTCTTGATAATTGGATTGTTCCTCTTAGGTCTCCAGAAGGAGAACTGCTTTCTCACCCTCCTTGACAGCCATTTGTCCATATGTCCTATCAAGACATGGACAGAGGGTTATCACATATTGGGATAAATTGTGCCTTACCTCTTAGAAAAGAGCAGTATGTCATACTTTAACACTCTTAAATCACTCCCATATATCACCAAATGAAGTGAGATTATAGGATAAGTAGCCTCCCGTCCTCCAGGCAAAACCTTAGAAATTCGCATAGTTCTTTATTGTGTAAGAGCAATTAATAAATGGTCGTTCTTTTTCTAAACATGTATCTGGAGTCTGATCTGTTCAGTTGTCTGTTGTGTATGATTTACAAAGCTGACGCGATTCCAGAAAAGGAATTACACAGATTGTGCAGGTCAGGGCGGGTGCAGCCTGGGTTGCAGGGTGAGATGTTCTGAGGTCAGCCTGCCCCAATTCTCCCCTGAGTTCTGGCAGCGTATTATATGGACCTTGTACATCTGCGGGACACACACAGCTGTGATAGTGCTACAGTCCCACTCACATACAGTATGTAGAGCGCTTATTTTGCCGTTCTTCATTCGTAGTCTGTTGTACAGGAACATTTCCTTTTTCTTTATATGACCAGGCTGGCATAGACGGGGCGCCTACGTGGCTCCTGTGGCACCTCTGCGGCTTGTAGTTTTACTTGTTAAAACTGGATTGGATCCAAAAGTGAACTGATGCCTATCAGAAAGGTGTATGCCTCTCTTCTCTTTTGTCCTGAGCTTTAATAATTGGGGAGGTGAGTGTAACACCCCAGGTAACCTGTTGTTACAGTGATGTTGCCTTCCTTTTGAGGAGGGCGATATCATGCTTGGAGGCAAGGAGGATTTCCTTTACCAGGTAAGCACCTGCATGCGCGATATTCCAAATCCAGGCCAGAAGAGGGAGCTCTGAACCTGGATTCAGGGGAGCTTCCCCAGCTTTGTGTTCTGGTCTGGAACTGAGAGTAGACAGCGGAGCCGTGCAGCCAGGACTGAGCTGCAGCTCCAGGGAAAGGAAGTGAACCCGAGGGATAGTTTTATGCAGAGAAGCAAAGAGGGAAGGAGCACAGTGGAAAAGGAAAGGGGCTCAGAGGGGAACTGAGCACAAAAAACTGGCACCAGGAGCCCGAGGTCGTGTCGCACTCCAGGACGCACAACAGAACTAGAGGGCATTGGACTGTATGTTACTTGCCCACACCAAGTCTGAGGTGAAGCAGTATTTTAAGAGCCCGGGTCGTGATCGAGACCCTATAAAACGGCTCACACTGCCCACCGTGCAGGCACCTGTCCCAGGACAGGAGAGAGGGTACCTTGCCAGCAAGCTTTAGGCAGCAGGGACCTCTCACATCAGCGCAAGTAGTAAAGGATTCACCTATTGCCTCCAAGCCAGCCGGACCACAGCTACACCTGTACCTGGTACCCTGGACTGAGGCTGACTGCTACCATCAGTAAACCAGGTAAAGACTTGCCATACACCTTGGGAACCCTGGGGACCCCGCTTCACCTGTGGGAAGCGTCACCATCTTGCTGCAACAGCATCACCCCAGAGGACCCCTTTAAGCAGTGTTTGTCCCTACTGACTGAACACCACAGGTGGCGTCACGAACAAACCTTTATTCCAAAATACCCTTTAAAGACCTTTCCTCTTTATTTGAGTGCCCAGGGCACGGACCGGGTCGCTGCCACCATGACCACCCCTTTAACTGCGACCGGACCCGGTGCCAAGTACCCCACTGCCCTGGCGGGCGACTCATGAGCAACAGTGAAGTACTAGTCTCCAGCTCCTGCATGCAAGCCTAAACCTAGATACTTGGCAATAACATAGGATTACGTACATTACCTCCCATCAATACTACTTCCATTAGCCACAAGCGCATCTATTGCCAGTCAATATTGATCTATATGGGATGATGTTCTCTGGATGTAAGTATGGCGCCCCCGGGTCCTGGTTGTCACAGTGGCATTGCTTTCCTCCAGGGGAGAGTGATGCTACGTTTGGAGGAAAGGAAGGATAACTGCATCCAGGTACCACAGGCATGCAAAATATTCACACTCCAGACCACCAGGGGGAGCTTTTGATCCTATTCACTAGGTGACTCCATATATATTATATATATATATATATATATATATATATATATATACAGTATATATATATATATATATATATATATATATAACTGGTAGTCTGTAGGGAAAGTGAGTTAGTTCCAGACATCCGTCTGAGGAGGACAGAGGGTCAACAGAGCTGTGCATGCCCTAAGAGCTGCAGCTCCCAGAATGAGACATTTCAGAAAGCAGAATACGTTTCAGAGAGTGTGCAGGAAAGCAGAGCACAGGAGAGGATACCAGAAAGGGACCAGCTCCAAGCAGGCTGCCTCCTTCTGAGGCGCAGAAAACCGGTAGCCGGAACACCGAGGTATTAAGGACTGCTACGCCTTACTCCAGAGACCGGCAGGACAGCTAATTGGACGTTACCTGCCTGCACCTACACCCAGGAGGCACGGTGGCACCCCTCAGAGGCTGGGGCTTGCTAGGGTCCCTATAAACCGCCTCAAGCCACCAGCCATACGGGTTTTGTCCTATCCGACTGCGGGGGACAGAGAGAGAGACACAACATCTGTGAGGACCTTATTTGAAGCTTAAGCAGTAAGGGACTACATCACTACAGCGCAAGGGAAGGCTATTGATTTCCACCTGGACAAGGGGACTCTGGAATTGCCTCCAAACCGGACAGACTCTACCTGCCCTGTGATCTGGTGCCCTGGACTGTGGCTGCTGAAACCGACAGTAAACAAGGTAAAGAAACTGCAAACCTGTGTCTCGTTCTTCACTGCACCTCTCACCATTCTACCATCTACATACTGGGAAGCCCTGGGGATATACTTCACCTGTGGGAAGGTATACCATCCAGCTGCCATAACAGCACCACAGCGGACCCCTTAAAGCAGCGTCGATCACCCTGACCTAATACCACAGGTGGCGTCACGAACATAAACCTTATCCCTTTAAACACCTTTCCCTTTTATACGGACATCCCAGGGCCACGGGCCGGGTCAGCCACCGTGACATCCCCCTGTGAACAGAGTACCCCCCTTGCCCTGATGGGGCGCTCCATAAGCAGTGATGGATGAACTACTTTCATGTGTGTATTGGCCATGTTCTGTCGTGCAAGTACTGACTTTGGGTTTTATTTATCCAGAGTCTAACTTATTTTCACATTAAATGCTCAATTTATGTCTTAAAATCATTTTTGCCATAGAGCTTCATTAAAGCTTTATATCCGGATGGCTTCTACAGCCTCTAACTTGCGCAGTACATAGTTGGCTGTAGAATCAGAAAAAAACACTGATATAAGCAGCACATCACGTGATCCCTGCAGCCAGTCAGCGCTGGCTTCACACTTCAAGGCAGATGATGGCTGTGATATCCATCATCTACATCTAAGTGCCGCACGTGGTGCGGAGTTCCACGTGTGTCTGGTAGCCTGCAAAATGTCTCTGTCAATCTGAAAGCGGCATTTACAGCATGCTGGAGGGGGGCACCATTCGATGTGCCCATCAGCGCCCCCATGATGCAATCGCAGGACGCTGATGGGTTTTCTGAAGATCCCATACCATAATGATACTTTTATGAAAACCAGCTTGTGGCTGGCATTCATAAGAGACAGTGATTTTTGCTATATACAGAAGTACTGTCATATTGCAGTTTATCCCACAGGCGAATGATTGTAGGTTCAAGTCTACTAAAAAAACAAATACAATAAAAAGTGAAAAAAAATAAAATAAAAGTTTAAATCGCTCACTTTTACCCATGAAAAATGAAGAAACAAGAAAAAAATCACATGTGATATTGTTGTTACGTCCATAAAAGTCAGATTTATCAAAATATACAATTAATTAACCAGATCGATAGAAGGTATAATGAGAATAAAAATAAATATGGTAGTTGCTTAAAAAACACTTTTTTCCAGCTGCCACAACACTGAGGAATACAGGAGGCCATAAAAACAATATATCTACTCCAAAATGGTATCCATAAAAACAACGGCTCAGGGTGCAATAAACAAGCCATCACACAGCCAAAAATTTAAACCGCTATGGGTCTCAGAAAATGGGGACACAAGCAAATGTATTTTTTTTAAACAAATTTTAGAATTTTATTTTTTTGACACTCAATCTGGATGTGAAGAATCACATTGTCAGGTCATTTTCACCATATAGTGAACATGGTAAATAAAATAAAAACAAAAAACTATTGTGGAATTGCGCTTTTCATATGATAAAATAAATGGTGTCATTCAAAAGTACAATTTGTCTGCAAAAAATCCCTAATATGGCTATATCCATTGAAACCTTGAACAAAGTTATTGCTCTTGAAAAAGACATGGAAAAAAAAAGAAAACTCAAAAACTGGCTATGTTGGGAAGGGGTTTAATAACTGTAGAAAAATAGGCAAAATAAAAACACCTTAGTCCGGGCTTTTTCTTTTTCTATTGTTCTGATCATTTTCACAAACAATATCTATAACAATATCAGAACCTATTGTAATAAGAAGACAGCGGTGAAACGCGCGTCGGGGTGTGGAGACGCTATTCCTGACACTTGTGGTGATTTCATCCCCTGCTCTCCGCATAGGTAAATTGTTCAAATCTATGTGTGTTCTCTCCTCACAGTTAGGTATTAGGTATGGAGCTGGTGAGACACGCATGCTTACCTATTCTTGTATGAGCATTGTGAGTATTTTAAGGGTTGGACTTTTTTGAGCTATAGTGATGTTTTTATTGGCTACTGCATAGCAATGGGCATGGGTTATATCGGTTATATGCTGTCTTCCTGTCGGGGGTTTTGAAATGGATGTTGTATAACACCTTAGTAATTAATATAATCCTCAGACTGACCACATACATATACAGTACTCCCATGTTTGATTGCTATTTTTGTCATATTTTTATTGATGACTATTTGCTCCACCTTTATGATACAATATTCCAAGAGTATATCTCTTGTTCCCACTCAAATTATCAGGATTTAGTGGTGTCTCCTCCATGAGGCACTCTGTTTTTTAACCCTCTGTGTTTTTGTTTTTTAAAACAAATTGATATAAATATTATTTTACTATAATGGATCTCTTCCTTTTTCTGGGGAAATGTTATACCAGGCTTGGATTTAATATCCATGCCAATAGGTCAGAGCATGGACCTCTAGTGCAGTAACTGGCCGTGGCTTTCCTGACCCGAGCATGACAGCTTCATACGGTATTTTAGTGTATTTATTACGTTTAGCATTCCTTTACGATCGCCTACTGTACTTGCCTTCTCTTTTTGTTGTCCCACAATGCTTACTCGTGCATTTTCTTTCTATACCCGGGGTACATTTCCCATAGAAGAATCCCTGTTTACTCTACATACTAGATAAGGTCCTGTTGAGAACTAATGCTTTTCTCAGCTAATTTACTTTGTAGATTAATTACAAAATGTTTACTATCCTCCCTAAATAGGGCACAGCTGCAGTAATTTCAGAATATTCTTCTCATCACTCCAAGATTATTTGTTTCTTCTGGTTTATCACAGTTCCATAGAGGTGCCAACAACTGCACTAACAAAATATTGTGGAGGTTAACCTAGATTACAGAGGTTGTTACATAACTTCTAATATTTATTTTTTTATTTATTTTACTCACTTATATAGCGCCATTAATTCCACAGCACTTTACACACATAATCATCACTGTCCCCATTGGTGCTCACAATCTAGATTCCCTATCAGTATGTCTTTGGAATGTGGGAGGAAACCGGAGTACCCGGAGGAAACCCACGCAAACACGGGGAGAACATACAAACTCCTTGCAGATGTTGTCCTTTGTGGGATTTGAACCCAGGACCCCAGCGCTGCAATGCTAACCACTGAGCCACCGTGCTGCCCGATCCATATTTACTGGCAGCCTACATTGCTATACTACGGGTGCGCTGGTTTAATATGCTAATATGCAGGCTCATGGCAATGGCACTTGCAAAACCTGTTTTGCCTATGTAACGTGGCATGGGGCGGTAGTCGTAAGTGAAGGTACTCGCCCGGCACGTTACATGAAGGCGGGGGTCATGGCTGGGTGTGTGAACTTGCAGGCCACATGTAATCGATAACGCTGGTTTTCCAGTACCTGATGTTTGACAGTTCAATGAGTGAGGCTGCCGGTCAAAAATAAACTTTTTGCTAAACTTATTATGTACAGTAAATACAATCTCTCATTAAGGGCACCGATGTCATGTGGCACTGCCCACATCAGACCTTACGTCCTCGTTCTACGCACATTGGGCCCTTTCTAACTGGTTCTGACCTTTCACCTTAAACGGAACCTATCACCTGAATTTGGCGGGACTGGTTTTGGGTCAAATGGGCGGAGTTTTCGGGTGTTTGATTCACCCTTTCCTTACCTGCTGGCTGCACGCTGCCCAAAATATGGATTGAAGTTCATTGTCTGTTCTCCGTAGTACACGCCTGCGCAAGGCAAGATTCCCTTGCACAGGCGTGTACTACGGAGGACAGAGAATGAACTTCAATCCAATATTGTGGCCAGCATGCAGCCAGAGGGTAAGGAAAGGGTGAATCAAACACCCGATTGACTCCCCCGGAAGAAGGCACACGCGGCCGAAACGCGCGTAGGGGCTGTGGCGCCATCAGACCTAAGGTAACCTAACATTTTATACAAATGCTGCCATTCATGTTATATCCCAAGCATGGGACACAGGATTATAACGCCTTTAGGCGTAACTGATTGCTGAATGCACGGGAGAGTTATACTCTGTGGCAGTGAAGTGAATTGTTATCAATGTGCCTTGGGTCTATGGTGCCTATCCACTGGTATTTATCACCATCATTATTGTCTCTGTGTTTGTTATTGTTATGTTTTATGCTAATAAAATTTGTTACTTTATCATACTTTGAGGTTGACTCGTGCAAGTTCTTATAGGTTTATAGTTCGTATATTGTACGGTACCGGCAGGATTTAATTATCCTTGGACGGTCACAGGGTGTTAATTGTATTTACCCTGTGTGTGTTTGTCAGTTATTGGTTAACAACAAGGTTGGTTTACTGTCTGGAGCCCCTCCTGTTGAATATCTTGGATTATGTTTTTTGTCTGTCATTTTTATATACTTTGTGTTTTCAATAAATATGGTTAATATTTTAATTTGGTTCGCTTCATTTTGACTACTTTTTTGTAGGTCTTTCTTTGTTGTTATGGAGTGTGAACATGTTGCATGTATTGTGTTTACCTGGTGAAGAGATCTCCTTTATTGCCTCTAAACATAACGTCACTCCCCCCTAGAGAAGAATGACATTACTGCAACGACCAGGACCCTGGGGTGCTGCATATTTTCTCTAAATTCGTTTGTACGCTGTGTTTGGCGCTTTCCCTTTAAAGTGATGATTACAATGATCTGTAACATGGCACCTACGAGGATCGTCTATGATGGCATGTTATTAGACATTACGGAGCGGTTCATTTAGGGAGCAAAAAGCTACTTTAGGTCTTGTTCAACCTGAGTTTTTGCCTTGTTTTTTTTAAATCTCATGCACATGCTGTTTATTTTTTTCCTTGCAGATTTGAACCATCAAAGTGTTTTTTAAACTCTGCAGCATGTTTATTCTCCTACAACTTTGTCCTTTCCTTTCAGTGCACAAAAGATTTTCTTTTAGGGTTTGCTGACACTTGCGTTTAAAACGGATGAATGCAATAAAAAAAAAAAAAATCGGATTGAACTTGAATCAATTTTATTTAATGAGGCCGTGCAAATCTGCGTATTTTATATCAGCAGTTTTCAGCATGAGAAAAAATTGCTTCATGCTGCGATTTCATTCCGATATCAGCATAGTGTGATAAAAAAAAATCGCATGCCATACGGACCATCAGCGTGGCATCTGACTCTAAAGACACATTGCAATGCTGTAGCTGACACAGACGACAACTGAGAAAAAATCATCCCATTTTCCTGGATGAGAATGGAACCGAATTATTTTATACACTCGTGTGAGCTCCACCACGGAACTTGCACTTGGCCTACTACACTATTTTACAGTATGGAAAATGGATGGATTCCTTAGCCAGTGATGCCCAGCTATTGTGGGGAGTTGTACAGAGTTTAGTTCTCTAGACAGGAAGTTTATATGGAATGATTATAGTAGATAAAAGATTTTGTTGGTCAGCATGAAGGGTGGTTGGGAGCATTATTGTTTGGGGGTTGATAAGGGAACACTTTTTAGATCCAACTGTTAGGATCAGTTACAGAGGTAGCAGAGAAAAATGTAGAATTGAACTCATGTAAAACCATAAATGCAGATGGTT
Organism: Ranitomeya imitator; assembly: GCF_032444005.1. Lineage (NCBI taxonomy): Eukaryota > Metazoa > Chordata > Amphibia > Anura > Dendrobatidae > Ranitomeya > Ranitomeya imitator. Next base: position 575,928,405 of record NC_091286.1, on the reverse strand, counting down.
ATACCAGGATTACTTCTGCTAGGTGGTAAACTCTGTTCAATCTCATACATTGCTCTGCTGTCCTGCCACATCTGTACTGCTGCCCTGCTACATCTGTACAGCTCTGCTGCCCTGCTACATCTGTACAGCTCTGCTGCCCTGCTACATCTGTACTGCTGCCCTGCTACATCTGTACTGCTGCCCTGCCACATCCGTACAGCTCTGCTGCCCTGCCACATCCGTACAGCTCTGCTGCCCTGCCACATCCGTACAGCTCTGCTGCCCTGCCACATCTGTACACCTCTGCTGCCCTGCCACATCCGTACAGCTCTGCTGCCCTGCCACATCCGTACAGCTCTGCTGCCCTGCCACATCCGTACAGCTCTGCTGCCCTGCCACATATGTACAGCTCTGCTGCCCTGCCACATATGTACAGCTCTGCTGCCCTGCCACATCTGTACAGCTCTGCTGCAATGCCACATCTGTACAGCTCTGCTGACCTGACACATCCGTACAGCTCTGCTGCCCTGCCACATCCGTACAGCTCTGCTGCCCTGCCACATCCGTACAGCTCTGCTGCCCTGCCACATATGTACAGCTCTGCTGCCCTGCCACATATGTACAGCTCTGCTGCCCTGCCACATATGTACAGCTCTGCTGCCCTGCCACATATGTACAGCTCTGCTGCCCTGCCACATCTGTACAGCTCTGCTGCAATGCCACATCTGTACAGCTCTGCTGCCCTGCCACATCCGTACAGCTCTGCTGCCCTGCCACATCCGTACAGCTCTGCTGCCCTGCCACATATGTACAGCTCTGCTGCCCTGCCACATATGTACAGCTCTGCTGCCCTGCCACATATGTACAGCTCTGCTGCCCTGCCACATCTGTACAGCTCTGCTGCAATGCCACATCTGTACAGCTCTGCTGCCCTGACACATCCGTACAGCTCTGCTGCCCTGCCACATCCGTACAGCTCTGCTGCCCTGCCACATCCGTACAGCTCTGCTGCCCTGCCACATCTGTACAGCTCTGCTGCCCTGCCACATCTGTACAGCTCTGCTGCCCTGCCATATCTGTACTGCTGCCCTGCTACATCTGTACAGCTCTGCTGCCGTGCTACATCTGTACTGCTGCCCTGCCACATCCGTACAGCTCTGCTGCCCTGCCACATCTGTACAGCTCTGCTGCCCTGCCATATCTGTACTGCTGCCCTGCTACATCTGTACAGCTCTGCTGCCGTGCTACATCTGTACTGCTGCCCTGCCACATCCGTACAGCTCTGCTGCCCTGCCACATCTGTACAGCTCTGCTGCCCTACTACATCTGTACAGCTCTGCTGCCCTGCCACATCCGTACAGCTCTGCTGCCCTGCCACATCCGTACAGCTCTGCTGCCCTGCCACATCCGTACAGCTCTGCTGCCCTGCCACATCCGCACAGCTCTGCTGCCCTGCCACATCTGTACAGCTCTGCTGCCCTGCCACATCTGTACAGCTCTGCTGCCCTGCCACATATGTACAGCTCTGCTGCCCTGCCACATCCGTACAGCTCTGCTGCCCTGCCACATCCGTACAGCTCTGCTGCCCTGCCACATCCGTACAGCTCTGCTGCCCTGCCACATCCGTACAGCTCTGCTGCCCTGCCACATCCGTACAGCTCTGCTGCCCTGCCACATCTGTATAGCTCTGCTGCCCTGCCACATCCGTACAGCTCTGCTGCCCTGCCACATCCGTACAGCTCTGCTGCCCTGCCACATCCGTACAGCTCTGCTGCCCTGCCACATCCGTACAGCTCTGCTGCCCTGCCACATCTGTATAGCTCTGCTGCCCTGCCACATCCGTACAGCTCTGCTGCCCTGCCACATCCGTACAGCTCTGCTGCCCTGCCACATATGTACAGCTCTGCTGCCCTGCCACATATGTACAGCTCTGCTGCCCTGCCACATATGTACAGCTCTGCTGCCCTGCCACATCTGTACAGCTCTGCTGCAATGCCACATCTGTACAGCTCTGCTGCCCTGCCACATCCGTACAGCTCTGCTGCCCTGCCACATCCGTACAGCTCTGCTGCCCTGCCACATATGTACAGCTCTGCTGCCCTGCCACATATGTACAGCTCTGCTGCCCTGCCACATATGTACAGCTCTGCTGCCCTGCCACATCTGTACAGCTCTGCTGCAATGCCACATCTGTACAGCTCTGCTGCCCTGACACATCCGTACAGCTCTGCTGCCCTGCCACATCCGTACAGCTCTGCTGCCCTGCCACATCCGTACAGCTCTGCTGCCCTGCCACATATGTACAGCTCTGCTGCCCTGCCACATATGTACAGCTCTGCTGCCCTGCCACATATGTACAGCTCTGCTGCCCTGCCACATATGTACAGCTCTGCTGCCCTGCCACATCTGTACAGCTCTGCTGCAATGCCACATCTGTACAGCTCTGCTGCCCTGACACATCCGTACAGCTCTGCTGCCCTGCCACATCCGTACAGCTCTGCTGCCCTGCCACATCCGTACAGCTCTGCTGCCCTGCCACATATGTACAGCTCTGCTGCCCTGCCACATATGTACAGCTCTGCTGCCCTGCCACATATGTACAGCTCTGCTGCCCTGCCACATATGTACAGCTCTGCTGCCCTGCCACATCTGTACAGCTCTGCTGCAATGCCACATCTGTACAGCTCTGCTGCCCTGCCACATCCGTACAGCTCTGCTGCCCTGCCACATCCGTACAGCTCTGCTGCCCTGCCACATCTGTACAGCTCTGCTGCCCTGCCATATCTGTACTGCTGCCCTGCTACATCTGTACAGCTCTGCTGCCGTGCTACATCTGTACTGCTGCCCTGCCACATCCGTACAGCTCTGCTGCCCTGCCACATCTGTACAGCTCTGCTGCCCTACTACATCTGTACAGCTCTGCTGCCCTGCCACATCCGTACAGCTCTGCTGCCCTGCCACATCCGTACAGCTCTGCTGCCCTGCCACATCCGTACAGCTCTGCTGCCCTGCCACATCCGCACAGCTCTGCTGCCCTGCCACATCCGTACAGCTCTGCTGCCCTGCCACATCTGTACAGCTCTGCTGCCCTGCCACATATGTACAGCTCTGCTGCCCTGCCACATCCGTACAGCTCTGCTGCCCTGCCACATCCGTACAGCTCTGCTGCCCTGCCACATCCGTACAGCTCTGCTGCCCTGCCACATCCGTACAGCTCTGCTGCCCTGCCACATCCGTACAGCTCTGCTGCCCTGCCACATCCGTACAGCTCTGCTGCCCTGCCACATCCGTACAGCTCTGCTGCCCTGCCACATCCGTACAGCTCTGCTGCCCTGCCACATCCGTACAGCTCTGCTGCCCTGCCACATCCGTACAGCTCTGCTGCCCTGCCACATCCGTACAGCTCTGCTGCCCTGCCACATCCGTACAGCTCTGCTGCCCTGCCACATCCGTACAGCTCTGCTGCCCTGCCACATCCGTACAGCTCTGCTGCCCTGTCACATCCGTACAGCTCTGCTGCCCTGCCACATCCGTACAGCTCTGCTGCCCTGCCACATCTGTATAGCTCTGCTGCCCTGCCACATCCGTACAGCTCTGCTGCCCTGTCACATCCGTACAGCTCTGCTGCCCTGCCACATATGTACAGCTCTGCTGCCCTGCCACATATGTACAGCTCTGCTGCCCTGCCACATCTGTACTTCTCCAAGCTCTACTCCATCTGTTAGCTCTACTATATCTGTTATTTTGGGAGTTGCCCATTTTACTACTCTGTGCCTGCACTATGAATGCAGCAGCCATTGTATGCACTAAGATCTATGCAAAAATTGAATATGTGACATGTAGGCCGGCGTCACACTTGGCGTAAGACAATACGGAACGTATTATACGTCCGTACTACGTGTTCAATACGCCAAAATGTCCCCGAAATCTACTTCCATAGTTAATGCGTTGCTTAGGTGTGGTCGCGTATTTTGCGCATGTGCTTGTGCGTGTGTAATCCGTATGTGATCCGTATGGCGTATTTTTCACGCACCATCACAAAATGGACATTTAACGGTTTTCAGGCCTGCAAATCATTTAAACCATCATTACCCACACTATTTAAGCCCTCTACAACAGGTGGACCCCTCCCATCTGCCCTATATGTTCTCTAGCATATTTTGGCTGTGTTGCTTTGACCTTACAAACATGTCTGACCCTGTGTATTTAAGCACAACTCAGCGGGTGTTGCTTCACTGGGTGTTGTCTCGTCGCTTTGGCCAGCCATATCCGGTCAATGTTGATCCGTGAAGGAGAAGACGAAGATTGTGGGTAGATCCTCTATTGACCCAACGCCAGAGTAAAGGACATTTCCAGAGACTATATTCAGCTTTGAGGGCACATCCTGACAAGTTTTACCTGTATAGTCGCATGTCCATCAGGACTTTTGACATGTTGTTGGAGATCTTACGTGTTGGGATCACCTATCAGGACACCTGGATGAGAAAAGCCATCTCTGCTGAGGAGCGTCTGCTCCTAACCTTACGGTATGTATTCAACATTCGCACATACTGTATGTTTTTTTGTTTTTTTTAAATGTGTTGTGTCCTACAATGTTTCATTAACTTTACTTGGACATGAAGCCACAAGCACATAAAAAAAATGGTGTTAATATTCTAGTATAGTAAGAATGTTAAATGAACCTTTTTATATTGTAAATAATGTCATAGTAAATGAAATATACACTTGTGCTTCTTCATGTTTTCTTAGTCCTCCTGTTAATGTTTTTTTTAATTTTTCTTGTATTTCAGCTTCCTGTCCACAGGCTTGTCCTATGAGGGTCTCCACCTGGAGTTTCTGATTGGGCGGTCGACAATTTCAGGCATTGTTAGGACAACCTGTTCCCAAATATGGCAGAAACTTCAGGAAGTTATGATGCCTGAGCCCAAAAAGGAGGATTGGCTCAAAATCGCCACTGGTTTCAAAAATACTTGTGACTTCCCTAACTGCATTGGAGCTGTGGATGGGAAACATATCAGGGTGCGTAAGCTGCCGAACTCTGGTTCCCAATTCTACAATTACAAGCAGTTTTTCTCTGTAGTTCTGTTAGCAGTTGCAGACAGTAACTACAGGTTTATAATTGTAGACATTGGGGCCTATGGGCGAACTGGAGACTCTAGGGTCTTCAATTCGTCCATAATGGGTCGGCGGCTACGTGACAACCAGTTGAACCTCCCACCACCACAACAACTCCCAGGCTCCAATGCGGAAGCAGTGCCTTTTGTTTTGGTTGGAGATGAGGCCTTCCAACTGACGAGGCACGTCATGAGGCCTTACCCCAGGCGCAACCTTGACCACTGGCGGAGGGTGTTTAATTTGAGACTTGCCAGGGCACGGAGACTGGTTGAGTGCGCCTTTGGGATTCTTGTTGCCAAATGGCGGGTTCTTCAGTCTGCCATCCAGCTGAGTGAGGCTACAATTAATGAAGTGATCAAAGCCTGTGTAATTCTACATAATTTCACCAGAATACATGATTGTTCCTCTCCAAATTTTGAAGATCACCTCATGAGCAATGTTAGTAGGCCTACCCCATATGTCCCTCCTCCGCGTCGTCCACTTTCTGGCCTCAAAGTTCGTGATGTCTTGACAAATTATTTTTTGACTCCTCAAGGTGCTACTCTCTGGCAAGACTATGCAATTTTGCATGTGTAATTAGTTAGATATCTAAAGTTTGGGTTAACCAATTTTGAAACTAGGTCTGTTGTATTTAATTATTTCACATATGGTTATGAGCATATCATGTGTGTGTGATGTAAGAATGAATAGAGCGCATCCAGAGTTTGATTGTTATTAACGAAAATTTTACTTATGTAATTTTTTTGGGGGTTGGTTATTGTTTTGGCATAACCATTTTTTTTAATCTAAATTCCACAGTTTTTTGTGGCCCAAAAAATTAGGAACAACATCCACATTCAAGATTGCTATGTAAGCACAAGCAAAAACAATATTGTCTATACAAATCAAAGATAAAAAATAAACAAAATGGTTATATTAAAATTAAAAAACCAAACAAAAAGAAAACAAAAAAAATTACAAGTCCTGGTAGGTAGGTGCTGGAGATGTTGATTGCTCAGGGTCAGCATCAGGTGGTCTTTGTAGGCCCAATTGTCCAGCACCCTGTACGGATGTTGTAGTGGCCTGAGGGACATTAGGCCTGCTATGATGCTGGGCACTTTGAAGAGTGGGGACAGGATTTTGGAGACACCCCTGATGTTGATGACCATATGGGCGGGAATCATACCCCAACTCAAAATGACCATATTGTCCAAACCCAGGTTGGGACCAACCTCCAGCACTGGGTGTGGACAAGTGGCCATATTGGGATGGTTGCTGATATCCCGCCATATGGTGCTGAGGTTGCCATTGTGGGTTCGTTGTGGGTTGGGGTTGAGGTGTTGGCTGACGTGGAGGGGGTGCTTCAGATCCTTGTTGAGCATGCATGCCTTGTAATCTCTGAGGCCGCAGAATATTTTCTGGTGACATCTGCCACTGTTCAATCATCTGCAAGAGATTGTATGGGTTATTTGGGGGGGTGCATGCATCAATAAGGATCTGAAAACACCCTCTCCCACGAAGCCTCAACTCCCGCTCTATGGACCGTAAGTACTGGGCAAGGCTACGTGTAAATCCCTCCTCCCCATCATCCTCTTGAACCCGTGCCAAATAGTTCATGACCCCAGCATCCATGTTTCTCCTGCTTTGGAGAAGCTCTCTCCTGGTCGTGCACGCTGGGGTCTGACTGCAGCCTGTGGGGATCGCTCCAGGGCAACAGTTGGGCTGCTGCTATTTCCAGGGTCATCCTGGCTAGGTGGTGGTGCTGCTGCTGCTGATGCTGCTGATGCGAACTGTGGGGCCTCTTGGTGTTGTTCTGCTGCAGCTGGAGCTGGCTGGCCAGATGAGGAGGATCCTGGAGGGATGGAGCCTGAGGGAGCAGCAGATGGACCAGCCACCTCTTCACCTTCACCAACTGGGTCAATGACCAGTTCAGAGTCAGACCCTGTCTCCCTGTCAGTGAGGTTAGACTGAGTTCTGAAAAAGAAAAATTTATTTAGTTTAAATTTTATTTGTAATCATTTCTCCAACTTAAAAAATTAAAAAAGTTTGTGATGTTTTTACTTACGGCCTGAGGTCCATGCTGGGGTTCAGAAAGGTTAGCCGGTCAAAATACACGTATTTCCGTTTTTTTAGGAGGTGCCCCGGCTCCACTTCTCTCCCGCTGCTGCCTCTCCCTCCTGTATTCGTCACGGATACTCCGCCACCTTGTTGTAACATCACCCACTGAAACAACAAAAATTAAACACATTGATTAGCCGATTATGCAGAGTGCTCACACAAGGTGTAATTGACTACACAGATTTAAGTGTAGCATAGAAATAGGCATTTGTGGAGCACATTTAGTATTAAATTTGAAAAACTCACACAATTATGAAGCAAGGCCACAAGGACAGAGTCCGCTACCCTCTATCCCAGAAAGCACAATTACTGGGAAACACTGTTAGTAAGGGACACCTGTTAAAAACATAACTGAAATCCGTTTATCATGGCCAACACCAGGTATATACTGGTGTTCTTTCTATTTCTTTCAGGATTAATTTATAAATTTTTGTTTAGAAATTCAAAGTAGTAAGGGCCTGCTGTTTAACAAGAACATTACATTTCAAACATGGGTGTACTTACTTATCTGTCGCTGTGCCTCACGTGGCTGCTGGTCATAATGTGGGAAGAGGGACCCACACACGCTCCTCCATGCTGCCTCTTTTTGGGCCCTGTTAGCATAGTTTGGGGTCTCTTTGGTCCCAGATCACAGGCCTCTCTTGGACCAAAATTATCAGCATGTCCGTATTCACAATGTTTGCCATGATGATTATCACTCCGTGGAGGCGTGCAGCAGACTTCCGGGTTCACTGTCTGGCTTTTTCAGCTAATTAGCATGTCTCACCAGCCTGATTGAGGCCTTTGGACATTTCCGGACATCTGCCAGTGAGTTGCGTATTTCTCGCAAGTCACACGCATGGTCCGTATGCATTCCGTATTATACGCTCTCCCATAGACTTGCATTGGCGTATTTTTTGCGCAATACGCTGACAAACGCAGCATGCTGCGATTTGGTGCGGCCGTAGAACGCCGTATATTACGGATCCGTAATATATGGCTGATAGGACTAGACCCATTGAGAATCATTGTGCCGTATGTTATGCGAGTTTTACGCACGTACTTTCTGCGCTCTTACGTACGTAAAACTCGCAAGTGTGACGGCGGCCTTAGGCCACATTCACACGTTCAGTATTCGGTCAGTATTTACATCAAGAATTTATAAGCCAAGACCAGGAGTGGGTGATAATGACAGAAGTGGTGACGTGTTTTTATTATACTTTTCCTCTGATTGTTCCACTCCTGGTTTTGGCTTACAAATACTGATGTAAAATACTGCTCCCGTATACACAGTATGATGGACCCGCAGCTCCCGTATACACAGTATGATGGACCCGCAGCTCCCTTATACACAGTATGATGGACCCGCAGCTCCAGTATACACAGTATGATGGACCCGTAGCTCCCTTATACACAGTATGATGGGCCAGCAGCTCCCTTATACACAGTATGATGGGCCCGCAGCTCACTTATACACAGTATGATGAGCCCACAGCTCCCTTATACACAGTATGATGGGGCCACAGCTTCCTTATACAACAGTATGATGGACCCACAGCTCCCGTATACACAGTATGATGGACCCGCAGCTCCCTTATACACAGTATGATGGACCCGCAGCTCCCGTATACACAGTATGATGGACCAGAAGCTCCCTTATGCACAGTATGATGGACCCGCAGCTCCCGTATACACAGTGTGATGGACTCACAGCTCCCTTATACACAGTATGATGGGCCCACAGCTCCCTTATACACAGTATGATGGACCCGCAGCTCCCGTATACACAGTGTGATGGACTCACAGCTCCCTTATGCACAGTATGATGGACCCGCAGCTCCCGTATACACAGTATGATGGACCCGCAGCTCCCGTATACACAGTGTGATGGGCCCGCAGCTCCTATATACACAGTATGATGGGCCCGCAGCTCCCTTATACACAGTATGATGGGCCCGCAGCTCCCGTATAAACAGTATGATGTATACACAGTGTGATGGGTCCGCAGCTCCCATATACACAGTATGATGGACCCGCAGCTCCCTAATACACAGTACTGTATGATGAGCCCACAGCTCCTTTATACACAGTATGATGGGCCCACAGCTCCCTTATACACAGTATGATGGACCCGCAGCGCCCGTATACACAGTATGATGGACCCGCATGTTATGATCTGGTGGCCTAGGAGCAGCATGAGATGTACTCTGGAGAAGGTGGTACCTGTATTGACCGCATGTTAGGGTTGGCGGAACCAAATATATAGTTTATTAGATGGAATTGGTGCGTTCGCAACCCGGGATCCACCGTGCAGGAAAGTACCTGCTGCTAAGTAAGACGGACTATATGGCGGTACTATAAGTATACATACAAGGGTTAACTTCACCCTGCGTGAAGGAAGCGATCCTGTTGCGTCACAGGACCGCGGTACCGCACATAGAGCGCGAGCAATAAGTCAGCGAACACAACCCCAACTAGGATTGAAGTCCGATTAGACCACTGCTGGCACAACACCGCAACTGGGTGTGTAAGGAAACTATTGAAATAGTAAATAAAGGCACGAGAGTGCGTGCGGTGCCGCACTGACGGACGCCACTAACCACCCAGGCTTGGGTAAGGAAAGCGCAGAGGAAGCGCACGGCACCGTACTGGCGGACACAGCAACTGGACGCTGTGATGTGTGTTACGTGCTGTTGGATAAGGCGGGCGCTAGATAGCAAAAATACACCTTCCGCGAACAGACATTCAATAGGGAGGGTTATTTAAAGAGCGACTTTCACTCACAACACACACACATATTTACAAGACAATACTAGCGCATGGCCGTGCGGTCATGTGCAGTTTATATAGTTGCAGCACAGGAAGCTGCTACTGAAGTTTTTGCCCTTTCAGGACCTTCCAGAAGGACCAATGGAAAGTGCTGCAGTACCTGAGCATGTTTTGCCCTTTCAGGACCTTCCAGGAGGACCAATGGAATGTACTGCAGCACCTGAGCATGTGACCAAACATGTGGCCCTCGACCTCCAATGGGAGACCCTGCCCTGGGCATGCTCAGTGTGAGTAAACAAGGACTTAGTCCCAGAGAGGCTCGCTCGCCGCAGATCAGTGCAGGGTACCATAGGAAAGCCAGAAAAGGCAGTAGTGACCCTATGCACCGAATCAGCCTCAGCGAGACGCTGGGAGTGACGTCTCCGCTGAGCAGAGCCCACTGCGGCCGATACCGAATGGGAGACCGCAGCAGACACGGATCGAGATTCCCCCTGTGCAGCAGAGGAAACTCGACTCCTAACACCGCAGACCCTGAACTTAGCACCGCAACTAGAAGTAGCCGTGGGATGTACCTAACACTCCCTAGACACCTCAACACAGCCTAAGAACTAACTTCCCCTAAAGATAGAAACGGGAAAACTATCTTGCCTCAGAGAAAATCCCCAAAGGATAGACAGCCCCCCACAAATATTGACTGTGAGAGGAGAGGAAAATGACATATGCAGACTGAAATCAAGATTTAGCAAAGGAGGCCATTCTAGCTAAAAAGAAAGAATAGGACAGAGTACTATGCGGTCAGTATTAAAACACTAGAAAATATCCACCACAGAAAATACAAATCTCCACATCTGACTAAAGACATGGAGGGTATATCTGCATCTCCAGAGACACAGCTTGGCTGCAAAAAAATCCTTCACAGTCAAAGCTGGACAAGACAAAACATGAAAATGCACTGAACTATAAGGTCCACAGCATGTGGACAGCAAAAACAAAGTCAGAACTTATCTTTGTTGAAAAGAACAGCAAAACAGGAGAGACCAGGTATGGATGTGAATCCTCCAAAAACAATGGACAACTGGCACTGACTAAAGGATCAAGCAAGACTAAATAGCCCAGTCCAAATTGCAATAAGTGGACACACCTGATAAATGCTGCGATCCAAAGACAGCAGCACTACCACTCATAACCACCGGAGGGAGCCCAAGAGCAGAATTCACAACACCCGCAGCTCCCATATACACAGTGTGATGGACCCGCAGCTCCCGTATACACAGTGTTATGGGCCCGCAGCTCCCTTATACACAGTATGATGGACCCACAGCTCCCTTATACACAGTATGATGGGCCCGCAGCTCCCGTATACACAGTATGATGGACCCGCAGCTCCCTTATACACAGTATGATGGACCCGCAGCTCCCTTATACACAGTATGATGGACCCGCAGCTCCCATATACACAGTATGATGGACCCGCAGCTCCCGTATACACAGTGTGATGGACTCACAGCTCCCTGTCATGATTTGGATGTCCCGGTCATTTACTCATCCTCCGGCGTATTCACTATTTTGTGGCACTGCTGCAGTGCCGCTGCTCAAACTTGTGAGCGCAGCTTCCGACTGGCCAGAAGTTAGAAGTGATGTCACAAGCGCTCAATGTAAGACTATGAGGCTATGTGCACTTGTTGCAGATTCGTGTGCGGATTTACCGTGGATTTCCTGTGTTTTTTGTGCAGATTTCACCTGCGTTTTACCACCTGCGGATTCCTATACAGGAGTATGTGTAAAATGCTGTGGAATCTACACAAATAATTGACATGCTATGGAAAATACAACGCAGCGTGGTATTTTCCGCACCATGTGCACTGCGGATTTGGTTTTCCATAGGTTTACATGGCACTGTAAACCAGACGGAAAACTGCTGCGAATCCGCAGCGGCCAATCCGCTGTGGATCCGCAGCCAAATCCGCAATGTGTGCACATAGCCTGAGAGTGAGAAAGAGGCCAGAACGAGGCTCCCATAGACTCACACTGATTAGTGACCTCTGCGCTGCTCCACGAAGCACTGGAGCCGCGGACAGGTAACAAACGGCAGGAGACGGAGCCGAGCGGAGACAAAAACAGATGAAAGCGCCAGAAGATGAGTATGAGACCCGAGGCAGGGGACGTGGATTTTCTGCACCGCTCCAGCAATTAAATAAAAAATAATATGCTGGAGTGGTGCTGTAAATGTGATGCAGCTCTTGGTTACTGTATGCGGGCTCCTTATACTAATTCTCATAAAAGACCCAGGTGGTACGTATCAAAAGCCCCCTAACACCCCCCCCTCCCATCTCCAGCCTGCCCAGCCAGCAATATATCAGAACAAAACATTATAATATTCAACCCCCAGTCACCTATCCCCCCTCCCCAACCTTCTGCCCTCACAACCCCCAAATGGTCTCACATTCACCCCCCAGTACCCTGTCCCCCCTCACTCACTTTCAGTCCCCACAATACCCCAACAGTCTCACAGTGACATACCTGAATTTAACAAATCTAATAAGTTCCATCCCCACTTAAAGGGACACTGTCACCTGAATTTGGAGGGAACAATCTTCAGCCATGGAGGCGGGATTTTTGGGTGTTTGATTCACCCTTTCCTTACCCGCTGGCTGCATGCTGGCTGCAATATTGGATTGAAGTTCACTCTCTGTCCTCCGTAGTACATGCCTGCTCAAGGCAAGATTGCTTTGCACAGGCGTGTACTATGTAGGACAGAGAATGAACTTCAATCCAATATTGCAGCCAGCATGCAGCCAGCAGGTAAGGAAAGGGTGAATCAAATACCCAAAAACCCCGCCTCCATGGCTTAAGATTGTTCCCTCCAAATTCAGGTGACAGTGTCCCTTTAATGATGAAGTTTGCACTGCAGGCAGGACCAGGAAGTAAGTGAAATGCAGGTGGGCACTAGGACCCAGCGTGCCTGAGCCAATCCCAGCATGCACAGTTCAAAGAAAAACTGCAGCCAGGAAAAGCTTCATGATCAGGTCAGAGTCAGACAGGCGAAACCATTCACTGCAGGGGGGAGACTGCAGCCGGCCACTGTGTGCTAGCAGCCTGCAAACATCAGACATTATACTGCTCTGCTCCTATGCGGTGTTCTGCCTCATCTCACAAGTGGCCCTGGCTCCCAGTGGGCCCCTTCATGTGACAGGGCCCGGGGAGATGGCCGCCTCTGCCCCCCCAGTAGCTACGCTACTGATTGGAGGTGGTGATTGCTTCCATATTTGGCCGAGGTCCTCATATCAGTCTAAGGCCACGTCCACACGTTCAGTATTGGTCAGTATTTTACATCAGTATTTGTAAGCCAAAACCAGGAGAGGCATGTGTGAGAAATATTAGGTTAGGGTCCCGTCAGAGAAAGGTCCACCTTGTGATAGCTGGTGGGCTCTCAGGAATTGGCCAATTTCAGGCATATTCTATGTAGCAGTAGTGCAGTATAATCTTTGTGTATTATTTTCATGCACTATTGTGGTTTATTTATTTATTGCAGGGTACTTGCTTATTGTGTTTTTATCTTGGGATTTGTTGTGGCCAGTGTGAACATTCGCTTACATACCAACTTATATTCCAGGTCATCTCTTTGGGTTTTTTATATTGCAGTAATGCAGTATACATTTTGCATATTCATTGTTTGCAGACATCTTGGCACTTATAGAGTGCGGCATTGCTCCTTGCTCTGTACTACTCTACTACTTGTGTACTTCTGATAGCCCTACATCTGTATGAGAACAAGGTCACTTGTATGGGACAATACCAAGTCTAATGCTTGAGATCGCTGATACTGCTCTGAGAATTCTACCACGGAAAACACGTCCTGGGACCTCATCAATGACTTTGTCTGTCCTGATAGGGTTAACAAGAATTATTTTGCTTCCAAATCAGCAGCCTTGTTATAGGAACAGAGTGTGAGTGATAGGAAGAACGGCTTCTTCGGTGAGAACTCTTCCCCTCGGCTCCGCCAGAGTCTCTGATAAATGTCGCCTACGCGGCTCCCCTCTAACCAAAACAACCTGCAGCTACTCTTGGCAATTAGAAAGCGTTCTTGGCCGTCCTGATGGGCAAATTAGCAGCTGGGGACAGTAACATTCCCACAGCCTGAGTTTAGCAGCCTCCCGTGTGAATCACTGATGGAAAAGTCAAGGTGGATCTCTTATCGCCCGCTGAGCTCGTAGATATCTCCCAGCCAAGCCTGGCCTGATTAGCCACTATGGTGACATTTGTCCATGCTTATGTCGCTCTACTACTGTCATCTGATATAAGCTCCTGTTTTCTAAAAATGATGTTTTCTGAACCCATTAATGATAACCCCATTACTTCATGTTGTACATGACATGTCACTCATATAGGTAATAAAGTTATCTACGTCACTGCCGCTATGTAAAACCTGTCTGGTAAGTGACATACCCCAGGGGTGTCAAACTGCATTCCTCAAGGGCTGCAAACAGGTCATGTTTTCAGGATTTCCTTGTACTGCACAGGTGATAATTTAATCACCTACGCACATCATGATTACAGCACCTTGTGCGAAGCTAAGGAAATCTTGAAAACACGCATGGTTTGCGGCCCTCGAGGAATGCAGTTTGACACCCCTGACATACCCCATACCCAAAATGAGTTTTGTAGTGGAAACCGCTTTAGGAAATGCTTTCTTGGAGGAGTTTTTCTTTTCCTGAGCCTTTTTGAAAAAATGTTCACACTCCTGTCTTTTTGTGTGATTGGTCACTGATTTCAAACCATTTGCCCAGTAATGACATATAAAACTTAATTTCATACAATATATACAGTACATTGGGCTCAACAATAAATGCATATGCTATTAGCCTCTGAGCTCCCCTAGTGGTTGTAGCAAGAAGCCAGAATTCTAAGGGTAAGTTCACACTAGGCAGTTTTTCAGCATTTTTTTCTCTGCAGCAAAACCTGATCTCTTGGCAGGAAAGAAGCTGCAGAAAAAAAGCATGATTTAATTTTATGATTTTTTGCAGCAGTTTTGGCATGCTAGATTTGTCTTTTGTGCATGCTGATAGTGCCTAGTGTTGAAAAAAAAGTCATATTCCATACAATAAGGTTTTGGCACAAAAAATGCAGCCAAACCTGATATCTGTTTTTTCAGTGTTTTTCCACCACCCATTCAATGGGTGAAAAACGCTGGAAAAACACTGAAACAAGCTGAAATAAGTGACATGTTCTGTGTCCAAAAACCATGCAAAGCACAAAATACTGATGACAAAAAAAAGCAATGTGTGCGCATGAGATTTCTGAAATCTCATAGGCTTTGCTGATACTGTAAAAAGCAGCTGAAAATTAGCATAAAAAAGCAGCAAAAAACGTCCAGTGTGAACATAGCCTATGTACAAGATTTCAGATCCGATCTCTGGGATTGATAAGAACAGAATGTTGGACTCAAATATGGCTACTTTCACACTAGCGTCGTACTCGGCCCGTCGCAGTGCGTCGGGCCGTCGTACCGACGCAAACTGTGGAAGCGCCGCACAACGGGGGCAGCGGATGCATTTTTCCAATGCATCCGCTGCCCCATTGTGAGTTGCGGGGAGGTGGGGGCGGAGTTCCAACCACGCATGTGCGGTCAGAAATGGCGGACAAGACACTCAAAAAAAATGTTGCAAGCAACGTTTTTTTTGTTCGGACGGTCGGCCACAACACGACGCCACCGCCGCACGACGGTTGCGACGTGTGGCAATGTGCAATGCATCGCTAATGCTAGTCTATGGGGAAAAAACACATCCTGCAGACAACTTTGCAAGAAGCGTTTTTTCCCCAAAACAACGCATTGCGACGTATCCCAAACGACGCTAGTGTGAAAGTAGCCTAAGGCGGCAGGCCTATGTAAGTTATATTAATCACAATAAAGTAATAGTTTTGGAGTTATCGGTCAGTTAGAAGTCCCAAAATGGCAGATCAGGAGCGACGCCAAAAAGATCAGAAGATGGCGACTGATGAGTGACATATTAGCTTACATTAACGGCAGTGCTACAGCGCGTAAATATAAAACAAAAGGTGCACAATTTGTACATGTGAACGCACTCCTATAGTCCAGTGAACGCAATCCAGTGTCACAATCCTTCCAAGCGTTAATCCGATTCTTTTTTCCGGTCTTGCAGCATTAATCATTTACACTTGGATTGCTGCAGTCGTCCCCATGATCCGCAGCTTCCTCCTCCCAGCAGAATTCATGGAATACAGCACTTTCCAGTAGGATTGGCTTCATCTAACCTGCGTTGTTGTTATATGCAGGCATAGTAATCGGGGCAATCGTAAAAAATTCCTTCATGCGCAGAGCCTGGTTCACATATGTTTGCGTTGGCCCGATCCTCTGCTGATATAATGAATGTTATTGGCTGTCAAAGACTGTGCCCGTTATCCCGGAGCTGGCAGTGCTGGGCCGAGGCTGGCAGGCAGCTCCATGTCTCGTCTCTGTTCAGCCTTCGCCGTGCCAAGCTGTATTTTTTAGCCCAAATTGTGCAGGAGATTTATTTTCTATTAATCAGACGCTTTGCACCTCAGGAACGATCTGTAAAGTTGTACCTGTAGTTACACACACTGCGGAGGCAGAATGAAGCAGACGGAAAAGAGATTTCTTCAGCCTCATGTCTAATGAGAATCACAGCAGCAAATCTGGACAATGCTGGAACAATTGGGCTACGTGCACACGTTGCGTTTTTTTATGCATTTTTGCTGCAATGTTTTTTTAATGCACAATTTAAGCTGTGTTTTACAGTATGAGCAAAAGCTTATGGGATTTCAGAAATCTCATGCACACACATTGGGTTTTTTTCCTGACTGAATTGGAAAATTGTTGCATTTTTCAAAGAGGCATCATGTCACTTCTTTCAAAAAAAGTGCAGGTATCAGGTTTTTGGTGCAAAAAAACATGTAGGCTGCATCATATTTTTTTGGGAGGCACTAACCTTTATTAACATGCACAAGACACAATAAAAACGCAGCCAAAAAAGGCAGCAAAAAACGAAGCAAAACCTGCATTTTGTAAGCAGCTTCTTTAATGCTAAGAAAGCAGGTATTGGCTGCAGAAAAAAGGAGCAAAAACACAATGTGTGAACATAACCTTAAGGTTTAAATAATCTAATTTAAAAAAAAAGATGGAGTAGCGAGAATTAGCGGATCACTTTTGAT
This sequence comes from Ranitomeya imitator, assembly GCF_032444005.1. Taxonomy (NCBI): domain Eukaryota; kingdom Metazoa; phylum Chordata; class Amphibia; order Anura; family Dendrobatidae; genus Ranitomeya; species Ranitomeya imitator. The sequence goes on along the minus strand of NC_091286.1, from coordinate 575,911,275 downwards.
ACCTTCAGTATTTGGTGAGTTTTTTTTACCTCAGTATTTTTAAGCCAAAACCAGATCCCTAGAACCATATGGTGAATTAGGAAAAAAAGCAAACAGTGGGAATAAAATAAGAGCGAAAGTTGGTCACTTTTGACTAGGTGACAGGTTTTCTTCAGTGCCCAGGCAAGAAATTATCTTAAGGAACATCCCAACTTTTTTTCCCCACTTGTGAAGCTCTGTATTTCAGTAAGCCATCAGTTTTTCTTCTATTACTGATGAGGCTGTATGAGACCTGGTAGAACTTTTGGTGGTGTTTTGAGCTACACATAAATCACTGGGTAATTAAGATATTTTTTTCCTGTGACTCTCCCTTTTATTTATAATAATCTCTGGAGGCAGATTCTCAGGGATATCTATGTCCGGCCCATAGATCTATTCTTAACAGCTCATTTATATATAAGAAAAATGTGGATTTCTATGGAATAAGACATCAGATCACAGATATAAAGGTGTCATTTTATTCAGCTTCCTATAGTCTACATGCCCATAAAGACTCTTTAGGAGGGTTGATCCTACTGGCACAGTCCCTTTGATCTGGCGCTGTAAGGGTATGTGCACACGTTGCGGATTTGGCTGCAGATCCACAGCGGATTTGACGCTGCGGATTCGCAGCTGTTTTCCATGCGGTGTACAGTACCTTGTAAACCTTTGGAAAACCAAATCCACAGTGCGCATGCCACATGGAAACGCTAAGGTTTATTTTCCGCAGCATGTCAATTCTTTGGGCGGCAATCTTGCCTTGCGCAGGCGTGTACTATGGAGGACAGAGAATGAACTTCAATCCAATATTGCAGCCAGCATGCAGCCAGCGGGTAAGGAAAGTGTGAATCAAACACCCAAAAACCCCGCCCCTATGGCTGAAGATTGTTCCCTCCAAATTCAGGTGACAGAGTCCCTTTAACGGCGGCAGTTAAGGGTACTTATGCCTCAGCACTGCTTTTTAATGGCGCTGAGAAATAAGTGTAAAGCGCCCCTCAGAGTCGGAATTTCTCCAGGGTCTCAGCTACCGGGGGTAGCTGAGACCCCAGTGAACATGATTCGTGTCGGTTTTTACCAACCCCAGTGTTGCGATCGCCATTATTAACGGTATCTGCAAAAAAAAGTCAGATTTTCCATATTTCTCTCTCTTCTGATGTAATCGCATCAGAGAGAATGGCGAGCGCAGTATGCTCGCCGAGATCTGCCGGCCGGCACCCGACAACAATAGGAAATTTTTCCTATTGGTTTATTATGATCACTCTGATAGAATCTATCACAGTGATCAAAATAAAAAAATAGTTACTCAAACTCCCCTTTATCACCCCCTTAGTGAGGTAAAGATAATAAAATAAAAAAATGTATTTCGATATTTCCATTAGGGTTAGATTTGGGCTAAAGTGAGTTGGGCTAAAGTTAGGGTTGGGGCTAGGGTTAGGGTTGGGCTAAAGTTAGGGCGATAGGCTAAAGTTAGGGTTGGGCTAAGGATAGGGTTGTGGTTATAATTGGGATTAGGGTTACGGTTGTGTTAGGTTTGTGGTTAGGGTTGGGATTAGGATTAGGGGTGTGTTGGGGTTAGGGGTTGGGGTTAGGGTTGGAGTTAGAATTGGGGGTTCCACTGTTTAGGTACATCAGGGGGGCTCCAAACGCGACATGGTGCCATCATTGATTCCAGCCAATTTTACATTCAAAAAGTCAAATGGTGCTCCCTCCTTTCTGAGCCCAGTCATGCACCCAAACAGTGGCTTTTCTCCACACATGGTGTATCGGTGTACTCTGGAGAAATTGCACAACAAATTTTGTGGTCCATTTTCTCTTGATACTCTTGTGAAAATAAAATAAAAATGCTTGCAAAGTAAATTTTTTGTGAAAAAGTAAAATGTTCATTTTTTCCTTTCACATTGCTTTAGTTGTTGTGAAGCACCTGAAGGGTTAATAAGCTTCTTGAATGTGGTTTTGCGCACCTGGAGGGGTGCAGTTTTTGGAATGGTGTCACTTTTGGGTATTTTCTGTTATATTGGCCCCCAAACTCACTTCAAATGTGAGGTGGTCCCTAAAAAAAATGGTTTTGTAAATTATGTTGGAAAAATTACGGTAGAAATCGCTGGGCAACCTTTATAACGTCCTAACAAAAAAAAAATTGTACTAATGCAAAGTAGAAGTGGGAAATCTTATTTATCAACTATTTTGTGTGATATGACTCTCGGATTTAAGTGTACAAAAATTTAAGTTTGAAAATTGCTAAATTTTCAAAGTTTTTGCCAAATTTCCTATTTTTCATAAATAAACACACATTATATTGAAGAAATTTTAACACTATCATGAAGTACAATATGTCATGAAAAAACATTCTCAGAATCAGTGGGATACGTTGAAGTGTTCCAGAGTATTAAGCTCGTAAAGTGACAGTGGTCACAATTTGTAAAAATTGGCTTGGTCATTACCATAAGTACCAAATTGGCTATGTCACTAAGGGATTAATGGATAATTATTGCTTAGTTATATGCTCAAACATTACTTCCCATTGTCCCAAAGTACAACCCCCTTTAACAGACGATGATGTCAGCACTGCCTAAAATTTACACCCAATAAATACGTGAGATTTAGCTATGGCCTTCTGGAATAGTATGTTAGACAACATGCCACCTGGATGCTTGTCTGAGGTAATTTATAGATTTTGATCAAATGATTAGCCGGGACACGCCTGGCAATTGCTGGAAGCCTAGTTAGACCTTCCTGACCATTTTTCAAATCTGGCCATTGTCTCGTTACGTGGTTATAACCCTGGAATTCTTCAACTTATCCAGGTGATTTTGAAAATTGTTTTTTTTACATCACACCTTGTGCTTCATGTTAATAAAAAATTTAGGTCAACATGATTTGCTTTTATTTGAAAATATCAAAACCTTTTTGAAAAATGTAGAAAAATTTACAATTGAACAAGCCAACAGATAGTGGTATCACTCAAAATAATTAATAAATAACATATGCCACATTTCTACTACATCAGCATCATTTTTTTAAACATTTTTTTGCTAGAAATGTAAAAGGGTTTACAAGTTTTAGCAGCATTTTTTTTTACTTTTGCAACAAAATTTTAAAAACACTTTTTATTAAGGACCACTTCATATTTGAAGTGTCTTATGAGCCTATATGTCAGAAAATGCCCAAAGTGACCCCATTATAAAAACTGCACCCCTCAAGGTGCTCAAAACCACATACAAGTTAAAACTTTTAAGTGTTTCATAAGAATTAAAATAAACTAGGAGCAAAAAATGAAAAAATGTGTTATTTTCCACAAAAATGTTGCTTTAGCCCCAAGTTTTTAATTATTACAAGGGTGAAAATGGGCCATACAATTTGTTGTGCAATTTCTTCTGCGTACACCTATTCCCCATATGAGGTTGGAAACTATTTTGTCTAGTGTAAAGCTAACGCCGAGGTCACACTTGCGAGTGCAATGCGAGAAACTCGAGCGAGTCTCTGGCATCAATACTGGGCACTGCCGCCGGCACTCGGAACCGGAGCGTACGACTGCATGTATTTCTATGTAGCTGAAAGCTCTGGTCCCAAGTGCCGGCAGCAGTGTCGGGGACTGATGCGAGAGACTGGCGCGAGTTTCTCACATTGCACTCTAAATGTGTTCCCAGCCTTAGAAGGGAAGTCGTTCCATATCAGAGTGCACATTTTGCTGGAATGATTTGCAGGTGCAATGTCACGTTGGCAAAGCCCCTGAGGTGCCAGAACAGCAGAACGCTTCCCCATAAACCTCCTAATTTCACAAACTACACCGCTCAGTGAATTCATTTAGGGGTGCAGTGAGCATATTAACATCACAGGAAAAGCACATAATTTTATATTACTGAAAGATAAAGAAAAAATGATTTAATTTTTCCACTAAAATGTTGTTTAGCCCCAAATTTTTAATTTTCAAAAGTGCTGTTAGGAGAAAACGGACCAATATAAGCCAGTGTGTGCTGTAAGGAGAATACCTGGCGAGCAGAGACCAGCTCCGCCCACGTAAGTGATTTCAGTTGCGGGCGGCAGCGCTTGTCTCTGCAAGCTTTTTATTCTTATATCATGCACTGACAGTGTACATTACCGATAGAGCAAGGACTAGCACAACCCCTGAAACAATGGTCACCAATGGACGCTTCGTTTCAGCAAGGGGGCAGGGACTGCAGCAGTAGCTGCAGCTTCTCTCCCCTGATGATGCTTTGTTTGAGTATCCCTGCATGCACTGGGATTCTAATATGAAGTGTCGTTAAAAAAGTTTTTTTTTTATTTAAATAAAAGCAGTTAGGCCCCCTTCACACATTCTGTTGATTTCTGTACTAGAAAAACCAATGCTGGTGAAATCCGTGGTCCACCCCTGCATGTACGTATGTGACATCCATGTGACCTCTGTGTGCTGCCAGCGTGACATGTATGGAATGAAGTACAGCATAAAAATGAAAGAGTTTTATGTATTAAATATGTTCTAAGATAGGGATAGATGGTGATGAGGAACATGATAGATAGAAATGTGTCAGTGTGATTTCTAATCAGTGCTTTGCGTGCTTATTTTTCTGTACTTGTTTATTGTTCGGTATTGTTATTGTAGGGCAGCACGGTGGCTCAGTGGTTAGCACTGCAGCCTTGCAGCGCTGGAGTCCTGGGTTCAAATTCCAATAAGGACAACATCTGCAAAGAGTTTGTATGTTCTCCCCGTGTTTGCGTGGGTTTCCTCCGAGTTCTCCGGTTTCCTCCCACATTCCAAAGACATACTGATAGGGAATTTAGATTGTGAGCCCCATCGGGGACAGTGATGATAATGTGTGCAAAACTGTAAAGCGCTGCGGAATATGTTAATGCTATATAAAAATAAAGATTAATATTATTATTGTTTAAATAAATAAAAACATGGCATGCGTCCCCCTTAATTTTCATTACTAGCTGAGGGAAAACTGACAGCTGGGGGCAGGTGTTAATATTCTGGGAAGGGGCTAATAGCCATAAAGGCTCCCATCCTCATACGATGTCGTCCTCTTCTTTGCTTCCTGTCGCTGCTCCTGCGCAGGCGTACTTTGTCTGCCCTGTTGAGGGAAAGGTCAGAGAGGCCCGGCGCCTGTGCACTGCAGTACTTTGCTCTTTTGCAGGAGCCGCGACAGGAAGCAAAGAAGAGGATGTCATCACATGAAGATGGGAGGCGCCGGACCGGACCGCGACGCCCATCGGACCAGACAGCACCTGGATCGCCTTTGGGTGAGTATAATATAAAGGTACCTTCACACTGAACGATATCGCTAGCGATCCGTGACGTTGCAGCATCCTGGCTAGCGATATCGTTGAGTTTGACAGGCAGCAGCGATCAGGATCCTGCTGTGCCATCGTTGGTCGGCGCAGAAAGTCCAGAACTTTATTTCGTCGCTGGACTCCCGCAGACATCGCTGAATTGGCGTGTGTGATGTCGATTCAGCGATGTCTTCACTGGTAACCAGGGTAAACATCGGGTTACTAAGCGCAGGGCCGCGCTTAGTAACCCGATGTTTACCCTGGTTACCAGCGTAAACGTAAAAAAAAAAAACAGTACATACTTACATTCTGGTGTCTGTCCTCTCCGGCGCTCTGCTTCTCTGTACTGTGTAAGCGCAGCGGCCGGAAAGCACAGCGGTGACGTCACCGCTGTGCTCTGCTTTCCGGCCGGCGCTTAGTGCAGAGAAGCAGAGCGCCGGAGAGGACAGACACCGTAATGTAAGTATGTACTGTTTTTTTTTTTACGTTTACGCTGGTAACCAGGGTAAACATCGGGTTACTAAGTGCGGCCCTGCGCTTAGTAACCCGATGTTTACCCTGGTTACCAGGGGACTTCGCATAGTTGGTCGCTGGAGAGCTGTCTGACAGCTCTCCAGCGACCACACAGCGACGCTGCAGCGATCGGGATCGTTGTCTAGATCGCTGCAGCGTCGCTTAATGTGACGGTACCTTAACTTGTTTTTCTTATTTTTCAGGTTACATTATAGAATGCTGTAGATAAGCCCCTTATGGCGGTGGCCTTCGCTTATAGGCCTAAAATGGGGTGACAGATTCCCTTTAAGGTACTCATTTCTAATTCCATAGTCAAATTTAAGAAAGATAGAGTCCTTTAATTGAAATAAACACTCCCCGACCCTCATTTATCCATTTATTCAACAAAAAATAAAAAAGCAAAGTCATATTCACTTTAGAGACGATAATCCATTAGTACCCATGTCCCACGACCATCTGGATGGTTTGGTGAGTGGTCATGTCAGTGATGCAACCGCTCACCACACCAGCTGGAACACACTGAGCTGAGCGTGAGAAGGTGGCTGCATGTGACAGGTGTTAACATCATTAAGGTCACCACCAGTATCCTGCAGTGCTTCTCAAGCTAGGCTCAGTAGTGTAGCTACTGGGGGGGCAGAGGGTGCGGGCGCCCCAGGCCTGGTGCTCTGAGGGGGCCCACCCGGAGCTACGCTACTGTAACTGTAATCGATCTCCCTGCTCTGCCGCAGGCCACTATGGGGCCCTTGAGCAGGCAGGGGAGCCCGGTGCCAGCAGTGGGCCCCCCGCCTGTCATCGCAGGGTCAGCTGTACCGGCATTTAGCTGATATAGCTGACCGCAATGATGAGGGAAGGAGCGCTGCACTCCTCCCCCCATCATCCCCCTGTCAGCATCTAGCAGGAGACGAGCGAGAGCTCAGAGTAGCGCAGGAACCAGGAAGAAAAGAGGTGAGTATTTATTTATTTTTTTAAGTAGTGCTACCTTATAGTACAGAATCTGCCTATGGGGGGGTCTGCCTAATACTACAGGGTCTGCCTATGGGGGGTCTGCCTAATACTAGGGGTCCGCCTATGGGTGGGTCTGCCTAATACTATAGGGTCTGCCTATGGGGGGGTCTGCCTAATACTACAGGGTCTGCCTATGGTGGGACTGCCTAATACTACAGGGTCTGCCTATGGGGGGTCTGCCTTATACTACAGGGTCTACCTATTGGGGGGTCTGCCTAATACTACAGGGTCTGCCAATGGCGGGTCTGCCTTATACTACAGGGTCTGCCTATGAGAGGGTCTGCCTGATACTACAGGGTCTGCTTAATGCTACAGGGTCTGCCTATGGGGGGGTCTGCTAATACTACAGGGTCTGCCTGTGGGGGGTCTGCATTATACTACAGGGTCTGCCTATCGGGGTCTGCCTAATACTACTGGGTCTGTCAATGCTACAGGGTCTGCCTATGGTGGGTCTGCCTTATACTACAGGGTCTGCCTATGGGGGGTCTGCCTAATGCTACAGGGTCTGCCTATGAGGGGTCTGCCTTATACTACAGGGTCTGCCTATGGGGGGTGCTGCCTTATACTACAGGATCTGCCTATAGGGGTACTGTCTTACACTGCAGGGTCTGCCTATAGGGGTGCTGCCTTATAGTACAGGGTCTGCCTATGGAGGTGCTGCCTTATGCAACAGGGTCTGCCTATAGGGGTGCTGCCTGATAGTACAAGGTCTGCCTATGGGGTTGCTGCCTTATAGTACAGGGTCTGCCTATAAGGGTGCTGTCTTATACTACAGGGTCTGCCTATTGGGGGGGTTCTTTATACTACAGGGTCTGCCTGTGGGGTGCTACCTTATACTACAGGGTCTGCCTATTGGTACTGTCTTGTGCTATAGAGTCTGTCTATGGGGGTGCATTATACAATATAGAATAGGCCTATGGGGAGTGCATTATACTATATTGAGTACTATCTGGTACATTGTATTATATTGAGGACTATCTGGTGCATTATACTATATTATTATTATTATTTATCATTATAGCGCCATTTATGCCATGGCGCTTTACATGTGAGGAGGGGTATACAGAATGAAAACAAGTACAATAATCTTGAACAATACAAGTCACAACTGGTACAGGAGGAGAGAGGACCCTTCCCTATTAAGGACGATCTGGCACATTATACTATATGGAGGCTATCTAGAGGGGCATCATACAGTGTGGGGATTACAGTGTTGGAGCCATCAAACAGTTTGGAGGCTACTAAGGGGTCAGTATACTGTGTATAAGAGAGCATCATACTGTGTATAGGGGAGCTGTACAGGGGAGACTCGGGACATTATTAAATGTAAAGTGGGCACTTATTGTTATAGGGGAACTCAGGTTACTGAGACTGTCAAAGGGGCACACAGGACATTATTACTTTCTAGGGGGCAAAATATGGGCACTGTTTTCTAGGGCACTTGCACCTGGCATTGCTATATTATAGAGGGGTGCCTTAGAATTTAGAGGGCACACAGAACCACACAGCAGCTGCAGTAATAGGGACACATACGGCAGCAGAGGCTCAGTATCGGGGTATCAGGTGCAGTAATAGGGTCACATACGGCAGCAGTGGCTCAGTATTGGCATATTAGGTGCAGTAATAGGGACACATGAAGCGATAGCCGGGGGACCACCACCATACGATACAATTCTTCCATCACCTTGCCTTGGAAACATGCGCCTTGGTCGGAGTGGATGCGCTTTGGGCACCCATACACCCGGATGAAGTCTTGACAAATGGCTCGCGCCGCCAATTCCGCAGTCTGATCTCTAGTCGAAGTGACTACTGCGAACATAGAGAAATGATCGGTCATCACCAAACAGTATTGCAGCCCCCGGGCTGAGTGTCCCACGAGGAGATAGTCGATCATCAAGACTTTTAGCGGTTCCTTAGTTTGTATGGTTTGGATGGGTGCCCTCTGTTCGGTACTCTTAATGAGGTCACATACTCGACATTGCCGGCAAACCTCTTCCACCACAAACTCCAACCGGGGGCAATACACATACCGCTGTAACCATTGGTAGGTCTTTGTGGGGCCGAAGTGCGCTCCAAATTCGTGGGCTTCTTTAGCTACTTCTTGAGCCATTTTTTCTGGGATGACCACTTGCCACCTTACTTACATATCTTTTGGCTGTTGCCTCTTACGATATAGCACTGACTCTCACACTTCCAGTCTATCCCACTGGTGTAACACACTCCTCATTTCAGAGTCCAGATCATCTCTCTCTTCTTTGCCAGGCTTCCGCTTTTGAGTTACCCACCATTTCATCTGTCTCAGCCCTTCATCTTCATCCTGGATGTGTCCCCATTCCTCATTGGTTCTCCCAAAGTCTGGGGTTTCCTCCTCTTCGAGTTGCTCATCAAGATCCCCCACTGGAGTCTCCACAGTCACTCTTGACAGCCCATCAGCATTTGCGTTTTTGGTAGCAGAGCGATAACGGATGGTAAAGTCGAATTTGGCTAGGCGAGCCACCCACCGTTGTTCCAAGGCCCCCAATTTAGCACTCTCAAGGTGGGCCAGGGGATTATTGTCTGTTCGAACTTGAATCTTGGTACCTGTCAGGAAGCCTGCAGACTTTTCTATCAGGGCCAGGAGCTCTAACCGGAAGAAGCTGTAATTGTGAGGGTTTCTTTTGCTGTCTCGCAGGGATCTGCTGGCATACCCAATGACTCTCTCATGTCCATCCTGTATGTGAGAAATTACTGCACCGAGTCCATGAAGGCTACCATCTGTGTACAACAGGAATGGTTGATCGAAGTCTGCGTAGGCCAAAATCAGGGCTGAGGTAAGGGCATTCTTTATAACCTGGAAGGCCTCTTCTTGTCCCTGTGCCCAGGGGATGCGCTGGGTCTTCGGCACTCCAGCGGTCCGCTTCAGCAACTCATTGAGTGGACCCGCCACCTTTGCGAAGTCTTTAACAAACCGGTGGTAATACTCAGTGAGTCCCAGGAATGCCTGGAGTTCTCTCACGGTTCGAGGGACTGGCCACTTCTGGATAGCAGCCATTTTTTCTGGCGAGGGTAGAACTCCATCTTGTGACACTATGTGGCCAAGGTACTCTCTCTTGAAGAGGTGGCACTTCTTTGGCTTCACCTTCAGGTTATGAGCCCGCAGTCTTCCGAGTACCTGTCCAAGCCGGGCAAGTTGTTCTTTGAATGAGGCTGAAAACACAATGATGTCATCCAGATAGATCAGGGTAGCCTCAAAATTTAAGTCTCCCAAACACTTTTCCATCAGCCGTTGAAATGTGCCTGGAGCATTGGAGAGCCCGAAGGGCATCCGGTTAAACTCGAAAAGCCCCATAGGGAGGATGAAGGCGGTTTTCTCTTTGTCTTTCTCTGCCACGGCTACTTGCCAGTATCCGCTTTCTAGGTCCAGGGTGGAGAAGTACTTGGCTTTCCCCAATGCTGTCAAGGATTCCTCGATGCGGGGCAACGGGTATGAGTCTCGAACAGTGCAGGGGCATTGAGTTTCCTGTAATCTACACAGAACCGGATGGTCCCATCCTTTTTCTTGACGAGCACCACTGGGGCTGCCGAAGGGCTCTGACTACTCTGCACCACTCCTGAATCCAGCATCTGCCTCAGTAATGTTTTCACCTCTTGATACATCTTGGGCGGGATCTGCCGGTATCATTCTCGAATTGGATGAGCTTCCCCAGTCGGTATCTCATGCGTGATTGCTTCAGTACAGCCGAAATCTTTGGCGTGACGTGCGAATGTGGCCTGATTTTCCCACAGCATAGTTTCTATTGCTTGCACATGCTCAGGGCCCAGAGCCTTCACATCCTCTTCCATTTGATCAAGGATGACCCATCCACTCCACTCCGGGGATCGCATCTCTTTGTCCCCCACAGTAACTGCTAGGGTCCACCCCGCGCCTTCTTTCGGTGATAAAGACATCTCTTTCTGACTCACCACTTCACCCTTATGTGGGTACACCAGGGCCAGATCTGTCCCTCGTGGCAAGGTGACCTCCTCGGGGGCCCACATTCAAAGCTCTTGTGGGGACATGTCCTCGCTGGACCACAGTTATCGTATGAGCTATCATGACTTCTTGGTCCACTTCTCCGCCTACCACCAGAACTTTGATCTACAGCTCTGCAACTCAGAACATCCTGAACAACCACTTTCAACCCGTCAAGGTTGCGGTGAGTCCCCACTGGAAGGTATACTATAGTTTCTCGCTCGGGAGGTAGGATTACAGGTTCTTTACCATGAGCCCTGATGACCCCTACCGCCTGATAAGATGGCACACTCTTCTGCGTCCCACAGACGCGTATCAGTCGTTGAAGGGCTTCTTGAGTAGGCTTATGTGTAGTAGCCTTCTTCCAATATCCAGGTCGCCGTTTGGTAAACATAATCTGATCGAGTTCACGTAGGATATTCATTCCCAGTACTACAGGCACATCCTCCTTGATTGGCTCAGGGACTAGCAGTGTCCCTTTTTTCCCAACTTCTTGCCCATAGATTCGAATATTCATCCACACGACCCCTGTGACCGGGTTCGGTTGTTGGTTGGCAGCAAACAACCGGATCAATTACTCTTTTTCTGGCTTGGCCAGGTCCTGGAAATGCTGCTTGAAATACTCTTCTGGCATCGTTGTTACTTGTGACACGGTATCCATCAGGCAATCCACTAGAACTCCTTTGAATTCAGCACGTAGGATGGGGCTCCCAGCAATCAAGTGTTCGTTATGATATGGAGTGGCCTTTCTTCTCGCCTCCCCGCAGAGTGCCGCACTACTGCGGGGGTTGGTATTTTAACGCCTGATTCCGCTGGCCTTGAGTATAGTTCCGACAGTCTCTGGTAAGGTGCCTCCGATGCCTGACGGGAGGGGGCTTGCTCCCACTGATCCCTTATCGGTCAGGCTGAAGAATGGTTGCATGAGTACGGTGGGTTAGACTGTTGTAGTTCCCCCACTCTTCGCTCCATCTGGGTCAGTTTCTCTTGCACGTTGACAAGGGACCGCTGCAAGTCTTGCACCACCTGGACCAGCACCTCCTGATGGTTTGGGTCCCCTCTGATATTGGCGCCCTGGACACGCATCACCCCAGACACATAGCTCTCTTCTTTACTTCGGGCCACTGTTTCCACCAGGATTTGACGAAACGTAAGAGCCGGATGTGCCCGGACCCGTTCTCACAGTGCTTGCCTCAAGGATGTGCTGTGCAGTTCCAGAATGAATTGCTCCCGGAGTATCCGGTCTTTAGAGCCCATGCCGCCAAATCCATCCGCCTCCTTTCTCTGCACCTCTGCTAACACTTCTTGCAGTGCTGTTGCATACTGAGAAATTCCTTCTTCCTGCTGCAGCCTAGAGAAAAATTTGGTGCGAAGGTGTCTGGCGCTAGCAGTCTTGCCGTAGATCTCTTCCAGGAACTTCACTAGCTCCTTCAGGGTACTGCGGGTGAATTCTGGTTGTAGGCAGACATTTCTACGGACTTCTCCCTCTAGGGCAGTTAACGCAATGTCCACTTCAAGGTCTGGGCTGATGTTATAAATCTTCAGGGTGCTTTGCAGCCAGGACACCCAGTCGGACATTGGCATATTTTTGCCATCAAAGTTTGGTAGCACACTAAATCTGGTGCCCATAGGGAGTGTCCTTGCAGGGGTTCCACCAATGCCCACAGCATCTCCATTAACATTAGCATTCCTGCCATTGCTGTCTGGGGACCACCACGGTGCAGGAAGACTACTGTACACAAGATGAGGTGCAAACAACAAAGGGTAGATTTATTGGAAGGCAAGGAATGAAGGGAATGAGGAAGATGCAAACAGGGGTATACAATGGTAACAGACAATTTACAAGAGTTATGAACTTTAACTTTTCCTTAAAACAGCATGGTGCTACAACTACTGCAGACTCAAAATATGTCTAACAAGCAAATGTAAACAATAAACAAGTGATGATGCTACTCTAGGTATAACCTCCCTGGCCTTTACTAAGCAGGCCACACGGCTCCCGTGTACTGACTATTGAAGCCTACACTAGGCCCTAACAGGTGCACCAAACAGGAACAGACTCACGGTGATGTTGGAGAATCAGATCCAATCCCAGGGACCCCTAGCAGTCTAATACGGTGGTGCGCACGGCTTTCTGTCAGCTCTGTGAAACGTGGTCTTCTCCTTGCTTCTGGATCCTAGGGATGCTCCTGGAAACTGTAAATCCCTTTCTCTGTATCTTCGTGGCTCTCTTGCAGCTATAGCAGGACACAGTTCTCTCTTTCAGCTATCAGCACAAAAAGTCCTCTCTGCACCAGCCTCAGCTCACACACGCTGCTCCAGCTCCACACCTGCGCTCTGCACAGACTAGTTCATTACAACGATTATCTCAGGGGAGAAGCAGAACATTCCATCACGCCAGACAAGGGGGTGCAGCCTCTTAAAGTGACAGCGTGTTCCTTACTGTCCATAACAGCACCACCCTCTTACAAACATATGGCAGCAGCGGCTCAGTATTGGGGTATCAGGTGCAGTAATAGGGTCACATACGGCAGCAGCAGCTCAGTATTGAGGTATCAGGTGGAGTAATAGGGACCATACGGCAGCAGCGGCTCAGTATTGGGGTATCAGGGGCTGTAATAGGGACACATAAGGCAGCAGCGGCTCAGTATTAGGGTATCGGCAGGATGACAAGTTTGTGCAGGTTGGGAATAGATGGTGATGGAGCTGGAATATGAGAAATGAAATATGTTTTTGTTGTATTCTCTGCAGCCGAGTCATTGCTGGAAGAAGTTGTCATGTCGGTCTGGGCCAGATGGAAAAGACTGGAAAAGTGACGACTCCATCAGAAAGAACATCAACGGTAAGTCATTATCTGTAACTGTGCAGTGATCTGTTATATGTTCTGTAGGGCTGGTATCCACCACTGACCATATGGTGGTAATATCCATATTGGTCTATATATAGAGATTATCTTCAGTAACAGCGCTGTCATCTGCTGAGGTTCTCCTCCAGTATTAGGGTGCGTCACCGAGCTGTAATCAAGGTTACCTGGTTAGGGGCCCACTCAGAAGCTTCGCCCCCCACCTGAGCCAAAACCCTAGCTACGCCTCTGGCTAGGCTCATTATGTTTTGTAACCTATTTGGCTCATATTAGTTCTTTTTGTCACTATTTTTCATTTATTTATTTATTTTACTCACTTATATTGCGCCATTAATTCCACAGCTCTTTACATATATTATCATCACTGTCCCCGTTGGGGCTCAAAATCTCGATTCCCTATCAGTATGTCTTTGGAGCAGGCTCGGACTGGCCCACCGGGGAACCGGAGGATCCTCCGGTGGGCCCTGGCACTGACACCTGCTGGCAGGGCCCCCACTGCTCCAGGGCCCCCCCCCGCCGCCCGCCTTGAATACTCACCCTGCTCCAGCGATGGTCTCGGCGTCTGCACTGCAGCTCGTCCTGAACGAGCGGTCAAGTGACACCGCTCATTAAGGTCATTGAATATGCGCATATTCATGACCTTAAATGAGCTGTGTCACATGACCGCTCAAGCAGGAAGAAGGTGCTGCGCCGGCGCCGCCGCCTGGAGTCGGGACAGAGCGCAAGGGATGTCGGCACGGCCGTGCAGTGGGACAGGTGAGTATGAGGGACGGGGTGACGGGGGTACGAGGGGGGGGATGAAGAAGGACATAAGCCGGCGCGCCGAGCAGGAGCGGGTGCGGAGAGATAAGCCTGCATACAGGGGGGAATATGAGCCATGCTACAGGGGGGAATATAAGCCATGCATACAGGGGGGAATGTAAGCCATGCATACAGGGGGGAATGTAAGCCATGCATACAGGGGGGGAATATAAGCCATGCATACAGGAGGGGGGAATATAAGCCATGCATACAGGGGCGGAATATAAGCCATGCATACAGGGGCGGAATATAAGCCATGCATACAGGGGCGGAATATAAGCCATGCATAAAGGGGGGAATATAAGCCATGCATACAGGGGGGAATATAAGCCATGCATATAGGGGCAGAATATAAGCCATGCATACAGGGGGGAATATAAGCCATGCATACAGGGGGGAATATAAGCCATGCATACAGGGGCGGAATATAAGCCATGCATACAGGGGGGAATATAAGCCATGCATACAGGGGGGAATATAAGCCATGCATACAGGGGGGAATATAAGCCATGCATACAGGGGCGGAATATAAGCCATGCATACAGGGGGGAATATAAGCCATGCATACAGGGGGGAATATAAGCCATGCATACAGGGGCGGAATATAAGCCATGCATAAAGGGGGGAATATAAGCCATGCATACAGGGGGGAATATAAGCCATGCATACAGGGGCGGAATATAAGCCATGCATAAAGGGGGGAATATAAGCCATGCATACAGGGGGGAATATAAGCCATGCATATAGGGGCAGAATATAAGCCATGCATACAGGGGGGAATATAAGCCATGCATACAGGGGGGAATATAAGCCATGCATACAGGGGCGGAATATAAGCCATGCATACAGGGGGGAATATAAGCCATGCATACAGGGGGGAATATAAGCCATGCATACAGGGGCGGAATGTAAGCCATGCATACAGGGGCGGAATGTAAGCCATGCATACAGGGGGGAATATAAGCCATGCATACAGGGGCGGAATATAAGCCATGCATACAGGGGGGAATATAAGCCATGCATACAGGGGGGAATATAAGCCATGCATACAGGGGGGAATATAAGCCATGCATACAGGGGCGGAATATAAGTCATGCATACAGGGGCGGAATATGAGCCATGCATACAGGGGGGAATATAAGCCATGCATACAGGGGCGGACTATGAGCCATGCATACAGGGGTGGAATATGAGCCATGCATACAGGGGGGGGGGATATGAGCCATGCATACATGGGGAGATATGAGTCATGCATACAGGAGGGGTAATATGAGCTATGTATATGGGATGGGAGGGAGATGAGCCATGCATACAGGAGGGGGGTCATTATACAGTATTGAGCATCATGTGTGGCCGTTATACAGTATGGAGCATCACGTGTGGCCATTAAACAGTATGGAGCATAATTTGTGGCCATTATACAGTATTGAGCATTATGTCGGATCATTATACAGTATGGAGAACTGTGTGGCCATTATACAGTATGGAGCACTATGTGTGTCTGGCCATTATACAGTATGGAGCAATGTGTGGCCATTATACACTATGGAGCATCATGTGTGGCCATTATACAGTATGGAGCATCATGTGTGGCCGTTATACAGTATGGAGCATCATTTGTGGCCATTATACAGTATTGAGCATTATGTGGGATCATTATACAGTATGGAGAACAGTGTGGCTGTTATACAGTATGGAGCACTATGTGTGTCTGGCCATTATACAGTATGGAGCAATGTGTGGCCATTATACACTACTGAGCATCATGTGTGGCCATTATACAGTATGAAGAACTGTGTGTGGCCATTATACAGTATGCAGCATCATGTGTGGCCATTATACAGTATGGAGCATAATGTGTGGTGGCCGTTATACAGTATTGAGCATCATGTGTGGCCATTATACAGTATGGAGCATTGTGTGGCCATATTTTTGTTTGCTTATAATCATTGTATATAAAACAGTGTGATCAGCAGTGCTAAATGGCTGCGGTTGGGACGTGGATATGGGTGTGACTAGTTGTGACATGGGTGTGGTCAGAGGCGTGGCCTAAAATTTGCCGCGGCGCACTATGCGCGCCGCAAACTTTATACCTCCTTCCCTTCTTCAAAAGTTGGGAGGTATGGTACCGCATTTGCCAGATCACGGCAAGTGCCGCAAATCCCATAGGGAATGAATGAGGCCGAACGCAGTGTTGCCATAAGTGATCCGTTACGCGGCAGATGCAGAAAAACTGCCCGATCTGCTGCAAAAGGCGACTTTCACATCAGCGATTCTTGCCAAAGTCACTGCCGATAGTGTCATACTCACCAAAAGGGGAGGCAGCGCTAAAAGTGCCTAGGGCAGCAGAAACTCTAAATACGGCCCTGGGGGGCTACATTATATTCTGTGGGGGGACTGCATTATACTCAGGGTACTACATTATATTATGGGGGGCTACATCATACTATATGAGGGGTTACAGTATACTCTATGGGGGGCTGCATTATATTCTGTGGTGGGGCTGCATTATTCTCTCAGGGGACTACATAATATTATGGGGGCTACATCATACTATATGAGGAGGCTACAGTATACTCTATGGGGGGCTGCATTATATTCTGTGGTGGAACTGCATTCTCTCAGGGGACTACATTATATTCTGTGGTGGGTGGCATTATACTATATGAGGGGGGGCTGCATTATACCCTATGGGGTGCTACATTATATTCTATGGTGGGGACTGCGTCATACCTGAGAGGGTTGCATTATATTTTGTGGGGTGCTGCATTATATTCTATGAGAGGGGACTGCATTATATTTTATGAGGGGGCTACATTATATTCTGTGAGGGGGCTACCCCAACCCTTGCTACATTATTAAGACGTGAACTACCTTATATTATACCCTGATATTAGCACTTTTTACCGCATAATTGGTGGTCTTGTATTTATTTCTATGTAGCTACATAGTGGGCCCCAAGAATGATTTTCTCTGGTGGGCCCAAGGTGCTCCAGTCCGACGCTGCTTTGGAGTGTGGGAGGAACCCGGAGGAAACCCACGCAAACACGGGGAGAAGATACAAACTCCTTGCAGATGTTGTCCTTGGTGGAATTTGAGATCAGTGACCAATCATCAATACAGAACAAGGGCATTTTTTTTTTAAAGGAGAATGATACAATAATTTCAGAAGTTACAGAAGCACCGATTCACACTAATTACTAAGATTATATAGATTGTTATTTACGGGAATGGTCCTTTTTTTTTCTTTAGAATGGAATACTGCTAAAAGATAATGCTGGTAAATGCAAAAAGTTAACAGCAAGAAAAGAAGGAAACTGGCTATAAAACGGGATAATGGTAAAGGAGCCCTAGAAAGCTGAATGTGCAGAAAAGAAATTGTATGTGAGAACGAGGCTTGAGAATTTAATTGAAAATTACGATTCTCTTTTTTTTCTAGCTTATCTGCGTCTGATATAGATCATATTTCATCCCAGTGTCAGCAGGTCAGGGACACTTTAGGCCCAGTAATTCCCAGTAGTTCAGAGGCAGCAAACATCTCCATCCAATTACTATGGAGCCAGATTACTTACATTCCACAGTGTGGGAGAAATCTCATGCTGCCCGATACAGTACAGCACAGTACAATGTTACCTATTGGATGCATTATGTAATGTAGGGTAGCAGAAATGTTCTTGTATTTAAAACATACATGTAGCAAAACCTACTGTGTTCGATGTAGTGAAGTACATTTAGTATTATTACATACAGGCTATAAAAAAAGACATAAAAACAGTTTATATTGCTCTTAAAGGGGTGATCCACTACTCCGAGAAGTCGTGACATTATGTGACCATTGCAGTAAATCATGGGCCACTGATCAGCTTCAGCCTTCTATATTCTGTCAGATCAGGTGTCCAATTCCACAACTTCAACTCTCCACAGCACTTGATTCTGTAGCAAAAAAAACACAGCATGTAGATGAGATTAAGTGGAAACTCATTCAATTTACTGTCGCTGTAAAATGCTGCAAATACATAATGTCTGTGGATGGCCAGTGGCCTAATTACAGTCTCATGGGACCAGGTGCAAAATTTAAACCGGGGCCCACATCAGTATGGTGGTTAGATCTATGGGCCCCTGTAATAATGTTCTCTGTCCTGACCTGTATCCTATAATAATGTCCCCTGTCCTGACACCTATCCAGTAGTAATGCCTCCCATCTTATAATAATGCCCCCCATACTGTAATAATGACCCCTGTCCTGGCCACTTTATTTAACCTTTTTCTGACATTGGATGGGATAGTACGTCCGACGTCAGAAGCCCAGCTTTGAGGTGGGCTCTGGGGGTGAGCCCACCTCAAAGCTACGACATGTCAGCTCCTTTTCAACAGTTCACATGTAACATAGTAACATAGTTAGTAAGGCCGAAAAAAGACATTTGTCCATCCAGTTCAGCCTATATTCCATCATAATAAATACCCAGATCTACGTCCTTCTACAGAACCTAATAATTGTATGATACAATATTGTTCTGCTCCAGGAAGACATCCAGGCCTCTCTTGAACCCCTCGACTGAGTTCGCCATCACCACCTCCTCAGGCAAGCAATTCCAGATTCTCACTGCCCTAACAGTAAAGAATCCTCTTCTATGTTGGTGGAAAAACCTTCTCTCCTCCAGACGCAAAGAATGCCCCCTTGTGCCCGTCACCTTCCTTGGTATAAACAGATCCTCAGCGAGATATTTGTATTGTCCCCTTATATACTTATACATGGTTATTAGATCGCCCCTCAGTCGTCTTTTTTCTAGACTAAATAATCCTAATTTTGCTAATCTATCTGGGTATTGTAGTTCTCCCATCCCCTTTATTAATTTTGTTGCCCTCCTTTGTACTCTCTCTAGTTCCATTATATCCTTCCTGAGCACCGGTGCCCAAAACTGGACACAGTACTCCATGTGCGGTCTAACTAGGGATTTGTACAGAGGCAGTATAATGCTCTCATCATGTGTATCCAGACCTCTTTTAATGCACCCCATGATCCTGTTTGCCTTGGCAGCTGCTGCCTGGCACTGGCTGCTCCAGGTAAGTTTATCATTAACTAGGATCCCCAAGTCCTTCTCCCTGTCAGATTTACCCAGTGGTTTCCCGTTCAGTGTGTAATGGTGATATTGATTCCCTCTTCCCATGTGTATAACCTTACATTTATCATTGTTAAACCTCATCTGCCACCTTTCAGCCCAAGTTTCCAACTTATCCAGATCCATCTGTAGCAGAATACTATCTTCTCTTGTATTAACTGCTTTACATAGTTTTGTATCATCTGCAAATATCGATA
Organism: Ranitomeya imitator; assembly: GCF_032444005.1. NCBI lineage: Eukaryota > Metazoa > Chordata > Amphibia > Anura > Dendrobatidae > Ranitomeya > Ranitomeya imitator. The sequence continues at coordinate 575,891,499 of NC_091286.1, read as the reverse complement.
TTTTACTGTGTAAACCTTCTACCAGATCATTAATGAATATGTTGAAGAGAACAGGTCCCAATACTGACCCCTGCGGTACCCCACTGGTCACAGCGACCCAGTTAGAGACTATACCATTTATAACCACCCTCTGCTTTCTATCACTAAGCCAGTTACTAACCCATTTACACACATTTTCCCCCAGACCAAGCATTCTCATTTTGTGTACCAACCTCTTGTGCGGCACGGTATCAAACGCTTTGGAAAAATCGAGATATACCACGTCCAATGACTCACCGTGGTCCAGCCTATAGCTTACCTCTTCATAAAAACTGATTAGATTGGTTTGACAGGAGCGATTTCTCATAAACCCATGCTGATATGGAGTTAAACAGTTATTCTCATTGAGATAATCCAGAATAACATCCCTCAGAAACCCTTCAAATATTTTACCAACAATAGAGGTTAGACTTACTGGCCTATAATTTCCAGGTTCACTTTTAGAGCCCTTTTTGAATATTGGCACCACATTTGCTATGCGCCAGTCAGGCGGAACAGACCCTGTCGCTATAGAGTCACTAAAAATAAGAAATAATGGTTTATCTATTACATTACTTAGTTCTCTTAGTACTCGTGGGTGTATGCCATCCGGACCCGGAGATTTATCTCCGGGTGCCCTCAATAGGCGCGGATGGAGTCGCACTCTGCCCGCACCTATTAACTAGTTAAATGCCGCTGTCAAACCCTGGGCCGGAAATACGCACACTGCTGACCCCGTCACGTAATCGGGGGTCAGCAGTGCGTCAGCACGACTACCAGAGGTCTCTTTCAGATCTCTTTGGTTGTTGATGCCAGATTGCTATGAGCGCCCTGTGGTCGGTGCTCATAGCAATGCTGTAATTCTACTATATAGGGGCGATCTGAGCACCGCCTCTATGTAGCAGAGGCGATCGAGTTGTGGCAGCTTCTACCCTTCCATGGAGGCTATTGAAGCATGCCAAAAATAAAAACGTGTTTAAAAATATGAAAAAAAATAAAAATAAATAAAAGTTCAAATTACCCCCCTTTCGCCCCATTCAAAATAAAACAATAAAAATAAAATCACACCTACACATATTTGGTATAGCTGCATTCAGAATCGCCCGATCTATCAATAAAAACATAATTAACCTGATCGCTAAATGGCGTAACGAGAAAAAAAAATCAAAATGCAATAGAATGCAATAACGAGTGATCAAAAGAACATATCTGCACAAAAGTGGTATAATTAAAAACGTTAGCTCAGCATGCAAAAAATTAAGCCCTCACCCAACCACAGATCAGGAAAATTGCGCAATTTTTTTTATTTTTTAGAAAATTTGGGATTTTTTTTTCACCATTTAGATAAAAAAAGAACCTAGACATGTTTGGTGTCTATGAACTCGTAATGACCTGGAGAATCATAATGGCAGGCCAGTTTTAGCATTTAGTGAACCTAGCAAAAAAAGCCAAACAAAAAACAAGTGTGGGATTGCACTTTTTTTGCAATTTCACAGCACTTGGATTTTTTTCTCGTTTTCAAGTACACAGCATGCTAAAACCAATGCTGTTGTTAAAAAGTACAACTCGTCCTGCAAAAAATAAGCCCTCATATGGCCATATTGATGGAAAAACATAAAAGTTATTGCTCTGGGAAGAAGTGGAGCAAACAACGAAAACGCAAAACCGAAAAAAGCTCCAGTCATGAAGGAGTTAATAATGTCCTCCATCACGGGCCCTTTCCTGTAGTTATGTCATCACCTTGTATTAATGTCCCCTGTGCTGGGCCACATCCTGTTATCAATGCCCTCTGTATTGGGCCCCATTCTTTAATCTTGACCCCATCCTGTAATAATGTCCCCATCCTGTAAAAATAGCCAACATCCTGGGCCTTTTCTGTAACAGTGTTTCCCTTTCTGATTTTTTTTTTATTAAACACATTTAACCGCCCCATATAAATGCTTATTCTTACCTTTCCTCACTCCTGCAGTGAGCAGTGCCCTCTTCCTCCTCCATAGCCCCGTTGCAGGAGGGCGGACAGCACGTGGAAGTGCCCGAGAATGCACATTCAGCTGAAAACTCGCTGTGATCACAAACGTTAGTCTGCTGTATCGGGCATTTGTAGACCGTGTGATCATGCCATTCCTCTGTAGATGGAAATCCTGCATAGGATCTATATAGTTATTAGGGCACTCAGAAACTTACTTCCACTCTTTAAGAACTCATACCGCTATTTTCTTTTTATGGCTGTAAAATGCTTGTCCTCCCAGAAGAAAATAAAATCTTTCTTGTAGATATCTGATAAGCAACTCATGAGAGATCTAGCGTAGAAGCCATTTGCAAATAAAGGCTGAAAATGCACTGGGGGCATCAGTGAACTTGGAAGAAACAGTCTAGATGCATTGTCACCCCCAACCAGAGGCAGGGCCAGTTTTAGGCAAAGTGGGGCCCTAGGCAAAAATTTTAAATGGGGCCCAAAATGCTAACAAATTGCACCATCACACAGAAACATTTCGGTTGCAGTTACATGCGCCGATTTCAGGCCACTAAATGAGTGTGATTAACAATATTGAAGTCATTCGCCGCTTGTTTCCAGCCACTTTACACCGGCTGAGGAATAATGATGGGGACAAAATAATCACTAGTAGATCAATCTGTCCACACAGTACCATCTTAGCAGCATATCTGCAGTTTTCATGTGCTGCTGAGAACAATAATTTTTATTGCGGCATAACCAATCCAATCACTCGATGAATAACTTGCATTTTGCACTCCCCCTAGTTCTCCATATAGTATAATATACTTCCATAGTCCTCCATATAGTATAATGTACTCCCTCTAGTCCTCCATATAGTATAACACACTCCCGATAGTCCTCCATATAGTATAATAGACTCCCCATAGTCCTCCATATAGTATAATATACTTCCATAGTCCTCCATATAGTATAATGTACTCCCTCTAGTCCTCCATATAGTATAACACACTCCCGATAGTCCTCCATATAGTATAATAGACTCCCCCTAGTTCTCCATATAGTATAATATACTTCCATAGTCCTCCATATAGTATAATGTACTCCCTCTAGTCCTCCATATAGTATAACACACTCCCGATAGTCCTCCATATAGTATAATAGACTCCCCATAGTCCTCCATATAGTATAATACACCCCCATAGTCCTCCATAGAGTATAATACACTCCCCATAGTCCTCCATAGAGTATAATGCAGTCCCCATATAGAATATAATTCTGACCTCATATAGTATAACGCAACCCCCCATAGCATATAATGTAACCCCCCATAGAATATAATGCAGTCCCCAATAGAATATAATACTGTGTGTTTGTAATAAACATATATATATATATATATATATATATATATATATATATATATATATGTGTTACACCGTACATACATAGATACATATACTGTACATGCAAACACACACATACTGAACATACATACACACAGATACACATACATATACTGTACATGCAAACACACGCATACTGTACATATATACACACAGATACACATACATATACCGTACATACATACACACACATACTGTACATATATACACACAGATACACATACATATACCGTACATACATACACACAGATACGCCTTCATATACCGTACATGCAAACACACTCACATATACCATACATACACACAGATACACATACTGTCATACATACACATACTGTACATACACACATGCATATACTGAACATATACACACACACACACACACACACACACATATACCGTATATACAAACACACACATATACTATACATACACACAGATACACATACATATACTGTTATGCATACATATACTGTACATATACACATATACCATAAATACACATAGATACACATACATATACCGTACATGCATACACACATATACTGTACAAACATACAGATACACATACTCGTACCGTACATACATATACACACATACCGTACATACACACATATACCGTATATATGGAGCGCCCCCAGACACAGGGCCACAGGTTCTCTCGGCAGGGCCGCCATCAGGGCATGACGGCCGTGACTGGTGTATGGGGCCCGGTGGGCAGAGGGGGCCCGCATCGGGCCCCGTCTCATCTGCTCACCGGGACCCTACCGGCAGCCGCAGGCTGAACCGGGCCCTTAGCGCCGACGCTGCAGCTGTTTAAAGCTATTGACGTGCGGGCACGGGCCCGCACATCAATAGTTAACAGCCGCCAGCTATTCTGAGGCTGGCAGCTGACGTCAGCCGCAGCGTGCGTGCATGTCGCCGGCGTCTGACGTCATTGTCAGTCGCCGGTGAGTGCACGCTGCAGCTGCGTGGAGACTTCGCCCGCCGCAGGAGCACGACCAGGTAAGAAGAACTTTTTTTTTCTTGAGAGCGGTGATCCGGGGGGCCCAGGGAAGAATGCTGGACACAGGGGCAAAACGCTGGACACAGAGGCAAAAAGCTGGACAGAGATGGGGCAGAGTGCTGGACAGAGATGGGGCAGAGTGCTGGACAGAGATGGGGCAGAGTGCTGGACAGAGATGGGGCAGAGTGCTGGACAGAGATGGGGCAGAGTGCTGAACAGAGATGGGGCAGAGTGCTGAACAGAGATGGGGCAGAGTGCTGGACAGAGATGGGGCAGAGTGCTGGACAGAGATGGGGCAGGATTGGACAAACATGGGGCAGAGTGCTGGACACAGATGGGGCAGGATTGGAAACAGATGGGGCAGGATTGGAAACAGATGGGGCAGAGTGCTGGACACAGATGGGGCAGGATTGGAAACAGATGGGGCAGGATTGGAAACAGATGGGGCAGAATGGAGACAGATGGGGCAGGATTGGAAACAAATGGGGCAGGATTGGAAACAGATGGGGCAGGATTGGAAACAGATGGGGCAGGATTGGAAACAGATGGGGCAGGATTGGAAACAGATGGGGCAGAGTGCTGGACACAGATGGGGCAGGATTGGAGACAGATGGGGCAGGATGGATACGATGGAGACAGATGGGGCAGGATGGGGAGATCATATGGGGCAGAATGGATACTCATGAGGGCAGGATGGGAGAACATATGGCTGGAGCCTGGAATGAGACACACGGGGGCTAGGATGGCGAATATTACCATAGGGGCTAAATAAGGGATATTATTATTGCAGTGATGCATTTATTTTATTTTTTGAGTATACTGTTTTAAATGGGGGGCGGTCCTGTTACTGTGTAGAGCGATACTATGTCGCCTTCTTCATGTGGTGTAATGTAGAGGCTGGGAAAATTAAGTAATGTGTTCTACAAGCGGAACTTGAGATAACTGTGTCATTTCCTGCAGAGACGAGTCCTGGCTGGATGAAGTGATGGCGGTCTGTGCTGGATGAAAGATGAAGGACTTCACCTAAAGACGTCACTGGTGAGTCAGTGTTACCTATACACTGACACTATACACTGTACACTATATACAGAGGTCCTGTGCACAATGTCACCAGTGATCACTGTATTACCTATATATTATATACAGAGCTCCTGTGTATAATGTCACCGGTGATCACTGTATTACCTCTACACAAACACTGCATACTAATTACAGATCTCCTGTGTCTAATGGCACTGATGGTGATAGTATTGTGGGGTTTTTTTTTATTACTGATCAGTATTGTAGTATTCAGTCATTGGTGGTAATATGTGGTCTGGTCATGATGTGGTGGTATTTGTTCCTTGTATTTTATATTATTCGATCACTGTGGTGGTAATATGTCATCTGGTCATAGTGTTGTGGTATTTGTTCCTTGTATGTAGTATTATAGGTCATTTTAAAAAATGAAAAATAAATAAATATATACCTAAATTGTATTGCATATTTTAACAAATATTTAATAGGTTACAGCAGAGTAGGGCCCGGCCAAAAGTGTCTACCGTGTTATGGTGGCGGCTTAAAAAATCTTTTGGCCAAAACAAAAGCTGCCGGCTATATGTGTGATCTGGTGATGGGAACTGTCAATGTGTGATTGGTGAGAAGTGGAGATTTTCCAAGAGAGAGCGGTGGAGCCTGGAGGCGGGGCTGGGGTGGAGCCTGGGCGGAGTCTCAAGGGGGCCCCGAAAATTTTGCCAGTATGGGGCCCCAAAATTTCTAGTGGCAGCCCTGTCTCTCGGTACCGGTCCTCTCTGTCTCAGTCCTAGGATTGTCACGGTGGCTGGACCCCGTCCGTGAGCCTGCTAAGGGGCGCCCAATGAAAGGGTGGTAAAAGTTGTTAGGTGTTTGTGACGCCACCTGTGGTATTCGGTCAGAGTGACCGATGCTGCTTGGGGTCCGCTGGGGGTGATGTGATAGCAGTTAGATGGTATACCTTCCCACAGGTGAAGTAGATCCCCAGGGCTTCCCAGTGGTGTAGGTGGCGATGGTGTGAGGCGCAGTTAATAACGAGGACACAGGGTTGCAGTCTCTTTACCTCTTTACTGGTGACTTCAGGATCCTCAATCCGGAGCACTGTGAACAGGGCTGGCTGAGACCGGACGGTCCGAAGGCACATCCAGAGTTCCCTTTGCAGGTGGAAATCAGTGCCTACCAACTAGCGCCTGTGTGTTGCAGTCCTTCCCTGCTGAGCATTTGGAATAGTCCTCACAACTGTTGTTTCTATTCTGATGTTCTGCTTTGTCCCCTTGTTTGTTATGGCTAGGACGCAGCCGTTTGACGGGAAGGCTCGGAGCTATTCTGGGACCCTAGAGACGCCCCCCTCCACGCTTGCCCCTATGTCTTCTTAGGTGATGTATGTTAGACAGCCAACCTGTAATCAACTGTCCTGCCTCTGTTTGAAGTAATGCTTGGAGTCATTTACTTCCTCGGCGTTCTGGCCACCGGCTACGCGCCTCAGTAGGATGTTGCCGATCTCGGGGCACGACTCCTACTGGTTCTCCTTTGTGCTTTGATCTCGTTTCTCACTTCTCCACAATATACTTCGCTTTGTGTCCTTCCTTTAGATGCCGCCGAAAGGTAGTGCAGGCGCGGCTCTGTAATGATCTGTCCTTGTCGCTAAGTCACTGCCAGGTTCCCACGCCTGACAGGGACCCCTCTGAATCTTCCCCGCAACACCCCCTGCCACGGGATGTTGCCTGGACAAAACCCAGCCAGCTTCTGACTAACTTCCTATCCAACCCCCAGTTTTACCAAAGTGTGAGGCGTGGCCTAGTAGATAGAACCTTTTGCTCCCCCTGGTGGCCGGAGTGTGAAATGTAGTGTGTGACTGTGATACCTGGTCAGGTTCCAGATGTTACTAGTTTCTCGTCCCCCAGGTATGTTATGGCTAGGACGCACCCGTATGACGGGAAGGCTCGGAGCTCTTCCGGGACCCTAGAGATGCCCCTCTCCACGCGTTGCCCCCTATGTCTTCGTAGGAAATTTAAGGTAGACAGCCAACCTATAATTAACTGTCCTGCGGAGTTTGAAGTAAGGCCTAGAGTCAGTTACTCCCGCGGTGTTCCGGCCACCGGCTACGCGCCTCAGTAGGATGCTGCCTCGGTCTCACGGCACGACTACTGGCTCTCCTTTGTGCTTGATCTCGTTTCTCACTGTTCCACAATATCCTTCCCTTCGTGTCACTTTCTTAGGATACCGCCGCGGGGTGTGCAGGCGTGGTTCCGTAACGTTCTGCTCTGTTCGCTAGGCACCCGCCAGGTTCCCACACCAGACAGGAACCCCCCTGTGTCTTCTCCCTGCAACACCCCCTGCCATGGGATGTTGCCTGAATCCAACCCAGTCACCTTCTGACTAACTTCCTATCCAACCCCTAGTTTTACCAGTGTGAGGAGTGGCCCAATAAATAAAGCCTTTTTCTCCCCCTAGTGGCCGGAGTGTGAAGTGTAATGTGTGCTGGTGATACCTGGTCAGTAGAATTCCTTCAGTGCCATCAGACGTACCATCACTCCCCTTAGTGGCAGAGCAACAACCAGGTCTCTGGGGCGCTGCATATACATACACATATACTGTACATACATGAACATAAATATACATATATACTATATATACATACAAATATATCGCTTACACACATATTATACACACAGACATACACATATACTGTACATGCATACACAGATACACACACACACTGTACATAGATGCACATACATACATCTACAAGTATATACATACACACAGTCTAATCTTGTACTGTATATCAGGTGATCAGATGAGCCCTGGAGGAGGTCAGTTCAGTTGGAGAGGGCTGCAGAACTCACTGTGGGGGATGGGGCACAGAGCAGACAGGACTGATATCAGACCCCTGGTGCTGCCATGTTGTCCCGTGCAGTGATCCTCCTCCCCCATCTCTTCCCAGTGAGGAGATGCCGCAGCCTGCTGGGAACAGAACAGTGGAGGGAGCAGATATACAACTTAAGTCCTGCTCTTCCTCCACTGTTGTCCCTGACTCCCTGTGTGCTGTGCGGTGGGGCCCCTGACTGTAGGTGAGTACTTACCAGTCACCATTGGGACGCGCCATGCAGGAGAGCAGAGAGACAGTAGCCAATGAGTGCTCTCCTCAGTCTGGTGAGGAAAGCGTTCATTGGCCAGCGTCTCTCTCTGCATGACACGCCCCCCTTTTGATCTCCTGCACTCCGCGCACCGCTCTCTCCCTGGCACTGGGTGTTAGCATGATTACAGGAGGGAGAGAGGGGCCCAATGCTACATGATACGGGGCCTGCCTGCAGAGACCACCCTCCACCTCTCGGCCTCTGAGCAGTGGCACCAGCATTATGTCTGCCCCTGGCTGGGGGCCCCTAGGGCAGCGGGGGCCCTAGGCAGCTGCCTAGTCTGCCTTCCACTAATGCTGGCCCTGACCAGAGGCATAGCTAGCGGTTCAGCTCAGGGGGTGCGAAACATTTGAGTTGGCCCCTAACTAGAAAACTGTATGTATAACTACGTTGGTGAATCAGATCGTGGGTTTAGAGCAGACCTGGGCAAAGTGTGGCCCGTGGGCCACATCCAGCCCTCTGGCTGTTTCAGTCCGGCCCGTGGACCGAGACAACCTTGGGGCTGAAAACCTGAGGTCCGCAGGTCACACTGTGCCCGCCTGCTCACTGCTTCCCACAGTCAGCATTGGTGGAGGAGGGGCCTTCGGCCACTTCCTCCGCCGATCAGCGTATGAAACAGCTGACGCAATGACGTCATGTCAACCCGTCAGCTGTGTACCGCTCGAGAGTCAGCGTATCAGAGACCGCAACAGAAGCAGAAGCAGGGCGCCTTGGAATGGGACCGAGGTGAGTATTTGGTGTTTTTTTTCATGTGTTTGAACATGGGGATTCTATGGGGTGAACATGGGGATTCTATGGGGGGTGAACATGGAGATTCTATAGGAGTGAACATGGGGATTCTATGGGAGTGAACATGGGGATTCTATGGGGGTGACATGTAGCACATGGGGAGGCTATAGGGGTGACATGCTACATATGGGGAGGCTATGGGGGTGTCATGCTGCACATGGGGAGGCTATGGGGGTGTAATGCTGCACATGGCGAGGCTATGGGGTATCATGCTGCACATGGGGAGGCTATGGGGGTGACATGCTGCACATGGTGAGGTTATGGGAAGGCTGTATACTGTCATTCAATATATGGGGAGGCTATGTGGGTCTCAACCAGTATATGGGGAGGCTGTGGGGGCCCCATGCCGTTTATGGGAGGCTGTGTGGGGCCTCATTCAGTATGTGGAGAGACTGTGGGGCTTATGCTGTATAAAAGAAGGCTGTGCGGGACTCATGCAGTTTATGGTGAGGCTGTGTGGGGCCTCATGCAGTATATGGGGAGGCTGTGTGGGGCTCATACTGTACATGGAGAGGCTATGTGGGGCTCATGCTGTACATGGGGAGGCTGTGTGGGGCTCATGCCGTATATAGGGAGGCTGTGTGGGGCTCATGTCGTATATAGGGTGGCTGTGTGGGGCTCATGTTGTATATAGGGAGGCTGTGTGGGGCTCATGCAATATATAAGGAGGCTGTGGGGGGATCATGCAGTGTTTATAGAGAGGCTGTGTGGAGCTCATGCTGCATAGAAAAATACACACCCCATAGTCCTCCATACAGTATAATGCACACCCCATAGTGCTCCACATAATATAATACACACCCCATAGTCCTCCGTACAGTATAATACACACTGCATAGTGCTCCAGACAGTATAATACACACCCCATAGTGCTCCACATAATATAATACACACCCCGTGATCCTCCATACAGTATAATACACCCCATAGTGCTCCATACAGTATAATGCACACCCCATAGTGCTCCACAAAGTATAATACACTCCCCATAGTCTTCCACATAGTATAATACACACCCCATAGTCCTCCACATAGAATATTACACACCCCATAGTGCTTCACACAGTATAATACATATCCCAAAGTGTTGCATACAGTAGTATACACCCCATAGTGCTCAACACAGTATAATACACACCCCATAGTCCTCCACATATTAGAGTAAACACCCCTTAGTTCTCCATACAGTGTAATACACACTCCCTAGTCCTGGATCATCCTACTACCTGGGATAGAGGGCACGATTTGTTTCTTCTGGAATTGCTAAAATTTGTCTTTTAAAATAATTTTTCTATCTTTGTTAGGGCTTTCTACAAGCAGGTGTCTAGGATGGATATGGGGGCAAGATGCACACCCTAAAATGCCAACCTCTTTATCAGATGGTGGGATGATACCCATGTATGTGGACTTTTGTCTTTCCAATCCCATGTATTGCGATGGCTGGCTGTTGTGAGTTCTGTTTTTGGGCTCCCTCTGGTGGTTACTGATGGTACTGGGTGATTTGTGTTCTGCTGTCTCTGGTGTCCACCTGTTCTATTAGGATTTGGGAGTTTCCTATTTAACCGGGCTTTCTTGTCATTTCCCCGCCGGCTATCAAGGTTATCAGAGTGTTTTGTTACCTCAGCTTCTGGCTTCAGTAATCTTCAGGACAAGCTAAGTTTTTGATTTTCTTGTTCCACGTTTTGCTTTATTTTTGTCTTGTCCAGCTTGCATATAATTGTTTCTTTGCTGCTGGTTGCTCTAGTGGGCTGTAATTGCTCCTCATGTTCCATGAGTTGGAACATGAGTTCAAGTAATTGCAGGATGGTTTTTTGAAGGGTTTTTTGCTGACCGCGCAGTTTACTTTTGTATCCTCTACTATCTAGTTTTAGCGGGCCTCATTTTGCTGAATCTGTTTTCATACTGTGTATGTGCCTTCCTCTCATTTCACCGTCATTATATGTGGGGGGCTGCTATTTCTGTGGGGTATTTCTCTGGAGGCAAGAGAAGTCTGTGTTTCTTCTAATAGGGGAAGTTAGATCTTCGGCTGGTGCGAGACGTCTAGGATCAACGTAGGCACGTTCCCCGGCTATTGTTATTTGTGTGTTCAGGTTTAGGGTCGCGATCAGCTCAGGTTCCATCACCCTAGAGCTCTTTGGTGCTTGTCCTTTTGTGCTTCCCTGCCATTGGAATCATGACAGTATAGCCGGCCAAAATGTTTGGGCTGAAGTAGGAGGAAAAGTAGTCTGAGGAAGTTTTTTTTTTTTTTTTTTTTTCACTCCTCTGAGGTTGCTGCCTAGCCTTAATTGCAGCCTGGCTGATTTTTTTTTTTTTCCTCCTCTTAATCCTTGAATGGCTCTGACCTTAGCTATTTATCATGGACATCCAGAGTTTAGCTTCCAGCTTGAATAATCTTGCTGCTAAGGTTCAAAATATACAAGATTTTGTTGTACATGCTCCTATGTCTGAACCTAGAATTCCTATTCCAGAGTTCTTTGCTGGAGATAGATCTAGTTTTCTGAATTTTAGGAACAATTGCAAGCTGTTCCTTTCTTTGAAATCTCGCTCTTCTGGAGACCCTGCTCAGCAGGTTAAGATTATTATATCTTTCCTGCGGGGTGACCCTCAAAATTGGGCATTTGCATTGGCACCAGGGGATCCTGCTTTGCTTAATGTGGATGCGTTTTTTCTGGCATTGGGTTTGCTCTATGAGGAACCTAACCAGGAGATTCAGGCTGAAAAAGCTTTATTAGCTCTCTCTCGGGGGCAAGATGAAGCAGAAATATTGTCAAAAATTTCGGAAATGGTCAGTGCTTACTCAGTGGAATGAGTGCGCCCTGGCTGCAAAGTTCAGAGATGGCCATTCTGAGGCCATTAAAGATGTTATGGTGGGGTTCCCTGCGCCTACGGGTCTGAATGAGTCTATGACTATGGCTATTCAGATTGATCGGCGTTTACGGGAGCGCAAACCTGTGCACCATTTGGCGGTGTCTTCTGAACAGGCACTTGAGACAATGCAATGTGATAGAGTTTAGTCTAGAAGTGAACGGCAAAACTATAGGCGGAAAAATGGGTTGTGCTTTTATTGTGGTGATTCAGCTCATGTTATATCAGCATGCTCTAAACGCACAAAAAAGGTTGATAAGTCTGTTGCCATTAGTACGTTACAGTCTAAGTTCATTCTGTCTGTGACTCTGATTTGCTCATTATCATCCATTTCTGTCGATGCCTATGTAGATTCAGGCGCTGCCCTGAGTCTTATGGATTGGTCATTTGCCAAGCGATGTGGGTTTAGTCTTGAGCCTCTGGAAGTCCCTATTCCTTTGAAGGGAATTGACTCTACACCTTTAGCTATGAATAAACCTCAGTACTGGACACAAGTGACCATGCGTATGACTCCCGTTCATCAGGAGGTGATTCGCTTCCTGGTATTGTATAATTTACATGATGTTCTAGTACTTGGTCTGCCATGGTTACAAACTCATAATCCAGTCCTTGACTGGAAAACAATGTCTGTGTTAAGCTGGGGATGTCAGGGGGTTCATGATGATGCACCTCTGATTTCTATCGCTTCATCTACTCCTTCTGAGGTTCCTGTATTTTTGTCTGATTATCGGGATGTTTTTGAGGAGCCTAAGCTTAATTCGCTTCCTCCTCACAGGGATTGCGATTGTGCTATAGATTTAATTCCTGGTAGTAAATTTCCTAAAGGTCGTTTGTTCAATCTGTCAGTGCCAGAGCATACTGCTATGCGGGATTATGTTAAGGAGTCCTTGGAAAAGGGACATATCCGTCCATCTTCATCCCCTTTGGGAGCAGGTTTTTTTTTCGTGGCCAAAAAAGATGGGTCCTTGAGGCCTTGTATAGATTATCGTCTTTTGAATAAGATTACCGTAAAATATCAGTATCCTTTGCCTTTGTTGACTGATTTGTTTGCTCGCATTAAGGGGGCTAAATGGTTCACTAAGATTGATCTTCGGGGTGCGTATAATCTTATACGAATAAAGCAAGGTGATGAGTGGAAAACCGCATTTAATACGCCTGAGGGCCATTTTGAGTATTTGGTAATGCCTTTCGGACTTTCTAATGCTCCTTCAGTCTTCCAGTCCTTTATGCACGATATTTTCCGTGAATATCTGGATAAATTTATGATTGTGTATTTGGATGATATTTTGTTTTTTTCTGATGACTGGGAGTCTCATGTTCAGCAGGTCAGGAAGGTGTTTCAGGTCCTGCGGGCTAATTCCTTGTTTGTAAAGGGCTCAAAGTGTCTCTTTGGAGTCCAGAAGATTTCTTTCTTGGGGTATATTTTTTCCCCTTCTACTATTGAGATGGATCCCGTCAAGGTTCGGGCTATTTGTGACTGGACGCAGCCTGCATCTCTTAAGAGTCTGCAGAAGTTCTTGGGCTTTGCTAATTTCTATCGTCGTTTTATAACTAATTTTTCTAGTGTTGTTAAGCCTTTGACGGATTTGACTAAGAAGGGTGCTGATGTTGCTGATTGGTCTCCTGCGGCTGTGGAGGCCTTTCAGGAACTTAGACGCCGGTTTTCTTCTGCTCCTGTGTTGCGTCAGCCTGATGTTTCGCTTCCTTTCCAAGTTGAGGTTGATGCTTCCGAGATTGGAGCGGGGGCGGTTTTGTCACAGAGAAGCTCCGATTGCTCGGTGATGAAGCCATGTGCGTTCTTTTCTAGAAAATTTTCGCCCGCTGAGCGGAATTATGATGTGGGTAATCGGGAACTTTTGGCCATGAAGTGGGCATTTGAAGAGTGGCGTCATTGGCTGGAGGGTGCTAGACATCGTGTGGTGGTCTTGACTGATCACAAAAATCTGATTTACCTTGAGTCTGCCAGGCGTCTGAATCCTAGACAGGCTCGTTGGTCACTGTTTTTCTCTCATTTCAATTTTGTGGTTTCATACCTGCCAGGTTCAAAGAATGTGAAGGCGGATGCTCTTTCTAGGAGTTTTGTGCCTGATTCCCCTGGAAATTCTGAGCCCACTGGTATCCTTAGGGATGGGGTGATTTTGTCGGCCGTCTTCCCAGACTTGCGACGTGCTTTGCAGGAGTTTCAGGCGGGTAAACCTGATTGTTGTCCGCCTGAGAGACTGTTTGTTCCGGATAGTTGGACCAGTAGAGTCATCTCCGAGGTCCATTCTTCTGCGTTGGCAGGTCATCCTGGAATATTTGGTACTAGAGACTTGGTGGCCAGGTCTTTTTGGTGGCCTTCCTTGTCGAGGGATGTGCGTTCTTTTGTGCAGTCTTGTGAGGTTTGTGCTCGGCTAAGCCTTGCTGTTCTCGAGCCAGTGGATTGTTGTCACCTTTGCCTATCCCGAAGAGGCCTTGGACGCACATTTCCATGGACTTTATTTCGGATCTCCCTGTCTCTCAAAAAATGTCTGTCATCTGGGTTGTGTGTGACCGCTTTTCTAAAATGGTTCATCTTGTACCCTTGCCTAAGTTGCCTTCCTCCTCTGAGTTGGTCCCTCTGTTTTTCCAGAACGTGGTTCGTTTGCATGGGATTCCGGAGAACATCGTTTCTGACAGGGGATCCCAGTTTGTGTCTAGATTTTGGCGGACGTTCTGTGCTAAGATGGGCATTGATTTGTCCTTTTCGTCTGCATTCCATCCTCAGACGAATGGCCAGACGGAGCAAACTAATCAGACCTTGGAAACTTATTTGAGGTGTTTTGTTTCTGCTGATCAGGATGACTGGGTTACCTTTTTGCCGCTGGCCGAGTTTGCCCTTAATGATCGCGCTAGTTCTGCTACCTTGGTTTCTCCTTTCTTTTGTAATTCAGGGTTTCATCCTCGTTTTTCCTCTGGTCAGGTGGAGCCTTCTGATTGTCCTGGAGTGGACATGGTGGTGGATGGGTTGCATCGGATTTGGAGTCATGTGGTGGACAATTTGAAGTTGTCCCAGGAGAAGGCTCAACAGTTTGCTAATCGCCGTCGCCGCGTGGGTCCTCGACTTCGTGTTGGGGACTTGGTGTGGTGGTCTTCTCGTTTTGTTCCTATGAAGGTCTCTTCTCCTAAGTTCAAGCCTCGGTTCATCGGTCCTTATAGGATCTTGGAAATTCTTAACCCTGTGTCGTTTCGTTTGGATCTCCCGGCATCGTTTGCTATTCATAATGTGTTCCATCGGTCGTTGTTGCGGAGGTATGAGGTACCTGTTGTTCCTTCGCTTGAGCCTCCTGCTCCGGTGCTGGTGGAGGGAGAATTGGAGTATGTTGTAGAGAAGATCTTGGATTCTCGTGTTTCCAGACGGAAACTCCAATATTTGGTCAAGTGGAAGGGTTATGGTCAGGAGGATAATTCTTGGGTGGTTGCCTCTGATGTTCATGCTGATGATTTGGTCCGCGCTTTTCATAGGGCTCATCCTGGTCGCCCTGGTGGTTCTCGTGAGGGTTCGGTGACCCCTCCTCAAGGGGGGGGTACTGTTGTGAGTTCTGTTTTTGGGCTCCCTCTGGTGGTTACTGATGGTACTGGGTGATTTGTGTTCTGCTGTCTCTGGTGTCCACCTGTTCTATTAGGATTTGGGAGTTTCCTATTTAACCGGGCTTTCTTGTCATTTCCCCGCCGGCTATCAAGGTTATCAGAGTGTTTTGTTACCTCAGCTTCTGGCTTCAGTAATCTTCAGGACAAGCTAAGTTTTTGATTTTCTTGTTCCACGTTTTGCTTTATTTTTGTCTTGTCCAGCTTGCATATAATTGTTTCTTTGCTGCTGGTTGCTCTAGTGGGCTGTAATTGCTCCTCATGTTCCATGAGTTGGAACATGAGTTCAAGTAATTGCAGGATGGTTTTTTGAAGGGTTTTTTGCTGACCGCGCAGTTTACTTTTGTATCCTCTATCTAGTTTTAGCGGGCCTCATTTTGCTGAATCTGTTTTCATACTGTGTATGTGCCTTCCTCTCATTTCACCGTCATTATATGTGGGGGGCTGCTATTTCTGTGGGGTATTTCTCTGGAGGCAAGAGAGGTCTGTGTTTCTTCTAATAGGGGAAGTTAGATCTTCGGCTGGTGCGAGACGTCTAGGATCAACGTAGGCACGTTCCCCGGCTATTGTTATTTGTGTGTTCAGGTTTAGGGTCGCGATCAGCTCAGGTTCCATCACCCTAGAGCTCGTTGGTGCTTGTCCTTTTGTGATTCCCTGCCATTGGAATCATGACAGCTGGCATTGCTTCATTGATGATATTATGATCCTCTAGACGGGTACAGCTGATCAACTGGAGTCATTTGTCAGACAGCTGAATAAGAATTGTTGGAATATTAAACTAACATCATCTTTTTAAACCAGATCTGTGGACTTTCTGGATCTCTAAAGTCTCCATACAAGGGACCCATATCACCATGACCATACACCATGACCATACACTGTTGTACCACTAACAACTTATTGCACTACTCGAGTTTCCATCCAGCAGATCTACGCAATGGTATCCCAAAAGGACAATTTCTACCCCTGAGAAGGAATTGTACCTTGATGGCGGACTTCCATGATGAATCCCAAGCACTTACCAACAGATTTCGGGAACAAAGGCTATACACGTAGGATTATTTTTAGGTCTTTTGAAAATTCTCAGTACAGCTAAAGCGAAGACCTGTTGAAACATCAGGTGAGAAAACCATTAAGGACAATGAATCTGATAATCAGTGGAGGCATGTATACTCCATCATGGAAAAAACTGAGGAATATTACTCAGTGAATCATGACTTAGCCCTTTCATCACGGATAACCCAAAAATTATAGCGAAAAGGGCCAGAAATTTGAAGGACTATTTGACAATCAGTCACTAGAGACGAGCCAGATACAAACTGAGGACAGGTAACCTTACAAAAGGTCATTCCCATGTGGAGGTTGTATGATCTGTCCACTTATGGTGTCAGATGTTGGTGTCTCACTTCCTTCTCTGCCCACACAGGTACAATCATGAGCGTACTTCAATTGCCGCTCTCGCAATTTAATTTACGCCCTGATTTGTGGGTGCGATAAGGTGTATATGGGACGATCCACACAGGAGCTGTGATGGAAAGTCTAGCAGCATCTATCAAACATTGCGAAGGCAAAAAATGATAAACTCACAGGTAAGCAACTAACTTTGGTAGCTTCCCACTTCCTTGACTACCATAATGGGCTCCCGGGAAATCTTCGGGTCATGGGCATTGAGGGAGTTTTGTCTAATATAAGGTTGGGGATCACTGAAGAATTACTGCGACGAGAAGCCAAATGGATTTATAGTATGATCTCAAAAGTCTGGTACCAGGGGGTCTGAATGAGGAACTTTTATATACAGGGTTCTACAAAAAGACATAGTATCTTTGTGGGTTAACTTTGTATTTTTGATCACTTTATATGTTCACCTCTTTCTTTATTCACAGGATAGTGTTAATAATTGGTGCCTTCTCCAGCCACCAGAATACTGAACACACCTGCACTTTACAAGATTATCATGGATCTCTTGGCCTGTATATATTTCATCACTTGTTATAATTGTGGTGCCCCAGGGTCCTGGTCATCACAGTAATGTCTCTTTCCCCATAGGGAGAGTGATGCTACGTTTGAAGGCAAGAAAGGATAACTGTAACCAGGTACCACAAACATGCAACACATTCACACTCCAGGCCACGAGGGGGAGCTTTTGATCCTATTTACTAGGTAACTCCCCATATATATATAACTGGTAGTCTGTAGGGAAAGTTGGTGAGTACTAGACAGCAGTCTGAGGAGGACAGAGGGTTTACGGAGCTGTGTAGGCCACAGTGCTACAGCTCCTGGAAAGAGACATTTAGAAAGCAGAATTGATTGCAGTGTGCATGCAGGAGAGGAAGCACAGGAGTGGATACCAGAGGGAGACCAGCCCCGAGCAGGCTGCCTCCTTCTGAGGCACAGAAATCCGGTAGCCGGAACACCGAGGTTGTAAGGACCTCCACGCCTTACATCAGAGACCGGCAGGACAGCTGAACTTCAAGTTCCCTGTCCGACCCAACACTCAGGAGGCACGGTGACAACCTTCAGAGCCGGGTCATCTAAGAGACCCTATAAACAGGCTCAAGTCACCAGTCATACGGGTTATGTCCTATTCTACCTGGGCGACAGAGAAAGAGATAACATCTGTGAGGACCTTATGTCAAGCTTCAAGCAGTAAGGGACTACACCACTACAGCTCAAAGGAAGGCTTCTATTCTCCACCTCGATAAGAGGACTCTGAACTTGCCTCCAAACCGGTCGGACCCTACCTGCCCTGTGATCCAGTGCCCTGAACTGTGGCTGCTAAAGTCTTCAGTAAACGAGGTAAAGAGACTGCAAACCTGTGTCCTCGTTCCTTGCTGCACCCCTCACCATGCTACTATCTTCACACAGGGAAGCCCTGGGGATCTATTTCACCTGTGGGAAGGTATACCATCTAGCTGCCATAACATGACCCCAGGGAACCCCCTTAAAGCAGCGTCGGTCACCCTGACCGAATACCACAGGTGGCGTCATGAACATAAACTTTATCCCCTTTAAAGACCTTTCCCTTTTACATGGGCGCCCAGGGCCACGGACCGGGTCGCAGCCACCGTGACATCCCCCTGTGAACACCGGACCCGCTACCGAATACCCCACGGCCCAGGCGGGCGACCCATAATCATGCTGTCAGCACAACTTGAAATGCTGTTTTCACATGTACTCACTATTTAAATATATGTGCAATATTATTATTATTATTATTTATTATTATAGCGCCATTTATTCCATGGCGCTTTACATTGAGTATAATGTATTAGATACGTAGCACCATTCGTTTTTAATTTGGGAGTGATTTTGTTCCTCTTTTTTTTCCGCTTTCCCTTGTTCATGTGTTGTGACCCTGGAGCCCAGGGATTTATCATGCGCTTTATGTTCATGCTTCATAATACTTACCCCTTGACCAACTAGGTCAAATTACCACATGTCCATTGTCATACCTGAAATTACTACAAGAGAGTCCTCTACCTAGAATACAACCCTTTGGGATTGTGGTCAGCACTGTATCTGTAGGCACATCCTTAGCCTATCGTGAATTATCAAATCTATGTGCGGACGCAGCTTGCAGATACCATTTGGTATCATATATATATATGAATTTTGAAAGGGCATTCTGCCTTTGTTACCTTGACATGCCAGGCATATAGCCATTTGGTAAATTCAAAAATGTTCATTTTTTTTACATTAATGTACATTCTGCTCTCCAGCTTGACTGAAAAAAACAGAAATGTAGTAATTTTTGCAAATTTATTAAAAAGAAAAACTGAAATATCACATGGTCATAAGTATTCAGACCCTTTGCTCAGTATTGAGTAGAAGCACCTTTTGAGCTAGTACAGCCATGAGTCTTCTTGGGAATAATGCAACAAATTTTTCACACCTGTATTTGGGGATCCTCTGCCATTCTTCCTTGCAGACCCTCTCCAGTTAAATGAGCAATGCGTCGGGGGGGGAAAGGGGGGGAGTGCACTGGCACCGGGACCCCCTGACTCACAGGCTCCATAGCGCTCAGACGATACGGTGCCTTCACATTAACCTCCCTCATATGCAATAAAAGTCCATATAACCTTCGGCTCTATAAAATGCTTACCTTTCCCACTTCGTTACCAGGGTGACAGCCACAGTAGGGAAACAGTGGCAGAAAGGTGAGTGCCTCAGCTGAGTGACGACCTCTGATCAGCTATGGATTGGTACCTTTGTACATGATCAGGACCACTGTCAGTACATTAATCCATTACCAAATTCACTGTCAGTACATGAACGTCTACATACTGTGCCCCCACTTCTCCATATTGTCTTCAAAGGTCTCATCTTTCCATGCTACACCCCACGCTCACATTTCTACATACTGTTACCCTATTTCTCCATACTGTGCCCCACAATCTCAATATTGCCCCCACTCTTTCACCTCTCCATACTATCCCCCCACGCTCCCATCTACATGTTGTTCCCCTACTTCTCCATGCAATCCCCTCACACTCACACTTCTCCATATGGTCCCCACACTCCCCCAATTCTCCATCCTTTACCCCAATTTCTCCATATTGCTCCCTATGCTTCATTCTGTTCTCACACATCTCCATACTGTCCCCTCGCAACTCTTCAAACTGTCCCGCCACTTCTTCATATTGTACACCCACTTCTTCACATGGTCCACCAACACTCTCATTTCTCCTTATTGTCCCCCTACCTCTCCATAATGTCCCCCACTTCTCTATATGGTCCCCCCACTCTTCCATTTTGTGCGCTATGCTTACACTTTTACATACAATCCCCCTAATACTCCCATTTCTCCATATAGTCCTCAGACGCTCCCAATTCTCTATCCTGTTCCCCCATATTGTCCAAAATGCTCCCATCTTTCCATACTGTCCCCCACTTCTTCATATTTAATACCCACTTCACCATAATGTCCCCCACTTCTCCAAATGCTTCCCCCACCCCTCCATATTGTCCCCCATGCTCCCTCCTCTCCATACTGTCCCAACACTTCTCCACATGGTCCACTGTTATGGCTGGCAATCAGGCAACACAGCGTGCAGTAATCAGCGCACATACAGAGATCTGGCAATAACCAAAAACAATAGGACGAGCTCTGAGACGTGGAATCTCTGTAGACTGCAGTACCTGATCTATCCTCACACAACTATAAGCAGCAGTGGATTGCGCCTAACAACTACCTATGCAACTCGGCACTGCCTGAGGAGCTGACTAGCCTGAAGATAGAAATACAAGCCTGACTTACCTCAGAGAAATACCCCAAAGGAATAGGCAGCCCCCCACATATAATGACTGTTAGCAAGATGAAAAGACAAACGTAGGAATGAAATAGATTCAGCAATGTGAGGCCCGATATTCTAGACAGAGCGAGGATAGCAAAGAGAACTATGCAGTCTACAAAAAACCCTAAAACGAAAACCACGCAAAGGGGCAAAAAGACCCACCGTGCCGAACTAACAGCACGGCGGTGCACCCCTCTGCTTCTCAGAGCTTCCAGCAAAAGACAATAGCAAGCTGGACAGAAAAAAACAGAAAACAAACTAGAAGCACTTATCTAGCAGAGCAGCAGGCCCAAGGAAAGATGCAGTAGCTCAGATCCAACACTGGAACATTGACAAGGAGCAAGGAAGACAGACTCAGGTGGAGCTAAATAGCAAGGCAGCCAACGAGCTCACCAAAACACCTGAGGGAGGAAGCCCAGAGACTGCAATACCACTTGTGACCACAGAAGTGAACTCAGCCACAGAATTCACAACAGTACCCCCCTCTTGAGGAGGGGTCACCGAACCCTCACCAGAACCCCCAGGCCGACCAGGATGAGCCACATGAAAGGCACGAACAAGATCTGGGGCATGGACATCAGAGGCAAAAACCCAGGAATTATCTTCCTGAGCATAACCCTTCCATTTGACCAGATACTGGAGTTTCCGTCTAGAGACACGAGAATCCAAAATCTTCTCCACAATATACTCCAATTCCCCCTCCACCAAAACAGGGGCAGGAGGCTCCACAGATGGAACCATAGGTGCCACGTATCTCCTCAACAACGACCTATGGAATACATTATGTATGGAAAAGGAGTCTGGGAGGGTCAGACGAAAAGACACCGGATTGAGAATCTCAGAAATCCTATACGGACCAATAAAACGAGGTTTAAGTTTAGGAGAGGAAACCTTCATAGGAATATGACGAGAAGATAACCAAACCAAATCCCCAACACGAAGTCGGGGTCCCACACGGCGTCTGCGATTAGCGAAAAGCTGAGCCTTCTCCTGGGACAAGGTCAAATTGTCCACTACCTGAGTCCAGATCTGCTGCAACCTGTCCACCACAGAATCCACACCAGGACAGTCCGAAGACTCAACCTGTCCTGAAGAGAAACGAGGATGGAACCCAGAATTGCAGAAAAATCGAGAGACCAAGGTAGCCGAGCTGGCCCGATTATTAAGGGCGAACTCAGCCAACGGCAAAAATGACACCCAATCATCCTGGTCAGCGGAAACAAAACATCTCAGATATGTTTCCAAGGTCTGATTGGTTCGTTCGGTCTGGCCATTAGTCTGAGGATGGAAGGCCGAGGAGAAAGATAGGTCAATGCCCATCCTACCACAAAAGGCTCGCCAGAACCTCGAGACAAACTGGGAACCTCTGTCAGAAACAATATTCTCAGGAATGCCATGTAAACGAACCACATGCTGGAAGAACAAAGGCACCAAATCAGAGGAGGAAGGCAATTTAACCAAGGGCACCAGATGGACCATTTTAGAAAAGCGATCACAGACCACCCAAATGACCGACATTTTTTGAGAAACGGGAAGGTCAGAAATGAAATCCATCGAAATATGTGTCCAAGGCCTCTTCGGGACCGGCAAGGGCAAAAGCAACCCACTGGCACGTGAACAGCAGGGCTTAGCCCTAGCACAAATTCCACAGGACTGCACAAAAGCACGCACATCCCGTGACAGAGATGGCCACCAGAAGGATCTAGCAACCAACTCCCTGGTACCAAAGATTCCTGGATGACCGGCCAGCACCGAACAATGAAGTTCAGAGATAACTTTACTAGTCCACCTATCAGGGACGAACAGTTTCTCGGCCGGACAACGATCAGGTTTATTAGCCTGAAATTTCTGCAACACTCTCCGCAAATCAGGGGAGATGGCAGACACAATGACTCCTTCCTTGAGGATACTCGCCGGCTCAGATAACCCCGGAGAGTCGGGCACAAAACTCCTAGACAGAGCATCCGCCTTCACATTTTTAGAGCCCGGAAGGTATGAAATCACAAAATCAAAACGAGCAAAAAATAACGACCAACGGGCCTGTCTAGGATTCAAGCGCTTGGCAGACTCGAGATAAGTCAAGTTCTTATGATCAGTCAATACCACCACGCGATGCTTAGCACCCTCAAGCCAATGACGCCACTCCTCGAATGCCCACTTCATGGCCAGCAACTCTCGGTTGCCCACATCATAATTACGCTCAGCAGCAGAAAATTTCCTGGAAAAGAAAGCACATGGTTTGAACACTGAGCAACCAGAACCTCTCTGTGACAAAACCGCCCCTGCACCAATCTCAGAAGCATCAACCTCGACCTGGAACGGAAGAGAAACATCAGGTTGACACAACACAGGGGCACAGCAAAAACGACGCTTCAACTCCTGAAAAGCTTCCACGGCAGCAGAAGACCAATTAACCAAATCAGCACCCTTCTTGGTCAAATCGGTCAATGGTCTGGCAATGCTAGAAAAATTACAGATGAAGCGACGATAAAAATTAGCAAAGCCCAGGAATTTCTGCAGACTTTTTAGAGATGTCGGCTGAGTCCAATCCTGGATGGCCTGAACCTTAACCGGATCCATCTCGATAGTAGAAGGGGAAAAGATGAACCCCAAAAATGAAACTTTCTGCACACCGAAGAGACACTTTGATCCCTTCACGAACAAGGAATTAGCACGCAGTACCTGGAAAACCATTCTGACTTGCTTCACATGAGACTCCCAATCATCTGAGAAGATCAAAATGTCATCCAAGTAAACAATCAAGAATTTATCCAGATACTCACGGAAAATGTCATGCATAAAAGACTGAAAAACAGATGGAGCATTGGCAAGTCCGAACGGCATCACCAGATACTCAAAATGACCCTCGGGCGTATTAAATGCCGTTTTCCATTCATCTCCCTGCCTGATTCTCACCAGATTATACGCACCACGAAGATCAATCTTAGTAAACCAACTAGCCCCCTTAATCCGAGCAAACAAGTCAGAAATCAATGGCAAGGGATACTGAAACTTAACAGTGATCTTATTAAGAAGACGGTAATCAATACACGGTCTTAGCGAACCATCCTTCTTGGCTACAAAAAAGAACCCTGCTCCCAATGGTGACGACGATGGGCGAATATGTCCCTTCTCCAGGGACTCCTTCACATAACTGCGCATAGCGGTGTGTTCAGGTACGGACAAATTAAATAAACGACCCTTAGGGAATTTACTACCAGGAATCAAATCGATAGCACAATCACAATTCCTATGCGGAGGTAGGGCATCAGACTTGGACTCTTCAAATACATCCTGAAAGTCCGACAAGAACTCTGGGATGTCAGAAGGAATGGATGACGAAATAGACAAAAATGGAACATCACCATGTACTCCCTGACAACCCCAGCTGGTTACCGACATAGAGTTCCAATCCAATACTGGATTATGGGTTTGTAGCCATGGCAACCCCAACACGACCACATCATGCAAATTATGCAGTACCAGAAAGCGAATAACTTCCTGATGTGCAGGAGCCATGCACATGGTCAGCTGGGCCCAGTACTGAGGCTTATTCTTGGCCAAAGGTGTAGCATCAATTCCTCTCAACGGAATAGGACACCGCAAAGGCTCCAAGAAAAATCCACAACGTTTAGCATAATCCAAATCCATCAGATTCAGGGCAGCGCCTGAATCCACAAACGCCATGACAGAATACGATGACAAAGAGCACATTAAGGTAATGGACAAAAGGAATTTGGACTGTACAGTACCAATAACGGCAGAGCTATCGAACCGCCTAGTGCGTTTAGGACAATTAGAAATAGCATGAGTAGAATCACCACAATAGAAACACAGTCTGTTCAGACGTCTGTGTTCTTGCCGTTCTACTTTAGTCATAGTCCTGTCGCACTGCATAGGCTCAGGTTTACTCTCAGGCAGTACCGCCAGATGGTGCACAGATTTACGCTCGCGCAAGCGACGACCGATCTGAATGGCCAAGGACATAGACTCATTCAAACCAGCAGGCATAGGAAATCCCACCATTACATCCTTAAGAGCTTCAGAGAGACCCTTTCTGAACAAAGCCGCTAGTGCAGATTCATTCCACAGAGTGAGTACTGACCATTTCCTAAATTTCTGACAATATACTTCTACATCATCCTGACCCTGGCATAAAGCCAGCAGATTTTTCTCAGCCTGATCCACTGAATTAGGCTCATCGTAAAGCAATCCGAGCGCCAGGAAAAATGCATCAACATTACTCAATGCAGAATCTCCTGGTGCAAGAGAAAACGCCCAGTCCTGTGGGTCGCCGCGCAAAAAAGAAATAATAATCAAAACCTGTTGAATAGGATTACCAGAAGAATGAGGTTTCAAGGCCAAAAATAGCTTACAATTATTTCTGAAGCTCAGGAACTTAGTTCTGTCACCAAAAAACAAATCAGGAATCGGAATTCTTGGTTCTAGCATCGATTTCTGATCAATAGTATCTTGAATCTTTTGTACATTTACAACGAGATTATCCATTGAGGAGCACAGAGCCTGAATATCCATGTCCACAGCTGTGTCCTGAAGCACTCTAATGTCTAGGGGAAAAAAAAGACTGAAGACAGAGCTAAGAAAAAAAAAATGATGTCAGGATTTCTTTTTTCCCTCTATTGGGAATCATTGGTGTGGCTCCTTGTACTGTTATGGCTGGCAATCAGGCAACACAGCGTGCAGTAATCAGCGCACATACAGAGATCTGGCAATAACCAAAAACAATAGGATGAGCTCTGAGACGTGGAATCTCTGTAGACTGCAGTACCTGATCTATCCTCACACAACTATAAGCAGCAGTGGATTGCGCCTAACAACTACCTATGCAACTCGGCACTGCCTGAGGAGCTGACTAGCCTGAAGATAGAAATACAAGCCTGACTTACCTCAGAGAAATACCCCAAAGGAATAGGCAGCCCCCCACATATAATGACTGTTAGCAAGATGAAAAGACAAACGTAGGAATGAAATAGATTCAGCAAAGTGAGGCCCGATATTCTAGACAGAGCGAGGATAGCAAAGAGAACTATGCAGCCTACAAAAAACCCTAAAACGAAAACCACGCAAAGGGGCAAAAAGACCCACCGTGCCGAACTAACAGCACGGCGGTGCACCCCTCTGCTTCTCAGAGCTTCCAGCAAAAGACAATAGCAAGCTGGACAGAAAAAAACAGAAAACAAACTAGAAGCACTTATCTAGCAGAGCAGCAGGCCCAAGGAAAGATGCAGTAGCTCAGATCCAACACTGGAACATTGACAAGGAGCAAGGAAGACAGACTCAGGTGGAGCTAAATAGCAAGGCAGCCAACGAGCTCACCAAAACACCTGAGGGAGGAAGCCCAGAGACTGCAATACCACTTGTGACCACAGAAGTGAACTCAGCCACAGAATTCACAACAGTCCACCCATCCCCACGCTGCTTCTTCACACAATTTTCCCCACTGCCCCATAATATGTAAGCACTAATCAGCTCAGTAATCGCAGCAGCAGAGTGATGAGGTCAGCAGTGTGCGACGAGTTAGATGATGAGCGCTCCCCAGCACTGCAGTGTTGCCCAGATGTATTCATTTTTTAGAGACGTGAATACATCTGAGCACATGCAAACGAGAGCTGGTGGGAAGCCGCATGCTGTGCAGCCCTGGCTTAACTATATTGACATGCTAAGGGTAGTGTAGCTCCGAGTGGGCACCCGTAATGGGCGCCCTTGAGCGAACACACCCTCTGCCCCCCAGTATCTAAGCTACTGCCCCCAGCGCATTTCCAGCCTGAGTTGCATACGGCTTCTGCCCTAGATTTCTCATGACTGGCTCATCACATCTCTACGAAGAAAGTGTCATTGTTATTGGGGGACAAGCACCTACACAGCTGCACCAGAAATTCATATGTAAAAATGTTCTGACAGATTCCCTTTAAATACTGACAAAGGCAATAATATTACAAAGCCTCTGGTTAATAATGATTTGAAGATCCTCGGCCCTGCCTGCCCTTTTCTTATATCAAAGAGAAGACAATTTGGGCTGATCCTTCTCCACCGCTTGAAGGAGAGTGAGACAAATTCCCAGTGCAGATAAACAGCTGCATTTCCTGCAATTAGCAATGATGAGGAAGGTCGTGATAACTTTGCTCACAGGAATGCCATATTTCATCACTGCTTTCCCCAGTCGCACATACTTCAAGGTTAACCTTTTATGTTCCGAAAAAGGCTCTTTCTAATGGGCTTCAGACACCTGAAGCAGCTCTGTACTGATGGCGATAAAGTGGTTAACCTCCCACCTTGTTATATAGATATTGCTTGTAAGAGGCTTAGTGGTTGCAGAAGAGATACAACTGGAAAGTAAAGGAAGCAGGTTCAATAAGGGTGGGAGAGAAAAGATAAGTAAACATCTGGGGTTTCTTCAATATCTATAGCTCCAACTTCACCATCCTTAAGAATATTTGAGTTTCTAGACTCTGAACTCACTTCGTGTTTTAAGTTCATCATAAGTAAAAAGTAATTGAAAAAACCCTCTAAATGTGTAATTAAATGCCACACTTTGTTCCAACATCTACGTGAAACTTAAGTACAAATTTCAAAATTTTACAAATGTTTTCGTGTGATTTCTTCTTTTTTTCTATATATAAAGTGACAGTAACCATGTGATAGGTGATAAATAGTGTTGAGCATTCCGATACCGCAAGTATCGGGTATCGGCCGATACTTGCGGTATCGGAATTCCGATACCGAGATCCGATACTTTTGTGGTATCGGGTATCGGTATCAGATACATAGAGATGTGTAAAATAAAGAATTAAAATAAAAAATATTGATATATTTACCTCTCCGGCGGCCCCTGGACTCAGCGCGGGTAACCGGCAGGCTTCGTTGTTCAAAATCAGCGCTTTTAGGACCTGAGAATCACGTCCCGGCTTCTGATTGGTCGCGGGCCGCCCATGTGATCGCCAGGCGACCAATCACAAGCCGCGACGTCTTTGAAAGTCATTAACGCGCTCATTTTTAAAAATGAGCGCGTTAATAGCTTGCGGTGACGTCGCGGCTTGTGATTGGTCGCGGCCACGCGACCAATCACAAGCCGCTACGTCTTTGAAAGTCATTAACGCGCTCATTTTTCAAAAATGAGCGCGCTAATAGCTTGCGGTGACGTCGCGGCTTGTGATTGGTCGCGTGGCGGTCACATGGGCGGCCCGCGACCAATCAGAAGCCGGGACGTGATTCTCAGGTCCTAAAAGCGCTGATTTTGAACAAAGAAGCCTGCCGGTTACCCGCGCTGAGTTCAGGGGCCGCCGGAGAGGTAAATATATCAATATTTTTTATTTTAATTCTTTATTTTACACATCCCTATGGATCCCAGGGCCTGAAGGAGAGTTTCCTCTCCTTCAGACCCTGGGAACCATGAGAATACCTTCCGATACTTGATGTCCCATTGACTTGTATTGGTATCGGATATCGGTATCGGCGATATCCGATATTTTTCGGGTATCGGCCGATACTATCCGATACCGATACTTTCAAGTATCGGACGGTATCGCTCAACACTAGTGATAAATGAATATTCATGGGAAATCCCAGTGGTGACTCGCACTGATCACAAGAAACCCAAAGTCCTCTGTGTGAAGCACTGATGAGCCGCTGCGACTACAGCTCCATTAACTGTCCATTTGCTTACAATCTGAATTAATCACAGCTAAAGGAGTTGTCCAGTACTAGGACAACCCCTTCTCAATCTGAATGTTTGTCCCCATTAAAATAAAACCACGTATACTTAACTACTGTTCCGTTGCCATTCCAGTGGTGTCGGCACTCGCATTCCCAGGCTCATGTGAGGTTATGTCACGTGAGTCCTGAGCCCAATTAGCGCTGGCATCACTATCCCCGCCTTTGTCGTATAAGTAATCATGAGTAGATGAGCAGTCAGCCACATCTCTCGCTTCCTCTTGATTAATTATACATCCAAAGGCGGGAAGAGTGACCTCAGCGCTGATTGGGTGCAGGGCACACGTGTCATAACAACCTCACATGAGCCTGGGAATGCAAGTGCGGAGACCATGTTGGAATGGCGCTGGAACAGGAGGGGAGTATAAGTGTTTTTACTTTAACGGGGAAAATGATCAGATTCAAAATGGGTTGTCCTAGTAGTGGACACCCCTTTTTTAGGATGGTGGTTACACATGTTTAGCAAGGCTTCACTCACTAACTTTGATCCCACCATTCTCAGGATAAGTAGGGGTCCCTGTAGCTAGATGTGACGAGACAGCATTTATTCTTAATTATGGCAGATGTAAATTCCATATGCCCAGAATCGTGGTCTATTGTCTGAATTATTTATTCTTCTTGTAGGTTAAATTGATATTTGAGTGGTTTTTATTTACCTCTTATATCAGCTCCTAGAGTTTACTGTACAGTTATCTTTGCAAATAGGGATGCAGGGTCACTGAACAATGATGTTTGCTGATATGTTGATTACACATTATACCAGGTCTTGCAGTTTATTGACTTGCAAATATTGAAGTATAAACTATAAATAATCAAACAATGCGGATTAACCTCACCACCCAATACCCCTGTGAATGTTGGCTTGAAGGACAATTGTGAACCATATAAGGAGACTTTGCCATTGTTCCAAGTGACTCTGCAGGATGTCAGCTTAGGGCATCATGGCCCCAGCTGGGAGAACACAGGTCTGCTCCATTGACCATTGCTGAACCCTCAGAGGCATCTTGAAGAATCCAGGTTGGGACAATCAGGTCCCCTGGTCTCATACCTCACTGCCCTTGGTTAGCTTCCTAAGCTTGTAGTTACCTCCTTACTGTGGGGGCCCACCAAATGTGGGGTGCCACTGGTGGGGGTTGTCGGCCCTGGAAGCTGCTCTAATCCTGGCGAGTCAGCGGAAGGGTGAGACTGTAATTTGCACCATCTTGGGTATTTGCTGAGACTGTTCTATATATTTTTGTTTGTTGGAGGTTCAATAAATTTTTTGCCACGCTGTTTTACCCTCTCCAGATTTGTCTAAGTAGTATTATGCCCACAGTATAAGGAGAGCGGGCGTTCAGTCCATCAGTCAGAAAATGAAATTTGAATAAATCAGCCTGCAAGTGCAAGGCCAATTGCTGCTTAGTGTATCGATCTTCAAAATGATTGCCACCCAGTGCTACACTTATTTGCTTGATTTTTTTAATGGAGCTCATGAGACATCAAACAAGCAGATAGAGGTGGAACTAGACAAAGGATTGATGCACTAGCCGAGAATCAGGCCACCCTCCATGCACTTGCAGCTTCATTTTCATAAAGATTCAAAGTTGATTTTCTCAGTGATGGAACATCCATTTGTGGGCAGTAAGTTATGATTTAACTTATATTTTACTACCCTATATTCCCTTTTTAAATGGACATAATGCTGCTTCCGACTGTTAACCAATGGAGAGATCGTTCAGAGTGCATAATATAACATTTGCCAGATAGTAGTTATCACAGAGGGCAGTCCAGACTTGAATTGTAGCAAATGTATCACCTGAAAATTACTCATTGTTTAAACCAGTCTAAATGATAAATGTAGTTTAAAATAATTAATTTTCCATTAAACTATATTAAAAAAATAAGACTGACTTCTTGCAATTTTAATACTGTCAACTAGGCCTAATATTAGGAAAAAACTTCCTGCTATGTTCAGCGATCACAAGGCGAGCAGCAGACTGACTTACGTAGATGTATTTTCAAGGCATTCTCTGATCTGGGAAAAATCATTGTAAAGTGGAGGGAGTGGGTGAGCGGCGACCATTACCATTATAAATGGTGGAACATGTTGCCTACTGTATACAGAGGTATTATCAGCGATTGTACAGGAGTGGAAGGGGGTGAGCTGTGATATCTATTGTAAATGGTGGATCTTGCATTATCTAATGTATATAGAGGTGTTATCATTCATTCTATAGGAATGGGGAGGGGATGAGCTGTGACATCTATTGCAAGAGGTGGATCTTGCATTACCTAATGTACATAGAGGTGTTATCGTTCATTGTGCAGGAGTGGGAGGGCTGAACTGTCACAAATATTGTTAATGGTGGATCCTGCATTATCTAATATAAGGTAAAGGTCTTATCTGTCATTTTAATCCTGCCTTTAATAACAATGGTTGCTGAAAAGTCTTCTGTGTAGAACAGGAGATGTGAGTCTAGTACTAGGTAATGTGAACATTATAAGTTTTATATATATACTAGCTGTACTTTCCTGCTTCGCCCGGGTTAATAACTGCTGTTAGTAAAATAGAATGTGTTAACAAAAATTTATTCTGCACACAAAAACCACAAAACAAATAGAGAGAAATGTAATTATTAAAAGGCAAAAACTAAGCTAATAGAAGCATTTCACAACATATATTTCAACACCAGAGATATTCCACACAGATGTAAAGTTCATTGGACCTTGAGGAAGCAGCTCTTGTTTTCATGTCTGCAAGCCTTACTTCCCTCTCCTCAGAAAGTTCATTGGCCCTGGAGGAAGCAGCTCTTGTTCTCTTGTCTCCAAGTCTCCCCTCTGATCAGAAAGTTCATTGGCTCTTGAGGAAGCAGCTGCTGTTCTCATGTGTGTCAACCTTGTTTCTATGTCCTCACATTTTTCATTGGCTCATAATGCAGCTTTTCTTTTCGCATCAGCTGATATTCCTGTCACGGAATTCCTTTTCTTATGAGGCATTATTGTGGTAAAAATAGTCTGTAACTGGCAGTTTCTATATCCTCTCACATAGAGGTAATGTGAGTGACATCAGCCTTTCCACCAACACACCCTAACTGACATGCTTTTACCTCACACAAGCTTTGTTATACTGAGAATGTCCTTTGTTGCCTATATTAACCAATCAGAGCTCACATTAATTAACTGTAGCAAAATAGAAGCCGAGCTGTGATTCGTTGCTATTGGCAGCCTGATAAATCCCCAGCCGACAGGAAGCCGTCCCCCTGGCAGTATATATTAGCTCACACATACACATAATAGACAGGTCATGTGACCGACAGTTGCCGTATTTCCTATATGGTACATTTGTGGCTCTTGTAGTTTGTCTACTTATTAATCAGATTTTTATTTTTGAAGGATAATACCAGACTTGGGTGTGTTTTAGGGAGAGTTTCATTTGTCAAGTTGTGTGTGTTGAGTTGCGTGTGGTGACATGCATGTAGCAACTTTTGTGAGATGAGTTTTGTGTGGCAACATGCGTGTAGCAACTTTTTGTGTGTCGAGTTGCATGTGACAGGTTAGTGTAGCAAGTTGTGTGCAGCAAGTTTTGCGCATGGCGAGTTTTTCGCGTGGCGAGTTTTATGTGTGGTACGTTTTGAGTATGTGCAAGTCTTGTGTGAGGCAACTTTTGCATGTGTTGCAACTTTTGTGCATGTGGCAATTATTCTGCGTGTGCAAGTTTTGCATGTGGTGAGTTTTCCATGAGGTGAGTTTTGCGTGTGGTGAGATTTACATATGGCGAATTTTGCGCATGGCGAGTTTTGAGTGGCGACTTTTGTGTTTTGACTTTTATGTGGCGAAGTTGGTGTATGTGTGGTGAAATGTGTGCTGAGGGTGGTATACAGTATATGTTCAAGCACGTGGTAGTGTGTGGCACATTTTGTGTGTGTGTGTTCATATCCCCGTGTGTGGTGAGTATCCCATGTCGGGGCCCCACTTTAGCAACTGTACGGTATATACTCTTTGGCGCTATTGCTCTCATTCTTTAAGTCCCCCTTGTTCACATCTGGCAGCTGTCAATTTGCCTCCAACGCTTTTCCTTTCACTTTTTCCCCATTATGTAGATAGGGGCAAAATTATTCGGTGAATTGGAACGCGCAGGGTTAAAATTTCACCTCACGACATAGCCTATGACGCTCTCGAGCTCCAGACGTGTGACTGTTTAGATGCCAATCCCAGACATACACATATACATACAGTACATACATACACTCACACACACATGCAGCTTGATATATTAGATATATATATATATATAGTGTATATATATATATATATATATATATATATATATATATATATATATATATATATATATACATATATATATATATATATATATATATATATATATATATATATATACACACACCGTATTTTTCGGACTATTAGATGCACCGGACCATAAGACGCGCCCCAAATTTGGGGTGAAAATTGCAGAACAAAAGATTTTTCATAAGATGGGGGTCCGTCTTATTGTCCGAATTTACAGTATCTTACCTGAGGGCTGGCGGTGGCAGAGCAGGGTCACAGGAGGCAAGGTGTCGGCAGAGGTGGGGTGATGCTGGGATGAGGAGGTGCTGGGATGAGAAGGTGCTGGGATCAGGAGGTGCTGGGATCAGGAGGTGCTGGGATCAGGAGGTGCTGGGATCAGGAGGTGCAGTGAGAGGTATGGCGTGAGAGGGGTCCCAGGCTTACCGTGCAGGCAATGCAGGCTTACCGTGGCGGCAGAGGTGCGGTGGCAGAGGAGGCATAGTAAGCGGGGTCACTTTCCCCGGTATGGTGATGCAGCAGCCCGGTAAGCAGCAGAGCCGGGTGAATCCTGTTGTTATCGGTGGGCGCGGCCATCTTCCTGAGGCCGCGCGTGTGCAGATGAAGCGCTCTGCTTCCCGGGGCTTCAGGAAAATGGCCGCGGGAGGCCGCGCGTGCGCAGATGGAGATCGCGGCGGCCATTTTCCTGAAGCCCCGGGAAGCAGAGCGCTCCATCTGCGCACGCGTGGCCTCAGGAAAATGGCCGCCACCACCGACAACAACAGGATTCACCCGGATCTGCTTCATACCGGGCTGCTGCATCACCTCACCGGAGAAAGGGACCCCGCTTACTGCGCCTCCTCTGCCGCCACACCTCTGCCGCCACACCTCTGCAACCGCACCTCTGCCGCCACGGTAAGCCTGCATTGCGACTATTAGACGCACCCCCCATTTTCCCCCCTTTTTTGGGGGGGAAAAAGTGCGTCTTGTAGTCTGAAAAATACGGTATATATATATATATATATATACATACACTGCTCAAAAAAATAAAGGGAGCAGTCAAATAACACATCCTAGATCTGAATGAATGAAGTATTCTCATTGAATACTTTGTTCTGTACAAAGATGAATGTGCTGACAACAAAATCACACAAAAATCATCAATGGGAATCAAATTTATTAACCAATGGAAGCCTGGATTTGGAACGATATTCAAAATCAAAGTGGAAAATCAAATTGCAGGCTGGTCCAACTTTAGTGGAAATGCCTAAAAACAAGGAATGATTCTCAGTAGTGTGTGTGGCCTTCATGTGCCTGTATGACCACCAAACAATGCCTGGGCATGTTCCGGATGAGGCGGCGGATGGTCTCCTGAGGGATCTCCTCCCAGACCTGGACTAAAACATCCGCCAACTCCTGGACAGTCTGTGGTGCAACATGACGTTGGTGGATGGTGCGAGACATGATGTCCCAGATGTGTTCAATTGGATTCAGGTCTGGGGAATGGGCGGGCCAGTGCATAGCTTCAATGCCTTCATCTTGCTGGAACTGTTGACACACTCCAGCCACATGAGGTCTGGCATTGTCCTGCATTAGGAGGAACCCAGGGCCAACCGCACCAGCATATACTCTTACAAGGGGTCTGAGGATCTCATCTCGGTACCTAACGGCAGTCAGGCTACCTCTGGCGATCCCATGGAGGACTGTGCAGCCCTCCAAAAAAATGCCACCCCACACAATTACTGACCCACTGCCAAACCGTTCATGCTGAAGGATGTTGCAGGCAGCAGATTGCTCTCCACGGTGTCTCCAGACTCTGTCACGTCTGTCACATGTGCTCAGTGTGAACCTGCTTTCATCTGTGAAGAGCACAGGGCGCCAGTGGCAAATTTGCCAATCCTGGTGTTCTATGGCAAATACCATGCATCCTGCATAGTGATGTGCTGTGAGCACAACCCCCATCTGTGAACGTCAGGCACTCAGATCATCCTCATGGAGTCGGTTTCTAATCGTTTGTGCAGACACATGAACATTTGTGGCCTGATAGAGGTCATTTTGCAGGGCTCTGGCAGTGCTCCTCCTGTTCCTCCTTGCACAAAGGCTGAGGTAGCAGTCCTGCTGCTGGGTTGTTGCCCTCCTACGGCCCTCACCACGTCTCCTGGTGTACTGGCCTGTCTCCTGGTAGCGCCTCCAGCCTCTGGACACTAGGCTGACAGACACAGCAAACCTTCTTGCCACAGCTCGCAATGATGTGCCATCCTGGAAAAGCTGCACTACCTGAGCCACTTGTGTGGGTTGTAGAGTCCGTCTCATGCTACCACGAGTGTGAAAGCACAACCAACATTCAAAAGTGACCAAAATATCAGCCAGAAAGCATTGGTACTGAGATGTGGGCTGTGGTACCCACCTGTAGAAACACCCCTTTATAGGGGGTGTCTTGATAATTGCCAATAATTACCATCTGTTGTCTGTTCCATTTGCACAACATCATGTGAAATTGATGGAAAGTTTGATTTCATAGAAGTTTGATTTACATGGAGTTATATTCTGTTGTTTAAGTGTTCGCTTTATTTTTTTGAGCAGTGTATATATATATATATATATATATATATATATATATACAGTATATATATAATGTGTTTACTAAGTGATATGGGAAATAAAACAAAAATCCTTATAAAAATTTGTGAACAAATGGAACAATGGAACATAAAAGTCCATTTTAAACTCTAGGGACTCATCTTCTGATGGCATATTCGTTTTAAAAATGCACCTTGTAAAGAAATGAGTGCACAAAGATCTGTAGAAATGTCTTTGGAAAAAGAGCCGATTCGTGTGCACATATGTGGATACCGTGTACATACACAACACCTCAATACTGGAAAGTTACATCTATAAACATATCGGAGTACCCATGCCAATAGGGTTAAAATTAACACAGATATACATCAATCCTATATTGAATTCTCGACCCACTCTGGTTTGGGCCCCAAAATAATTTTAATGAAACCCCCCGATAGGAGGGGAGACCCTTTTTATTAAATTTACGCAGGAGCTGGCACAAGTCTGTGCAAAAAGATCAAATTTCCCGGCTCGCAATGCGGCCCGACAGTGAACTCCCAATCACGTTTCCAACGGACCCCCCCTCGTCCCACCCCTCCTCTTCCTCACCCTGACCTGCACCACTGGGAAAGGGGATTGTGTGATTGATCCCTAAGATGGTATTCATTCTCTCCTCTGCTTTCTACCTTCTATCTCACTTATTCTTCATGTTGTTTTTTTTCACTCTTACTCCCTGAGAGACAGGGCAGAACGAAGAACTTTTGGTCCGTTCAACATCCAATCCCTTTTAAGTCACAGGGAAATCTGCTCCGCCAGAAAGTTCAGAGCTGCCAGATTTAATAAGTCCACAGAAATATTCAGATGAAAAGTGCTTGGAGCGATCCTAGGAGGAAGCCAGCGCCTCACCCCTAGTTTAACGTTATGATCCTTATCATAATTAATTCAATAAACCCGTAATGTACTTCAACCTAGGCATAGAGAATAATATTCTGTCCTGAGTGGTGTTTGCTTTCATGCAGAGATATTTCAGCCTGGGCCTGATCTCTCTCTGTGCTTGTAATGAACCCCAGACCGGCTCTGGAACCAGGCACACAACCACACGTTCCTTCCAAACTGCTTTCTAAGTGGGAGATGGCAGAGGTGTAAATATCCGAGCGGGTGTTTGTTCACAGATGTCTAGAATCATCTTCCTATATGTGGTTTTCTATCCTGGATTCATATACTAAATGCTACAGCCATCACCCGTTTCCAGCAAAGCTAAACAGAATGTGAGGGTCTAAAAGAGCATCATTCTTTTTTTTTTTTTTGAGTGAATTTCCTGAGCTGAAGAGTTCAGAGCTGTATTCATAATTCTGCACGCTTAGAGCTGTACTCATCCAGCAGTCCTTGCGGATTCATTGTCTGCACTTAGCCGCCTCTTGGGATTTGCAGTGTAATCTTTACATTAGGCATTGTGAGGTAATCTAATCAAAGAAAACTAACTGGATTATAGGAGCTCAGATAAGCCGCTAAGGATACGTCTGATGACAAGCTTGCTGACTGTTTCTAAGGACGCCAAAGTTAAACATTGAATGGAGCGCTAGCTAGGGCCAGTGCTAGATAAGTAATGCAGTGTATTTAGATAGTTGCTTCCATTTTAACACGTCATACATATGAGGCTGTAAAATGGAACTGGAATGTACTGTCGTCACAGGCTTTAAAAAGTAATTCAACTTTTCGAAAACTTTAGAGTTGTTGTGATCGAAAGACCCTGACCCCCATCGATCCATCAAATCAAGAGGCAGAAGCTCTAAGCTTATTTAATCTCTGACCATGAATATAGTTGTGTACAGGCTCAATTGATAGACCGGGGTACTAAGACATTAGATGGCGGTTGGCCCATTGATGCTTTGGATGCTCGTTCAGCTGACAGCCAGCTACCACTATCAGCCGACTATCACATACATAGGAGAGCTTGTTTGGCCACCGACTGACACGTTGGCTGGAAGATTTTCAATGCAATTGGCAGTCCAAAATTGGACATGTGCGACTGACTTCTCCCTCGACCATCAGCCAACTGGCGCCACCATACACATTATACTGTTTGCTGAGCCCGTTGATGGCTCTGGATTCAGCTAACATTAGTCAAATGTCTATGGTGGGCCCTACGTTTGTACACCTCGCTACTTGTGCCCCAAGGAAACGTATTTCTGTCCCTATATTTGAGTGATCCATGGGAGTCTTAAATGGAACCTGTCACCCCGTTTTTTCAGATTGAGCTATAAATACTGTTAAATAGGGCCTGCGCTGTGCGTTACTATAGTGTATGTAGTGTACCCTGATTCCCCATGTATGCTGAGAAATACATTACCAAAGTCGCCGTTTTCGCCTGTCAATCAGGCTGGTCTGGTCAAGTGGGCGTGTTCACAGCGCTCTTTTCTTCCCCAGCTTTCCGTTGGTGGCGTAGTGGTGTGCGCATGTCCAAGGTCCGAATTCCCTGCGCCCACGTGAAGACACAGCGCGCGATCTGCGCTGTCATCCCTTTCATCGGTGGGGGCGGCCATCTTCCTGGGGCCGCGCGTGCGCAGATGGAGTGCTCTGCTGCACGGGGCTTCAGGAAAATGGCCGCGGGATGCCGCGCGTGCGCACAAGAGATCGCGGCGGCCATTTTCCCAAAGCCGAGATGCAAACTCGGCTTTGGGAAAATGGCCGCCGCGATCTCTAATGCGCACGCGCGGCATCCCGTGGCCATTTTCCTGAAGCCCCGTGCAGCAGAGCACTCCATCTGCGCACGCGCGGCCCCAGGAAGATGGCCGCCCCCACCGATGAAAGGGATGACAGCGCAGATCGCGCGCTGTGTCTTCACGTGGGCGCAGGGAATTCGGACCTTGGACATGCGCACACCACTACGCCACCAACGGAAAGCTGGGGAAGAAAAGAGCGCTGTGAACACGCCCACCTGACCAGACCAGCCTGATTGACAGGCGAAAACGGCGACTTTGGTAATGTATTTCTCAGCATACATGGGGAATCAGGGTACACTACATACACTATAGTAACGCACAGCGCAGGCCCTATTTAACAGTATTTATAGCTCAATCTGAAAAAACGGGGTGACAGGTTCCCTTTAAGACATAGCCCCCCAAATGATCAAACGTTCTGGCATGTATCTATAACATGTGAAAAAGTATACCATATAATCGTTTAGGGTTTTGCTAGTTTTGTATCAAGAGCGTTCTGTTTTAAAGGAAAATTCCGATGTTTCACATAGTCCGCCATTTGTAAAGAGACTGAATTTCCAGAGATAAGAATACACATGGGAAATATAATAATAATACATTTCATTTCAGAGTTTAGCTGATGCGCTGAAAGCCAAAGACTAAGGGCTCATACTCACTTGCGAGAAAAGCGGACGAGTGCAATCCGATAAAAAATCGGATTGCACTCGGACAAATGTTATTCAATGGGTGACATCTCATCTGCGATTTTTTTTCTCAGTCCGATTTCAGCTGAGAAAAAATCGCAGATGTGATGTCACCCATTGAATAACATTGGTCCGGATGCAATCCGATTTTTTTTATTGGATTGCACCTGTCCTTTTTTCTCGCAAGTAAGTATGAGCCCTAAAGCAGAGCTGAGTAGGTAATACATAATGGCAGGCTTTGTAACTTGTGTGGTGGGTTGCACAGTGTACTTTCACCCTCCTACCTGAGGTGGGCGCTGACACTGGAGGCTTGTAGATCGGTTGGCGGTGTAGCTTAACCATCGAGCCCAGTGATGGATGCACCTACAGTCCACCATAACTGGTCAACACTATTGGCAATACGAAGACCAATGCAAGTGCAAAGTGTAGTACAGATGTTTTCATGGTGGTCCATGTGTAAAAATATTCAGCATGAGCTCCTCTGACTCACACGGTCTGTGCTTTTACTGGATGTAAAATACTGTATTCGGTCTTGCATACATTTTTATAGAGGATCTGTCACGTGCCATTCATGTGTGTTTTTTGTACGTAGTTCATTCCTTTGCTGCCCTGAATCTGGCCTTGTTCTTCTTTTGCCTCTATTTCTAGGATTTGTCCCTCTCTTTCCTGTATGTAAATCTAGTCTTTTTAGCCAAGTGGGTGCAGTCTTCAGCTGTTACCTATGAAGGAAGATGCCCTGTTGGAGGAAGACACCCAGTTGTCTAAAAGAATAGATTTATATACAAGGAGACAAGGTCATATTTTAGGAACAGAGAGGCTTAGGCACAAAAAAATAAACAATGCCAGTTTCAGAACAGCAGTATAAACATCAGGAAAAAAATTACATATTTCTGGCAAGTGATAGGTCCTCTATAATTTTTGATATGCAAAAACAGAAGGCACGAGGATGTCAAAAGTGGACACATGGATGACATGAGCATTACAATGCAGAAAACACATTGCTACGTTTTTTTCCTTACCACCCTTTGAACCTGGTCTTCAGTGAACTTTTTCCCCCGTTCAACTTGTATTATCAACAGGATTGTGTTGGTGAAATGTTTTAGATTTTAGGAGAGCTGTCATTACTACTATTATACCAAAAGCAAAGACAATGATATAGTTTCAGGTCATCAGCCTGAAGAAAAATTAGCACCTCAAGTCCACTATTGATGGTGGGGCATGGAGTCAGCTGTGTATGAGTGACATTTCAAATAATGAATA
Organism: Ranitomeya imitator; assembly: GCF_032444005.1. Lineage (NCBI taxonomy): Eukaryota > Metazoa > Chordata > Amphibia > Anura > Dendrobatidae > Ranitomeya > Ranitomeya imitator. The sequence goes on along the minus strand of NC_091286.1, from coordinate 575,851,188 downwards.
CTAGAGCTGATCCAGTACACATCCATTGGAAAAAGCATCGAAAAGGTTTATTCCATTGATTAAAATCCACGGCAGTAAAAAGGTACAACCTCAACTTTAACGCATTTCGAGATCTCATATCAGGTCAACCCTCATATGAGGTTTGAAACGCGTAAACCTTTGATGTTATACCTTAGTTTATAGCCAACGGACGCGTGCTGGATCAATACCACTAAACATTGCTACTGTAATACAGAGGATTTTACATAAGGAAAATCCACCTGATATGGGAGCATGACTTAACATTCGATACAAAAATGGGATAAAATCAATCATTGGAACCCATCATACTTGGGTGCTGGCCATGTATTCCCTGCGGAGTTGATCATTTGAATCACTGAGTCGATAACAAATCTGTAAAATATAGATATCCACCATGACACATACTTTACCGAATGACTATTCGGCCAAGGACCGCAGTCTAGTGATCATTTGTAATGTCCGTCAATTTCATATTTCCCAATTAATCTGAATGGAATGCTACCTTGTGCTATAGCGGCCTCAGTAAACGTGATACTCCTGGACCCGGAGACACATGTGTAATTACCATGTTACCTCCATTCCTACTAGCTGGAGCTTGCAGCTATAGACTCCGGCGAGATGGAGTTTAATCTCTTCTGACACTGAGGTGGGTCAGCCGAAAGCTAGAGGTGAAAGTGGTGTTGGCAATTGTAGAATTCATAACTTCAAACAGATGACTGGAGACTTTTCCTATGACCTGTCCGGGTGAAGAAGTTTACTGGGGTCTACTGGGACAAACATTAACCCTTTATCTACAACACGGCGGCGTTCAGGATCAGGCTGGGACTCCAGAGGTTAAGCAAAGTGCAATTCTTTCATGCAAACGATCAGAAACTGAAAGTGGAATGAGGCAAACATGGCTGCTTCTCCAGGAAGAGAGGATGTGGACATATTTTGGCTCTCAGCGAGATATTGAGGCCAAGTAAATATTCCTTCAGAAAATGGAAAGCAGCTTTTATTTACATAATGTAGCAGAAAGATCAAAAATTCACCCAGGAGGCTGCTTACGTCCAAGTACCAAAAGGGACTAAATATAGTTTTTGATGATATTTATTAAAATACTGTATAAATGGAGAATGAAATGTCAGAAATGACTGAAAAATATTTCATATCGTCTAGTAGCCCATGAGCATGTGCACAAGGCATCTTTTTCAGGAGATTAAAAACAATTGTTTTTGAGGAGGAAGATGTTTCAGGAAGCTCTCCTTTTCTCTGCAGTTTCTTAAAAGTGACGTATCTTTTTTAGTGTTTTTTGGTTGTTTCCTGAGTGTGTTTTTGATGTTTTTGACTGCCGCTGTTTTTTTTTTTTTTTTCACTTTTCCAGCATTCTTGGGTCATTATTATTACCAGCATTATCTAAACTTTAAAAAAAAACTCTATTCAACAATGAAATAATTGCTAATCAGTTTTTGAAAAATGCTGACAAAGTGCTCAGAAAGACGCTCCGGGGTTTTCCACATGTTTCTGAGCCTTCCCATAGGATAGTATTGTATAGTATAGAAAGGACACGCCTGATGAATCAGCTCATCTCTTTAAACCGGTTGATGCCTTTGGAAACCTTTAGTCCTTAAAAGACACCGAAAAGCCTGAATTTATGAGTAACAAGAAGTTTTTAATTAATATGTTTATTCCTTTGAGTGCTTTTCCAGATGGGTTTCCAAGAGGACGCAACAAAAAAAAAGAAAGTGGTAGACATTGTTAGCACCAAAGATATGGGGGGGGGGGGGGGAGGGGGGGTAGTTCTAACACTTCCCTGGGATATCTAACTTTCATGCCAAGGGACTTGTGAGTGTAACAGTCTGTGAATGGCCACTGATTGGCTGCAGGACTCACTTGTCACACCAGGGTCACGCGAGCACTGGGAGAGCTAGCACCGACATTGATGGAACAGTACCATTGCAGGAGGTGAGCATTTTTTATTTTACATTGAGGAACACAGGTCTAGGAGTGCATGGTAAATAAGCAGTTTATTAACCCTTCAAGTGCTTCACAGGAATTAATGGAATGTTGAAGGAAAAAAATTGAAAAAGAACATGTAACTTTTTTCTCAAAACTTTTCATTTTAGGCCCAATTTTTTTTTTCAAAAGAGTAAAAAGAGAAAATGGACCCCAAAATTTGTTGTGCAGTTTCTCCTGAGCATGCCAATATCCCATATGTTTGGGAAAAACTACTGTTTGGGCGCACGGCAGAGCTCGGAAGGGAAGGAGCGCCATTTGACTTTTTGAAAGAAAATTTGCTGGAATCATTAGGCGATGCCGTGTCGCATTTGGAGACCCTGATGTGCCTAATCAGTGGAATCCCAACACAAGTGACCCCATTTGGAAAACTAGTCCCCTCACGGAATGTATTTAGATGTGTGGTGGGCACTTTGAATCCCCAGGTGCTTCAAGGAAGTTTATAAGGTAGAGCTGTGAAAATGAAAAAAAAATCTAAATTTTCCCAGAAAAATGTTTTTAGCCTCAATTTTTTTATTTTCACAATGGCAACAGGAGAAATTGCACCATACAATTTGTTGTGCAATTTCTCCTGAGTACATCTATAGCCCATATGTGGTTGAAAACTACTTTTGAGGCACAGTGCAAAGCTCAGAAGGGAAGAAGCGCCATATTGGAGTTCAGATTTTTCTGGAATGGTTTGTGGGTGCCATGGCACATTGGTCAAGCCCCTGAGGAGTTAAAACCACAGAAACTCCCCATAAGTGATGTAATTTTACAAACTACACCTCTCAATGAATTCATCTAGGGGCGCAGTGATCATGACACCACATGTGCCTCACAGAATTTTATATTGCATTTTTACAATTAAAATGTTGTTTTAGCCCCAAATTTTAAATTTTTATAAGGGTTAGTAGGAATGAATGGACTTCTCAGTTTGTTGTGCAATTTCTCCTAACTGTACCAATACCCTACATGTAATCGGTAACTGCTTTTGAGGCATTGCAGAAAACTCAAAATGGAAGGGGCGACATAATTTAGTGCAGATGGTTTGCGAGTGCCATGGCAGAATGGGAGAGCCCATGAGGTGCCAGAATGTCAGAATCCCCCATAAATGACCCCATTTTACAAACTACACCTCTCAATGAATTAATCTAAGGATGCAGTGAGCATATGGACACCATGGATGTGTCTTTATACCAATGGGCAATGAAGAAAAAATATTTTCCGGCATATAAGACTACTTTTTAACCCCTGAAAATCTTCTTAAAAGTCGGGGGTCGTCTTATACGCCGGGTTTCGTCTTGTACGCCAGGTGTATATGGTGGGTGGGGGGGACTGGTCCCGATGACGGAGGGGCGTCTCACAAGAAAGTGTGAGTGGAGTATGCCCCATTACCATTACCGGGAGATGAGATCTGAATCTGAGCATGCGCCGCCCCCAGCGGCCATTTTCCCGGAGGCCACCGCATCGCAGCAATGGAGCTGCCTGCGCCTCGGGGCTTTCAGGAGATGCCGGAGGAGCCCCGACTGACTCTGCATGAAGATACGCCGCCGCTGCCGCCCCACAGCACAGAGCCCCGACGCTGCACGAAGAGGAGCCGCCGCCCCACAGCACACACGCGGCACAAAGAGGAGCAGCCGCCGCTCCCCAGCACCCCATGCTGACGCTGGCTGCAGCTACAATGTGAGGTAATGGGGCATACTCCACTCACACTTTCTTGTGAGACGCCCCCTCCGTCATCGGGACCACTCCCCCCCCAAAAAGGCACATTAGTCACCGGCCCTATAAGACGACATACAGCGTATAAGACCACCCCCGACTTTTAAGAAGATTTTATATTTTAACTGGAAAAGTTGGGGGGTCGTCTTATACGCCCCCAGTCGTCTTATACGTCGGAAAATACGGTACATTTTTGCCACAAAAATGTAGTTTTATCATCAGATTTTACATTTTTCCAAGGGGAAATGAGTAAAAATGGCTTGACAATGTGTCACATAATTTCTCCTGAACATGGAAATACCCCATATGTGGCTGTAGAGTACTGATTAGCCATACGGCAAAACTCGGGTGGAGCAGAGCACTATTTGCCTCCTGGTGCTCAGATTTTCTTAGAATAGTTTGCGGACTCCATATACAGAGCCCCTAAGGCTAGGTTCACACTAGCGCTGCGCCGCCCTGCGTCGGCGACGCGACGCACGTAAACGCGCGCAAAAACGCACGCGTTTTGCGACGCGTGCGTCGTTTTTGACGAAAATCGGACGCACAGAAAATGCTACAATGTAGCGTTTTCTTGCGTCCGACGCTAGCGTCGGAAACGACGCACGTGGCGAAAAACGCCACCAAAACAACGCACGCGTCCCCTATGTTAAACATAGGGGCGCGTCGCCGCTGCGTCGCCGGCGCAACAGCGACGCACATTGGCGGAACGCCAATGTGAACGTAGCCTAAGTGCAAGAAGAGCAGAATACCCCTCTCAAATGACCTCATTTTGAAAATTATACCCCTTTGGGAATTTATCTACAAGTGTAGTGATGATTTGACTCCATGAGTGTTTTCTGGAAACAAGCAGCAGTGAAAATTGCAAATAAGCTATTGTAGTGCCCATACATTGCTGTGCATAGTAAGTTGTAGTAAGTTGTCCTATTCTAATGTATAATGTTCTTCTGTCAACTCACTGTCATGTCAACTATGTAATTCCTTTATGATTTTTATGATTTAAGTTGTGCTGCTGTGATACCATAATTTCCCACGGGATCAATAAAGTGTATCGTATTGTATCGTATCGTAGTACTAAGACATAGAGACATGGAACCATAAGTTAGGCGGGCTCTCATCATTACAGAAATGCCAAACGTGGATACTAAATGTGGTTTAGACACACTGGGTGTCATGCCCTCAGCCGCAGGTCCAGTCTCCTCTGCGCAGGGAGGCCAGCGCCTATTACACAGCTTTGCTCACCCTGTCCATGGCTCCAGACATTCAGCGGCTCCTTTCTCTGCTAAGAACCTGCATCCTCTTGGCAGGTATCCTGGAAATGCTCTTAGGAGCCGCGCCCCGCTTCCTGCACATACTTAAAACAGCAGGACACCTGTTCGCTATTAGGGCTGTCTGTGTCATGATGCTCTGTGCATAAAAAGCACCCTCCCCTTGTGGGAGGTGCCTGGGCAACGTGTTCATTCTCTGGATAGTTGCCCCAGTTTCAGGCCACACTCTGCTGTGCTCTGCACCTTAATGATACCTCTATTTTCACAGAGTCCTCTTCTGGCGATTCCCATCCTGGACTCCTCTGGTCTCTCCGGTTCCCACTCCAAGTTGTCTTGCCTCTTCTCATGGAACCCTCCTGACCCAGCTACCGGTGGGATCAACCTTTCTGGACTTCATGGAGCTCCTGGGATTCTCTCCACCAGCAGGCCCAAGTATTCTACTGTGTTGCTAGATTGTCAGTACAGGTCGTCCTCTGGTCCTGCTTTCGTGGCATTCAGGCCACCTGGTGTTGTGACGGGGGAATCCCTGTATAGGGGTACACCTAGCCCGGTGCTCCACAAAGTGGTACAGTGTTATGATCCAGAGGTTCTTTCCCTCTGACTCAGTTTTCCTTTTTGTTTTTACTATGTTAATAAATAGCTTTTGGTTTATGAGATCCACTCTCCTGTCTTTTGAGTATCGGGTATACAGCTGCCACTGCACCATCAGTGGTCTAGTGAGTCCACTATACTTTGTCCCACCCTGTGGCCGTGGGCGTTACACTGGGGCTCAGAAGGGAGTGGGGAATTTAGATTTCGGAGTGCAATACCTGTTGAATTCCTTTTGAGGGGTGAGGAACCATAGTGCTTTTCAAGAGCCTTTGTATGATCAGTAATGTGGAAGCCCCCTATATTTACGTTAACAGATATCTTGAGGCAGCGGAGTTACTCTGGACTCCTTTTGGCCTCTGGTCAGTGGTTTCCTTTTCAAAGATGAACAAAACTGTGGCTGATGACCCTTTTATGCACGCATAAAAAGACAGACACAGATGGATCACAGGCCAGATGGCGTCCACAGTGCCTCCATTGACCTCATTATAGGGAATCTTTCTTCTGTCTGTATCACGTATTTCAGAGATTTACACGAAAGCCCCACTGTAAGCGCTCAGCGCAGAGCACAGGATAAATGTGTTCCGAGCCTTACTGTGATGTTTGGGAGGCAGAATGAAAAAATCAACAGCAGGCGAAGAATTGGTTTTATTTATTTTTTACGTCATTCCTCGTGCGGTATAAGTGATTAGACTACTTTATTTTTCAGATCGGTGCCATAGCAACGATACAAGATTTACATTGTTTTTTTATGTTTGGCTGCTGTCACAGCCAAACATAAAAAAACACTACTAGTGGGCTAGTATGATTACAGCGATACCACATTAACATAATTTTTTTATGTTTTGACGCTTTTACGCGATAAAAACAATTTTATGGAAAAATATAATTATTTTTGCATCGCTTTGTTCTGAGCGCTATAACTTTTTTATTTTTCTGCTTATGGAGCTGTATGGTGGCTTGTTTTTTGCAGGACAAGATGATGCTTTCAGTTATACCATTGTTATTTACATTCGTCTTTTTGATCACGTATTATTCCATTTTTAGTACGGTGATATGAAGAAAAAGGATAGATTTTTGCCTATTGATAAGTGTTCACTGAATGGGTTAACTAGTGGGGCAGTTTTATAGGTCAGGTTATTCCGGATGCAGTGATACCAAATATGTGTACTTTTTTTGTTAATTCTTTTTCATAAAATTATTTATGTATGGGTACAATATATATTTTTTATTTTGTGATTATTTTTTTTTTTTTTTTTTTTTTTACTTTTCACTTTCAGCAGTCTGATTACAGCTATAAACCATAGCAGGGCAAGAGCATTGCTATGTTTTATAACTGTCATTGCTGCAGACACGAGCTAGTTAGATCAGGCACTGCTCATGGTCAAGCAAGCTTGCTAGTGCGTGGGGAATCGGATGTCATCATAACAACATCTGGTCATCATGGCAACAATCGGTCCTTCACTATGACATCGCGGGGGAGCGAATCGGAAGGCAGAATCCAAATGCTGCAAGCGATATCGACTGCAGCATTTAGAGCAGTGTTTCTCAACTCCAGTCCTCATGAGCCACCAACAGGTCATGTTTTCAGGATATCCTTAGTATTGCAAAGGTGAGAATTTCATCACCTGCTCAAGCATTAATTCTCTCACCTGGGCAATACTAAGGAAATCCTGAAAACATGGCCTGTTGGTGGGCCTTGAGGAATGGAGTTGAGAAACACTGATTTAGAGGGTCAAACTACTGGGAGCGGTGCAGGCACCACTCCTGGCAATGAGTGCTGGGTGTCAGCTGTCATGTCAGTAAGTACCTACCAACGAGGACGGACGTATGGGTACTTTCAAGGTCATGGAAGAGTTAAAAAGCCAATTAGCCATGACAGGGAGAGACCTGACTAGTGTGTGATGTGGTCCCCAGCTTTTAAAACTACATTTTTTTGTGAAATTTCGCATTTCATAGTAAAATATACATGGCAGCAATAATGCAGCCAGGTTCTGATTCATGCTGTCCATGGCACATGCGGCATGACTCTAATGGCAGGCTCCCTTTCAAAGGAATCTGTAGTAGGGTGCAGGGTTGAGTATGTGACCACGGAACAGACAGACCAACTGTTGAGGGGAATTTATTAACAGGAGTAAGATTCTCCTCGCAGGGAGTAAACATCACCTCCTCTTCATTTTGACTGGGTGCTCTGCAGTTGTAGCATGCAGGCAGTCTTCTTCGCCGAGCGGCACTAGTCTCACTTTGGGGGCCGGTCTCTCTTTCTTGCAACGGAGGGCTGTACTCTGCAGCAGGGGTCTTCTCATATTCAGCTACTTCCTCACAGACTCGCTTAACCTCCTTCTTCAAGTCTTCAACCCATTGAGGGGCAGTAACCTCCCCACTCCAGACCTTCCCCACCGGCACTATCACCCCTGGCTCTTGCTCGCGCGTGTGTGCCTCACTCCCGACCTCAGAGAAAGTCATATCTGGCTTCACGTGCATGCGCTCTCGCAGGGCCTGTTTCATCAATACATCTCGCAAGCCTGTCACCAATTGGTCTCACAGCATAGCATCAATTGACCCCACACCTACGACGTCCTTCCGTATAATGGCAGTATGAAGCTCCTGCAGGGCATTCATATATTGCGTCACTGTCTCCCCCTCTCTTTGTACCCGGTGGAACAGCCGCATGCGCAGCTCCCCTACATCAGTGAGGTCCCCATGCGTCTCCTCAAGTATACGTAATACTTTGTCCAGGGTATCTCTCGCCTGGGGGGGTCTGAGCATAACTGAGTCCCGTGCATCCCCCTCTAGGGCCATCATAGCTATATCCGCCTGCCGAGCCGGCGTCATAGGATGTACCCGCATCATCCCTCGGATGCGCTCCGTCCAACTCCACAACATGACATTGCTCCCTGACAATTTTGGCAGGTTAACTAACATGGCTCCCAGGGAGATGCTAGACCTGGGGCCTCCCCCAACTGCTTGGTCTGCCCCTTCCGCGCTACCGTGTAACATCCTGCCGACTACGCCAAGTGTAGTAGGGTGCAGGGTTGAGTATGTCACCACGGAACAGACAGACCAACTGTTGAGGGGAATTTATTAACAGTAGTAAGATTCTCCTCACAGGGAGTAAACAGGGGGTTAATAGAGATAAAGCAAACAGTAAACAGTTAAGCCGAATCGCAACGGTTTACGAATGTTCTTGTAACTTATCAATCCAGGGAGGTCCTGACTGGAGGGTCCTTATTCCAACGTGGGTACAGTCACCAGCAGCGCTTGAAGAACCTGAAGTCTCTCCTCTGTCTCCTGGGAACTGGAGACTCCGGGGTTAATTCTCTGCAGCCTTTTCTCCCAGTGAAGCTGGAAGTCACATAGCCACTCTGCTGCAAGTCTCTATATATTAGGCTGACAGTCTCTCTCTCTCTGCAGCAAGAATACACACACTGAGCAGTTTGCTTTGTCACACTCAGGGGTTCTGGCTTGTCAGTGCGGTCACCGGGGCTGCGCACTCAGGTCACTGTAAGGGGATACGTCTTCTCTGATTATGGAGGCTTCCAAGTCCACACTCTCACATCCAGCCTTCACTACGACAGGTATCTCAGCCTCAGTGCCCTCACGGAGAGCACTCTCTCATGGGGAGCGCGGCGCTGCAGCCTGCTTTCTCTCTGGAGCGCTGCGCTGTCCCCTCTGTCTCGTGCGCTCTGCTCTCCCGCTCTTTTCTGACCACACCCCCCTCTTCCTCTCTGCTCCCAGCAGTCACATGGTCCCTTCTGTCCAGGGTAGAAAGTCTTCCCCCCAACAACCCAGCTGTCTGACTAAGTGGTTCCAGGTAAGGAGCAGGGGAAAGCAACCTCCTTACAGGGCCTTGAGGAATGGAGTTGAGAAACACTGATTTAGAGGGTCAAAATGCCGGGAGCGGTGCGGGCACCATTCCTGGCATTGAGTGCTGGGTGTCAGCTGTCATGTCAGTAAGTACCTACCAACCGGGACGGACGTATGGATACTTTCAAGGTCATGAATGAGTTTAAAATCTAGTTAGCCCTGACAGGGAAAGACCTGACTAGTGTGTGATGTGGTCCCCAGCTTTTCAAACTACCTTTTTTGTGAAATTTCGCATTTCATAGTAAAATATACATGGCAGCAATAGTGCAGCCAGGTTCTGATTCATGCTGTCCATGGCACATGCGGCATGACTCTAATGGCAGGTTCCCTTTCAAAGGAATCTGTCACTTTGTCCTTGCAGTCTGATCTGTGGACAGCATGGTCTTAAAAAGGAAGAGCAGAGCAGAATGATATATAGGTTTGTTAGAAAAAATTCAGTATAACATATTTCCCAATTTAAAATCCCTGGTGTCTGCATGCAGGAGTCCAGTGGGCGGTCCTACTCAGTGATTGACTGCTATCTCTTCTTGCTGTGTCATACAGAGGAGACAGTCAATGATTGACTGGGACCGCCCACTGGACTCATACATACAGATAACAAGGATGTTAATGAGTAAAAAGAAGCTTTCCCCACAAAAATGTACTTCAATCTGATCATCTCCTCCTGCTGTATAACAGATAAGATACTGTTTTCAACATAACAGGCTCCCTTTAAAGGGGTGGTCCAACATACAAAATAATTTTTATCCTAAATTTCTATCTATTTAATGACATAATGTAAACTAATTTCTAAAATACTTGAATTAAAAATTCCCTACCTACTCTAACTGCTTTTCTTTTTTTCCCTGCGTTCTTTTTGATGACTCTTCTTTTGAGAATCCCAGTGTATGCTAAAAAACTCAACAAAGTGTCACCAAGGGGCAGATAATGCAGTCACTGCTGCAACACCAGCATGCGCTGCCATTCTCAATAAAGGTGTCATCGAAAAAGGAAGTAGGGAGCAAAAAAGAAAAGCAATTAGATAGTGTAGTTAGGGAAGTTTAGGGAATTTTTAATATTAGTATATTAGTGATTAGTTTAGTTTATGCTATTAAATAGATAGGTATTTAAGATGAAAATTACTTTGTTTGTTGGACCACCCTTTTACGTTTCATGTTTTCTTTTTTTTCTATGTGGAAACAGCCATCAAGCTGATATAGAATGATCAGTTATTGAAGTTTGGTTGTGTTCACACAATGTGGCCAGATTGCAGTGTTTTTTGCAGCATTCATAAGAGAATTAATCTGCTTTTGCCACGGATTTGCATCAAAACTCAAACTGAAGCACAATGTGGGAACGCACCTTTATGTGTCTCTCTAGCTCTCAGTAGATATGTCTGTGCCTGATTAGCTTATTAATGCCTTTATATCCCAGCAAACACACTAATAGGGAGGAAATACAGATTAGATATTAGAAAAACTTTTTGACAGTGAGGGTGATCAATGGGTGGAACAGGCGGCCACGAGAGGTGGTGAGTTCTCCTCCAATGGAGGTCATCATAAACAGGCTGTACAGATATCTGTCTGAGATGGCTTAGGCTACGTTCACACTAGCGTTGCGCCGCCCTGCGTCGGCGACGCAACGCGCGACGCACAAAAAAACGCGCACAAACGCACGCAAAAACGCGCGCGTTTTGCGACGCGTGCGTCGTTTTTTGACGAGAATCGGACGCACAGAAAATGCAACTTGTTTCATTTTCTTGCGTCCGATGCTAGCGTCGTAAACGACGCAAGTGTCAAAAAATGCCACCCAAAAAACGCACGCGTCCCCTATGTTAAACATAGGGGCGCGTCGCCGCTGCAACAGCGACGCACATTGGCGGAACGCCAATGTGAACGTAGCCTTAGTGACTCCTGCATTGAGCAAGGGGTTGGACACGAAGACCCTGGAGGTCCCTTCCAACTAGGTAACACTTGCGAGTGCAATGCGAGAATAGAAATACATGCAGCCGCATGCTCCGATCCGGAGTGCCGGCGGCAGTGCCTGCTATTGATGCGAGAGACTCGCGGGAGTTTCTCACACTGCACTCGCAAGTGCGATCCTGGCCTAACAGTCTATGAATCCATGATTAATAAGTGAATGCTAAATACAAGCGCTGCATATTCCTGTGAAATCAGACTAGGTGAACATCTGAAGTCTGGCGGTAACATTCAGCTTGCTTGTTGGCGGGTGATATTATTTATAAGTACATTGGAAGATCTTCCACACAGGGCTTTTAGTGACAAGTTTTTCCAGTCCCTGCCCATCACTAGTCATTGACCGTATTTTCATGCGTATAATCTATTATTCAGTCCTGTCTGTCCATAAACCTCACAGTGATTATGTGGTTTTGCATTGGGTTGTGATGGGACAGACTGGCAAGAAAACTGATTCTCCTGCCAAACTGTGTTATGTCAAGGCTTATTTCTGAGACAAGAAGTGTAAGTTCATGCACTGAAACAAAATGTAAAACAGCAGGATTTACACCACAGATATATGTTTTGGGGGAGGTTTGTGCCTCCATCCATGGTGAAGACCTCACATAATTGATCTACAGCCAGGTTCTTGTACGGTGTCTACTGGAAGACTCAGTATACTGTATATCTGTCTTGTTATTATTTGCATTATTATGCTCTCAATTTATTCATATATATATATATACAGTATATATGCAATACAGACCAAAAGTTTGGACACACCTCATTTAAAGATTTTTCTGTATTTTCATGACTATGAAAATTGTACATTCACACTGAAGGCATCAAAACTATGAATTAACACATGGAATTATATACTTAACAAAAAAGTGTGAATCTCTTTTCATTCTCTTGATGAGTTTCAAGAGGTAGTCACCGGAAATGGTCTTCCAACAATCTTGAAGGAGTTCCCAGAGATGCTTAGCACTTGTTGGCCATTTTGCCTTCACTCTGCGGTCCAGCTCACCTCAAACCATTTCGATTAGGGTCAGGTCTGGTGACTGTGGAGGCCAGGTCATCTGGCGTAGCACCCCATCACTCTCCTTCTTGGTCAAATAGCCCTTACACAGCCTGGAGATGTGTTTGGGGTCATTGTCCTCAGAGGCCGGGGCGTGCTAGAGTCCCTATAAACAGCCTCAAGCCACCAGTCACCAATTTTGTCCTATCCGACTACGGGGGACAGAGAGAGAGACACCACACATTTTTCTTTTACACCATGCGCACTTTGGGGAGGCAGAGAGTTGCATGTGAATTTCAGGAATATGGAAATTTTTTCTTTTATCTCCAAAAATCAAAAATACTTTACTATAGAAGGCAAAAAATATACCGTACCTTATGGCTTGTCTGTTTCACAAGCCAGGAAGCCCACTTTCTGTGACTTACCAACTTTGGTTTCATTATTCTTCTTCAGGAGAAAATTAGGACAAAGGGGTATTAAACTGCCCTCCTTGTCTGTGGTTCGTTCAAAAACAGGTGTCATCCAGGTGCTGTACTGAAGTAAATCACACATCAATCAATTCACAGCCACACTGACTCTGCAGGTCCTGCACTTCTCTATTACTTGTATCTTTGTATTATTATTCACAGACTGAGACTACAATTCCCATTTTTAGCACTGCAGTAGGACACCACAATCAGATTTAGACCTTTATGTCCCTATCTGTAATGATGAGCTATGCGCTCTGACTTCCTGCCCCTTGACTGTAAAATCCTAAAATGACCACTGCTTTCTCTACCTTCATCTTTTACAGTGCTTCTGAAACTCCTTCATGATTGGCTGTGCTAAACCATGTGATGTGATAACTGCAAGGCATTATGTGGATGCCCCCGTGGGTATCCACCCTCCGGCAGCTGCATGTGGCCGAAATCACATGAAATGACCAGTGGCCACCAAGTTTAAAGGTAGTAGTACCTCATTCTTACCCTCGAAATTTCAAGATGCATGTGGCTGCCCCAACATGAGAGCCCCCCTCACCATCTGGGCTCTCATTTATACTTCAGATATTTTATTCAGATCTAATGGGGTTCTGTAACACTTGCCACCTATGTGTAAATGTCACCCTGCTCTAGGAGAGTAGATTAGACAGCTCTATTAGAGCAGACCCAACTATGGCATGGCCCAAGTGTAATGGTGCATTTTTTGTACAGTAACCACTGGTGGGAAAAAGTGTGACTATCCAAAGTTTCTTCTTATTATAACAAGGGGGAAGTGCTAGGAGTTAGAGAAACTGTACCCGAGGTCCTTGTGAGACAACTTCCTATATTTCCAATCATGGAAGATCAGTAGGATATGCCATAACATTATGATCATTGGGGATAGACCAATAAGACCCTGCAGGACAGTGGTTCCCTCATCCAATTTTCTACACAGTCGTGCCCCAATCACCTGATACTCAAAGTAACTTCCATACTTATCAACACTTCATTTCCAAAATTTGGATATTTAAGCAATTCCTGTGGGATCACCCAGGCATGTCACCAGAATGTATGGTGGTTTTGTTTATGGGATTTTGCTGGCGAGTAAATTTTAACATTAATTTCCTGAACAGGAGAGGTGAAAATGACTATGAAGGAGCCGAAATTCCAACCTGGTGCTGCAGCTGCTTCATTCGTCTCAGCTGATAGATACCCTACAATGAGTAAGTAATACATAAGGCAGGGCTGGGGGTACGTGTGGAGGAATGTGATGACATCTGGTCACATCTCACTACCTACCAGTACTAGTATGATGGTGCATGCGGTATTAAATACCATATAGCTTCTGTCATTGCAGCCTATCATGTTCCTTTCATGTTCCTCTTTTTGCAGAGGTGCTGTCCTGACCAACACTTTCATTCTTCCCAATCTCAGATTCATTAAATTGGCTCAAGATGACACCAGTAATTAAGTCAAGATGGGACCGACCAAACGATTCATATCTTTATCCGCTTCCCTCCTCCCCAACCTTTCTTTGCCCTCCTTCCCTTCTCCTTCATTCAGCCTCTCACAGTTCTGTCTTCGATTTAAGATGGTTTACATTGGCCGGCGCACAAACATTTTAATATAAGTACCAGTGAAACCTCAACTTGGTGACATCATATGAGCACGGAGGTAACACCCCCTTTCTTTCCCTTGTGGACACCCCCCCTCCTTCTTAAAACCCAAAAAAGACAGATAATCTCATTGCTGGCTGGAAATTGCGATGGCCTCTTTTGAATCTTTCCACTCTGTTTTGGAGGACGACAAATTTGGCTGAGACTTGAAAATATATTCCTAGTTAATCTATTGAAAACAAATCTGGATTGTTTTGTATTAAGTAGCAAATACCCTGGATCTTTAAATGTGCCCCGAGGTTAAGAGCGGAACGATCAGTGTTTTCCATCCTATGCTCATTAGACTTGTTATTAATTGCAACAAAAAGCATTAGCGGGTCTCATGAGGCTGAGCGATATGAGGGATTATCAATCTGATCACAAATCCTAATGTCTGCTAGACAGAATCGGCTCTGAAGCGCGGGGAGTAATGCAGCGCCAGAGTGCTCACTGCCAAAACGACTTTTCTTATTGTACAACAGCATAAGCCATTGCTGGACTGAACAGCACATGTCTGGCAGTGTGCTCAGCACTGTTTGCTGTGTTCCTAAATATCAGTCTGAAATGGAAACGATATCCATTGACATGCTAACTCAGTATTCGAGACGCTACAATATCATTAATCCTCCATTTTGCATTCTGAGATGGGAAATTCTCCTTGGATATCATCATCACATTGGTAATTAAGCTTGGAATTAAAAAGTGCAGCTATGTTAGACAGATTGGCTGCTATGTTTATTCTCAGACAACTTGTCCATAGCAACCTGCCTGTCCTAAATTACTCACCTGTTTTTTGCATCATGTCAGAAATCAAGCAGATCTGAGAGCATGGAGCTGTGCCATCGCCTATTGTGAATGGTGCATTCTGTGTTATCAGATGTGTATACAGTTGTGCTCAAAAGTTTGCATACCCCGGCAGAATTTTTGCTTTCTTGGCCTTTTTTAGAGAATAAGAATGATAACACCAAAACTTTTTCTCCACTCATGGTTAGTGATTGGGTGAAGCCATTTATTGTCAAACTACTGTGTTTTCGCTTTTTAAATCATAATGACAACCCAAAACATCAGCGATCCACCTCTATGCTTTACAGTAGGAATGGTGTTCCTTTCATCATAGGCCTTGTTGACCTCCCTCCAAATGTAACATTTATAGTTGTAGCCAAAAAGTTTAATATTGGTCTCATGACTCCAAATAACCTTGTTCCAGAAGTTTTGAGGCTTGTCTCTGTGCTGTTTTGCGTATTGTAGGTGAGATACTTTGTGGCATTTGCACAGTAATGCTTTTTTTCTGGATACTAGACCATGTAGCTAATTTTTCTTCAAGTGCCTCCTTATTGTGCATCGTGAAACAGCCACACAGATAGTTTTCAGAGAGTCCAGTATTTTAGCTGATGTTATTTGTGGGTTTTTCTTTGCATCCCGAACAATTGTCCTGGCAGTTGTGAACATTTTTGTTGGTCAATCTGACCATGGTTTGTAATGTCCAGTTCAACTACCTTTACCCGTAGATCCATTGACAGTTCTTTTGCTTTCTCCATGACTCACAATCCAGAAATGTCAGTGGCTGGATGAAAGATGCAAGAGTCTGTCTGGATCCCAGAAACTCACTCAGCTTTTATGCGTACACACTGATTACAAGCAAACAGGTCACAGGTGAGGATCTTACCTTTAGTAGCCATTCAAACCCATTTGTGTCAACTTCTGTGCATGTTATCAGGCCAAAATCACCAAGGTATGTGAACTTTTGATCAGGGTCATTTGGATGTTTTGGGTTGTCATTATGATTTAAAAAGAGAAAACACAGTAGTTTGACAATAAATTGATTCACCCAACCACTAACCATGAATGGAGAAAAAGTTTTGGCGTTATCATTCATATTCTCTGAAAAAAGACCAAGAAAGCAAAAATTCTGCCGGGGTATGTAAACTTTTGATCACAACTAGGGTTGAGCGAAACGGGTCGAACATTTTCAAAAGTAGCCGACTTTTGGCGAAGTCGAGTTTCATGAAACCCGATCCGACCCCTGTGCGTGGTCGGCCATGCGGTACGCGACTTTCGCGCCAAAGTCGCGTTTCAATGACGCGAAAAGCGCCATTTCTCAGCCAATGAAGGTAAACGCAGAGTGTGGGCAGCGTGATGACATAGGTCCTGGTCCCCACCATCTTAGAGAAGGGCATTGCAGTGATTGGCTTGCTGTCTGCGGCGTCACAGGGGCTATAAAGGGGAGTTCCCGCCGACCGCCATGTTACTGCTGCTGATCTGAGCTTAGGGAGAGGTTGCTGCCGCTTCGTCAGAAGCAGGGATAGCATTAGGCAGGGTCCATTAACCACAAAACCGCTTGTGCTGTAGCGATTTCCACTGCCCAACACCACCTTCGGTGTGCAGGGACAGTGGAAGCTCCTTTTTTTTTTTTTTTTCCTCAGCGCTGTAGCTCATTGGGCTGCCCTAGAAGGCTCCCTGATAGCTGCATTGCTGTGTGTACGCCGCTGTGCAAACCAACTGCTTTTTTCAAAGCACAAATCCTCTTGTTCCTTCCTTTCTGCACAGCTATCTTGTTTGTTTGTCCACACTTTTTATTTAATTTGTGCATCAGTCCACTCCTTATTGCTGCCTGCCATACCTGGCTGAGATTACTGCAGGGAGATAGTAATTGAAGGACAGTTCCTTTTTTTTTTTTTTTTGTGGGAGATTAAGATTGACATTTCTGCTAGAGTGCCATCTCTGTCTGTGTCATCTCTCACTCAGTGGGCCATAGAAAGCCTATTTATTTTTTTGCTTGATTTGGGTTCCAAAATCTACCAGAAAAAAATCACAACATCAATCAGTGGGAGAAAAATATTGGCCTCAGGGCTTGTGTGCCACTCCTTACTCCTGTGTGTGCCATCTCTCACTCAGTGGGCCATAGAAAGCCTATTAATTTTTTTGCTTGATTTGGGTTCTAAATTCTACCTGAAAAATCAATAAATCAATCAGTGGGAGATTAATATTGGCCTTTGGGCTTGTGTGCCAGTCCTAAGCGTGCCATCTCTCTCTCTCTCTCTCAGATAGTGGGCCATAGAAAGCCTATTTTTTTATTATTTTATTGGGTTTATAAATTTTCCCTGGAAAAAAAAAAAAAGTGGGAGATTAATATTGGCCTCTGGGCTTGTGTGCCAGTCCTGAGCGTGCCATCTCTCTCACAAATAGTGGGCCATAGAAAGCCTATTTATTTTTTTGGTTGATTTGGGTTCATAATTCTACCTGAAAAAATCAATCAATCAATCAGTGGGAGATTAATATTGGCCTTTGGGCTTGTGTGCCAGTCCTAAGCGTGCCATCTCTCTCTCTCAGATAGTGAGCCATAGAAAGCCTATTTATTGTTTTGGTTGATTTGGGTTCATAATTCTACCTGAAAAAATCAATCAATCAATCAGTGGGAGATTAATATTGGCCTTTGGGCTTGTGTGCCAGTCCTAAGCGTGCCATCTCTCTCTCTCAGATAGTGGGCCATAGAAAGCCTATTTATTATTATTTTTTTTATTGGGTTTATAAATTTTCCCTGGAAAAAAAAAAATAGGAGATTAATATTGGCCTCTGGGCTTGTGTGCCAGTCCTGAGCGTGCCATCTCTCTCACAAATAGTGGGCCATAGAAAGCCTATTAATTTTTTTGCTTGATTTGGGTTCCAAAATCTACCAAAAAAAATCACTAAATCAATCAGTGGGAGATTAATATTGGCCTCTGGGCTTGTGTGCCACTCCTGACTCCTGTGTGCATCATCTGTCACTCAGTGGGCCCTAGAAAGCCTATTTTTTGTTTTATTTGTTTTCTAAATTCTCCCTGAAACAATCATTTTATTTTCTTTGGTTTCTAAATTATTCCTGAAAAAAAATCATTTTTTTTGTATTTTTTTTTCTCTCAAGTCTCCCTGAAAAAAAAAAAAAAAAAAAAAAATCTGTGGGAGATTCATATTGCCCCTTCTGCTTGTGTGCCAGTCTTGACTCCTGGGTGTGCCATCTCTCTCTCCCCAATTGTGGGCCATAGAAAGCCTATTAATTTTTTTGCTTGATTTGGGTTCCAAAATCTACCAAAAAAAATAACTAAATCAATCGGTGGGAGATTAATATTGGCCTCTGGGCTTGTGTGCCACTCCTGACTCCTGTGTGCGTCCTCTCTCACTCAGTGGGCCCTACAAAGCCATTTTTTTTTTTTTTTTTCCTAAATTCTCCCTGAAACAATCATTTCATTTTATTTGTTTTATAAATTCTTCTGTAAAAAATAATTTTTTTTAAATTTTTTTTTCTTCTGAAGTCTCCCTTTTAAAAAAAACAAACACAAATCAGTGGGAGATAAATATTTACATTTGCGCTTCAGTGACAGTCCTGCGTGTGTGCCATCTCATTTGTTGCCAACAACAACAGAGTGTGTAACATTGTGGCTGATTTTCGTTGTGGTCTCACCCACCTGTAAAGGGGTAGCTAAATCATACTGAAGTTATAGCTCACCGTGTAAGTTGTGTGACAGCAACAAATACCGTTCGTTTGGTAACGTTTTTAAAACAATGAGGAAGTCTGGTGGAAGAGGTCGTGGCCGGGGGCGTTCATTGTCAGCTGGTAATGAGGGTAGTGGTAGTGGTGGAGCATCAGCTGGTCGTGGGAAAAAAAATATTGCACCTAAGTCTGGAGCTGTGGAGCCAGGTTCGTCGTCTGGCTACACAAGGCCTCGAACGCTCCCTTTTCTGGGAGTAGGAAAACCGCTTTTAAAGCCGGAGCAGCAAGAGCAAGTTTTGGCTTATCTTGCTGACTCAGCCTCTAGCTCTTTTGCCTCCTCTCGTGAAACTGGTAAATGTCAAAGCAGCGCGTCGTTAGTGGATGTTCACGGTCAGGGACAAGTCGCTTCCTTGTCCTCTTCAGCAAAAACAACAACAGAGAAGAATGCAGCAGGCGACACAACGGGTTACTCCATGGAGCTCTTTACACATACCGTCCCTGGCTTAGAAAGTGAAGCAGTTAACAGTCCATGCCCATTACAAGTTGAATCTGACATGGAGTGCACTGATGCACAGCCACAGCCAGACTACTATGCTGGTCCTTTGACTCAGACCACAACATTGCCCTCGCAGGGTGCTGATCAAGAATCAGACCCTGATGAGACTATGTTGCCCCATCACGAACGCTATACCACCGACCGACACGGTGACACAGACGAAGTTGCACACGAGCTACAAGAAGAGGTAATAGATGACCCAGTTCTTGACCCCGATTGGCAGCCATTGGGGGAACAGGGTGCAGACGGCAGCAGTTCTGAAGCGGAGGAGGAGGGGCCGCAGCAGGCATCAACATCGCAACAGGTTCCATCTGCCGGGCCCGTATCTTGCCCAAAACGCGTGGCAAAGCTAAAATCTGTTGGAGGACAGCGTGGCCATCCGGTTAAAGCTCAGTCTGCAATGCCTGAAAAGGTATCCGATGCTAGAAAGAGTGCAGTCTGGCATTTTTTTAAACAACATCCAATTGATCAGCGCAAAGTCATCTGTCAAAAATGTTCAACTACCTTAAGCAGAGGACAGAATCTGAAAAGTCTCAATACAAGTTGCATGCATAGACATTTAACCACCATGCATTTGCAAGCCTGGACTAACTACCAAACGTCCCTTAAGGTTGTAGCACCCTCGGCCAATGAAGCTAGTCAGCAACGCAACATCCCTTCCGGCAGTGTAGGGCCACCATTTTCCGCACCACCTGCAGTATCTGTGCAGGTTTCTTTGCCAGGCCAAAGCCGTCAGGGTCAGGGAATCACCAGTTTCGTAGTAGGAAACACTGCATCTAGGGCACCGGTGGCAACAATACCATCTCCCACCGTCTCTCAGTCTGCCATGTCCACCGGCACCCCCGCTAGTTCCACGATCTCCAGCTCTCCAGTCCAGCTCACCCTACATGAGACTATGGTTAGAAAAAGGAAGTACTTAGCCTCGCATCCGCGTACACAGGGTTTGAACGCACACATAGCTAGACTAATCTCGTTAGAGATGATGCCCTACCGGTTAGTTGAAAGCGAAGCTTTCAAAGCCCTGATGGACTACGCTGTACCACGCTACGAGCTACCCAGTCGACACTTTTTTTCCAGAAAAGCCATCCCAGCCCTCCACCAGCATGTTAAAGAGCGCATCGTCCATGCACTCAGGCAATCTGTGAGCACAAAGGTGCACCTGACAACAGATGCATGGACCAGTAGGCATGGCCAGGGACGTTACGTGTCCATCACGGCACACTGGGTAAATGTGGTGGATGCAGGGTCCACAGGGGACAGCAAGTTTGGGACAGTTCTGCCTAGCCCACGGTCTAGGAAACAATTGGCTGTAGCCGTTCGCACCCCCTCCTCCTCCTCTTCGTCCTCCTGCAGAAGCGAGAGCTCGTCCACAGACCGCAGTCGCACAACCACTCCATCCGCAGCTGCCACTGTTGCACACCAGGTCTCCCATTATGGGGCAGCTACTGGCAAACGTCAGCAGGCTGTATTGGCTATGAAGTGTTTGGGCGACAACAGACACACCGCGGAAGTTCTGTCTGAGTTCTGAAAGAAACGCAGTCGTGGCTGGGCACTGTAGATCTTGAGGCAGGCAAGGTAGTGAGTGATAACGGAAGGAATTTCATGGCTGCCATCTCCCTTTCCCAACTGAAACACATTCCTTGCCTGGCTCACACCTTAAACCTGGTGGTGCAGTGCTTCCTGAAAAGTTATCCAGGGTTATCCGACCTGCTCCTCAAAGTGCGTGGACTTTGCTTACATATCCGCCGTTCGCCCGTACACTCCAGCCGTATGCAGACCTATCAGCGTTCTTTGAACCTTCCCCAGCATTGCCTAATCATAGACGTTGCAACAAGGTGGAACTCAACACTGCACATGCTTCAGAGACTGTGTGAACAGAGGCGGGCTGTTATGTTTTTGTGGGAGGATACACATACACGGGCAGGCAGTAGGATGGCAGACATGGAGTTGTCAGGTGTGCAGTGGTCGAAGATTCAAGACATGTGTCAAGTCCTTCAGTGTTTTGAGGAATGCACACGGCTGGTTAGTGCAGACAACGCCATAATAAGCATGAGCATCCCCCTAATGCGTCTGCTGATGCAAAGTTTGACGCACATAAAGGATCAGGCGTCTGCAGCTGAGGAAGAGGAAAGCCTTGATGACAGTCAGCCATTGTCTGGCCAGGGCAGTGTACAGGACGAGGTAGCGGGCGAAGAGGAGGAGGAGGACGAGGAGGATGATGGGGATGATTATATTTTTAATGAGGAAGCTTTTCCGGGGCCACTGGAAATTGGTGGCGCGGCAAGGCCGGGTTCTGGTTTTTTGAGGGACACCAGTGACGTTGATTTGCCTGAAACTGCCCCTCAACCAAGCACAACCGCAGATTTGAGAACTGGAACTTTGGCCCACATGGCGGATTATGCCTTACGTATCCTCAAAAGGGACACACGCATAACTAAAATGATGAATGATGACGATTACTGGTTGGCCTGCCTCCTTGATCCTCGCTATAAAGGCAAATTGCAAAATATAATGCCACATGAGAACTTGGAACTAATATTAGCAACCAAACAATCAACTCTTGTTGACCGTTTGCTTCTGGCATTCCCTGCACACAGCGCCCGTGATCGTTCTCACACGAGCTGCAGGGGCCAGCAGACCAGAGGAGTTAGAAGGGCAGAAATCAGAAGTGGCGTTGGCCAGAGGGGTTTTCTGACCAGGTTGTGGAGTGATTTTGCTATGACCGCAGACAGGACAGGTACTGCAGCATCAATTCAAAGTGACAGGAGACAACATTTGTCCAGTATGGTTACAAACTATTTTTCATCCCTTATCGATGTTCTCCCTCAACCGTCATTCCCATTTGATTACTGGGCATCAAAATTAGACACCTGGCCAGAATTGGCAGAATATGCATTGCAGGAGCTTGCTTGCCCGGCAGCTAGTGTCCTATCAGAAAGAGTATTCAGTGCTGCAGGTTCAATACTAACAGAAAAAAGGACTCGTCTGGCTACCCAAAATGTAGATGATCTAACCTTCATTAAAATGAACCACAACTGGATTTCGAAATCTTTTGCCCCACCTTGCCCGGCTGACACCTAGCTTTCCTATGAAAAGGTCTTGCCTGTGGACTATTCTGAATGCCTTTTCCAATCTCATAATTTTCAGCACCTGATTGTCCAGCATACGACATGTTTACACCTCACTAAATGGCCAAACTCCCCACACGGGGCCGTGGTATCGACACTTGGCGACAGCACCCGTGAGAGTGCAGTTTGTCTGAAGAGGTGGGTGAGCCCGCTTTTGGTCGACGGCACTGCCACTGGGTCCCTCCTAGTACAATAAAGTGTCTCTGGCGGTGGTGGTGCGCACCCAACGTCAGACACACCGTTGTAATATGAGGGGCCCTGGGCCTGTACCGCCGGCTGCAAGACAGTTTCCCCCCACCCCAGCTCAAACAGTGCTCTACCACTTGCAAAATTATCTCACAGCTCCACCAATGTTTAGTCTATGCGCTGACATCCTTCAATGCCTGCCACTGACAATACCATTGTATTGACATTTTTGTTATGTTAGGCCTTCGATGCCTGTCTGTGGTCACTCCTTCCACTAGGCCTCCACTGACCACACCACTGCTGCCCGTGTACCCCTGGAACCAATTTAAAATTGCCTACAGCCATGTGTTATTATTTTAGGCCTTCGATGCCTGTCTGTGGTCACTCCTTCCACTAGGCCTCCACTGACCACACCACTGCTGCCCGTGTACCCCTGGAACCAATTTAAAATTGCCTACAGCCAGCCCAATTTTTTTATTTTAGGCCTTCGATGCCTGTCTGCGGTCCATTATTTCAACTACTACTACACTGACCAGGGCACTGCTGCCCGTGTACCCCTGGAACCAATTTAAAATTGCCTACAGCCATGTGTTATTATTTTAGGCCTTCGATGCCTGTCTGCGGTCACTCCTTCCACTAGGCCTCCACTGACCACACCACTGCTGCCCGTGTACCCCTGGAACCAATTTAAAATTGCCTACAGCCAGCCCAATTTTTTTATTTTAGGCCTTCGATGCCTGTCTGCGGTCCATTCTTTCAACTACTACTACACTGACCAGGGCACTGCTGCCCGTGTACCCCTGGAACCAATTTAAAATTGCCTACAGCCATGTGTTATTATTTTAGGCCTTCGATGCCTGTCTGTGGTCACTCCTTCCACTAGGCCTCCACTGACCACACCACTGCTGCCCGTGTACCCCTGGAACCAACATCAGAAAATATAAAAATAAGTATTTTGCTTATAAAAAAGAAAATACTGGAGAGATATCAAATGCAGACATTTTAACATTAAAAACAAACACACAACTAAAATCTGGTACAGTACTAAAAATGGCCACCAGCTACAATTACTTTCTCCTGCAAGTAGTTAACTGAAAGGTTTTTTAAATTGAAAACACAGATATGGCATCCACCGAGTGTTGTCCTGTCGCGTCTTCTTTATATTATTGCCGAGAAGATGCAAAACAATGAAAATAATAAAATCATTAATTACCAAAATAATAGAGAAAGTCAACACCACATTGCAAATAAACATTCATTCCAAATAAAGAAGCAGGGCGCGTCCGAGGGTGAGTATATACCTAATAAGAATATAATCACCCTCGGACGCGCAATGCTTATTTCCAACAGCCTTCCTTCCTAAGAATCAGCCCTTCCGTGGTGTAGAGAGACGTTGTGTTACACTCCAAGGTGTTCCCCAGGTTGCCTTTCCTGAGCTTCGATCTTCCGGCTCTCGTTTAGTAGTTGTTGGAAACTACGCTGCATTAGGCCTTCAAATTGGGTATGGGGTGTAGAGAGATGGTGTGTTCCACTCCAAGGTGTTCCCCAGGTTGCCTTTCCTGAGCTTCGATCTTCCGGCTCTCGTTTAGTAGTTCTTGGAAACTACACTGCATTAGGCCTTCAAATTGGGTATGGGGTGTAGAGAGAGGGTGTGTTACACTCCAAGGTGTTCCCCAGGTTGCCTTTCCTGAGCTTCGATCTTCTGGCTCTCGTTTAGTAGTTGTTGGAAACTACGCTGCATTAGGCCTTCAAATTGGGTATGGGGTGTAGAGAGAGGGTGTGTTACACTCCAAGGTGTTCCCCAGGTTGCCTTTCCTGAGCTTCGATCTTCCGGCTCTCGTTTAGTAGTTGTTGGAAACTACGCTGCATTAGGCCTTCAAATTGGGTATGGGGTGTAGAGAGATGGTGTGTTCCACTCCAAGGTGTTCCCCAGGTTGCCTTTCCTGAGCTTCGATCTTCCGGCTCTCGTTTAGTAGTTCTTGGAAACTACACTGCATTAGGCCTTCAAATTGGGTATGGGGTGTAGAGAGAGGGTGTGTTACACTCCAAGGTGTTCCCCAGGTTGCCTTTCCTGAGCTTCGATCTTCCGGCTCTCGTTTAGTAGTTGTTGGAAACTACGCTGCATTAGGCCTTCAAATTGGGTATGGGGTGTAGAGAGAGGGTGTGTTACACTCCAAGGTGTTCCCCAGGTTGCCTTTCCTGAGCTTCGATCTTCCGGCTCTCGTTTAGTAGTTGTTGGAAACTACGCTGCATTAGGCCTTCAAATTGGGTATGGGGTGTAGAGAGAGGGTGTGTTACACTCCAAGGTGTTCCCCAGGTTGCCTTTCCTGAGCTTCGATCTTCCGGCTCTCGTTTAGTAGTTCTTGGAAACTACGCTGCATTAGGCCTTCAAATTGGGTATGGGGTGTAGAGAGAGGGTGTGTTACACTCCAAGGTGTTCCCCAGGTTGCCTTTCCTGAGCTTCGATATTCCGGCTCTCGTTTAGTAGTTGTTGGAAACTACACTGCATTAGGCCTACAAATTTGGTATGGGGGAAACATTGGCGCATCTGCGGTCCCTCCTTCCTCTAGGCCTCCACTGACCTGTCTACTGCTGCCCGTGTTCCCCTGGAACCAATTTTAAATTGCCTACAGGCAGCCCAATTTATTATGTTAGGGCTTCGAAGCCTGTCTGCGGTCCCTCCTTCCACTAGGCCTCCACTGACCTGTCTACTGCTGCCCGTGTACCCCTTGAACCAACATCATAAAATAAAAAAAAAAGTATTTTGCTTATAAAAAAGAAAATACTGGTGAGATATCAAATGCAGACATTTTAACATTAAAAACAAACACACAACTAAAATCTGGTACAGTACTAAAAATGGCCACCAGCTACAATTACTTTCTCCTGCAAGTAGTTAACTGAAAGGTTTTTTAAATTGAAAACACAGATATGGCATCCACCGAGTGTTGTCCTGTCGCGTCTTCTTTATATTATTGCCGAGAAGATGCAAAACAATGAAAATAATAAAATCATTAATTACCAAAATAATAGAGAAAGTCAACACCACATTGCAAATAAACATTCATTCCAAATAAAGAAGCAGGGCGCGTCCGAGGGTGAGTATATACCTAATAAGAATATAATCACCCTCGGACGCGCAATGCTTATTTCCAACAGCCTTCCTTCCTAAGAATCAGCCCTTCCGTGGTGTAGAGAGACGTTGTGTTACACTCCAAGGTGTTCCCCAGGTTGCCTTTCCTGAGCTTCGATCTTCCGGCTCTCGTTTAGTAGTTCTTGGAAACTACACTGCATTAGGCCTTCAAATTGGGTATGGGGTGTAGAGAGAGGGTGTGTTACACTCCAAGGTGTTCCCCAGGTTGCCTTTCCTGAGCTTCGATCTTCCGGCTCTCGTTTAGTAGTTCTTGGAAACTACACTGCATTAGGCCTACAAATTGGGTATGGGGTGGAGAGAGATGGTGTGTTACACTCCAAGGTGTTCCCCAGGTTGCCTTTCCTGAGCTTCTATCTTCAGGCTCTCATTAAATTGTGGTTAAATGGAACAACTGCATTTGGCGTACTAGTTGGTTTGGGGCCTACTATCGGTGTCTGCCACTCCTTGCTGTTCTCCTGGTTTCCTGTCCTGAAATTCCATTTTCAGGCTCTCGTTAAGTAGTTGTTAATGTTAGACTGCATTTGGCCTACTAGTTGGGTTGGGGTCTACTATCGGTGTCTGCCACTCCTTGCTGTTCTCCTCCACTGAACAAAGCTGTGCCGCCTGTTTACTACGGTTGCCAATTTTGAGCTGCATTTCGACTACTTACTGATTTGGCCCTACTCTCTGTGTCAGCCTCTCATTCCAGTTGTCCTCCACTGCAATGCCCCCTGATTAGTCCTGTGTTACCAATTTTGAACTGCATTTAGCCCACTTTATTCTTTGGGCCTATATCTGTGTTTCCACTTCATCGTGCCCATTGCCCAGCCAGTGATAGATGAGTCTGCTGGTACATTGACCCATAACGCAACATTCCCCGTGCATGCTACACAACAACATTGTGACCCTGCTGAAAGTCAGGTTGCTCTTCCCGCATACCATACCACCTTACACGGGGACAAAGAGGAAGGTGCAGATGAAAGTGCAGGTTCCTTCATCAGGTGGGGGGAGGAATACTAGTTGGCGACGTCACTGGCACAGGGCCTCTCATAGTACGCAAAAGTGTTGCTGCCGGTGGGAGGCGCCCCCGCCGTGCAAACACACCGCTGTACTTTGAGGGGCCCTGTGCCAGTGCCAATGCCAACAAGTGGGCCCCCCCTGCTTGCTCAGGATCACAGCACTTGCAAAGTTGAAATACTTACCTCTCCCTGCTCCACTGCCGTGACGTGGTCCAGATTTCCTGGGCCCACTAATTACTTGAACCAGCCCTACCCCACACAACTTTAGCCAAATGACCCCCAATTTCAAATGCCTTCCAATTATTATAAGGTAAATTACGCTTGACAAGCTTCATTAAGAAGAATGGATGGTTTTGATATTAAAATGGGCACTCTAGGTGTTTTCCTGGCCCCCACTCACTGCCGACTATGCTGCCCCATTGACTTGCATTGGGTTTCGTGTTTCGGTCGATCCCGACTTTACGTCATAATCGGCCGATTTCACTCGACCCGACTTTTGAGATAGTCGGGTTTCGCGAAACCCGGCTCGACTCTAAAAAGGTCAAGGTCGCTCAACTCTAATCACAACTGTAGAATAGTTGTCTGGTGTTATACTGCCTCTGATGATAATGAGACTTCTGAAAAGTCTCCTGTAAAGAACAGGAAGTATGGTCTCAATTCATCAAAGCATTTTGTCTGAATTCTGGTGTAAATTGTTTTAAAAAGTTGCAAAATTTTGTGACTTTTGACTTTTTCATGTCTATTATCCAAAACGGTGGTTTGACTTTTCTAATTCATGACAAGCTGTCGCGCTCCTTATGCCAATTAGGGACCAGAGTAAGATTTCTGGTCTGGCACACGGAGGCACGCCCCACTTGTCAGACACTCCTGATGAATGAATCAGGAGCATCTACCTGCATGCCCCCTCATCAAGACCGGCAAGAAAGTTGCTGGTCTTGATGAATCAGGGTCAATGAGTCTAAAATACCCCCTACTGTCAGGGTGAAAATTGCAAGATTTCACATTTTTTTTATGCAGACTGTGAAATAAAAAAAAACATTATTGCAAACATTTTTTTAAAAATGCATTTATGCAAAAAAACTAATTTAAACATTAGGTCTTTTTCTGATGCCTTCCCTTTAAGGCAGCTAACCAAATAAGTTTGTGTGGTCTTTTATGGAAGAGTACGTGACTTGTATTAATTACATGTTTAGGAGGTGAGGTGATCTTTACCGTGAGTTTTCACCAAAACGTTTCTACAATAATATTCTGCAACTATAAAAGGATATTGCAGAATAGATTAAAGTTATTTAACCCCTTAACGACCAGGGGTATTTCCGTTTTCGAATTTCTGTTTTTCGCTCCCCATCTTCCCAGAGCCATAACCTTTTTTATTTTTGGGTCAATATGGCCATGTGTGGCCTAGTTGTACTTTTGGTTTTAACATATTGTGTACAGGAAAATGGGAAAAAAATCCAATTCTGAATGCGGCGATACCAAATATGTGTATACTTGATTTTTTTATTGTTTTATCTTAAATGGGGCGAAAGGGGAGTGATTTAAACTTTTATATTATTTTAAAAACATTATTTTTTTACTTCTTGCATGCTTCAATAGTCTCCATGGGGGGCTAGAACTGCAATACTTCAATCGCCTCTGTTACGCACAGATTGCCTGTGTGTAGCAGAAATGCTTACTTGCGACTTCTGCATAGGAAGACTCAGGAGTGAAAGGAGCATCATCATCATCTTCGTGTCAGCAGAGGATACCGGACCTCAAAGAGACATGGATAGGCAAGTAGGTCCAGTCAGCAAAGGTCCAGCAAGGTGGACTATCTCCCGGTTGAGAGGGGTTCTAACTCCAAACCAGTATCATTTGATTGAGTCAAGGTGGTAAGTGATCTTTGTGAAAATTCACTTGATAATATGGCCTCCTCTTCTCTTCTTTCTTGTCTGCTTTGCCAGGGAAAGAAGTGTGTTACTAAGTCCAAGCACATGGGATATGCTCTGTGCAGAACCCTATTAGCAGATTCCTATCAAAAGAGGCTTCATCAGTCATGCATAGAACAGACTGCGGCGGAGGAGACCCCTGTTTTTTCTACTGATTTGAGATCCATTATTAAGTCAGAGATCAATAAGGCCCTCGCTGGGAAAGGGAAATAGAAAAAGGAAATTGATAGGGACACCTCCCCTGTTTTAGTCTATGAGGATGACTCGCCTGATTCCTCATCATTAGCCTCATCCTCAGATTGTGGAGGGTGCCATTGTTTTCCTTTGAATTAAGTTGATGGACTGGTGAAAGTATTCCTATCCACCATGAGCATTGTGTACGCTAGGCCTGAGAGGTCAGTGCAGTATTTTATGTTCCGTGGCCTAGATCATTAAATGAGAAGATCCAGTGGCTGGTGCAGAAATAGTTGAAGAGGCCAGAAAGGAAGGGCTTCCTTCCCCCTTCCCCCTTCTTTTAAAAGAAAGTACCCCTTTGAGGAACCTTCTTTGTCTCTTTGGGACAAAGCTCCAAGACTGGATTTAGCAATAGCTATAGCTTCAAGGAGAGTCTCTCTGCCTTTTGTCAAGATGGGGGCACTGAGAGACCCCCTGGATAGGAAGGTAGACACCTTTCTCAAGGTTGCTTGGGAGACATCGGCAAGTGCCTTGAAGCAGCAACATGTGTAGCAATATGTTATATGTTCATGTGGCCTCTAGGGGTCTCACTACTTTTATGTGTGTTCTATATTCTTTGTTTGGAACTTGTTGGATGTTGTTGTACTCGGAATTCATGTAATGGAGGTTGAGACATGATGTGAATAAAGAGCCTGGAGATACTCACAGAGTGTGATTTATGACAGGATTCATCAAACAGAGCATGGTGGCAGCCGGGCACAGAACCTGCAAATTCTTAGAGCTTATATGAGGCTGGAACTGCACAGATCACTACAACTGTAAGTACAGATTCCCTGACAGTACAGAAAAAATGGAGACTGGTCTGAAACCCCCTCAGAGACTGGATGTCACTTCATGTAATCTGTCCCAGACTTGGAGACATTGGAAGGAAGAGTTTACACTGTATGTGGATCTGACTGTGGGCCCCACTGATGACAAACGGAAAGTAAAGCTGTTTTATTACCTAATTGGGGAAAATGGCAGAGAATTAGCCCACACCTTGCTCCCAGACACAGACAACCTCCTCCTAGCAGACATTGTGCAGGCATTTGATAAACACTGTGACCCAAAGAAGAATGAGACAGTGGAAATATATAAGTTTTTCACAAGACATCAGGAGGATGGTGAAAATGTGGATAGATATCTGACAGAGCTGAGGAGACTTGCGGAAACATGTGGCTTTGGAGAGATCAGGGACAGTCTAATCAAGGACAGAATGGTGTGTGGCATAAAGGACAGTCATCTCAAAGAAAGATTACTGAGAGAGGAAGGCATGACTTTAGAGAAATGTATGCAAATCTGCAGGGCTGCTGAGCTCACAAAGCACAGCCTGAAGATGATGGCAGGCACCAGTGAGAATGATGATGACAAGGTACATGCAGTATCTATGAAAGGAAAGACAGGACCAGACTACCCTATAAACACTGTCCACTGCAAGTATTGTGGGAAAAGACATGAGAGAGACAAAACCAAGTGTCCAGCATATGGGGAAACCTGCAGGTCATGTGGCAAGAAGAATCATTCCTCTGCTGTCTGCAGACAAGGAAGAGGCAAACAGTACAGACAGCTCCACACTGTGACACCAGACACTGACAGTGCAGAGGACATTACATGGCTACAAATGCCGTCTACAACAGAGAAAGTCAATGTAGTCGGGCAGTCAGTAGTGAAGGATGCCAAGCAGCTTTATGCAACATTCTTGTTGGATGAGAAGCCCATTAGATTTCAGCTGGATTGTGGAGCAAGCTGCAATGTAATTTCATTTGATCTGCTAAACAAACAGGTTTCTATTGAGCCAACTGACAAGGTACTGGTGATGTACAACAAAAGTGTTCTGAAACCAATGGGGACATGTAAGCTAAAAATACGAAACCCATGTAACAGAAAGAGTTATAGAGTTGAATTTACCGTGATTACCTACAAGAAGAGTGCCTGTAGCGTTAATGCAACCACTGAAAGTAGAACTGCAAGATCTACAGAGAAGAGGCATGATAGCACCAGTCCATAAGAGCACAGATTGGATCAGCAGTTTGGTCATAGTGCAGAAACCATCGGGCAAGTTAAGAATATGTATTGATTCTAAGCCACTCAACAAGGCGCTGAAACGAAATCATTACCCAATGCCAAAATTAGATGATGTTCTACCAGATTTATCAAAGGCTAAAATATTTTCTGTATGTGATGTAAAAAATGGATTCTGGCATGTGGCCCTGACTGAAGATTCAAGTTTATTGACAACATTTTCTTCACCATTTGGACGCTTTTGTGACGCCCAGGAGACCGGGATACCCAGCACCGGACCAATGGGGTCTGTCTCTTGAGGGGGATGTCACGGGTGGCTTGACCCGGTGCTGTGGCCTCAGGCAATGCACAGTGTAAGGGGTATCGTGAGGGAACAGGCACTTACTTGATCAGCAGCAGGTTCTCCCAGCGGTGATGATCCCGATCCTGGATATTGGCTATTGTCCAAATGAAAGACTGAGGCACTGAAACATTTAACCAGTTTACTTCAACATAAAGGGATTTACAACCAGTCCTGTCACCGGAGTCTGTATGGGAACTCTGAGTTACTTTGACCCTGCCGGGGTCTTCGCCTCTTATTGTACGCAATTTCTGTGTGGCACTGCTGCTGTATGTGAACTGGCTGCCGGCCCAATCTGTCCCCTCCGGGCCCTGGTTCGACGGGCAACCCGAGTCCTTTTATCAGCTTACCCCCTCCGGGAGTACCGCTGAACTCTGTGTCTGTTGCTGCGTCCGGCCCTAGTGAAGCTGATATCACCTCACGTTTTTCCGGTTGCTGTATTATATATAATGAATACAGCCACGGATCCGGTATCCGTCTTTGCGCCTGTTCTGGGTAGTGATTAATGCTACCCGGTTCTCACAATGTCCTTTTTCTCTGTCCCTCTTCTCCTCAGGCCGGTGATTTAGGCCTGGAAACAGTCACAGGACTGTTAGAAATTCAGCTGTATGACCTCTCACTTTCAGCTCCTTAGCCCAACTGCCATTTCTTCTCTCAGACCAGAATGGATCAAGGGGAGTCTCTGGAGCTCCCCCTTCTGGCCGGAGGTGGTAGTGCAGTCTTGCTATTTTAGTATTTGTATTTACTGTCAGTAACTATTTTTGTGGCAAATACCCCTAGGGGTGCCACACTTTAAATGACTGAAAATGCCCATGGGACTAAAACCTGCTCCAGAGATATTCCAGCAGAAATTGATGCAGGCTTTGGAAGGACTTACTGGAGTGAAGACAATAGCGGATGATATCCTAGTAGTGGGAGAAGGTGAAAATATGGAATCTGCAATCAAGGATCGCGATCAGAAGATGATACAATTTTTGGACAGATGCAGAGAAAAAAACATAAAGCTGAATTTGGACAAATTCAAATTGAAAATGACAGAAGTGGCCTATATTGGTCATCGACTGACTTCAACTGGGGTCAAAGTGGATCCTGAAAAGGTGAGAGCAATACAAGATTTGCCTACCCCTACTGATGTTTCTGGAGTACAACGATTTTTGGGCATGGTGAATTATCTCTCAAAATTTTGCAGACATCTGTCAGACATGTGTGAGCCACTGAGACAGCTAACCCACAAAGATGTGCGCTGGGAATGGACAGAAAGCCAGGAGACTGCTTTCCGAGCAGTAAAGAATGCCATTGCAGATACAGCAACCCTAAAGTATTTCGATCCAGATCGAGAAGTGGTGGTACAATGTGATGCTTCGGAAAAAGGCCTTGGAGCCACATTAATGCAGAACAAACAGCCAATTACATTTGCAAGCAGAGCCCTTACAACAACAGAGCAGGGATATGCGCAGATTGAGAAGGAACTACTGGCTGTGGTATTTGGGATGGAGAAGTTTCACCAGTACACCTACGGTCGACGGGTAACAGTGCAGTCGGATCACAAACCATTGGAGAGCATTACAAAGAAACCATTACTAAATGCCCCAAAGAGACTACAGCGCATGCTGTTGCGACTTCAGAAATATGATGTTGACATCGGGTACTGTCCAGGAAGAGACTTACTGATTGCAGATACGCTAAGCAGAGCTTACCTTCCTATCACAAATGATGAGGAGGAAGACATTGAAACCATCAATATGTGTAACTACCTTGCAGTGTCAAAAGAAAAGGCCAAGCAAATCCAGACTTTTACAGAGAAGGATAAAAGTCTCCAGAGTTTAAAGACTGTCATCTTGCAGGGCTGGCCAAAATACAAGCAGCATGCTCCGAGGGAAGTCTCACCATTCTTCCACATAAGAGATGAATTGTCAGTGCAGCAAGGAATCCTCTTTAAAGGAGACAGGGCTGTTATACCTGAAGTTCTCAGAAGAGGCATATTGAAGACATTGCACTCTTCTCACTTAGGCATGGAAGGATGCCTACGTCGTGCACGAGAATCAGTTTATTGGCCAGGAATGAATGACCACATAAAAAATTACATAGCACAATGTGAAATATGTGCATCCTGCAATGATAAGCAACCAAAGGAGACATTGCAACCTCATGAAATTCCACATAGGCCTTGGTCAAAAATAGGAACAGACTTGTTCACATGGAATGACAAAGAATACCTGATTACAGTGGACTATTTCTCTAACTTCTGGGAGGTTGATTTGGTGCAGGACACAAGGGCGAGAACAGTGATTAAAAAACTCAAGGCCCATTTTGCCAGGTATGGCATTCCAGATATCGTTTTCTCTGACAATGCGGCACAGTTTACGTCGGAAGAATTCAAAACTTTCAATAAGAAATGGGAATTTGAACACCAGACGTCTTCTCCAAGATATCCTCAGAGTAATGGGAAAGCAGAGTCAGCAGTAAAAACGGCCAAAAGACTCATGCAGAATGCAAACCAGGCGGGTGCTGATGTATATCTGTCTATACTGGATCATAGAAACACACCCACCCAAGGCCTAGACAGCAGTCCGGCACAGAGGCTCATGAGTAGGCGTACAAAGACACTAGTACCAACTGCGTGTCATCTGTTAGAGCCAAAGCTGCTGGGAAACATCGAAGCTAAATTACAGAAGAATCAAGCTAGGCAAGCTTTCTATTACAATAAATCTGCAAAGGATCTGCCTGAGCTCCAGAGAAATGACAACATTCGGCTGCAGCCAAGCACCACATTTGACAAACACTGGCAAAAGGCAAAGGTTGTCCAGAAACTGGGACCTCGGTCTTACGAAATTCTAACAGACGACGGAAGAAGACTAAGGAGGAATCGAAGATATTTGAGGAAAACGCAAGAAAGAGATGATTCATGGCCTTTTGAACAGTATCCAGACACCCAAGACAATGAGGCAGCAAGTACAAGTCAGGCACCAACAGTGACAGCTGACCATCAGGGTGAGGACTCTGGCCAGAGACAGACAATATCAGAAGAACTACCAGATGTACCAGATGTAGAAAGTGACACATCTTATATTACCAGAGCTGGAAGAATTAGCAAAAAGCCGGCGCACCTCAAAGATTATATCTAACTGGACGTACTAGGTTAATTTCTAACTTTGTCATAGTATACATTAGTTTAGTATCTTTTATTGTTCCTCTAGTTAAAAGAGAAAGGATGTAGCAATATGTTATATGTTCATGTGGCCTCTAGGGGTCTCACTACTTTTATGTGTGTTCTATATTCTTTGTTTGGAACTTGTTGGATGTTGTTGTACTCGGAATTCATGTAATGGAGGTTGAGACATGATGTGAATAAAGAGCCTGGAGATACTCACAGAGTGTGATTTATGACAGGATTCATCAAACAGAACAACATGCATGGCCATATCATTGATTACCTGGCCGGAACAGCTGGAATCCCAGCTGAAGGACAGTGTGGCAAGAAAAGATGTCTTGTCCAACATCCCGCAACAGCATTTCTAGAGGATGCTTCAGTGGACTGGATGAGGTTGGCGGCAAGGTCTGCCCTTTCTAATGCTGCACGTAGGGGTTTATGGCTGAAGTGTTGGCCAGGAGGTATTCAGGCCAGAACAAGACTTTCTTCCATCCTGTGTGACGGAGAGTACCTCTTTGTCCCAGCTCTGGATGAGATCCTCAAAAAAGTGAGAGATGTAAAGAAGGGATTCCGTAGTCTTTCCATGCCTAACTATAGGTGATCTTTGCGAAAAAGAAAATTTGTCAGAAGAAAGCTTACTAAAGATCAAGACAAATTGGAGGATCACAGAGGACTCTTGTTCGGGTCCTCTTCTCAGGGTCCCTGAAAATCAAGTCAATGACTTTGAGCCCAGATAGGGGAGGCTTTCTTCTTTCTTCCCTGCCTGGGAAGACATTTCGGTCAGTTACTGCATCCTCAGCCTGATTACGTCAGGTCTGAGGTTGGAGTTCCAGTCAGTTCCTCTGGGAAGGTTTGTCCTAACCCCCTCAAAATCCTCCTCGAAAGAGCAGTCAGCCGTGCAAAAAGAAATTATGGACCTAGTTCGGAAGGCCATCCTCCGGGAGGTCCCACAGTCTGAAAGAGGGAAGGGGTTCTACTCCATCTTTCTGATATACAAACCAGACAGCTCCTTCAGGACTATTATTAATCTGAAAGCCCTGAAATAAGTTCCTGAAGATGCAAACCTTCAAAATGGAGTCTTTTAAATCTACACTAAAACTGCTTTTTCGGGTTGTTACATGGCGGTCCTGAATTTTAAAGACACGTACTATCACGTGCCCATACATGTGGAAAATGAGAGTCACCTTAGCGTGGCATTAGTCATTGACAGAGTGGTTAGTCACTTCCAACTCAGGGCCCTCCCATTTGGGCTATTTACCAAGGTAGTGGCGGAAGTTGTGGCTCATATACGAGAACAGGACATCTTAATCATTCCTTATCTGTATGATTTCTTGGTTGTAGGGAATTCAGTCCACCAATGTAAGAAACACCTAGAGGAGGTAATGACCATCCTAAGAAGTCTGGGATAGTTATTAAATCTACAAAAAATCCAGATTAGTAACTCGGAGATTCAGGAATGTCACCTCCCATTTTCTAAGATAGAGAAGATCCGTACCAGGTGAAGGAATCTATAAGAATCCCCTCCATGTCTCTCAGGGCTGCAATGCTCCTGTTGGGTACTTTGACATCATGCTTCCCAGCAGTGTTATGGGCACAATTCCATTCCAGGGTTTTGCAGTAGGGATGTGTTGCATAATGAGTTTGTCCTTAGTGGGCACTTAGAGGGAAAGATGTCGTTGCCTCCTCGGACAGTACAATCCCTTTAGTCGTGGTTAGAGGTATCTAACCTGTACAGAGGTGTTCCCTGGGTGATTAAAATCACTAAGATAGTCACCATGGATTCCATCAAGGTAGAGAGGTGGTCCAGGGAATCTGGTCTGAAAGTGAGAAAACCCTTTCTTCCAATGTAAAGGAGTTACTGGCTGTAGAGCAGGTGGTAAGCAAGTTCCTTGTGTTCCTACAGGGTCAGTATGTCAAGCTCCTCTCAGACAATCGTGTAGCTGTGGCTTACATACACCACCATGGGCGAACTCAGTCAAAAAGATTGATCAGAGTAACAGATCATCTGTTTCAGATATCAGAGAAGCATCTCCTCTGCCTGATGGCCCTCCATTAAGAGGGAAAGAAAATATCAAAGCGGACTTCCTAAGCCACAATCCTCTGAGTCAAGGAGAATGGGTGCTGGATCAAGATGTTTTCACAGAGGGGGCGTGGCCTGACTTCTGATGGTGCAGGTTGCATAGTGTGGGAGCTCCATTCCCAGGACTCATAAAGCGGCACACAGCAGTGCACAGACGGTGCTTTCTCCTCCAGAACTCCCCACTCCTGCTCCTTACCGTTCGGTGAGTGTATGGGGAAATCTAAAGCCGGCGCAGGGGACCCTTCCAGGCGCATTGTGGACTTCTTTGCAGCCACCCCTCAGCAGCCTCAGAGGCCCAAGATGGCGCCGCTTTCTCCTAGATCCTCCAGAGCTGCACGCCGAGGCTCTCAGTCTTCTGCCTCAAGCACAGCAGCGGCTGATCTCTCAGAGGCTCCAGTTACAGCAGCGCTGCTCAGAGACATGCTTGGTGACCTCCGTACCTCCCTGCAGGAGGATATGCGTTCCATGATGGCAGAGCTCAGGGGGGAGGTGGAGGAGCTGGGAGGCCGCACGGATCATCTTGAAAATAAAATGTCCGAACTGGTAGCTTCTCACAATGATTTGTGGGAAGCTCATGATAACCTGCAGCTGCTTGTTACCAAAACTCATGCTAAAACCCTGGATTTGGAAGACAGATCCAGGAGAAATAATGTGAAACTAAGAGGCATTGCTGAATCAATTGGGGCTGATGATCTCAGAGCCTTTCTACAAGACTTTATCACATCTATTCTCCCACTTTATTCCAAAGATGACATTGTGATCGACCGTATTCATCGGATCCCTAAACCCTCAGGCCTTGACCCTGCGGTACCCAGAGATGTACTAGCTCGCATCCATTTTTTTGTTATGAAGGAGGAATTTCTGCAAGCACTAAGATCGAAGCCGTCGCTACCTGAACGATTTGCTACCATTGCAGTTTCCCCTGATCTGTCTCCAGGAACTCTAGCCCTCCGCAGGGCTTTTGCACCATACACCTCAATCCTGAGGGAAAAGGGTATATTATACCGCTGGGGTTTCCCCACCAAACTTTGCATTCGTAAAGACGGTTCATTTACCACGTGCCTATCCCCGTCGCAAGCAGCCAAGACCCTGTCCCAATGGGGTTTTGACCCTCCAGTGCCCACTCTTGCCTCTGCTTCCACCAAACCTGGAGGATCTGGTCCCCGGAGACGCCGTATTACCCCTGACTGGAAGGTCGCCTGAAGTGTCTATTTTAACCATTTCCTGGCTGGAAGAATTTATTTTTTCCTTTTTCCCGCTCAGTTCTAGTTCTCTTTTTCTTTTTTCTCTTCTTTTTTTTTGCTTGCTGAGTTTTTTGCTGAGGCTGGTTCCTGGCAGGACTCCGCTCAGCATATTGCCCCATTGGTGAACTGTTTTCTATTTTCACCTCGGACTCAGGATTTCCCTGGATGTTCCCTTGTTTAAATGTTTGGATTTTATATGTTTGTTTTTCCCTTCCCCCCTTCCATCCCTCTCCCCCCTCCTTTCCCTCTTCCCCCCCCCCCCCCCCCCCCGTCGCAGATGGAGTTTGCGAGGTATCCCACGACATGTTTATGCTTTTTTTGTGGGTAATGGGTTTGCGTATCTTCTTCAGCAAATTGTGTAACATATTACAATGAGTGTTTCTTTATATTCTATTAATGTTAACGGCCTCAACTCCCCTGGTAAGAGATCGATTTTCTGGCGTCAGCTCGCTAAATCCAAACACGATATTATATGCTTACAGGAGACTCATTTACTAGAACGGGACAATATAAGAATGTATTCGAATCTATACCCCCACCAATTTTTTGCGAATGGGAAGACCAAAAAGGCTGGGGTGGCAATTTTTTTTAGCAAGGCTAACTCTTTCCAGCTAATTAGTTCTACAGCCGACCCCGCGGGCAGATACATTATAATTTTATGTTTAATCAACAATACCCCTTACACCATTGCCTCTATGTATGGCCCAAATTTTGGTCAGGTTAAATTTGTAAATAATTTATTTCAAATCTTAGGTAATTATCAGCATGGTCATAAATTAGTTGCCGGAGACTTCAACATTCCAATATCCAAGAATCTGGACTGTTCATCGTCGGCCGTGGCCAGGGGTGATGCGGCCCAGCTGTTTAGCTCCTACAATTTACACGATATCTGGAGATATCTCCATTGTAATGAGAGAGACTACACATTTTGGTCCCCTCGTCACGGTTCTTACAGTAGAATTGATTATATCTTAGTAGATGACGTCGCCCTTCCCCACTGCATATCTGCAAATATAGGTAATATCACTTGGTCTGATCATGCTCCTGTGTCAGTCTCCCTAGAAGACCCTCTTGCAATCAGACCCCCTTCACACTGGCGCCTTAATGACCACCTTCTCTCTGAGCAAGCGAACTCTACACTAATTGAAAACTCTTTGCAGGAATTCTTTGCCTTTAATGACTCGGCGGATGTGCGTGAGGACTCCCTCTGGTTCGCTCACAAGGCAGTGGCTCGTGGCCTTTTCATTAAGATGGCTGTGACAGCTAAACGCAAGTATAACTTAAATCTTCAATCTGCCTTGGCTGAAGTGGCCCGGCTGGAGTCTTGCCACAAAGCCTGCCCCTCCCCTCAATTATTTTCCAATCTTTCTGATGCACGCCTGCGCCTTCGCCAGCTCCTGCTCCATGGAGCAGAAAATTCGCTCAGGAAATCGAAAGCCAAATTCTACTCCATGGGTGACAGGGCAGGCGCCTTACTAGCTAAACGCGTTAAAAAAAAAGAAGCCCAAACCAAAATTGCTTATCTTCTTAAGTCAGATGGTTCTCGGATTTACAACCCAATCCATATCGCTGAAGAATTTGCCTCATACTACTCCTCATTATATAACCTAGATTCTGACGTAAATACTCCTCAACCTTCTCAGGACTCAATTAACGCTTTTTGAATAAAGCGAATCTCCCCACTGTTAATCTGGAGCAGTTGTCGCTCCTTAACGGCCCTATAGAAGCAACTGAAATCTCCCAAATAATCAAAGAGGCCAAAAAACGCTCTGCCCCGGGTCCAGATGGCTTTTCCTTCTCATACTACTCTCATTTTCTCACTATCCTCTCTCCTTTTCTTATTCGTTTATTTAACTACTGGCGCTCTATGGGTACTATTGAGAGAGAGGGTCTGGAGGCTTGTATTTCGACACTTCCTAAACCTGGGAAACCTATGACCTCGCCTGGCAATTTTCGTCCCATCGCCCTTCTAAATTGCGATGTAAAAATATATGCTAAGGTCTGGGCCAATAGTTTATTATCGGTGCTCCCATCCTTGGTTCACTCAGACCAGGTTGGGTTTGTCCCGGGTAGGCAAACTAGAGATGGTACGAGACGCTTGATCGACCTGCTGGATGTGGTGGAGAGGCGGAGCCTCCCCAGTGTGTTCCTATCTCTCGATGCGGAAAAGGCGTTCGATCGGGTGCACTGGGGCTATATAGCATCTACTTTGCACAAATTTGGTCTTACTGGCCAGATTTTTTCAGCTCTTATGGCTTTGTATTCCAATCCTTGTGCCTCAGTTCGCTCAGCCGGCTTTAAATCCCGTATATTTTCTATTTCAAATGGGACCCGGCAGGGTTGCCCCCTCTCCCCCATCTTCTTTGCTTTAGTCATGGAGCCCCTGGCAGCTGCGGTGAGGCAATGCCCTGACATTAGGGGGGTAATGGTGGGAAGTCAGGAGCACAAAATTGGCCTCTACGCCGACGATGTGGTGTTGTCTTGCTCTGCTCCTCTACAGTCACTATCTGCAGTGTCTTCCATTCTTACCCAATTTACTGAAGCCTCCTATTATAAGCTAAATCTGTCCAAGTCCACAATTTTTCCCCTATTTATCTCTTCCTCTCTCCAACTTCAAATCCAAAATATTTACCCTTTTATATGGTCTCCGCTCGGATTCACTTATCTAGGTATTCAAATTACCCATATTAAAAACATTGTTCGCCTTAACTGTGATTCAACCCTCCACGAAATTAAAAAAGAAATTGACCAGCTTGCCTGCTCTCATCTATCCTGGATGGCTAGGATACAAACGTCTAAGATGTTAATTCTCCCTAAACTTATATATCTTTTTAGATGCCTCCCCTTCGCTATCCCCTCTAAGTACCTCTCTGCTTTTCAAGCAATTATTGACCGTTTTATTTGGAATAACAAGCCACATAGAATAAAACGCTCCCTAATGTCTCTCCCATATGCCAGGGGAGGTCTTGGTGCCCCTAATATCCACCTTTACCACAAAGCTGCTCTCCTAGACCCCCTTAAGATTTGGTGGGAGGGGAACTCCTCCCTCCAGTGGTTCCATATTGAGTCGTGCTTTGCCCCTAGGGGTTCCCTCAAACTTTTGCAGGAGATCTGTTTGCTCCAGCCGCCCAGTCGGAGCTCCCCTCTTAAAACAATTTGCTCCGCCACTAAGGTTTGGACAGGTCTCTGCCCTACTTACCTCCCTTTTATATTTGACTACGTCTCTAGCATTAGAATACGCAATAGATGGTTTGTCTCTCTCTGCCTGGGGGGACTGCGGAATACACCGAGTGAATGATCTCTATAATGAGTCGGGCCTAAGATCATTTGCGGACCTCACTGCTCGCTATAACTTGCCTCCTAGGGCTTTTTTTCAGTATTTCCAAATTCGTAGCCTCCTTAAACATTGTAACTCCTTCGGTGTGGCCGTGTCCCCCTTGGGTATGGAGACCCCAATCCACAGATTTTTCAGACCAAACACGTGGATTGATCATGGCATTTCCATCATTTATAAATCCCTCCTCTCCCATGATTTCTCTGAGAGACTCCCATTTATGTCCACTTGGGAGGGTGCCCTTGCATTCGAGGCTTCCCCGGAGGATTGGAGCATGGCTATGCTGCATCCTTCCAAATTCTCTTCGTGTCTTGGTCACCTCGAACAAAGCAAAAAAATTCAGCTCCTATGGTACTTCACTCCTGTTAAATTAGCTAAATTTTATCCCTCCTCTTCCCCATTATGCTGGAAAAATTGTGGTGTTTCTGGTTCGCTGGCTCATGTATGGTGGAGTTGCCCTAGTGTGCAAATATTTTGGCGTCAGGTTGAAGCGATTCTTTCAGAGGTGACCCATCTTCCTATCAACCTAACTGGCCCTCTAGCAGTATTGGGTATATCTCTCTTGGACTTCCCATCTTCCCTTCAACCCATTATTTCTAATATTCTTGT
Organism: Ranitomeya imitator; assembly: GCF_032444005.1. Taxonomy (NCBI): domain Eukaryota; kingdom Metazoa; phylum Chordata; class Amphibia; order Anura; family Dendrobatidae; genus Ranitomeya; species Ranitomeya imitator. The sequence goes on along the minus strand of NC_091286.1, from coordinate 575,809,275 downwards.
GGCGGCCCGACAATGTATTGCAAAGCACTGGAAATCTTCTAATATTCCCTCCAGACCTGAATTGATATCCAAAATTAATCTGCACTTTAGTTATGAGTCGATTACTGCGGACTGTCTTGCAAAAAAGAACAAGGTCCTTACGTGGTGGTACCCTTGGGTCTCCTCACCCTTTATTTCCTCGCCTGACCACCATCCCCCTTCTTCTGCCAGCTGACTCAATTGTTTGATATCATAGCTATGTATGCACCCATGTATTGTAATTTTTTTTTGTTTCATTCTTGATCGTGGATATTTACATTTATGTCTGCCTCTTCCCCTCCCCCTTCCTCCCCCCTTTTTACTTTCCTTGTTGCATTTTAATTGTACTCTGTTTTCTCAATAAAAATTGAATGGTTAAAAAAAAGATGTTTTCACAGAGACACTTCAGATGTGGGGCTCCCGGAGGTAGATCTGTTTGCCACCAAACTGAATCAGAAGGTGAGGGAGATCTGATCCCTGAACCCAAGGCAAGATCTTTAGCTGTAGGCGCTCTCCTAATTCCCTGGGATTTCATTCTGGCGTACGCCTTCCCCCCAGTTGCTCTGATTCCCCTGATCATAAGAAAAATCAGGGAAGACAAGGCAAAGATCATATTAATTGTCCCCTCTGACCCAAGAGGCCTTGGTTTTCGTGTCTGAGAAGGATGTCAGTATCTGATCCCTGGGTTCTTCCGGAAATCCCAATCCTCCTTTCACAAGTACACTGTTAAAAAAGAAAGGTTTTTCCACTAATCTCATATCCAGTCTGCTTTAGAGTAGAAAACTAGTCACGACTCATATACTGTACATGCTAGAACTTGGTGAAAGGTTTTATCCTTCTCGGATTTTAGGGTGGAGGAGGGGGCACCAATAGGAAAGATTCTAGAGTTCCCGCAGATGGACCTTGAGTTAGGGTTATCCACCAGCACCCTAAAAGTACCAGTGTCGGCTCTTGGGGCTCTGTGTAGCTGTGATTTGGTGGGTAACTATTGGGTATCACAATTTATTAAAGCATCTTTAAGATCTAGACCCATTTCTAAAGTAAATTTGGTACCATGGTACTTAAACTTGGTCCTGACAGCATTAACTGACACATCGTTTGAACCCATAGAATCAGCAACCCTAGGTTCTTTCCTTAAACACAGCCCTGCTGGTAGAATTAACTTTTGCCAGAAGGGTTAGCGACATTCAGGCTCTCTCTATAGCCCTGCTTTCTACCCAGATCCTAGATGATAGGATGATCTTTACACCTGATCCGGCCTACCTTCCTAAGGTGGTGAGTCGGTTTCATACACTACAGGAAGTCGTTCTTCCCTCCTTTTGTCTCAATTAACCCTCCGTCACATACAACTGATCTGACAGGCGCTTCTCTTTTACTTTCATTTCTCCTTCCTCACCAGATTGTGAGGAAACCCCCTCCCTCCAGGTAGTCTCCTGTCTCTTGAAGGTCTGTGAAACCTGATATCACAGTTGGATTTCAGAGCTTCAGGGGAGAGGATATAGCTGCACAGATCTCTCAGGCTCATTGTATGTGAATACGTCACATTCAGTAAGGTTGGTATTTTATGTTTTTATTCATCACAATAGTTTATTTAGCTTGTTTTATGAATGTATAGCACAAAATGTGAGGATATTTCATAGAAATAAGGGAGATTTTATAAAAGAAAGTGTGCTGCTCAGGCATATACAGTAGTTCCCTAACATATTCCTTCTCTTGCTTCAGATTATCTGCTGAAATGGAGAGGAAAATGTACAATTTATCCAAACAACTTGATGTTGAGGAAGTAACAAACATGCTGTTAGATGATAGAGACCTACACTGAATGAGGATTTAGGAGAGGAAAGTGAGATTGATTCTCATGATGAGGTGGAAGAATGTGTCCTGGATTCTGAAACAGAGCAAGATGGTGACAGTGGTGAGGATGAAGAAGTTGGATCATATTATATTGGAAAAGATAAAAATACTAAATGGAACAAGAAGCCATTCCAGAAAAAACGTAGGGAACCTTTAAACATTATTACTCACCTTCCTGCAGTAATAGGAACTGCACGTAATGCAAAAACTGCAGTTGAATGCTGGAACAGTATATTTACAGATGACATTCTGGACTCTATTGTCACATATACCAACCAATATATAGACATTATAAAGGACAAGTACATCTGCAACAGAACCATCAAGCCCACAGATGAAATAGAACTGCGTGCTTTTTTTGGATTACTGTACCTTGCAGGAGCTTATAGGGCAAATAGACAAAGTTTGGAGGAACTTTGGGGTAAAGATGGGGATGGAGTTGAAAAATTTAGCCTTATGTCCATAAACAGATTCAAGATTCTAATTCGTTGCCTTCGGTTTGACGACAGAACTACCCGAACCGAACGCAAAACACATGACCGACTTGCTCCAATTCGTGATATATTTCAAAGATTTGTTGTAAACTGTAAACAAAGTTATTACCCTGGAGAGAATCTCACTATTGACGAAATGCTCCCTGGTTTTCGTGGTAGATGTGCCTTTTGTCAATATATTCCATCAAAGCCAAACAAATATGGAATAAAAATGTATGCCCTTGTTGATGCCAGTAAGACCTACACTTACAACCTGGAAGTTTATGCAGGAAAACAACCAGAAGGTCCATACTGTGTGAGCAACAAATCCATTGATGTTGTAAAAAGACTGGCTGAACCCTTATTTGGATCGGGTTGCAATATTACAGCTGACAATTGGTTTACAAGTTGTGATCTGATTGATTATCTGAAAATTCAGAAGCTGTCATATGTGGGAACTGTAAGAAAAAACAAAAGGGAATTGCCGCCACAGTTTGTAAGTGTGAAAGAGAGACAACAGTACAGCAGTATGTTTGCATTCCATAATGGAAAGGCTTTAGTTTCCTATGTACCACATGCCAAAAAAATCGTACTTCTTCTATCAACACTTCATGATGATGCTGCCATCGATCCTGGGACTGGGGCAGAAAAAACCCCGGAGATAATTACATTTTACAATGCCACCAAAGGGGGTGTGGATACAGCAGATCAGATGTGCTCCACTTTCAACGTCAGCAGAAACATCAAACGCTGGCCAATGGTCATATTTTTTGCTATGTTGAATTTGGGTGGTATAAATTCACAAGTAATTTATCTTGAAAACAAGCTTGAACCACTCCGTAGACGATTGTATCTGAAAAAATTGGCCCATGAACTAGTACTTGGAGAGCTACGCAGGAGAAGCGTGAAAACAATCGGTATCCCCTCTCGCCTTCAAGTTCAGCTCAAAAGGTTCCGCCCAGAAGATGATGGTGAAAAGTCACCATCTGCACCACCTCACAAAAGAAGGAGATGCACCACCTGCCAAACGGAAAGCGGAACCAGAAGGCTTTCAAATTATGAATGTCTCAAATGTCATAAAGCAATTTGCCTGACACATGCAAAAATGGTGTGTAATTCTTGCTATTTGCTCTGCAAGTGTGACTTTTCTGGGGAAACCTCAGCATCTACTTCTGATTGAATATGTTTCTAATAGTACTTAAGGTACCTTAAAATTAAGTTTGTGTTCAAAAATTTTCTTTGTACATTTTTTTGAGAGAGTCGAACTGGGGACTATTTGGCGGGAGTTTTGAAAAGTTTGTATTTCATAGTTATTAGTTTTATGTTAAGTAAATGTTTTTTTTTGCAACTGATTATGTGTAGTCTCTTTTATTACATCCCTATGAAGGTCACTGATCACTTTTAGAGCACTGAAATTGCAAACATTAGATATTATAGGTATTTTTCCAGCAGGCGCCTGACAGGCACATTGTATGTGAACTCGTTAGTCCGAATATTGTATGTGACGGAGGGTTAAAAGAACCAGAAGGAGGAGAGATTATATACTTTAAATGTTAGAAGATGGGTACTTTTCAGCTACAATTGATTGTATAAAGGGTAGGTCATTGTTCGTATCCTTCCAGGATTCTAGAAAAGTTTGTAGAGCCTGAAAACCTACTATTGCTAGATAGGTTAGAGAGGCTATTTCTCTAGCCTACTCATCAAGCTGCAAGGAAGTGCCAGAAGGTTTAAGGGCTCATTCCACTCTGGCTGGGACAACCTCCTGGCCAGAGGTTGCTACCTGGTCCTCTGCATCTACTTTCTATAGACACTATAGATTAGATATGATTGTTTCTGCTGATCTCACCTTTGGGAGAAAGGTGCTTCAGTCAGTGGTTCCTCCCTAGATTATTCTGATCTCTGTAATTTTCTCATGGTGCTGACACTTTCCTTAATATGGCGGGAAATTGCAGTAACTATAGCAGCAATAAATAATGCAGAACAGGGTAATTACAGCATGAAATATACAATACCAGATATACAATGAATAATCAGATTCAATCTAACTATTATAACAGTCTCTTTTTATCAATACTTCTAACTTTCTAGCAGGGGTGGTTATTCCGATAACATGTAATTCACTGTATTGTTTCTTCCTCTATCACAGGCTCTAGCGAGGGTCTCTGGTTCTTCCTGCTAGGCCTCCAGTCCTCCTGGCAAAGTCTAACAAGGCTGGGTGGGCCTCCTTTGCTTCAACCAGCCCCCGCCCTGTCTGTTGTACTAGCCAAGGCCAACCCCTGTACCGTCCGTCAGTGCTGGAAGCAATGGCCGGGTCACTCACGCCTCACGTTCACCACGGCAGGTGTCCATTCCCGAGCGTAGTTTCCTCACTGATCTTTAGTGCTTGACTAAGGGCGAATGTCTCTTGTACCCGATGGGATGAGGACTGGGCTCCAGACCTTGACGAGTGCGGGTCTGGTCTTCTTAACTGACGTAAACTGGTCTGTGGAACTTGCCTGACACAGGTCTGGTCTTCGACCCTTGACAGGCATCATATGGATCCCGAGGTTCATTTGGTGTCGCTTGGGTTTTGCTTCCGGGCACGCCACAAGCTGCTTGCTCACTCTTCCTGTCACAGCCTGGCACCCTTTCCTCGGTGTCTCCTATGACAAACATCCTGTCTGTCCCTTCTCTTGGTGCCAAATCTTCTCCCGTTTTGTTACGTTGTTCTTTTATACCAGGGAACTGTGTTATCACAGTCGCCTGAACCGGTGTTCTAAACTCATCCCTCCTGAGACCCTCCCTTTTCCGTAGAGTGCATTTTGCACACTGCTGGGGATTTCTATCCTTTATGTCACACCCTCTTACACAGCTCACGATACTCCAAAGACTGGGTAAGAAAAATTATTGATCAGAGACATATATAGTAGAAGCTGTTTTTGGGTCCTGCAAGTAATTTCCAATTAAAGTTAATCAGAGCTGAGCCATGATATCAGAGAATCGCCATTACACAGTGTATGGAACCATGCTGGCCTAGCTCTGTGCCGTGTTCACAACCACCAGAGATGCAAACAGTTAAATTGTGGGTGTCCTGGTGTTGGACCACCGCCAATCTAATATTAATGACCTATGTTAAGGATAGGTTATCAGTATCTAAGCAGTGGACAACCCCTTTAAAGTGAACTTTACCTATTTGTTTTCCTCTGATATGTCACTGAGACATATCCAAAGATGTCATTGATGAACATCTCTATCCTCATGGATTAATATGCATTAACAGTATACAACCCCTGGCAAAAATTATGTTATCACCGGTCTTGGAGGATGTTCATTCAATTGTTTAATTTTGTAGAAAAAAAGCAGATCACAGACATGGCACACAACTAAAGTCATTTTAAATGGCAACTTTGTGGCTTTAAGAAACACTAAAAGAAATCAAGAACAAAAAATGTAGTCAGTAATGGTTATTTTTTTTTTAACGAAGCATAGGGTAAAAATTATGGAGTCACTCAATTATGAGGGAAAAAATTATGGAATCATGAAAAACAAACAAACAAAAACACACTCCAAAACATCACCAGTATTTTGTTGCACCACCTCTGGCTTTTATAACAGCTTGCAGTCTCTGAGGCATGGACTTAATGAGTGTCAAACAGTACTCTTCATCAATCTGGCTCCAACTTTCTCTGATTGCTGTTGCCAGATCAGCTTTGCAGGTTGGAGCCTTGTCATGGACCATTTTCTTCAACTTCCACCAAAGATTTTCAATTGGATTGAGATCCGGACTATTTGCAGGTCATGACATTGACCTTATGTGTCTTTTTCAAGGAATGTTTTCACAGTTTTTGCTCTATGGCAGGATGCATTATCTTCTTGAAAAATGATTTCATCATCCCCAAACATCCTTTCAATTGATGGGATAAGTAAAGTGTCCAAAACATCAACATAAACTTGTGCATTTATTGAAGATGTAATGATAGCCATCTCCCCAGTGCCTTTACCTGACATCCAGCCTCATATCATCAGTGAGTGTGGAAATTTGCATGTTCTCTTCAGGCAGTCATCCTTATAAATCTCATTGGAACAGCGCCAAACAAAAGTTCCAGCATCATCACCTTGCCCAATCCAGAATCGCGATTCATCACTGAATATGACTTTCATCCAGTCATCCACAGTCCACGATTGCTTTTCCTTAGCCCATTGTAACTTTGTTTTTTTCTGTTTAGGTGGTAATGATGGCTTTCGTTTATCTTTTCTGTATGTAAATCCCATTTCCTTTAGGCGGTTTCTTACAGTTCGGTCACAGACGTTGACTCCAGTTTCCACCCATTCGTTCCTCATTTGTTTTGTTGTGCATTTCCTGTTTTGGAGACATATTGTTTTAAGTTTACAGTCTTGACGCTTTGATGTCTTCCTTGGTTTACCAGTATATTTGCCTTTAACAACCTTCCCGTGTTGTTTGTATTTGGCCCAGATTTCAGACACAGCTGACTGTGAATAATCAACATCTTTTGCAACATTGCATGATGATTTACCCTCTTTTAAGAGTTTGATGATCCTCTCCTTTGTTTCAATTGACATTTCTCGTGTTGGAGCCATGATTCATGTCAGTCCATTTGGTGCAACAGCTCTCCAAGGTGTGATCACTCCTTTTTAGATGCAGACTAACGATCAGATCTAATTTGATGCAGGTGTTTTGGGAATTAAAATTTACAGGCTGATTCCACAATTTTTCCTTCATAATTGAGTGACTCCATAATGTTAACCCTATGATTAGTTAAAAAAAGTAACCATTACTGACGACCACATTTTTTGTTCTTGATTTCTTTTAGTGTTTCTTAAAGCCAGAAAGTTGCCATTTGAAATGACTTTAGTTTTTTTGCCATGTCTGTGATCAGCTTTTTTTCTACAAAATTAAACAACTGAATGAACATCCTCCAAGGCTGGTGATTCCATAATTTTTGCCAGGCGTTGTAGTATCATGGAACCAATGGTGCTATATAAATAAATAATAATTATAAAAGGGGTATTCCCATCTCCAAGATCCTATCCCAATATGTATTAGGTGTAATAATAATATTAGCAAATACCTCCAATTAGAAATGTTGTCTAGTTCTTTTGGTACTATTAGTTATTTCCATGGTTCATGAGTGGTTGTAATCATGGATACCTTGGCTACTGCAATGCCCTGCACATAGGGTAAGAAACATAGCGAATCAGAAGAACTATACTACATTTCTAATTGGAGGAATTTGCTAATATTATTATTATTACACCTACCACATATTGGGATACGATCTTGGAGATGGGAACACTCCTTTTAAGGCCGCGATCACACATGCGAGACACACATCCGTGTCTCGCATGTGAAATCCAAGCTCTGGCGCCGACACTGTGGAGCAGAGCGTGCGGCCGCATAGCAACACATGGAGCTGCACGCTCCGCTCTGGAGTGCCGGCGCCAGAGCTTGGATTTCACATGCGAGACACGGACGTGTTTCTCGCATGTGTGATCCCGGCCTAATAAACAGACCCCATTGAATCTGGCTCCTATTTGCCTCCATCCATTTTTTATAGCACCAAATTGGAAATTAACTCAATAAACTGTTTGACAGTAAAGAACAGATCAGCGGTGTTGGAAGACACATTATTATTATTTATTATTATTATAGCGCCATTTTTTCCATGGCGCTTTACATGCGAGGAGGGGTATACATAATAAAAACAAGTACAATAATCTTGAACAATACAAGTCACAACTGGTACAGGAGGAGAGAGGACCCTGCCCGCAAGGGCTCAGTGTCTACAAGGGATGGGTGAGGATACAGTAGGTGAGGATAGAGCTGGTCGTGCAGCGGTTTGGTCAATCGGTGGTTACTGCAGATTGTAGGCTTGTAGACTGACACATAGTCAGTTCTCTGAAAATGCCACTCAGGTGGTGCTTTTCATTCTTGTACACTCATGAGTTCTGAGCCTTTCTGGCGGCACCACCGACTACAAGAATGTGTAATCTATATATACATCTGCTTTTATGTCTGCGTTACTATGTGAACTGAGAAAGGTTGTGTACATGGCTCAGATACTGAGGTTATTGCCTGTGAGCTGCTGAACCCACTAGGTTTACAAACAAGTACACGGATTGACCTGTGGAGGTCAGCACTGGCCCCGCGGGGAGGTCTGTGACCTGGACTACACAAGCAGGATTTGTGCTTATCACAACTAGAACGTTAGAATAGAGTTTGATCACTTACACGAACTGATCGTGTATAACTAACTATTATTATTATTATTATTTATTATTATAGCGCCATTTATTCCCTGGCGCTTTACATGTGAGGAGGGGTATACATAATAAAAACAGGTACAGTAATCTTGAACAATACAAGTCACAACAGGTACAGGAGGAGAGAGGACCCTGCCCGCGAGGACTCATAATCTGCAAACTCATTTATATTGTACATTAGTGAAATCTAGAATGCAAAATGAAAAGGAAAAATATCTATGATCTATTTATCTATCTACCATCATCATCTATCTAATATATATCGCAGAAGAAGAGGACTCACACTCCATGCATAGCAAAAAATATTTGAAAAAAAGTTTATTCCATCCCCAAGGTCCCAAACGTTTCGTCTCAAAGTGTGTTGCTTTCTCAAGTATCTATTATTATTGTTATTATTATTTATTTATATAGCACCATTAATTCCCTGGTGCTGTACATGAGAAGGGGTTACATACAAGTTACAGATATCACATACAGTAAACAAAACTAACAATGACGGACTGATACAGAGGGCGAGGACCCTGCCCTTGCGGGCTTACAATCTACAGGATTATGGGGAAGGAGACAGTAGGTTGAGGGTTGCAGGAGCTCCGGTGTTGGTGAGGCGGTAGCTTCGGTAGTGATGAGGAGGCAGCAGGGTCAGTGCAGGCTGTAGGCTTTCCTGAAGAGATGGGTTTTCAGGTTCCGTCTGAAGGATCCGAATGTGGTTGATAGTCGGATGTGTTGGGGCAAAGAATTCCAGAGGATGGGGGATATTCAGGAGAAGTATTGGAGGCGGTTGGGTGAGGAGCATAGAGTCTAGATCACGTGAAGTAAAATTTTCCGGCGTATAAGACGACCCCCGACTTTTGGGACAAAATTTAGGGGTCAAAAAGTCGTCTTATACGCCGGAAAATATGGTACTTCACGTGATCTAGACTCTATGCTTCTCTTAATACATCCCAGAACTGTTTTTGTCTTTTTTGCTGCTGCATCACACTGTTGACTCATGTGCTGACTGTGATCCATTAATATATCCATAGCAGGCCACATAAACATGAAAGAAAAAATGCAGCATTCATCATCAGTTAGAATTAGATGAATTGCGACAAATGACACGTACAGGAGAACTACGCACAGGAAAACAGGACTCTATACTGACTGCAAACACATAACACATCCACTTCCCCCAGACATGGCAGGGCAGATCCTTCACTTGTTCATGGGAATTCGGGCTACATAAGGTGATTTGTGATCTTTTCACATGAGTGCTTTTTAGGCTGATTAATACATTTTAGTAGATTGTAGCCCTCGCGGACAGGGTCCTCTCTCCTCCTGTACCAGTTGTGACTTGTATTGTTTAATAATAATAATAATCTTTATATAGCGCTAACATATTCCACAGCGCTTTACAGTTTGCACACATTATCATCACTGTCCCCATTGGGGCTCACAATCTAAATTCCCTATCAGTATGTCTTTGGAATGTGGGAGGAAACTGGAGAACCCAGAGGAAACCCACGCAAACACAGAGAGAACATACAAACTCTTTGCAGATGTTGTCCTTGGTGGGGTTTGAACCCAGGACTCCAGCGCTGCCAGGCTGCAGTGCTAACCACTGAGCCACCGTGCTGCCCTGTTTAAGATTATTGTACTTGTTTTTATTATGTATACCCCTCCTCACATGTAAAGCGCCATGGAATAAATGGCGCTATAATAATAAATAATAATAATTTTAGGCTCACATTATGGTGATATAACATATTTTATATTTTCTCATAAGGCCTCATTCAGATATCCATGAATATCACACTTATTGGTGGTTTTAGCCATAGAACACGCACCCATTATAGTCTATGGTGTTATTAACATAGACCGTGTCTGAAAAAACATTTAGGAGACGTTCTTTTTCAATCCATGCCATTGATCAAAATCACCTGTACGAATTAGACAGCCCACAGATGGTATCAGTGTAAAATCCAAGGTGCAGTCCATGATTAACCCTGTAACAGATAAGGAGAATCTTTACCATTTATTTATTTATCCATATGGGAAAATCACAGATGAAAGACTGATGGTAAAAACTGACACTGACCCAAATCGGATACAAAACACTGCTGAAACGCAAATAATTTTTTACGTATATGAAAATCAGAGATGTCCGAATAAGGCCTAATTGTGTTTGCCAGTGATTGAAATTCGGCAGATTTTCCTTGCAGATTTCTGCACAGAAACCCCTCAGCATACTGCAGCAGTGGGCAAGGGAATGAGATTTCAGCGTCATGCTGTGGAATTTTTCCATCCAGAAACTGACCTGCAAAATTGTCCTACTTATTTTAGCAATCCCCGGACTTTTTTATAGTGAGGCTTCTTTTCTGTCCATTCTGTCTCTACGGATGGATATTGCAAAATCTACAAGACTTTGTGCTCATTTTCTCGCAGACTCAAAGGGTTCATTCACACGTCCGACTTTCCCACTTACGAGAAATACAGACCGATTATTTTGATCAAGGTTTGATCAGAGTTTGTCTCATCCGTTTTTCTCGAATGTGAAGAAATAGATACAAGAAATATCCATCTTCTCCATTCTGTTAGTCCGTTAAAATCAATCTGCACTTGAATGCCATCCGAGAGCTGTCCGATTTTTTTATTTTTCACAGAAACTTAGACTTGCGTTGCCGATTTGATCCGACCCTTGGATCAAAATCAGACATGTCTCTGCAATTTTCCACAGACCTCTTGGTCCACGAAAAATCTTGGTCATGTGAATCACAACATAGCACTCATACCTATGATATTCTATCTGTGAAAACCACAAAAAAAATCCTATTTCTGAATGAGGCCTTACTGGTACCCTAATATCACAATTTTGTCTCGTTTGTCTGTGCCCTCAGAAACGCAACCTGCTACGAGGCTGACCTGTAATTACACCCCAGAGAAATGACCCAATCATTTACACTTAATCTTCCTGCTCCCGACCCTCCGTAGATTCATAATGTGGGCATTGTGAGGCTGGGTACAATTATCGGCCTGGGTACTATTTCTGTGTGAAGCTGATCCAGAATTGAAAATATTTCGCCATCAGATAGCATCCTCAGCCTAATAGGAGGCCGAGCACAGCAGGAGACAGGGAGCTGGGTTACAACGTGACCTTGACATATAAACAAACGTACGAGAGGACAGCAAAACAAGTCTTATTATTTCAGAGCAAGAATTAATAAACCAGATATAGAGAGGAGATATTCACAAGACCTGTCCTCTGGGAGGGCAGGGGGTGACCTTTACAGGCGTAGACCCCACTCTCCAGACATCACCTCTGCTCTCTCTGAAATGGATCTAGTTTAAATGGAACAATTCAAAAATTCCTCCCTATAAATTGTATGTACGGACGGTGTCAGATTCCGGCTGCAAACTACCAAAGATTGTTGCATTAATAGGCTGGATATAACAGAGTGATTGCTGACGTGAAGACGATGTAACGTGGGGTACAAGTATGGTCACTGCTGTTCAACCTCTGCATATTGTCCATTTTACTGTATACCCCAATAAAAGGCTCTGTTCACATGTGTACAGTGCACACTGCTGGACTTATACGCCTGAGATGTAAAAAAAAAGAAGCTGTATTGAGAAGTACAAGGAGGCGTACCCATAGACATAGCAAAAGGAAAGTTCATTTGACGAGTTTGGGTCAGGTTTACGTCGTATTGTGGATTTTCATTGGGGACATACAGATATAATTGGATCGCCTCCCCTTTGGGGCATTGGGGTACTCAGAGCCGGGCCCTTCGGTTCTCAAGGGGGATGTCACGGTGGCTGACCCGGTCCATGGCCCTAGGGGACGTCCGTTAATAAATGGGGGAAAGGTCTTTAAAGGGGAAATGTTCGTGACGCCATCTGTGGTATTCGGTCAGGGTGACCGACGCTGCTTAGGGGTCCGCTGGGGTGATGTGATGGCAGCTAGTTGGTATACCTTCCCACAGGTGAAGTATGTCCCCAGGGCTTCCCAGAGTGTAGATGGAGAATGGTGGATGTTGTAAGGTGCAGTGAATAACGAGGACACAAGGTTGCAGTCTCTTTACCTTTACTGAAGGCTTCAGCATCCACAGTCCAGAGCACCAGATCACAGGGTAGGCAGAATCCGGCCGGTCTGATGGCAATTCCAGAGTCCAATTTTCACAGAGAAAAAAACTATACGACCTTGGGTATATATAGAAAAGATCACTGAGAAATCCCAAGAATTAAAAGTTAATTTTTATTCATGTAATCTTATAAAAGTATTCAATATCAACTATGTGCACAACCACACCATCACCAAGATTAATAACAAACCATAGGAAAGGCCAGGTTAGTGCCAATCCCTACATTAGACTAAAAAACACCCTACCTAAACAGCGGAGGTTGGCACCCTATAACACCTGCGCAATGGCGCCCCCGCTCCTCGTCGACTATCCCTGCTGCCCCTAGTAGGCCCTACTGGGACAGGGAATAGAAAGGGCAAGTATACAGTGCAATTCAAAACAAATGGTGGGTCAATAGAAATTACCCAGATACCCTATTATACTAGCTGCACTCAGACTTCCTATCTGCGGGGGTCGGCACCCTAAATACTAATGGTGCCCCCGCTCCACGATGGCTACACTAATCTTACCCTAGGCTAGAGGGCAGGCAGGATGCTATATAAATATATCACGAGGATATGTGATACCCAGTTGAAAATGGGGTGTCCTTTTCATATAAGTGCTGATCATTCATACTCCACTTATTCTCAAGTTGCCTAAATTAGCATGTATGTAATAAGTAAATACCAAATAATACACAGTATAGGAGATCATACAGTTCAATGACTCACAGGTAAAATGACCTCCCACGTTTTAGATGTCAATGATCAAGAGTATAGGCACATACTAAAAGGACACAATCCTCCCAAAATCCCATCATATAATCATTTGAACAAGAAAACAACCATGGTATCCCCTTTTTCAAACTCAACGCGTTTCCCCTCCGCATATAACCAGAGGTTCATCAGGAGTTTATCAGATATACATATAGGGTTACTTAGCTTCCTTCATAAATGGTGCCGGTGAGCCAGATAGTCTGCATCACCATCGGGTCGATCCCTCGTGGATATGGTGCTCCCAGACATATGTCATAGCGTGTGCGTTTTAAAGGCTGAACACTTAACAAAAGCGGGCACAGCTGCTTACCGGCGTGCGTATCCCAAGTACTTCCGGTAATACAGCCGAGAGGAGGTCATGCATCCTGTGACGTATAATGCGCCCAATACGCGTGCGCAAAGGCACCAAATAGAGCCCCTATTACTAAGCAAGGGATAATTATCATCCCTGAACCGTACTGCGCATGCGCCGATCATTACGCAATAAACATTCGGAGGGCCTTCCCAGATTGTCTGAGGCGCCATTTACAACCAGTCTATAGCGCCGATAATGTACGCATGCTCAGTATGTATAATCACAAGGGACACAGAGTAACCATAGTGATGTAAACGCATGCTCAGTAGATATAGTCAAAAGGGATACTGAATAACTATAGTGATGCGGGCACCATATGACAGCGCACGCGCAATGAGCACATATTTTATTGGTGCCATAGAAATAATACCCTCACAATGACACATACCCAAGCGCATTCGCCAAATTACGGCATAATTAAGAAAAACAGGGCAACCTACTCTCCTCCAACCAGGTAAAAGCGCCACTAAGACTAGTGCATAAGTGCCGATAGAATACGCACGCTCAGTGCGATTAATCATAAGGAATATTGGTTAAATATGATAGCACAGACATTAATTAAGATGTAAACAATGCATGCACGATTAATATTGTAAAGATAATATCATAATCAAATTCCCAAATATAAAGCACCACGCACAATCAGTCCCCCAGATGGTATGGATAGGACAAACCCGTATGACTGATGGCCTGAGGCTTTTTACAGGGACCCTACGATGCCCAGCCCCCACAAGTTGCCACCTTGCCTCCTGGGTGTAAGGTCGGGCAGATAACGTGGAATTAACTGTCCTGCTAGTCTCTGAAGTAAAGCATAGAGTTCCTTACTCCATCGGTGTTCTGGCTACCAGCTTCTGCGCCTCAGAGGGAGGCAGCCTATTGCAGGGCAGACCTCCCTCTGGATACCTCTCCTTGTGCTATGACTTCGTTTCTCACTCTCAGCAACGCAATTCTCTTCTTGTCCTTTCTTAGGATGCTGCCGCATGTGGGGCAGGCGCAGCTGCGTAGCTCTCTATCTAGGCCTCTGACAGGATCCCACCCCTGTCAAGGACCTCTCTGTCTGCAGCTGTTTGATGTTCCTCCTTTCCCCTGCCTGACAGGTGCTGCCTGGGTCAAGCCCAGTCAGATTCTGCCTAACTTCCTATCCAAGCCACCAGTTTTACCCAACTGTGAGGAGTGCCCTACTAGATAGGAGCATAGCTCCCCCTGGTGGACTGGAGTGTGAAGTGTGTTGTGTGGTTTGTGATACCTGGTAAGGTGATCTCCTTTATTGCCATCAGACGTAACATCACTCCCCCTGGTGGAAGAATGACATTACTGCAACGACCAGGACCCTGGGGCGCTGCACTCCCCCCCTGTTAAATCCAGTACTCCGGAACTGGCAAAAGAAAACAACAATACATTAGCAAAGGGCATGCAAATTTTTGAAATGCTGTAAAACAAGTTAATATACCTGCTTCCCTTTATGGGAGGTGAGAACACTTGAACGTTGCAAACAATAACATATTTACATTGTGCGTGTGACTTTTAAGGCAAGTCAAAAACAAGAACTATCTTTCTATGAAACACAATTACCCATACAGGTATACTATTGTAGCGCCCCAGAGACCTGGTCGTTGCAGTATGACGCTCTGCCACTAAGGGGAGTGATGGTACGTCTGATGGCACTAAAGGAGTTCTCCTGACCAGGTATCACCAGAACACATTACACTTCACACTCCGGCCACTAGGGGGAGAAAAAGGCTTTATTTATTGGGCCACTCCTCACACTGGTAAAACTAGGGGTCGGGGAGGAAGTTAGTCAGAAGCTGACTGGGTTGAATTCAGGCAACATCCCGTGGCAGGGGGTGTTGCAGGGAGAAGACACAGGGGGTCCCTGTCAGGCGTGGGAACCTGGCAGGTGCCTAGCGAACAGAACAGAACGTAACGGAACCGCGCCTGCACTACCTTGCGGCGGTATCCTAAGAAAGAGACACGAAGGGAAGGATATTGTGGAACAGTATAAACGAGATCAAGCAAAAAGGAGTACCAGTAGGAGTCGTGCCGTGAGACCGAGGCAACATCCTACTGAGGCGCGTAGCCGGTGGCTGGAACACCGCGGGAGTAACTGACTCTAGGCCTTACTTCAAACTCCGCAGGACAGTTGATTATAGGTTGGCTGTCTACCTTAAATTTCCTACGAAGACATAGGGGGCAACAGTGGGAGAGGGGCATCTCTAGGGTCCCGGAAGACCTCCAGACCTTCCCGTCATACGGGTGCGTCCTAGCCATAACATACCTGGGGGACGAGAAACTAGTAACATCTGGAACTAAAGAGAGAGAGAGCTGTAGAGAACAAACGAATGAGAACAGCAGTTGTGAGGACTATTTCGAATGCTCAGCAGGGTAGGACTACAACACACAGGCGCTAGTGGTAGGCAACGATTTCCATCTGCGAAAGAAACTCTGGAAGTGCCCATCGGACCGGCCGGTCTCAGATAGCCCTGTTAAGCGTGCTCTGGATTGAGGATCCTGAAGTCTTCAGTAAAGAGGTAAATAGACTGCAACCTTGTGTCCTCGTTATTGACTGCACCTCACACCATCACCATCTACCTTACTGGGAAGCCCTGGGGACATACTTCACCTGTGGGAAGGTATACCATCCAGCTGCCATTCCATCACCCCAGCGGACCCCACAGCAGCGTCGGTCACCCTGACCGAACACCACAGGTGGCGTCACGAATCCCTGACAGATTGGACGCCCCTTAGCAGGGTTGCGGACCGGGTCTAGCCACCGTGACAGCCTCAGAACCGAACCAGAGAGGCCCGATACCGAAAACGCGTGGCACTGTGTCTGGGGGCGCTCCACTATCTACTAAGTGCAGGTACTCTCTAAGAGTATACTATCATTAAACCTCAAAGTGCAAATCAACATTTTCTTTATTTTTCTACACATGCAGGACTATCTATCAACCCCCACGGGCTCACTGCATTTTTTTTCTTCAATTTATTCAACCTATCATTTAATTTAACTTCAATTTTATTCAAAGTACATATTCAAGTTAATTCTCAGTTCTTTCTTTCAACTAGGAGCTACAGACTCTCACACCTGTTCAGCTATTCTCCTTACGTACCAGCTCCGCCTAGCTGATGTTCCGCGACAAGCTCCATTTATTTTATTCAACAGTGCATTATCAAACTTTCTGGCTACATACTATCAGCTATGTAAACTTTATTGCTATCTAACTGTTTAACACTTTCCAACATTATCACTCTTAAGCAAAGTGCAATAAACGAACGTTCCCTTTAAGGGCAAAGTCAAGTCTTTTCTGAGGTAGTGCAAACAACCACATCATGAATATTCAAGTCAGTTTTAGCAACAAAGGTGACGTGATGCGAGGGACCCGTGACGAACACTCGAACGTTGGTCTTGGGTGGGCTACAAGACCTGTAAGCCTTACCCGGAACTCTGCCACACCAACGGGTTTTTCTTCAGTTCTGTAAGGCAAAGTTATTTTTACAACAAAGTTAACAGCAGTTTCTGTTAAGAGGCAGTCTCTGTAAAAGCCTCTTTTGTAAAACCAGTAGGAAGCACCTTTAAGAAGGTTCAAACTATATACAAGCAGTTTGTGATCATGCAACAGTCCATGAATCTGCAGTTCGCTGATAAAAGTAGAAAACCTGTGCAAAATTTAGGATCCCTTTAAGTAGGGATTCCCTTAAGAGTTAACCCTGGACAGGTTTAAACTTGAAAAGCAAAGGAAGAACAGTTAACTATTTACATTCTTTGGGTTTAAAGGTTTACTGTAGTTCTGGAGGTAGCACTGGTGGAGGTAGCCCGGTTGGATCCTGGCGGCTACCAGGTACTACATAGAGTGCATCTGCACTCCTGATGGGGTCTGTGTGCTGACAGTTCTTCGCTCCACTAAGGCACCAGCACATCTGGAGCACAGAATGACAGGTGCTCTTTCAGGAATAGCGGCGGTTATTGTTTCCCTCACCTGGCCAGATAAGGGCGGTGTTGGGCAATGTGGAGCCTCTGATGACAACGGCTCCGAGTCTCTAGGTGGTGATGGCAGGGAGTCGATGGGCACTAGGACGGTCTCGTCGGTGGCCGGGGCAGGTTCGGATTGCTTACCTGCCGCCGCGGCGTCTCTGGTGCCGGTCTCCTCCACTGCTGGTGGCAGCTCCGCCGGCTGGCTGCGCTGCTGCTCCTGGATGCTGGCAGCTGCGCGGTACCAAGATTTCCGGAACTGGCGGCACAGCTCCTCGACTTCTGCGCCGAGAACCTCCGGGTTCATACAAGGCGGCGGGGCCTCTTCGGCTTCTGATTGATGGACAGCACTGCGGGTATTCTCCTCCTCCTCCTCTCCTGGAGGGCGGTTCCTTCTTCCTCCACCATCCCAGACTAGGAGGTGGATTCCTTTGGTTGATGGGCATATTTTTCAGACGTCGTAGTATCTGTGAGGGGCTGGCTCCATTTTCGCGCCGTTCTTCCAGGCTACGCCCACGATGACATACCCCACTCCTGCATGCCGCATGGCGCTGTAATGGCGGGGGTTTTGGCAGTAAATAGCAATACACAGTCTTTCAATAAATCACAGTTCAAGCACAATTCTGGCACAGTTCATAGGCGCACATGACCTGATTTTCAGGCTTAAGAAGATCCTGTTCGTGATGCCAAAATTTGGATCGCCCCCCCCTTTGGGGCAGTGGGGTACTCGGAGCTGGGCCCTTCGGTTCTCAAGGGGGATGTCACGGTGGCTGACCCGGTCCGTGGCCCTAGGGGACGTCCGTTAATAAATGGGGGAAAGGTCTTTAAAGGGGATATGTTCGTGATGCCACCTGTGGTATTCGGTCAGGGTGACCAACACTGCTTAGGGGTCCGCTGGGGTGATGTTATAACAGCTAGATGGTATACCTACCCACAGGTGAAGTACAGTCATATGAAAAAGTTTGGGCACCTCTATTAATCTTAAGCTTAATGTTTTATAAAAAAAATTTTTTTTTGCAACAGTTATTTCAGTTTCATATATCTAATAACTGTTGGACACAGTAATGTTTCTGCCTTGAAATGAGGTTTATTGTACTAACAGAAAATGTGCAATCTGCATTCAAACAAAATTTGACAGGTGCATAAGTATGGGCACCCTTATCATTTTCTTGTTTTAAATACTCCTACTTACTTTTTACTGACTTACTAAAGCACTTTTTTTGGTTTTCTAACCTCATTGAGATTTGAACTTCATAGCCAGGTGTATGCAATCATGAGAAAAGCTACTTAAAGTGGCCATTTGCAAGTTGTTCTCCTGTTTGAATCTCCTCTGCAGAGTAGCATCATGGGCTCCTCAAAACAACTGTCTAATGATCTGAAAACAAAGATTGTTCAACATAGTTGTTCAGGGCAAGGATACAAAAAGCTGTCTCAGAGATTTAACCTGTCAATTTCCACTGTGAGGAACATAGTAAGGAAATGGAAGAACACAGGTATAGTTCTTGTTAAGGCAAGAAGTGGCAGGCCAAGAAAAACATCAGAAAGGCAGAGAAGAATGGTGAGATTAGTCAAGGACAATCCTCAGACCACCTCCAGAAAGCTGCAGCATCAACTTGCTGCAGATAGTGTCACTGTGCAGCGGTCAACTATGCAACGCACTTTGCACAAGGAGAAGCTTTATGGGAGAGTGATGCGAAAGAAGCCGTTTCTGCAAGCATGCCACAAACAGAGTCAGCTGAGGTATGCAAAAAGCACATTTGGAGAAGCCAATTTCTTTTTGGAAGAAGGTCCTGTGGACTGATAAAACCAAAATTGAATTGTTTGGTCATACAAAAAGGCATTATGCATGGCGGCCAAAAAACACAGCATTCCAAGAAAAACACTTGCTACCCACAGTAAAATTTGGTGGAGGTTCCATCATGGTTTGGGGCTGTGTGGCCAATGCCAGCACCGGGAATCTTGTTAAAGTTGAGGGACGCATGGATTCCTCTCAGTATCAGCAGATTCTTGACAATAATGTTCATGAATCAGTGACAAAGTTGAAGTTATGCAAGGGATGGATCTTTCAGCAAGACAATGATCTAAAACACCGCTCCAAATCTACTCAGGCATTCATGCAGAGGAACAATTACACTGTTCTGGAATGGTCATCCCAGTCCCCAGACCTGAATATCATTGAACATCTGTGGGATCATTTGAAGAGGGCTGTCCATGCTCAGTGACCATCAAACTTAACTGAACTGGACTTGTTTTGTAAAGAGGAATGGTCAAAAATACCTTCATCCAGGTTCCAGGAACTCATTAAAAGCTACAGGAAGCGACTAGAGGCTGTTATTTTTGCAAAAGGAGGATCTACTAAATCAGCAAGACGAAGAAACTTGGCGGCACTCACCGGTCTTCAAACAGGTCAGAGTGAGGGAGCCACAGCCTCAGGGAGTTCGTGCAGTATTGTATATTTAGTATAGTAATAGCTCGTTGCTTGGTGTTAAGCTTTGTTTTTAACGCACTTTGTTGTTGTTTTTAATTGTATGTGTAGTGTACTGTGGGCGGGCGGGTGCGGGCGCAGGGAGTGGCGTTTGATTTCAGCGCTACTTCAGGCGTCACATCCGCATCTCTATTGAACCCGTTGAAGCGCCGGGAGGGCGCAAAACGGCCGTCGTTCGCCTGCTGCTCTCTTTCTGTATACATCCCCATGCCGTGACGTTATGAAGCAATAAAATACCTGTTTGAAAACCGGTGAGTGCCGCCAAGTTTCTTCGTCTTGCTGCTGTATCGCCTATGTTCGTTGTTCCGGCTGGAGCACCGCAGGTCTGCCGGCTGGCTAGAAACTGTGAATTCTGGGAGTCTTGGTCATAGTAACGGTGGTGCGGTCAGCTGTTCTCTTTCTCGTATAGAGGATCTACTAAATATTAATGTCACTTTTCTGGTGGAGTGCCCATACTTATGCACCTGTCAAATTTTGTTTGAATGCAGATTGCACATTTTCTGTTAGTACAATAAACCTCATTTCAAGGCAGAAACATTACTGTGTCCAACAGTTATTAGATATATGAAACTGAAATAGCTGTTTCAAAAAAAAAACAATTTTTATAAAATATTAAGCTTAAGATTAATAGGGGTGCCCAAATTTTTTCATATAACTGTATGTCCCCAGGGCTTCCCAGAGTGTAGATGGAGAATGGTGGATGTTGTAAGGCGCAGTGAATAACGAGGACACAAGATTGCAGTCTCTTTACCTTTACTGAAGGCTTCAGCGTCCACAGTCCAGAGCACCAGATCACAGGGTAGGCAGAGTCCGGCCGGTCTGATGGCAATTCCAGAGTCCCCTTATCCAGGTGGAAATCAGTAGCCTTCCTCTAGCGCCTGAGTGTTGTAGTTCCTCCCTGCTGAGCTTCTCAGTGAGGTCCTCACAACTGATGTTGGTGTTCTCGATGTTATGTCTCTTTCTCTCTCTCTCTGTCCCCCAGATGGTATGGATAGGACAAACCCGTATGACTGATGGCCTGAGGCTTGTTACAGGGACCCTACGACGCCCCAGCCCCCACAAGTTGCCACCGTGCCTCCTGGGTGTAAGGTCGAGCAGCTAATGTGGAATTAACTGTCCTGCCAGTCTCTGAAGTAAAGCATAGAGTTCCTTACTCCCTCGGCGTTCTGGCTACCAGCTTCTGCGCCTCAGAGGGAGGCAGCCTATTGCAGGGTAGAACTCCCTCTGGATTCCTCTCCTTGTGCTATGACTTTGTTTCTCACTCTCAGCAACGCAATTCTCTTTGTGTCCTTTCTTAGGATGCTGCGTAACCCTCTATCTAGGCCTCTGACAGGATCCCACCCCTGTCAAGGACCTCTCTGTCTGCAGCTGAGGATGTTCCTCCTTTCCCCTGTCTGCCTGACAGGTGCTGCCTGGGTCAAGCCCAGTCAGATTCTGCCTAACTTCCTATCCAAGCCACCAGTTTTACCCAACTGTGAGGAGTGCCCTACTAGATAGGAGCATAGCTCCCCCTGGTGGACTGGAGTGTGAAGTTTGTTGTGTGGTTTGTGATACCTGGAAAGGTGATCTCCTTTATTGCCATCAGATGTAACATCACTCCCCCTGGTGGAAGCATGACATTACTGCAACGACCAAGACCCTGGGGCGCTGCATAAGCAAAGCTGGATACACTTTTTTTCTCCTAAAACACAGTACCTTGAAACAGTATTCATACCCCATGAACTTTTCCACATTTTTTTCACGTTACAACCACAGAATTATAAGTTTTTTTTATTTGGATTTTATGTTACATACAAACAAAGTACCAAACAAAGTAGAGAGTATTTATGAAGTGTAAAGGAAATGATGCATGGTTTTCTAAATATTGAAAAAATATAAATCTGAAAATTGTGACTTAGTTACATGAACTAAAAAAATGTGTTATAGGCCTAACCTTAATATACCGGACTGTGAGGGGTCCCTTATGTAATTCATAGGGACCCAGGTCAGTGTCAGTTCTCACGGTATAAAAATCTGAATTTTTCCAAGTGATGTTCCCAGTATTATATCTAATTAAGTGAGGTATTACGTCAGTGACCATCCCAGCGATATGAAACTAGTAGTAATGTGGCCACATTTGGGGTCAGTGACCACCTACCACATAAATATAACACATAGTTTTCAGATATGTCCCACTTAACGCAAGTGGTAAAGATTCCGGTCTGTATGACTTTTGCTTCACTCATTTCCTAAATAATATAATATTATATAACCTATATTATTATCAATAACATAATTATAGTACAATGCCTCAGGAAGCCTCCACTGCAGTCTGGATGAAATGCTGGTTCATGATCTTCAGACTTTCAGGAGCATAATAAAAATCTAGCAGGCTTTTTTTACGCTATTTTCAAGATCTCTGCTTGTTGTCATGGAATAGGAACATTCATTCTCTACTCCCAGAGGATGAGAATCTGTCCTGTTCACGTGACAGGTGCATGTCTCCTTATAGATACTGCTCACTCATAGATGACAAGTGAAGATCTTGTTAAGGCTATGTTCACACTGAGTTTTTTTGCAGTTTTTTTTTGCTGTGTTCTTTTTATGCTAATTTTCAGCTGCACTTGACAGTACCAGCTATGTCTATGAGATTTTAGAAATCTCATGCACATAGTTTTTTTTTTTTTATCATCAGAATTTTGTGCTTTGCATGTGTTTTTGGACATAGAGCATGTCACTTCTTTCAGAGTTTATTCAGTGTTTTTCACCCATTGAATAGAACGGAAAAAAAGCACCAAAATCGCAGCAAAACCTGCAGTTTTTCCGCAGCTTCTTTCCTGCCAAGCTTTCAGGTTTTGCTGCAGTAAAAAAGCACAGCAAAATCGCTCAGTGTAAAGAATTGATACAGAAAGTTTATCAGACAGTTTTAGGCTGCCGTCACACTAGCAGTATTTGGTCAGTATTTTACCTCAGTATTTGTAAGGCAAAACCAGGAGTGGGTGATAAATACAGAAGTGGTGCATATGTTTCTATTATACTTTTCATCTATTTGTTCCACTCCTGGTTTTGGCTTAGGCTAGGGTCACATTGCGTTATGTGACCGCGTTTAACGGACTACGTTCCACCGCGGCATAACGCGGTGTAACGTAGTCCGTTAATGCCGCCATTGCCTGAAATGGCGAATGCATCGCTAGCGCATGCCCACATTGGGCGTGCGCTAGCGATGTGCCGTCATTTGAGTGACGGACCGCGAACGCTGCTTGCAGCGTTCGCGGTCTGTTCCTCGCTAGCGCAGATCAGAGATCTGCGCTAGCGGGATCGGCTAATGCGATCCCTTTTGGGACATTGCGTTAGCGCAGTTCGTAGCGCTATGCACTAAACGCACTGCCCTAACGCAATGTGACCCTTGCCTTACTGATGTAAAATACTGACCAAATACTGCTATTGTGACGGCAGCCTTACAATCTTTTGTTTCTTCATTTGCTGAAGTTCATGTTTTCTCAATAATGTCACTCATGTATTACCTTTACCAACATTACTGTATTGTGGGGGTGGCAAACATATCAGCATTATGGTAGCCACATCTGCATTATGGTGGCCACATCAGCCACATCAGCATTATTGTTGCCAAATCAGTATTATGGTTGGCTTCAAAGAATAACTTCTAATTGTAAACGCTCATGCTGCATGCAACATGGTACAAGTATGGACTGCAATGAATAGTCTGGCTATTGGCAATAACAGAGCTGTCCCTTGGTACTAGGGCTATACGAGAGCTGTCCAAGGTAGTAGGGCTGAGGCCGGTTTCACACGTCAGTGGCTCCAGTACGTGAGGTGACAGTTTCCTCACGTACCGGAGACACTGACTCACGTAGACACATTAAAATCAATGTGTCTCTGCACATGTCAGCGTGTTTTCAAGGACCGTGTGTCCGTTTGAAAAACACGGAGACATGACAGTGTTCGTGGGAGCGCACATATTACACGGACCCATTAAAGTCAATGTGTCTGTGTAAAACACGTACCGCACACAGATGTTGTCCGTGTGCAGTCCGTGTGCCATGCAGGAGACAGCGCTACAGTAAGCGCTGTCCCCCCCACGTGGTGCTGAAGCCGCTATTCATTTCTTCTCTCCAGCAGCGTTCGCTGGAGAGAAGATATGAAAAATCTTTTTTTTTTTTTTTTGGGTGTTTAAAATAAAGATCCCTGTCCCCATCCCCCGCCGCAGCTTCTCCTGTATGAGCGGTCACGTGGTGCCGGCCATTACAGTGATGAATATGCGGCTCCACCCCTATGGGTGGAATGCTGAGTGCATTCACTTTTTGTGCTGGCTGACTGCGTTCACTGTTTGTGCTGGCTGACTGGGTTCACTGTGCTGGCTGACTGCGTTCACTGTGCTGGCTGTGTCCACAGTGCTGGCTGACTGTGTTCATTGTTTGTGCTGGCTTACTCCGTTCACTGCTTGTGGGGGCTGACTGCGATCATTGTTTGTGCTGGCTGACTGCATTCACTGTTTGTGCTGGCTGAATGCATTCACTGTTTGTGCTGGCTGACTGCATTCACTTTTTGTGCTGAGTGCGTTCACTTTTTGTGCTGGCTGATTGTGTTCACTGTTTATGTTGGCTGACTGTGTTCACTTTGCTGGCTGACTGCATTCACTGTTTGGGCTGGCTGACTGTGTCCTCTCTGCTGGCTGACTGTGTTCACTGTTTGTGCTGGCTTACTGCGTTCACTGCTTGTGCTGGCTGACTGCGTTCACTGCTTGTGCTGGCTGACTGCGTTCACTGCTTGTGCTGGCTGACTGCATTCACTGTGCTGGCTGACTGCGTTCACTGCTTGTGCTGGCTGTCTGCATTCACTGTGCTGGCTGACTATGTTCACTCTTTGTGCTGGCTGACTGCATTCACTGTGCTGGCTGACTGCATTCACTGTTTGTGCTGGCTGACTGCGTTCACTGTGCTGGCTGACTGTGTTCACTGTTTGTGCTGGCTGACTGCGTTCACTGCTTGTGTTTGCTGACTGCTTTCACTGCTTGTGCTTACTGACTGTGTTCACTGTTTGTGCTGACTGACTGAGTTCACTGTTTGTGCTAGCTGACTGCGTTCACTATTTCTGCTGACTGAATGTTCACTTTTTGTACTGGCTGACTGTGTTCAATACATTCCATTTTTGTGCTGGTTGTGTTCACTTTTTATATTGTTGACTGCGTTCACTTATGTACTGTGTTATGATCAGGTGACCTTGGAGCAGCATGAAAACTTTCACTGGAGTAGGTGGTAACTATACCACCGCAACTAGAAGTAGCCGTGGGGTGTGCCTAACAAAACCTAGACACCTCGACACAGCCGGAGGACTAAATACCCCTATAGATGGAAATAGGAATTTCTACCTTGCCTCAGAGCAGAACCTGTTATGAAAGGCAATTCAGTACTACAATGGACATAGCGGTCAGAGCACATACAGTGATCTGACAATAACCCAAAATCATAGAACGAGCTCTGAGACGTGGGAACTCTGCAGACCGCAATCCCTAATCCTCTCCAAACAACACTAGAGGCAGCCGTGGATTGCGCCTAACTCTGCCTATGCAACTCGGCACAGCCTGAGAAACTAACTAGCCTGAAGATAGAAAATAAGCCTACCTTGCCTCAGAGAAATACCCCAAAGGAAAAGGCAGCCCCCCCACATATAATGACTGTGAGTTAAGATGAAAAGACAAACGTAGAGATGAAATAGATTCAGCAAAGTGAGGCCCGACTTTCTTAACAGATCGAGGATAGAAAAGGTAACTTTGCGGTCTACACAAAACCCTAAAGAAAACCACGCAAAGGGGGCAAAAAAGACCCTCCGTACCGAACTAACGGCACGGAGGTACACCCTTTGCGTCCCAGAGCTTCCAGCAACAAATTAGACAAGCTGGACAGAAAAAATAGCAAACAAATAGCAAAGAAGAACGTAGCTATGCAGAGCAGCAGGCCACAGGAATGATCCAGGGAAAAGCAAGTCCAACACTGGAACATTGACAGGAAGCCAGGATCAAAGCATTAGGTGGAGTTAAGTAGAGAAGCACTTAACGACCTCACCAGATCACCTGAGGGAGGAAACTCAGAAGCAGCAGTACCACTTCCCTCCACCAACAGAAGCTCACAGAGAGAATCAGCCGAAGTACCACTTGTGACCACAGGAGGGAGCTCTGCCACAGAATTCACAACTGTACCCCCCCTTGAGGAGGGGTCACCGAACCCTCACCAGAGCCCCCAGGCCGACCAGGATGAGCCACATGAAAGGCACGAACAAGATCGGGAGCATGGACATCAGAGGCAAAAACCCAGGAATTATCTTCCTGAGCATAACCCTTCCATTTAACCAGATACTGGAGTTTCCGTCTAGAAACACGAGAATCCAAAATCTTCTCCACAATATACTCCAATTCCCCCTCCACCAAAACCGGGGCAGGAGGATCAACAGATGGAACCATAGGTGCCACGTATCTCCGCAACAATGACCTATGGAATACGTTATGTATGGAAAAAGAATCTGGAAGGGTCAGACGAAAAGACACAGGATTAAGAACCTCAGAAATCCTATACGGACCAATGAAACGAGGTTTAAACTTAGGAGAGGAAACCTTCATAGGAATATGACGAGAAGATAACCAAACCAGATCCCCAACATGAAGTCGGGGACCCACACGGCGTCTGCGATTAGCAAAACGTTGAGCCTTCTCCTGGGACAAGGTCAAATTGTCCACTACATGAGTCCAAATCTGCTGCAACCTGTCCACCACAGTATCCACACCAGGACAGTCCGAAGACTCAACCTGTCCTGAAGAGAAACGAGGATGGAACCCAGAATTGCAGAAAAATGGCGAAACCAAGGTAGCCGAGCTGGCCCGATTATTAAGGGCGAACTCAGCCAAAGGCAAAAAGGACACCCAGTCATCCTGATCGGCAGAAACAAAGCATCTCAGATATGTTTCCAAGGTCTGATTGGTTCGTTCGGTCTGGCCATTAGTCTGAGGATGGAAAGCCGAGGAAAAAGACAAGTCAATGCCCATCCTACCACAAAAGGCTCGCCAAAACCTTGAAACAAACTGGGAACCTCTGTCAGAAACGATATTCTCTGGAATGCCATGTAAACGAACCACATGCTGGAAGAACAATGGCACCAAATCAGAGAAGGAAGGCAATTTAGACAAGGGTACCAGATGGACCATCTTAGAAAAGCGATCACAGACCACCCAAATGACTGACATCTTTTGAGAAACGGGAAGATCAGAAATAAAATCCATAGAGATATGTGTCCAAGGCCTCTTCGGGACCGGCAAGGGCAAAAGCAACCCACTGGCACGAGAACAGCAGGGCTTAGCCCGAGCACAAATCCCACAGGACTGCACAAAAACACGCACATCCCGCGACAGAGACGGCCACCAAAAGGATCTAGCCACCAACTCTCTGGTACCAAAGATTCCAGGATGACCAGCCAACACCGAACAATGAACTTCAGAGATAACTTTATTGGTCCACCTATCAGGGACAAACAGTCTCTCCGCTGGACAACGATCAGGTTTATTAGCCTGAAATTTTTGCAGCACCCGCCGCAAATCAGGGGAGATGGCAGACACAATTACTCCTTCCTTGAGGATACCCGCCGGCTCAGACAAACCCGGAGAGTCGGGCACAAAACTCCTAGACAGAGCATCCGCCTTCACATTTTTAGAGCCCGGAAGGTACGAAATAACAAAGTCAAAACGGGCAAAAAACAGCGACCAACGAGCCTGTCTAGGATTCAACCGCTTAGCAGACTTAAGATAAGTCAAGTTCTTATGATCAGTCAATACCACCACGCGATGCTTAGCTCCTTCCAGCCAATGACGCCACTCCTCGAATGCCCACTTCATGGCCAGCAACTCTCGGTTGCCCACATCATAATTTTGCTCAGCAGGCGAAAACTTCCTGGAAAAAAAAAGCGCATGGTTTCATCACTGAGCAATCAGAACCTCTCTGCGACAAAACAGCCCCTGCTCCAATCTCAGAAGCATCAACCTCGACCTGGAACGGAAGAGAAACATCTGGTTGACAACACAGGGGCAGAAGAAAAACGACGCTTCAAGTCTTGAAAAGCTTCCACAGCAGCAGAAGACCAATTGACCAAATCAGCACCCTTCTTGGTCAAATCGGTCAACGGTTTGGCAATACTAGAAAAATTGCAGATGAAGCGACAATAAAAATTAGCAAAGCCCAGGAACTTTTGCAGACTTTTCAGAGATGTCGGCTGAGTCCAATCATGGATGGCTTGGACCTTAACAGGATCCATCTCGATAGTAGAAGGGGAAAAGATGAACCCCAAAAATGAAACCTTCTGCACACCAAAGAGACACTTTGATCCCTTCACAAACAAAGAATTAGCACGCAGGACCTTAAAAACTGTTCTGACCTGCTTCACATGAGACTCCCAATCATCCGAGAAGATCAAAATGTCATCCAAGTACACAATCAGGAATTTATCCAGGTACTCTCGGAAGATGTCATGCATAAAGGACTGAAACACTGATGGAGCATTGGCAAGTCCGAATGGCATCACTAGATACTCAAAATGACCCTCGGGCGTATTAAATGCAGTTTTCCATTCATCTCCTCGCCTGATTCGCACCAGATTATACGCACCACGAAGATCTATCTTGGTGAACCAACTAGCCCCCTTAATCCGAGCAAACAAATCAGATAACAATGGCAAGGGTACTGAAATTTAACCGTGATCTTATTTAGAAGGCGGTAATCTATACAAGGTCTCAGCGAACCATCCTTCTTGGCTACAAAAAAGAACCCTGCTCCTAATGGTGACGATGACGGGCGAATATGCCCCTTCTCCAGGGATTCATTCACATAACTGCGCATAGCGGCGTGCTCAGGCACGGATAAATTAAACAGTCGACCTTTTGGGAATTTACTACCAGGAATCAAATTGATAGCACAATCACAATCCCTATGCGGAGGTAGGGCATCGGACTTGGGCTCATCAAATACATCCCGGTAATCAGACAAGAACTCTGGAACCTCAGAAGGGGTGGATGACGAAATTGACAGAAATGGAACATCACCATGTACCCCCTGACTACCCCAGCTGGACACCGACATGGATTTCCAATCTAATACTGGATTATGGGCTTGTAGCCATGGCAACCCCAACACGACCACATCATGCAGATTATGCAACACCAGAAAGCGAATAACCTCCTGATGTGCAGGAGCCATGCACATGGTCAGCTGGGTCCAGTATTGAGGCTTATTCTTGGCCAAAGGCGTGGCATCAATTCCTCTCAATGGAATAGGACACTGCAAGGGCTCTAAGAGAAACCCACAACGCTTAGCATACTCCAAGTCCATCAAATTCAGGGCAGCGCCTGAATCCACAAATGCCATGACAGAATACGATGACAAAGAGCAGATCAAGGTAACGGACAGAAGAAATTTTTACTGTACCGTACCAATGGTGGCAGACCTAGCGAACCGCTTAGTGCTCTTAGGACAATCAGAGATAGCATGAGTGGAATCACCACAGTAGAAACACAGCCCATTCAGACGTCTGTGTTCTTGCCGTTTAACTCTGGTCAAAGTCCTATCGCACTGCATAGGCTCAGGTTTAAGCTCAGGTAATACCGCCAAATGGTGCACAGATTTACGCTCACGCAAGCGTCGACCGATCTGAATGGCCAAAGACATAGACTCATTCAAACCAGCAGGCATAGGAAATCCCACCATGACATCCTTAAGGGCTTCAGAGAGACCCTTTCTGAACATAGCTGCCAGCGCAGATTCATTCCATTGAGTGAGCACGGACCACTTTCTAAATTTCTGACAATATACCTCTATCTCATCCTGATCCTGACAAAGAGCCAGCAAATTTTTCTCTGCCTGATCCACTGAATTAGGTTCATCGTACAGCAATCCGAGCGCCAGGAAAAACGCATCGATATTACTCAATGCAGGATCTCCTGGCGCAAGAGAAAATGCCCAGTCCTGAGGGTCGCTGCGCAAAAAAGAAATAACAATCAAAACCTGTTGAACTGGATCACCAGAGGAGCGAGGTTTCAAGGCCAGAAATAATTTACAATTATTTTTGAAACTCAGAAACTTAGTTCTATCTCCAAAAAACAAATCAGGAATAGGAATTCTTGGTTCCAACATAGCTTTCTGATCAATAGTGTCTTGAATCTTTTGTACTCTTGCCGAGAGCTGATCCACAAATGAAGACAGACTTCTAATGTCCATCGCTACACCTGTGTACTGAACCACCCAAATGTCTAGGGGAAAAAAAAGGCAAAACACAGTGCAAAGAAAAAAAAATGGTCTCAGAACTTCTTTTTTCCCTCTATTGAGAATCATTAGTACTTTGGGCTTCCTGTACTGTTATGAAAGGCAATTCAGTACTACAATGGACATAGCGGTCAGAGCACATACAGTGATCTGACAATAACCCAAAATCATAGAACGAGCTCTGAGACGTGGGAACTCTGCAGACCGCAATCCCTAATCCTCTCCAAACAACACTAGAGGCAGCCGTGGATTGCGCCTAACTCTGCCTATGCAACTCGGCACAGCCTGAGAAACTAACTTAGCCTGAAGATAGAACATAAGCCTACCTTGCCTCAGAGAAATACCCCAAAGGAAAAGGCAGCCCCCCCACATATAATGACTGTGAGTTAAGATGAAAAGACAAACGTAGAGATGAAATAGATTCAGCAAAGTGAGGCCCGACTTTCTTAACAGATCGAGAATAGAAAAGGTAACTTTGCGGTCTACACAAAACCCTAAAGAAAACCACGCAAAGGGGGCAAAAAAGACCCTCCGTACCGAACTAACGGCACGGAGGTACACCCTTTGCGTCTTAGAGCTTCCAGCAACAAATTAGACAAGCTGGACAGAAAAAATAGCAAACAAATAGCAAAGAAGAACTTAGCTATGCAGAGCAGCAGGCCACAGGAATGATCCAGGGAAAAGCAAGTCCAACACTGGAACATTGACAGGAAGCCAGGATCAAAGCATTAGGTGGAGTTAAGTAGAGAAGCACCTAACGACCTCACCAGATCACCTGAGGGAGGAAACTCAGAAGCAGCAGTACCACTTCCCTCCACCAACAGAAGCTCACAGAGAGAATCAGCCGAAGTACCACTTGTGACCACAGGAGGGAGCTCTGCCACAGAATTCACAACAAGAACCCCAAAGGATAGGCAGCCCCCCACAAATATTGACTGTGAGTAGTAGAGGAAAAGACACACGCAGGCAGGAAACAGGATTTAGCAAATGAGGCACACACTAGCTAAATAGGAAAGGATAGGACAGGATACTAAACGGTCAGTATTAAAAATCCTTCCAAAATATCCACAGCAGAAAATACAAAAACTCCACCATCTAACTAAAGATGTGGAGCGTATATCTGCATCTCCAGAGAATCCAACAAGACTGCGAAAACACTGACACAGTCTAAGCTGGACAAGAGAAAAACAAATGAATAACACAGAATATAAGCACACTGCATGTGTGCCACAGAAACAAAAACCAGACACTTATCTTTGCTGAATTGGCAGCTAGCAGGAGAAGCCAGAAAGTGATCCAACACTTCAGAAGAAACATTGACAACTGGCAAGGACTAATGAATCCTGCACACCTAAATATCCCAGTCAGAACTGCAATCAGCAGATACACCTGGCCATGACTGTGACTCAGAGAGAACTGCATTCCCACCTACAACCACTGGAGGGAACCCAAGAGCAGAATTCACAACAGTACTAGCTGCATTAACTGAGTCCACTGTGCTATCTGACTGTGTTCACTATTTGTGCTGGCTGACTGTGCTTACTTTTTGTGCTGGCTGACTGCGTTCACTGTTGGTGCTGACTGAATGTGTTGACTGCATTCACTATGCTGGCTGACTGCATTCACATTTTCTGCTGGCTGATTGCGTTCACTGTTTGTGCTGGCTGACTGCATTCACTTTTTTTACTGGCTGACTACAGTCACTGCATTTACTTTTTGTGCTGACTAACAGCATTCACTCCTTCACTCATAAAAATGGCACTTGCTAATTGTGCTGGTTCTGCCCCCTCTAGTACATGCTGGCTGCAATATGCTGCATCTGGTCAGATTCCAAGATAACACCAGCTTCATGTGCTGGTACCACTCATCTACTAAGCGCTGGCTGTGTCACGGCAGAATGCAGTCAACACTTAGTAGAGGAGGTGGCGCCAGCCCTGGGAGGACGGGCAAGTGCAATCTTAGATTTTGAGCTCCTGTTTATACTTCCACAGTGCTCTGACAGGTTCTCCTTATGGAGAAAGTGGAGAGCTGGTCTGTTTCCTGATCTCACAGGCCACATAAAATTACATAGTGGGCTGAATTTGGCCCTCGGGCCTTGTGTCTGACATCTCTGCCTGTGTATTGCTACTGAAAAATGTAGCAACTGTATGGCTGACAATGATGGCTGGTAGCACGAGACTTGTTAAATGATACGGACACCTTTGGAGGCAATTTTTTTTTTTTAGTTCAATTCATGTTTTATGGGCTACAAATAATTTCTGCAATTGTGCTTCATTAAAAATGTTGCACCACTTGGCTTTTAACCCCTTCATGACCCAGCCTATTTTGACCTTAAAGACCTTGCCGTTTTTTGCAATTCTGACCAGTGTCCCTTTATGAGGTAATAACTCAGGAACGCTTCAACGGATCCTAGCGGTTCTGAGACTGTTTTTTCGTGACATATTGGGCTTCATGTTAGTGGTAAATTTAAGTCAATAAATTCTGCGTTTATTTGTGATAAAAACGGAAATTTGGCGAAAATTTTGAAAATTTCGCAATTTTCACATTTTGAATTTTTATTCTGTTAAACCAGAGAGTTATGTGACACAAAATAGTTAATAAATAACATTTCCCACATGTATACTTTACATCAGCACAATTTTGGAAACAAAATTTTTTTTTGCTAGGAAGTTATAAGGGTTAAAATTTGACCAGCGATTTCTCATTTTTACAACGAAATTTACAAAACAATTTTTTTTAGGGACCACCTCACATTTGAAGTCAGTTTGAGGGGTCTATATGGCTGAAAATACCCAAAAGTGACACCATTCTAAAAACTGCACCCCTCAAGGTACTCAAAACCACATTCAAGAAGTTTATTAACCCTTCAGGTGCTTCACAGCAGCAGAAGCAACATGGAAGGAAAAAATGAACATTTAACTTTTTAGTCACAAAAATTATCTTTTAGCAACAATTTTTTTATTTTCCCAATGGTAAAAGGAGAAACTGAACAACGAAAGTTGTTGTCCAATTTGTCCTGAGTACGCTGATACCTCATATGTGGGGGTAAACCACTGTTTGGGCGCACGGCAGGGCTTGGAAGGGAAGGAGCGCCATTTGACTTTTTGAATGAAAAATTGGCTCCACTCTTTAGCGGACACCATGTCACGTTTGGAGAGCCCCCGTGTGCCTAAAAATTGGAGCTCCCCCACAAGTGACCCCATTTTGGAAATTAGACACCCCAAGGAACTTATATAGATGCATAGTGAGCACTTTGAACCCCTAGGTGCTTCACAAATTGGTCCGTAAAAATGAAAAAGTACTTTTTTTTCACAAAAAAATTCTTTTAGCCTCAATTTTTTCATTTTCACATGGGCAACAGGATAAAATGGATCCTAAAATTTGTTGGGCAATTTCTCTTGAGTACACCAATACCTCACATGTGGGGGTAAACCACTGTTTGGGCACATGGTAAGGCTCGGAAGGGAAGGAGCGCCATTTGACTTTTTGAATGAAAAATTATCTCCATCGTTAGCGGACACCATGTCGCGTTTGGAGAGCCCCTGTGTGCCTAAACATTGGCGCTCCCCCACAAGTGACCCCATTTTGGAAACTAGACCCCCCAAAGAACTTATCTAGATGCCCAGTGAGCACTTTAAACCCTCAGGTGCTTCACAAATTGATCTGTAAAAATGAAAAAGTACTTTTTTTTTCACAAAAAAATTATTTTCGCCTCAATTTTTTCATTTTCACATGGGCAATAGGATAAAATGGATCATAAAATTTGTTGGGCAATTTCTCCCGAGTACGCCGATACCTCATATGTGGGTGTAAACCACTGTTTGGGCACTCGGCAGGGCTCGGAAGGGAAGGCGCGCCATTTGACTTTTTGAATGGAAAATTAGCTCCAATTGTTAGCGGACACCATGTCGCGTTTGGAGAGCCCCTGTGTGCCTAAACATTGGAGCTCCCCCACAAGTGACCCCATTTTGGAAACTAGACCCCCCAAGGAACTTATCTAGATGCATATTGAGCACTTTAAACCCCCAGGTGCTTCACAGAAGTTTATAACGCAGAGCCATGAAAATAAAAAATTATTTTTCTTTCCTCAAAAATGATTTTTTAGCCTGGAATTTCCTATTTTGCCAAGGGTAATAGGAGAAATTGGACCCCAAATGTTGTTGTCCAGTTTGTCCTGAGTACGCTGATACCCCATATGTCGGGGTAAACCACTGTTTGGGCGCACGGCAGGGCTCGGAAGGGAAGGCACGCCATTTGGCTTTTTAAATGGAAAAT
Organism: Ranitomeya imitator; assembly: GCF_032444005.1. Lineage (NCBI taxonomy): Eukaryota > Metazoa > Chordata > Amphibia > Anura > Dendrobatidae > Ranitomeya > Ranitomeya imitator. The sequence continues at coordinate 575,774,416 of NC_091286.1, read as the reverse complement.
TAGCTCCAATCATTAGCGGACACCATGTCACGTTTGGAGAGCCCCTGTGTGCCTAAACATTGGAGATCCCCCAGAAATGACCCCATTTTGGAAACTAGACCCCCCAAGGAACTTATCTAGATATGTGGTGAGCACTTTGAACCCCCAAGTGCTTCACAGACGTTTACAACGCAGAGCCGTGAAAATAAAAAATCATTTTTCTTTCCTCAAAAATGATGTTTTAGCAAGCAATTTTTTATTTTCACAAGGGTAACAGGATAAATTGGACCCCAGTAATTGTTGCGCAGTTTGTCCTTAGTATGCTGGTACCCCATATGTGGGGGTAAACCACTGTTTGGGCACACGTCGGGGCTCGGAATTGAGGGAGCACCATTTGACTTTTTGAATACGAGATTGGCTGGAATCAATGGTGGCGCCATGTTGCGCTTAGAGACCACTGATGTGCCTAAACAGTGGAAACCCCTCAATTCTACCTCCAACACTAACCCCCCCCCCCACACCCCTAACCCTAATCCCAACTGTAGCCATAACCCTAATCGCAACCCTAACCACAACCCTAATTCCAACCCTAACCCTAAGGCTATGTGCCCACGTTGCGGATTCGTGTGAGATTTTTCAGCATCATTTTTGAAAAATCCGCGGGTAAAAGGCACTGCGTTTTACCTGCAGATTTATCGCGGATTTCCAATGTTTTTTGTGCGGATTTCACCTGCGGATTCCTATTGAGGAACAGGTGTAAAACGCTGCGGAATCCGCACAAAGAATTGACATGCTACGGAAAATACAACGCAGCGTTTCCGCGCGGTATTTTCCGCACCATGGGCACAGCGGATTTGGTTTTCCATAGGTTTACATGGTACTGTAAACCTGATGGAACACTGCTGCGAATCCGCAGCGGCCAATCCGCTGCGGATCCGCAGCCAAATCCGCACCGTGTGCACATAGCCTAATTCTAAAGGTATGTGCACACGCTGCGGAAAACGCTGCGGATCCGCAGCAGTTTCCCATGAGTTTACAGTTCAATGTAAACCTATGGGAAACAAAAATCGCTGTACACATGCTGCGGAAAAACTGCACGGAAACGCAGCGGTTTACATTCCGCAGCATGTCACTTCTTTGTGCGGATTCCGCAGCGGTTTTACAACTCCTCAAATAGAAAATCGCAGTTGTAAAACCGCAGTGAAATGCGCAGAAAAAACGCGGTAAATCCGCCATAAATCCGCAGCGGTTTAGCACTGCGGATTTATCAAATCCGCAGCGGAAAAATCCGCAGAGGAACAGAATACGTGTGCACATACCGAAACCCTAACCCTAGCCCTAACCCTAACCCTACCCCTAACCCTACCCCTAACCCTACCCCTAACCCTAACCCTACCCCTAACCCTAACCCTAACCCTACCCCTAACCCTACCCCTAACCCTAACCCTATTCTAACATTAGTGGAAAAAAATTCTTTATTTTTTTATTGTCCCTACCTATGGGGGTGACAAAGGGGGGGGGTCATTTATTATTTTTTTTATTTTGATCACTGAGATATAATCTATCTCAGTGATCAAAATGCACTTTGGAACGAATCTGCCGGCCGGCAGATTCGGCGGGCGCACTGCGCTTGCGCCCGCCATTTTGGAAGATGGCGGCGCCCAGGGAGAAGACGGACGGACCCCGGCAGGATCGGTAAGTATGATGGGGTGGGGGGGAGCACGGGGGGGGGGATCGGAGCATGGGGGGGTGGATCGGAGCGCGGGAGGGGTGGAACGGAGCACGGGGGGTGGAACGGAGCACGGGGGGGCTGGAACGGAGCACGGGGGGTGGAACGGAGCACGGGGGGGTGGATCGGAGTGCAGGGGGGTGATTGGAGCACGGGGGGGTGATTGGAGCACGGGGGGAGCGGACAAGAGCACGGGGGGGAGTGGACAGGAGGACGGAGGGGAGCCGGAGCAGTGTACCGGACAGATCGGAGGGCTGGGGGGGCGATCGGAGGGATTGGGGCACATTAGTGTTTCCAGCTATGGCCGATGATATTACAGCATCGGCCATGGCTGGATTGTAATATTTCACCAGTTATAATAGGTGAAATATTACAAATCGCTCTGATTGGCAGTTTCACTTTCAACAGCCAATCAGAGCGATCGTAGCCACGGGGGGGTGAAGCCACCCCCCCTGGGCTAAACTACCACTCCCCCTGTCCCTGCAGATCGGGTGAAATGGGAGTTAAGGTACCTTCACACTAAGCGACGCTGCAGCGATACCGACAACGATCCGGATCGCTGCAGCGTCGCTGTTTGGTCGCTGGAGAGCTGTCACACAGACAGCTCTCCAGCGACCAACGATGCCGGTAACCAGGGTAAACATCGGGTTACTAAGCGCAGTGCCGCGCTTAGTAACCCGATGTTTACCCTGGTTACCATCGTTAAAGTAAAAAAACAAACACTACATACTTACCTACCGCTGTCTGTCCCCGGCGCTGGGCTTCTCTGCTCTGGCTGTGAGCACAGCGGCCGGAAAGCAGAGCGGTGACGTCACCGCTCTGCTTTCCGGCTGCCCGGCGCTCACAGCCAGAGCAGAGAAGCCCAGCGCCGGGGACAGACAGCGGTAGGTAAGTATGTAGTGTTTGTTTTTTTACTTTAACGATGGTAACCAGGGTAAACATCGGGTTACTAAGCGCGGCCCTGCGCTTAGTAACCCGATGTTTACCCTGGTTACCAGCGGAGACATCGCTAAATCGGTGTCACACACACCGATTCAGCGATGTCAGCGGAAGAGCCAGCGACAAAATAAAGTTCTGGCCTTTCTTCCCCGGCCAGCGACATCACAGCAGGGGCCTGATCGCTGCTGCGTGTCACACTGGACGATATCGCTAGCCAGGACGCTGCAACGTCACGGATCGCTAGCGATATCGTCTAGTGTGACGGTACCTTTAACCCTTTCACCCGATCTGCAGGGACGCGATCTATCCATGACGCCACATAGGCGTCATGGGTCGGATTGGCACCGACTTTCATGACGCCTACGTGGCGTCATGGGTCGGGAAGGGGTTAAGGCTGCTTGCTTTGCTGCAGATTGCTAACTACAGAATGAGTTATCTGAAATTCCATCAGTGAACTTGTTCCAACATGGAATTTGTAATTGTTATTTGTATTTTACTGAACTCCGCTCATCTGACATTATCGCAGACCACATCAAAGGAGAACTTTTATGAAATCACAAATCAGCTCAGAAAAAGACAGATACAAGAGTCACAAACCTGTTAGAACAAGCTCACCGATGGACTCTTAGTTAACTCATTCTGCAGCCAGCAGTAGTGCAACAAAAAAATTGTAAAGGTAAATGGTGCAAAATTTGAATCAAACCCAAGTGCAGGAATAATTTTTAGTGTCCATATCCTTTCATATCATCAAGACTAACAAAAGATTCAGTTTCATCTCCAGCTTTCAGTGAGTTCAGTAGTTATGTGGGCGATAGATGCTAAACCGGGTGATGCCAATGTTAGTTACCTAACTTTGGTGTCGGATACAAGTAACCAGTGATATCTGCACTAGATCTGCATTTATTTATGTAGGTGTCATCACACAATCCTCCACTGGAGAAAACTCAAACTTTTCAGTTGATCTGTTTATAGAGCAGGGAGAAAACTGTGGTATAGAGGAGGTTAACTAAGGCTGCCTAAATTCACACTGGTACAATTGTTGCCTGGATTCCACACAAAGCATGCAGGGATGATTGACAGCTCCCCTCCACTTCTGAACATGCTGCCTTTCCCATGGCTGAACTCTTTGCTGTAAATATAGATAAATGCAATTATTCTTCTCCAGAAAGTGAGTGACATATCGATGTGTAGATCGGGGCAGACAGACATTGCAGCATGAATATAAAGTATTTCTATTAATAATTAGCATATGAGAAGCTTACAATTTAGAGAAGTGGGACAGACGGACATTTTGGATTGTGTTCTCATGGCAACACTTCCTGCACTCTGAAAGTTCAGTGTTGTTACAGGGATACTAGTCCTCACAACTACAAATACCTGATTTACCTCAACACTTTTGAAGAACAAAAAGACAGACAAATCATGTCAAATTTTGACCACATCCCTGGCCACACTATAAGCCACATACATTTAACATTTCTTTCTGTCCTGGCAGGAGGAAATATTAAGGGGGCCTGTGGCAGTGAGGGATATTTTTCAGATGCCCGAGACTGCAGGGCGTAGACCCCCAATCAGGTACTGTGCGCTGTATCCGGGATGGATTGTACTAGAGAACGGATTGAGTCACGGGACTCAAGTCCAACATCTAGGTTATCACTACCAGGACCTGCGAATCTCTTCCCTTCCAGCGTCCCCGGTGAGGCTTTTCATTACCCGGGGCCAACACAACGTTATCTGTGTGGATCGCCCCCTCGGACAGTGGGGTACTCGGTAAAGGGTCCTTCGGTTCTCAGGGGATGTCACGGTGGCTGACCCGGTCCTTGGCCCTTGGGACGTCCGTGTAAAAAGGGGGAAGGTCTTTAAAGGGATATGTTTGTGACGCCACCTGTGGTATTCGGTTAGGGTGACCGACACTGCTTTAAGGGGTCCGCTGGGTGATGTTATGGCAGCTAGATGGTATACCTTCCACAGGTGAAGTGTATCCCCAGGGCTTCCCAGTGTGTAGATGGTGGATGGCGTGAGGCGCAGTGAAGAACGAGGACACAATGGGTGCAGCCTCTTTACCTTTTACTGAAGGCTTCAGCATCCACAGTCCAGAGCACAGATCACAGGGCAGGCAGAGTCCGGCCGGTTTGGAGGCAAATCCAGAGTCCCCTTATCCAGGTGGAAATCAGTAGTCTTCCTCTAGCGCCTTGGTGCTGTAGTACCTTACTGCTAAGCCTCTCATAAGGTCCTCACAGATGTTGTAGATGTTATTGATGTTATGTCTCTCTCTCTGTCCCCCAGATGGATAGGACAACCTGTATGACAGGTGGTGTGAGGCTTTTTACAGGGACTCTATCATGCCCCGGCCTCTCGTGGGTGCCACCTTGCCTCCTGGGAATGGGGCGGATCAGTAACTTGCAATTTGCTGTCCTGCCGGTCTCTGGAGCAAGGGATAAAGGACTGTTGCTCCCTCTGTGTTCCGGCTACCGGGATCCTGCGTGTTGTGAGTTCTGTTTTTGGGCTCCCTCTGGTGGTTACTGATGGTACTGGGTGACTTGTCTTTCCTGGGTCTCTGGGTTCCACCTGTTCCTTCAGGATATGGGAGTTTCCTATTTAACCTGGCTTTGCTGGCATTTCCTCGCCGGTTATCAATGTATCCAGTGTGTCTTGTTACCTCTGCTCCCTGCTCCTAGAACCTTCTGGTCAAGCTAAGTTTGGATTTTCCTGTTTTGGTGTTTTGCTTTATTTGGTTTTTTAGTCCAGCCTGCAGATATGTGATTCTTTTCTGCTGGTTGCTCTAGTGGGCTGAAATTGCTCCTCATGTACCATGAGTTGGCACATGAGTTCAAGTAATTTCAGGATGGTTTTTTGAAGGGTTTTTCGCTGACCGCGCAGTTCACTTTTGTATCCTCTGCTATCTAGCTTTAGCGGGCCTCATTTTGCTGAAACTGTTTTCATACTGCGTATGTGCTTTCCTCTCATTTCACCGTCATTATATGTGGGGGGCTGCTATTTCTGTGGGGTATTTCTCTGGAGGCAAGAGAGGTCTGTGTTTCTTCTAATAGGGGAAGTTAGATCTTCGGCTGGAGCGAGACGTCTAGGATCATCGTAGGCTACTTTTATTTGTGTGTTAGGTTCAGGGTCGCGGTCAGCTCAGGTTCCATCGCCCTAGAGCTTGTTTGTATCTGTGCTTGTCCTTTAGTGATCCCCTGCCATTGGGATCATGACAGTATAACCGGCCCACAAAGTGTTAATTGTATTGGCTGAAGTAGGAGGATAAGTAGTCTGAGAAAGTTTTTTTTTTTTTTTCACTTTCCCTCAGAGTTTGCTGCCTAGCCTTATTGCAGCCTGGCTACTTCCTCCTCCTCTTAATCTTTGAATGGCTCTGATCCCAGCTGTTTATCATGGACGTCCAGAGTTTGGCTTCCAGCCTGAATAATCTTGCCGCTAAGGTTCAAAATATACAGGATTTTGTTGTACATGCTCCTATGTCTGAACCTAGAATTCCTGTCCCAGAGTTTTTTTCTGGAGATAGATCTCGTTTTCTGAATTTTAGGAACAATTGCAAGTTGTTTCTTTCTTTGAAATCTCGCTCCTCTGGAGGCCCTGCTCAGCAAGTCAAGATTATTATATCTTTCCTGCGGGGTGACCCTCAGGATTGGGCATTTGCATTGGCACCAGGGGACCCTGCGTTGCTTAATGCGGATGCGTTTTTTCTGGCATTGGGTTTGCTCTATGAGGAACCTAACCAAGAGATTCAGGCTGAAAAAGCTTTGTTGGCCCTCTCTCAGGGGCAAGATGAAGCAGAAATTTATTGTCAAAAATTTCGGAAGTGGTCGGTGCTTACTCAGTGGAATGAGTGCGCCCTGGCTGCAAAGTTCAGAGATGGCCTTTCTGAGGCCATTAAAGATGTTATGGTGGGGTTCCCTGCGCCTACTGGTCTGAATGAGTCTATGACTATGGCTATTCAGATTGATCGGCGTTTACGGGAGCGCAAACCTGTGCATCATTTGGCGGTGTCGTCTGAACCGTCACCTGAGATAATGCAATGTGATAGAATTCAGTCCAGAAGTGAACGGCAAAATTATAGGCGGAAAAAAAGGTTGTGCTTTTATTGTGGTGATTCAGCTCATGTTATATCAGCATGCTCTAAACGCACAAAAAAGGTTGATAAGTCTGTTGCCATTAGTACTTTACAGTCTAAGTTCATTCTGTCTGTGACTCTGATTTGTTCATTATCATCCATTTCCGTCGATGCCTATGTGGATTCAGGCGCTGCCCTGAGTCTTATGGATTGGTCATTTGCCAATCGCTGTGGGTTTAGTCTGGAGCCTCTGGAAGTCCCTATTCCTTTGAAGGGAATTGACTCTACATCTTTGGCTATGAATAAACCTCAGTACTGGACACAAGTGACCATGCGTATGACTCCTGTTCATCAGGAGGTGATTCGCTTCCTGGTACTGTATAATTTGCATGATGTCCTAGTGCTTGGTCTGCCATGGTTAAAAAACTCATAATCCAGTCCTTGACTGGAAATCGATGTCTGTGTTAAGCTGGGGTTGTCAGGGGGTTCATGATGATGCACCTCCGATTTCTATCGCTTCATCTACTCCTTCTGAGATTCCTGTGTTTTTGTCTGACTATCGGGATGTTTTTGAGGAGCCTAAGCTCAGTTCGCTTCCTCCTCACAGGGATTGCGATTGTGCTATAAATTTAATTCCAGGCAGTAAATTTCCTAAAGGTCGTTTGTTCAATCTGTCAGTGCCAGAGCATACTGCTATGCGGGATTATGTTAAGGAGTCCTTGGAAAAGGGACATATCCGTCCATCTTTGTCCCCTTTGGGAGCAGGTTTTTTTTTCGTGGCCAAAAAAGATGGTTCCTTGAGGCCTTGTATAGATTATCGTCTTTTGAATAAGATTACCGTAAAATATCAGTATCCTTTGCCATTGTTGACTGATTTGTTTGCTCGCATTAAGGGGGCTAAATGGTTCACTAAGATTGATCTTCGGGGTGCGTATAATCTTATACGAATAAAGCAAGGTGATGAGTGGAAAACCGCATTTAATACGCCTGAGGGCCATTTTGAGTATTTGGTAATGCCTTTCGGACTTTCTAATGCTCCTTCAGTCTTCCAGTCCTTTATGCACGATATTTTCCGTGAATATCTGGATAAATTTATGATTGTGTATTTGGATGATATTTTGTTTTTTTCTGATGACTGGGAGTCTCATGTTCAGCAGGTCAGGAAGGTGTTTCAGGTCCTGCGGGCCAATTCCTTGTCTGTAAATGGCTCAAAGTGTCTCTTTGGAGTCCAGAAGATTTCTTTCTTGGGGTATATTTTTTCCCCTTCTACTATTGAGATGGATCCCGTTAAGGTTCAGGCTATTTGTGACTGGACGCAGCCTACATCTCTTAAAAGTTTACAGAAGTTCTTGGGCTTTGCTAATTTCTATCGTCGTTTTATAACTAATTTTTCTAGTGTTGTTAAGCCTTTGACGGATTTGACTAAGAAGGATGCTGATGTTGCTAATTGGTCTCCTGCGGCTGTGGAGGCCTTTCAGGAACTTAAGCGCCGGTTTTCTTCTGCTCCTGTGTTGCGTCAGCCAGATGTTTCGCTCCCTTTTCAGGTTGAGGTTGATGCTTCCGAGATTGGAGCGGGGTCGGTTTTGTCACAGAGAAGCTCCGATGGCTCAGTGATGAAGCCATGCGCGTTTTTTTCTAGAAAGTTTTCGCCGGCTGAGCGGAATTATGATGTTGGTAATCGGGAACTTTTGGCCATGAAGTGGGCATTTGAGGAGTGGCGTCATTGGCTAGAGGGTGCTAGACATCGTGTGGTGGTCTTGACTGATCACAAAAATTTGATTTACTTTGAGTCTGCCAGGCGTCTGAATCCTAGACAGGCTCGTTGGTCACTGTTTTTCTCTCGTTTCAATTTTGTGGTTTCATACCTGCCAGGTTCAAAGAATGTGAAGGCGGATGCTCTTTCTAGGAGTTTTGTGCCTGACTCCCTTGGAAATTCTGAGCCCTCTGGTATCCTTAGGGATGGGGTGATTTTGTCTGCTGTCTCCCCAGACTTGCGACGTGCTTTGCAGGAGTTTCAGGCGGGTAAACCTGATCGTTGTCCGCCTGAGAGACTGTTTGTTCCGGATAATTGGACCAGTAGAGTCATCTCCGAGGTCCATTCTTCTGCGTTGGCAGGTCATCCTGGAATATTTGGTACTAGAGACTTGGTGGCCAGGTCTTTTTGGTGGCCTTCCTTGTCGAGGGATGTGCGTTCTTTTGTGCAGTCTTGTGAGGTTTGTGCTCGGGCTAAGCCTTGCTGTTCTCGGGCCAGTGGATTGTTGTCACTAGTGTTGAGCATTCCGATACCGCAAGTATCGGGTATCGGCCGATACTTGCGGTATCGGAATTCCGATACCGAGATCCGATATTTTTGTGATATCCGCGACGTCATTCCTCAGCTAAAGTCCTAGAATGAGCGCCTTCTAGGACCTGAGGAATGACGTCGCGGCTTCTGATTGGTCGCGTGGCGGTCACATGGGCGGCACGCGACCAATCAGAAGCCGGGACGTCATTCCACAGGTCCTAAAGGCGCGCATTTTGAAGAAAGAAGCCGTGCCGGACGCCGGATCCTCCCGCTGATGTCCAGGGGCCGCCGGAGAGGTGAATATAACAATATTTTTTATTTTAATTCTTTATTTTACACTTTAATATGGATCCCAGGGCCTGAAGGAGAGTTTCCTCTCCTTCAGACCCTGGGATCCATGAGGATACATTCCGATACTTGATGTCCCATTGACTTGTATTGGTATCGGATATCGGTATCGGCGATATCCGATATTTTTCGGGTATCGGCCGATACTATCCGATACCGATACTTTCAAGTATCGGACGGTATCGCTCAACACTAGTTGTCACCTTTGCCTATCCCGAAGAGGCCTTGGACGCACATTTCCATGGACTTTATTTCGGATCTCCCTGTCTCTCAAAAAATGTCCGTCATCTGGGTTGTGTGTGATCGCTTTTCTAAAATGGTTCATCTGGTACCCTTGCATAAGTTACCTTCCTCCTCTGAGTTGGTCCCTCTGTTTTTTCAGAATGTGGTTCGTTTGCATGGGATTCCTGAGAACATCGTTTCTGACAGGGGATCCCAGTTTGTGTCTAGATTTTGGCGGACGTTCTGTGCTAAGATGGGCATTGATTTGTCCTTTTCGTCTGCATTCCATCCTCAGACGAATGGCCAGACTGAACGAACTAATCAGACCTTGGAAACTTATTTAAGGTGTTTTGTTTCTGCTGATCAGGATGACTGGGTTACCTTTTTGCCGCTGGCCGAGTTTGCCCTTAATAATCGGGCTAGTTCTGCTACCTTGGTTTCTCCTTTCTTTTGTAATTCGGGGTTTCATCCTCGTTTTTCCTCTGGTCAGGTGGAACCTTCTGATTGTCCTGGAGTGGACATGGTGGTGGATAGGTTGCATCGGATTTGGAGTCATGTGGTGGACAATTTGAAGTTGTCCCAGGAGAAGGCTCAGCAGTTTGCTAATCGCCGTCGCCGCGTGGGTCCTCGACTTCTTGTTGGGGACTTGGTGTGGTTGTCTTCTCGTTTTGTTCCTATGAAGGTCTCTTCTCCTAAGTTCAAGCCTCGGTTCATCGGTCCCTATAGGATCTTGGAAATTCTTAACCCTGTGTCGTTTCGTTTGGATCTCCCGGCATCGTTTGCTATTCATAATGTGTTCCATCGGTCGTTGTTGCGGAAGTATGAGGTACCTGTTGTTCCTTCGCTTGAGCCTCCTGCTCCAGTGCTGGTGGAGGGAGAATTGGAGTATGTTGTGGAGAAGATCTTGGATTCTCGTGTTTCCAGACGGAAACTCCAGTATTTGGTCAAGTGGAAGGGTTATGGTCAGGAGGATAATTCTTGGGTGGTTGCCTCGGATGTTCATGCTGATGATTTGGTTCGCGCTTTTCATAGGGCTCATCCTGGTCGCCCTGGTGGTTCTCGTGAGGGTTCGGTGACCCCTCCTCAAGGGGGGGGTACTGTTGTGAGTTCTGTTTTTGGGCTCCCTCTGGTGGTTACTGATGGTACTGGGTGACTTATCTTTCCTGGGTCTCTGGGTTCCACCTGTTCCTTCAGGATATGGGAGTTTCCTATTTAACCTGGCTTTGCTGGCATTTCCTCGCCGGTTATCAATGTATCCAGTGTGTCTTATTACCTCTGCTCCCTGCTCCTAGAACCTTCTGGTCAAGCTAAGTTTGGATTTTCCTGTTTTGGTGTTTTGCTTTATTTGGTTTTTTAGTCCAGCCTGCAGATATGTGATTCTTTTCTGCTGGTTGCTCTAGTGGGCTGAAATTGCTCCTCATGTACCATGAGTTGGCACATGAGTTCAAGTAATTTCAGGATGGTTTTTTGAAGAGTTTTTCGCTGACCGCGCAGTTCACTTTTGTATCCTCTGCTATCTAGCTTTAGCGGGCCTCATTTTGCTGAAACTGTTTTCATACTGCGTATGTGCTTTCCTCTCATTTCACCGTCATTATATGTGGGGGGCTGCTATTTCTGTGGGGTATTTCTCTGGAGGCAAGAGAGGTCTGTGTTTCTTCTAATAGGGGAAGTTAGATCTTCGGCTGGAGCGAGACGTCTAGGATCATCGTAGGCACGTTCCCCGGCTACTTTTATTTGTGTGTTAGGTTCAGGGTCGCGGTCAGCTCAGGTTCCATCGCCCTAGAGCTTGTTTGTATCTGTGCTTGTCCTTTAGTGATCCCCTGCCATTGGGATCATGACACCTGCGCCTCAGAAGGAGGCAGCCTGTGCAGGGCAGAACCCCTTCTGTTATCCTCTTCTTTTGCTATGACTTCTTTTGCTATGACTGCATGTGGGGCAGGCGCAGCTCCGTAACCTTCCATCTAGGGCTCTGACAGGCTCCCACCCCTGTCAGGGACCAACTACCTGAGCAAAGCTCAGACAGCACCTGCCTAACTTCCTCCCCAGACCACCAGTTTTACCTAAGTGTGAAGAGTGCCCTAGTAAATAGGAGCATAGCTCCCCCTGGTGGACTGGAGTATGAAATGTGTTGTATGTTTGTGTTACCTGGTAAAGAGATCTCCTTTATTGCCTCCAAATGTAACATCACTCGCCCCTAGAGGAGAATGATATTACTGCAACGACCAGGACCCTGGGGCACTGCATGTGTGCCCTGCTTATCTCTAGTTGAGACCTGTGGAAATATTTTTTGTTCATTCATCCACATTCGGAACCGCCAGAACTTTCTCATCTTTATGTAGCTTCACTATATGACGTCTGGCTTTTTGATGTCTGTAAGGCCGTGTTCACACGTTGCATAAATACTCTGTAAAAAAAAAAAATTACTCTATTTTTAAGTGCAGAATCAAAGCTTTTCTGTAGAATTAAATAAAAAGCATTAAAAACGAGGATTCTTATCTGCACCAAAAACACATGAAATATGGGGGAATGTACATAAGAGAAACAAAGCAAACACAAAATAATCAGAGAAGATTGTTATTGCGTTTTGTGGTGCAGACATCTGCTGGAAAAAAGCAGTAGACAAAATGCAGCATTTATGCTACCTGTGAACAAAGCCTTAGTGTTACAGTTTTATTACATGTTTTATGGGTTTATTAACCCCTTTACCCCCAAGGGTGGTTTGCACGTTATGGACCGGGCCAATTTTTACAATTCTGACCACTGTCCCTTTATGAGGTTATAACTCTGGAACGCTTCAACGGATCCCGGTGATTCTGACTTTGTTTTCTCGTGACATATTGTACTTCATGATAGTGGTAACATTTCTTTGATATTACCTGCGTTTATTTGTGAAAAAAACGGAAATATGGTGAAAATTTTTAAAATTTCGCAATTTTCCAACTTTGAATTTTTATGCAATTAAATCACAGAGATATGTCACACAAAATACTTAATAAGTAACATTTCCCACATGTCTACTTTACATCAGCACAATTTTGGAACCAAAATTTTTTTCTGTTAGGGAGTTATAAGGGTTAAAATTGACCAGCAATTTCTCATTTTTACAACAAAATTTAGAAAACCATTTTTTTAGGGACCACCTCACATTTGAAGTCATTTTGAGGGGTCTATATGGCAGAAAATACCCAAAAGTGACACCATTCTAAAAACTGCACCCCTCAAGGTGCGCAAAACCATATTCAAGAAGTTGATTAACCCTTCAGGTGTTTCACAGCAGCAGAAGCAACATGGAAGGAAAAAATTAACATTTTACTTTTTAGTCACAAAAATGATCTTTCAGCAATAATTCTTTTAATTTCCCAAGGGTAAAAAGATTAAATGGACCTCAAAAGTTGTTGTCCAATTTGTCCTGAGTACGCTGATACCCCACATGTGAGGGGGAACCACTTTTTGGGCGCACGGCAGGGCTCAGAAGGAAAGGAGCGCCGTTTGACATTTTCAAGCTAAAATTGGCTGGAATTGAGATCGGACGCCATGTCGCGTTTGGCAAGCCCCTGATGTGCCTAAACAGTGGAAAACCCCCACAAGTGACCCCATTTTGGAAACTAGACCCTTTAAGGAACTTATCTAGATGTGTCGTGAGCACTTTTATCGCCAAGTGCTTCACGAAAGTCTATAATGCCCGGGCGTGAAAATAAAAAATCCTATTTTTTCCACAAACATGATCGTTCAGTCCCCAATTTTTTATTTTCTCAAGGGTAAAAGGAGAAATTGGACCCCAAAAGTTGTTGTCCACTTTGTCCTGAGTACGCTGATACCCCATATGTAGGGGGGAACCACTCTTTGGGCGCATGGCAGGGCTCAGAAGGAAAGGAGCGCCGTTTGGCATTTTCAAGCTAAAATTGGCTGGAATTGAGATCAGACGCCATGTTGCGTTTGGCAAGCCCCTGATGTGCCTAAACAGTGGAAAACCCCCACAAGTGACCCCATTTTGGAAACTAGACCCCCTAAGGAACTTATCTAAATGTGTCGTGAGCACTTTTATCCCCCAAGTGCTTCACGAAAGTTTATAATGCCCGGGCGTGAAAATAAAAAATCCTATTTTTTCCACAAACATGATCGTTTAGTCCCCAATTTTATATTTTCTCAAGGGTAAAAGGAGAAATTGGACCCCAAAAGTTGTTGTCCAATTTGTCCTGAGTACGCTGATACCCCATATGTTGGGGGGAACCACTGTTTGGGCGCATGGCAGGGCTCAGAAGGAAAGGAGAGCCGTTTGACATTTTCAAGCTAAAATTGGCTGGAATTGAGATCGGACGCCATGTCGCGTTTGGCAAGCCCCTGATGTGCCTAAACAGTGGAAAACCCCCACAAGTGACCCCATTTTGGAAACTAGAGCCTTTAAGGAACTTATCTAGATGTGTCGTGAGCACTTTTATCCCCCAAGTGCTTCACGAAAGTTTATAATGCCCAGGCGTGAAAATAAAAAATCCTATTTTTTCCACAAACATGATCGTTTAGTCCCCAATTTTTTATTTTCTCAAGGGTAAAAGGAGAAATTGGACCCCAAAAGTTGTTGTCCAATTTGTCCTGAGTACGCTGATACCCCATATGTAGGGGGGAACCACTGTTTGGGCGCATGGCAGGGCTCAGAAGGAAAGGAGCGCCGTTTGACATTTTCAAGCTAAAATTGGCTGGAATTGAGATCGGACGCCATGTCGCGTTTGGCAAGCCCCTGATGTGCCTAAACAGTGGAAAACCCCCACAAGTGACCCCATTTTTGAAACTAGACCCTTTAAGGAACTTATCTAGATGTGTCGTGAGCACTTTTGTCCCCCAAGTGCTTCACGAAAGTTTATAATGCCCGGGCGTGAAAAAAAACAACCCTATTTTTTCCCACAAAAATGATCATTTAGTCCCCAATTTTTAATTTTCCCAAGTGTAACAGGAGAAATTGGACCCCAAAAGTTGTTGTCCAATTTGTCCTGAGTACGCTGATACCCCACATGTGGGAGAAAACTACTGTTTGGGTACACTTCGGGGCTCGGAAGGGAAGTAGTGACGTTTTGAAAAGCAGACTTTGATGGAATGGTACGCGGACATCATGTTCTGTTTGCAGAGCCCCTGATGTGCCTGAACAGTAGAAATCCCCTACAAGTGACCCCATTTTGGAAACTAGACCTAATTTGGAACTTATCTAGGTGTGTGGTGACAATTTTGAACCCCCAAGTGTTTCACTTAAATTTATAACGCCCGGGCGTGAAAATAAAATATCCTATTTTTTCCTACAAAAATGATCATTTAGTCCCCAATTTTTAATTTTCCCAAGTGTAACAGGAGAAATTGGACGCCAAAAGTTGTTGTCCAATTTGTCCTGAATACGGTGATACCCCACATGTGGGAAAAAATACTGTTTGGGCACACGTCGGGGCTCGGAAGGGATGTGGTGACGTTTTGGAAAGCAGACTTTGATGGAATGGTCTGCAGGCGTCATGTTCCGTTTGCAGAGCCCCTGATGTGCCCAAACAGTAAAAAAAAAAACACAAGTGACATTTTGTAAACTAGACCCCCAATGAACTTACATAGATGTGCCCCCTTTTTGGAACTAATCTACTGTAAAGTAAATTAGTAGTGCATGGAGGTGTGGTACACTCTGAAGCAATCCTTCATACACAGGCCAGGTTTTTCGGGGCAGGTGTCGCATTGATAAATGGTGTCCTTGCGTATTCCCCTTTTGTAACACACTCGGCACCTTTTTTGCGACTTACCTCTTTTTGCTGTTTGCGGGACCTCCCCCGGGAAATGCTGACCTGGTACGATACGAGCACCTTCAGTTCCGGAAGTACTGGGGCCAGCTCCTTCCCTCGTGCCAAATAACAGGGCCTTAACCACTACCTCCTGGAACTGAAGGTACGACGTATCTGTTGTGAATTCTCTGGCTGAATTCACTCCTGTGGTCACAAGTGGTACTGCAGCTTCTGAGCTTCCTTCCTCAGGTGTTCTGGTGAGCTCATTAGCTGCTTCGTTACTTAACTCCACCTGATGCTGCTATCCTTGCTCCTAGTCAATGTTCCAGTGTTGGATCTGAGCTTCTCCTGATTGTTCCTGTGACCTGCTGCTCTGTATAGCTAAGTGCTTTTTTGCTATTTTGTTGCCTTTTTTCTGTCCAGCTTGTCTTTTGTTTTGCTGGAAGCTCTGAGACGCAAAGGGTGTACCGCCGTGCCGTTAGTCCGGCACGGTGGGTCTTTTTTGCCCCTTTGCGTGGGTTTTGCTTTAGGGTTTTTTGTAGACTGCAAAGTTCACTTTACTGTCCTCGCTCTGTCTAAGAATATCGGGCCCCACTTTGCTGAATCTATTTCATCCCTACGTTTTGTCTTTTCATCTTACTCACAGTCATTATATGTGGGGGGCTGCCTTTTCCTTTGGGGTATTTCTCTGGGGGCAAGTCAGGCCTATTTTTCTATCTTCAGGCTAGCTAGTTTCTTAGGCTGTGCCGAGTTGCATAGGTAGTGGTTAGGCGCAATCCACAGCCACTTTTAGTTGTGTTTAGGATAGGATCAGGTGTGCAGTCTACAGAGTTTCCACGTCTCAGAGCTCGTTCTTTTGTTTTTGGGTATTTGTCAGATCACTGTGTGCGCTCTGATCGCTAGGCACACTGTGTCTCTGGATTGCCTTCATTACACCTTTCATTAGCAGACATAACACGTATCGCTGTGGTGTGCACATCGTGACAGCAGGAAAGCGTTGAGCATTGCCATTTGTACGATGTGCACGGACAGCTTTTTGTACCACACCTTGACCTTCCTCAAAGCACTGTATGGTTGGAGGAGTTGATCGGAGAGATCAACGCCCCCCATGTTTTTGTTGTACCCCAGTACACAGTCCGGTTTGCAGACCTGTGTAGAGGTACCCCGTACAGTGCTGAGGGCACTGCCATCACCGTGTATGGTGGTCAAGAGAAGGACATCCCTCTTGTCCTTGTACTTGACCACCAGCAGGTGGTCGCTACATTGGGCTCTGCTCTCACCTTTTCTGAGCATCTGCCCAAGTAGCGTCTTTGGGAGGCCTCTCTGATTTTTGCGGACAGTACGGCAGGCTGCGGTACCTCGCGCAGAGAGGGATTTGTAGAGTGGGATGCTGGAATAAAAGTTATCAGTGTAGAGGTGATAACCTTTATCCAGCAGTGGGTGCACCAAATCCCACACTATTTTCCCACTCACTCCCAGGACAGGGGGACACTCAGGCGGTTCAATCCTGCTGTCTTTCCCCTCGTAGACTCTAAAGCTGTGGGTGTACCCTGAGGTACTCTCACACAGCTTGTAGAGTTTGATTCCGTACCTGGCCCTCTTGCTGGGCAGGTATTGACGGAATCCGAGCCGCCCCTTAAAATGAACCAAGGACTCATCCACGCAGATGTCCCTTTTGGGCACGTACACTTCACCGAACTTTTTGTTGAAGTGTTCGATGACAGGCCGAACTTTGAACAGACGGTCAAAGTTGGGGTCATCTCGTGCGGGACACTGTGCATTATCGGAATAATGCAGGAACTTGTGGATGGCCTCAAAACGCGTTCGGACTATGACCATTCGGAACACTGGAGTGTTGAATAAAATATCAACACTCCAATATTGCCGAACTTCTGGCTTCTTCAGGAGCCCCATATGAAGCATCAGGCCCCAAAACTGCATCATCTCAACTGCGTCTACAGGAGACCAGTTGGAATATGATGAACCGGTGTTTTGCTCCAAAAATTGACGAGCGTACAAATTAGTTTGCTCCACCATTAGGTTAACAAAATCCTCAGAGAAAAAGACTTTGAAAAAGTCTATTTCTGTGAGGCCGGTGGTGTCAAACCTGATTCCTGATTCTGCCACAAAATCAGGAATCAGTGGCTCGTAATTTTCGGGGGGCGAGGTCCATACGGGGTCCGAAGAGGGGCACGCTGGTTCATCTTCAGGAGTGGGCCCTGCCTCATCTTCATCTTCATGAATGATGGGCACTTCTTCTGTCCTGCGGCGTCTGCGTGGCGGTTCCGCAGGGCCGGAGGAGGAAGATGAGGAGGGGGAAGAGGATGAGGAAGAGGATGAGGAAGAATCAGAAAAATAAAGAAAAGTGGGATCCTCTCCCTCGCTATCAGTGTCGGAGGCAAGGAAAGCATATGCCTCCTCCGCTGAATAGCGCTGTTGGGACGAACGGGACATTTTTTTTGTCAGTATGGTGCTTTTGTGTACTTTATTGGTAACTGTGTACGTGTGGGGGGATAGTGTTTGGTGCAAACTATTCTAAAAAGAAAAAGCTAAAGGAAAAAAAAAGCAAAGGGGAGAAAAAAATACCTGTGAAAGGAAAAGTCTAAAACAGCAGGCCCTAGCTCTGATAAGTGAACCGCGTCACTTATCAAATTTCGGCGCCTGCTGGGTGTACGAACGGGGATGTGGAAAAAACGCCAGGCACGAGAGCTCTGATAAGTGACACGGTTCACTTATCAGAGTTCGGCGGCTGCTGGGTGTGCGAACGGGGATGTGAAAAGGGAAGGCACAGATTAGACGCGGCGGCAGGGGGAGCGCAAGGGGATGGGGGAAAAAAAGAAAAGGCACGGATTAGACGCAGCGGCTGGGGGAGCGCACGGAGATGGGAAAAAAAAAGAAAAGAAAAGGGAAGGCACAAATTAAACGCGGCGGCTGGGGGAGCGCAAGGGGATGGGGGAAAAAAAAAAAAAGGAAAGGCACGGATTAGACGCAGCGGCTGGGGGAGCGCACGGAGATGGGAAAAAAAAAAAGATAAAAAAAGGGAAGGCACAAATTAAACGCGGCGGCTGGGGGAGCGCAAGGGGATGGGGGGAAAAAAAAAAAAGGAAAGGCACGGATTAGACGCAGCGGCTGGGGGAGCGCACAGAGATGGGAAAAAAAAAAAAAAAAGAAAAGGGAAGGCACAGATTACACGCGGCGGCTGGGGGAGCGCAAGGGGATGGGGAAAAAAAAAAATGAAAAGGCACGGATTAGACGCAGCGGCTGGGGGAGCGCACGGAGATGGGAAAAAAAAAAAGAAAAGAAAAGGGAAGGCACAAATTAAACGCGGCGGCTGGGGGAGCGCAAGGGGATGGGGGAAAAAAAAAAAAAGGAAAGACACGGATTAGACGCAGCGGCTGGGGGAGCGCACGGGGATGGGGAAAAAAAAAAAGAAAAGGCACGGATTAGACGCAGCGGCTGGGGGAGCGCACGGGGATGGTGAAAAAAAAAAAGAAAAGGCACGGATTAGACGCGGCGGCTGGGGGAGCGCACGGGGATGGGGAAAAAAAAGTGAGCACGAGTGTTGATAGGTGAACTGCGTCACCAATCAACGCTCGGCGGCGCTAAGGGAGTGAAAAAAAAGCGAGCACGAGTGTTGATAGGTGAACTGCGTCACCAATCAACGCTCGGCGGCTGCTAAATTTGGGCACGGATACGGCGCAAGGAGGGGGATGGGAGAAGGGGGGATGGGAGAATGAATAGAGATCGGGCCAGGATTGGGGTATCAACACTTACGGTTTGTAGTCTCTCTTCTTTCTTCTCTCTTCTTTCTTCTCTCTTCTTTCTTTAGCAAGAATTGTGGTGTCACAGGCTACTGTGGCACCACAAGTCTCAGCACAGGAGGGGATCTCGCAGCGTGACCGCTCTGAAGGAATCCTCACCAAGTGTGAGGATTCCTTCAGAGCAGTTACACAGGTCAGGGGCAGGTGAGACAGGTCACAGAGCGGTCACACCGCTGCTGTGACCTGTGATTGGTGGGATCGATGATCACATCGATCCCACCAATCAAAGAAGGCCCTGGTGACGCTGGTGTTGCTATGCACCAGCCTTTGATCGGAGCTCACAGCTCCGATCATAGGCAGGTCACCAGCAGGTCACCAGCAGGTGACAGGCAGGTGACCGGCAGGTCACCGGCAGGTCACCATCAGGGCACAGCGCGGTCACACCGCTGCTGTGCCCTGTGATTGGCGCGATCGACGATCACATCGATCGCACCAATCAGACTAGAAGGATGCCGGTCCAGAGGCAGGGAACAGGGGGCTGCAGAGCGCGCAGGTAGGCAGGACACAGCGGCGGTAACAGCGTCGGTAACACCGCCGCTGTGTCCTGCAATTGGCGCGATCGATGTGATCGTCGATCGCGCCAATCAGCGTTGAATGCTCCGGAGCCATGGCAGGGGATCCGGAGCCATGGCCCGGGGCTGCAGAGCACGCAGGGACAGGCAGGGCACAGAGCGGTAACACCGCCGCTGTGCCCTGCGATTGGCGCGATCGATCGATCTCGATCGCGCCAATCCTGGGGGGGGTGTGGGCCCATGCCTGGCACTGCCAGGCACTGGCCTAGGATCGAGTACATCGGTACTCGATCCTAGGCTGGGACCTCACTGTTTCAGCCAAATTGATTGGCTGAAACAATGAGAAAGGCTGCGATTGGCTGCTCAGAATTGAGCAGCCAATCACAGCGATCGGGAGGCCGGGGGGGCGGCGACAGGCCCTAGGATGCCGACACCATCTTCCTGCAGGTAAGATGGCGTCGGAATTTTAATGCGATCACTGCGACTTAAGTCGCAGTGTCTCATTAAAGGGCATGACGTACTATTCCGTCCTTGGGAAGTAAAGCCAACCCCACATGGACGGAATAGTACGTCTGATGGCAGAAAGGGGTTAAAGACAAAAAATAAAATGACAACTTTTTTTTATGTCACTTACCTGTCACCATGAAAATTCTGATGACTGCTTCGTACAGGTCATTATGATTACAGGGACATCAAATATCTTCATATTTGCTGATTTGCGATGTTCATTATATTATTAAAAAAGTGCATTAAAAATTAAATTACCGTAATTGTTTTTTTATTATTTTTTAGTAATTTTATAGAAAAAAAACTTTTTCATTTTGCCTTTAAAATACAGGTCTGCTTCTACTATATAAAATCATCCCAGTAATGTCAGTGTAAACTGTGGCTTTAGCTGCTTGCTGCAAAGAAAGGGGTTGTGAGTTCTAATTCTGGGTTAGACCAAATTCTCACAAAAAAAGAGAAAATCACATTATTGTGATTGTTTTTCCTTATTTTTTAGTAGCTTTATAAGAACAAAAAGAATATGACTTTTTCTTCTAGAATACAGGCACATAGAAATACACTGCTATGTACAGATGTATCTCTATGTACCAGTAAAATCTGCCTGTGGGTTCACAGCCTGTAATGCAGCTTCAAGTGTACAAAATTCTCCTAATCAGTGCTGGCTGAGGACCATAGCTTTAGCTACTGCCTGTAAAGATAGAGATTGTGGATTTGATTTCTGGGGGGACCATATCCGAAGAAAATTATTTATTCAATAGTAAGGGTGTACTGTTAAAGACCTCTTATAGTTGGGGCCCTATTGAAGATTTTACACTGGGGCCCATGAGTTAAGTCATATGACCCTGCTGCTCCCTGCATATGACATCAGAAGTCACAGCCTAGCATCTGCCCTATAATATATAGACTTACAGATATATAGAATTTTACAGTAGAAAAAGGTACTTAAAATACCAGACTAAGGCCGAAATACAGACTTCATCAGAACAATACAATGTCGCTTCCAGCAGCTAATGTAGATCGTCTGCTGCTGAGTGCACAAATTATCACGCTCATTTGCTAACTCGCAGTTATCTTTGAAGGGGTTAACTCTCCATTGACATGGAAAATGGACACTTCGTGTTCTCCCTGCTGATCTTCACGTTGCTCCTTGACGCTCTTACAGTAAATGGTGGGATGTCTGTGGAGGCTGTCTGTCTTTCCGAGAGCAGTTGACATGGTGGATTAGGTTTCTTTTTGGGACGTACACTTTGGGTGACCTCGCAGTATGTGCAGGCTGTTGGCTGAAGGATGCAGAATTCAGAGATCTGATCAGGAAATTCTGTGTGAGGAGATTGGATGAACATTTGATTAGTGGAGGGGTTATATCACCATCAGATTGGCAGAGGCCGGTCTCTGTGGATGGGCCGAGAGTGTCTTCCTGCAGCTGAGCTGCGGCTGTTCTAATTACGCTCCGTACACCAGGGAGCTGACAATTCCTTTATTTCTCACTGATAATTTTACATTTTTTCCTCTATTCACCCTTTCATCACTGGACTGTATGATAACATCTACATCTTTTCGTACACTCTCTTCTCCATGACGTCTACGTTCTGCACTGCCATTCACCTCTATCACTCCATACTCCCTCCGAGCACGACGCTTGAATTACTCGGTCACTTCTATTTTTAATATCTCGGTGTCAGGAACACAACTTCATCCATATCTATAGATCATAACCCCCTGAACTGAATTTTAACTGTATATTTTAGTACCAATAAGACGTAGATAGGGCGGCACCATTTTTTAAGAGCAAACTAAAATCACCTCATGTTAGACTTAAGCCCCAAAATGTACCTTCCTGGTCCGGTGTCCATTTGGGTCACCTGTGGCAACTGGACCAGGACAGTCTTTACTTAAAGGGTTATTCCCATCTCCAAAATCCTATACCGACATGTAGTAGGTATAATAATAATATTAGTAGCAAATACCTCCAGTTAGAAATGTAGTATAGTTTTTCTGATAAGCTATGTCACGTAAACCATCTTCATGGCACAAGTACGAGGTGATTGTAAGGAAAAGTGCTCATTCACCTTAGTTGGCAGACAGTTATGACTCCTGGCACCTCTATACACATGCACACCTGGACGGACCGAGTGTGCATGTGTCTTCATCAGAGAGCAAGAAATAAGTCAGACACATATAGGGACAGATTATCTTATGTTGAAACAAAAAGATCTGGCATTGTAATTTTACATTCCCAACCCATCTCCTCCATGATGATAATGTCTGTAAAGTTCTGTGGAATTGCACTACATATTTGAGTAAAATAAGTAAAATATAAATATAAATGATATAATCCATGGGGATGGAGGAAGTATTCCGACTGATTTACATTCTGCTCTAAAGATCATTGATGCGGTATTGATGCTTACAGTTGCATTTTATCGTTTTTTTTTTTTTACGTTAAGGCATACAATGTGTTGTCGTGCTCTGTATCCCATTCTGGACACTACTCAGCGTCATTTTTTGGCCTTACTATTTGGCTAACGTGCACAGGTGGTCAGCACAAGGTATTATCAAGTGATTCCAAAAAGTACAT
Organism: Ranitomeya imitator; assembly: GCF_032444005.1. Lineage (NCBI taxonomy): Eukaryota > Metazoa > Chordata > Amphibia > Anura > Dendrobatidae > Ranitomeya > Ranitomeya imitator. The sequence goes on along the minus strand of NC_091286.1, from coordinate 575,751,681 downwards.
GGTCGTCACTATGAATGAGGCTGGGCAGTGTGACCGATGTGAGAAGCAAGAACTAGTCATGGGGGTAATCCCTCGAGGACATGAAAGGAATGACAACATTTTGATTTCCAGTCTGTCCTGTTTCTTTCTTCCTTTCTTTGTTTTTTTTCTCTGTATTAGTAACTGCAGTGGATTGTAGCCAGGATCACTGCCGATGGTGGTCATAGCACTAATTACCCTGATAGTTATGTAAGAAGCATATAGCACGCTCGTGTTTAATATCAGAGAGCGTATGACAGGTTTGGGGCCTTAAATTAGTTGTCTTAACTTCTTTCTTCAGGAGGGTGTTGCTCTTCTGCCTCCCAGCTTCCCACTTGCCGGGTGCGATGCGCTCCTGATGATTGGGAAAAAAATCCAAATTACAATGAGGCTTATTTAGGGTAATACTTCCAACAAATATAGAAACTCAACAGAGAAAAGGGAAGAAGAATACCACTGCATATTAAAAAAGAAAATATTTATTAATTTATAACACTCAATAATAATAATAATAAGGGGAAAATTAAAATAAGGGGAAAAGTGGCAAAAAGAGCCCTCACGTGTCCAGGTAACAGTACCAATAAAACAATGTTGCAGCCTAGTAAGTGAACACATTGACATAGAGTTAGTATTGTGAGATAGCGTTGAGTAATGGGTTAGGGAATACTCGCTTGGCAGCGATATAACACACAGCAAGGCCGTATTTTCTTCAAAAGTTCAACTGGGTTTATTACTCCATAAACCCCAGTGGCACAAAGCACAAAGTAACAGCCTTCATAGCATGGCAAAACAAAGTAACAGTGTTCATAGCATGGCTTTGCTCCATCAGGACTGTGACCATACACTCTTGGTAGAGTCCAATATTCAGGCTCACTCCAGAGCCAAACACACACAGTCGGGTTTACCTGCTTGTCAGCGTTGCAGGTTTTCACTGGCTGGCATCAAACGGGTCCTGTCCTCTGGAGAAGCTGCCTACGGGGATCACCAACCTGCCTGGCAAGTACACATTAGTCAGTCCCAGACCCACCGAAGGACGTAGCTTCCCCTACACAGTAGCCGTCACTGGCTCTGCAGATCCCTGGCCTCACCTCATGCTCTTCAGGGATCCGGTCCACACACAGGACCTCCCAACACAGAGGCCACTCAGGATCACTGCTTCACCAGGTGCTCTTCAGGGATCCGGTCCACACTCTGGACCTCCCAACACCCAGGCCTTTCCTCTCACAGGACCTTCCAGCCATGAACCATTCAGGACCATACACAGGAACCATGTGACCCATACCCTGGTCACATTATCAAGCTGTAACCACTCCCATAGATGGGTGGTGTGTGTGGCTAGTTCGACCCGCCCAGCTCTCCATCTAAAACAAAACAATTACTTGTGGGACTACAGATCCCAGAACAACCTTACTTCAGGCTTACAGCGCAGAGTATCTTCCTCTGCGACACACATACCGCCATTAACAATAATGCCGGACTTTGTCTCATCACCATAGTTATGCTGCAACTGCCATGCATTCCTATGACCTCAATACGCCTCCATGCGTATTCTGGGGAGATCACAGTATCAAAGGATGTATATCTGTGGTCAAACCTATGATTTGGATATCTAAAATGGGTGGTCAACGGTTAATTCCACAAAGAACAAGCATGAGTTAATACAACAGATCATAATTAAATAGATGAACATATATAAATACCATAAAAAATAATGTACAGTGATTAGATAGTAGCCATAAAACAAAGCAAGCGCATTTTTAAATAATGTATTCAGATTATTCCTGCCTCTGTTAAGGAGTATCAAGATATGGGAACTTACAATCCAGCCCAATGTTATCCTGCCATTCATTGTATCATTGAAATTATGCTAATACATAGATAAACAAGTAAAGGTACCGTCACACTGAACGATATCGCTAGCGATCTGTGACGTTGCAGCGTCCTGGCTAGCGATATCGTTCAGTTTGACAGGCAGCAGCGATCTGGATCCTGCTGTGACATCGTTGGTTGGTGCAGAAAGTCCAGAACTTTATTTCGTCGCTGGACTCCCTGCAGACATCGCTGAATCGGCGTGTGTGAAGTAAACATCAGGGCCGCGCTTAGTAACCCGATGTTTACCCTGGTTACCAGCGTAAAAGTAAAAAAAACCAAACACTACATACTTACCTTCCGCTGTCTGTCCTCCGGCGCTGTGCTTCTCTGCACTGTGAGCGCCGGCCAGCCAGAAAGTAGAGCACAGCGATGACGTCACCGCTGTGCTTTCCGGCTGGCGCTCACAGTCAGTGCAGGAAAGCACAGCGCTGGGGGAAAGACAGCGGAAGAGAAGTATGTAGTGTTTGTTTTTTTTTTACTTTTACGCTGGTAACCAGGGTAAACATCGGGTTACTAAGCGCGGCCCTGCGCTTAGTAACCCGATGTTTACCCTGGTTACCAGGGGACCGGCATCGTTGGTTGCTGGAGAGCTGTCTGTGTGACAGGTCTCCAGCGACCAAACAGCGACGCTGCAGCGATCGGGATCGTTCTCTGGATCGCTGCAGTGTCGCTAAATGTGACGGTACCTTTAGAAGCACGTGCAAAATGCTCAACTGAGCCACCTGGAGGGAGTAAGGACTGGTACCCCAACGCGCTTTTCACGTTTGCTAATTTTTGCCATTTTCTACCCCTATTTTAATTATTTTTATTGAGTGTTATGAATTAAGAAATATTTACTATTTTAATATGCAGTGGTATTGCAGCGCCCCAGAGACCTGGTCGTTGCAGTAGTATCGCTCTGCCACTAAGGGGAGTGATGGTACGTCTGATGGCACTAAAGGAGTTCATCTGACCAGGTATCATCAGCACACATTATACTTCACACTCCAGCCACTAGGGGGAGCAAAGGGTTTTATTTATTAGGCCACTCCTCACACTGGTAAAACTAGGGGTTGGATAGGAAGTTAGTCAGAAGCTGACTGGGTTTTGTCCAGGCAACATCCCGTGGCAGGGGGTGCTGCGGGGGAAGATTCAGGGGGGTCCCTGTCAGGCGTGGGAACCTGGCAGGCACCTAGCGACAAGGATAGAACGTTACGGAGCCGCGCCTGCGCGATCTGCGGCGGCATTCAAAGAAAGGACACGAAGTGAAGGATATTGTGGACAGTGAGAAACAAGATCACAGCACAAAGGAGAGGAAGTAGGAGTCGTGCCCGGAGAACGGCAACATCCTACTGAGGCGCGAAGCTGGTGCCCAGAACACCGAGGAAGTAACTGACTTTATGCCTTACTTCAAATACCGCAGGACAGTTAATTATAGGTTGGCTGTCTACCTTACATCACCTAAGCAGACATAGGGGGCAACGTGTGGAGAGGGGCATTTCTAGGGTCCCGGAAGAGCTCCGAGCCTTCCCGTCAAACGGGTGCGTCCTAGCCATAACAAACCTAGGGGACGGAGAATAGAAATAACTAGAAAAAACTGGAACGAACGAGAACAGAAGTTGTGAGGACTATCCCAAATGCTCAGCAGGGAAGCACTACAACACACAGGGGCTAGTAGTAGGCCACGATTTCCACCTGCAAAGTGAACTCTGGATGTGCCTTCGGCCCGGCCGGTCTCAGACAGCCCTGTTAACAGTGCTCTGGATTGCGGATCCTGAAGTCTTCAGTAAAGAGGTAAAGAGACTGCAACCTTGTGTCCTCGTTATTGACTGCACCTCACACCATCGCCATCTACATTATCGGGAAGCCCTGGGGCCACACTTCACCTGTGGGAAGGTATACCATCTAGCTGCCATAACATCACCCCAGTGGACCCCAAGCAGCGTCGGTCTCACTGGCTGAATACCACAGGTGGCGTCACAAAACCTTGACAGACTACCATCACCCCTTTTATTGGACGCCCCTTAGCAGGGTCACGGACCGGGTCCAGCTACTGTGACAACCCCAGAACTGAGACAGAGAGGAACGGTACCGAGTAACCTGTGGCCCTGTGTCTGGGGGTGCTCCAACTTGGCGTCACGAACAGGATGTACTTAAGCCTGCAGAATCAGGTCATGTGTGTCTGAATTGTGCTTGAACTGTGATTTATTGCAAAGACTGTGTATTGCTATTTGCCGCCAAGATTCCCGCCAAAACCGCCGCCATTGCCGCGCCACGAGGAGCGCAGGAGAAGAAGAAGGGTGTGGAGTTGTGGGCGTGGATGAACTGAGAAGCGGGAAAAGTAATGGCCGCCCAGTCTAAATATTGCTGTACCTTGAGGACGTGTCCGTCAGCAGCCGAGATCCGCCTCCTGATTCTCAATGGAGGGCGGAGACAAAGAAAACAGAACCGCCCACGAAGGAGAGAGCGGGAAAAGGACAAGGAGGGAGAAGAAGTGAGCCCCGTGGGAGACGCCATGGCCAGCCGCCCAGGATCGGAGCATGGGGTCGGCGCCGAGGACTCCCCCAGCTACCCAGAGAGATACCGCGGCCAGGCATCACCTGTTGGTCCCGACTTCCTGCAGGCCGGAGTGAACGAGCTCAGCGATCAACTCTGGCGGACGCAACTGAGCACTGAGGCTGGGTGGAAGGAGACCGTCATCGGGGGCCTCACCAGACGTCTGTCGGCAGCCTCGTCTGGTCCGGAGCAAGAAAGAAGTTCCAGCGCTCCGAAGCCAGAAAGCAAGGCCCTGCCGGAAAGCGAGATACTGCAAACAGAGATGACAATGCAGCAGTGCAAGGCCCCACAGTCAGCGTTCCAGATCCCAGCGGAGACGGAGCAGACTGGCACCGGAGGGACCGCATCTGAAGCAGGTATGAAGAACAACCCTGCCCCAGTGACAGAAGACCTAATGGTAGGCCCCGTAGCAGGGCCACCTGCTGCCATGATGAACTGACAAATCCTAATACTACTACCACAGTGGGCATTATTGCCGCTACTGAACCTACTACCAAAATTGACGTTCGAACCCAGATTATACCTGAAAAACCGATTAGTGACATTGATACTGTATCGGATGAGAAGTCGAACACAGATCTTCCCAGCCCAGGAAGTGTTCGCTACCAACTGATGCCTTGCAACATACCGTCGCAGAAATAAACCTCGAAACCCCGAAGATGTAAATAGTTAACTGTTTCCTGCTTTTGCTGCTTTAAACCCGTCTAGGGTTATTTCTTAAAGGGATCCCTTTGTTGACCCGGGATCCCTATTGTTTTACATTTTTCTACTTTGTACAAGTTTATCACTGTTAAAAGACTGCCGAATCATGGACGGTGAATGATTCACAAACTGTGTTGTAAATAGTTTGCACCTTCTTAAAGGTGCCCTCTACTGATTTTACAAAGGAAAGAAGACTTTGCAAAGAGACTGTTTCCGAATACAGCATAGAAGGTCTTGCTTTCCAAAGGACTTGCAGATAGAGAGAATCTGCACTACCTCAAAGAGACTTAGTTCCATCTTAAAGGGAATGTTCATGTGTTGCACTTAAGTATAATGTTGCTTTGAGAAAGTTAAAATTTTAATAATGTTGAGATTTAGGAAAAGTTAATAATGTTACTAAAGATTGAGGACAGGAAAAGTTGGAAGCCGAATTTCAACACAGTGAAGCCGTAGGGGTTAGAGAGTCCTCCTGAGAACCATAGAAAGATAGTTAGTTGCGCTGACAGAAGAACAGATGACAGTAGGCCCAGACAAGGAGCTAGGCGGTCCTGCATTTGTGAAGTTAGAAAAAGTAAAGAAAAAGTTAAGTTTGCCTTATAGTATTTTATAGTAAGCCTTTAGTGGATTCAGCCAATACGCCCTTAAAGGAGAAGTTAAATTATTGTTCAATCATTTGTACTTAGTAGAATACCCGGCTGGGTAATAGGAATTATTTATAGTCTGTAGAATAGAGTGTTATTTAAAATATTTAAACTTGTTTTTGTTTGTAACGTTCAAGTATTCTCAGCTCCCATAAAGGGAAGCATTGTTATATTTATTTGTTCCTTGCATTTCAAAAATTTGCATGACTTTGCTAACATGTATTGTTGTTCTTCTTCCCAGTCCAGGAGTACTGGATTTAACCGGGGGGGAGTGCAGCGCCCCAGAGACCTGGTCGTTGCAGTAGTATCGCTCTGCCACTAAGGGGAGTGATGGTACGTCTGATGGCACTAAAGGAGTTCATCTGACCAGGTATCACCAGCACACATTATACTTCACACTCCGGCCACTAGGGGGAGCAAAGAGTTTTATTTATTAGGCCACTCCTCACACTGGTAAAACTAGGGGTTGGATAGGAAGTTAGTCAGAAGCTGACTGGGTTTTGTCCAGGCAACATCCCGTGGCAAGGGGTGTTGCGGGGGAAGATTCAAGGGGGTCCCTGTCAGGCATGGGAACCTGGCAGGCACCTAGCGACAAGGATAGAACGTTACGTAGCCGCGCCTGCGCGATCTGCGGCGGCATCCAAAGAAACGACACAAAGCGAAGGATATTGTGGACAGTGAGAAACGAGATCACAGCACAAAGGAGAGCCAGTAGCAGTTGTGCCCGGAGAACGGCAACATCCTACTGAGGCATGTAGCCGGTGCCCGGAACACCGAGGAAGTAACTGACTTTATGCCTTACTTCAAACACCTCAGGACAGTTAATTATAGGTTGGCTGTCAACCTTACATCACCTAAGCAGACATAGGGGGCAACGTGTGGAGAGGGGCATCTCTAGGGTCCCGGAAGAGCTCCGAGCCTTCCCGTCAAACGGGTGCGTCCTAGCCATAACAAACCTGGGGGACGGAGAATAGAAAGAACTAGAAAGAACTGGAACGAACGAGAACAGAAGTTGTGAGGACTATCCCGAATGCTCAGCAGGGAAGCACTACAACACACAGGCGCTAGTGGTAGGCCACGATTTCCACCTGCAAAGGGAACTCTGGATGTGCCTTCGGACCGGCCGGTCTTAGACAGCCCTGTTAACAGTGCTCTGGATTGCGGATCCTGAAGTCTTCAGTAAAGAGGTAAAGAGACTGCAACCCTGTGTCCTCGTTATTGACTGCACCTCACACCATCGCCATCTACATTATCGGGAAGCCCTGGGGACACACTTCACCTGTGGGAAGGTATACCATCTAGCTGCCATAACATCTCCCCAGTGGACCCCAAGCAGCGTCGGTCTCACTGGCTGAATACCACAGGTGGCGTCACGAAACCTTGACAGACTACCATCACCCCTTTTATTGGACGCCCCTTAGCAGGGTCACGGACCGGGTCAAGCCACTGTGACAACCCCAGAACTGAGACAGAGAGGACCGGTACCGAGTAACCTGTGGCCTTGTGTCTGGGGGCTCTCCAGTATTCTACTTCCTTTTTCTTTGTTGGGTTTTTAGTATTGATGATTGACAGTTCATACCAGAAAAAAACCTCCTCAGAGAACAGATCCATCACATGACAAGCCGAGGTGCTAATGAAGCTAAAGAGAATATAAAGGTTTGAATGATTGACTGATAAACTAGAATATTTAGTAATCCAGTTCCTATAAGATCCCATTGATGCCAGGTAAAATTATTTTTTATTTATTGTATATAAATATATATATATATATATATATATTCTTCTATTTCTTCAGCACTTTACATTTCAATATATACATATTCTATATATGCTGATCAATAGTTTTTACAACACTGCTTTTTATGCAAAGATATTTCCCATTTATCGGTTGTTGGGATCATTTACCTTTAAATTTTCTAAAATTGGGTAAACTTTCCACATTAATGGATTGAGTAGGTCCTTGTGATCTGATTAGTGAAATAATCAAAAGTAATGTTCAGACCAGTAAAACCATGTCCAAAACCACAAATATTCTAAGCTCTCTAGGGACTATACATGTACTAATGTGATTTCAATGTGTAAGATGAGACATGGAGAGAGGAGAGAGAGTCACCCAAATCCTCTCTGCTGATCTAGGGCCATTTGTCTGGTGTCTGATGGCACCGCTACTGCAGGTTATGAAGCCCAAATTACATCAGTGTCTCAAAATTGGAAGATCTGGTTATGTAAAATACAAGGAAATGTGTTAATGGATTTCCAGTGGATAGTATGAGGAAAGCTCAGGAAAAGAAGGTGCTTTTTAAATGACAGGATTTTCCACTCAAAAACCAAATGCTGTGCAAATGCAGAAGGCTGACCAGGAAAATAGTCAAGAAAAACAGAATAATCTGGTTCTGCCAGGCATAAAATAAGGACTTTGTATTTGTTCCTCTCCCCATTCTCCCTAGGACAGACCCTCACCCTCTTATTTGATAATATGCAGTTCCTTTGTACAGGCAAGTCCTGTCCAGGTTCTTTGAACCCAGTAGCAAATGGGATGAGACCCCCCTCTCCATGGACCCAAGCGGTCCCACAGAAGGCACATGGGCTGCCTCTATAGTAGATACAGTTAGGGCCAGAAATATTTGGACAGTGACACAAGTTTTGTTATTTTAGCTGTTTACAAAAACATGTTCAGAAATACAATTATATATGTAATATGGGCTGAAAGTGCACACTCCCAGCTGCAATATGATAGTTTCCACATCCAAATCGGAGAAAGGGTTTAGGAATCATAGCTCTGTAATGCATAGCGTCCTCTTTTTCAAGGGACCAAAAGTAATTGGACAATGGACTCTAAGGGCTGCAATTAACTCTGAAGGCGTCTCCCTCGTTAACCTGTAATCAATGAAATAGTTAAAAGGTCAGGGGTGGATTCCAGGTGTGTGGTTTTGCATTTGGAAGCTGTTGCTGTGAGCAGACAACATGCGGTCAAAGGAACTCTCAATTGAGGTGAAGCAGAACATCCTGAGGCTGAAAAAAAAGAAAAAATCCATCAGAGAGATAGCAGACATGCTTGGAGTAGCAAAATCAACAGTTGGGTACATTCTGAGAAAAAAGGAATTGACTGGTGAGCTTGGGAACTCAAAAAGGCCTGGGCGTCCACGGATGACAACAGTGGTGGATGATCGCCGCATACTTAATTTGGTGAAGAAGAACCCGTTCACAACATCAACTGAAGTCTAGAACACTCTCAGTGAAGTAGGTGTATCTGTCTCTAAGTCAACAGTAAAGAGAAGACTCCATGACAGTAAATACAAAGGGTTCACATCTAGATGCAAACCATTCATCAATACCAAAAATAGACAGGCCAGAGTTAAATTTGCAGAAAAACACCTCAAGAAGCCAGCTCAGTTCCGGAAAAGTATTCTATGGACAGATGAGACAAAGATCAACCTGTACCAGAATGATGGGAAGAAAAAAGTTTGGAGAAGAAAGGGAATGGCACATGATCCAAGGCACACCACATCCTCTGTAAAACATGGTGGAGGCAACGTGATGGCATGGGCATGCATGGCTTTCAATGGCACTGGGTCACTTGTGTTTATTGGTGACATAAGAGCAGACAAGAGTAGCCGGATGAATTCTGAAGTGTACCGGGATATACTTTCAGCCCAGATTCAGCCAAATGCTGCAAAGTTGATTGGACGGCGCTTCATAGTACAGATGGACAATGACCCCAAGCATACATCCAAAGCTACCCAGGAGTTCATGAGTGCCAAAAAGTGGAACATTCTGCAATGGCCAAGTCAATCTCCAGATCTAAACCCAATTGAGCATGCATTTCACTTGCTCAAATCCAGACTTAAGACGGAAAGACCCACAAACAAGCAAGACCTGAAGGCTGCGGCTGTAAAGGCCTGGCAAAACATTAAGAAGGAGGAAACCCAGCGTTTGGTGATGTCCATGGGTTCCAGACTTAAGGCAGTGATTGCCTCCAAATGATTTGCAACAAAATATTGAAAATAAAGATATTTTGTTTGGGTTATGTTTATTTGTCCAATTACTTTTGACCTCCTAAAATGTGGAGTGTTTGTAAAGAAATGTGTACAATTCCTACATTTTCTATCAGATATTTTTGTTCAACCCTTCAAATTAAACGTTACAATCTGCACTTGAATTCTGTTGTAGAGGTTTCATTTCAAATCCAATGTGGTGGCATGCAGAGCCCAACTCGCGAAAATTGTGTCACTGTCCAAATATTTCTGGCCCTAACTGTATGTCCTTGCTCCTCCTGTTGGGGCTTCACAGCACTGCTGACATTATTATTATTACTAATATGGAAATGTAGGTTTTATCTTCTCACTATGTACCAAGTAGGGGTTTTTGGACGCTATCTAGCACCCAAAATAAAATATTCCAGCTTTACAATACACAAATGATAACTGCTTAAAGGGAACTTGTCTGTAACAATGTCATTTTTAAGGCTGGAGGCTGTAGGGCTCATGAATACCTGTGCAGAGGTTTCCCTGTTTATTTTAATTGGATGAGGAAATTGACGATGTAATACTACTGCACTGCACTCGCATAAGTCATGTGGGTGGAGTCATATTAGGGTAAAGTCACCGTCTGCATGCTTCTTACTCGCCCACTCGGCCTTGATTGACGTGTCACTTTGAAAATGTAGTGCGTATATAACATGCTGTGTTAGAGAATACAGACAGCACGGGATCACAGCTCATTGTTTTTGTGAGTAAAACATTTCATTGCCTTCTGATCAACAATATTTTACCTTAAAGAAAGAATCAGCAGGGATCCCAATGTTGTAATGTCTGTATGCTCTTTTGCTTCTTCCCCTGCTAAGGAGATGTGGTATATCCGACCATGTTCCTGCACAGTCAGACACGGCCATTATACAGTACACAGCAGGGGCACATTTATAAGATTATCTCAGCACAGGAACATTTTATTTAATCACATCCAATTGTGGAGTTTATTTTTATTCCAAGATCTGTTGATTAAAATATACAGTACTTTTATTTGTGGGGCTACTGCGTTTAATTGTTGTAGGACCTTAGAAGACACAGTATTTAGCAACGGGAAACAACAACTTCGTAGTACCTTGATTTATTGATATCAGTTGTATAATACCAACAGCAGGAGGTTATGTAACTGCTATGGGGCCCATGGACAGCCCTGCCCCTTTCCTTTGGGTCTGCTCACTTCTCCCATCTGCAATATACATGTACAGAAGAAGTTGAGAGGATTTGCATTGAGTGGACTTACGTGCCAAGCCCTTTGTACACCCCTTACGTGCCAACTGTTTTATACAGCAGTTACCAATCGGTAACTGCTGCGATTGGAGCTAGCTACGATCTAATCAGTTTAACCATTTAGAACAGACACTATCTACAATAAATATGTAGTTAGACATGGGGGTCCTCTATCAACCCCTAGAGAAGCACAATTCTGACCTTTGTTAAGAGGCCCCCAGATTTCTATATACGCACCTGATTTAGATTTATGGACATTTATAGGAAGACTAAGGCCATGTGCACACGTTCAGTATTTTTCGCATTTTTTTCACGTTTTTTCGCTATAAAAACGTGATAAAAACGCAAAAAAACCGCTTACATATGCCTCCTATTATTTACAGTGTATTCCGCATTTCTAGTGCAAATGTTGCATTTTTTTCCGCGAAAAAAATCGCATTGCGGAAAAAAAAGCAACATGTTCATTAAATTTGCGGAATTGCGGGGATTCCGCACACCTAGGAATGCATTGATCTGCTTACTTTCCGCATGGGGCTGTGCACACCATGCGGGAAGTAAGCAGATTATGTGCGGTTGGTACCCAGGGTGGAGGAGAGGAGACTCTCCTCCACGGACTGGGCACCATATAATTGGTAAAAAAAAAAGAATTAAAATAAAAAATAGTGATATACTCACCCTCTGATGGCCCCGGTGTCTTCCCGCCTCTCATCGGTGCACGCTGCCGCTTCCGTTCCTATAGATGCTCTGTGTGAAGGACCTGCGATGACGTCGCCGTCTTGTGATTGGTCGCGTGACCGCGACGTCATCGAAGGTCCTGCACACACACACCATCTATAGGAACAGACGCCGCTGAGGAGATCGGCTGTCTGCAGGTGAGTATAACCATTTTTTAAATTTTTTTTATTATTTTTAAACATTCTATCTTTTACTATAGATGCTGCTTAGGCAGCATCTATAGTAAAAAGTTGGTCACACTTGTCAAACACTATGTTTGACAAGTGTGACCAACCTGTCAGTCAGTTTTCCAAGCGATGCTACAGATCGCTTGGAAAACTTTAGCATTCTGCAAGCTAATTTCGCTTGCAAAATGCTAAAAAAAAACGCAAAAAAAAACGGGAAAAAAACGCAAAAAAAAAATGCGGATTTCTTGCAGAAAATTTCCGGTTTTCTTCAGGAAACTTCTGCAAGAAATCCTGACTTGTGCACATACCCTAACACCTCAATACAGAGAAAGTATGCACAGTATTTCCTTAGTTGCTTATCTACTATATAATTGTCTAAGGGTCACTTCCGTCTTTCTGTCTGTCCTTCTGTCTGTCTGTCACGGATATTCATTGGTCGCGGCCTCTGTCTGTCATGCAAATGCAAGTCGCTGATTGGTCACGGCAAAACAGCCACGACCAATCAGCGACGGGCACAGTCCGGCGCCAAAATGGCCGCTCCTTACTCCCCGCAGTCAGTGGCCGCTCCGTACTCCCCTCCAGTCAGCGCTCACACAGGGTTAATGGCAGCGCTAATGGACCGCGTTATGCCGCGGTGTAACGCACTCCATTAACGCTGCTATTAACCCTGTGAGACCAACATTTTACTATTGATGCTGCCTATGCAATAAAAAATCGTTATATACTCACCGTCCGTCGGCCCCTCGGATCCACAACAGGCCATTCCCGCTCCTCGCGACGCTCTGGTCCATGCATTGCGGTCTCGCGAGACGATGACGTGACGGTGTCACGAGACCACACGTCATCATCTCGCGAGACTGCAATGCACTGCGAAACCAATCAGCGACATTACTGCGGGATTTAAATCCTGCTTCGCTGATTGGGAGTGCTCCCTGATCCAGCACTAATGCTCCGGTGGTCCTGGCCTCTTCGCTACCCTTGATCCAGCACTGATGCTCCGCTGATTGGCACGGGATTTAAATCCTGCTTCGCTAATTGCTCGCGCCCAGCTGGCGCGACCAATCAGCGACATTGCCGCGGGATTGAAATCCCGCTTCGCTGATTGGTCACGCCCAATCAGCGACATTGGCGTGGGATTTAAATCCCGCTTCGCTGATTGGTCGCGCCCAGCCAGCGCGACAAATCAGCGACATTGCTGCAGGATTGAAATCCCGCTTTGCTGATTGGTCGTGCCCAATCAGCGACATTGGCGCGGGATTTAAATTCCAATTCACTGATTGCTCGCGCCCAGCCGGCGCGCCCAATCAGCGACATTGCCGCGGGATTTAAATCCTGCTTCGCTGAATGGTCGCGCCCAGCCAGCGCTCGCGACCAATCAGCGACATTGGCGTGGAATTTAAATCCCGCTTCGCTGATTGGCCGCTCCCAGCCAGCGCGACAAATCAGCGACATTGCTGCGGGATTGAAATCCCGCTTTGCTGATTGGTCGTGCCCAATCAACGACATTGGCGCGGGATTTAAATTCCGATTCACTGATTGCTCGCGCCCAGCCGGCGCGCCCAATCAGCGACATTGCCGCGGGATTTAAATCCTGCTTCGCTGAATGGTCGCGCCCAGCCAGCACTCGCGACCAATCAGCGACATTGGCGTGGGATTTAAATCCCGCTTCGCAGATTGGTCGCGCCCAGCCAGCGCGACAAATCAGCGACATTGCTGCGGGATTGAAATCCTGCTTTGCTGATTGGTCGCGCCCAGCCAGCGCTCGCGACCAATCAGCGACATTGGCATGGGATTTAAATCCCACTTCGCTGATTGGTCGCGCCCAATCAGTGACATTGGCGTGGGATTTAAATCCCGCTTCGCTGATTGGTCGCGCCCAGCCAGCGTGACAAATCAGCGACATTGCCGCAGGATTGAAATCCCGCTTCGCTGATTGGTCGCGCCCAGCCGGCACGCGCGCGACCAATCAGCGACATTGGTGCGGGATTTAAATCCTGCTTCGCTGATTGGTCGCGCCCAGCCGGCGCGACATTCAGTCACCGCTCACACAGGGTTAATGCCAGCGGTAACGGACCGCGTTATGCTGCGGGAAACGCACTACGTTACCGCTGCTATTAACCCTGTATGTCCCCAACTTTTTACTATTGATGCTGCCTATGCAGCATCAATAGTAAAAAGATGTAATGTTAAAAATAATAAAAAACAAAACCTGCTATTCTCACCTTCCGTAGTTCGCTGAGCTGCGCGCGGCCTCCGCCAGCTTCTGTTTCCAGAGATGCATTGCGAAATTACCCAGAAGACTTAGCGGTCTCGCGAGACCGCTAAGTCATCTGGATAATTTCGCAATGCATCCTGGGAACGGAAGATGGCAGCAGCCGCGCGTGCATCGCCAGAGCTTCGCTGGATTGGATCCCGGCGGGTGAGTATAGAATTATTATTTTTTTTTTTTAACAGGGATATGGTGCCCACACTGCTATATACTACGTGGGCTGTGTTATATACCGCGTGGCTGCTATATACTACCTAGCCAGTGTTACATACTATGTGGGCTGTGTTATGTACTGCGTGGGCTGTGCTATATATATTACGTGGCCAGTGTTCTATACTGCATGGGCTGTGTTATATATTATGTGGCCAGTGTTATATACTGCATGGGCTGTGTTATATACTGCATGGCTGCTATATACTACCTGGCCAGTGTTAGATACTATGTGGCCAGTCTTATGCACTGCGTGGGCTGTGCTATATATTACGTGGACAGTGTTATATACTGCGTGGGATGTGCATTATATTACATGGCCAGTGTTATATACTGCGTGAGCTGTGCTATATATTACGTGGCCAGTGTTATATACTGTGTGGGCTGTGTTATATACTACAGGGCCAGTGTTATATACTGCGTGGGATGTGTTATATGCCGTGCGGCTGCTATATAATACCTGGCCAGTGTTATGTACTGCGTGGGCTGTGTTATATATTATGCTTTGCAAAAAAGAAAAAAAAGAGCATGAACCGCACATCCAAAAATCATAGGTTGATCTAAAGCCGCTAGGCAAAAATTAATATAACTGAATATGAGGTTTTCAGTTTAACATTCTGATCAGACTGTATGAAGCCCACTGCCCCTTCACGGCAAACCTCGTAGTGGGTCCTATCGCCCTAACGGAGCGGAGCCGTGCAGTGCCCACCGCCACAGCGGCCATGCACCAGCAGGGCGGATGACCTGTTGCCCCACAGCACCCATGCTGCAAGACTGAGTCCCCAAGACTCCAGACCGCGCCGCCCCACCAGCACAAAGCCACAGCAACAATGGCCGCCACACCAACACCAAAATGAAAGGAGCACTTAAACTCACCTTCCTACAGCTCTTCAGTGAGAGCCAAAATGGGCTAGACCCCTTACTTTGCAGTCTACTGCTAATTAAAATCACCTGAGCCAAATGGGAGGAGTGCTGGTCCAAGAAGAAGACTAGAACATGCTTTGCAAAAAAGAAAAAAAAGAGCATGAACCGCACATCCCAAAATCATACGTTGATCTAAAGCCGTGGGCTGTGTTATATATTATGTGGCCTGTGTTATATACTACATCGCCTGTGTTATATACTGCGTGGCTGCTATATACTGCGTGGGCTGTGTTATATAATACGTGGGCTGTGTTATTTGCTGTTTGGGCTGTGTTATATACTGCGTGGCCACTGTTATATATTGCGTGGCCTGTATTAACGCATCGGGTATTCTACAATATGTATGTATGTATATAGCAGTCACATAGTATATAGCGCAGGCCACATAGTATTTGTCTGCTATATACTACATGGCTCCTATATACTACGTGGCCTGTGCTATATACTATGTGGCTGCTATATACATACATACATACATATTCTAGAATACCCGATGCTTTAGAATCGGGCCACCATCTAGTGATACATAACAATAAAGTGGATACATGAACACATTTGTGCATAGACTGCTCTTTATAACATTCAGCTACAGTTTAGTGTGAAGTGTCCCTGTCCTCCTTATAAGTCTGCTCAGGGCAATAAGTGTCCAGGTGGTTGTGAACCAGAGCCCTCTCTGTCGGCATGCTCAACGTGCCCCTGCACTACAGCATTCAGGAACATAACAAGCGCGGTCGCAGAGGGTGCGACGTAGTCCATGCTAGGCGGGGGAAGGCAGCAATGGCAATTTCACCTGGATGTGCACCTCGAATGCTCGTTCAGGTGAAATGTATTGCGACACAGAGACCTGCCGGGTCCCTGTGGTGCAATACACACCGCTGGCTGGTCAAAGGCAGGCAGCAGACGTTTGCTTGCCACTGACATGAGGCGCATGTCAATGACGTCATGCGCTGCTTGTATCGGCACAACAAAGTCAGCTGTCAGCTCATGCGCCGACTACAGAAGATGACGCCACTTGGCGTGGGAGTAGAGGAACGTGAGTGGAATCGATTTTTTTCTTTTAGCTTTTGTGCTGGAGAAGAACGAAAGGGAACCAGCATGGGAGACGTCATACCCAGATGGGGCTATTACACCAGGATGGAGAGCATTATACCAGAATGGGGACATTATACCAGAAAGGGTACATGCAAGGATGAGAGATGTTATACCAGATTGGGGACATTATACCAAAATGGGGACATTATACTAGAATGACGACATTAAACTAGAATGGGGACAATATACCAGAATGGGGATATTATGCTAAAATGGGGACATTTTACCAGGATTGGAGACATTATACCAGAATGGGGACAATATACCAGAATGGGGATATTATGCTAAAATTGGGACATTTTACCAGGATGGGAGACATTATATCAGAATGGGAGACATTTTATCAGGATGGGGATATTATACTAGAATTGGGGAGATTATACCAGGATACCTCAGTATTCAGGTTAAATTGCCACGTTGGCACTTTGCAGTAAATGAGTGGGTTCTGGGTTGCAGTTTGGGCACTCACCATCATTGGCCTAGGACGCAGAGGTCTCTGATGTACTACAGAATTTGGAATAGGGCGCAAATATGACATTAAAAGACTGCACAGACACTTTGTGTGTCAAATGCGTGTAGCACAAACCCGCACAGTAATGAGTATGTGACATGGCTGAGCGAGCGCAAGCCAACAATCATGCAGGTGTGCGTGAGAACAGCTCAGCAACTTTCTACCTCCAACTCCATTCAATGGAACAGTATTAGTGCTGGTATGTAATACCACTAGATTCTAACTCCACTCACAACCTAAAAATTGATTTATGGTTACCGTTGATTCCTATGTCCTTTTCCCCATGTTACACTTACATAGGTCCTGAAATATAGACATATTGCTATCAGGACAAAACCCTAAGATTCCCCCATTTCTTATATAAAAGTCTGGTATTATATTCCTGTGGACTTGTTGCAATTTGTTTTTTTTTATATAAATATTCTCTCTATTGATTCTATCTGTCGGTAATCCTGTGTACTGTATGTCCACCTTCAATATTACTGGTTGCCACTAAATGTCTCAGTACCACAATGGACTATAAAAAGAGCTGAGATGCAGAACATCAGCGTGTGGCTGAGGCCACATGAGAGTCAGAAGTCCCTCTTACAGTGGAAGCATCATACTTCACTGGAGGAGGACTGTGGAGGCATTATAATGTGTGTGAGGGACGGTGGAAATATCAGACTGTGTGGACAACTGTGAAAGCATCATACTATGTTGTAGGACTATGAAGGCATCAGACTTGGTTGAGGGGAGGGCTATGGAGGCATCATACTGTATTTGTGGGTCTATGAGAGCATCATACTATGCCAGGGACTGTTGGGGTTTAATACAATATGGGACACTGTGGGGGGATCAAACTGCATGGTTCACTGTGAGAGCATTGTACTGTGTGTACGGGCTTTGGGAGCATCATGATGTGGGAGCACCAACTTTTCAGGATGCACTGTGGGGTGCGTTATACTGTGTGTGGGGGCTATGTAGGCATTACAGTGTGTGGGGTCCATTGTGGGCATCACTGTGGGCTTTCTGAAGACTTACAGAAAATGTTTGACCTCTGTCATTGCCAACAAAGGATATATAACAAAATATTGAGATGAACTTTTGTTAATGACCAAATACTTAATTTCAACCATAATTTGCAAAATAAATCTTACCAAATCAGACAAGATGATTTTCTGGATTTGTTTTCTCATTTTCACTGTCATAGTTGTGGTCTACCTATGATTTCAATTACAGGCTGCTTTCATCTTTTTAAGTGGGAGCACTTGTACAATTGGTAGCTGACTAAATACTTTTTTTCCCCACTGTATAAGTTTTGCATTTATGTATCTATTTGGCTCTGTTATTCACTTTCAATAATTATTTATGCATTTGTAACATCCCAGGAAGCCGGTTGTTACAGTGGTATTACCATCCTCAAGGGGAGGGTGATGTCATGCCTGGAAGCGACAAGGATCCCCTTAACAGGTAACATGTACATACAACACTGTTCGGACTCCAGGCCAGAAGGGGGAGCTCTAGGCCCATTTTGAGAGTGGCTTCCCTATATATTCTGGCTGGAGGACGAGTTAGGAGTTCAGTTGAGAGGAGCTGGAGCCATGCAGACACGAGGTTCTGCAGCTCCTGACAGAGCAGTCTGTAGGAGACTGTGAGGGGAGAAGAGGAAAAGGAGAGGAGAGAGATACTGGGAGTGGAGCTGCGAGTGGGCTCACTCCAGAATCAGCACAGAAATCGGAGGCCGGAATTCCGAGGTTGTGGGGGTAACTGTATGCCCCACAGCAGAAACTGGCGGGCAGGAGATTCCAAGTCTCCTGTCCACCATTACACCCTAAGGCACAGCAGCATATAGAGCCCGGAGTCACCATGAGAAGGGCACCTGTAAATGGCTCAAGTTGCCTGCCATGCGGGTAGTGTCCACCTAAAAGGGACAGAGAGAAAGAGAGGACCTTGTGCAAAGTCTCAGACAGCAAGGAACTCAAAACACAGCGCAGTAAGGAAGGCTTCCAACCCCACCTGGCTAGGAGGATTCTGAATCGCTTCCAGTCTGGCTGGACCTCACCATCACCTGTTACCGGTATCCCTGACTGTGCCTGCATACTACCAGTAAAAGGTAAAGAGAACTCAACCTTGTGTCCTCCACTGCTTTCTGGCACTACACCATGTATCAACTTTGCCACTACACTGGGAGCCCTGGAGAATAAGCTTCACCTGTGGGAAGCCATACCATCCCTGCTGCAATAACATAATTCCTGGTGGACCCCTTTAAGCACACAGGTGGCGTCACGAACATTCTTTATTTTCTTTCAAAACAACCCCTTTAAAGACGTTCCCTTTAACTTGGATGTCCAGGACCACGGACCGGGTCATCGCCATGTGACTACCCCTTTAACGACCACCGGACTCGGCCCGAGTACCCCACGGTCCTAACGGGCGCTCCATTTTGGCGTCACGAACAGGATGGACTGACCCATTAAACTGGGTCCTGTGCACCTAAAAGACTGTGCTTAACTGAGAAATCATTGGACTGAAAACAGCCGCCATTATAGCACCTTGTGGCATGCAGGGCATGCTGTTGTGAGCAGAGCTTGGAGGAACGGCGCGAAACCCATGATCGCCCCCTCACCGATACCACTATGTCTGAGAGATCTGTCCATCTACTAGACAGATCCGCCTCCTGGTCTGGGATGGTGGGAAGCGAAGAAGGGACCGCCAATGGAAGAGAACGTGGGAGCAACAGGAAGGTGTGGCCCAGAACCCAGCCGGCAAGATGGCGAGCGGAGGTCACCCAGAAGATGGGGAGGAAACAGGAAACTGCCCAAACCAATGGGGGAAGAGAGATGACTGGCCATCAGCAATGAACCCAGAGGTTCTTGGAGCCGAGGTGGAGGAGCTATGCTGACAGCTTCGGCGGTCCTGGTTCATTGCAGCAGAGAAGGCATGGGAGTGGCAGAGGACCAAGCTTCCGATATCTCAGCCCACAATGGAGAAGTCCGGCACCGGAGACACAGCGGTGGCAGGTAAGGAGAAAGAACCTGCCCCGGTAGCTGAGGACACCCTCATAGGACCCTTTGATGCTCCGACACTCCCATCACCCGGCCGGGTATATAGGTGTTGTGAATTCTGTGGCAGAGCTCCCTCCTGTGGTCACAAATGGTACTTCGGCTGATTCTCTCTGGGAGCTTCCGTTTGTGGAGGAAACTGGTACTGCTGCTTCTGAGTTTCCTCCCTCAGGTGATCTGGTGAGGTCGTTAGGTGCTTCTCTACTTAACCCCACCTAATGCTTTGATTCATGCTTCCTGTCAATGTTCCAGTGTTGGACTTGTGTTTCTCTGGATCATTCCTGTGGCCTGCTGCTCTGCATAGCTAAGTGCTTCTTTGCTATTTGTTGCTATTTTTTCTGTCCAGCTTGTCTATTTGTTTTGCTGGAAGCTCTGGGACGCAAAGGGTGTACCTCCGTGCCGTTAGTTCGGTACGGAGGGTCTTTTTGCCCCTTTGCGTGGTTTTCTTTAGGGTTTTGTGTAAACCGCAAAGTTATCTTTCCTATCCTCGTTCTGTCTAGAATGTCGGGCCTCACTTTGCTGAATCTATTTCATCCCTACGTTTGTCTTTTCATCTTACTCACAGTCATTATATGTGGGGGGCTGCCTTTTCCTTTGGGGTGTTTCTCTGAGGCAAGGTAGGCTTATTTTTTCTATCTTCAGGCTAGTTAGTTTCTCAGGCTGTGCCGAGTTGCATAGGTAGCGTTAGGCGCAATCCACGGCTGCCTCTAGTTGTGTTTGGAGAGGATCAGGGATTGCGGTCTGCAGAGTTCCCACGTCTCAGAGCTCGTTCTATTATTTTGGGTTATTGTCAGATCACTGTATGTGCTCTGACCTCCATGTCCATTGTGATACTGAATTGCCTTTCATAACAGTACAGGAAGCCAAAAGTACTAATGATTCTCAATAGAGGGAAAAAAGAAGTTCTGAGACCATTTTTTTTTCTTGGCTTTGTGTTTTGTCTTTTTTTTCCCCTAGACATTTGGGTGGTTCAGTACACAGGTGTAGCGATGGACATTAGAAGTCTGTCTTCATTTGTGGATCAGCTCTCGGCAAGAGTACAAAAGATTCAAGACACTATTGATCAGAAATCTATGTTAGAACCAAGAATTCCTATTCCTGATTTGTTTTTTGGAGATACAATTATTTTTGAAACTCAGAAACTTAGTTCTAAGTTATTTCTGGCCTTGAAACCTCGTTCCTCTGGTGATCCAGTTCAACAGGTTTTGATTATTATTTCTTTTTTGCGCGGCGACCCTCAGGACTGGGCATTTTCTCTTGCGCCAGGAGATCCTGCATTGAGTAATATCAATGCGTTTTTCCTGGCGCTCGGATTGCTGTACGATGAGCCTAATTCAGTGGATCAGGCAGAAAAGAATTTGCTGGCTCTTTGTCAGGGTCAGGATGAGATAGAGGTATATTGCCAGAAATTTAGAAAATGGTCAGTGCTCACTCAATGGAATGAATCTGCACTGGCAGCTATGTTCAGAAAGGGTCTCTCTGAAGCCCTTAAGGATGTCATGGTGGGATTTCCTATGCCTGCTGGTTTGAATGAGTCTATGTCTTTGGCTATTCAGATCGGTCAACGCTTGCGTGAGCGTAAATCTGTGCACCATTTGGCGGTATTACCTGAGCTTAAACCTGAGCCTATGCAGTGCGATAGGACTTTGACCAGAGTTCAACGGCAAGAACACAGACGTCTGAATGGGCTGTGTTTCTACTGTGGTGATTCCACTCATGCTATCTCTGATTGTCCTAAGCGCACTAAGCGGTTCGCTAGGTCTGCCACCATTGGTACGGTACAGTCAAAATTTCTTCTGTCCGTTACCTTGATCTGCTCTTTGTCATCATATTCTGTCATGGCGTTTGTGGATTCAGGCGCTGCTCTGAATTTGATGGACTTGGAATATGCTAAGCGTTGTGGGTTTTTCTTGGAGCCCTTGCAGTGTCCTATTCCATTGAGAGGTATTGATGCTACGCCTTTGGCCAAGAATAAGCCTCAATACTGGACCCAGCTGACCATGTGCATGGCTCCTGCACATCAGGAGGATATTTGCTTTCTGGTGTTGCATAATCTGCATGATGTGGTCGTGTTGGGGTTGCCATGGCTACAAGCCCATAATCCAGTATTGGATTGGAAATCCATGTCGGTGTCCAGCTGGGGTTGTCAGGGGGTACATGGTGATGTTCCATTTTTGTCAATTTCGTCATCCACCCCTTCTGAGGTTCCAGAGTTCTTGTCTGATTACCGGGATGTATTTGATGAGCCCAAGTCCGATGCCCTACCTCCGCATAGGGATTGTGATTGTGCTATCAATTTGATTCCTGGTGGTAAATTCCCAAAAGGTCGACTGTTTAATTTATCCGTGCCTGAGCACACCGCTATGCGCAGTTATGTGAAGGAATCCCTGGAGAAGGGGCATATTCGCCCGTCATCGTCGCCATTAGGAGCAGGGTTCTTTTTTGTAGCCAAAAAGGATGGTTCACTGAGACCTTGTATAGATTATCGCCTTCTTAATAAGATCACTGTTAAATTTCAGTACCCCTTGCCTTTGTTATCTGATTTGTTTGCTCGGATTAAGGGGGCTAGTTGGTTCACCAAGATTGATCTTCGTGGTGCGTATAATCTGGTGCGAATCAGGCGAGGCGATGAATGGAAAACTGCATTTAATACGCCCGAGGGTCATTTTGAGTATCTAGTGATGCCATTCGGACTTGCCAATGCTCCATCAGTGTTTCAGTCCTTTATGCATGACATCTTCCGAGAGTACCTGGATAAATTCCTGATTGTGTACTTGGATGACATTTTGATCTTCTCGGATGATTGGGAGTCTCATGTGAAACAGGTCAGAACGGTTTTTCAGGTCCTGCGTGCTAACTCTTTGTTTGTGAAGGGATCAAAGTGTCTCTTTGGTGTGCAGAAGGTTTCATTTTTGGGGTTCATCTTTTCCCCTTCTACTATCGAGATGGATCCTGTTAAGGTCCAAGCCATCCATGATTGGACTCAGCCGACATCTCTGAAAAGTCTGCAAAAGTTCCTGGGCTTTGCTAATTTTTATCGTCGCTTCATCTGCAATTTTTCTAGTATTGCCAAACCATTGACCGATTTGACCAAGAAGGGTGCTGATTTGGTCAATTGGTCTTCTGCTGCTGTGGAAGCTTTTCAAGAGTTGAAGCGTCGTTTTTCTTCTGCCATTGTGTTGTGTCAACCTGATGTTTCTCTTCCGTTCCAGGTCGAGGTTGATGCTTCTGAGATTGGAGCAGGGGCTGTTTTGTCGCAGAGAGGTTCTGATTGTTCAGTGATGAAACCATGCGCTTTTTTTTCCAGGAAGTTTTCGCCTGCTGAGCGGAATTATGATGTGAGCAACCGAGAGTTGCTGGCCATGAAGTGGGCATTCGAGGAGTGGCGTCATTGGCTTGAAGGAGCTAAGCATCGCGTGGTGGTATTGACTGATCATAAGAACCTGACTTATCTCGAGTCTGCTAAGCGTTTGAATCCTAGACAGGCTCGTTGGTCGCTGTTTTTCGCCCGTTTTGACTTTGTGATTTCGTACCTTCCGGGCTCTAAAAATGTGAAGGCGGATGCTCTGTCTAGGAGTTTTGTGCCCGACTCTCCGGGTTTATCTGAGCCGGCGGTTATCCTCAAGGAAGGAGTAATTGTGTCTGCCATCTCCCCTGATTTGCGGCGGGTGCTGCAAAAATTTCAGGCTAATAAACCTGATCGTTGTCCAGCGGAGAAACTGTTTGTCCCGGATAGGTGGACAAATAAAGTGATCTCTGAGGTTCATTGTTCGGTGTTGGCTGGTCATCCTGGAATCTTTGGTACCAGAGAGTTAGTGGCTAGATCCTTTTGGTGGCCGTCTCTGTCGCGGGATGTGCGTTCTTTTGTGCAGTCCTGTGGGATTTGTGCTCGGGCTAAGCCCTGCTGTTCTCGTGCCAGTGGGTTGCTTTTGCCCTTGCCGGTCCCGAAGAGACCTTGGACACATATCTCTATGGATTTTATTTCAGATCTTCCCGTCTCTCAAAAGATGTCAGTCATTTGGGTGGTCTGTGATCGCTTTTCTAAGATGGTCCATCTGGTACCCTTGTCCAAGTTGCCTTCCTCCTCTGATTTGGTGCCATTGTTCTTCCAGCATGTGGTTCGTTTGCATGGCATTCCAGAGAATATCGTTTCTGACAGAGGTTCCCAGTTTGTTTCGAGGTTTTGGCGAGCCTTTTGTGGTAGGATGGGCATTGACTTGTCTTTTTCCTCGGCTTTTCATCCTCAGACTAATGGCCAGACCGAACGAACCAATCAGACCTTGGAAACCTATCTGAGATGCTTTGTTTCTGCCGATCAGGATGACTGGGTGTCCTTTTTGCCTTTGGCTGAGTTCGCCCTTAATAATCGGGCCAGCTCGGCTACCTTGGTTTCGCCATTTTTCTGCAATTCTGGGTTCCATCCTCGTTTCTCTTCAGGACAGGTTGAGTCTTCGGACTGTCCTGGTGTGGATACTGTGGTGGACAGGTTGCAGCAGATTTGGACTCATGTAGTGGACAATTTGACCTTGTCCCAGGAGAAGGCTCAACGTTTCGCTAATCGCAGACGCCGTGTGGGTCCCCGACTTCGTGTTGGGGATCTGGTTTGGTTATCTTCTCGTCATATTCCTATGAAGGTTTCCTCTCCGAAGTTTAAACCTCGTTTCATTGGTCCTTATAGGATTTCTGAGGTTATTAATCCTGTGTCTTTTCGTCTGACCCTCCCAGATTCTTTTTTCATACATAACGTCTTCCATAGGTCATTGTTGCGGAGATACGTGGCACCTATGGTTCCATCTGTTGACCCTCCTGCCCCGGTTTTGGTGGAGGGGGAATTGGAGTATATTGTGGAGAAGATTTTGGATTCTCGTGTTTCAAGACGGAAACTCCAGTATCTGGTTAAATGGAAGGGTTATGCTCAGGAGGATAATTCCTGGGTTTTTGCCTCTGATGTCCATGCTCCCGATCTTGTTCGTGCCTTTCATGTGGCTCATCCAGGTCGGCCTGGGGGCTCTGGTGAGGGTTCGGTGACCCCTCCTCAAGGGGGGGGGGGGTACTGTTGTGAATTCTGTGGCAGAGCTCCCTCCTGTGGTCACAAATGGTACTTCGGCTGATTCTCTCTGGGAGCTTCCGTTTGTGGAGGAAACTGGTACTGCTGCTTCTGAGTTTCCTCCCTCAGGTGATCTGGTGAGGTCGTTAGGTGCTTCTCTACTTAACCCCACCTAATGCTTTGATTCATGCTTCCTGTCAATGTTCCAGTGTTGGACTTGTGTTTCTCTGGATCATTCCTGTGGCCTGCTGCTCTGCATAGCTAAGTGCTTCTTTGCTATTTGTTGCTATTTTTTCTGTCCAGCTTGTCTATTTGTTTTGCTGGAAGCTCTGGGACGCAAAGGGTGTACCTCCGTGCCGTTAGTTCGGTACGGAGGGTCTTTTTGCCCCTTTGCGTGGTTTTCTTTAGGGTTTTGTGTAAACCGCAAAGTTATCTTTCCTATCCTCGTTCTGTCTAGAATATCGGGCCTCACTTTGCTGAATCTATTTCATCCCTACGTTTGTCTTTTCATCTTACTCACAGTCATTATATGTGGGGGGCTGCCTTTTCCTTTGGGGTGTTTCTCTGAGGCAAGGTAGGCTTATTTTTTCTATCTTCAGGCTAGTTAGTTTCTCAGGCTGTGCCGAGTTGCATAGGTAGCGTTAGGCGCAATCCACGGCTGCCTCTAGTTGTGTTTGGAGAGGATCAGGGATTGCGGTCTGCAGAGTTCCCACGTCTCAGAGCTCGTACTATTATTTTGGGTTATTGTCAGATCACTGTATGTGCTCTGACCTCCATGTCCATTGTGATACTGAATTGCCTTTCATAACATATAGGCACCTTGATTGGGAGCAGTCCTCGGGCATGATAGAAACTTTAACAGCCCCGTTGCAGCCAAGGAAGGAGCTCCCGGAAGTGAGTGGGGAATGGGTGACATTCCAGTGGGAGCACTCAGGCACTGATCTGATAGGGTTCCTTGGGGAAGCCAAGATGAAGGCTTTGTGCCCAAGTTGTGTTTTTTATGTGTTTCTGCCGCGTTATTTGCAGCAGCGGAAACGCATAAAAATGCTTAAAAACTTAATTCCCATGCAATCCTATGGGATTCCGCAGTTGCTGTGCCCATGCTGCGGATTTTCCCACTGCGGAATCGGATAGCTGCAAGATCCGCAGCATGTTCATTATTTCTGCGGAATCACAGCGATTCTGCAGCCATAGGATTGCATTGAAATGCTCACTTTGCACATGTGGCTATGCTCACCATACGTAAAGTGAGAGCTTCATGTGCGGATGGTACCCAGTCTGGAGTAGACTCTCCTCCAGGCCCTTGGAAACTATATTTCTGTAAAAAAAAAATTAAAATAAGAAATATGGATATACTTACCTTCCAATGGTCCCCGGAGTCCTCCCGCCTCTCAGCGCTGCACGTGGCAGCTTTTGTTCCCAGGGATGCATTGCACAAAGGACCTGGGATGACATCGCGGTCACGCGACCATGACATCACAATGGTCCTTTGCGCAAAGCATCCCTGGGAACGGAACGTACCGGGAGAGCTGCTGAGGCTGAGGCTAATGACAGAGCAGTATGTAGGAGACTGTGAGGGGAGAAGAGGCGAAGGAGATGAGAGAGATACTGGGAGTGGAGCTGCGAGTGGGATCATTCCTGAATCAGCGCAGAAACCGGAGGCCGGAATTCCGAGGTTGTGGAGGTAACTGTATGTCCCACAGCAGAAACTGATGGGCAGGAGATTCCAAGTCTCCTGTCCACCATTACAACCGAAGGCACAGCACCATATAGAGCCCGGAGTCACCACGAGAAGGGACACCTGTAAACGGCTCGAGTTGCCTGCCATGTGGGTAGTGTCCACCTAAAAGGGACAAAGAGAAAGAGAGGACCTTGTACAAAGTCTCAGACAGCAAGGAACTTAAAACACAGCGCAGTAAGGAAGTCTTCCAACCCATCAGGCTAGTGGGATTCCAAATCGCTTCCTTGAACTTGGACGTCCAGGGCCACGGACCGCGCCACCGCAACTACCCCTTTAACGACCACCGGACTCGTCCCGAGTACCCCACGGTCCTAGCGGGTGCTCCACATTATCTATTTCATTTAAATTATTTATTCATATTTACATATTTTTCATATTTACTTTGTGGCTTTGCATCACACATTCACATATTTTTCAGAATCAAAACAGAAGACTAGATGACGCACATAGATATGAGCTTACAGGGGCAGAGCAGGAAATAAGAAATATATTAGAAAACTGTTAGGAAGAATTAGGACATATCAAAGGGGCATAAATTAATAGAGGAAAACCTCTTTTAAGCAGAAAACCTCACAAGCAAGCAACAACTGAAGTCAGCTGCAGTGAAGACCTGAGAAAGCCTCACAAAGGAGACCCAGAGTTTGGTGGCGTCCATAACTTCCAGACTTCAGGCAATCATTGCCTGCAAAGGATTCTCTACAAAGTATTAACAATGAACATTTTATTTATGGTAATGTTAATATGCTCAATTACTTTCGAGCCCCTGAAATGAGGCTTTGTAGAAAAATGGTTACAATTCCTAAACGTTTCACAGGATATTTTTGTTCAACCCCCTTTAATTAAATCTGAAAGTCTGCGCTTCAATTGTACGTCAGTTGTTTCACTTTAAATCCAAAATAGAGGCCTGCAGAGCTGAAATCACAAAGATTCGGTCACTGTCTAAATATTCCTTCACCTATCTGTATACTGATTGGAGATCATAAACAGATCTGGGTTTTGATCCGTTTTGTGAGTAACTTTTGGGAAGATTTAATTTTCAAAAACAGTAAATTTCATCAAACTTCTCACTATTTCCTTTTCTAATAAACCAATATAGTGTTTCCGGGTTCTATCCATGTAATTACTTCTTAATATAGAATATACAAGCAATCAACTAAAAACTGTGATCATTAGTGTCTTGTTTCATGTTCTACAAACTGATCCGGAACTGGAAGTGTGTAGAATAATATTTGCAGAGCGAGTGACAAGTCTTGTCAATATTGATGACAGCTTCCTCAAAACAAGATATGTTCACTTCACACCAAGCAGACGACTGTCACATAGGGAGTTTTAAAGAACACTTCCAGGCAAAACATATTTCTCTTTGAATGTAGTCATTATCCTTGATAAAAAAAATAATAGTAATAATAATTTTATTTATATAGCGCCAACATATTCTGAAGCACTTTACAATTAAGCGGAGACATATACAGACAATAAAGACATCACAAAGTAACACATAGTTGACCATTTACAGGAGGAGTGAGGGTCCTGCTCGCAAGCTTACAATCTATGATGAAATGCGTGGGGGGCACAATAGGTTGAACGTGCTTGTCATGTATGGTCCAGCCATCGTTATAACAAATAGAGGTTATGATATAAAGCTGCACAATCTGTTCATCAGCCAATATATCTCTATGTATAGTGCTATCAGGATGTGGAGAGAGATGAATAGGATGGACCAGATTCTGAGGAAGATTTAGAAAAAGTGTACAGGAAAGAATGATATGTGTGAAGTTAGGATATAGGCTTGTCTAAAGAAATGTGTTTTTAAAGCACACTTAAAAATGTGGGGGCTAGGTAATAAATTGTATCTTTCAGGGTAGTACATTCCAGAAAACTGGTGCAGCATGAGAGAAGCCTTGGAGACAGAAGTGGGAGGTTTGGATTATCTAGGATGTTAATCTTAGTCAGTTGTAAAATGGAAAGCATGGGTAGTGTGATAGACAGAGATGAAGGAGGAGATGTAGAGTGGTGCACAACTGTGGAGAGTTTAGTGGGTGAGAGCGATGAGTTTATATTGTACTCTGTAGCGGATCGATAACCAGTGTAATGACTGGCACAAGGCAGAGACAACAGTGAAGTGGCTGGACAGAAATATGAACCTGGCTGCCACATTCAAGACGGATTGGAGAGGAGAACTTTTTTTTTGTTAGCAGGAGAAAGATCTTATGTACAGCACCATGGAATTAATGGTGCTATATAAATTAATAATAATAATAATAAGATTGTTAGTAATGATGAGCGAATGTACTCGTTGCTCTGGTTTTCCCGAGAATGCTCGGGTGACCTCCAAGTATTTATGACTGCTCAGATATTTAGTTTTCATCCCGACAGCTGCATGATTTACAGCTGCTAGCCAAGCTGAGTACATGTGGGGGTTGCCTGGTTGCTAGGGAATCCACACATGTAATCAAGCAGGCTAGTAGCTGTAAATCATTCAGCTGCGGAGATGGAAACTAAATCTCTGAGCAGTCATAAATACTCGGAGGTAACCCAAGCGTGCTCGGGAAAACCCGAGCAACAAGTACACTTGCTCATCACTAATCGTTAGAGTTGCAGTAGTTCAGATGAGAATGAATAAGAGCGATGGTAAAAGTTTTTTCAGTTTCAAAGGTGAGAAAAGGTTGGATTATGAAGATGTTTTTAGATGCAGTTGATAGAAGAGTGAATTATCCGGCCTCAGATCCTCACATCCGGTATGGGGAATAAAGAAAAGTTCTATGTCAAATATGACCCCAAAACAGCATGGGTGCTGCTTTTGAGTTATAGTTGAACCAGCCAAGGAAATTCCTATATTGAGTAGTGTAAAGGTTAGTAGAGGGGGGAGACATGAGAAGTTCCATTTTGAGAGATTTAATTTTGGATAGTGGGAGGACTTGACTAGAGACAGCAGATCATTAGGAGACATTGGACAAGTTAGCAAAGTGCCCAAAGAACCCTCATCTACCCCAAGACTAGTTACACTATGTTCCTAATTACAGCATAGGTGACACCATGATATAGCTTATGAAGTAAAGATGAAAGTGAAAAAAGACCCAAGCCCCTTTGGTTCTGTATAGTCATTACCGTCACTTGAAATATCTAGACCTCACCTTCAAAATGTGCTCCAAAAAATCCCTGTTGAGAGATGAGTTTTTGTAGAGCTCTTCATTTACATTAGTATTGTCACGCAACGTGTAGTAAAGGCTAAGGGTACCTCGAAGGGATAAGGGCAAGGGAACCAACACGAGTGAAGGGGGAGTGGAGACCCCTGGACAGATCTAACGTCACCCTGTCTGCCTTATCGTCTCTATATAGGTTCCGAACCTGTTGCCGATCAGGATACCAAATCCCTGCCGGACCCTGGCAATAAGCTCTGCATCGGGAAGGACAGGATGACAACTAGTAAATCCCCACTACCACTAAAGACAGATGGGATACACAAACAAAGGGGAACACTTAGCTTGAGTAGACTCAGAGAGAAACACAGACGTCCTCCAAACACCAGAGAGGAAGCTAGCCGACTGCTATAGCTCCAAGCCGCAACAGGAAACTGGAAATAGAAATATCAACCGTGAATTCCAGCAGCAAGCTGGGAGTTATATACACCCTCGTCCAGGTGTGTCAACTAGATCCGGGGAAGGTTGCCACTGGGTCCTAAAGTCAGAAGGCCCATTAAGAAGTCTGCAAAGCAAACTGCTGAGACCTTCTGCAGTCAGATACAGAGCGATGGCCTGCAGCCTCTGACACACCCGTGACAAGTATTTTATGAACACAGGGAAATAGAATCATCACTACTCTATGGATGAAACGTGCACAGGAAAACAACAGTGATACTATAAAGAAAAAAAACGTTGAGTTAAACTTACTGCCAAGGAAATGTCTAACAAAGTGAACATGAGAGCCAAGATTCCCAAGCCCAGGTACAGAATTGTTTCTTTTCATGGTCTATCCTCTAGATTAGGAAATCCATCAGATACTGGGTGACAGTTATCAAGATTGGTAGAAAGGGAAAGCATATGTTTGCTTTCATTTGTCCCGAGCAAATAATAGAATCTGACTGGATAATATGGGCCAGACTAGCAATGAAGCTTTCCAACCGATAGACAATAAATGTCTAAATTGCAATAGAAATGCACATTAACGAACAACGGGCAGCTCGGCTTAGTTGTGGGACATTTCTTATTAAGAAGCTAAAATAAGGGAGTCACATCAGTCAAATCGAATGAGACCATTTCCTTCCTCAATCCCAGATTTGTACAGATGTTTATTTCTGTTACCGATGGCATAAACCTACATGTACACCGAGCGTTAGTATTATTAATGAAACCTACATGTATACAGAGAGTTAGTACTATAAATGATGTCCTACTTTGAGAAAAAAAGGTTGATTATCTCATTTCTGCCAGCACAGAATAACCATTCAAACCAAGTACAGGCGCTAAATGCATCCTTAGCATCACCAAACAGTTCTGTGCGCCTTCTTACCTACTTTTTTTTGGCTTTATTTTCTCTGTCTTCTTCCTTTATTGACAGCCCTGGCTTTACAGTAGCCATAGAAAAGGTGAGATATGTAGAGACAATGAAAACCTTTATAATTGGCCAAAGCCATCAGGCCAAATATAAAATATACTGATTGTAGTCAAGAATACAATTATTACACCTATAAAAAAAACTACACACTCCATTATTAACATAATGAAAATATTTAAAATCTATTTAGTGCTTAGCATAAATGAGTACACCCCTGTGAAATTAGACATAATATTTACCCGTATCGAAGATACACGTCAATTCAAAAGTCATAACTATATATTATCCACTGGAACATAAATACGAACACTAAAAATGCCCAACACCCAGAGTATATTAAACTATAAGTCTTTATTAATCTACCATTAAAATCAACAACATTTAAAGCAGAGACATAGTGCTGCTATGACATGCTTTAATAAATATTGCATTAAACTACCATAAAAACCACTTTGCATAGTACAATAGTGGATTTAACCCTTGGCACAAAATATTGCCAATGGTTACATAAAGAAGAACTTCATAAATTAGACCATATGATTCACATGGAACAAAAAAGGAGCCAAAATGGACAATAAAATGGCGAGTGCAAATCAACTGTTGTGCTATAGCCGGCGCCACTGCATAGTGTCCCCTTCTCCCTCCATGAAGGGATGCCGTCCCGCTCCTCGGCGTGGTCCCCAGCCTGCTTCCTGCTTTTGTTGGCATGCTCACCGCAGCTCTCGGCGGTGCACCTAGTGCACATGTGAGCTCCCCTGTTCTTAAAGTGATAGCTCATGCATATCGCTAAATGCCCTCAGCCTGCTACTGAGAGGAATTTAGCATAATTTGTACACCTGCAAGATGGGAGTCATCCTGTATAAAAGACTCCCTCTCCCTCTTAGGGAGTCACCAAGCAACGAGTTGAGTCATTAGGTAGTTGGTGTTCTACCAGTGCAGTTGTGAGGTCCCAGTGCGATATTATCCTGTGAATCAAAATATATTTAAATAACGGCTATAAAATGCAGCAATTAAAATAGTATTGCAGGACGAAAAAAAAAAATAGTAGAGTAGGGGAAAGATGAATTCCCTTAAAATAGAGAACATTTCTATATAGGAACTGTGGTAGATTGACTCACATCATAACCCGGGGTCATCTTTTGCATGGCACGTCTTACCACCTTCCAGATGCATGAATTATCACTTGGGGTAGGGGCAGTCCTCATCCCACAAACGGCCTTGGCAAAGAGCTCCATCTGCCGTGTAAGCAAGTCCTGTTGCTATCACTACTGCTGTTGTTGAAGCTGCTGTAACAACACTTTATTTCTTTTACTGTTGTGCTAGCTGCTGCTGTTGGATTTGCTACTGCTGTTGGTGGACTTGGACCAGGAGTTTGATCAACTCCTCCATGATTTTGCTTGCTGGCTTATAGCCTCTTTCACCAAGACATACAGTTTGTCCACAGGCATCACATGTGCTTCCTGGGGAAGTTGCCCGCACTTCTAGCACCAACTGTGGATAACCAGAATGGCAGTGACATGGGACATCAAATATAAAATATTAATGCTCCTAACATAAATACAGCTGGAGCAATCTTTAAGTTATCAGATAGAACAGTACTTTATTAACATAGCCATATAGCACGCCATCTGAAAAGTTATGGATTGCCACATGTGTACAGGGTCAGAAACAACAACAGCCCATGAGCATAGCAACAGAACCACCATTAGAATTAATTAGAACAGAAAAAAACACCATAGCCAACATTGGTATATGAATACAGCATCGGAACCACCATCAGCACATCAATACAGCACCAGAAGCACTCTCTGTACATGAATACAGCACCAGAACCATCTTCACTACATGATGAATATAGCTTCAAACCTATTATTAGTACATGAATAAAATACGAGAAACACCAGCCCAGCAATACAGGACTACATCACCAGAACCATTATCAGTACATAACTACAACACCAGAACCATCATCACTACAATAATACGGCACCAGAAACATTATCAGTACATGAATACATCACCAGAACCATCATCAATACATGAATACAGCACTAGAATCACTGTCAGTACAGGAATACATATCCAAGCTTAGTACAGCGATCATCTGAAATGTTGGCAGAAGCGGCGTTGGTAAAACCTCAAAACTAGGACACAATCAACTAAAACTAAATTTGCTATTTGAGACACTTTTTAATCAATGGAAGATAAAATTTTGATCTCAGAAAATTCCTTTAAAGGTAAACTGGAGGTAACCTTCTGCCTTTAGCTAGTCTCTAATGAAACTATTAGTTTAAAACAAGCTTTAGCAGTCAGGCTTTGCCCTGGCCACTTTCTTTAGCAGAGTCTAGAGACAGGCAGAGTATTCCAAATAATGAAGGGCCAAACAATCCATGGTTAAGCCAAACATCCAGAGATAATCAAGAAAAGAGTTGGGTCACAACACAACTAAAGAGTTGTAGTAGCAGGTAGTATGTAGAGAATAGGATAGCTTGCACTTGGTGCAGCAAACACTAAACTTTATTATGCTGTCTGAAGTGATCGTTGCCTGATGAATAGGACTACAGCAAGGCAAGTTTATTACATATCAATTGAAGGGTGTGGCCCAGAACAGATTTCCCAATGCCCTGAAACCTGTCTTCTAAACAGGAGTCAGACAAATGTGTGGGGTGCTGTGGAATTTTTTCTTTACTCACTTGTCATTCAGGAGTTCTTCCTACCTCGGTGTTCATGGGATCTAGTCCAGCTACAACTTCAGATATGACAAGAGACCATAGGTCCAGTTCAGCAGGTTTGGCTTTTTGTGTGTAATACGGATATAAGCAGTTGCAGAATACATTTTGAGACAGATTCCCTTTTTGGTGATGTTCCCTTGGTCCTGTGTGTTATCAGTCCTTGACTCCATTCTGCCTGACTTCCCCCTGCCTCAACATCTTCTGTTGGTCCCAGGAGCTTCCTATCCAGCATAATAGTTTCTCTGAAGCCCACCATCCTTCCCTACTTGACATCTTCCTCACAAAGGAAACTTAGGCCTAAGATGCCTAAGACTGTCCCAGCGTCCACACAAAGCTTGGAATGTGTCTTCCTACTGTTAGGAGACTTGTTCTGCAAGAACACTTCTGCCTCTGCTGTATACGTTGTCTTATAACCCATGCCACCATCATTTTCTAGCGCTTTCCCCAGATCTACTGTACCTCACACACTTGACTCTCCTAACTCCTCACTCTCCTCCAAAACTAACTCAGCTCTTAGCTCCCTCAAACTAAGAAGTTCTTCCCCTATAAATTAATCAACCCCTGTCAACTAGCGGGCTAATTCTATAAGCTAACTATATGTTTTCCTGTCTAGTGTAAACTGTATCCCTATGCTGGTAATGGTTCCACTAGTGGACAGACCCCATCCCATTCCCACGGACGGCCTAGAGTCAGGGCCCTATAGGAGAACCAAAACATAAACAAGCCATAAGGATAAAATACAACAGCTTTTATCACACACAAATAAACAGCAAACATTAATACACAACCCTCTTGTTGCCACAACATCATCCAGTCACCCCCCTTACACGAGCACGAGATTAGCTTCGGTACTAGAGGTTTCACTTTCAGTGAACGTTATACATTTGCAGGGGTTGATTTATCGTTGTCTGTTTGCTAGTTGTTAGTGTGAAAAAAATCATAAAAACATTGGGGAAGCCACATTTTCATAAAAATCTTCCAACTTTTTGATTTTGCACTGGCCTCAATATTTTCCTAAAAAGTTGGCTGGGCTTAGTTGGAAGAGATGTAGCCAAATAAAACCCAACAGATTTACTTAAATGTAGACCATAAATTGTCAAATTATGATTAAGCATAAATCATAGTAAATTGTAGTAAAACTGGCCACAATCTTCCTGTTTATAAAATTCCACTTGTTGAATTGGAAATGTAGAGATTTTTCATGGACACGATTAATTTTAATAGTATTAATGCCATGCACGTTATCTGGAACCATCTAACTCTGATGATCTAGAAGACACCATTGAACCTAGAAATGTCTCAGCCGGCCCCTCTTTATGCGAAGTCAGGGGGTCAACCAGTGCTTTGACAGGTAGCATACACATTTTCATGCTGGCATCCACACTTTGAAGGTGTGTTGACCCTTTGAAGTTCTCCACTCTCTCTTCTTCACTAGAGATTCTCCCTCAAGTCCCACAGACCATGAAGGGTTTACATACCATTGCCTGGGTCAAGGCAGGGATGGGTGCCCGCAGAAAGAGGAGATACCTCTACACCAGGCATGCATGATAGCTACGAGTATCAGCACTCTGTGTCACGGTCTGCGTTTTCTTGTTATTCTCTAATTTGTTTTAAGTTCCTTGTTCAGTTTCTTCAGGAGGTGTTACTGCTCTGTTTGATGTGTCTATGATGATGAACACTTTAACTTGAGTTTTCCAAATACTAGAAACAACTATATTAAATACATCCGATGTAGCTGTGCTAATCGTTGTATTTCACCCGTGAGGCGGCTCATGCCTGTGTACATCGCAAAAAAAGGAAAGAACATCCCTTGTATATTGTAAATTGAGATCTTGGTTAAGCTAGGGCAAGACCTACAATTTTCATTTGCAAAATTACTGAAAAATTTAGCAAATGATTTCTTAGTAATTTTTATTACATTCTATGGAGAGAAAAAGTAGCTTATACTTTAAAAATACAGTACAGACCAAAAGTTTGGACACACCTTGACAGTGATTGACACATTAGCCAATGAAGGGACAGTAGTAGTCCCATCATCCGGCTAATGTGTTGAATGTAAAAAAAAACACAAACATACATACAACATACTACATACATACTACATGCATACTACATGCATACTACATACATACTACATACAACATACATACAACATACATACAACATACATACAATATACATACATGCAGCATACATACAACATACTACATACATACATACTACATACATACAACATACAGTACAGACCAAAAGTTTGGACACACCTTCTCATTTAAAGATTTTTCTGTATTTTCATGACTATGAAAATTGTACATTCACACTGAAGGCATCAAAACTATGAATTAACACACGTGGAATTATATACTTAACAAAAAAAGTGTGAGACAACTGAAAATATTTCTTATATTCTAGGTTCTTCAAAGTAGCCACCTTATGCTTTGATGACTGCTTTGCACACTCTTGGCATTCTCTTGATGGGCTTCAAGGGGTAGTCACCGGGAAAGGTTTTCACTTCACAGGTGTGCCCTGTCAGGTTTAATAAGTGGGATTTCTTTCTATATAGTGTGAGTTCATGCATCAGGGACAACCAGGAAAATGTGTAATATTACACTGTCTACTGCAAATGGACAGTGTTATAAGCACTGCATAGGGTAATCCGGATAAATCGAAAGATATCACGTATTAAAAGGATAGGTGATATCTTGTGGACCTGTCCAGTGTCCCACGACTGGGACCTTCACAATTCTGAGAATAGGAGACAGAAATGCACTGTAGGAATAGGGTGAAGATAGCGATTTCTATAATGCTAGAAGTGGCGGGCATTATTGCCCAAAATTAAATTACTTATAGGCTTTACAGAATTCCCTGGGAACGGCTTATAAATCTCTTGCTGGTCTTTCTCAGTAAATATCTTTTTTTTTTAATTCTATGAACCAAAGAGGTCAGTACTACTACCTCCAGCAACACTGGAAAGTTTAGTAGTTTTTCTGTTCTATATAAAATTGAGGCAGAAGACTCAAATAGAGCTTAACATGGAGTGATCATCATCAATAAACAATGCTGCACCTCCAACTTTAATTAAGAGAGTCTCCTAGCATAATTCCTGAACCACTAGATTTATTTCACGAATCGTACCACACATATACAGGTCCTTCTCAAAAAATTAGCATATAGTGTTAAATTTCATTATTTGCCATAATGTAATGATTACAATTAAACTTTCATATATTATAGATTCATTATCCACCAACTGAAATTTGTCAGGTCTTTTATTGTTTTAATACTGATGATTTTGGCATACAACTCCTGATAACCCAAAAAACCTGTCTCAATAAATTAGCATATCAAGGAAAGGTTCTCTAAACGACCTATTACCCTAATCTTCTGAATCAACTAATTAACTCTAAACACATGCAAAAGATACCTGAGGCTTTTATAAACTCCCTGCCTGGTTCATTACTCAAAACCCCCATCATGGGTAAGACTAGCGACCTGACAGATGTCAAGAAGGCCATCATTGACACCCTCAAGCAAGAGGGTAAGACCCAGAAAGAAATTTCTCAACAAATAGGCTGTTCCCAGAGTGCTGTATCAAGGCACCTCAATGGTAAGTCTGTTGGAAGGAAACAATATGGCAGAAAACGCTGTACAACGAGAAGAGGAGACCGGACCCTGAGGAAGATTGTGGAGAAGGACCGATTCCAGACCTTGGGGAACCTGAGGAAGCAGTGGACTGAGTCTGGTGTGGAAACATCCAGAGCCACCGCGCACAGGCGTGTGCAGGAAATGGGCTACAGGTGCCGCATTCCCCAGGTAAAGCCACTTTTGAGCTACAGAGAAGCAGCACTGGACTGTTGCTAAGTGGTCCCAAGTACTTTTTTCTGATGAAAGCAAATTTTGCATGTCATTCGGAAATCAAGGTGCCAGAGTCTGGAGGATGACTGGGGAGAAGGAAATGCCAAAATGCCTGAAGTCCAGTGTCAAGTACCCACAGTCAGTGATGGTGTGGGGTGCCATGTCAGCTGCTGGTGTTGGTCCACTGTGTTTCATCAAGGGCAGGGTCAATGCAGCTAGCTATCAGGAGATTTTGGAGCACTTCATGCTTCCATCGGCTGAAATGCTTTATGGAGATGAAGATTTCATTTTTCAGCACGACCTGGCACCTGCTCACAGTGCCAAAACCACTGGTAAATGGTTTACTGACCATGGTATTACTGTGCTCAATTGGCCTGCCAACTCTCCTGACCTGAACCCCATAGAGAATCTGTGGGATATTGTGAAGAGAAAGTTGAGAGACGCAAGACCCAACACTCTGGATGAGCTTAAGGCCGCTATTGAAGCATCCTGGGCCTCCATAACATCTCAGCAGTGTCACAGGCTGATTGCCTCCATGCCACGCCGCATTGAAGCAGTCATTTCTGCCAAAGGATTCCCGACCAAGTATTGAGTGCATAACTGAACATTATTATTTGATGGTTTTTTTGTTTGTTATTAAAAAACACTTTTATTTGATTGGATGGGTGAAATATGCTAATTTATTGAGACAGGTTTTTTGGGTTATCAGGAGTTGTATGCCAAAATCATCAGTATTAAAACAATAAAAGACCTGACAAATTTCAGTTGGTGGATAATGAATCTATAATATATGAAAGTTTAATTGTAATCATTACATTATGGTAAATAATGAAATTTAACACTATATGCTAATTTTTTGAGAAGGACCTGTACAGTACAGTGCAAAGGTTTTTCACAGGTGTGGACACATGGGTACTTGCAAGAGTTGTCTGCATTGTTCTAACAATATGTTAAATGTGTTGTGGCATTGTGCGGAGCT
Organism: Ranitomeya imitator; assembly: GCF_032444005.1. Classification (NCBI taxonomy): domain Eukaryota; kingdom Metazoa; phylum Chordata; class Amphibia; order Anura; family Dendrobatidae; genus Ranitomeya; species Ranitomeya imitator. The sequence goes on along the minus strand of NC_091286.1, from coordinate 575,712,801 downwards.
GCTAGATGGTAAAGTATCTTTGATCAGGCCATTGACTTGGGTGAATAACACAATCTCAAAAACAGATATCATAATCAGAATTCAGGATTTAAACAACCCGAGAAGATATAGGTATAAACCCTGTGGAGCTCTCAAACAACGTTCAAACCCCAAAACATTGAGCAAATACACCACCAAAAAAACAAAAGGAATGTTTTGAATAGAATAAAATGTTATATTCTTTAATAGCATAATAAATATGAATGACAATCAAATTAATTAATAATGTGTATAAACAAAGCTATCCTAATAAGGCCACAGATGCCAAGATGTAAAACATGATGCTACAAACGAGACAAAATCACGGGTGGAAGTAATGTTTCACTTCTCCACATCATCGTTGCAATAAAAATTTGAATTTTTATTGTGGCTCTCCTGCAAATTGTAAAGGGCCCCAAGTCTAAGATGGAGTTGTTCAATCACTAGCAAACTTTTGTAATATTCCTCATATATGAACCTACAATGATTAATCACTTGACAGATAATCTTTGAAGAACAAGATATTTTACAAGTCAGGCATGGGCATGAGGAACACAGGGTGCAGAAACGTTACAAGTGATGCCTTTGAAATCACCAGCATGAGGGCATTTAGGAATGTACTTCATCATTTTTGTGCTCTGAAATGCACAGAAATCATCCAGTGCACTGCTGGTATACACACCTTCGGACATATAGGGGTTATGCTGTACATCTATCTGATATTGGAGTCTAAATGATGGGGAGTTATCAGCCGAATCTACAAACTGCAGCAAAACCAGATTAGCACGGTCAATCAAGAAACTTTATTTCAGCACTATTCTTTCCAGACTGGATCCTCAATATTTCCATTTCCATATTGACACTCCACTATGTTATACAGTATAAATCATCAGCACCTGATGTTCTAACGATCCATTTACAGCAATGGCACCATGTCACACATTTGTGCACTTATGTATCGGGAGTTAAAAAGCAGCAAAAATAGTGTTGTCATAATGTTAGAGAGCACTATAATGTGGTTAAATACTTAAAAGTTGATATAGTACTTCATCAGCAGTCAGACCTGTATGGCAAGAAGGCCCACCAGACCTCCGGGCAGACACTGCTTTTAACCGTATCTGCAGTTACATGATATGGAAACAATGAAACACTGTGGCGAAGCATCGAGCCCATGGTTTCCTTCTCGGTCACTAACTCACTAACAGGCTGCTTAAGCCTGCAGCTTATTAGAGCTGAATTGGGCTACAAAGAAGGACCTGATTCTGTGCAGGGGCACAAGGGGGGCGCTATTACTGTATGGAGGCAAAGAGGGGGCACTATAACTGTATGGAGGTAGAAGGGGTGTGTTTTTAATTGTGGGAGGCACAAAACTGGCATATTGCAACGGGGGATCGAAGTAGTGAGTGACTGGCACTATTCAGTTTTTTTAGAGTTGGGTAAAAGTGAAGAGCTAAAAATCTCTGTATGTTACATTGTGGTGTTCTGGGCTAGATAGAGAAGAACAGGGAAAATGATTGACTTGAAATACAGAGAACATCACTGGTGAGTTACATGATTTATTTGTACATAATATACTTATATGGGATACAGCCAGGGCCGGACTGGCCATCTGGCAATTCTGGCAAATGCCAGAAGGGCCTTTGTGGTCATGGGCTGCCTTGTCTGCTACATTGTTAACAGAATCTGTGTTCTCAAGACACCCATACTGTTAAGAGTTGTGATGGAGCACAAAGTCACTGACTCCGTCACTTACCCCAGCTGGCCACGGGTATCATTAGAAATATTGGTCTTGTAGAAAATCTTCCTTTCCTCCATCGAGAGTAATATTAATAATGTATTTCATCTGGTGCTTGGGGACGGGGACAACATGGGCCTGTGTGATTTCAAATGCCAGGACTGAATTTCAGCCCCAGTCCGTATCTGGATACAGCGAACATGAATATTCATACAGCACATAATATATTTCCAGGTTGAGAACATAACACTAGTTTTGTGTTCCACTTATGAATACAGAGATGTGAAACAGGGTGGAGTACTCCTAAAGAATTGCTGAAGCAAAATACACAACTGCTGGAATAGCAACAAAGCACAAGACCATCTTTAAAATAATTTTTATTGAAGTATAGTTAAAAAACATGGTACATGTATAATATAGCTGTCTAATAAGGAGGAAAAGGTGATGGAAGAACATAAATATCTCATACAGGTAAAGCATGGTTACATCTACCGTAATTCATGTTATAATACTACAGTATAGTTAGAGTTGAGCGACCTTGACCTTTTTAGAGTCGAGCCGGGTTTTGCGAAACCCGACTATGTCCAAAGTCGGGTCGAGTGAAATCGGCCGATTATGACGTAAAGTCGGGATCGACCGAAACACGAAACCCAATGCAAGTCAATGGGGCAGCATAGTCGGCAGTGAGTGGGGGCCAGGAAAACACCTAGAGTGCCCATTTTAATGTCAAAACCATCCATTCTTCTTAATGAAGCTTGTCAAGCGTAATTTACCTTATAATAATTGGAAGGCATTTGAAATTGGGGGTCATTTGGCTAAAGTTGTGGGGGGTAGGGCTGGTTCAAGTAATTAGTGGGCCCAGGAAATCTGGACCACGTCACGGCAGTGGAGCAGGGAGAGGTAAGTATTTCAACTTTGCAAGTGCTGTGAACCTGAGCAAGCAGGGGGGGCCCACTCGTTGGCATTGGCACTGGCACAGGGCCCCTCAAAGTACAGCGGTGTGTTTGCACGGCGGGGGCGCCTCCCACCGGCAGCAACACTTTTGCGTACTATGAGAGGCCCTGTGCCAGTGACGTCGCCAACTAGTATTCCTCCCCCCACCTGATGAAGGAACCTGCACTTTCATCTGCACCTTCCTCTTTGTCCCCGTGTAAGGTGGTATGGTATGCGGGAAGAGCAACCTGACTTTCAGCAGGGTCACAATGTTGTTGTGTAGCGTGCACGGGGAATGTTGCGTTATGGGTCAATGTACCAGCAGACTCATCTATCACTGGCTGGGCAATGGGCACGATGAAGTGGAAACACAGATATAGGCCCAAAGAAGAAAGTGGGCTAAATGCAGTTCAAAATTGGTAACACAGGAATAACCAGGGGGCATTGCAGTGGAGGACAACTGGAATGAGAGGCTGACACAGAGAGTAGGGCCAAATCAGTAAGTAGTCGAAATGCAGTTCAAAATTGGCAACCGTAGTAAACAGGCGGCACAGCTTTGTTCAGTGGAGGAGAACAGCAAGGAGTGGCAGACACCGATAGTAGGCCCCAAACCAACTAGTACGCCAAATGCAGTTGTTCCATTTAACCACAATTTAATGAGAGCCTGAAGATAGAAGCTCAGGAAAGGCAACCTGGGGAACACCTTGGAGTGTAACACACCATCTCTCTCCACCCCATACCCATTTTGTATGGCCTAATGCAGTGTACTTTTCTACAACTACTAAACGAGAGTCGGAAGACCGAAGCAATGGCAAGGAAACCTGGGGAACACCTTAGAGTGTAACACACCCTCTCTCTACACCCCATACCCAATTTGAAGGTCTAATGCAGTGTAGTTTCCAAGAACTACTAAACGAGAGCCGGAAGATCGAAGCTCAGGAAAGGCAACCTGGGGAACACCTTGGAGTGTAACACACCCTCTCGCTACACCCCATACCCAATTTGAAGGCCTAATGCAGCGTAGTTTCCAACAACTACTAAACGAGAGCCGGAAGATCGAAGCTCAGGAAAGGCAACCTGGGGAACACCTTGGAGTGTAACAAACCCTCTCTCTACACCCCATACCCAATTTGTAGGCCTAATGCAGCGTAGTTTCCGACAACTACTAAACGAGAGCCGGAATATCGAAGCTCAGGAAAGGCAACCTGGGGAACACCTTGGAGTGTAACACACCCTCTCTCTACACCCCATACCCAATTTGTAGGCCTAATGCAGCGTAGTTTCCGATAACTACTAAACGAGAGCCGGAATATCGAAGCTCAGGAAAGGCAACCTGGGGAACACCTTGGAGTGTAACACACCCTCTCTCTACACCCCATACCCAATTTGAAGGCCTAATGCAGTGTAGTTTCCAAGAACTACTAAACGAGAGCCGGAAGATCGAAGCTCAGGAAAGGCAACCTGGGGAACACCTTGGAGTGGAACACACCATCTCTCTACACCCCATACCCAATTTGAAGGCCTAATGCAGCGTAGTATCCAACAACTACTAAACGAGAGCCGGTAGATCGAAGCTCAGGAAAGGCAACCTGGGGAACACCTTGGAGTGTAACACAACGTCTCTCTACACCACGGAAGGGATGATTCTTAGGAAGGAAGGCTGTTGGAAATAAGCATTGCGCGTCCGAGGGTGATTAGATTCTTATTAGGTATATACTCACCCTCGGACGCGCCCTGCTTCTTTATTTGGAATGAATGTTTATTTGCAATGTGGTGTTGACTTTCTCTATTATTTTGGTAATTAATGATTTTATTATTTTCATTATTTTGCATCTTCTCGGCAATAATATAAAGAAGACGCGACAGGACAACACTCGGTGGATGCCATATGTGTGTTTTCAATTTAAAAAAACTTTCAGTTAACTACTTGCAGGAGAAAGTAATTGTAGCTGGTGGCCATTTTTAGTACTGTACCAGATTTTAGCTGTTTGTTTGTTTTTAATGTCAAAATGTCTGCATTTGATATCTCACCAGTATTTTCTTTTTTATAAGCAAAATCCTTTTTTTTTTATTTTATGATGTTGGTTCAAGGGGTACACGGGCAGCAGTAGACAGGTCAGTGGAGGCCTAGTGGAAGGAGGGACCGCAGACAGGCTTCGAAGCCCTAACATAATAAATTGGGCTGCCTGTAGGCAATTTAAAATTGGTTCCAGGGGAACACGGGCAGCAGTAGACAGGTCAGTGGAGGCCTAGAGGAAGGAGGGACCGCAGATGCGCCAATGTTTCCCCCATACCAAATTTGTAGGCCTAATGCAGTGTAGTTTCCAACAACTACTAAACGAGAGCCGGAATTTCGAAGCTCAGGAAAGGCAACCTGGGGAACACCTTGGAGTGTAACACACCCTCTCTCTACACCCCATACCCAATTTGAAGGCCTAATGCAGTGTAGTTTCCAACAACTACTAAACGAGAGCCGGAATATCGAAGCTCAGGAAAGGCAACCTGGGGAACACCTTGGAGTGTAACACACCCTCTCTCTACACCCCATACCCAATTTGAAGGCCTAATGCAGTGTAGTTTCCAAGAACTACTAAACGAGAGCCGGAAGATCGAAGCTCAGGAAAGGCAACCTGGGGAACACCTTGGAGTGTAACACAACGTCTCTCTACACGACGGAAGGGCTGATTCTTAGGAAGGAAGGCTGTTGGAAATAAGCATTGCGCGTCCGAGGGTGATTAGATTCTTATTAGGTATATACTCACCCTCGGACGCGCCCTGCTTCTTTATTTGGAATGAATGTTTATTTGCAATGTGGTGTTGACTTTCTCTATTATTTTGGTAATTAATGATTTTATTATTTTCATTATTTTGCATCTTCTCGGCAATAATATAAAGAAGACGCGACAGGACAACACTCGGTGGATGCCATATGTGTGTTTTCAATTTAAAAAAACTTTCAGTTAACTACTTGCAGGAGAAAGTAATTGTAGCTGGTGGCCATTTTTAGTACTGTACCAGATTTTAGTTGTGTGTTTGTTTTTAATGTTAAAATGTCTGCATTTGATATCTCACCAGTATTTTCTTTTTTATAAGCAAAATACTTATTTTTATATTTTCTGATGTTGGTTCCAGGGGTACACGGCCAGCAGTGCCCTGGTCAGTGTAGTAGTAGTTGAAAGAATGGACCGCAGACAGGCATCGAAGGCCTAAAATAAAAACACATGGCTGTAGGCAATTTTAAATTGGTTCCAGGGGTACACGGACAGCAGTGGTGTGGTCAGTGGAGGCCTAGTGGAAGGAGTGACCGCAGACAGGCATCGAAGGCCTAAAATAATAACACATGGCTGTAGGCAATTTTAAATTGGTTCCAGGGGTACACGGACAGCAGTGGTGTGGTCAGTGGAGGCCTAGTGGAAGGAGTGACCGCAGACAGGCTTCCAAGGCCTAACATAACAAAATTGGGCTGACTGTAGGCACTTTTAAATTGGTTCCAGGGTAACACGGCCAGCAGTGCCCTGGTCAGTGTAGTAGTAGTTGAAAGAATGGACCGCAGACAGGCATCGAAGGCCTAAAATAAAAACACATGGCTGTAGGCAATTTTAAATTGGTTCCAGGGGTACACGGACAGCAGTGGTGTGGTCAGTGGAGGCCTAGTGGAAGGAGTGACCGCAGACAGGCATCGAAGGCCTAAAATAATAACACATGGCTGTAGGCAATTTTAAATTGGTTCCAGGGGTACACGGACAGCAGTGGTGTGGTCAGTGGAGGCCTAGTGGAAGGAGTGACCGCAGACAGGCTTCCAAGGCCTAACATAACAAAATTGGGCTGGCTGTAGGCACTTTTAAATTGGTTCCAGGGGTACACGGGCAGCAGTGGTCTGGTCAGTGGAAGTCTAGTGGAAGGAGTGACCGCAGACAGGCTTCCAAGGCCTAACATAACAAAATTGGGCTGGCTGTAGGCACTTTAAATTGGTTCCAGGGGTACATGGGCAGCAGTGTATGGTCAGTGGAAGTCTAGTGGAAGGAGTGACGGCAGACAGTCTTCGAAGGCCTAACATAACAAAATTGGGCTGACTGTAGGCACTTTTAAATTGGTTCCAGGGTAACACGGCCAGCAGTGGCCTGGTCAGTGTAGTAGTTGTAGAAAGAAGGGACCGCAGACAGGCTTCGAAGGCCTAACATAACAAAAATGTCAAAACAATGGTATTGTCAGTGCCAGGCATTGAAGGATGTCAGCGCCTAGACTACACATTGGTGAAGCTGTGAGAGATAATTTTGCTAGTGGTAGAGCACTGTTTGAGCTGGGGGGGGGGAACTGTCTTGTGGCCGGCGTTACAGGCACAGGGCCCCTCATATTACAACGGTGTGTCTGACGTTGGGTGCGCACCACCACCGCCAGAGACACTTTATTGTACTATGAGGGACCCAGTGGCAGTGCCGTCGACCAAAAGCGGCCACACCCACCTCTTCAGACAAACAGCACTCTCAAGGGTCCAAGCGCAAAGTGGCGATAGCACGGCCCCGTGTGGGGAGTTTGGCCATTTCGTGAGGTGGAAACATGTCGTATGCTGGACAATCAGGTGAAGAAAATTACGAGATTGGAAAAGTCATTCAGAATAGTCCACAGGCAAGACCTTTTCATAGGAAAGCTAGGTGTCAGCCGGGCAGGGTGGGGCAAAAGATTTTGAAATCCAGTTGTGGTTCATTTTAATGAAGGTTAGATCATCTACATTTTGGGTAGCCAGACGAGTCCTTTTTTCTGTTAGTATTGAACCTGCAGCACTGAATACTCTTTCTGATAGGACACTAGCTGCCGGGCAAGCAAGCTCCTGCAATGCATATTCTGCCAATTCTGGCCAGGTGTCTAATTTGGATGCCCAGTAATCAAATGGGAATGACGGTTGAGGGAGAACGTCGATAAGGGATGAAAAATAGTTTGTAACCATACTGGACAAATGTTGTCTCCTGTCACTTTGAATTGATGCTGCAGTACCTGTCCTGTCTGCGGTCATAGAAAAATCACTCCACAACCTGGTCAGAAAACCCCTCTGGCCAACGCCACTTCTGATTTCTGCCCCTCTAACACCTCTGGTCTGCTGGCCCCTGGAGCTCGTGTGAGAACGATCACGGGCGCTGTGTGCAGGGAATGCCAGAAGCAAACGGTCAACAAGAGTTGATTGTTTTGTTGCTAATATTAGTTCCAAGTTCTCATGTGGCATAATATTTTGCAATTTGCCTTTATAGCGAGGATCAAGGAGGCAGGCCAACCAGTAATCGTCATCGTTCATCATTTTTGTAATGCGTGTGTCCCTTTTGAGGATACGCAAGGCATAATCCGCCATGTGGGCCAAAGTTCCCGTTGTCAAATCTGCGGTTGTGCTTGGTTGAGGGGCAGTTGCAGGCAAATCTACGTCACTTGTGTCCCTCAAAAAACCAGAACCCGGCCTTGCCACGCCACCAATTTCCCGTGCCCCCGGGAAAGCTTCCTCATTAAAAATATACTCATCCCCATCATCCTCCTCATCCTCCACCTCCTCTTCGCCCGGTACCTCGTCATGTACACTGCCCTGACCAGACAATCGCTGACTGTCATCAAGGCTTTCCTCTTCCTCTGGTGCAGACGCCTGATCCTTTATGTGCGTCAAACTTTGCATCAGCAGACGCATTAGGGGGATGCTCATGCTTATTATGGCGTTGTCTGCACTAACCAGCCGTGTGCATTCCTCAAAACACTGAAGGACTTGACACATGTCTTGAATCTTCGACCACTGCACACCTGACAACTCCATGTCTGCCATCCTACTGCCTGCCCGTGTATGTGTATCCTCCCACAAAAACATAACAGCCCGCCTCTGTTCGCACAGTCTCTGAAGCATGTGCAGTGTTGAGTTCCACCTTGTTGCAACGTCTATGATTAGGCGATGCTGGGGAAGGTTCAAAGAACGCTGATAGGTCTGCATACGGCTGGAGTGTACAGGCGAACGGCGGATATGTGCGCAAAGTCCACGCACTTTGAGGAGCAGGTCGGATAACCCCGGATAACTTTTCAGGAAGCACTGCACCACCAGGTTTAAGGTGTGAGCCAGGCAAGGAATGTGTTTCAGTTGGGAAAGGGAGATGGCAGCCATGAAATTCCTTCCGTTATCACTCACTACCTTGCCTGCCTCAAGATCTACAGTGCCCAGCCACGACTGCGTTTCTTGCTGCAAGAACTCGGACAGAACTTCCGCGGTGTGTCTATTGTCGCCCAAACACTTCATAGCCAATACAGCCTGCTGACGTATGCCAGTAGCTGCCCCATAATGGGAGACCTGGTGTGCAACAGTGGCAGGTGCGGATGGAGTGTTTGTGCGACTGCGGTCTGTGGACGAGCTCTTGCTTCTGCAGGAGGACGAGGAGGAGGAGGAGGAGGGGGTGCGAACGGCTACAGACAACTGTTTACTAGACCGTGGGCTAGGCAGAACTGTCCCAAACTTGCTGTCCCCTGTGGACCCTGAATCCACCACATTTACCCAGTGTGCCGTGATGGACACGTAACGTCCCTGGCCATGCCTACTGGTCCATGCATCTGTTGTCAGGTGCACCTTTGTGCTCACAGATTGCCTGAGTGCATGGACGATGCGCTCTTTAACATGCTGGTGGAGGGCTGGGATGGCTTTTCTGGAAAAAAAGTGTCGACTGGGTAGCTCGTAGCGTGGTACAGCGTAGTCCATCAGGTCTTTGAAAGCTTCGCTTTCAACTAACCGGTAGGGCATCATCTCTAACGAGATTAGTCTAGCTATGTGGGCGTTCAAACCCTGTGTACGCGGATGCGAGGCTAAGTATTTCCTTTTTCTAACCATAGTCTCATGTAGGGTGAGCTGGACTGGAGAGCTGGAGATCGTGGAACTAGCGGGGGTGCCGGTGGACATGGCAGACTGAGAGACGGTGGGAGATGGTATTGTTGCCGCCGGTGCCCTAGATGCAGTGTTTCCTACTACGAAACTGGTGATTCCCTGACCCTGACTGCTTTGGCCTGGCAAAGATACCTGCACAGATACAGCAGGTGGTGCGCTAAATGGTGGTCCTACACTGCCGGAAGGGATGTTGCGTTGATGACTAGCTTCATTGGCCGAGGGTGCAACAACCTTAAGGGACGTTTGGTAGTTAGTCCAAGCTTTCAAATGCATGGTGGTTAAATGTCTATGCATGCAACTAGTATTGAGACTTTTCAGATTCTGACCTCTGCTTAAGGAAGTAGAACATTTTTGACAGATGACTTTGCGCTGATCAATTGGATGTTGTTTAAAAAAATGCCAGACTGCACTCTTTCTAGCATCGGATACCTTTTCAGGCATTGCAGACTGAGCTTTAACCGGATGGCCACGCTGTCCTCCACCAGGTTTTGGCTTTGCCACGCGTTTTGGGCAAGATACGGGCCCGGCAGATGGAACCTGTGGCGATGTTGATGCCTGCTGCGGCCCCTCCTCCTCCTCTGCTTCAGAACTGCTGCCGCCTGCACCCTGTTCCCCCAATGGCTGCCAATCGGGGTCAAGAACTGGGTCATCTAATAACTCTTCTTGTACCTCCTGCGCAACTTCGTCTGTGTCACCGTGTCGTTCGGTGGTATAGCGTTCGTGATGGGGCAACATAGTCTCATCAGGGTCTGATTCTTGATCAGCACCCTGCGAGGGCAATGTTGTGGTCTGAGTCAAAGGACCAGCATAGTAGTCTGGCTGTGGCTGTGCGTCAGTGCACTCCATGTCAGATTCAATTTGTAATGGGCATGGACTGTTAACTGCTTCACTTTCTAAGCCAGGGACGGTATGTGTAAAGAGCTCCATGGAGTAACCCGTTGTGTCGCCTGCTGCATTCTTCTCTGTTGTTGTTTTTGCTGAAGAGGACAAGGAAGTGACTTGTCCCTGACCGTGAACATCCACTAACGACGCGCTGCTTTTACTTTTACCAGTTTCACGAGATGAGGCAAAAGAGCTAGAGGCTGAGTCAGCAAGATAAGCCAAAACTTGCTCTTGCTGCTCCGGCTTTAAAAGCGGTTTTCCTAATCCCAGAAAAGGGAGCGTTCGAGGCCTTGTGTAGCCGGACGACGAACCTGGCTCCACAGCTCCAGACTTAGGTGCAATATTTTTTCCCCCACGACCACCTGATGCTCCACCACTACCACTACCCTCATTACCAGCTGACAATGAACGCCCCCGGCCACGACCTCTTCCACTAGACTTCCTCATTGTTTTAAAAACGTAACCAAACTAACGTTATTTGTTGCAGTCACACAACTTACACGGTGAGCTATAACTTCAGTATGATTTAGCTACCCCTTTACAGGTTGGTGAGACCACAGCGAAAATCAGGCCCAATGTTACACACTCTTTTTTTGGTGGCTGCAAATTAGAGAGATGCCCCACACGCAGGACTGTCACTGAAGCACAAATGTTAATATTAATGTCACACTATTATTTTTTTTTTATTTTTATTTTTTTCAGGAACACTTTAGAAACCCCCCCAAAAAAAAAAAAAAGATTTTTGCAGGGAGAATTTAGAAAACAAATGTAACAAACTATATGCTTTCTATGGGCCACTGAGTGAGAGATGACGCACACAGGAATCAGGAGTGGCACACAAGCCCAGAGGCCAATATTTTTCTACCAATGATTGATGGAGTTATTTTCTCTGGTAGATTTTGGAACCCAAATCAAGGAAAAAAAATGTAGGCTTTCTATGGACCACAATTGGAGAGAGAGAGAGAGAGAGAGAGAGATGGCACACCCAGGAGTCAAGACTGGCACACAAGCAGAAAGGCCAATATTAATCTCCCACTGTTTTTTTTTTTTTTTTTTTTTCAGGGAGACTTTAGAAAAAAAAATAATAAAAAAAATATGATTTTATCAGGAAGAATTTAGAAACCAAATAAAATAAAATGATTTTTTCAGGGAGAATTTATAAAACAAATAAAAACAAAAATAGGCGTTCTATGGCCCACTGACTGAGAGATGACGCACACAGGAGTCAGGAGTGGCACACAAACCCAGAGGCCAATATTTTTCTACCAATGATTGATGTAGTTATTTTCTCTGGTAGATTTTAGAACCCAAATCAAGGAAAAAAAATATAGGCTTTCTATGGACCACAATTGGAGAGAGAGAGAGAGAGAGAGAGAGAGAGAGAGAGAGAGAGAGATGGCACACCCAGGAGTCAAGACTGGCACACAAGCAGAAAGGCCAATATTAATCTCCCACTGTTTTTTTTGGTTGTTTTTTTTTTTTTTTTCAGGGAGACTTTAGAAAAAAAAATAATAAAAAAAATATGATTTTATCAGGAAGAATTTAGAAACCAAATAAAATAAAATGATTTTTTCTGGGAGAATTTATAAAACAAATAAAACCAAAAATAGGCGTTCTATGGCCCACTGACTGAGAGATGACGCACCCAGGAGTCAAGACTGGCACACAAGCAGAAAGGCCAATATTAATCTCCCACTGTTTTTTTTTTTTTTTTTCAGGGAGACTTTAGAAAAAAAAATAATAAAAAAAATGTGATTTTATCAGGAAGAATTTAGAAACCAAATAAAATAAAATGATTTTTTCAGGGAGAATTTAGAAAACAAATAAAACCAAAAATAGGCGTTCTATGGCCCACTGACTGAGAGATGACGCACCCAGGAGTCAAGACTGGCACACAAGCAGAAAGGCCAATATTAATCTCCCACTGTTTTTTTTTTTTTTTTCAGGGAGACTTTAGAAAAAAAAATAATAAAAAAAATGTGATTTTATCAGGAAGAATTTAGAAACCAAATAAAATAAAATGATTTTTTCAGGGAGAATTTAGAAAACAAATAAAACCAAAAATAGGCGTTCTATGGCCCACTGACTGAGAGATGACGCACCCAGGAGTCAAGACTGGCACACAAGCAGAAAGGCCAATATTAATCTCCCACTGTTTTTTTTTTTTTTTTTCAGGGAGACTTTAGAAAAAAAAATAATAAAAAAAATGTGATTTTATCAGGAAGAATTTAGAAACCAAATAAAATAAAATGATTTTTTCAGGGAGAATTTAGAAAACAAATAAAACCAAAAATAGGCGTTCTATGGCCCACTGACTGAGAGAGAGAGAGAGAGAGATGGAACGCTTAGTACTGGCACACAAGCCCAAAGGGCAATATTAATCTCCCTTTTTTTTTCCAGGGAGAATTTCTAAAACCCAAAAAAAAAAAAAAATAGGCTTTCTATGGCCCACTATTTGTGAGAGAGATGGGACGCTCAGGACTGGCACAGATGGCACGCTCAGGACTGGCACAGAAGCCCAGAGGCCAATATTAATCTCCCTTTTTTTCTGGTAGAATTTATAAAACCAAAAAAAAATTTAAATAGGCTTTCTATGGCCCACTATTTGTGAGAGAGATGGCACGCTCAGGACTGGCACAGATGGCACGCTCACAACTGGCACACAAGCCCAGAGGCCAATATTAATCTCCCTTTTTTCAGGGAAAATTTATAAAACAAAAAAAAAAAATAAATAGGCTTTCTATGGCCCACTATTTGTGAGAGAGATGGCACGCTCAGGGCTGGCACAGATGGCACGCTCAGGACTGGCACACAAGCCCAGAGGCCAATATTAATCTCCCTTTTTTTCAGGGAGAATTTATAAAACCCCCCAAAAAAATAAAATAGGCTTTCTATGGCCCACTATTTGTGAGAGAGATGGGACGCTCAGGACTGGCACAGATGGCACGCTCAGGACTGGCACAGAAGCCCAGAGGCCAATATTAATCTCCCTTTTTTTCTGGGAGAATTTATAAAACCAAAAAAAAATTTAAATAGGCTTTCTATGGCCCACTATTTGTGAGAGAGATGGCACGCTCAGGACTGGCACAGATGGCACGCTCACAACTGGCACACAAGCCCAGAGGCCAATATTAATCTCCCTTTTTTCAGGGAAAATTTATAAAACAAAAAAAAAAAATAAATAGGCTTTCTATGGCCCACTATTTGTGAGAGAGATGGCACGCTCAGGGCTGGCACAGATGGCACGCTCAGGACTGGCACACAAGCCCAGAGGCCAATATTAATCTCCCTTTTTTTCAGGGAGAATTTATAAAACCCCCAAAAAAAATAAAATAGGCTTTCTATGGCCCACTATTTGTGAGAGAGATGGGACGCTCAGGACTGGCACAGATGGCACGCTCAGGACTGGCACAGAAGCCCAGAGGCCAATATTAATCTCCCTTTTTTTCTGGGAGAATTTATAAAACCAAAAAAAAATTTAAATAGGCTTTCTATGGCCCACTATTTGTGAGAGAGATGGCACGCTCAGGACTGGCACAGATGGCACGCTCACAACTGGCACACAAGCCCAGAGGCCAATATTAATCTCCCTTTTTTCAGGGAAAATTTATAAAACAAAAAAAAAAATTAAATAGGCTTTCTATGGCCCACTATTTGTGAGAGAGATGGCACGCTCAGGGCTGGCACAGATGGCACGCTCAGGACTGGCACACAAGCCCAGAGGCCAATATTAATCTCCCTTTTTTCAGGGAAAATTTATAAAACAAAAAAAAAAATTAAATAGGCTTTCTATGGCCCACTATTTGTGAGAGAGATGGCACACTCAGGACTGGCACACAAGCCCAAAGGCCAATATTAATCTCCCACTGTATTTTTATCAGGGAGAATTTATACACCCCACAAAAAAAAATACAGAAAAATGAAAAGGCTTTCTATGGCCCACTATGTGAGAGAGATGGCACACACAGGGATGGCACTCTAGCAGAAATGCCAAATTGCCAATCTTAATCTCCCACCAAAAAAAAAACAAAAAAAAAAACAGGGAATGTCCTACAATTACTATCTCCCTGCCTGCAGTAATCTCAGCCAGGTATGGCAGGCAGCTACTATCTCCCTGCCTGCAGTAATCTCAGCCAGGTATGGCAGGCAGCAATAAGGAGTGGACTGATGCACAAATGAAATAAAAAGTGTGGACAAACAAAAAAGATAGCTGTGCAGAAAGGAAGGAACAAGAGGATTTGTGCTTTGAAAAAAGCAGTTGGTTTGCACAGCGGCGTACACACAGCAATGCAGCTATCAGGGAGCCTTCTAGGGCAGCCCAATGAGCTACAGCGCTGAGGGGAAAAAAAAAAAAAAAAAAACTTCCACTGTCCCTGCACACCGAGGGTGGTGTTGGACAGTGCAAATCGCTGCAGCACAAGCGGTTTTGTGGTTAATGGACCCTGCCTAACGCTATCCCTGCTTCTGACAAAGCGGCAGCAACCTCTCCCTAAGCTCAGATCAGCAGCAGTAAGATGGCGGTCGGCGGGAACGCCTCTTTATAGCCCCTGTGACGTCGCAGACAGCAAGCCAATCACTGCAATGCCCTTCTCTAAGATGGTGGGGACCAGGACCTATGTCATCACGCTGCCCACACTCTGCGTTTACCTTCATTGGCTGAGAAATGGCGCTTTTCGCGTCATTGAAACGCGACTTTGGCGCGAAAGTCGCGTACCGCATGGCCGACCCCGCACAGGGGTCGGATCGGGTTTCATGAAACCCCGACTTAGCCAAAAGTCGGCGACTTTTGAAAATGTTCGACCCGTTTCGCTCAACCCTAAGTATAGTCAATAAATACCAGCAATACAATAGAACATGCGGAATATATTGTTATGTTAATGTCAATGGTGTAATAGACCCCCCACGCTGCCCTGATGCATGTTTCACGTGGTTGTTTCTCAAGGGGAAGTGCCACAAAGCTAAGGAAGGTGAGAAGAATATGTGTTTTTTACTGTGTTAGAGAACAGCTGAGCATTATTGCTGGATGGGCCCAGGATGGAGGACATATATTACAGGATGGGGAACAGGGATATTATTACCAGATGGGGAATGCCAAATATTATTACTGGATGTGGAATGGTAACATTATTACTGGTTGGGGAATATGGATATTATTACTGGTTGGGGAATGTGGATACTATTAGTGGATGTGGAATAGTGACATTATTAATGAATGGGGACATTGTACCAGGATGGGGGACATTAATACTGGAAAGGGGCCCAGGATGGGGAACATATATAGCCATAAAGGAGCATGATGAGAACATCACATCAAGATGAAGGACATTATTACTGAAAGGGGCCCATTGTGGGTGACATTAGTACAGGATGGGTATATCATTACATTATGGCGTAAGGAACACAAATGTATTTATAGGACTTTGAATGCTACAAAGGCCCATCCATACATGTGACCATGCAGGTGGGGACCCAGGTCCAAATTTTGCACCATTGCCCATTGGACTCTAGTTATGCCAATGATAGGGACATTATGGGCAGGATGGGCACATTATACCAGAGTGGGGGCTGTTATACCAGGAAGGGGCCCAGGATGGGGAAAAATGTTATAGCTTGGGGCCCAGGAAGAAGGTTTAATTACTTTAAGGGGCCCAGGATGGGGAGATTATTACAAGAGGAGACCGGACGGAGGACCTTATTACATGGGAGACAGAAACATATGTCTAACCGACATGTAGGTGGGGTCCAGGTCCAAATTTTGCACTGGGGCCCATGTTCTGTCTCCGCCATCTAATATTGTTACCCTGATTATTTGCTTGCATAATTGCAGTTTCCTCAGTATACAGTATTGATATATTCATGCCTTTATTCATCTGTGATGCTTTGGCTCCCTCTAGCGGTCAGAGTTATGTTGGCAGTTCAATCTTGTTTTTGTATTATCCATGTCTGATTCTCCTCCTCCTTTGCAATGCATTATGGTAGCTCAGCCTCCATTTCCCTCCATTTTTCCTTTCACTTTCTTCAGTTTGCCTTCAAGGAAAGACGCTTCACTTCATCCCCCTTGCGATTGCATTGCCGGTATGTCTTTATGCTTCCTATAGATATTCCTGCTCTATATTAGCTTAGTTTAACCAGTTGTACTCCCAGTTTAGTCACTAGCTTTCTAAATGTTATGCATAATGTATATCATGTGTATTATGTATCTGTTCTATGCCATGCACTGATTCTATGTATATCATTGTTCACAGTTTCACCGCATCAATATACCACTACGTTTAATAAAGCACAGACTCAACCACAGTCTCCTTATTGGACCCCGGTATAGCGGTTTAGCTGACTGTATAGCTACGTATGAGCCTGCCTCAGCTAGTGAGGACAGAACAGCCCATCTGACTCTAGTTACACCACTGTCCATATTTGCAAATACTAGTAGTGCAGTCAAAAGTTCATAGGTGTAAACATATTGGAGAAAGCCCAACGAATGAGCAAAATGATGCTCATTAATGTAGTGATTGGATTGTTTATGGCAGAATAAAAATCATTGTTCTCAGCAGCACATCACCTGGTGTAAACTGCAGATGTTCTGCCGATACCATGATACTGTGTGGGAACAAATTGATTTATTAGGGATTATTCTGTAAAGAAGCCGGGAAACAAGCATCAAAGGACTTCATATTGTCGATCATGCTAGTTTAAACTGAGCTCAGCGCATGTAAGTACAATCTAAATGTTTCCGTGTGATGGTGCAATACATGAGCATTTAGGGTTCAACTTTAAACTTTTGCTCAGAGTCTCACTTTGTCTAAAACCAGTCCTGGTGGTGATGATCATATTGTGTGCTTTTTTCACTCTGATGCTTTTATCTCGCTCTGACCTTGTGACTGTTCACACTCATGTTCTTAGCAGTGTGTATCACTTTAGATGAACATGACAATGAGTAAGCTGCCTACTTGTGCGCGATTCCTGGAATGTTCTCCACACTTTGCTTTCTCTTAGTACTGATTGTGGCTCTCCATTTTCGGGGTTGTATAGAATGGAAGATTACATGTTCCAGTGGTTGTAAAAGAACATAGTCATAATTAACAAACACAAAACAAGCACATTTTGTCAGTCCATCATTCTATCCTGAGTAAATAGTGTAACCCTAGATCTGTCATATTCTTGGATCGGGATTTGCTGCAGATCCTGTCCCTCTCACTGGAGATTACAGGGGAGCTGTCTTCTGTAATCGCTGGATTGATGATAGACATGGGACTACATCTCTGTGGACTGAGCGCAGCTGTTGGATTTACCCTTGAGGGTTTGTTAACAAGACACTTTCTTTCTTCGTCCTGCAGTAAAGCTCACCACAGAGTTGCCAACATGACTTTTTTTTTCTAGACAGCTTATCAAAAAAATCACAGACAGACAATATTTTTTAAGCTTATATAGGAAAAATATAATGAATCATTAAGATTATAAATGATATGTGTCTACAACCTCTAATCCTAATATAAAGACATCAGCTGCATTCACTGTGAATCGTAAAACAATGATAATGACGGTGGAAATAATCTGTAGAAGTTTCTTCAGCTTCAAAAAAATCATGGACGTCTTAAATTTTTTTTATGGATGGCAAAAAAGTGCCCTATTTTTACAGACTGTTCTGGTATTCTGGATGGTTGGCAACACTGGTTCACCAAGTAAAAGGGATTTTCTAATCTTCATGCGATAGAGCCTTGTTATAGCATAGAAGCCATTTTTATGTTGACCATAGTTATTAAAACCTTCCTGGTAGTTGTTTTTTAATTTTCCATGTCAACATAGCTTGAAGGAAACTTGTCATCTTACAAAGTGCTATTTACCTGTAGATATTGGGTTAATCTGCAGCTACAGGGAGAAAATGAAGTTATATTCACCAAGACATACTGTAATTGAAGATATCTAGATTAGGCTGTCTATTAAAAGAACAGGGGCTTCTACTGATGGTCAGCCAACTGTAATAAATTATTGTGACTGTAACGGGGTCTACTGTGCTGTAGTACCTCCTTCAGCACCCCCCCCCCCGTGTTTCAGGAGGTCCACCCTGCTTTTGCTGGATTCTGAATAAAGGACGCTGGCTAGAATTCCTTGATTACGTGAGAGCATATAAAAGCTGACTGCTTCTCCACGTATTTCCAGTCTAAAAGAACACACTTTATTCACAGTTCACATAATATGTAACACAGATACACAGAGCATGCCAATAGAAAAAACAGGCCAGACATACATTACAATAGGTGCAGGGGGCCGGAGCCTGCTGATATTTACTGTGGGAATTACAAAGGTGGGGGAGGTCAGAAGGAGACTATCTTGTCCCCTCTGACCAGGGGCGCAGCCTGTGGACTGATGCATTTCATATGGAACCTATTATACATAATATATACTGCATAACATATTCTTGGTGCTGGGGGTTCTGTAACAGTGACATTGTTGAAAACAACTATTTTCAGCCAAAATATTCACATATAATGAATGAAACTGATATGACACAGGTAGGACTGTTTTCATTTTTCTGTAGCCTATGTGCCCATATTAATAATTTAGATAGGTGGTGACAGATAATGATGTGGCTCCTGTTCGCAGATATGCAACAGATACAGACTTATTTGTGTGCAGGAGGAGTTTACACTTTTCTGACTGTAGATGGTGATGTTGTTACTGTTATATGCTTAGTTGAATGTAATGCATATACTTGTTGTACTTGGGTTTCACTTTCTCTCTGGTAAAAGATCCTTCAGACTTTGTGTTATGCTGTACTAAGAAGCTGATGCATGTACCTCATGTTCTGTGTAGATAAAAGTTGAATTATCCCATATAATCTACTCTCACAAGTTTCTTCTGTGACCAAACTATGCAACAGGTTATGGGTCCAGCATAGAAGACAAAAAGGACTTTGTGAATGCAAAAGAATACTTCAAAGCAATTCTCTTCAAACAAGAAAGACAAATAAGTTAAAGATGAGCAGCAGTTCCAAGCTGAAACTTAGGGTACCGTCACACAGTGCCATTTTGATCGCTACGACGGTACGATTCGTGACGTTCCAGCGATATCGTTACGATATCACTGTGTCTGACACGCAGCAGCGATCAGGGATCCTGCTGAGAATTGTACGTCGTAGCAGATTGTTTGGAACTTTCTTTCGTCGCTGGATCTCCCGCTGTCATCGCTAGATCGGTGTGTGTGACACCGATCTAGCGATGCGTTCGCTTGTAACTAGGGTAAACATCGGGTTACTAAGCGCAGGACCACGCTTAGTAACCCGATGTTTACCCTGGTTACCAGCATAAATGTAAAAAAAACAAACAGTACATACTTACATTCCGGTGTCTGTCAGGTCCCTTGCCGTCTGCTTCCCGCCCGCGTCACCGCTGTGCTGTGCTTTCACTTTACGGCCGGCAGTCAGTGAGTGGGGGAAGCAGACGGCAAGGGACAGACACCGGAAGGTAAGTATGTACTGTTTGGTTTTTTTACGCTGGTAACCAGGGTAAACATCCGGTTACTAAGCGCGGCCCTGCGCTTAGTAACCCGATGTTTACCCTGGTTACTCGGGGACCTCGGCATCGTTGGTCGCTGGAGAGCTGTCTGTGTGACAGCTCTCCAGCGACCACACTACGACTTACCAACGATCACGGCCAGGTCGTATCGCTGGTCGTGATCGTTGGTAAATCGTATAGTGTGACGGTACCCTTACAGTAGCTAAGCTGAACAATGAGAACTATTCTCAAAGTGGAGATGTTATTGTCCAGAGATGATTTATGGGAGGTAATCACTACAGACAGACCCAATGATGATAATCAGACATGGGATAAGAAGACCAGACAAGCAAGAGCTACTATCAGCTTATTAGTGGGAGATGTTCAGTTTATCCACATAAGGAATGAGAATACAGCAAAGGGAATGTGGGAAGCATTGAGAAAGCTACATGAAAGATCCAGCTTAAATCACAAACTATTCCTGCTAAGAAAACTTTACAAGATGAGATTAAGTGCAAGGAAAGATATGCAGGGGCATATAAACTCCATGATGGAGTTGGTAACACAGCTGAGATCAGTCAGTGAAGACATTAAGGAAAGCCATATAGCAGCAATATTATTGTGCAGTTTACCAGATTCATACACTGCTTTGGTAAATGCACTACAGACATGACCTGAAGAAGACATTACACTAGAGTTTGTAAAGACCAGGAAATCGATGAAAATCAAAAAACTGAAAGTCAAGAGATACAGCTCCATACAGCCACAGAATATAAGACGCTAAATAAGAGAAAACAAGGGAAGACCACCTCAACGTCTTTCATACAATCCAAGTACAAATAAAATTTATGAACCTACATCTTGGGAGGACATATCTCAACTTTCAGAAGAAGAGACCAACAAATGGATAAAGGCTGCAGAAACAGAAATTAAATCCATGCATGATTCAAATACATGGACACTGACAGAACTACTAAAAGAAAAAAATTGAGATTACCCCATATAATCTACTCTCACAAATTTCTTCTGTGACCAAGCTATGCAACACCCCTTCCTCACTTGAACGAAACCCTATTGAGAACTTTCGGGCCCTTAAAAGGAAGATTTGCAGTAAAGGAAAACAGTCACCTCGCTGATCAGTGTCTGGAGGGCTGTGGTTGGTGATGCCCAAAAAGTTATCAACAGATAAAGAAACTGACAGACTTCATGGATGGGGGGCCTATGATTCTCTTTCTGAGCGGCTTCCGCCATATTCCACGTGCGCTGACATCCACAGGATCTCCCATTGCATCCAAGCCAGTTGAATAATCCAGTTGGAACCAACACTGACCCTATATGCGCTTAACCTATTATACCAGTAAAATTGTTCTGAGGAAGGTCCGGGTGTGGACCAAAAACGTTCAAACTTATATCTTTGTGGATGCACATTAAAGGACTTCTTTACACCAAAATTCTTCTTGAGTGCCACGTTTTTTTCTTATTTTGGATTCCTAGGTTGGATACCCTACTTGAGCACCTATACTGATTATTAGTACGAGTGCTGTGTTGCTTCTTTTTCATGTTATTGAAAAGAAGGGAGGCTATATTGACCACTTATTATTTGGGGGGGAATTGCGAGACATGTATTTTTGTACTTTATGAGTTCAATTATTATTCTCACTGTAGCAGATGAAAATAAAAAGTAATTAAATTACTTTTACTTTCTTAAATATTCAGGTTAATTAACTTTTTGGATTGACCGACAAGACTGTAATTGTTCAATAATAAAATTATTCATCAAAAATACAAATTGCATAATAATTGTGCACACAGTGCACTTATTCAAGCCACAATATATCATACAGTCATCAACGCTGCAGAAAAATCTGACATTTCTGGGTTATGTCTACATTGAAGGTTTTGACACTTTCCAAAGTCAGTATATGAGGTGAAAAGTATCTATACTGCACAATGCTTTTCAATGACAGACACTCACCATATATCTCCAGGCAGAAGTGCCGAGCCTAATCTGTTTAGGTATTTCTTAATCCAAAATAAAAGGGCCTAAAACAGTTCAGAGTGTTCAGTCCCAGCCCTGATTGTACTTGTGAAGGAAGTCAGAGCGCTCTCACTGAGGTACAGAATCCTTAACTAGTGACACATGCAATAGATATTATAACTATATAGTAAAGTTTAAAAACAGTCTTTATAATCTGAAATAATAAAAAAATAAAACTACACAAAAAAGCAATATTTGATGTCAAATTGCAATATTTCTTACTGCACTGTGCACTGTGCTATTTTCTATATGCCTGAAACTGCCCTTTGGGTATGTGCACACGAAATAGTGAGCAGCTTCCATGAAGAAGCTGCCTAAAGAATGGACTGATCACTTCTTGTTATTGCTTCACAGTTTTAGAAAACTAAAGCCGTTAAAAAAAGCTCAAAAGAGTAAACATGAGTAGCACGGCGAGGGACGGTAGCGGCAAATGAGGCACTCGCCTATTCGTTTTACACCCTAGCCCACTACATGAAAGAGTGGGTCCTGGCTGGGTGTTTGTACTCGTGTTGTGAGGGCTTTGCGCCCGTGTAGGCCACATGTAGCTGGTTGTGTTGGCTGGCCAGGACCATAGGTTCTACAGTTCAATAAAGGAGACTTCCATTCAAAAACACAGTCTTTACTGAATGGTAACTTCATAAGGGTTATGTACAGGGGATAGCAGGTACAAAGTCTTATATGTACATTTCTTTTCCAGTACAAAACATTTTCACTCACACAGTATCCTTCCTCTGTAGTCGACTTCAGGGCCGGTGAAGCACACTGTTTTGCCCTACTTTGTCACAACCCAACTTCTATGCCACAGTCCCGATCAGCAAGTCTTTCTACTCACTCAGCAGTTCTGCATCCTATTTCTTCTTCAGGTAGACCAATAAAAATGTCGTACATAACTACCAGGAAAATTGTTCGGGATGCAAAGAAAAACCCACAAATAACATCAACTGAAATACAGGACTCTCTGAAACTAGCAGTGTGGCTGTTTCAAGATGCACAAAAAGGAAACATTTGAAGAAAAATGGGCTGCATGGTCAAGTCGCCAGAAGAAAGCCATTATTGTGCAAATGCCACAAAGTATTTCACCTACAATACGCAAAACAGCACAGAGACAAGCCTCAAAACTTCTGGATCAAGGTAATTTGGAGTGATGAGACCAAAATTGAACTTTTTGGCCACAACCATAAACGTTACATTTGGAAAGAGGTCAACAAGGCCTATGATGAAAGGAACACCATTCCTACTGTAAGGCATGGAGGTGGATCACTGATGTTTTGGGGATGTGTGAGCTACAAAGGCACAGGACACTTGGTCAAAGTTGAAGGAAATATGAATGCAGCACATGATCAGCAAATACTGGAGGCAAATTTGCACTCATCTGCCCAAAAACTGCGTATGGGATGTACTTGGATGTTCCAACATGACAACAATCCAAAACACAAGGCCAATTCGACCTGTCATTGGCTACAGCAGAACAAACTGAAGGTACTGGAGGCAAATTTGCACTCATCAGCCTGGAAGCTGAGCATGGGACGTACTTGGATGTTCCAACATGACAACAATCCAAAACACAAGGCCAAGTCGACCTGTCATTGGCTACAGCAAAACAAAGTAAAGGTTCTGGAGTGACCATCTTAGACTCCTGACCTCAATATCATTGAGCCACTCTGGGGAGACCTCAAGCGCACAGTTCATGCTAGACAGCGCAGGAATTTACAGGTACTGAAAGCTTTTTGCCAAGAAGAGTGGGCAGCTTTGCCATCTGAGAAAATTAACAACCTCATCCACAACTACCACAATAGACTTTCCAGCTGTCACTGATGTTTGAGGGGGCAATACACAGTATTAAGAAATGGGGTATGTGAACTTGTGATCAGGGTCATTTCAATGTTTTGGATTGTCATTATGATTTAAAAAGAGAAAAACACAGTAGTTTGACAATAAATGGCTTCACCCAACCACTAACCATGAGTGGAGAAGAAGTTTTGGTGTTATCATTCATATTCTCTGAAAAAAGGCCAAGAAAGCAAAAATTCTGCCGGGGTATGTAAACTTTTGAGTACAACTGTAAATGATAACAATAGGTTAAAAGCAATAGCAATGGTGCCTCACAATGTGGGGGAAGGCTTGACAAAAATACCCATAGAAGCCAGCAAAATAATAGGAACAAGTATGTACAGCAAGGTAAATGTAAAAATTATTATAAATAGGCCCGGTATTATACCCTATACTACGGGTATTTTTGTCAAGTCTTCCACCACATTGTGAGGCACCATTGCTATTGCTTTTAACCTATTGATGTCATATATATTCTTAAATAAAATTAATTTTTTATACGCAAAGTGTTTACCTTGCTTACCTTCCTTCAAAAGTGTGAATAGGTATGATTGGCTATTTTGATTTGCTATTACTATAGCAACACTATATATTTTGGTATGGATCATACATTTATGATTTAACTGTAAATATGCAATTACAATTTTTACATGCATTTTTCTGACTAACCATAAGGAGCTTGTGTGGAAAAAAAGCAACAGAAAACACAATTCTGCATTATTTTTATACACACAGTGGACATAAGTTCTATGAAATGACATCAACTTTGCTTGAACTATGTAAAAGATGCAGATTTTCTGCACATACAAAGAAAGACAGTAGAAATGTAGAGTTTAGGATAAATGTGAACATGGCCTTAAACTTTAATTACACATCTGAATTTGTGGTCAGTATTTCATCAGTATTTGTAGTCTGAATCTATGAATAACTCAACACAGAACAGCTGAGAATCTTTCAATTAAACTTTTTCTTTCTGTAAGTTTTACTTCTGATTTTGACATAGACATACTGGTGTAAAACATTGACCAGTTATTGAAATATCCGAGTTCTACACATGGACCCATTGAGTTAAACTGATCTATTCAAACAACTGTTAAAATAATGGATCCGAGAATGAGATCCATGAAACTCAGAGCATGATCTGTTCTGATGTGATTTTGAGGTTCAGAATAGGTCGTGGGTCCATGTGCTCTCCAATAAAAAAAAAATTGTAAAAAAAAGGGAAAGAGGCGCTCGAGTGTGAACCCTACAATTTCCAAAATAGAGAAAAAAAAAAGTAGCAACACTCTTAAATAAAGGACTTAGGTTTTTATGACACGGTAAATGGAGTGTTGCTGCTTTTTTTTCTCTATTTTGGATTGCTACATGTGTGTTTTTCCAAGCAAGCACCTGCATCACCGTGATTTCACCCAGCAAAGTGTCGCTGACTCGGAGCCCACCTACTCCACCAGTACGTTGACTGTTTCTTACTGCCATTCTATTTTTTCCCTTTTTGGTTTACCTACAATTTGCATTTGCTTGTACTTGATGAAGGAGTTGGACCAACTCTGAAATGCGTCGCCCTATAAAGCATACTTGTCTTATGTTCTCTTGGGCATCGGCAGCGCCCAAAGAAACCGCAATGTTTTCGTCTTCCTCACATTCTGATAAAAAATTAGGCAGCTGACCGACATTTCAAGGTTAAAAGGGGTTTTTGAGGTTGCTTAAAAAAGATAAGCTTATGAACACCCTCAACATTCCCCCAGACAATTCAGACGCTTACCCATTCTTAACTCATCTCTACTTTCTGGTGTCATCTCAACATCATGCAAATGCATGGAGACGCCTGATCTGTCAATCACTTGCCTTACTAGTTAGCTGAGCAGTTCCAGCCACCACTGAAGCCAGCTTCAGCCACATAAGTCTACATGCTGCAAGCCACCCTTAGGGCATACCATCATAATCATCACAATCTGCCCACCTCTCCAATGGTGAGGGATCCACAGTTTCAGCTGGGCAAGAAATGATTACATCCGGACCACAAGTTACCTGACCCTTCAGCTAAATAGTGGACGCAATGATCAGGTCACTGGTGGTCATGATGCAATCACTACCACTACATCTAGTCTAGTGGACACCATTAAAGCTGACGTACTGAAACATGAGGTGAATACCGAAAGTAAGTATGCCTTTTTGTTTTCTTTGGTTACTTCCCAGCTGATCACTTCAAAAATATAATGTTAATCTGCTTTAATTATGTGAAACAAATTAAAGAGGTTGTCCACTACGTTGATGACCTATCTTTTAGATAGTCTTCGTTGTGTGATCAGTGGGGGTGCGACACCGGCCGTTCCCTCCAATCAGCTTTTCCCAGTGTCTGCCGGGACTGGAACTGCTCCGTTACGTAGTGGCACAGTGTAGCTTCGTCAACTACATAGTGGCAGCAGTCCAGTAGCGCACATCAGCCCCCTTTTCAAATCAATAGGTGGTGAAGGTGCAGTAATCTCACCATGGTGAATGTGTCTAACAAGGTGGCACGGGGTGGTAGTCATGGGTGAGTCCACTAAGGCACAATCAGTGAGCCTCTTGCACGTAGAAATACAAATATGGTCCCGATCCAGCAGCACAGTCAGTTACCTCCATCACACGGCTATTCTCCTTACTGTAACGGCATCCTCCAGATGTGCCATATGGCACACTTAGGTTCCAACAGTAGAAAACTTTTAATAAAGATGAGATGAATGAGGTAACACTTCCTACACTTTCCCTATCAAAATATGCAGCATGGTCCGCTCTCATCCAGTCTCTGAGAACCAACAGTCTTTTGGTGGGCACTTCCAAAGTTCCAGTGCCCGTTACCACTTCCCGGCAGTCCTTGGCAGTAAATTATTCTCCACTAGGGGTATACCCTGCTCCCTACAGTGGAGCAGGGCCTGCCTCAGGCAAGCCTGCCCGGGCTCTGCTGGAAGCAGGAACTTCCTGCTTCTTTTTGGCTGTCAATCCAGCCCATCTGATTAAATTCTTCTTTCCCTAATCTCAACATATTCAATGCAGTACAGTTTATACAATACAAAGACATACAATTACATGGAATAAAGGGAACATCACACAGTCCACTTATACATGGCATAACAATGTAAACACCTGGGAACCACTGAGGTGCCGTACAGACTCAGTGCATCGGAGGTAGAAGGCAACTGAGGCTCCCCGCCACCTCCTTAGGCTACGTTCACATTTACGTTGTTGGTCGCAGCGTCGGTGACGCAACCAACAATGCATATACACAACGCAGCGTTTTGTGACGCATGCGTTGTCATAAGATAGTAAAGATCAGGAAATTTGGCGCAAGGAAAATGCTACAAGTAGCGTTGTCTGCGCCCTGTCTTGTGCGTCAAAATGACGCATGCATTGCAAAACGCATTACAACGCATACCGGTGCATGTCCATGCGCCCCCCATGTTAAAGATAGGGGCGCGTGACGCATGCGTCGGTATCCGTCGCCGACGCTGCGCCCAACAACGCAAATGTGAACGTAGCCTAACATGTGCAGCTCTGTAAATGAGAAGTTCCAGCCGCCGCAGAAAAGCTAATCAGCAGTGGTGCCAGGTGTCACACCCCCACCAATCAGACATTGATAATCTATCCTAAGGATAGGCCATGAACGTCAAAGTAGTGGACAACCTCTTTAAGGTTGGATCCCCAAGTTCTGTAATATGACATGTGGCAAAACATCATATGTTTTGCCATGAATAGCTATGGTTATGCAATGCTGTTCTTGGCGGCATGGTATTTACATGTGAACTATGTTTGCATAATGTTTTGCGGTGAACAATGCCCCACTAAGAGGTGCCAGCAGGATGCCCTTTTAATAAGCAGTTCCAGCATAGTGCCTTTTAAATTGTGTTGCTTTTAGGTGGGAGTGCAATACCTCATTGAGGCACCACACAGTAACACTATAGGCCAGTTTACTGGACCCATAGTGTAGTCTATGCTTCATTGTACAGTTTTTCCTAGCCCCTAATATTTGAAAAAAATGCATGTATCTCAAGCAAGACAATAGCAGGAAAGCTTGGAATTTCTGTATACTTTTACACCAAAAGCTCAGCTGGGAATTATGAGGTTGAAAGGTTTGTTCTCGGGTATCCGAGATACACCCCAGCTGCTCTGTGTTAGGGATGAAAATCTTTCCTGTCAGAAATACAGGTTGCATTAAGAGAGGAATTGAAGGCTGCAGAGAGGGGGCAGAGTGTCATTTTTAGTGATAGACACATTTGAAAGAAATATGTACACTAGTGGGTGGCTTAACCGAGTTTAATTCTTTTACATTTATTGACTGAAATGCAGCTTCAAGCTTCATCATATATTGCATTTACTGGTTTTGCATTTTTAGATAATCATAACATTACAGGAGATGTCCTCATTTTAGATTACAAGGTGTGATGTAACTGTCACGAATCACTAAGGCTAAGTACACATTAGCGTATCTGTGTGCAGCGTATCATCTGCATGCGCAAACGCATGCCAGAATGCATGCAGACGCATGGTTATGCTGCGTTTTTTATCCGCATCAGCTTACGCATGACGCCAAAAAAACGCTGCGTGTGCATGTGTTTGTATGCGTTTTTGCCTGCGTTTGCGATGTTCGTGCGCATGCGTTTGATATTTTCAGGAAGGCGTGTCTCAAAACAGTTCCTGGACATGCGCAGTCTGAAGTACGCAAGCGCATCGAACGCATACGTACGCATGTCCTTGCGTACCAATGCGTTCGCATAGACAGTAATGCGTTGTTTTGATGCACTCATCCGCATGCGCATGCCTACGCATATTTGACGCCTCAAAAAAGGCAACATGTTGTGTTCGCTGTACGCCGCGAAACGACGCATGCGTACACATCCGTATGCAAACTGATGCAAACGCACGTCCCTGCATACACAGATTGGTTCAGATTGACTGTATCTTAGGAGCAATACTACAGTATATTGATTTTTTTGCTGTGGGGGACATTCTTGTGGGTTATCATTGCCCCCATATCAGGTCGTGATATTTGTATAGGTGTTCATTGCATGTTTGCAATTTTTAAGTGTTTTTAACATATTATTTGTGTTTTGTCCTTTATGTATTTTTTGATGTTTACCAATAAAGTACTGTAATTCTTATATATTGAGGTGTTCTCCTATATGTGGGCATGATCTTTTTCTTGCTTTCTGCCGCATAGACAGTAATGCGTTGTTTTGACGCACTCATCCGCATGCCCATGCCTGCGCATATTTGACGCCTCAAAAAAGCCAACATGTTGTGTTCGCCGCACACCGCGAAATGACGCATGCGTGCGCATCCGCATGCAAACTGATGCAAACGCATGTCCCTGCATACACAATGTTAAATATATGTACTCAAGACGCATGCGGATCGGTACACAAGGTATACGCTGCGCACACATAGACTAATGAGAACCCGGCCTAGGGGTTCGTGGCAGCTCTGGGTCTGCTTAAAAAAATTTTTGGGGTCTTTTTGTCCAGCAAAAGTTAGGATATGTACAGACGTTGCTGAATTGCCGCGGAAATTTCCGCAGCAATTCCGCAACTCCCTGCAGTGGGAAATACGCATGCGGAATTGACATGGGTATTCCAGCTAAACACTAGCATTTTGCAAGCGTAATTAGCTTGCAGAATGCTAGCGTTTTTCAAGCGATCTGTAGCATCGCTTTGAAAAATGATTGACAGGTTGGTCACACTTGTCAAACATAGTGTTTGACAAGTGTACATAGTGTTTGACAAGTGTGACCACCAACTTTTTACTATTGATGCTACCTATGTAGCAGCAATAGTAAAAAGATATAATGTTAAAAATAATAAAAAAAATTGTGATTTTTTTTCACCTTTCGGGGGCCCCTGCAACCTTCCCGATCCTCACGATACTCCCGGCAACTCCCGTTCCCAGTGATGCCTTGCGACAGTGACCCCAGATGACGTAGCATCACGCGAGACCGCAGCGTCATCACAGGTCATTGTCGCAAGGCATCACTGGAAACAGGAGCTGCCGGGAGCATCGCTAAGGCCTGGGCTGGATTCGGGGGCTTCCAGAAGGTGAGTATATAACTATTTTTTATTTTAATTCTTTTTTTAAGGGCCTGGAGGAGAGTCTCCTCTCCTCCACCCTGGGTACCATCTGCATATGATCCGCTTACTTTGCGCATGGTGGGCATAGCCCCATGCAGAAAGTAAGCGGATCAATGCATTCCTATGTGTGCGGAATTAACGCGATTCCGTACAAAGAATGAGCATGCTGCATATTTTTCCGAGATGCGATTCCGCCATGGAAAAATACGCATTAGTACAGCATTGCGGAATCCCATTGAGTTCAATGGGTTGTGTTGTGTATGCGGTTTCTCAGAGTTTTCGTGGCGCAATAACGCATGCAATCCGCAACGTGTGCACATAGCCTTAATGTCAGTCTCTTGCTGGTCAGCTGATGTTGGTTGGTAATCACTCCCACCTCCCTTTAAATAGTTACATGACCCATCAGCTGATCGTTAGTTATAGAGTTCTTCTTCTGTACAGACCAGCTAGGGGTGTGGAGCTCTCATTTGACAATTGTGTTGTCGCTGTTTAAGTTCTGATTCCTGGTGCCGATTGCTCTGCTGCTGTGGTGCTCAGCAGCTGAGCCGGAGCTGAGTATTTCCCTTTATTGTTTGTCCTGCATTTGTCTCTTCCTCTGTGTATTACCATCTGCAGTGGTGAGGCTATCATCCTTACCAGCCAGTGCACTAGCCAGGGTCAGTAGAGGTGACAGTCAGAGAGTAGTCACGTGATGGTGGTGAGGGGAAGGACCCGCATAGGGCGTTAGGAGAGCTTAGGGACAGGCACAGGTTGGTGTCCTATCACTCACTCCCTACCTTTACGGCCCTCCTCTCCTTTTTCCATCCCATCTTATTTATATGCTGTGTCGTCCTCCGGACTTACCCGTGTATGAGCGTGATAGTAACGAGATGTCAGATAAGGGAGGAAACCCTGTAAACAGCTTTTATATAACTAGAAGACACAATTTAAAGGGACTGTCCAGCTTTGAGCATGTCTCTGCTATAGACAGATCCCCCTGGTTTTATTAGATGTACTATCCCATCCATATGCCCCAATAAGGACATATATGGAGTAGAAAAGATGGAACCCTCTTAAAGGGAACCTGTCACCAGTTTTTTAGTGTCTTGACAAATGCCATCACCTTTTACAGCTCCTGTGCTAAATTCCACAAAGTTGTCTATTGTCTCTTGACTCTCAGTATGTACCATCAAAAATACCATTTGAATTTCTGCCATGCTGTATGTAAATTGGATTGTCTGGTCAGATGGGTGACGCTCTGCTCCTAATGGCAATCCTTTGATGTGGATGACCCATCTTGAGTCATCCACCTACCCCAACAAATTCTTTCACCTGCACAGTAGCATCTCCGGCTTGCGCAGGTGCCCTTGGATCTGCCCTAATGCAGGCAGGGCATAGAACATAACCGCACATGCGCTGAGACATATCATTCAGGCTCATATGTGCTGGAACCAGTAGAGCAGAGCAAAGTGTGCCTGTGTGAACCAGCAATGCTACTGCGCAGGAGGAGGATTTCATTGGGCTATGTGGATGACGCAGGATGGCCATTAGAAGCTCAGAGGAGGAACAGATGCCACAGCAATAACACCCATCTGACCAGACCATCCAATTTATATTGAACAGGGAGCCATTCAAAAGGAATTTTTAGTGGTATACATGGAGAGTCAGGAGACAATAGACAACTTTGTGCAGTTAAGTACATGAGATGTAAAAGGTGGTGGCATTGTCCAGGCAAAAAAATAACTGATGACAGGTTTCCTTAAGTGATTGTTCTACATCTCTCAAATAAATGATACATTACAGAGCAATCAGTAAAATAAATGGACCTCTATTGACATGGACATAGTCGTGAAGGCTCAACTTTTGGACACAAGATGCATGGAGCTCTAAGGAAAACATATGTACATTAGATTACTATTATTATTATTATTTATTATTATAGCGCCATTTATTCCATGGCGCTTTGCATGTGAGGAGGGGTATACATAATAAAAACAGGTACAATAATCTTGAACACTACAAGTCACAACTGGTACAGGAGGAGAGAGGACCCTGCCCACGAAGGCTCACAATCTACAAAACTCTATTAGAATTTCTGAGTTCACCATAACAAATGATTGACAGCTGGTTTGGTAGAAAGAATGAGCGTTCATTTAGACTGGGAACCAGCTCATGAATGTTTGTAATAGTTCAAAACATCTTCCGGAAGAGTTGGATATTTTGGGGGCCAATAAATCGGTGCAGCTTCAGCAGCAGCAGCAGCAGCAGAAAAAATCTAACAGTAGATTACAGTATATACTCGAGTATAAGCCGACCCGAGTATAAGCCGACTTCCCTAATTTTGCCACAAAAAACTGGGAAAACTTATTGACTCGAGTATAAGCCTAGGGTAGGAAGTGCAGCAGCTATCGGTGAATTTCAAAAATAAAAATAGATGCTCCATACCGTTCATTATTGCCCCATAAGATGCTCCATATAAAGCTGTGCCACATATAATGCTCCATATCATTCATTGTTGCCCCATAGATGCTCCATATAAAGCTGTGCCACATATAATGCTCTGCACCGTTCATTATGGCCCCATAGATGCTCCATAGAAAGCTGTGCCACATATAGAATGCTCTGCACCGTTCATTATGGCCCCATAGATGCTCCATAGAAAGCTGTACCCCACATATAATGCTCTGCACCGTTCATTATGGCCCCATAGATGCTCCACATAAAGCTGTGCCCCATATATAATGCTCTGCACTGTTCATTATGGCCCCATAGATGCTCCACATAAAGCTGTGCCATATATAATGCTCTGCACCATTCATTATGGCCCCATAGATGCTCCATAGAAAGCTTTGCCATATATAATGCTCTGCACTTTTGATTATGGCCCCATAGATGCTCCATATAGAATGCTCTGCACCATTCATTATTTCACCATAGAAAGCTGTGCCCCATATAGAATGCTCTGCACTGTTCATTATGGCCCCATAGATGCTCCTTATAAAGCTGTGCCCCATATAGAATGCTCTGCACCGTTCATTATGGCCCCATAGATGCTCCTTATAAAGCTGTGCCATATATAATGTTCTGCACCGTTCATTATTGCCCCATGGATGCTCCTTATAAAGCTGTGCCATATATAATGCTGCTGCTGTTGCAATAAAAAAAAATCACATACTCACCTCTCTTCGCTCAGGACGCCGGCGCTTTCAATATTTACCTGCTCCTCGTGCGGCTCCGTCTCCAGCACTGACGCTCAGCAGAGGGCGCGCACTGACTACGTAACCGCGCCCTATAATCTGAGCGTCACTGCTAGAGGACGCTGCAGACGGAGCCGCACCGGAGCGAGGAGCAGGTAAATATCGCGCAGCGCTGCGCTCCCCGTATACTTACCTGCTCCCGGCGCGGTCCCTGCGGTCCCTGCTTGCCCGGCGCTGCATCTTCTTCCTGTATTGAGCGGTCACAGTTACCGCTCATTTACAGCAATGAATATGCGGCTCCACCCCTATGGGAGGTGGAGCCGCATATTCATTTCTGTAGTGAGCGGTGCCATGTGACCGCTCAATACAGGAAGAATCTGCAACGCCGGGGAAGCCAGGGACTGCAGGGACCTCGCCGCAGCAGGTAAGTATAATTACACAGCCCCCGCTCCCTCTCCCCTGTATATGACTCGAGTATAAGCCGAGAGGGGGACTTTCAGCCTAAAAAAATGGGCTGAAAATCTCAGCTTATACGGTAAGTATTCTATAATGCATTTTATTGCAACCGATGAACAATTGTTTTTTATGATGATGAATGATCGTTTGTAGGCAAGCTTTCATTTATAGGGGGAACCTAACTGTTTTTAAATCCTTTATACGCATGTGAGGGGAAGAACTTGAAGCATCTGAGTCACAATGCAAAACCTATAGCAGGGCACCCTGCCTATAATTTGTGGCCGTAGTCTACATACAATGCAGTGCAAACATTTTAGGCAGGAGTGAAAAAATATTGTCTCTTTCCCAGAATATTAACATCAGCCCCAGCCCACTGTTTTCCCTCTGCTGTTTATGAAAATTACGGAGGATCCCACTCCGCTTTTTTCATTTATTTTTTTATTTATTAACGAGTACAGTAAAATACACAAACATGGTAACCTTAGTTCGCAGCGTTCAGGTGTCCCAGCAGATGGAAACTATGGAAACCTTAAAATGTCCCTCAAAGTTTCATATGAGGTTTCCGGGCCTCGCAGCTGTCAGGAACCCCAGTGGCTGCAAACTCTGGTAACCTGGAAGGTTACCTGAGTTCAAGACACTGGGTCTCACGGTAGCTCCAGTGCCGGACTGATGAATTCCGGAGTGCCGAGTGCAGGAGTCGTGGGCGTTCATCAGTCTGGCACAGGCACTTGCAAAGCAAGAGAAACAGCTGTTATGAACTCTGGTGACCTTACTGTTTTTGTTGACAATTAAAAAAGTAATTGAAAAAAACGCACTGGGTCCTTCGTGATTTTCATAATCAGCAGGGGGAAAGACGACAGCTGGGGGCTGATGTTCTTATTCTCGAAAAGAGACGATATTTATAAAGATTCCCTGGCTATAAATATCAGCTCACAGTTGTATACTTAGGCTTTCCTGGTTATTAAAATGGGGGACCCACAAAAAATGACATAGGGTCCCCCAATATTTAATAACCAGCAAAGACTAGGCAGACAGCTGCAGGGTGAAATTAATAGTCTAGGAAGGGGCCATGGATCTATAAGATGCCCCCATTACTAAACCCGTAATTCTTTTGTATAAAAAAACACACACACACACAGAATAAAGTCCTTTCATTGAAAAAATGACAGAGACTCCTTTAATGAACCTAAATTAAACCATACTCAGGTCATCGCCCAGTACACAGAATTCAATGTCTCCTGTAACAGAATTAAAATAATAAATAACAATATTCCTCACCTGTCTGCAGAGAAGATTTATATGTCCCTAGATGGGTGTAGCTCTGCTGCATCTAGATAGCAGGCTTCATTGTTGCATGATGGGACTATACAGCCTGCGATCCAGCAGAGACACTGAGCAGCATGCACTACCGCTGCTCAGTGTCTCGCAGTGAGCTCATATTACCTAATTGACATCAAAGCAAGTGTGAGAACTTAGGTTCTCTCATCTCTAGCCATAAGCACTTGCGTTATTTTTGCCTCCTTCATATAATCTGTGATGTTATACGTGATGTTCTGTCCTCACTAGCTGAGGCAGGCTCATACGTAGCTATACAGTCAGCTAAACCGCTATACCGGGGTCCAATAAGGAGACTGTGGTTGAGTCTGTGCTTTATTAACCCCTTAATGACCGCCAATACGTCTTTTAACTGA
Source organism: Ranitomeya imitator (assembly GCF_032444005.1). NCBI lineage: Eukaryota > Metazoa > Chordata > Amphibia > Anura > Dendrobatidae > Ranitomeya > Ranitomeya imitator. The sequence continues at coordinate 575,677,558 of NC_091286.1, read as the reverse complement.
CCTGAGATATAAGAGAATAGCCTCCCCATACAGATGACAATCCAGCATCTGTCGGTTGTACACTATAGCTGACAACTTGCTGTACCAGCCACGATCAGTATTTGCACCATCTAAATCTGTTTAACCCCTTAGATGCTGCTGTCAATAGTGACTACTTCATTATAAATGGTTAACAGAGTGTGGGGGCTTCTTCTTTGTCACAATTGGTGCCCTCAGATCATGATTTTGTTGTCCTGATGTTTGCCATGGCAATTCATGACCAAATAGTGGCCTTAGAGTCTGACGGCTGTAGTAATCTGTTTAGAAGTTAGCAACATTTAGGTGGTAAAAATACACATTTTCATTTCTGTCATACCACTTTGCATTAATTCCTGTAAAGCACCTGAAGGGTTAATAAACTACCTGACAGCAGTTTTCAATATGTTTAGGGGTGCTGTTTTTAAAATGGTATCACGTTTGTGGGTTTCCCAATATATGGGACCCCTAAAGTCACTTCAAACATGGATAAGTCCCTAAAAAAATTAATTTTGTAAATTTCTTTGAAAAAATGAAAAATTGCTGCTACATTTTTAAACCTCCTAAAATGCTAACAAAATAAAATAACATTTTACAAATGGTGCTGATGTAAAGCAGACATGTGGGAAATGTTATTTATTAATGGTTTGCTGTTGTATGACTATCTGGATTAAAGGGATAATCATTCAAATTTAGAAAATTGCTAATTTTTTAACATTTTTCTCAAATTTTTGATATTTTTTATAAATAAACACAAAAAATGTTGAACAAAATTTACCATTATCATAAAGTATAATGTGTCACGAAAAAACAATCTCAAAATCACTGGGATTTGTTGAAGCGTTGCAGAGTTATTACCACATAAAGTGACACTGGTCAGATTTCATAAATTTGGCTCGGTCACTAAGGGGTTAAACGTAGTGGTATATTGATGCGGTGAAACTGTGAACAATGATATACATAGAATCAGTGCATGGCATAGAACAGATACATAATACACATGATATACATTATGCATAACATTTAGAAAGCTAGTGACTAAACTGGGAGTACAACTGGTTAAACTAAGCTAATATAGAGCAGGAATATCTATATGAAGCATAAAGACATACCGGCAATGCAATCGCAAGGGGGATGAAGTGAAGCGTCTTTCCTTGAAGGTAAACTGAAGAAAGTGAAAGGAAAAATGGAGGGAAATGGAGGCTGAGCTACCATAATGCATTGCAAAGGAGGAGGAGAATCAGACATGGATAATACAAAAACAAGATTGAACTGCCAACATAACTCTGACCGCTAGAGGGAGCCAAAGCATCACAGATGAATAAATGCATGAATATATCAATACTGTATACTGAGGAAACTGCAATTATGCAAGCAAATAATCAGGGTAACAATATTAGATGGCGGAGACAGAACACTCCCCGTCTGGCATCAACGGATGTCACTACTCCTTTCTTCCGAAGGCAACAATAGGACCAGTTCAGATACCGGTCTGGAAAATGTCTTAGGTTCATTCCCTTTGGTCATCCTTAGCTCAACTTTGCGGACGTTGCCGTCATTGCTCGGGAACATTGCGGTAACTAGACCAAGTGGCCACTGGTTCCGGTGAATCTGACAGTCTTTCACAAGAACAAGGTCACCTATGTTCAGATTAGGTTTAGTAGATTGCCACTTTGTCCGTGGCTGCAGGGTAGACAAATATTGTTTGCGCCACCTGTCCCAGAAAGTATTTGCAAGACTTTGTACCTGTCTCCATTGGCGCTTGTAGAGGTCCTTCGCGTCGAATCCTCCTGGAGGGGCACTGGACAGTCCTGTTTTCTGGGTAAGTAAAGTAGCTGGAGTCAATAACAAAGGCTCCTCAGGGTCGTTAGGAACTGGAACCAGGGGTCTTGCGCTAATTATAGCTGCAGCTTCAGCCATGAAGGTGATGAGACTTTCGTGGGTGAGTCTCGCTGCTCCTTTACATTTTTCCATGTCACAAGTTCTGGTGGTCCTGAATGAGCGAGCTATATGAGTCAGGCAGGTAATGGCTCGAGTAAGTGACTTCCAACTTGAGAATCTGTCGAACCTGCAAGATCCAAGCTGGATAACAGAGGTCATTGTATGTAGTGTAGACACCTGAGGGCGGATTTCAGCATCTGAGTCCTCTCCTACTAGTTCAAAGGTGTCTGGAAAACATTCCTCAATGTACAAGAGTTTTGGTCCAGAGAGCCATGTTGTGCTTCCTAGTCGACTTGCGTCAACTGCTCTAGTTGCATGATCTGCAGGATTCTGGTCTGTGGGTATGTAATGCCACTGCTTTGGGTGAACTGATCTCCTGATTCGTAGCACTCTGTTATTGACATAAACGTAGAATCGCCTGGTTTCGTTGTGGATATATCCCAGGACTACTTTGCTGTCTGAGTAGAACTTGGCTTGTGTCAGGTCGATATCCATTTCGGATGCGATGAACTCCGCTAACTCAACGGCTAAGACTGCGGCACAAAGCTCTAACCTGGGTATAGTGTGCTCTGGTTGTGGTGCGAGTTTGGCCTTTCCCATTACGAAACCAATGTGGCACTGACATTTGGAGTCTACAGTTTTGAGGTAGGCAACAGCGACAATTGCTTTGACAGAAGCATCTGCAAATACGTACAGTCTTTGGCTCTGTATCTCAGTAGATGGCACAGGGGTGTATGGTCTTGGCATATGCAAGTTGGAGAGTGCCGCTAACGAGTTCTTCCACTCTTCCCACTGGATCCTCTTATCAGGTGGCAGAGGTGCATCCCAGTCAGATGTTTCCCTAGTTAAGTTTCTTAGTAGGGCCTTGCCTTGTATAGTAACAGGAGCTGCGAAACCCAAGGGGTCGTACAGACTGTTGATGGTAGACAGGACACCTCTACGTGTGAAAGGCCTTTCTTCCTGGCTGACCTGAAAGGTGAAAGTGTCTGATTGTAGATTCCAGAGAAGCCCGAGGCTGCGTTGCATTGGTGCGGGGTCTGACCCCAGGTCCAGGTCTCTGAGACCATTACATAGGTCTTGAGAAGGGAACGCTTCCATGAGTTCTTGGCTGTTTGAGGCTATTTTATGAAGCCTAAGGTTCGAGCAGGCAAGCATGTCCTGAGCTCTCCTGAGAAGACTGATGGCAGTCTCATTTGAAGGCATGGCTTTTAGACAGTCGTCGACATAAAAGTCCTTTTCTATGAATTGTCTGACATCTGCTCCGTATTCTGGTTCTCCTTCCTGAGCTGACCTTTTGAGTCCGTAAATGGCGACTGCAGGTGAAGGACTGTTGCCAAAGATGTGCACTCTCATGCGATACTCTGTGACTTCTTTAGTAGGATCATTGTCTCTGTACCAGAAGAATCTTAGGAAGTTCCTGTCTCTCTCTCTCACAAGGAAACAATGGAACATTTGCTGGATGTCAGCGATGAAGGCAATGGAATCCTTACGGAAGCGTATAAGTACACCCAGTAGTTTGTTATTGAGGTCTGGTCCTGTCAGCAGAACGTCATTCAGGGAGACATCATTAAATTTAGCACTGGAATCAAACACGACTCTGATCTGGCCTGGTTTCTTAGGGTGGTATACTCCGAACATGGGTAGGAACCAGCATTCTTCAGAGTCTTTGAGAGTGGGAGCTAGTTCTGCGTGACGGTTTTCAAAAATCTTTGACATGAAGGAGAAAAAGTGATCTTTCATCTCTGGTTTCTTTTGCAGATTACGAATGAGAGAGAAGAAACGTTGTAATGCCTGATTTCTGTTGTTCGGTTGACGTGGTCTGTGGGTTTTGAAGGGAAGAGGTGCGACCCAGCTGTTGGTCTCATCTTTAACGAGTCCCTTGTCCATTACCTCTAAGAACAACTTGTCCTCTACCGACATTGCCACTTGGTTGTCCTGCTTAGTTCTCTGGAAGACTGTGCCCCCTAACTGATCCTCATAGCTTCCCGACACTATACTGCTGTCGTGAGTAAAGTCTATTAAATGATCAGGTAGTTGGATGCTGTGTGGCAGTTCCCTGACATGGAACTCATTGTTACAAGGTTGAAACAGAGATGGACGTCCTTCCTCCAATGTATTTGTCAGCATGCTTGTCACAGAAGATGGGGCGTGCATGCGTCCCAAGCATACGTTGCCAATTATGACCCATCCTAGGTCTAGCCTTTGGGCATAGGGAGCATTGTGGAGTCCGTTGATATGACGTCTCACTTTATGAACCTGTAGGATATCTCTCCCCAACAGCAGAATTATCTGGGCCTGATGGTCGAGTTCCGGTATGAGGTGTGCTATTTGTTTTAAGTGAGCGTGATGGATTGCTACATCTGGTGTAGGGATTTCAGATCTGTTGTCTGGGATCTGGTTACATTCGATGATCGTAGGTAGTGGTAGGCAGAATTGTCCATCTAAAGACTCGATCTGGTAGTCAGTAGCTTTCCTGCCTGCTGTTGTCACAGTACCTGCACACGTCTTTAAGGAGTAGGGAGTGCTTGGCCCTTTGATGTTGAATAGGTCAAAGAACGTTGATCTAGCCAAGGATCGATTACTTTGGTCATCTAAGATAGCATACAGTCTTACAGCTTGGTCTCTATGGCCCTTTGGGTATACTTTGACGAGGCATATTTTTGAACAGGACCTACTGTCTATTGTCCCTTTGCAGACCTCGGTGCATTGTGAAGTGATCTCTGGCGTAGCTGTATCTGTGCTCCTTTCCTCCCCGCCATGCTCACTGTCAGCTGGCGTGTTTTGTGTACTCCATGGAGCTGGGCCAGGGTGTAGAGCGGTGTTATGGTCTGTGGTGCCACATTCTGTGCATTTTACACTGACCTTGCAATCCTTGGCGAGATGAGCTGTGGACGAGCAGCACTTGTAGCAGATACCGTTTTCTTTTAGGAAGCTTCTGCGATCTGGCATAGATTTTCCTCTGAAGGCTCTGCATTTCAGGAGAGGATGAGGCTTCTGATGAAGTGGGCACTGCTTGTCAGGGTCCTGCACCTTTGTCTCTGATTGGGAGCAGCCAGCAGACCTGTAATTAGAACCTGGAGAAGAAACATAAGTCTTGTGTACTGCCACAGATGTTCTGCGTGGATTTGCAGGTGGTGATGGTGTGGCATATGGTATTGCAAAGTCAAAGCTGGGATCGTTTCTAATTCTCGCTTGTTGGTGTATGAAGTCTACAAAAACGGAGAAGGGAGGGAATGGAACGCTGTGTTTGTATTTGTACGTGGAACCATGTGTGAGCCACCTCTCCTGTAGATTGTAGGGCAACTTCTGGACTATAGGGTTAACACCTCTGGCTGTGTCGAGAAATGCAAGTCCCTGTAGGTCGTCCTCGTATTTGGCAACTTGGACTTCCTTTAGCAAGTCGCTTAGCTCTCTAAGTTTCTGGAGACCTTTGTTAGATATTTTAGGAAAGTCATCGATTCTTTTGAACAAGGCTCTTTCTATTACTTCTGCTGAGCCGTAACACTCATCCAGCCTTTTCCAGATCTCTTTGAGGCCAGTCTCAGGGCGGTTTATATTAATGTCTCTGATCCTTACTGCGTGTTTGACTGACTCTTCTCCCAGGTATTTGACTAACAGGTCTATCTCTTCCCTGTGTTGTAGCCCCAAGTCTCTAATGACATTTTGGAAGGAAGCTTTCCAAGATCTGTAACCTTCAGCTCGGTCAGTGAATTTCATGAGTCCCTTGGCAACCAGTTCACGTCGTGTGAAGAACTTGACAAATTCTGTCGTGAACCGGTTGTCAGCAGAGTATACTGGTGATGGGTCACCCTGATAGTGATGTGAGGTGCGTCCGTACCTGTTAGTGTCCTCAGGGTGGCGCCAGCCGGTGTCGTATTGCATCGGCCTGATGTACGGTGTGCAAGCAGGGTGATCCACGTTGGTTACCTGATGAGGGGCAAGGTAGTCATTAGCAGAGTTGTTTTGCCTCACATTTTCGAGTTTGTTTCTGTCCTGAGCCTCGTGACGACTCTCGCTCACTTCGCTGGAGGTGTCGTATTCTGGTTTTGGTACTGGTTCAGGGTTATAGTTTGGATCAGGAAGGTCATTAACATACTGAGATGTGCGTTGTGGTGAGTCTTGCAGTGGAAACTCCAGACTCGACGTACTGCTTTGGCTATGCAGCTTGGGATTTTGCGCGGCTTCTAGCGATTCTGCTTCGGCGAGGGCTGCGGCAGCTTCCCTTTTTGCTGCTAGGCTTTCTAAGGCGGCATCCACACGTGCCTTCTCTAACTGCGACCTTCTCTTTTGATCGGCTCTCTCTTCATCTATGCGTGCTTTTTCTAATTTAAGTTGCATCTCTTGGTCAGCAAAGCTCGCTCGTATTTTGGCAGCTTCAGCATTTGCACGGGCAATGGCGACAGCGCTGCTGATGGATGTTGTCTTTGAGGAGACGGAAGTAACAGATCTTGTCCTATGCGATTTGTGAGACATGGTGTCTTGGGAAAGTGCTTGGCTGTGCAGAGATTGCTGTAGCTGTATTTAGTCTCTGAGTAGCCGGTGACTTGAATCCCACTAGTTGGATGGCTGCCGTTTCACTGATGAATCCCACTAGTTGGATGATTGCCGTTTCACTGTTCTGTCCTCACTAGCTGAGGCAGGCTCATACGTAGCTATACAGTCAGCTAAACCGCTATACCGGGGTGCAATAAGGAGACTGTGGTTGAGTCTGTGCTTTATTAAACGTAGTGGTATATTGATGCGGTGAAACTGTGAACAATGATATACATAGAATCAGTGCATGGCATAGAACAGATACATAATACACATGATATACATTATGCATAACATTTAGAAAGCTAGTGACTAAACTGGGAGTACAACTGGTTAAACTAAGCTAATATAGAGCAGGAATATCTATATGAAGCATAAAGACATACCGGCAATGCAATCGCAAGGGGGATGAAGTGAAGCGTCTTTCCTTGAAGGCAAACTGAAGAAAGTGAAAGGAAAAATGGAGGGAAATGGAGGCTGAGCTACCATAATGTATTGCAAAGGAGGAGGAGAATCAGACATGGATAATACAAAAACAAGATTGAACTGCCAACATTACTCTGACCGCTAGAGGGAGCCAAAGCATCACAGATGAATAAAGGCATGACTATATCAATACTGTATACTGAGGAAACTGCAATTATGCAAGCAAATAATCAGGGTAACAATATTAGATGGCGGAGACAGAACACGTGACCTCCCCTCTTTCCCAATGCTATCCAGAACTGTAAGGATAGTCCTCAGGAACTATATGTGTCTGGAATTTCTGCTAAGCATGCTAATGGTATATATGCATTAAGTTGTAAGAGTACTGATGAAAGCTCACAATGCCAAACACATTGGCTGTCACTATAGCATCGGAAGAACATTTCAACACTGAAAAGCGACTCTAATTATTTTGCATGATTTTATCATAGTTATTTAATGTCCAAAGCAAGAGGGGAAGGTGAAACGGGTTATTGCTTACTCACTGGTTGGCCTCAAATATGCTGTGCATCATGCCCCATATACATTCTTCTGCTTCTTATCTCTGACAATCTCTACTAAATATCTGTCAGGCCATTGGTCCTCCTTCCTGGTTCCGTGTGATGTTGGAGAGGAGAGCTGTTGAGTTGCCTGTTGGAGCAGTTGCAGCTCTTACAATCTGTTCTTGCCCTGATTAACGCCAACTTCGCCAGGAGGCACATGCATCAGAAATTGCTCCAAAAAATATTGGCATTTGGACATTAAACTCCATTTGATTCTAATTTACCGTTTGCATCTCTATACAGGGATCTGAAGTATCTTAGCTTATACTAGACCTAGAAGACAGTTCTATATGTTTAACTAATACTTGTCAACTCTTAGAAGTGGTATTGTGGGACATTGTATAGTCCAACTTGTTAATGCTTAGATAAGGCTGCCATTGAGTTATGGTATATTAAAAAAACATTCAAATAGAAACATATTTTTATGGTATCCTGTTGGGTTAAAATAATGTTCCTGTTGTGCTATGGTCACTCATGATAAACTATACAGATGAAACAAAAGGGACATACAGCTGCTACTTTCTTAGTGAATATATTTCCCTTCCTGTTTTATCACAGGAACAAGTGTTTCTGATGCAGCTGTGTCGCAAGCCCTCTAAGCTCATCATAAAGCAAGTCAATAGCATGAAATCTCAGCAGCTATGGGAGCTTATATGCTTATACTGTATGTAACTGACTTGATTTATGATGAGCTTAGTTAACTGGAGATGCAGCAGAAATACGTGTTCCTGTGATAAAACAGGCAGGAAAATGTGTTACACCAAAAAGCAGCAGCTGTAAACCCGTTCTGTATACTCTCTCATCTTAAGTGACTTACCACAGTTTCTGACTAGGGATGGAAGCAAATGCACTGACCATGAGCTAGAGCAGCTTTGCATGGTTTGACACAATATATAAGACAATACATAGCAAGGGAATATTTATAAGATTATCTCAGCATAGGAAAAAGGGTTAACTATTTTGTTCGTGGGTTAACCCTTTTAAGACTGGCCATAGATATTAGATTGCTGTTGACTTGTCTCCTCTCCTGACCTCTCTGTAAACAAGCATGTGTTCTCTGCAGGAGAATTCTAGCCACTTCCTACTGAGAACACATGTATATGTATATGGAAGTTGGGGAGAGATAAGTGTCTACTGCAATCTCAGCAGGAAGACAGTAGAATGATGCGGCCAAGCATCAGGCCAATTCTTAACTCTACAATATTTGCAATTGGGGAGAGTTGGAAGGCCCCTAGATGCCTTGCTAGTTGGCCAATATACAGTACTGTGCAGGTGTGTAAAAAAAATGCTGCAAAGTAAAAATGCTTCTCCAAAAATAGAAGTGGTAATAGTTTTATCTTTGTTAGTTATCAAAATGTAAAGGGAATGAATAAAAGAGAAATCTAAATGAAAATAATATTTGGTGTGACTACACTTAGCCTTCATAACAGCATCAAAGCATCAATTCTTCTAGATATACTTGCACACAGGTTTTGAAGGAACTATGCATGCAGGGAGGTTGTTCTGATCTTTTCTGGATCTGGGGTCTTCCTATAATCCCAGGCAGACTTCATGATTGCAATCAATAAACATTGATTTGATTATATTTCTATTTTCTTCATTTTTTGCATTTTGTTAATTGGTAAAAGAAAACTATTAACACTTCTGTTATGGTTGGCGGAACGCACCAAATATATAGTTTATTAGATGGAATTGGTGCGTTCGCAACCCGGGATCCACCGTGCAGGAAAGTACCTGCTGCTAAGTAAGACGGACTATATGGCGGTACGGTACTATAAGTATACATACAAGGGTTAACTTCACCCTGAGTGAAGGAAGCGATCCTGTTGCGTCACAGGACCGCGGTACCGCACATAGAGCGCGAGCAATAAGTCAGCAAACACAACCCCAACTAGGATTGAAGTCCGATTAGACCACTGCTGGCACAACACCGCAACTGGGTGTGTAAGGAAACTATTGAAATAGTAAATAAGGCACGAGAGTGCGTGCGGTGCCGCACTGACGGACGCCACTAACCACCCAGGCTTGGGTAAGGAAAGCGCAGAGGAAGCGCACGGCGCCGTACTGGCGGGCACAGCAACTGGACGCTGAGATGTGTGTTACGTGCTGTTGGATAAGTCGGGCGCTAGATAGCAAACATACACCTTCCGCGAACAGACATTCAATAGGGAGGGTTATTTAAAGAGCGACTTTCACTCACAACACACACACATATATAAGCCAATACTAGCGCATGGCCGTGCGGTCATGCGCAGTTTATATAGTTGCAGCACAGGAAGCTGCTACTGAAGTTTTTGCCCTTTCAGGACCTTCCAGAAGGACCAATGGAAAGTGCTGCAGTACCTGAGCATGTTTTGCCCTTTCAGGACCTTCCAGAAGGACCAATGGAATGTACTGCAGCACCTGAGCATGTGACCGAACATGTGGCCCTCGACCTCCAATGGGAGACCCTGCCCTGGGCATGCTCAGTGTGAGTAAACAAGGACTTAGTCCCAGAGAGGCTCGCTCGCCGCAGATCAGTGCAGGGTACCATAGGAAAGCCAGAAAAGGCAGTAGTGACCCTATGCACCGAATCAGCCCCAGCGAGACGCTGGGAGTGATGTCTCCGCTGAGCAGAGCCCACTGCGGCCGATACCGAATGGGAGATCGCAGCAGACACGGATCGAGATTCCCCCTGTGCAGCAGAGGAAACTCGACTCCTAACAACTTCAACTTTGGAAAGCGTTCTTACTTTGCTGCTTTTTTTCCCCACACCTGCCTAAAATATAAGCGTAGTAATGTAGATTTCATGTGCTTGGCCTGCCTAAGGCATGTCAATAGGATGATATCAATGGGGGTCCACTACCTTGTATATTCTCAAATATTAAAAGAAAGATGATGCCAAATGCATTGCCCACTTCTCCGCAGCTATGGGAACCCATGAAATGAAGCAGTCATTTCAATTGTGTAGTATAATCAATGTACATGTTTGAAAATCAGCTTGTGACTTCTAACTTCTAATTGGATTGTTCCACCTGTGCTAAGGCCCATATGCACATTAGATTAAAGTGGAATGAACCCGCTGACATACTTAGAATGGCTTTTCCGAACATTTGTATGTAGGGAGATGTTTGGAAAGATAGTTGAACGCTCTTGGTCGATCATGTGTATGGACAGCTTTTGGATAGTCCCAATTCAAATACTTTGGCTCCACATGTTTATCTAAGGGTGCATTCAGACGTCCATATAAATCAGGTGGAAATCAGACCACAATGCATGGACTGGCCATCGGTTGTCCCCATCTGTGTGTTACAACATCAAAGAAATATATGAAGCTGTCATGTTAGGGTTGGGAGAGCCAACAGCCATTCTGTGCATTGTGGTTCGATCTCAGACAGATTTACTGTTTACGGACATCTCAGTGCACCTAAAGGCTATGGTCGGATGGCCGTAGATTCTCTCAACCAAGAGAATCAGGTCAATTATGCAAATGACACTCTGATCAAACTTTGATCAGAGTGTCAGCATTATAGGATCCAATTCTCTCATATGAGAGAATCGTAGAACACTGGGGAGAAGATGATATTCTCCATTCTGTGAGTATGCGAAAATGTCATCCGAGAGCAGTCCGATATTTTCCATGCACCCAAAGAGTAGATTGGGTGAGTGGCATCTGATCACAGCATGCTGCCATTTTTCCCACTGACAGATTCTATCAGTGAAAAAAATCAAGCATCAGTACTGAACCATTGAATAACATTGGCCAGAGTGCTGTCCAATAAAAAATTGGATATCATTCGTCTGATGTATACGCTCGTGTGAGTGAGCCCTAAAGGAGACAATCCAATTAACTCTTTGCAGCTCCTCTTATTTATTTAGCTATGCAGTGGACACAACTATGGAGTGGACACAACTTCACACTTTCCAAAACTTTCACACATTGCTGTGATCTATAGCGGTAGAGAATAAAATTAATTGCCGTAATTTATCCCAAAAGTTGTCTGAATGTAGACATGACTGATGACAGAATATTATAAATAATATATTATATTAAACTAACCCCATCAGGAACTAGAACTGTAGAGGTTACACACTATGATAGCTTGGAAAATTTGCCCTTTTACCTTACTGTGTACCATGCATTTGCAGCGCCCCAGAGATCTGGTCGTTGCAGTAACGTCGCTCTGCCACTAAGGGGAGTGATGGTACGTCTGATGGCACTAAAGGAGTTCTACTGACCAGGTATCACCAAGCACACACTACACTTCACACTCCGGCCACTAGGGGAAGCAAAAGGCTTATTTATTGGGCCACTTCTCACATTGGTAAAACTAGGGGTCGGACAGGAAGTTAGGCAGAACGAGACCTGGGAGAGCTCCAGGGAGGACCTGTCAGAACTGGGAAATCTGGCAGGTACATAGCGAAAGGACAGATTGTTACGGAACTGCGCCTGCACTACCTTGCGGCAGTATTCTAAGAAAGAGACAAGAAAGGAAGGATATTGTGGAACAGTGAGAAACGAGATCAGCACAAAGGAGATCCAGTAGGAGTCGTGCCCCGAGAACGGCAACATCTTACTGAGGCGCATAGCCGGTGGCCGGAGCACCGAAGAAGTAACAGTCTCCACGCATTACTTCAAACAGCGGCAGGACAGTTAATTACAGGTTGGCTGTCTACCATACAACACCTAAGAAGGACATAGGAGGCAATCGTGGGAGAGGGGCGACACTAGGGTTCCAGAATAACTCCAGGCCTACCTGTCATAAAGGTGCGTCCTAGCCATAACATACCTGGTGGACGGAGAAGAGAAAGATCTAGAACGAACGAGAACAGAAGTTGTGAGGACTATCCTGAATGCTCAGCAGGAAAGCACTACAACACACAGGCGCTAGTGGGTAGACACTGATTTCCACCTGAAAAGGGAACTCTGGATGTGCCTTCGGACCGGCCGGTCTCAGACAGCCCTGTTGAAAGTGCCCTGGATTGAGGATCCTGAAACCTTCAGTAAAAGGTAAAGAAACTGAACCCTGTGTCCTCGTTATTCCTCGCACTATGCACCATAATCCTTTATTGGACACCCCTTAGCAGGGTCACGGACCGGGTCCAGCCACCGTGACAACCCCAGAACTGAGACAGAAAGGACCGGTACCAAGTAACCTGTGGCCCTGTGTCTGGGGGCGATCCAACTTGGCGTCACGAACAGGATTGTACTTAAGCCTGAAGAATCAGGTCATGTGTGCCTTGGAACTGTGATTGAACTGTGACTCATTGCAAAGACTGTGTACCGCGATTTGCCGCCAAAAATCCGCCATTGCCGCGCCGTGTGGAGCGCGAAGGGAGGAGCCATAGCTTCGTGGGTGGAGCCGGCTGGAAAAGCGCGTGGAGCGGAAGACGCGGTGAGGCGCCAACCCCGGAAGGAGAACCCCGACCCCAACAGATTAGCAAGGGGGAGGAACGGCCATGTCGGACCCCGGAGGAGCGGAGGCGGCGGCCACAGCTGCGGACTCGGGAGCACTTCCGGATTCCGCGGTAAGCGCAGCCACAAACCCGGTATCACCGCTAGAGACCGCGGGGCTTACCGCTCCCACCAACCAGCCAGATAGTGCCGCCGCTACAGCAGCCATAATGCCCTTCTCTATGCCGTACCTACCAGGGGCCGCCTGTCTCCCGCGATACTTTGGAGAAGCTCATACGTTAACTGACTTTAAAGAAGGGATTTGTATCCTGCTCGAGTTTTATCCCTTGACGGAGCCTCAGAAGGTTCATATGATAATCGGCCAACTCTTTGGAGCGGCATTGAGGGAAGTAAAGTCCTGGCCCGCTGCGGACAAGAAAACTGCGCAACAATTATTTGCCAAGCTTAAAGCCACCTTTGACACCCGCACCGCTACGGAAATTAAACTGACGTTCTATGGGTGCAAGCAGCGGCCGCAGGATAGCTTACGGGACTATGCCCTTAATCTGCAGGAGGCGCTGCGAACCATCAAGCAAAGTGACCCAAACAGCATGCAAGATGAAGATAAACTCCTGAAAGAGCGGTTCATCGAAGGGCTCCTGTGCAGTAACCAAAGGACCCAGCTACACTTCCTGGCCATGCAGAATCCAGATCTGACTTTTGCGCAATTCAAAGATAAAGCTATCCAGGCGCTACCGGAGCGGCAGCCCAGCCATGCCACACTTCCCAGGCGGCAAGCCCTCACATACCACCAGGAGGTGGCACCGGACGCACCTGTCTCCGCCGAGGCCGATGCCCAGATCCTGGACGACGACTCCCCTGCAGGACTGCGCCTCCAGGTACAGGAACTGACCAGGAGCGTTGCTGCCCTAGCCCGGACCATCCAGTCCCTACAGGAGGCCCCCAAGGAGAAGATCCAGCTGGCTTCCAGACCGGAGGATGTCCCCTGGCAACGACCAAGGAGGGTTCCATCGACCAGAGGCAGAGACGACGATCGTTTTCATCAGGATGGACGACCTATCTGCCGCCGCTGCCATCAGGTGGGACATCTTGCAAGGTACTGTCAGTTAAACGAGCAACCCCTGGGGCCAAGGGCCAACCCCCAGGAGTAGAACGCCCAGGCCCGAAAAATTGGAGAGACAAATACGTCGGGGGGCGTCCTGTTCTCCCCATCGTGATCGACGGTATCCCCATGAACGCTTTGCTGGACACTGGTTCCCAGGTGACAACTATGCCCTACATTCTTTATAGGCGTTATTGGGAGGACACTAACATCACCCGTGCCCCTGATGAGGATTTCACCATAATAGCTAGCAATGGTCAGCCACTGCCGCAAGTGGGATATAAAGAGGTCACTATTAAGGTGGGGCGGGTAGAATTGGAGGCCCAAGGAATTGTCATTGTTGATATTGACCGGCGTGAACGTAACCCCATGATGACCATCGGTACTAATGTCATAGAAAATTATCTTGCAGAAGTTATTGTTTTGTTGCAGCAAGTAGCAGAGACAGCTGGTCACAGTGAACAACGTGCCTTACAGAAAGAAATCAGAGCCCTAATGCGGAAACAGCAAGTGGATCTGACTGGTGGTGAAATTGGCCGGGTCACAGTGAGTGATTCGAACCCCATTGCAATACCCCCCAGGAATGAAATGTTAATATGGTGTCGGGCAGCCATAGGTCTCGGGGGTAAAGACTATCAGGCCCTGGTAGAACCTGTGTATTCGGAGAATAGGCCTACCCTCCTGACAGCCAGAGGGGTGGTTGATGTCCGCAAGGGGAGGGTGCCGGTACGTGTTCTTAACTGCGGGGAGGAGGAAGTCCACCTAGCTAAATATGTCACACTTGCCCAGCTGTTTATTGTTAATAATAGTGTAATACAGGCACCCGGGCCCTTGGCTCCGTCCAAGTCGGCGGAGGACAACGGCTCCGCAGAGCAATCAAAAGATTGGTGCCAAGAATTACATGTGGGCACTGATGCTACTCCATCTCACCAGATACAGGGGGCCTACAGAGTGGTTCACGAGTATGAGCGGGTATTCAGCAAACACCCCCTTGATTTTGGGCGGGTAAAAGGGATTCAACATCACATCCCCACAGGAGATCACCCGCCCGTAAAAGAAAGATACCGTCCTGTACCCCCAGCTCATTATCAGTGTGCCAAGGACATGTTGCGAGAGATGAAGGAGGCTGGGGTAGTGAGAGACAGCTGTAGCCCCTGGGCAGCTCCATTAGTCCTCGTTAGAAAGAAAGATGGCACCATGAGGATGTGTGTGGATTATAGGCAATTAAACCGCATTACACATAAGGACGCATACCCCCTGCCTAGGATAGAGGAGTCCTTGGCTGCGTTAAAGTCTGCTAATTACTTCTCTACTTTAGATCTCACCAGTGGGTATTGGCAGGTTCCCGTGGCAGAGGCGGACAGAGAAAAGACAGCCTTCACGACGCCGATGGGTCTCTGCGAGTTCAACTACATGCCCTTCGGATTGTGCAACGCCCCGGGGACGTTCCAGAGGATGATGGAGTGCTGTTTGGGACACAAGAACTTTGAGACCGTGCTGCTGTGTCTGGACGATGTCATTGTCTTCTCTAAGACCTATGAAGACCATCTGAAGCACCTGGCCGAGGTCTTTAAAGCACTGTCCAACTTTGGCCTAAAGGTGAAACCGTCCAAGTGCCATCTGCTCAAACCCAAAGTACAGTACCTGGGCCATGTGGTGAGTGCCGAAGGAGTGGCCCCAGACCCCGACAAGGTCACGGTGATCAGGGACTGGCCGCAGCCCAGTAACATTCATGAGGTCCGGCAGTTCCTCGGGTTGGTGGGTTACTACCGGAGGTTTATCAAGGACTTCACCAAGAAGGCCGCACCGTTGCAAGACCTGTTGGTGGGCCAGCCCAAGAAACCCAAGGGTAAGACTACCCCATTGGATTGGAACGACGGACTGTCAGGATCGTTCACTTGCTTAAAATCGGCATTAACGGGAGAGGAAGTACTAGCCTACCCGGAATACGACCAACCGTTTGTATTGTACACGGACGCCAGCAACGTGGGGCTGGGAGCGGTGCTGTCCCAAGTCCAGAAGGGCAAGGAACGAGTAATCGCTTATGCTAGCAGGAAGTTTCGCCCCACTGAAAGGAACCCAGACAACTACAGTTCCTTTAAGCTGGAGTTCCTCGCAGTCGTTTGGGCCGTGACAGAGAGGTTCAAGCACTACCTGGCCTCAGCGAAATTCACCGTCTTCACGGATAATAATCCACTTACGCACTTGGACACCGCGAAACTCGGCGCCTTGGAGCAACGGTGGATGGCCCGGTTGTCCAATTATGACTTCACCATCAAGTACCGGGCGGGGCACAAGAATGCGAATGCCAATGCACTGTCCCGAATGCCTCACTTACCCGAAACGGAGGAAGACCCAGAAGCATTTGAAGAGGTGGAGCTGCCTGCTTTCCATCATCCCAAGGCAAGTCAGTGTTCCCATCAGGTGGAGAACAGGCGCAGAAACAAACAGGGTGCCTCGTTGAATCCCCTGCCCCACCACGGGTGGACAGAGAACCAGGATGGTGACCCTGCGGTCCGTCGGGTGAAGGAGCTCCTGACGCAGGCAGGTTTGCATCCTGGCCCGGATGATCCACCGGAGACATTACAGTTGTGGAAGGAGAGGGGCAAACTGTTTCTTCACGATGGCAAGCTGTGCCGAAGGAACATCAGCCCTCGCACCCATGAATTAGTGTGGCAGATTGTGGTCCCCAGACAAGATGTGCCCATGGTCCTGGGAGCGTACCACGATGGGGCAGGACACTTCGGATGGAGGAAGCTGGAGAGACTACTCCGTGGGAGGTTCTAATGGGTCAGCATGATGAAGGCCATCGAGAAGTGGTGTCGAGAGTGTGGCCCCTGTAGCCTACGCCGGAAGGATCGTGACAGCCAACGGGCTCCCTTGCAGCCCATCATCACCAAACGGCCACTCGAGTTGGTCGCGCTGGATCACATAAAGCTAACACCTAGCCGGTCAGGGTATATCTACGCTCTCACCATCGTGGACCACTATTCCCGATTCCTGGTAGTCCACAGTTAACAGTACTTAGCTGAGCGGGCACCATCCAATTATAATAAGCAAAGGGGATCACCAGCTGCATACCATATATACATAGCGTCGATACGCGTGGGTCTTAGCACTCACACAGCCCAGCAGACTCCATGCAGATTCCATGTGTGTGATATATCCTAACTATAGGCTAAATCCTTTCTGAGAGGCTAGGTGAGATCCTTTTTGCTACGGAGGACTTTATCTAGAGGAATACATACTATCTTTCTCCTCCTGTGTCAGCATGTGTTGCTGCTTATGTGGAATGTACCTATGTGCTCTTATCTGTTAGAGTGTGTTTATCTCTGTCATTAGGACCTGTTCATACTAGGTTTATTTGTATCATCTTTGACTGCAATGAAGGATCTACCTATGCTTATGTATTCTGCTATATAGTGGCTGTTTAGTGTTATGCTGTTTTTGATGGTATTTTACTTGACATTCATGTGGACCCATTACCCCAAGTTTTGACATGGGTTTTAAGTGTTTTTAATGTTTTGTGTTTTTGTTCCCAAATAAAGTTGATTTTTATATCCATATACTTATTGTGGTGATCCCAATTTTTCTGCATACACCTTTCTTCGTTGTGTTACACAATTCCTGGTAGTCGTTCCAGTCAAAGATCTGACAGCTAGGACGGCTGCCAAAACCTTCCAGCAGTACTTCTGTCGACCCCATGGGTACCCAGAGAAGGTGTTGACCGATCAAGAGCCGGCATTTGAGGCGGAGGTGTTCCAGGAGTTCTGCAATTTGTATGGGTGTAAGAAGATCAGAACCACGCCGTACCATCCACAGACCAACGGGATGTGTGAGAAGATGAACCAAGTGGTGATCGACTTACTGAAAACCTTACCTGTAGAGGAGCGGAACTTGTGGCCTACAAAGTTACCAGACTTGGTGGACATGTACAACCACATCCCGGTGAATTCCACCAACTGCACCCCAGCGTACCTGATACGAGGAAGGTCTAGCAAGTTACCCGTCGATCTGGACATGGGGGTTCTGACCCCCGAAGATATATCACCAGATGCAGATTGGGATACCGAGAGGCAGCAGAGGTACCGTAAAGTACAGGAATATGTGGAAAAGAGTCTCGCTCAGGCCAGACAGAAGCAAGAGAGGGACTACAACCAGCATGCTCCCGCGGCTCCATTGGCACCTGGTGAGCAAGTACTCAAAAGAAAGAGGAGACTACACAAGCTTGATGATCAATGGGAAGCGGAACTGTATACCATTCTCCCCTCCGACTTCGACAATACAAAGGTCTGTCTCATCAATAAGGACGGAGGAGAGACCTCAGCGGCCATATCCAGCGACCACCTGAAAATATGCCCGGATAAGCTGAAAGATGGGGAAACAGGTCCCAGGATCTCTCTGCCCGTGGAAGAAGAGAAGATGATACACACTTTTCTTGGCGATTTTCCCCAGTCCTGGACTCAAATAAATCAGGCCATTGTGGTACCTGTCCTAACATTCCGTCAACCGAGACCGCCAGAACTAAATGTGGTGCCAGGGCAGCTGGACCCGCCAGCGCAGCCGACCCCACCAGAATATGCGATGCCAACGGTCGAACCAGCGGGTCCCCCCTCTGTCATCGGTGAATCTGCCATGCCCACCACTAGTAGCGGTAGCTCTGAGGACGCAAGTATGCCAGTGCTGCCCAGAATCGCTAGAAGTGTAGCTAGAAGACAGTGCACTACACTAGCGATAGCAAGCGTAGCGGGTCCTGTCAGGCCAGTAGCAACCCCTGTGCTGCGGAGGTCCACGCGTAGCACCAAGAATCAGACTCCACGTCGTTATAGACCTTGGCGATATTAACGATAGTTGTTATTTGGTTGAAAATGCTTGTGTAAATATTTGTGTTATAGGTTAAAAATTGGCAATGGTGTGATGGACAGTGAATCACTCCAAAACTTTTACAAGGGCCCCTTTGTTTACCCGGGGTCCCTGCTATTCTATGGTTACACCTACAGAACTGGGAGTCATGGACTGTGCATGACCAATCTTTTGCAACGTTCAAGCGTCCTTACTTTCCATAACGGAAAGCACTGTTATGTTTATTTGTTCATAGTATATATATAAGAATTTTTGTGTGTTTTCTATTGACATGTATTGTTGTTCTTCTTTTCCCAGTCCGGGAGTACTGGATTTAACCGGGGGGGAGGGAGTGCAGCGCCCCAGAGATCTGGTCGTTGCAGTAACGTCGCTCTGCCACTAAGGGGAGTGATGGTACATCTGATGGCACTAAAGGAGTTCTACTGACCAGGTATCACCAAGCACACACTACACTTCACACTCCGGCCACTAGGGGGAGCAAAAGGCTTATTTATTGGGCCACTTCTCACATTGGTAAAACTAGGGGTCGGACAGAAAGTTAGGCAGAACGAGACCTGGGAGAGCTCCAGGGAGGACCTGTCAGAACTGGGAAATCTGGCAGGTACCTAGCGAAAGGACAGATTGTTACGGAACCACACCTGCACTACCTTGCGGCGGTATTCTAAGAAAGAGACAAGAAAGGAAGGATATTGTGGAACAGTGAGAAACGAGATCAGCACAAAGGAGATCCAGTAGGAGTCGTGCCCCGAGAACGGCAACATCTTACTGAGGCGCATAGCCGGTGGCCGGAGCACCGAAGAAGTAACAGTCTCCACGCATTACTTCAAACAGCGGCAGGACAGTTAATTACAGGTTGGCTGTCTACCATACAACACCTAAGAAGGACATAGGAGGCAATCGTGGGAGGGGGCGACACAAGGGTTCCAGAATAACTCCAGGCCTACCTGTCATAAAGGTGCGTCCTAGCCATAACATACCTGGTGGACGGAGAAGAGAAAGATCTAGAACGAACGAGAACAGAAGTTGTGAGGACTATCCTGAATGCTCAGCAGGGAAGCACTACAACACACAGGCGCTAGTGGGTAGACACTGATTTCCACCTGAAAAGGGAACTCTGGATGTGCCTTCGGACCGGCCGGTCTCAGACAGCCCTGTTGAAAGTGCCCTGGATTGAGGATCCAGAAACCTTCAGTAAAAGGTAAAGAAACTGAACCCTGTGTCCTCGTTATTCCTCGCACTACGCACCATCATCCTTTATTGGACGCCCCTTAGCAGGGTCACGGACCGGGTCCAGCCACCGTGACAACCCCAGAACTGAGACAGAAAGGACCGGTACCAAGTAACCTGTGACCCTGTGTCTGGGGGCGATCCACATTGGGCATGGCGTAATGCAAACATTAGAAGCTGAGGCTCCATCCTGTCAGGAATCTGCTTACAGGGGTGACATTTCGTGGCTATACGCATGGCAGTGAAATATTGTTCAAAAGTTGCACACAAGGCGTTACAGGTTGTAACATGAAAACCAATTCTGTTTCCCTCATGTGGTTTGTACAGGATGACGCTTGTTGGGCCTCATTCCTGACTTACAGTAAAACTATTTGTTGCCCGTAGCAACCCATCAAATCTCAGCTTTCATTTTACCAAAGCAATGTAAGAAATGAATGGAATCGATCATATCCTTCATCCCACTCGAATGGTTGTCTGTGGAGGGCAGTTGTGTTGTGTGTGAGTGTGTACCACATGCCATATTGTGGTAGTAGAGTCCAAAGGCGTATCTGGGTGGGGCCCCGGGCACACGCGGCAGAGGGGTGCAGTCGGGCTGCCTGATGCGGAGGAGTCGGAGGTGTCTTCCAAGCAGGTGATTTGTCGCCTCCCCAGACTAGGAGTCGTCCATTTTCTGAGTGAGCTGTCATGCTGACAGACAGCTCAGAGAAGGTGCAGTGCATCAGATCCCAGTGATCAATTGTACTTGCATCTTTCAGTCATGTGATCACGCTGCTGACATCACTTGCTGGAGCTGCAGAGGCGCAAATTGGTAGCGAGAGCTCTGGTTGAGCTGAAGGCACAGAAGATTTAGTATAATGGGGGGAGAGAGAATAAAATTTGAAGACACAGTTTGGGGAGCAATAGATTGACAGGTACAGACACAATATGGAGAGTGGGAGAAATTTGAAGACACAATATGAGGAGCAAGGTGGGAAATGGGGGTATGTATGCGGAAACAGTATAGGGGGTATTTATGAGGAAACAGTATTGGGGGATGTGTACAGACACAGTATGGTGAGTGGGGGTATGATTGCGGACATAGTATGAGGAGGGGAATGTATAAGGAAACAATATGAGAGAGGATGGGTGCAGACACACTATGGTGAGAGGGGGATTGGTGTGGACACAGAATGGGAAGGATGGGTGTTGATGCAATATGGGGAACAAATAGGTGAATGTATGCAGACACAGTATGGGGAGCTAGGGAGGGGATGGGTGCAGTCACACTATGAGGAGCATGGGAGGGGATGGGTGCAGGCAAAGTATGGTGAAGGGAGATGGGTGCGGACATAGTAAAAGTAGCGAGGGGGGAATGTATGTGGACAGAGTATGAGGAGAGAAGGGAAGAATTTATGCAGACACAGTACACCATAAGAGGACAGTGTGTGGGTCTTATTTTGTGCAGGAAATATAGTGTGGGGCAATTATTTTTCAGGGGCTCACCGTTGGACAGATATTTTATTATGTTGCATTATAATAACACTGCTATTATTAATTGTATTGTGTGGTGGTGTGCTTCAGAAGACCGTAGATGGACATTTGCAGAGATGAACTGTGGCTGTGAAAAGTCATCATGGAGTCTGAACAAGATGAAGAAGAAAAGAAAGAGAACTACTGCAATCAGAGAAAGCATCATCCATAAGGTACCTGTATGAATTTTTTTTGTGATGGTATGTTTCAACAGACTTCTGAGTTCTCACAGTGCGCACTACATGCTGTCAGGATTCTCTCGTGCCGGTGATTTGCATACATGCTGTAATGTTCCGATTAGACATACATGGAAACACTCAAAATGAATTAAGCAAGGCTGGATATGTCACGTCGGAATGCGGCGAAAATTATACAAATCGCATACTTGTGCTCACATGACCGTCCACTCTTGCCACCGGCAAGTGAAAATACTAAAAGTGTGGAATGCATGCGTTGTGAGAATTCAGAAGCCTGCAGTCAGCTAGAATGACTGCAGACTTTCCTCTCAAGCCTGGAGAACCCCTTCATTATAAAATAAAGCCATGTAGCATGCCAATCCTAACAGCGTGTAATATACTCACTGTCAGAATTCAGCTTTGCTTGCTGGTTCCATCAGTCCTCGCATTGTAAGCAGGTTGTGGGATGCAGTGACAAACAGGAGGCAGAGCAAGGGTTAACAAGTTGTAACAATTTAATAAAACAAGGTATACAGTCCTCGCAGGGAGGTTTATGGTTAAAGGAAGGATAATAGGGGTAGCAACTGTAAAACAATAGCAGTCCAATGAAAGAACCTATCGTGTCTTGTATGGTCCTCTGTAGCAGATGATCCAGTAGGTGGGTTGTAGAACTAGCAGCAGCTGGGTGATATCCTCAGATGGGGTCCTTTAAGTGATGGTCTGTCTTCTGGCGGCAGCGGTCAGTCTCCGGTACCTACCGCTGAGACCCTAGTCCATAAGCACGTGCGGCTGAAACAAACAAGACCTGTGGTACTCTCACAGTCAAACATAAACAGGCAGGAAACCAGTGGCAATTAAACCTATAATGCTCCAGTCCAATATTATGGACAAACTAGATGGTAGCCCGATTCTAACGCATCGGGTATTCTAGAACAGGGGTCCCCAACTCCAGTCCTCAAGGCCCACCAACATGTCATGTTTTCAGGATTTCCTTAGTCTTGCCCAGGTAATAATTGCATCACCTGTGCAATGCAAAGGAAATCCTGAAAACATGACCTGTTGGTGGGCCTTGAGGACTGGAGTTGGGGACCCCTGTTCTAGAATATGTATGTAGTTTATTTATGAAGATTTTAGAATAATACATTGGATACACAGGATTCGGCTGGCCAAACCAAATTCTTGCCCCGGGTGCCAAAAAGCCTAGATACACCTCTGGTGAAGGCTGATGTTCATACAGGATCAATTAAAGAGTAACATGACTGTATTGCTGACCAATTCCCACACCTTCCTGTGCCAGTAAAAATAAAAACGCAGTAGTTTGTTGTGGAAGTGATATACCACAGAATCAGTGGTCAATGGCAAAAAAAACAACAACCACGTATTCGGACACCTGTCATTGTTGCAGACATCCAGAAGATTCTGGATGATTCCGTCAAGACAGTTTCTACCTGTTTGGATGGAGTGTGAAAGCTGCAGCCGATTAGCAGCAGGAGATTGTCTGCAGCAGTCCTGTGACATTCCCCCTTTCCGAAGTTGATGTATAGAGCCGTTTGGAGGATAAAGTAGAGATTGTGGAAGGTGGAGACATAGAGTATGGTTTGTTGTTTTTTTCTTACTCTGACATAGGCCTCAGTGGAGAACCCCTTTAAAAACACAATCAAGAAAATGCAAAGAGAAAAGTTACATAAAAGGCGACAGAGTTTTTTGACCAAGCCTGCAGATAAAAATGTTTGTGAATCTTCTATAATGTTTGTGGACAAGTACAGGCTGTAGCTGCAGGTATACTGAGCAGTGCACTAATTACAGGAGAGTGTGGTAGGTGCTCATTAGTGATAGTGATACATATACTGCTGGGGGGATTAGTGCTGGGAGACTGGCTGGTGGCATTAGGGTAGTGTAACAATTAGCCCGAAGAGGTGCTGCACTAACACATTCCAGCAGATCGCCCCCGCTCTCCCTCCCTAGTGACCCGTCAGATCTCAAGGCCTCACCCGCCTGGTCCCAGAGCTAAGTGCTGCTGCTGAGTCCCACTTTCCATCTGGGCGGGGGAGATGGAGGCCAGGTGGCTGCGATTGGGAGCTGTCTGTCACTGACTTCTGTAATGGGATGGGGGTTGGGGGTGCAGCTGTGAGACCCCCACATACAATAGCTCTGGACAGCTGTGAGGGGCAGCTAAGATTCTTCTCATACCGGCCAGCTGGCTCCTGTGACAGCTCAACAACACCTGGGGACAGCCAGTAAGGGCCCCTTAGGCCCAGAGGGTGACACCAGCTCACTTCAGGGATTAACATTCAGCAGACCAATAATATCACTTAACATGTCCTGGCCCGAGAGTCCAGAAATGACGCGAAGAGCAAACTAGAGGCCTCCTGACTGTCACAGACCTGCTCAGAAGTACCTCTCCATTCATTACAGGTAAAATAGTGTCTATGGTCTGTAAAACAATCAGACAGACGTAAGAAATGACCCAAACAGTCAGAGACCCCGCTGTCACTGGTAATATTGGGTAAGTGGAAGGTGGAAGACGATTGAGCCTGTCAGACCGGCACATCCATGGCCTCGTACAGATAGATTAATACAAGCAGCATTTATCAATCAATCAATTAAATAATTGTTCTCATAATCTAAATTCCCTATCACCAAGTCTTCGGATGGGGAGGAAACCCACAGCAACACAGGTAGAACATACAAACTCCTTGCAGATGTTGTCCTTGGTGGGATTTGAACCCAGGATCCCAGCGCTGCAAAGCAACAGTCCTAACCACTGAGCCACCATGCTGTCCATATAAATTATTATCATATTGCCCTTAGAACTATCATGGAATTCTTCAAGCAGCAGGTGGGAACTACTGCAAGGAACGATTCCAGCTATGGTGTACTTGAAGCAACCCCTCTGGGGCGCATCTTTATAAATGAATACTATGTTATAAAGAAATGATGTATATATCAGCATTAACCATAAAGCATGAGTGTAGATACGCATTGAAGAAGACGTATGGCACTCCAAATGATCGGGTGCACAGCTAGGGCACTAATACTTAATCCAATAAAGAAGACCCTGGCACTCCAGGGTAATGTATTAGTGAAAATAGGTATTTTAAGGCCAAGTTCACACATTGAGCATTTGGTGAGTTTTTTACCTCAGCATTTGTAAGATAAAACCAGGAGAGGGTGATAAATACAGAAATGGTGATGTGTTACTGTCCAAATACTGAACGTAGGCATATAGGGAGAAATAATCGAACTGAGGTCAAAGCATATTTTGGAACTAAAACACAAATTTTATTGAAACAAAATGGTAAAAGCTGGCACTGAAAGTAAGAGAGTGCCTGCACTCATGTATGACATAATGAGGTACAAAGGTTGTAAATAGACATAACAACCAGATGGAAACTAACAAAATATGAAAAATATATGAAATAATATGAAAAATATATATATGAAGATACATATATACTGTATATATATATATATATATATATATATATATATATATATATATATATATATATATATATATATATATATATATATATATATACTGTATATAGTTAAGGTAACCAGCCAATAGTAATTATAATCATAGTAATCAGTAGTGTAGTGCAAGGAGATGCACTTTATATATATATTATATATGCAAGTTAATATATCACATCAACAGAAATGTCTGATGGACCAATGACTGCCATGTAAATGGAGGTACAGTGTGAAAAAGGGAGGGGGGAGGGAGCTGTGTGTGGGTGCCCAGCCCACAGATAATGGGAAAGACCAGTGGAAAACTTGTATAGGGACTGGGTTGGAGTATGGAGTATCTGTAGAAGTGGCATAGTTTAGGCACATAAATAGGCAGACACATATAGCAGCTGATTGTATGAGGGTGGTTTCCTGAAAGGTGGTAGAATGAATACAAGAACTCGCCCCAATGCGCGTTTCGGATCAAGTCCTTCGCCAAATACTGAACATGTGCACATGGACTAATAGATGGGCAATCCAAATATACACGTGACATGTCAGTCAATCAGGCATATCTTCGGTGATAAGCAGGCAAGTAAATTTTAGCAGTTTTCCTAGTAGCGCAGAGAGCCTGAATGTATATAATCTCAGATGTAATACTTATCATTTTTGGATAGCAGCAGCCACGTAGAAAGTGAATAATCTCCTGTATTTTTTTTTTCAAATTGATCTTCCTTTTATATGGATCGCCCGCAGACACAGGGCCGCGCGTTCTTGGTACCGGGCCTCTCTGGTTCGGTTCTGAGGCTGTCACGGTGGCTAGACCCGGTCCGCGACCCTGCTAAGGGGCGTCCAATAAAGGTGGTACAGTATGTCAGAGGTTCGTGACGCCACCTGTGGTGTTCGGTCAGGGTGACCGACGCTGCTGTGGGGTCCGCTGGGGCGATGGAGTAGCAGCTGGATGGTATACCTTCCCACAGGTGAAGTATGTCCCCAGGGCTTCCCAGTAAGGTGGATGGTGATGGTGTGAGGTGCAGGCAATAACGAGGACACAAGGTTGCAGTCTCTTTACCTCTTTACTGAAGACTTCAGGATCCTCAATCCAGAGCACGTTTAACAGGGCTGTCTGAGACCGGCCGGTCCGATGGGCACATCCAGAGTTTCCCTCGCAGATGGAAATCGTTGCCCATGTAGTCCTACCCTGCTGAGCATTCGGAATAGTCCTCACAACTGCTGTTCTCGTTCGTTTGTTCTCTACAGCTCTATCTCTCTTTAGTTCCAGATGTTACTAGTTTCTAGTCCCCCAGTATGTTTTGGCTAGGATGCCCCCGTATGACGGGAAGGCCGGGAGGTGTTCCGGGACCCTAGAGACGCCCCTCTCCCACTGTTGCCCCCTATGTCTTCTTAGGAAATTTAAGGTAGACAGCCAACCTATAATTAACTGTCCTGCGGAGTTTGAAGTAAGGCCTGAAGTCAGTTACTCCTGTGGTGTTCCGGCCACCGGCTACGCGCCTCAGTAGGATGCTGCCTCGGTCTCACGGCACGACTCCTACTGGTTCTCCTTTTTGCTTGATCTCGTTTACACTGTTCCACAATATCCTTCCTTTCTTGTCTCTTTCTTAGGATACCGCCGCAAGGTAGTGCAGGCGCGGTTCTGTAACATTCTGTTCTGTTCGCTAGGCACCTGCCAGGTTCCCACGCCTGACAGGGACCCCCCTGTGCCTTCTCCCTGCAACACCCCCTGCCACGGGATGTTGCCTGATTCCAACCCAGTCAGCTTCTGACTAACTTCCTCCCCAACCCCTAGTTTTACCAGTGTGAGGAGGGGCCCAATAAATAAAGCCTTTTGCTCCCTCTAGTGGCCGTAGTGTGAAGTGTAATGTGTGCTGGTGATACCTGGTCAGGAGAATTTCTTCAGTGCCATCAGACGTACCATCACTCCCCTTAGTGGCAGAGTGTCATACTGCAACGACCAGATCTCTGGGGCGCTGCATATACATG
The DNA here is from genome assembly GCF_032444005.1 of Ranitomeya imitator. NCBI lineage: Eukaryota > Metazoa > Chordata > Amphibia > Anura > Dendrobatidae > Ranitomeya > Ranitomeya imitator. The sequence continues at coordinate 575,650,315 of NC_091286.1, read as the reverse complement.
CCTTCATTATGTTCTATAGTATATATTGTAGCTATATTAACATAGTAACATAGTAAGGCCGAAAAAAGACATTTGTCCATCCAGTTCAGCCTATATTCCATCATAATAAATCCCCAGATCTACGTCCTTCTACAGAACCTAATAATTGTATGATACAATATTGTTCTGCTCCAGGAAGACATCCAGGCCTCTCTTGAACCCCTCGACTGAGTTTGCCATCACCACCTCCTCAGGCAAGCAATTCCAGATTCTCACTGCCCTAACAGTAAAGAATCCTCTTCTATGTTGGTGGAAAAACCTTCTCTCCTCCAGACGCAAAGAATGCCCCCTTGTGCCCGTCACCTTCCTTGGTATAAACAGATCCTCAGCGAGATATTTGTATTGTCCCCTTATATACTTATACATGGTTATTAGATCGCCCCTCAGTCGTCTTTTCTCTAGACTAAATAATCCTAATTTCGCTAATCTAACTGGGTATTGTAGTTCTCCCATCCCCTTTATTAATTTTGTTGCCCTCCTTTGTACTCTCTCTAGTTCCATTATATCCTTCCTGAGCACCGGTGCCCAAAACTGGACACAGTACTCCATGTGCGGTCTAACTAGGGATTTATACAGAGGCAGTATAATGCTCTCATCATGTGTATCCAGACCTTTTTTAATGCACCCCATGATCCTGTTTGCCTTGGCAGCTGCTGCCTGGCACTGGCTGCTCCAGGTAAGTTTATCATTAACTAGGATCCCCAAGTCCTTCTCCCTGTCAGATTTACCCAGTGGTTTCCCATTCAGTGTGTAATGGTGATATTGATTCCTTCTTCCCATGTGTATAACCTTACATTTATCATTGTTAAACCTCATCTGCCACCTTTCAGCCCAAGTTTCCAACTTATCCAGATCCATCTGTAGCAGAATACTATCTTTTCTTGTATTAACTGCTTTACATAGTTTTGTATCATCTGCAAATATCGATATTTTACTGTGTAAACCTTCTACCAGATCATTAATGAATATGTTGAAGAGAACAGGTCCCAATACTGACCCCTGCGGTACCCCACTGGTCACAGCGACCCAGTTAGAGACTATACCATTTATAACCACCCTCTGCTTTCTATCACTAAGCCAGTTACTAACCCATTTACACACATTTTCCCCCAGACCAAGCATTCTCATTTTGTGTACCAACCTCTTGTGCGGCACGGTATCAAACGCTTTGGAAAAATCGAGATATACCACGTCCAATGACTCACCGTGGTCCAGCCTATAGCTTACCTCTTCATAAAAACTGATTAGATTGGTTTGACAAGAGCGATTTCTCATAAACCCATGCTGATATGGAGTTAAACAGTTATTCTCATTGAGATAATCCAGAATAACATCCCTCAGAAACCCTTCAAATATTTTACCAACAATAGAGGTTAGACTTACTGGCCTATAATTTCCAGGTTTGCTTTTAGAGCCCTTTTTGAATATTGGCACCACATTTGCTATGCGCCAGTCCTGCGGAACAGACCCTGTCGCTATAGAGTCCCTAAAAATAAGAAATAATGGTTTATCTATTACATTACTTAGTTCTCTTAGTACTCGTGGGTGTATGCCATCCGGACCCGGAGATTTATCTATTTTAATCTTGGTGACCCTTAATATAGGGTTTTCATTGTTTCTTGGGATTTCACCTAGCATTTCATTTTCCACCGTGAATACCGTGGAGAAGAAGGTGTTTAATATTAAAGGGTATTTGTCAACAGATTTCATATTTCAAACTATATGCATTAATATATATGTTAGACCTGTTGTGACTGATGTACTTGCTATGAAAATTATCAGATTGACTGTAAAATCAATTTTGAAATTTTTTCTTTATTATGTTAAAAATTATTGTATTATTATTTCAGTTCTGCTCATTTTAACAAGAGGAATATACAGTCTTTCCAGCATAGATTTTCAGTCAGTGCATCAGCCTTTTCAGATCCTAGGGATCTAATTAACTTTTATGCAGTTTGCATTGTGAAAACTAGTAAAAATCTGCTGATTCTTGACGATAGTCCTTAAAATAGCTATAAATATGTATCTTTAAGCATAAACCTTTTAATGATGATGACTTAAAGGGAATCTGACAACAGGTTTTTGCTATGTAATCTGAAGACAGCAGGAGATAGGCTGAAACACAGAATTCAAGGATGTGTCACTTGTCAAAGTATGTGCTGTTGTTTATTAACTGTGAAGGATTTATCACAAAGAGATTAACATTGCCGGACTAGTCCAGCAACTAAGCGAGTTGCTGTCTATGGACTTTGTACACAAAGAGCCTGGTGTAGGCGGGGATAGATTTCTCAGCTCTGCTTCATTCTCAATCTAAAAGCTGTGATTGTGTGAGAACGACTGTTAATGAATCCTGCTTTGAGCAAGGGGTTGGACCAGATGACCCAAGAGGTCCCTTCCAACTCTACCATTCTATGATTCTATGATTCTATGACTGCACCCAGTCATCTAATTGATACATCATTGGATTCAGCTTCGCTTTGCCTACATCATGCTGAAGTTGTATAGGATTAGAAAACATGACTGCCCTCTTTCAGACATATGTGACATGCAGAAATAGTGCTAACTGCTGTTGCTTCAAAAGCATCCAGCAACTAGAGGGGTTAACACAGTCACAGGAGTCAGGGTGTGGTAAGCAGAGCCCCAGGGGGGGGATTCTTGACTGTTCTGGCAGCAGCCAAAAGGATGAGTGGTGAGTTTCTGTGATTTGTCTCACAAAAGTTCAGGCACCTGAACCATAGGGACACAGGATTTCATTACAGAGTGGAGCTGGGTTAGTTGAGAAAGTCTATCAGGAGCAGGAAGATAAGGATTGGAAGAAATTGTATCACAGAAATCATCTCCCTCTGCAAACCCTCCCCCCTATTCCATTATTCCATTACACTGTGCTAAAAGGAATGCTGTGTACAACTGTGCTTTTTTAAAGAGTCTTGATCTGGGTTGAAATGTGTTATCAAAATAGACTTAGTCAATGTGCCTCTAAGAAGTAGCTGTACTGTTTATGAAGCATGTGCTTAAGAGACTTGAATTGTACTGAATGTGCTGTGTCATTAAACTACACTGTTCATCTGTTCATGAGGACCCTATCATTTGTATTTGTGTGAGCAAGTGGACCCATCTTGTGCCTGAGGAAGCTGCAGTACATGGTCACCCTGAGTAACGGTTCCCCCAGAGTCCCAAAGAATTCATGAAACCTGTTCCGTCCCATCTGAACCTAGCGGCGTACACGTAACAAATACCACCATACCTGTGCATGGGTTGTGTCTGATATTACAGCTTGGATCTATTGAAAAACTGCCACCATGGGTGTACAAACTAGCTGAACAAGTATATGTGTATGGAGACTAGGAATACTTGTGTGTTTAAAACGCGTACAGTTTAGATCGAAAAGCGTACAGTTTAGACAGGCACTCTCCTTCCGGTATACCCTGTTTTTGTATGTCTTACAGCCTATTTCTATTTTAAATGAATACTATTAAAGTTAAGTGATTTTATCTCTTGGAGCTGGATTCCCTTTTCTCCACATATGTGTATTGCCACCTTTAGATCTGATGAGCCAGCAGTGGACTGTAAACCATTTGCAGGTATTTCCTTATATTGAAAAGTAACCCTTGGGTCACCCATAAGCATCAGGTCCTTGGTGCGTCGTCTGCTTTGCACCTACAACACCCGCTAGGACGCAATAAAAGAGATGAGGGATTGTTTGTAGGGGATTGTTCATGATGCCACCTGTGGTATTTGGCTATAAATGACTGATGCTTCTGAGGTAGTCCGCTGGAGTCGATGGTGATGCAGCTGGGATGGTTATGCTCCACACAGGTGGAGCGGGGCCCCAGGGCTACCGATACAGTTTATGAGGGATGGTGGACGTTGGGGTGCAGGACTGAGGGTGCGTAAAAAGGAGTAGAGGACACAAGGGCTGCAGTTTTCTTTACCTTTTAATTCCTGGTCAAAGGTGCAGTCCGGAACACAGATAACAGGTGGTATTGGAGATCCTGGAAGCAATTCGGAATCCCCCTAACCAGGTGGGGATGGAAGCCTACCTGCTGCACTGTTCTCTGGGTTCCTGATGCTTTATGCTCTATTCAAGTCCCTCTTACTGTCTGTCCATTAAATGGAACACTAGGCACATGGCAGGCAGCTTGAGCCTGTTCCAGGTGTCACTCCCTTGTGATGACTCCGGGCTCTGATCTGTTGCTGTGCCTTGGGGTGTCAGATGGAACCAGGAGACCTGCAATCTCCGGTCTTCTGGTTTTAGTTGCTGGGCCTGCAGTTCCCAAACAACCACGGACTCCGGTGTCCAGTCCTTGGCACTCAGTCCCTGGGTGATCTCAGTCGCAGCTCCTATCCCCCAGATTCTCCTCACTTGCTTCCTCTTCCTCAGACTAGCTGTGACTGACTGCCAAACCCCACCTCCAGTCCAGAACTTATCAGGGAAGCTCCCCTGAAATCAGGTGTTAGAGATCCCCCTTCTGGTCTGGAGTCAGGAAAGTGTTGCATGCTGATGTACCTGCTAAGGGAATCCCTTCTTGCTTCCAGGCATGACATCACCCCCTGTGAAGGAGGCATTGACACTGTGGAATCCGGACTCCTGGGGTGCCACACACCCATATCTCAATCTCTTTTTCATGATATGCAGCAGGGTGATGTGAAAAGTCTAATGTTAAAACTTGCACTGGCAGCCTTGGGATCCATCAGCTAGAAACGATTATTCAAAACTAACTATAGCATTTTACATTTTGTATATTACATTTTGTATATTACATTCTGTATATGTTATTCCTTCCGCTGCAGATAGGTTGGAGTCTATATGCAGAGACCCCCAATGATCACTCAATAAATTCCACACAAGCACTCTCTCTAGCAAACAGCAGCGGTCAGCTTCCGTATGCACACACAGACAGATTGGTGTGCAGGCTCAACAGCATGGCTATGTTCACATGTTACATTTTTGCAGCGTTTTTAAATATTTTTTAATGCAAATTTTCAGCTGCGTTTCACAGTACTAACAAAATCTATGAGTTTTCAGAAATCTCATGCACACACATTTTTTTTCCCGAGTGTTTTGTCAACGAGCTGCATTTTTGGCAACATTTTATTATTATTATTATTATTTATTATTATACATTTTTATAGCGCCATTTATTCCATGGCACTTTACATGTGAAAAGGGGCAAATATAGACAAATACAATTAAACATGAGCAAAAAACAAGGCATACAGGTACATAAGGAGGGAGGACCCTGCCCGTGAGGGCTCACAGTCTGCAGGGGATGGGTGAGGATACACTAGGAGAGGGTAGAGCTGGTTGTGTGGCAGTTCAGTAGGTTGAGGATCACTGCAGGCTGTAGGCTTGTCGGAAGAGATGAGTCTTCAGGTTCTTTTTGAAAGTTTCTATGGTAAGCGAGAGTATGATGTGTTGTAGAGAGTTCCAGAGTATGGGGGAAGCACGGGAGATGTCTTGGATGCGGATGTGGGAAGGAGAGATGAGAGGGGAGCAGAGGAGGAGATCTTGAGAGGATCGGAGGTTGCGTGTAGGTAAGTAGCGGGAGACCATGTCACAGATGTGTGGAGGAGACTGGTTGTGGATGGCTTTATATGTCATTGTAAGGGTTTTGAACTGGAGGCTCTGGGCAATAGGAAGCCAGTGAAGGGCTTGAAATAGGGGAGAGGCTGGGGAATAGCGGGCAGACAGGTAGATTAGTCGGGCAACAGAGTGTAGGATGGATTGGAGTGGTGCCAGAGTGCTAGAGGGGAGGCCAGAGAGTAGGAGGTTGCAGTAGTCAAGGCGGGAGATAAGGCCATGCACTAGTGTTTTTGTGGTGTTGTTGGCAAGGAATGCGCGGATTGGGAGATATTTTTGAATTTGAGATGGCAAAATGCAGCATATCGCTTATTTCAGCGTTTTTGCAGCGTTATTTACCCATTGAAAGAAATGGGTAGTGCAGAAAACACTGAAAAAAATGTTTTTGGTGCCAGAACCTGATGAAGTTGAATCAGATACGCTGTGAGGCAGTGAGGGGATCATATGTGAGGGTCAATATATGTCCTCCAGGATGCAGACAGATTCATATTAAACCCGATGGAGCGCCTTGTGTTTACAGCAGAATGCCTGTGACTCACAAGGCAAAATAAAAGGAAGTGTGGATTGGGTCCAAGTAGTTGACCCAGTCAGATTTTTAGGAAAACCATTCAAGGGCTATTATTTTTAGAGGGATTTGCAGGTTTGGTAGTGGGGTGAATCCCTCTATACACTCCGGGTATTGGAAGTGGCTCTATGGCCACGATTCCATTTACAGTTATATGAAAAAGTTTGGGCACCCCTATTAATCTTAAGCTTAATGTTTTATAAAAAAATTTTTTTTTGCAACAGCTATTTCAGTTTCATATATCTAATAACTGTTGGACACAGTAATGTTTCTGCCTTGAAATGAGGTTTATTGTAAATCTCTCAGTTTGGCCTTGACTGTGTCAGTTTGAAGTTTTCAAGCTGCAGAGCAGGAGGCTCTGCGCAAGCTAGGTCTGTGTGGAGCTAACACAGAGCCAGGGTCTTCAAAGTGGCTGGTGCACCCAAGAGACATGGCGGTGCCATTGCCCACGGCAACAGGTTTTGAACATGAATGCAATCAGGAGGGTATCACTCCTGTTATGTGAGTCTGAGAATAAAGACACTGTTTATGTTGAACTTTCCATGGTCCCTGCCTATGTCACACTGCACTACAACCCACAAGAGACTGCATCGAAAACGCAACATGTGAACACAGCCTTAGGCCGGCGTCACACACAGCGTATGAAAATATGGTCTGTATATTACAGCCGTAATAATACGCTGAAAAGTCCCGAAAATAGTGGTCCGTAGCTCCTCCGTCGGCAGGGTGTGTCACCGTTTTTTGCGCATGGCATCCTCCGTATGTAATCCGTATGGCAGCCGTAATGCGTGTTTTTATCGCAGGCTTGCAAAACCGACATACGGCTATACAAGGGATCCATGTGTTAAAAAAAACAAACCCATATATACTGTCTATATATATATATATATATATATGTCAGTAGACACATATATGTATATATATTAATATTTCATCCAGCGCGATATAGCAGAAAGCCGGTAATTCAATTACCGGCTTTTGCTTTCTCCTTCCTAAAACCCAACATGATATGAGACCTGGTTTACATACAGTAAACCATCTCATATCACCATTTTTTTTGCATATTCCACACTACTAATGTTAGTAGTGTGTATATGCAAAATTTGGCCGTTCTAGCTAGTAAATTAAGGGGTTAAATGGCGGAAAAAATTGGCGTGGGCTCCCGCACAATTTTCTCCGCCAGAGTGGTAAAGCCAGTGACTGAGGGCAGATATTAATAGCCTGGAGAGGGTCCATGGTTATTGGACCCTTCCTGGCTAAAAACACCTGCCCCCAGCCACCCCAGAAAAGGCACATCTGGAAGATGCACCTATTCTGGCACTTGGCCACTCTCTTCCCATTCCCGTGTAACGGTGGGATATGGGGTAATGAAGGGTTAATGCCACCTTGCTATTGTAAGGTGACATTAAGCCAGATTAATAATGGAGAGACGTCAATTATGACACCTATCCATTATTAATCCAATACTAGTAAAGGGTTAAAAAAAACACACAAAAAAACACACACACACACACATTATTAAAAATTAATTTAATGAAAAAATCACAAAGGTTGTTGTATTAATTTATTCTACTCTCAATCCACTCACTGAAGACCCTCGATCTGTAAATCAAAAAAAAAAAAAATAAACCAAGAATATACATACCTTCCAAGGATCTGTAAGGTCCAACGATGTAAATCCATCTGAAGGGGTTAAAATATTTTGCAGGCATGAGTTCTGCTAATGCAGCGCTACTCCTGCCTGCAAAACCCCAGCGAATGAAGGTAAAGTAGGTCAATGACCTATATTTACCTTCATTTGCGGTGAGGCGCCCTCTGCTGGCTGTTCCTAGATCGTGGGAACTTTCCTAGAAAGCTCCCTGGCTCGAGTTCATATGAGGACAACCAGCAGAGGGCGCCCTCTTATGATCTCGAGCCAGGGAGCTTTCTAGGAAAGTTCCCTCGATCTATGAACAGCCAGCAGAGGGCCCTCACCGCAAATAAAGGTAAATATAGGTCATTGACCTACTTTACTTTCATTCGCTGGGGTTTTTCAGGCAGGAGTAGCGCTGCATTAGCAGAACTCCTGCCTGCAAAATATTTTAACCCCTTCAGATGGATTTACATCGTTGGACCTTACAGATCCTTGGAAGGTATGTATATTCTTGGTTTATTATTTTTTTTTATTTACAGATCGAGGGTCTTCAGTGAGTGGATTGAAAGTAGAATAAATTAATACAACAACCTTTGTGTTTTTTTCATTAAATTAATTTTTAATAATGTGTGTGTGTGTGTGTGTGTGTGTTTTTTAACCCTTTACTAGTATTGGATTAATAATGGATAGGTGTCATAATTGACGCCTCTCCATTATTAATCTGGCTTAATGTCACCTTACAATAGCAAGGTGGCATTAACCCTTCATTACCCCATATCCCACCGCTACACGGGAATGGGAAGAGAGTGGCCAAGTGCCAGAATAGGCGCATCTTCCAGATGTGCCTTTTCTGGGGTGGCTGGGGGCAGGTGTTTTTAGCCAGGGGGGCCAATAACCATGGACCCTCTCCAGGCTATTAATATCTGCCCTCAGTCACTGGCTTTACCACTCTGGCGGAGAAAATTGTGCGGGAGCCCATGCCAATTTTTTCCGCCATTTAACCCCTTAATTTACTAGCTAGAACGGCCAAATTTTGCATATACACACTACTAACATTAGTAGTGTGGAATATGCAAAAAAATGGGGATATGAGATGGTTTACTGTATGTAAACCATGTCTCATATCATGTTGGGTTTAGGAAGGAGAAAGCAAAAGCCGGTAATTGAATTACCGGCTTTCTGCTATATCGCGCTGGATGAAATATTAATATATATACATATATGTGTCTCAATGACATATATATATATATATATATATATACCTATTCTATGTGTACACATTTATTCTACCTAGTCTACTGTAAGCTGTCAGTGTGATTTTACTGTACACCGCACTGAATTGCCAGCTTTTCTCGCTAACAGCGCTGCGTATTCCTCGCAAGTCACACTGCTGGCCCGTGTGTAATCCGTATTTTTGGGGCCTCCATAGACTTTCATTGACGTTTTATTTGCGCAATACGGTGACAAACGCAGCATGCTGCAATTTTCTACGGCCGTAGAAAGCCGTATAATACTGATCAGTTTAATACGGCAGATAGGAGCAGGGGCATAGAGAATAATTGTGCCGTATTTTTTGCGAGTTTTACGGACGTAGTTTCTGCGCTCTTACGTCCGTAAAACTCGCAAGTGTGACGCCGGCCTTAGTCTGTGAGTCCATAGCCTTCGGTTCATGTACTCATGCAGAGGAGGAGCCCCGCTGCTTCCTAAAGTGAGCACTTGCGAGTAACATGTTTTAGTGATCGATGGGGGTCTCTAAGCCCAGATTCACATGAATCTACATCACGTTTATGGGTAAAACCATATAGAAAAAATAAAAATGTAAGGCCCCTTTACCATTTGAAGTCACTGAATGAGCACATTTCAGTGGGATCGGCTGACCATCTGATGATGTTGGTGGGGATAAGGATCGGACACTTTGAATTCAGACTTCAGATATAAACATCAGACCCGAGCTTCCACTTGTGGCGAGTCGGAAGAGACAGCTGTCGGAGGAGCTAGCATTCAGATAACAGCTATTTATGGTGCATGGGCAAATTGAGACTTAGAAAAATCCTAAGATGATCCTTCTCCATATCTGTGTTCCTGTACATGTTGCATAACACAATTGTGGACAATATTTTTGCAGCTCACTTTCTCCTCCTAGGTTCAGAGCATGACCTCTTGTAGCACTTACTTCCTAGTATATACTGTACCTGTTACCTTGGACACGTCTACCTGCCCGGCATTGCTCCTAGTTGTAGGATATAAACATAAAGTGGTAATTTCACCTCTCTCCAAAACTCTTTGATCTTCTCAACCCATGAAGAGTTGTCTGACACATTTGTATAGTGAGGGTCATTGTGCACATCCTCTCTCAGCTCAGACACTAACACAAACAATGGATGTATGTCTAAGCTCCGAGGTCATCAATAACCTGTGGGATAGTCCTCTGTCAGACAACAAGCTTCCAGTCAGACAGGATAGGGGTGCATCTCCATTCCTTTCTTCTCTGACAGTGACGGATGACCCAGTCAAAGACTCGCCTTTAAGGAACTGTCAAGTGTCACAAGGTCTTTTTTTTTATCAGGAAGTGGACACTAAATATAACACAAAAGTAATAGGGGTAAGAAGGAGCTAAAGGGTGTATACACCTGTGTGCGGAGGCATGTGAATTTTCTTCTCTGGCTAGTAGCCGTACTGAATATTTAGGAAATCCTGTGGTTGTGCAATTTTTATTTACTGTATATGCCACATAAAACACCATTCCCAGTGGTAAAAATAAAATTATCAGTAGTAAAAAAAAGTGTACTAATACAGTCATATTTTGTAAAGCTCATTTGGCGATAAGGTTCTGCCTCATTCATTAAAAGGCACACCTTTTAATATGGTAGTATTGTCACTAATTGGACCTTCTTTTTTTACAGCTTAAAGGGGTTTTCCAGGCTGAGAAGTATGTACTCAATCTATGTAAGCAATGCACACTCTTATGATTCCCCTGTATTTCACTTTCGAGTGGGTGACCGTATTTATGTGATTTGCATACTTGAGGTCACATGCCGACTAGTTTCCTCTGCTAGAACATTGAATGAAGCGGAGGAGTCTAGTCGACACATGACCACAAGTATGAAAATAGCATACAGGAGGTCATGTGACCACCCACCAGGGCCGGCGTCAGCACCCGGCGCACCCGGGCAAGTGCCGGGGCGCTGGCAAGACAGGGGGCCCATTCACGTTACGGTACACTGAGGCTCTGGGGGGCCCCTGCAGGCATGGCTGGCGTTAGGGGCAGGCAGCTGCCTAGGGCCCCTGCTCCCCCAGGGGCCCTCAGCTAGCAGCACATCACGCAGCCGCTATGGGGCCCCAGTGAGGCAGGGGGGCCCGCATGCCACCAGCACTCTGATTCCTTAACACTGGCGTTTGTACACCTGTATTAATGGGGGCCATGTAGGAATGATTTGCGCTAAATTAATGAAGTGGCACACATTACTTAATGATTTTGGAGCATCTTATTAGTGGCATGCACCATATGTTACTCCAGTCGTAAGTCAACATTATTGATGAATTTGAGGGGCGGGCATAACCACAGCTCATTTTGGCAAAACTGCTTAAAGCTTGTGTGAAAATGCTAAAAGTCACATAAGTTTGCCATTTTTTTTCGGGTGACAACACTTTGATGTATCGCCTCCTTAGTCACCAAACTTTTCCAGTTTGCTTAATTCTAAAGTTATACATCAACCACCAGGCTTATATGGATATTATAGGGTTGTTCCCAACATTGACAGTTATCACCTATAGGCCAGCCTCACACTAGCGTGTTTTACGGATGTAAGAAAGGTGCCGAAAATACAGATTGCATACGGTACAATGCTTCTCTATGGCCAAGCTCCTATCAGCCATATTTTACTGATCCGTATTATACGGTCTTCTACGGCCGTAGAAAATCGCAGCATGCTGCGTTTGTCACAGTATTGCGCAAAAAATATGCCAATGAAAGTCTATGGGGGCCAGAAAAATATGGATTACACATGGACCAACAGTGTGACTTGCGAGAAATATGCCAGACATCTCCAGACATCGCCAGGTGCAAGGAATTGAGCCAAGCCCTCAATCATGAATCTCAGACATGCTAATTAGCTCAAAAAGCCACACAGACATCCCGGAAGTCTGGTGCTCGCCTCCACGGAGTTGCAAGCATCATGGCCAGCATAATAAATGTGGATATGCTCCTCATCCTGGCCCAAGAAAGGCCAGAAATATGGGACCAGCGGGATCCCAACTACTCAAACCAGGCCAGGAAAGAGGCAGCTTGGAGGGCCATCTGTGGGCTCCTATTCCCCAATTATGCCCAACGGCCACATGCGGAGCGGACAAGTCTATGTAAGTACACTCATGTATTCACAATAATTTACTTTACAAGATGCTTTCCCTACATGATAACTGGAAGAAACATTTTTAGCTTTATATGTTATTTTTGGGCATTTTTGGCAAATCAAAAAGCTGATTAACATGATAAAGTGTTTATGTACATAGTTAATCTTGATGTAGCGCTGCTGAATAGTTTTTTGTACTCATACCTCGTCTGGAGGGGTGTTGACCCTGGTATTTGTTTTTACATAAATTTACACTTTAGGCTAATTATTTCACAAGGCATTTTATTTTGCTCTGCAAAATCTTAGCTAATGTATGTTTGCAAGGACAGGGTTCTCTCCCCTCTGTACCAGTCTGTGACTGTAAAGTTTTTTACTGTGACCGATATATAGACCTCTGCATATAACCCCTTTATCATCTGCAGCACCATGGAAATAATGGTGCAAGAAAAATAAACAATAAGAATAAGAAGAATATATCACTGACAACTGTAATAAGCTATGTGCATAATGATCTTGAACAATATTTCTGACCATGTAATTGCAGTGGATGATGTAATGACACGATGGCGCAGCATCCGGGACCAGTACCGGCGGGAAAGACAGCAGCGAGCAAGAAGTGGCTAAGCAGCCCCACTCAAGAAGAAGAAATATATCTACTATGACCGTCTTTCATTTTGGGATGGCAGTATGGATCTTAGGCAGTAAGTAATAACCTCACAACACATTTTTCATGAAGCTAAATCTTATTAAGATTATTTGTTTAGGGTTATTACATTGCGAGTTACATGTAAGGATGTGTAAATGTAGTGAAAACAATAATGTAAACAAGCAGAAATTATAAAAGGGTCCTGGAGGAGAGAGGACCCTGTCCGCAAAGCATCACAAGCTACAACAAGGGATGGGTGAGAATATAGTAGGCGAGGTTAGAGATGTTCATGCAGTGGTTTGTTGGATGGGTTGTTACTGCAGGTTATCTGATTGTTTGAAGAGGTGGGTCTTCGTGGTTTTTGTGTAGCTTGAAATGGTATGGGACAGTATGATGTGTTGTGATAGTGGTTTTCACAGTAGGGGTGATACACAAGATAAATCTTGTATATCATTGTGGGAATAGGAGATAAGAGGGGAGTACAGAAGGAGATCTTGTGCTGATCTGAGGTTGTGTGTAGGTATTTTTTGGGATTATAGCTCACAGATGTTTAATTAAACAATGGCCACAAAGAAATAACCTTTTAAATCTTTTTCGTTTTTTTTTGTTAATAACAGAACACAGTCTAACCTCACAGAGAGGGAGAACGGGTCTGAATCGGAGGCTGTGATCGATCCTGTAAGTGTGGATGAAGAGGTGGCAGGCCCATCTTTAGATTCTTCCACATCCATCCTTGAGGACCCATCAGCATCATCATCACTGCAGGCAGCAGCAAGTGAGGAAGATGCAGCACCACCACCCTCAGCAGCACATGATGATGGAAGGCATGAGGAACATGGCCAGAGCAGCAGCCCTACAGACCCACTGGTGTCATCCCCACAGGCAGCTGGGCCTTTACAGAGAGCCCGCCGAAGGAGAGAGCTGCAAGCCAGAAGAAGTGATGTTGACGCTGGGGTCCTCAATTATTTGGCCAGGGCAGCTACGGATGATGGAGAGGAGGCCTTTGCTCGCAGCCTTGCCCGTTACCTTAGACCCCTTCCCCGTGTGGTGAGGCTACGTATGAGTTTTTTCAAACTGAGTGTTTTTGGTTTTACTATTCTCTTTTGTGTCTTTACGTATGAGAGGGTGTATGCAAATCCTGATTGACTTAAGCACCCCTCCAAATAACCCCTATGAGGTGTTTGAATATCTTGAGCGAAGGCAGCTTTCCCAAACAAACCTCTTGCGCCTTCAATTCCCTCAACAGGAGTAGGATCAATCAGGATTTGCAGCACCTACTCCACGTATGCCTCCACCTCAACCCTCCCACCCAAAAATCTACAAAGGCCATCACTGTTTCAAATGGCAGCCTACAACCCACATTCCCAATATGGCCACTTTTCCAGACCCAGTGATGTAGGCTGGTCCCAACCTGGGTTTGGACAACATGGCCATTTTGGGGTTGGGTATGATGCGAGCCAATATGTCCGTCAGCATGAGGGCCAGAGACAATTCGCTTATGGACAACACACAACTGGCCAATATGGACAAGGCCAGTATTCTGTGCCACAAGCCACTGCATCCTCACAGGGTGAAGGACAATTGGCGCAACAAAGGCCCCCTGACCAGGACCCTGAGCTGCCGCCATCTCCCCTGCCAACTTACAGGGATCTGTAATGTTTTGGTTTAGTTTGTGTATATGCTTTATTTTTTTATATGCCTACCATGTTTAATCTTTGTTTGGGCACTAGTTCCACTTTGTTGTGGTTACTTGTTTGAAGAACCACAAAAACAAAACAAAAAACATATGAAAAAAATATGGTATCAAGTAAACCAAAAAAGGCTTTGGTTGTTAGTAAAAAAGTGTTACAAAAGCCAATTGATGTTTGCGGACCAATCATTATAACATCACACACATATTCTCTAAACATATGGGCATTAAGGAAACACAACACACACAGTAGTGTTTCAGTGGAAGAAAAAAATATATTTGACAAACATATATAGAAAATAAGGAAATCACAACTGAGACACAGCATAATCTTGCCAGGGAGTAGAACCCTGAGGTGAAACAAAAAAATTGGGCAAAACATCCCTATCTTTTAGGCCAGAAAGAGGACGGCGCGGAGGAGGGCCATGTGGTGTTGGCCTAATTACACTACGCAACATGTGTTCATCATTACCATCTGAGAAGCAATCGTGTATGCGGGTATAGCTGTGCAAAATTACTGAGGCTTTGATAACTTCATTGACTGTAGCCTCACTGAGCTGTATGGCAGTCTGTAGGACACGCCATTTGGCCACCAGAATACCAAAGGCGCACTCCACCAGTCTACGCGCCCTGGAAAGGCGCAAATTAAATATCCTCTGATGGTGGTCCAGGTTCCACCGGGGATAAGGCCTCATGACGTGTCTGATGTGTTGGAATGCCTCATCTCCATAAAAAAAAAAGGCAGTGCTTCTGCAGTGGAGCCTGGGAGTTGTTGTGGTGATGGGAGGTCTAACTGGTTGTCACGTAGCCGCCGACCCATAATGGACAAATTGAAGACCCTAGAGTCTCCAGTTCGCCCATAGGCCCCAATGTCTACATTTATAAACCTGTAGTTACTGTCAACTACAGCTAACAGAACTACAGAGAAAAGCTGCTTATAATTGTAGAATTGGGAGCCAGAGTTCAGCGGCTTACGTACCCTGATATGTTTCCCATCCACCGCTCCAATGCAGTTTGGAAAGTCACAATTGTCCTGGAACCCACGGGCTATTTTGAGCCAATCAGCCTGTTTTGGCTCAGGCATCACAAGGTCCTTGAGTCTATCCCATATTTGCCTACAGGTTGACCGCACAATGCCAGAAATTGTGGATCGGCCAATCAAAAACTCCAGGTGGAGTCCCGCAAATGACAATCCAGTGGTCAGGAAGCTGAAAGTGAACAAAAAACAAATATTAGGTAGGTTTCAAGAGTGCACACAAAACATGAATAAGCACAATCATATTTGCTAGTTTCAGAAACCTGCTTAACGCTGGAAAGGGAAAAATGTCCTTAGGGTGCTTAACTATAACATTTTCCTAACTTTGTAACATCTGCTTGTGACCTAATGTACACATATTCCTGAAAAAAACAGAAACAAACACATAAACTAAAAAAGATCATCAACATACAGTATGTGAGAATGTTGAATACATTGTTGTGAATTCTGTTATCGAACTCCCTCCTGTGGTCATGAATGGTACTTCGGCGAGTTCTGTCCATGGACTCCCTCTGGTGGCTGTGAGTGGAGCTGCTGCTTCTGAGGTTCCTTCCACAGGTGACGTGGTTTATCCTTTGCCTGGCTGCTCTATTTAACTCCACTCAGATCGTTACTCCATGCCAGCTGTCAATGTTCCTGCATTGGTTCAGTTCGCTCTTGGATCTTTCTGGTGACCTGTCTACTCCAGCAGAAGCTAAGTCCCTGATAGTTATTATTTGTTCATTGTTTCCTTGTCCAGCTGGATATCATGATTTTGCCTTGCTAGCTGGAAGCTCTGGGATGCAGAGTGGCATCTCCGCACCGTTAGTCGGTGCGGAGGTCTTTTTGCACACTCTGCGTGGTCTTTTGTAGTTTTTTGTGCTGACCGCAAAGATACCTATCCTATCCTCTGTCTGTTTAGTAAGTCTGGCCTCCCTTTGCTGAAACCTGTTTCATTTCTGCGTTTGTGACTTTCATCTTTACTCACAGTCAATATATGTGGGGGGCTGCCTTTTCCTTTGGGGAATTTCTCTGAGGCAAGGTAGGCTTTATTTTCTATCTCTAGGGCTAGTTAGCTCTTAGGCTGTGAAGAGGCGTCTAGGGAGTGTCAGGAACGCTCCACGGCTATTTCTAGTTGTTGTGACAGGATTAGGGGTTGCGGTCAGCAGAGCTCCCACATCCCAGAGCTTGTCCTGTGTGAGTTTAACTATCAGGTCGTTCCGGGTGCTCCTAACCACCAGGTCCATAACAGTACAGCTGGCCCAAAGTATTAATGCATCTCAATAGAGGGATAAGAGAAGTTCTGAGACCATTTTTTTTCTTTGCACTGTGTTTTGTCTTTCTTTTCCCCTTAACCTTTGGGTGGTTCAGGACACAGGTGTAGATATGGACATTCAAGGTCTGTCCTCTTGTGTGGATCATCTCACTGCAAGGGTACAAAACATTCAAGATTTTGTGGTACAGAATCCGATGTTAGAGCCTAGAATTCCTATTCCTGATTTATTTTCTGGGGATAGATCTAAGTTCCTGAATTTCAAAAATAATTGTAAACTGTTTCTAGCTTTGAAACCCCGCTCCTCTGGTGACCCCGTTCAACAAGTGAAAATCATTATTTCTTTCTTGCGTGGTGACCCTCAAGACTGGGCATTTTCCCTTGCGCCAGGAGATCCTGCATTGCGTGATGTTGATGCGTTTTTTCTGGCGCTTGGATTACTTTATGATGAACCAAATTCAGTGGATCAGGCAGAGAAAATCTTGCTGGCATTGTGTCAGGGTCAGGATGAAGCGGAGGTGTACTGTCAGAAGTTTAGAAAGTGGTCTGTGCTTACTCAGTGGAATGAGTGTGCCCTGGCGGCAATTTTCAGAAAGGGTCTTTCTGAAGCCCTTAAGGATGTCATGGTGTCCTTGGCCATTCAGATCGATCGGCGTTTGCGTGAGCGCAAAGCTGTGCACCATTTGGCGGTATTCTCTGAGCATAGGCCTGAGCCTATGCAATGTGATAGGACTCTGACCAGAGCTGAACGGCAAGAACACAGACGTCGGAATGGGCTGTGTTTTTACTGTGGTGAATCCACTCATGCTATCTCCGATTGTCCTAAGCGCACTAAGCGGTTCGCTAGGTCTGCCACCATTGGTACGGTACAGTCGAAATTTCTTTTGTCCGTTACTCTGATTTTCTCTCTGTCGTCCTATTCTGTTATGGCATTTGTGGATTCAGGCGCTGCCCTGAATTTGATGGACTTGGAGTTTGCCAGGCGTTGTGGTTTTTTCTTGGAGCCCTTGCAGTATCCTATTCCATTGAGAGGAATTGATGCTATGCCTTTGGCCAAGAATAAGCCTCAGTACTGGACTCAATTGACCATGTGCATGGCTCCTGCACATCAGGAGGATATTCGCTTTTTGGTGTTGCATAATCTGCATGATGTGGTCGTTTTGGGGTTGCCATGGCTACAGGTCCATAATCCAGTGTTGGATTGGAAATCTCTGTCTGTGTCCGGCTGGGGTTGTCAGGGGGTACATGGTGATGTTCCATTGTTGTCAATTTCGCCTTCCACTCCTTCTGAAGTCCCTGAGTTTTTATCAGATTACCGGGATGTATTTGAAGAGCCCAAATCCGATGCCCTACCTCCTCATAGGGATTGCGATTGTGCTATTAATTTGATTCCTGGTAGTAAGTTTCCTAAGGGCCGACTGTTTAATTTATCTGTGCCAGAGCACGCCGCTATGCGGAGTTATGTAAAGGAATACTTGGAGAAGGGTCATATTCGCCCGTCGTCGTCACCATTGGGAGCAGGGTTCTTTTTTGTGGCCAAGAAGGATGGCTCTTTAAGACCTTGTATTGATTACCACCTTCTTAATAAGATCACAGTCAAATTTCAGTACCCTTTGCCGCTGCTGTCTGATTTGTTTGCTCGGATTAAGGAAGCTAGTTGGTTCACCAAGATAGATCTTCGAGGGGCGTATAATCTTGTGCGAATTAAACAGGGTGATGAATGGAAAACAGCATTTAATACGCCCGAGGGCCATTTTGAGTACCTGGTTATGCCATTCGGGCTTTCTAATGCTCCATCTGTGTTTCAGTCCTTTATGCATGACATCTTCCGAGAGTACCTGGATAGATTCATGATTGTATATTTGGATGACATTTTGGTCTTTTCGGATGATTGGGAGTCTCATGTGAAGCAGGTCAGAATGGTGTTCCAGGTCCTTTGTGCGAATTCCTTGTTTGTGAAGGGGTCAAAATGTCTCTTTGGAGTTCAGAAGGTTTCAATTTTTGGGTTTCATTTTTTCCCCTTCTACTATCGAGATGGACCCTGTTAAAGTTCAGGCCATTTATGATTGGACTCAGCCGACATCTGTGAAGAGCCTGCAGAAGTTCCTGGGCTTTGCTAATTTTTACCGTCACTTCATCGCTAATTTTTCTAGTATTGCTAAACCGTTGACTGATTTGACCAAGAAAGGTGCTGATGTGGTCAATTTGTCCTCTGCGGCTGTAGAGGCTTTTCAGGAGTTGAAGCGTCGTTTTTCTGCCCCTGTGTTGTGCCAGCCAGATGTTTCGCTCCCGTTTCAGGTCGAGGTTGATGCTTCTGAGATTGGAGCAGGGGCTGTTTTGTCGCAAAGAAGTTCTGATGGCTCGGTGATGAAACCATGTGCCTTCTTTTCTAGAAAATTCTCGCCTGCTGAGCGCAATTATGATGTTGGCAATCGAGAGTTGTTGGCCATGAAATGGGCATTTGAGGAGTGGCGACATTGGCTTGAAGGAGCTAAACATTGCGTGGTGGTCTTGACGGATCACAAGAATTTGACTTATCTCGAGTCTGCCAAACGGTTGAATCCTAGACAGGCTCGATGGTCGCTCTTTTTCTCCCGTTTTGATTTTGTGGTTTCATACCTTCCGGGATCTAAGAATGTGAAGGCTGATGCCTTGTCAAGGAGTTTTGTGCCTGACTCTCCGGGTGTTCCGGAGCCGGCGGGTATTCTCAAACAGGGGGTAATTTTGTCTGCCATCTCCCCTGATTTGCGGCGCGTGCTGCAGAAGTTTCAGGCTGATAGACCTGACCGTTGTCCAGCGGAGAAACTGTTTGTCCCTGAGAGATGGACTAGTAGAGTTATTTCTGAGGTTCATTGTTCGGTGTTGGCGAGTCATCCTGGAATCTTTGGTACCAGAGATTTGGTGGCTAGATCCTTTTGGTGGCCTTCTTTGTCACGGGATGTGCGTTCTTTTGTGCAGACCTGTGGGACTTGTGCTCGGGCTAAGCCCTGCTGTTCTCGTGCCAGTGGGTTGCTTTTGCCCTTGCCGGTCCCGAAGAGGCCCTGGACACATATTTCCATGGATTTTATTTCTGATCTCCCTGTCTCTCAAAGAATGTCGGTCACTTGGGTGGTTTGTGATCGCTTCTCTAAGATGGTCCATTTGGTACCCTTGTCTAAATTGCCTTCCTCCTCTGATTTGGTGCCATTGTTTTTCCAGCATGTGGTTCGTTTGCATGGCATTCCGGAGAACATCGTCTCGGACAGAGGTTCCCAGTTTGTTTCGAGATTTTGGCGGTCCTTTTGTGCTAAGATGGGCATTGATTTGTCTTTTGCTTTGGCTTTCCATCCTCAGACTAATGGCCAAACCGAACGAACTAATCAGACTTTGGAAACATATCTGAGATGCTTTGTTTCTACTGATCAGGATGATTGGGTGTCCTTCTTGCCTTTGGCTGAGTTCGCCCTTAATAATCGGGCCAGCTCGGCTACTTTGGTTTCTCCTTTTTTCTGTAATTCTGGTTTCCATCCTCGTTTCAGGTTGAGCCTTCGGACTGTCCTGGTGTGGATACTGTGGTGGACAGGTTGCAGCAGATTTGGACTCATGTGGTGGACAATTTGGCATTGTCCCAGGAGAGGGCTCAACGTTTCACTAACCGCCGGCGTTGTGTTGGTCCCCGACTTCGTGTTGGGGATTTGGTTTGGTTGTCGTCTCGTTATGTTCCTATGAAGGTTTCCTCTCCTAAGTTTAAGCCTCGTTTCATTGGTCCGTATAAGATTTCTGAAGTTCTCAATCCTGTGTCATTTCGTTTGGCCCTTCCAGCCTCTTTTGCCATCCATAATGTGTTCCATAGGTCGTTATTGCGGAGATACGTGGCGCCTATGGTTCCCTCCGTTGATCCTCCTGCCCCGGTGTTGGTCGAGGGGGAGTTGGAGTATGTGGTGGAGAAGATTTTGGATTCTCGTTTTTCGAGACGGAAACTCCAGTACCTGGTCAAGTGGAAGGGTTATGGTCAGGAAGATAATTCCTGGGTTTTTGCCTCTGATGTTCATGCTGCCGATCTAGTTCGTGCCTTTCATTTGGCTCATCCTGATCGGCCTGGGGGCTCTGGTGAGGGTTCGGTGACCCCTCCTCAAGGGGGGGTACTGTTGTGAATTCTGTTATCGAACTCCCTCCTGTGGTCATGAATGGTACTTCGGCGAGTTCTGTCCATGGACTCCCTCTGGTGGCTGTGAGTGGAGCTGCTGCTTCTGAGGTTCCTTCCACAGGTGACGTGGTTTATCCTTTGGCTGGCTGCTCTATTTAACTCCACTCAGATCGTTACTCCATGCCAGCTGTCAATGTTCCTGCATTGGTTCAGTTCGCTCTTGGATCTTTCTGGTGACCTGTCTACTCCAGCAGAAGTCCCTGATAGTTATTATTTGTTCATTGTTTCCTTGTCCAGCTGGATATCATGATTTTGCCTTGCTAGCTGGAAGCTCTGGGATGCAGAGGGGCATCTCCGCACCGTTAGTCGGTGCGGAGGTCTTTTTGCACACTCTGCGTGGTCTTTTGTAGTTTTTTGTGCTGACCGCAAAGATACCTTTCCTATCCTCTGTCTGTTTAGTAAGTCTGGCCTCCCTTTGCTGAAACCTGTTTCATTTCTGCATTTGTGACTTTCATCTTTACTCACAGTCAATATATGTGGGGGGCTGCCTTTTCCTTTGGGGAATTTCTCTGAGGCAAGGTAGGCTTTATTTTCTATCTCTAGGGCTAGTTAGCTCTTAGGTTGTGAAGAGGCGTCTAGGGAGTGTCAGGAACGCTCCATGGCTATTTCTAGTTGTGATAGGATTAGGGGTTGCGGTCAGCAGAGCTCCCACATCCCAGAGCTTGTCCTGTGTGAGTTTAACTATCAGGTCGTTCCGGGTGCTCCTAACCACCAGGTCCATAACAATACATACCGTAAGTTAAGAAGAAGACGTTCCTCGGCAGATATGGCTTTGCACATCCTTGTGTCCTGATATGTGATTCCTGGCCATAATATCTCCAACAATCTGTCAAATGTTTGGATTGTCATGCGACAGTAGAGATAGAACTTTTCTGGATGTTCCCGCAGAGCTGTATATAGCCGATGAAAATGGCCTTTAGTGAGACGTTTAGTCAAAAGAGGATGCACCCACATTCTTCTGCTCCTCCTTCGCGGAT
Source organism: Ranitomeya imitator (assembly GCF_032444005.1). Lineage (NCBI taxonomy): Eukaryota > Metazoa > Chordata > Amphibia > Anura > Dendrobatidae > Ranitomeya > Ranitomeya imitator. The sequence goes on along the minus strand of NC_091286.1, from coordinate 575,628,361 downwards.
CCACAATCACAGGATATGGCTGGCAAAACCGACGCGACAAGACCCAGTTAAACAAAACCCGCTGCGTTGGGGTGAACTGCAGGAGGTCAGACATGGTGCAAATGTTACCACAACACTCCAACAGATGCAAAACCACAAAATGGCAATATGGGAGTGAGCCACCTGTTGTAGAGGCCTTACATAGGGTTGATGATAGTGAATTAAATCAATTTCAGCCTCCAAAACTGTTAAATGTCCATTTTGTCAGGTTGCGTGAAAAATACGCATTACGGTGGGCATACGGATTACATATTCAACATTACATGCGCAAAATACGCGACCACACCTTGCTTACGGAGTACTTACGGATCACCGTATTTCGAATTTTGAGGCGTATTACGGCCGTAAATTACAGACCGTATTTTTATACGCTGAGTGTGAGGCCGGCCATAGTGGCACCCATTGAGTCTTAAGACTCTGAAAATCCCACTTTGAACTGAGAGTTTGGAAAATGAACATGATTGGAGCACTGACATGCGTGTTTAAGATGCCCAAGCAAGGTAGTCGTAGGCGAGCTTCAGTCCCCACTCGCTGTGACATCCTACAGACAAGGTGTTTCTCAGTCCTGGTGTACTGCTGTGTATGTCGTGCTTTCCTCTTACTTCTGGCTTTTAGGCCTCTTCTGACTCCACGAATCCTTCTTCTGGAACCAGGCAGCAATCAATCCAGGGGACATAAGGTTTATAAAAAAACAAAAGGTACAAAAGATAAGGCCCAAAGGGTTGTCATCTTTCTCACCGATACTGGATACAACGTTAGCCCTGATTCTCGGTATAGGTGGCATATCCCCCTTTCTGGCTTTCCTAGCCCTTGGGGATCTTGCTCACCTCTAGCAGTATTTCTGGATTGCAATACCTTCTGCCCATTTTTCCAGCAATCCCTCCACTCCAATCAAACAGGGCATTTCAGAGACCTTTATTTTTCATCTTTCTATTCTGTTCCAAGTGCAATTTATTTTCTCCTTTGACATAGCTGTAAGAATTGTATATTTCAATGTCACCTTTTTGGGTTACATGTAGCTAGTATATTATCTTATGAACCTTCCAGCTTGTAGCATGTAACATTTTATCTTAATTTTGCAAGTCATTGTGATTATAGTGATATCAAACTAAAATTGTTATGATTCTTTACTTTTGCATAAGAAAACACTTGGTAAAAACTTTTTTTTATGTCATCACTTTCGGATAACCAAAACATTGTCATTTTTTGAGTGACAAATTGACATTTTCATTGATACCATTTTGGGGTATATTGATTTTTTATTACTCTTTCCACTTTTCTGGGAGAGAAAATGAACAAAATAACATTGACCATGCAATATAAATGATGTGTTAATTCTATTTTGTGTATCAGTATGATTATTTTGATGTCAAATTTATATGACTTCTTTTTATATTTTTCTAATTATATTTTAATAAATACTAAAAGGAAAAGTGTAATCAGAAAATAACCTATTGTATTAAAGCAAATTGATATGCTTATGTTAAATGTACAGTACGGTATTTGTTTTTTCATTTTGATAATTAACCCCTTTCAGACAATGGACGTTATGATCCGTCCATGTGACCTTTGCCTATTTGACTATGGACGGATCATTACATATTATTAGCAGCAGCAGGGGTAGGCTGATGGGAGTAATAGTTCCATCAGCTGCCGCCTGCTGTCACTTTAATCACTTAAATATAACTCTCATCATTTTCCCCTGCTCACACCAATCGCCGGCAGAGCAGGGGCGAATGATGAGAGCCGTGTTCAGCACCTGGCGCTGGGGAACAGCGCTTATTGTAATGCTTCTTCCCCTGCGCCGATGCATATCACACGGATGAAATCCAAATGTGTTATGCATGTGCACTTGTCTGGGACGCTTTGCTGCCGGGCGGATATTAAAAAACTGAGATATCAGCGTGTTTTGCCCACGGACACATGGTCCGTGGAAACTCACTGACCTACACAGACCCATTCACTTGAATAGGCAAATAGAGCTCCGTTCCTCCTGAGTTTCCCCGTAAGTAGTATTGTACAGCCACATATGGGGTATTGACACGTTCAGTAGAAATTGTGGGACACATTTTGGTGCTATATTTACCCACTTCTTGTGTGAAAATGTAAAATCTTTGGCTAAAACAAAATTGTTCGTGGTAAAAGTGTAATTTTTTTGTCCTCACTGCCCAATATTATAAAATTCTGTGACACACCCACGGTGTCAATATGATCGCTGCACCCCTAGATGAATTCATTGAGAGGTGTAGTTCGTAAAATGGGTCACTAATGGGGGTTCTGCTGTTCTGGCACCTCATGGGCTCTTTTAGTGGATCATGGCACCTGAAAACCATAACAGTAAAATCTGGCGCTCCTTACCATCTGAGCTTTGTACTGTGCATGAAAAAAATCTGTTGATTACATGCAGAGTATTGGCACACTCAAGAAAAAATGAACCTCAGCTAGTTGTAGAAAAAATTTCCTATTAGAAAAATTAAAAACTTGGGGCTAAAACAACAATTTAGGGGCGAAAATGTAATTTAATATTTCTTCATCGCTCAGTGGTGTAAAATTCTGTGAGGCACATGAGGCGTCAATATGATCACTGCACCACTAGATGAATTCATTGGGGAGTGTAGTTTGTAAAATGAGTTCACATATAGGGGGTTTCTGTTGTTCTGGCATCTCAGGGGCTCTGCCAATGTGACATGGCACCGTGAAAACATTCCAACAAAATCTGAACTCCGATATGGCGCCTCTTCCCTTCTGAGCTTTGCACTGTGCCTCAAAAGTAGTATTCCCCCATATATGGGGTATTGGCGTACTCAGGAGAAATTGCCCAACAAATTGTATGGTTCAATTTTACCTGTTACCCCTATGAAAATGCAAGATTTACGGCCAAAATAATATAAGTGGGGAAAATGTGATTTTTTTTTTATTTTCACATCTCTATGTTATAAACTTCTGTGAAGCACTTGGGAGTTCAAAGTGCTCACCACACATCTAGATAAGTTCCTTGTGGGGTCTCGTTTCCAAAATGGTGTCACTTGTGAGGGGTTTCCACTGTTTAGGCACATCAGGGGCTCTCCAAATGCGACATGGCGTCCGATCTCAATTCCAAACAATTTTTCGTTGAAAAAGTCAAACGGCGCTCCTTCCCTTCCAAGCTCTGCCATGCCCCCAAACAGTGGTTCCCCTCCACATATGGGTTATCTGCGTACTCAGGACAAATTGCACAACAACTTTTGGGATCCAATTTCTCCCGTTACTTTTGGGAAAATAAGAAAATTGGGGGTGCAAAGATCATTTTTGTGGAAAAAGTATGATTTTTTATTTTCACGGCTCTATGTTATAAACTTCTGTAAAGCACTTGGGGGTTCAAATTGCTCACCACACATCTAGATAAGTCCCTTGGGGGGGTCTAGTTTCCAAAATGGGCTCACTTATGGGGGGTTTCCACTGTTTAGGCACATCAGGGGCTCTCCAAACACGACATGGCGTCCGATCTCAATTCCAGCCATTTTTGCGTTGAAAAGTCAAACGGCACTCATTCCCTTCCAAGCTCTGTCATACGCCCAAACAGTGGTTTACCCCATATATGGGGTATCATAGTACTCAGGACAAATTGCATTTTTGGGATCCAATTTCTCCTGTTACCCTTGAGAAAATAAAAAAAATTTGGATCTGAAATAAATTTTTGGAGAAAAAAGTTAAATGTTAATTTTTTTTTAAACATTCCAAAAATTCCTGTGAAGCACCTGAAGGGTTAATAAACTTCTTCAATGTGGTTTGGAGTACCTTGAGGGGTGCAGTTTTTAGAATGGTGTCACTTTGGGGATCTTCTATCATATAGACCCCTCAAAGTGACTTCAAATGTGAAGTGGTCCCTAAAAAAATGGTGCTGTGAAAATGAGAAATCGCTGCTCAACTTTTACCCCTTATAACTTCCTAACAAAAAAAAAAATTGGTTCCAAAATTGTGCTTATGTAGAGTAGACATGTGGGAAATGTTACTCATTAAGTATTTTCTGTGACAAATCTCTGTGATTTAAAGACGAAATGTAAAAGAAAACGAGCACTCACCATGCGTGCAAAAAGTGTCCTTCCTTTATTGAAGCTTCATATTAAAACAGCAGGACATAGCAGGGAGAACCTGTGGTTCCAAGACGATGGCCGTTTCGCTCTCCTGAGCTTCTACGGGTCTAAGGAGAGCGAAACGGCCGTCGTCTTGGAACCACAGGTTCTCCCTGCTATGTCCTGCTGTTTTAATATGAAGCCTCAATAAAGGAAGGACACTTTTTGCACGGATGGTGAGTGCTCGTTTTCTTTTACATTTCGTCATTACAGAACTTTTACCTGTTTTCTACGAGCACCGCATTCCGTAGTGGCTTATTATAACGCCGACTGGTCTGAGGGTTTTATAATTGGTGGTTTGGAGCTGATAGTGCGTCTGCTTTTTTTCTTTGGATCTGTGATTTAAAGGCATGAAAATTCAAAGTTAGAAAATTGCAAAATTTTCAAAATTTTCACCAAATTTCCATTTTTTTCCACAAATAAACATAAGTCACAGCAAAGAAATTTTACAACTAACATAAATACAATATGGCATGAGAAAACATTTTCAGAATCACTGGGATCCATTGAAGCGTTCTAGAGTTATTACTTCATAAAGGGACAGTGGTCAGAATTGTAAAAATTGGCCCAGTCATTAACGTGCAAACCACCATCGGGGGTAAAGGGGTTAAATACTTAATTAAAGTTATTACTTATTTTAATAACATTCAGAAATCTTGGAATTTTCACCCTGGCCGCAAGGTCTGGCACCTGACCCACACTTCCTGTTCTATTCAAGAGCCATAGACTGCAATTGACAGACTGACTCTGACTCATTGATTTATACAAGAGAGTTTTTCTGATCATGCTCTGATCTGGGCAAAGGCCATCATGAAGGGAAGGAAAGGGTGTGAGCTATGAGCTAGTATGTTATCTTATATGGAAATGTAATGTCTGTGGTGATAATGAGATTGCTGAAAAGGTCATCTATACAGAACAGGAAAATTGCAAGATTTTAGATTTTTTTTTATTCAGATAGAGATATGGAAAATTAAAAAAATATATATAAAAATATTTTAAAAATACATTTGATATAAAAACATGATTTAAACGATACAGCTCTGGCAAAAATTAAGAGACCACCACATCAAAACCCTGCCATGGGCAGCCCAATCTCCAGACCTGAACCCCATTGAAAATCTCTGGAATGTAATCAAGAGGATGATGGAGAGTCACTCACAAGCCATCAAACAAAGAAGAACTGCTTACATTTTTGCGACAGAAACAGTGTGAAAGACTGGTGGAAAGCATGCCAAGACTCATGAAAGCTGTGATTAAAAATCATGGTTATTCCACAAAATATTGATTTCTTAACTCTTCCTGAGTAAAAACAGTAGTATTGTTATTTCAGGGACCGGAGTGTGCTTCTGCATGTATTTCCTTGCAGCTGAGCGCTCCGGTCCGAGTATCGGCGGCAGTGCCGGGTATTGATGCGAGAGACTCGTGCGAGTTTCTCGCAAGTGTGACCCTGGCCTAAGAAACACTATTGCAATGCATGGGGCTCATGTGAGTGAATTTCATCATGTCTAACTAATTAATTAAGTGACCAGGATTAAAGTTATCTTTGATACCAGCCATTGTATCTGAACGGTCAGTTACAGTCGGCGTTTCGCAGTGTGCACGCAGACCGTACTCCTGTACCCATATGAGCATAGTTATGACCTTCACATGTATGTCCAATCTGTGTAAAATTCATGCACATCATTTTGTGGCAAGGGGATAGCGAGCTTGGATACGTTCAGTGCAATGCACCCTTTTATAAGTAGAAACATAACTCATAATAAGGTCTATCAACAGAAACTCCAGCTAGCCTTCTTGCTGATGATTTTTAGGCTACATTAGACATCCATTCAATAGACTGTGTAGAGCTGAAAAAAGAAAAATAAATGGACAACTGCTAAAAATGCAATGATGGGTTGTCATGGTCTTTTAGATCTGTGTATTTCCGTTCTTCAGATTTCACTGATAGTTCTCCAGTTTACCAGAAGCTGCGTGGAAAATGAAAATGAAATCAGTCACTGACAGGACAAGTTGTGATTCCTCCCATTTACAGTCTGTGAAGAACCATATTTCTGTATGGTGAGTATTGTAGTGGCACTCATTTCTTTATAATTGTAGTGTTGAAAGATGTGTACAATAATTGCTGTTACTTATCGCTCATATCTATTTACACTTGATAATTTCTCATCCTTAGGTTTATGTCCTTACCTGTCATGTGAGGTCACCTTCACTAGTATTTAAAGGGTTTCTCCAGGACTATTTTTTATACTATGAGCCTAAAAACTAACAGGCAGGTAGTTAGCAACCCAGCATAGGCAAGAGTGGTCATTGACCGCTCCGGTCGGTAATTATGCTGCTCAACTTCAACAAAGCAGCTCTGTAGATGGGGCGTGACTGCTCTTGTCATGTTGATTGACAATTGGCTCCTCATAGTTAGGTAGTGGTGTAGGCAGCTGTCAATCAGCATGATATTGGCAGTTACGTCCCATCAACAGAGCAGCCCTTAAGAGAAGTCACTGCTTTATTGATGTGACATCAGCGAAAGCCACTGAATTGCCAGCTGGAGCCTTCTGAGCTACTCTGTGCTGGCAGGGATCGGTGCCGGGCACAACAGGCAGGCAGGTAGGTAGCAACTAGGTTCTTGTCACTTTTTAAGCCCATAGTAAAAAAAAAAAAAATAGTCCTTCCCGGATAAACCCTTTAAGGTGAGACTGTCTAGCATTGCCCCCTCTACCAACAACATTGGAGATACAATGTCCGATGGGCAGAGAGTGCAGAGGTAAGCATCATCTGGACACCCTGTAAAAGCTGCATTCCACAGGAACGTATGGACGGTGTTCATACATGAATTGTCCATTATTTATATACAGAGCAATACAGAGAATATATCCATAAGTCCCAATTGGGAATTTAAAATCTGCAAAAAGGCAATTTACATTATTCTGGATATTCTAGTTGTAGACACTCAGCTAGGGAGCATGCTGACTGTAGGACTTCACTTAAGCGAGCCAAATAATGCGTTGTTTTTTTTACCAAGTTTAATTGCCACAGTTGTCATGAATTTGTCAATGTATATTTTTGTCCCTGATCCTCTCTGTTCCTGAGATATATGCCCCCCTGTACCACATGTGTAAATCTAGTCTTTTTATTCAACTGAATTTGGCTTCCTGAAGAAGGGTTTATGACCTCTCCCAGTTAGCTAAAATACTTGATTTACTTATCGGCGGGAGAAGGCCATATCGCTAAGAAGTTAGAAAAACAATGCCAGATTCAGGAAAACAGCCTCAATTTACTCCAGGTAAAAATATTATATATGTATGGCAAGTCAAAAACCGTTTCACCTGCAAGCTTTAGCAGAAACCTAATGAGGAATGATGCATAATCTGGGAACTAATGCTCAGGTCATAATAATAAAAAAATATATTGATGGGAAACATTGTAATCTAGTCTCAATGTCAGTTTTGTCCTCCTAGCAAGATCTCAGGGAATGTGGGTTAGGTAAAAAGGTAAGCACATAAACATTGATGCATAAGCTTGTCCAAGGATATCCTGAGTCTGTCCAAACGTGGAGAATGGGCTCTATGTGAAAGACAACAGGCCCTATCAATTACTTCTCATGTGGATACTAAAATATTGTGGCTATTAACAAAATATTTGGGCACAGAAACTAAAGCTTCATGGTTTATCCATTAACTGTGGACTGATGATCGGAGATTGTCCAGAATTGGAACATCTGTATGTATGAAGTACTTTTACCTATAAGTTTACTACTGATGCCAGGGGCATAAAGAGGAAGGGCCAGCAGAATATGTGCCCTGGGTCCCAGGAGAAGACCAATCAACAAGGGCTAGGACAGAAAACTGAATCTTTGCCCTAGGTGAGGGAAAGTCTAGCTATGACTCTGATGAGATAATAACTGCAACTCAGGGACCTCACTTGTGTCTATATCCCACATCGTTTATAGTAGTTAACCCATAACAGTATCAGTTCACTAATCCTCTTGTAGCTATTGTAGCTTGTAAAACCTGTTTCTACCGCTCAATCAGAGATTCTTTCCTAGAGTCTCGCAATCTTGCAGTTATCTTTGAGTAATACCATGTTCTCAGTGTCTCTACCATCTCTGTCTGAAGATCTGAGGTAATAGTCACTTTGTGCTCAGTTTACATGTTTGCCCACACCATGTCTTTTTAATGTATTAGGAATAAACGTAAAGTTTTAGTTCACCATGCTGGAGAACTTTTTCTAATTTATGGACAGTATGTTGCATGTTGGGAAGAGCATAAAGGACATCCAGCTCCCACAATTCAAATAAAATTATGAAAGGCTTTATTGAATAATCCACAAAAATAGAAACAAGTGTAGATATGCAACCGTGACTCAGATCAATTATGGTCCTTCTTCATGACGTTTGCTCAATGCACCTAGTGGTGAGTGAGATGGACTTTACTGATGAAGAATCTACAATTTAAAAAAATTAGATATATTGCAAGTGTATATTCCGGGCAAGTGACATCTCTTATCAATAGATTGTTGAAAGTTTCAAGCAATATGTAAAAAAATGACTAATGTTACATTGGCTCATTTCAAATCACAATTGAAGTCAATTTGTTCTGCAGTTATAACTCTGACAATGGTCACAAGGGTAAATTTCAGCAAGCCTTTAAGGTCTCTGCCTAGTGCTGGGATGTGTTGAATAAACTAAAATCATCTGACACTCTCTTTTATATGATCTACATTAGCCCCATTCCTACTAGCAATATGGAGTGGGGGATTCAGACCTATCACACACATCTAACACAGGTGCTCATCTGGAGGAATAAAAGATTAAACCGGAAAATTCTCGGAAAGGCAACCAAATAGACATTAGATTATTAGAAGATGTCTTCTTTGGATTGGCAAACATAAATCATTACCCAAAATACTGGGATTGATGTTGTTGTAGAATCGAACCTTTCTCACCTCCAATAATCACTAATAGCCAAAGGTAGTAAGTATAAAAATAATGCCTCAGTGGAAAGTTGCAAGAAGCCACAGTTTTTTGTCAGTGGTCTCCATTGCAAGGAAAATATAATATTACTACATGGCGGCTATTGAAAAGCACGGCCATTTATGCAATACATAGATTGGGTTTGCCATGTCGCGGCACCACTCTATGACATCCATATGCTTTTAGATAACTATAATTTTGTAAAATGAATGAATGTTGTGTACTTTTTTTTAACAGGGGTTGTCTTATTATTAGAATAATGTTTTTAATTGGCTTTATTTTATCCATTAATACTAGCGGAATGGTCACTGTAGCAATAAGTGGTATATAAGCGTATGTTGTAAGTCATGGCTTGTATATTTGGACCACAGAACCAATCAGATTTTTCTAACCATAAAAGTAGTTGGATGAAATCTTCTTCACATGTACAAGGATTTAATAAAATGGCACCTTTCTGACATCAGACGTAATAACCCATCCATGTTACCTGGGCCAATTTGACCAAGGACTGATTATTATGTCATTTCAATCGCCCGCGCACACGGGTGGTGTGCGGGCGATCCCCACCGGGTGTCAGCTGATTCTGACAGCTGACACCCAGCAACCCCCGAAATGCTATGATCAAGCGCAATTGCAATATTCTGGGATGCATCGGAGACCCCGCCGCCCTGATCATTGCCATTGTGACCTAATGTCATCATGATGACATCAGGGTCACCAGAGCTAGGAAATTTCTCTGTCAGTGCACAGCTGACAGTTTCTATAGCATGGGGATGCTGCTGCACACTCAGTAAGGCAGCCAGACAGCATTCTAAAATTGCTGACTGAGTAGCGTGTCACTGGTCAGCATTGATGTGCTGCTGAAAACACTTGACCACAGCAGCTAATCCTAGGTCCTTGAGGTTCTGCTGCCACTATGAATGGTAATAACTTCAGACCACATAGCAACTTGCTCTGGATCCCAGTAAGTTCCAGTAAGTGAGCATAGGTTCATTTGTTAATTTTTTAATATACCAAGCCACTGGTAAAATTAAAATTTTATATTGCCTCCCCTTTAACAACTTTTACTACTTTTTAGAGAAAAATGATGCATGATCCGCAAAATGTCATAAAATTTGCACCAAAAATTCTCGCATATAGAAAAAAATATCACTCCCGGAGGGAACTGGAGAATATTTGCCCCAAAAATGTAATGAATCAGTCTAACATACAGTATCCCAAAAAGTCACTTTGATGTATAAATCAGAATGTTAATGAAACAACAAAAGACAACTTAAAAAAAGGCACAAATCTTTTGGTGAAAATGCAATGATGAATCGGGCCCATTATTTTTATGCATCTACCTAGATATTTTTAACTGCAAATTTTTCAGATAATTTTTTTACTTGGATTCCACATTTGACCCATATACGCTGAGCAGCATTCTCTACAGTGCTGACATTCTCCTGTAGAGAATGTCTGTAATCTGCTGCAGCGTACCATAGTATGATGTAATTGCAAACCACAAGAAAAACATTACAACCTACAGCAGGTGATAATGAGGGTAATGTGACGGTGTTTGCTTACTTCTGTTGTGGTTTTCCGTCTATGTACTTGGTTACATAATTAGCATTTTTTATGTTGTACAGTTGCCATTTGTAGAATTGTTACAAGAGCACAAAACGACAATTATAAAGTCAATCACTCAGCAGCCATTAAAGAAGCAGCACAATTAAATATTTTCCACACTGTACCAGATAATCCCCTTTTATCTTTATGAGCTTCTAAATTAAGACAGCAACTCTGCATAATAAGATTCAGTCTGTAAAGGCAGATGACAGAGATCGGAGGGCGATGCTACTGCTCCAGGAAAGAATTCATGAAGAAACCTGTGCATGGGCAGCATTGATAGTTATCTGTGATACCTAACTTGTTGCCAACGGTTATAATATATTTTTTATATACATATTATACTAAGGCTGTGTGCATACGTTGCTGATTTTTGGCGTTTTTTTCGCAATAAAAATGCTATAAAACCGCAAAAAAAAGCATACATTATGCATCCCATCATTTTTAATGAATTCCGCAATTTTTGTGCACATGATGCGTTTTTTCCGCGAAAAAAGCGCATTGCGGTAAAAAACGCAGCATGTTCATTAATTTTGCGGATTTTTCGCAGATTTGCCACTATATAATGCATTGGGAAATGTCTGGAAAACTCTGCAAAAAAAACGCACCAAAACGCAGTAAAAACGCGCAAAACGCACAAAAAAACGCATGCAGATTTCTTGCAGAAAATTTCAGGATTTTCTCTGGAAATTTCTGCAAGAAATCCTGAACGTGTGCACATAGCCTAACCGTTCATTACTGTTTTGAAGGTTGCCATCCTACTATTTGGTTTTTTTTCTGATTCTTTTCAGAATATAACCTTCTAGTGCAGTGATGACGAACCTTTTTAGAGACCAAGTGACCAAACGGCAACCCAAAACCCACTTATCTAATATATAAAGCTGAATGTATGTGTGTATGTATGTGTGTATGTATGTATGTATGCATGTATGTATGTATGTATGTCCGGGATTGGCATCTGCACCGTCGCAGTTACAGCCACAAAATTTTGCACAGTCACACGTCTGGACCCCGAGAGAGTCATAGGCTATATTGTGAGGCAAAATTTTAACCCCGCGCGTTCCAATTCACCAAACAATTTTGCCCCTATCTACATAATGGGGGAAAAAGTGAAAGGAAAAGTGTTGGAGGCAAATTGACAGCTGCCAGATGTGAACAAGGGGGACTTAAAGAATGAGAGCGATGGCGCCAAAGAGTATATACCGTACAGTTGCTAAGGTGGGGCCCCGACATGGGATACTCACCACACACGGGGATATGAACACACACACAAAATGCGCTACACACTTCCACCTGCTTGAACACATATTACCCTCAGCGCACATTTCACCTGTCATGATTCCAATGGCAGGGAATCACAAAAGGACAAGCACCAACGAGCTCTAGGGTGATGGAACCTGAGCTGACCGCGACCCTAAACCTGAACACACAAATAACAATAGCCGGGGAACGTGCCTACGTTGATCCTAGACGTCTCGCACCAGCCGAAGATCTAACTTCCCCTATTAGAAGAAACACAGACCTCTCCTGCCTCCAGAGAAATACCCCACAGAAATAGCAGCCCCCCACATATAATGACGGTGAAATGAGAGGAAGGCACATACACAGTATGAAATCAGATTCAGCAAAATGAGGCCCGCTAAAACTAGATAGCAGAGGATACAAAAGTAAACCCCTTCAAAAAACCATCCTGTAATTACTTGAACTCATGTTCCAACTCATGGAACATGAGGAGCAATTACAGCCCGCTAGAGCAACCAGCAGCAAAGAAACAATTATATGCAAGCTGGACAAGACAAAAATAAATCAAAACGTGGAACAAGAAAATCAAAAACTTAGCTTGTCCTGAAGATTACTGAAGCCAGAAGCTGAGGTAACAAAACACTCTGATAACCTTGATAGCCGGCGGGGAAATGACAAGAAAGCCCGGTTAAATAGGAAACTCCCAAATCCTAATAGAACAGGTGGACACCAGAGACAGCAGAACACAAATCACCCAGTACCATCAGTAACCACCAGAGGGAGCCCAAAACAGAACTCACAACAGTACCCCCCCTTGAGGAGGGGTCACCGAACCCTCACGAGAACCACCAGGGCGACCAGGATGAGCCCTATGAAAAGCGCAGACCAAATCATCAGCATGAACATCAGAGGCAACCACCCAAGAATTATCCTCCTGACCATAACCCTTCCACTTGACCAAATATTGGAGTTTCCGTCTGGAAACACGAGAATCCAAGATCTTCTCCACAACATACTCCAATTCTCCCTCCACCAGCACCGGAGCAGGAGGCTCAGGCGAAGGAACAACAGGTACCTCACACCTCCGCAACAACGACCGATGGAACACATTATGAATAGCAAACGATGCCGGGAGATCCAAACGAAACGACACAGGGTTAAGAATTTCCAAGATCCTATAAGGACCGATGAACCGAGGCTTGAACTTAGGAGAAGAGACCTTCATGGGAACAAAACGAGAAGACAACCACACCAAGTCCCCAACACGAAGTCGAGGACCCACGCGGCGACGGCGATTAGCAAACTGCTGAGCCTTCTCCTGGGACAACTTCAAATTGTCCACCACATGACTCCAAATCTGATGCAAGCTATCCACCACCATGTCCACTCCAGGACAATCAGAAGGCTCCACCTGACCAGAGGAAAAACGAGGATGAAACCCCGAATTACAAAAGAAAGGAGAAACCAAGGTAGCAGAACTAGCCCGATTATTAAGGGCAAACTCGGCCAGCGGCAAAAAGGTAACCCAGTCATCCTGATCAGCAGAAACAAAACACCTCAAATAAGTTTCCAAGGTCTGATTAGTTCGCTCCGTCTGGCCATTCGTCTGAGGGTGGAATGCAGACGAAAAGGACAAATCAATGCCCATCTTAGCACAGAACGTCCGCCAAAATCTAGACACAAACTGGGATCCCCTGTCAGAAACGATGTTCTCCGGAATCCCATACAAACGAACCACGTTCTGGAAAAACAGAGGGACCAACTCAGAGGAGGAAGGCAACTTAGGCAAGGGTAGAAGATGAACCATTTTAGAAAAGCGGTCACACACAACCCAGATGACGGACATTTTTTGAGAGACAGGGAGATCCGAAATAATGTCCATGGAAATGTGCGTCCAAGGCCTCTTCGGGATAGGCAAAGGTGACAACAATCCACTGGCTCGAGAACAGCAAGGCTTAGCCCGAGCACAAACCTCACAAGACTGCACAAAAGAACGCACATCCCTAGACAAGGAAGGCCACCAAAAAGACCTGGCCACCAAGTCTCTAGTACCAAATATTCCAGGATGACCTGCCAACGCAGAAGAATGGACCTCAGAGATGACTCTACTGGTCCAGCTATCCGGAACAAACAGTCTTTCAGGCGGACAACGATCAGGTTTACCCGCCTGAAACTCCTGCAAAGCACGTCGCAAGTCTGGGAATACGGCCGACAAAATCACCCCATCCCTAAGGATACCAGTGGGCTCAGAATTTCCAGGGGAGTCAGGCACAAAACTCCTAGAAAGAGCATCCGCCTTCACATTCTTTGAACCTGGCAGGTATGAAACCACAAAATCGAAACGGGAGAAAAACAGTGACCAACGAGCCTGTCTAGGATTCAGACGCTTGGCAGACTCAAGGTAAATCAGATTTTTGTGATCAGTCAAGACCACCACACGATGTCTAGCACCCTCCAGCCAATGACGCCACTCCTCAAATGCCCACTTCATGGCCAAAAGTTCCCGATTACCCACATCATAATTCCGCTCAGCGGGCGAAAATTTTCTAGAAAAGAACGCACATGGCTTCATCACCGAGCAATCGGAGCTTTTCTGTGACAAAACCGCCCCCGCTCCAATCTCGGAAGCATCAACCTCAACTTGGAAAGGAAGTGAAACATCAGGCTGACGCAACACAGGAGCAGAAGAAAACCGGCGTTTAAGTTCCTGAAAGGCCTCCACAGCCGCAGGAGACCAATCAGCAACATCAGCACCCTTATTAGTCAAATCCGTCAAAGGCTTAACAACACTAGAAAAATTAGTTATAAAACGACGATAGAAATTAGCAAAGCCCAAGAACTTCTGCAAACTCTTAAGAGATGCAGGCTGCGTCCAGTCACAAATAGCCCGAACCTTGACGGGATCCATCTCAATAGTAGAAGGGGAAAAAATATACCCCAAGAAAGAAATCTTCTGGACTCCAAAGAGACACTTTGAGCCCTTTACAAACAAGGAATTAGCCCGCAGGACCTGAAACACCTTCCTGACCTGCTGAACATGAGACTCCCAGTCATCAGAAAAAACCAAAATATCATCCAAATACACAATCATAAATTTATCCAGATATTCACGGAAAATATCGTGCATAAAGGACTGGAATACTGAAGGAGCATTAGAAAGTCCGAAAGGCATTACCAAATACTCAAAATGGCCCTCAGGCGTATTAAATGCGGTTTTCCACTCATCACCTTGCTTTATTCGTATAAGATTATACGCACCCCGGAGATCAATCTTAGTGAACCATTTAGCCCCCTTAATGCGAGCAAACTAATCAGTCAACAAAGGCAAAGGATACTGATATTTTACGGTAATCTTATTCAAAAGACGATAATCTATACAAGGTCTCAAGGACCCATCTTTCTTGGCCACGAAAAAAAAACCTGCTCCCAAAGGGGACGAAGATGGACGGATATGTCCCTTTTCCAAGGACTCCTTAACATAATCCCGCATAGCAGTATGCTCTGGCACTGACAGATTGAACAAACGACCTTTAGGAAATTTACTACCAGGAATTAAATCTATAGCACAATCGCAATCCCTGTGAGGAGGAAGCGAACTGAGCTTAGGCTCCTCAAAAACATCCCGATAATCCGACAAAAATACAGGAACCTCAGAAGGAGTAGATGAAGCGATAGAAATCGGAGGTGCATCATCATGAACCCCCTGACATCCCCAGCTTAACACAGACATTGTTTTCCAGTCAAGGACTGGATTATGAGTTTGTAACCATGGCAGACCAAGTACTAGAACATCATGTAAATTATACAACACCAGGAAGCGAATCACCTCCTGATGAACGGGAGTCATACGCATGGTCACTTGTGTCCAGTACTGAGGTTTATTCATAGCTAAAGGTGTAGAGTCAATTCCCTTCAAAGGAATAGGGACTTCCAGAGGCTCAAGACTAAACCCACATCGCTTGGCAAATGACCAATCCATAAGACTCAGGGCAGCGCCTGAATCTACATAGGCATCGACGGAAATGGATGATAATGAGCAAATCAGAGTCACAGACAGAATGAACTTAGACTGTAACGTACTAATGGCAACAGACTTATCAACCTTTTTTGTGCGTTTAGAGCATGCTGATATAACATGAGCTGAATCACCACAATAAAAGCACAACCCATTTTTCCGCCTATAGTTTTGCCGTTCACTTCTAGACTGAACTCTATCACATTGCATTGTCTCAAGTGCCTGTTCAGAAGACACCGCCAAATGGTGCACAGGTTTGCGCTCCCGTAAACGCCGATCAATCTGAATAGCCATAGTCATAGACTCATTCAGACCCATAGGCGCAGGGAACCCCACCATAACATCTTTAATGGCCTCAGAAAGGCCATCTCTGAATCTTGCAGCCAGGGCGCACTCATTCCACTGAGTAAGCACTGACCATTTCCGAAATTTTTGACAATATATTTCTGCTTCATCTTGCCCCTGAGAGAGAGCTAATAAAGCTTTTTCAGCCTGAATCTCTTGGTTAGGTTCCTCATAGAGCAAACCCAATGCCAGAAAAAACGCATCCACATTAAGCAACGCAGGATCCCCTGGTGCCAATGCAAATGCCCAATTTTGAGGGTCACCCCGCAGGAAAGATATAATAATCTTAACCTGCTGAGCAGGGTCTCCAGAAGAGCGAGATTTCAAAGAAAGGAACAGCTTGCAATTGTTCCTAAAATTCAGAAAACTAGATCTATCTCCAGCAAAGAACTCTGGAATAGGAATTCTAGGTTCAGACATAGGAGCATGTACAACAAAATCTTGTATATTTTGAACCTTAGCAGCAAGATTATTCAAGCTGGAAGCTAAACTCTGGACGTCCATGTTAAACAGCTAAGGTCAGAGCCATTCAAGGATTAAGAGGAGGAAAAAAAAATCAGCCAGGCTGCAATTAGGGCTAGACAGCAACCTCAGAGGAGAAAAAAAAAAAAAAAACTTCCTCAGACTACTTTTCCTCCTACTTCAGCCCAAACATTTTTGGCCGGCTATACTGTCATGATTCCAATGGCAGGGAATCACAAAAGGACAAGCACCAACGAGCTCTAGGGTGATGGAACCTGAGCTGACCGCGACCCTAAACCTGATCACACAAATAACAATAGCCGGGGAACGTGCCTACGTTGATCCTAGACGTCTCGCACCAGCCGAAGATCTAACTTCCACTATTAGACGAAACACAGACCTCTCTTGCCTCCAGAGAAATACCCCACAGAAATAGCAGCCCCCCACATATAATGACGGTGAAATGAGAGGAAGGCACATACACAGTATGAAATCAGATTCAGCAAAATGAGGCCCGCTAAAACTAGATAGCAGAGGATACAAAAGTAAACTGCGCGGTCAGCAAAAAACCCTTCAAAAAACCATCCTGTAATCACTTGAACTCATGTTCCAACTCATGGAACATGAGGAGCAATTACAGCCCGCTAGAGCAACCAGCAGCAAAGAAACAATTATATGCAAGCTGGACAAGACAAAAATAAATCAAAACGTGGAACAAGAAAATCAAAAACTTAGCTTGTCCTGAAGATTACTGAAGCTAGAAGCTGAGGTAACAAAACACTCTGATAACCTTGATAGCCGGCGGGGAAATGACAAGAAAGCCCGGTTAAATAGGAAACTCCCAAATCCTAATAGAACAGGTGGACACCAGAGACAGCAGAACACAAATCACCCAGTACCATCAGTAACCACCAGAGGGAGCCCAAAAACAGAACTCACAACATTCACCACACATACACCAACCTCGCCACATAAAAGTCGAAACACAAAAGTCGCCGCTCAAAACTCGCCATGCGCAAAACTCGCCACATGGAAAAACTAGGCTCACGCAAAACTCGCCACAAGTGCAAAACTCACCTCATGGAAAACTCGCAACACGCAAAACTTGCACATGCGGAAATATTGCCACATGCACAGAAGTTGCAACACATGCAAAAGTTGCCTCACACAAACCTTGCACATACTCAAAAGGCACCACACATAAAACTCGCCACGCGCAAAACTCGCCATGCGCAAAACTTGCTGCACACAACTTGCTACACTAACCTGTCACATGCAACTCGACACACAAAAAGTTTTTACACGCATGTTGCCACACAAAATTCTTCTCACAAAAGTCGCTACATACATGTCGCCACACGCAACTCAACACACACAACTTGACAAACGAAACTCGCCTTAAAACACACACAAGTCTGGTATTATCCTTCAAAAATAAAAATTTTGATTAATAAGCAGACAAACTACAAGAGCAACAAATGTACCATATAGGAAATACAGCAGCTGTCAGTCACATGACCTGTCTATTATGTGTAAGCTAATATATACTGCCAGGGGGAAGGCTTCCTGTTGGCTGGGGATTTATCAGGCTGCCAATTTAGCTTACAAATACTGAGGTAAAAATACTGAGCAAATAACGTGTGAATGAGGTCTAATACAGGAGGAGATGACACACAGGTATATACTATATACAGGGGAGATGACACACATATATATACTGTATAGGGAAGAGATGACACACAGGTATATACTATATAGAGGAGGAGATGACATACAGGTATATACTATATACAGGAGGAGATGACACACAGGTATATACTATATACAGGAGCAGATGACCTACAGGTATATACTATATACAGGAGGAGATGACATACAGGTATATGCTATATATAGAAGATGACATACAGGTATATACTATATACAGGAGGAGATGATACACAGATATATACTATATACAGGGGAGATGACACACAGGTATATACAATATACAGGAGGATATGACATACAGGTATATACTATATATAGAAGGAGATGACATACAGGTATATACTATATATAGGAGGAGATGACATACAGGTACATACTATATAAGAGGAGATGACATACAGGTGTATACTATATATAAGGGAGATGACAAACATGTATATACTGAGGTGAAAATGAGAGGTGTGAGGTGAAAATGAAAAGGTGTGAGTGCAAAATGAGAGGAGTGAGGGAAAATAGTGGAGTGATCGGAAAATGACAGATGTGAGGTTGAAATGACAAGTGTTAGGGGGGAATGAGAGGAGTGAGGGAGAAAATGAGAGGTGTGAGGGAGAAAATGAGAGCTGTGAGGGGGAAAATGAAAGATGTGATTGGGAAAATGAGAGGCGTGATGGGAAAATAAGAGAAGTGAGGTGCTATAACTAACCACAGATATTTACTATGCCCAGGCAACGCCGGGCTCTTCAGCTAATTTATCATAAAGTGCCAACATGACAATTTAACCTGGGGCTGTTTTGGACTTGGGTCTGGTGTGGACATCGCAGGAGATAGTGGGGCTGGAGTGGACATCACAGGAGGCATTGGGCCTGTTGTGGACATCACAGGAGACATTGGGGCTGGAGCAGACATCGCAAGAGACATTGGGGCTGTAGCGGACATAACAGTAGACATTGGGGCTGGTGCATGCATCACAGGAAATATTGTGGCTGATACATACATCACAAGAAACATTGGGGATGGTGCAGGCATCTCAGGAGACAGTGGGGCTGGAGCGGACATTACAGGAGGCATTGGGGCTGGTGCGGACATGACAAGAGGGAACAGTGAAGTGCTGAAGGGATCGCAACTTCAGTGACCAACCATTTTCTCTGTGATGTCACCACTCGTCATTGAAGCTGCGCTCATAGCACCTCATTGTATCCTGGTTTTCAGCCTAGATGGTCACATCGTAGCACCATTCACGTTCAGGTTGTAAACCAGTTATCGCAGCAATAAATCACGGCATTAGTATTGCTAATCTTCACTTTCGACAGGTGATACATATGGTTGGTTGTTCAGTTTTGTTTTGTTTGTTTTTTACAGTGGACAAGGGCTATTAGACACCTCTCCATTACTAACCTGTGGGCTTAAGGTACCTTCACACATAACGATATCGTTAACGATATCGTTGCTTTTTGTGACGTAGCAACGATATCGTTAAGGAAATCTTTATGTGTGACAGCGACCAACGATCAGGCCCCTGCTGGGAGATCGTTGGTCGCTGAGGAAAGTCCAGAACTTTATTTGGTCGCTGGACTCCCTGCAGACATCGCTGGATCGGCGTGTGTGACACCGATCCAGCGATGTCTTCACTGGTAACCAGGGTAAACATCGGGTTACTAAGCGCAGGGCCGAAGTTTACCCTGGTTACCAGCGTAAAAGTAAAAAAAAAAACACTACATACTTACCTACCGCTGTCTGTCCCCGGCACTCTGCTTCTCTGCACTCCTCCTGCACTGGCTGTGAGCGTCGGTCAGCCGGAAAGCAGAGCGGTGACGTCACCGCTCTGCTTTCCGGCCGCTGTGCTCACAGTCAGTGCAGGAGGAGTGCAGAGAAGCAGAGCGCCGGGGACAGACAGCGGTAGGTAAGTATGTAGTGTTTGTTTTTTTTACTTTTACGCTGGTAACCAGGGTAAACATCGGGTTACTAAGCGCGGCCCTGCGCTTAGTAACCCGATGTTTACCCTGGTTACCCGGGGACCTCGGGATCGTTGGTCGCTGGAGAGCTGCCTGTGTGACAGCTCTCCAGCGACCAAACAGCGACGCTGCAGCGATCGACATCGTTGTCGGTATCGCTGCAGCGTCGCTGAGTGTGAAGGTACCTTTAATGTCAGTGGCCATAAAACAGCTGACATCAATTCCACAACCCTTACCCCACTTGGCACCACACCAGGGCAAGTGAGAAGAGCGTGGCAAAGTGCCAGAACTGGCATATCTAATAGATGCACCTTTTCTGGGGTGGATGCGAACTGCTATTTTTAGGTTGTGGGGGGCCAGTATCCATGGCCCCTTATTGCCTGAGAATATTATCCCCCAGCTGTTTACTTTAGCTTGGCTGGCTGTCAAAAATGGGGGGGAACCCCACACTTTTATTTATTTATTTATTGAAATAATTTAAAAAAACTGCTTTGTATCCCTATATTCTTGATAACCAGCCATGATAAAGCTGACAGCTGATGGTTGCAGTCCACTCACTCTTTCATGCAGATGCCAGCATTGGAAACATTTGAAGTTTGGGGTGCCGAACCCGAACTGTAACACAGACTTCCTGGAGAAGTACGTGATTGGCGTTCGTGTCCGAACACTAGGTGTTCAGTATGGACCTCAAACTTTACTGTTCGAGTTCACCGATCTCTACACAAGAGGCATTTTAGCTGGTGCAGACATTGCAGGAGACAGTGAGGCTGGTGCAGACATCGCAGGAGATAGTGAGGCTGGTGCAGACATCAAAGTGAACAGTGGGGCTGGTATACACATCACAGGAGACAGTGGAAGAGGAAGGACAGATATGTCCTTCTGTAAACTTTTGCTCGCATAGTTTACTATGGAGGAATATTCAGGTCTTGAAAAATTGTAAAGGAAAGCTTTTATGTAATTTGTCATTACGGAGAAGATTAATAGCGCAATCATAGGGACAATAGGACCTGTTTTTCTGAAAACACATCTCCGAATTCTTTCAGGTACTCGAGCACACCCACCAGACTAGCAATGCATATTTATACAGAACCTAGATATATCTCCCACTTGGAACGTGAATTCCACCATTACCTGTTTAACCCAGTTATGAAGTAATAGCGTCTTGTCAATGGCAAAAATTTGAATGGGTCTTTCCAAACTAACTGTTATTGATCCTAATTTCAAAACTAGTCCCAAATCAATAAAATTAGCTACAGACCCACAGTCATTGAAAGCCAATGCTCATAAACCTATTTCTTGAAGGATAGCACTGTGCTGAGCAATACTTTATCAAAAGAGAAACAAGGTACCTGAAAGCCTCGGTAACCTCCTCGACAATCACCCAAACCAGAAAGTTTCACGACGACTTACTTGCTTGAGGACGAGTTGGGCAGTTCTTTAGAAAACCACAGTAGAGAGACAGTCCTAGATGGTGGCGATGTTTAATTTCCACAGCATGAGAACCTCAACCTTCACTCTACGTCAACCTCCATCGGCTGTACTTTAAATAAATGGGCATGCGTAGGGGGAATATAGAAGGCACCCTGCTGCTTACCATGTCTTTAATGAATTCTGCAGTCCATTCATATTGCCTGGGTCATAGCCTCCACAAAAGAACATCCTTTTTAAGGATTTCAGAAAGGCCCCCAAGGAATTGGCGCTAGAGGGTTGCATCATGCAACCGAACCTCTGTAGACCATTGACTGAATTCGGTACTATAGCCCTCAGATGTGAGGCTCACATGTGTCAACTTCATGATCTTAGCCTCCACAACCTGGATTCTGCCAGGTTTATCATAAATTATACCTAAGGTGTCAAAGAAGGTGTCAACAGAAACTGGTTCTGGGGTTTGGTGGGATAAAGAAAACACCCAGGTTTGATGGCCCTATTGCAGTAATTATTCCTACCTGCTAGGACTTATCCTCTGAAGACTGAGGTCACAGGGTATAACATAACTTACAACTCTCCCTTAACACCCTAAACTGGTTTCTCTCTCCCAAAATCTTTCAGGGTGGACCACTAGGTGTTCAGGAGAGACCAACTGCATGTCTGACGGTATAGACATCACAATCACAGCCAGCATTGGAAAGCTATAGGGAGATTTCATAAAAATAGATACCTGGCCATGCAACTATGATTGAGACAATTCAAGATTCAGGTATTCTGTAACCAGATTGTGAATCATTTACATCAGATTCACCACCTGATCACAGAGTGTGTGAACAGGATCCATATTGGCAAAAAGAATGTAACAGTCAGTCATAATGTGATGCTGTGTCACTTCTCACAGACAAGCCGTGAGGCCGAGAAGTGAAGGAGTCAGAGAGCATGCCAGGAGAGTATGTCAAAAATAAAAGTTAAAGGCAAAGTCCTGGTTTAGGCAATAAGGTCAGAGTACGTAGAAGGCAAAGTGATAATACAAATGAGTAGTCAAAAGGCAAATCTGAGGTGTGGAGACATGGGGTTAGGCTAGCGCCAAACCGCATGGACCAGGGATCGTCCCACCAATCGTCCGCTCTTCTTTTAATGTGAGCATAACGCTACTCAGACAACACAGGGTGAGGGTAAAACAGTGTGGCAATACTTTATTGAACCACAAAACAAGCAGATATCATGTAAAACAGTCACAGCAAAATACCCCAAGATGGTGCACATTGCAGAGTCTCAGCGTTCCGATGACTCGCCGTGATAATAGCAGCAATAACTTCAGAGCTTCCAGGGTCGACTGCCCCACCTGTGGCACGCACACAGAGAGGAGGTAATGACAAGCGTAGGAAGATGACAGTCCATTCAGGTACAAGGGCCAGTTGACCGTAGGGTCACAACCTGGCTTCTCTGAACATATCTGTGGTGCCAGGTGACCAGATAGTCCCAACCTCGTTTTTCCAAATGTATCCATAGGTGCCAGGTGACTGAATGGTTCCAAACTGGTTTCTCCAAACAGATCCATAGGTGCCAGGTGACTGGATGGTCCCACCCTGGTTTCTCCAAATTAATCCATGGGTTCCAGGTGACCAGATGGTCCCTACCTGGGTTTCACAAATGTATCCATTGTTCAGCGATGGTCCATGGAACAGATCTGTATTCATCCAACTCTGTCCGAGGTCCCCTAACTTGACATCCTGTAAGATAATAAATCTGTGACCCTCATGATGCAGCCATGATGTATTGGCTGCTGTCCTGTCTCTGGTCCTTTGGTTGTTTTGATGTCTTCGCTGAATCTCTGTCTGTCTCCCTCTCAAAGAGGCATTTCACTTCTTTTTATGTTTATCAAGTGTCTTTCAATCCAGCATCGCAAATAAGGGAAAAATAGTGACAGCCAAGTTGCATTGTATGATTATGTAATCTATTTGCACAGATTTTCCTCCTCTGTTTTTAATGCCAACAAACTGGCTGGCCTAAACAATGCGTAATGAGCAAATCAATAAACATCACTAGTCATCAAGGATAAGAGCACAATATGTTATATCCAATGTCAACTTACAAGTCAATATTTCAGGCTTACACAAGCAAAAGTCTGTTTTCTTGACTAACCAGAAATAAACACATACATTCAAAAGTCAATATATAAATAAAAGTCTATTCTTTCTGGCTTACTAAAAATAGTCCTCTGGTTAATTAAGATACAATGCTGTGTCGTCACACGAGGTCTAGCAACAAATATTAGAATATCAGAGCACAGTTGAAACACACCACCGTGCAAGGCAACAAAAATTGTTCAAAAGAGTGAAAATATGTATTTTTTTGTGAAAAGGACTTAATGTGCATATGTTCAAGCTAGTGGTTTCTTCATTAATCAATGGAGTAGAAAAAGACACCAGAAATGACCATAAAAAAACTTCACAACAACCATGGGAAAACCTTCCAAAAAACTTTCAGAAACATAGGAAAAATGCTTGTGAAATTACGGAAAATAATACACAAAATATGCTTCAGGGAAAAAAAGGCAGACTTCCCTAATATGTCTTTTGCTTGAAAAAAACTGTTCAGGTAAACCTGAGTCTACAA
Organism: Ranitomeya imitator; assembly: GCF_032444005.1. Lineage (NCBI taxonomy): Eukaryota > Metazoa > Chordata > Amphibia > Anura > Dendrobatidae > Ranitomeya > Ranitomeya imitator. The sequence goes on along the minus strand of NC_091286.1, from coordinate 575,603,863 downwards.
GACAAGTCCACATACCCTTCTTTGTGGAATTTTTCATTTTTTGCAGCCCTCTGATTGGACCGTGCCTAGCTGGGAGCATTTTCCATCAAGAACCACTATAATAAAAGTGAGCTCCGCTTTCTTTTCTCCCACCAGGCTATTTTTCAAATCATGAAGCTGAAGAAAAATGCTCAAAAGTCTGAATATATGACCAGCAAGACGTTTTACAATAAAAAATGAATTGGAAGTGTCTTTTAAACATTTTTGAGTGATTTTTCAGAGGTTATCAAAATGGACCTGCTTCACAAATCTCCATGTACATATACTCTTGGGAGAAAACCTGATGCTGCAATATGATTCTTCCAAATGCTGATTTAATGTTCTCTTTCAAATCGATGCTCGACTTTTTAACACTTGGTCAATGTCTTGGCTGGTGGAATATGGTGGCAAGGGTAGACTGGCAGTGTTGTTACAAGTGGGTACAGTTTGGCGGTTAGGCATCCGAATGACACCATGTCAGAAAGACCAAAAATGGAGGCTCGATGATACTCAGGGTGGTAAATTGCATTTTATTTGTAGCAACTGAGCACACTGACCCGGTGAAGCACATGACTACCAATGCAGATAATGTAGTAGTCATCATACAAGGTGTATGAGCAAAGCCAAAGATGAATATTTAGGTGCTGAAGAATCGCTGTCTCTTTCCTTGTATTGATCACAGAAGGAAGCAATGGATTGACCTGGTCACTCGGACAGGTGCTGTTGTGCTTCCAAACCAAACTCACTGTGAATGACTCCTTGATGTTTGGAGTGTTTAGGGCCAGTGAAATGAGGCGTGCAGGTTAATCCCCACGCAGGATGGGCTCCGGAAGAATCTGTCATGGCTGGATGTGTATAAAGGGGTTACAGGCTGGGGCAGGCCTAGCTTTCCTTGTAAGCGCAGCCATCCAGGTGCACAGGTAATATTGTAACACTAATAGGACCATTATCAAAATGTATATCCCACTAACTAGCTCTATAGTGAGATGCATTCATTTTTTCCTTTTCGCTGCCTTAGGGAGTATTATACACAGGCAGACAAATCATTTTTGAAAAAAACACTTATTTTCTTATAAACAATGACGCAATAAAGTCATAAAAAGAAGTATCATAAGTATGATTGTAAAATTGTATATGGTTATAATAAACTGTAATTCATCATATATAGGGAAAGCTTAGAGTTAAAGTGATATTTCCATTTTATGGCTTATGCACTGTACTGTTTCTGTAATACCTGTACACAGCTCAAAACTGGGGAACCATCTTGCACCACCCTAAAAGGGGAAGTGGCATGCCAAGCTCTCTCCAGTCAGATCTACGGTTGTTTAAAAAATGACCAAAGGAGAGGTTGGACCCACATCCACCACACATTTATGGCATATTGAGTGGATTTGACATAAAAGTCTGATATATGAATACCATTGTTACTATTATAGGGGCTGCAATGGTGGCCACATGGCTTGTCACCCATCGTCGATCCGAAAACGGTAATAATAAACAGATTAGTGAAGCGCTACTTTTCCATTCTTTAATTTAGAAAAATAGTGAATGGAAATATGACAACTTTGACTTACTGGCTATGGAAATGGAAAAAATATATATTTTGATTAGATCGCTGGTCTGCAACTGACTGATGGCAACATTATATATTGTTCACAGTTTGTTCACTTTTATCAAGGATTATGGGTGACAGATGTGCCTTATGGCCTCTTGGTGATCTATGGGGGTATTTCTGGTTCCTTACTGCTACGTCCACCTGGATCCCTCCTAGGAAGCCCAACCAAGAAGGGACCAAAACTGGGATGGCAGCCTTGACATACACATATTTTAACCTTCAATATAAGACGTCAAAGTTGAAGGTCTTTGCTTGTTTTTTTTGTTTTCCTCTTATATATTCTGTGATTTATGCAATGGAAATAAAAACCCATAAACGGCAACTAAGAAAAGTTTATGAATTTTGTATGATTTTTGAAAGTTTTTGACTAAATAATTGATATATTAATCTAATAATCTAAATATGAGAAAAGTCCACAAAAGTCCACAAAAACCCATAAACGGCAACTAAGAAAAGTTTATGAATTTTGTATGATATTTGAAAGTTTTTGACTAAATAATTGATATATTGATCTAATAATTTAAATATGAGAAAAGTCCACAGATATGCAGTCATCTGTGTGTGCCCCAATGGAGTACAGTATATCAGTGACAGCTCCGCTAATTGCTCCTGTGCTCTAGGCGGCAGATCCTGGGTCTTCTTCTTAATGGTGCAGATTGTTGGGATAAGAGAGGGTTTAAGTGATTAGCCCAGGTGTAACATTACAGGGAAGTGCAAAGTCAACTTCAAACACCTGTCAAGTGAAGGAAGAACCTTCCACTCCCCCCTCCACTATAACTGACAGCCAGTGACAATACAGGTACGCACCTGTGTGCAGGTAACAGGCCAAGCTAGGTTTCTTTAATGACCCCCTGCCCTGTATACAGCCAGAGGGCAGAAGTGTGAGCCAGAGAGAAAGGAGGGGACGTTACACTTAACCCATTAGTATCCATACATATTTCAGGTCTTTGCAAACAAAGATGATGGTGCAATAATATGTGGACCATGGAGCAAGTTTTGGTAATACCTTTTTCTTATTTTATTAAAGAGAATCTGTCAGCAGGTTTTTGCTACCTTATCTGAGAGCAGCGTAATGTTGGCAAAGAGACCCTGAATCCAATGATTTATTACTTAGATTACTGGCTGCAGCCGTACTGACACAATCCGAGTTTTAAGATTTAGCAATGCAGCAGAGCTGAGAAAGCTAACCCCACCCACATCAGGCTCTGCACATACACTGCCTATAGGCAGGGAGCTGCTTATCACACGAGGGGGAGTAGTTGGACTACCAGGCACAGCTGCTGAGTCAGAGCAATAATAAGCTCCGGGTGCTAAAACAATAACTGCAAGTAATCAATAGGTCGGAGCATAATAAGAGAGACATCACTGAAATCTGTATTTTACCTCCTCAAGCATGCTGTCTTCAGATTACATAGCAAAAACCTTCTGACAGATTCCCTTTAAAAAATGGAAGCCTCATATACAGTGGGTACGAAAAGTATTCAGACTCCTTTAAATGTTTCACTCTTTGCTTTATTGTAGCCATTTGGTAAATTCAAAAAAGTTCATTTTTTTCTCATTAATATACACTCTGCACCCCATCTTGGCTTAAAAAACAAATGTAGAAATTTTTGCAAATGTATTAACAAAGAAAAACTGAAATATCACATGGTCATAAGTATTCAGACCCTTTGCTCAGACATAGGGTTGAGTGAAACGGGTCGAACATTTTCAAAAGTCGCCGACTTTTGACAAAGTCGGGTTTCATGAAACCCGATCTGACCCCTGTGCGGGGTCGGCCATGCGGTACGCGACTTTCGCGCCAAAGTCGCGTTTCAATGACGCGAAAAGCGCCATTTCTCAGCCAATGAAGGTAAACGCAGAGTGTGGGCAGCGTGATGACATAGGTCCTGGTCCCCACCATCTTAGAGAAGGGCATTGCAGTGATTGGCTTGCTGTCCGCGGCGTCACAGGGGCTATAAAGGGGCGTTCCCGCCGACCGCCATGTTACTGCTGCTGATCTGAGCCTAGGGAGAGGTTGCTGCCGCTTCGTCAGAAGCAGGGATAGCGTTAGGCAGGGTCCATTAACCACCAAACCGCTTGTGCTGTAGCGATTTCCACTGCCCAACACCACCTTCGGTGTGCAGGGACAGTGGAAGCTACATTTTTTTTTTCCTCAGCGCTGTAGCTCATTGGGCTGCCCTAGAAGGCTCCCTGATAGCTGCATTGCTGTGTGTACGCCGCTGTGCAAACCAACTGCTTTTTTCAAAGCACAAATCCTCTTGTTCCTTCCTTTCTGCACAGCTATCTTGTTTGTTTGTCCACACTTTTTATTTAATTTGTGCATCAGTCCACTCCTTATTGCTGCCTGCCATACCTGGCTGAGATTACTGCACGGAGATAGTAATTGAAGGACAGTTCCTTTTTTTTTTTTTTTTTGTGGGAGATTAAGATTGGCATTTCTGCTAGAGTGCCATCCCTGTCTGTGTCATCTTTCACTCAGTGGGCCATAGAAAGCCTATTTATTTTTTTGCTTGATTTGGGTTCTAAAATCTACCTGAAAAAATCACTACATCAATCAGTGGGAGAAAAATATTGGCCTCAGGGCTTGTGTGCCACTCCTGACTCCTGTGTGTGCCATCTCTCAGTGGGCCATAGAAAGCCTATTTATTTTTTTGCTTGATTTGGGTTCCAAAATCTACCTGAAAAAATCAATAAATCAATCAGTGGGAGATTAATATTGGCCTTTGGGCTTGTGTGCCAGTCCTAAGCGTGCCATCTCTCTCTCTCAGATAGTGGGCCATAGAAAGCCTATTTATTATTTTTTTTATTGGGTTTATAAATTTTCCCTGGAAAAAAAAAAAAAAAGTGGGAGATTAATATTGGCCTCTGGGCTTGTGTGCCAGTCCTGAGCGTGCCATCTCTCTCACAAATAGTGGGCCATAGAAAGCCTATTTATTTTTTTGGTTGATTTGGGTTCTAAATTCTACCTGAAAAAATCAATAAATCAATCAGTGGGAGATAAATATTGGCCTCTGGGCTTGTGTGCCACTCCTGAATCCTGTGTGCGTCCTCTCTCACTCAGTGGGCCCTAGAAAGCCTATTTTTTGTTTTATTTGTTTTCTAAATTCTCCCTGAAAAAATCATTTTATTTTATTTGGTTTCTAAATCATTCCTGAAAAAAATCATTTTTTTTGTAGTTTTTTTTTCTAAAGTCTCCCTGAAAAAAAAAAAAAACAACAAATCAGTGGGAGATTAATATTGCCCTTTCTGCTTGTGTGCCAGTCTTGACTCCTGGGTGTGCCATCTCTCTCTCTCCAATTGTGGGCCATAGAAAGTCTATTAATTTTTTTGCTTGATTTGGGTTCCAAAATCTACCTGAAAAAATCACTAAATCAATCAGTGGGAGATAAATATTGGCCTCTGGGCTTGTGTGCCACTCCTGACTCCTGTGTGCGTCCTCTCTCACTCAGTGGGCCCTAGAAAGCCTATTTTTTGTTTTATTTGTTTTCTAAATTCTCCCTGAAACAATCATTTTATTTTATTTGGTTTCTAAATTATTCCTGAAAAAAATCATTTTTTTTGTATTTTTTTTTCTAAAGTCTCCCTGAAAAAAACAAACAAAAACAAATCAGTGGGAGATTAATATTGCCCTTTCTGCTTGTGTGCCAGTCTTGACTCCTGGGTGTGCCATCTCTCTCTCTCCAATTGTGGGCCATAGAAAGCCTATTAATTTTTTTGCTTGATTTGGGTTCCAAAATCTACCTGAAAAAATCACTAAATCAATCAGTGGGAGATAAATATTGGCCTCTGGGTTTGTGTGCCACTCCTGACTCCTGTGTGCGTCCTCTCTCACTCAGTGGGCCCTAGAAAGCCTATTTTTTGTTTTATTTGTTTTCTAAATTCTCCCTGAAAAAATCATTTTATTTTATTTGGTTTCTAAATTATTCCTGAAAAAAAATCATTTTTTTTTTTTTTTCTAAAGTCTCCCTGAAAAAAACAAAAAAAAACAAATCAGTGGGAGATTAATATTGCCCTTTCTGCTTGTGTGCCAGTCTTGACTCCTGGGTGTGCCATCTCTCTCTCTCCAATTGTGGGCCATAGACAGCCTATTAATTTTTTTGCTTGATTTGGGTTCCAAAATCTACCTGAAAAAATCACTTAATCAATCAGTGGGAGATAAATATTGGCCTCTGGGTTTGTGTGCCACTCCTGACTCCTGTGTGCGTCCTCTCTCACTCAGTGGGCCCTAGAATGCCTATTTTTTGTTTTATTTGTTTTCTAAATTCTCCCTGAAAAAATCATTTTATTTTATTTGGTTTCTAAATTATTCCTGAAAAAAATCATTTTTTTTGTATTTTTTTTTTCTAAAGTCTCCCTGAAAAAAAAAAAAAAATCAAATCAGTGGGAGATTAATATTGCCCTTTCTGCTTGTGTGCCAGTCTTGACTCCTGGGTGTGCCATCTCTCTCTCTCCAATTGTGGGCCATAGAAAGCCTATTAATTTTTTTGCTTGATTTGGGTTCCAAAATCTACCTGAAAAAATCACTAAATCAATCAGTGGGAGATAAATATTGGCCTCTGGGCTTGTGTGCCACTCCTGACTCCTGTGTGCATCCTCTCTCACTCAGTGGGCCCTACAAAGCCTATTTTTTTTTATTTGTTTTCTAAATTCTCCCTGAAACAATCATTTTATTTTATTTTGTTTCTAAATTCTTCCTGAAAAATTCATTTTTTTGTATTTTTTTTTTCTAAAGTCTCCCTGAAAAAAAAAAAAAAATCAAATCAGTGGGAGATTAATATTGCCCTTTCTGCTTGTGTGCCAGTCTTGACTCCTGGGTGTGCCATCTCTCTCTCTCCAATTGTGGGCCATAGAAAGCCTATTAATTTTTTTGCTTGATTTGGGTTCCAAAATCTACCTGAAAAAATCACTAAATCAATCAGTGGGAGATAAATATTGGCCTCTGGGCTTGTGTGCCACTCCTGACTCCTCTGTGCATCCTCTCTCACTCACTGGGCCCTAGAAAGGCTATTTTATGTTTTATTTGTTTTCTAAATTCTCCCTGAAAAAATCATTTCATTTTATTTGGTTTATAAATTCTTCCTTAAAAAATCCTTTTTTTTTTTTTTTTCTAAAGTCTCCTTTTTTTAAAAAAAAAACACAAATCAGTGGGAGATTAATATTTACATTTGCGCTTCAGTGACAGTCCTGCGTGTGTGGCATCTCTCTCATTTGTTGCCACCAACAACAGAGTGTGTAACATTGTGCCTGATTTTCGTTGTGGTCTCACCCACCTGTAAAGGGGTAGCTAAATCATACTGAAGTTATAGCTCACCGTGTAAGTTGTGTGACTGCAACAAATACCGTTAGTTTGATAACGTTTTTAAAACAATGAGGAAGTCTGGTGGAAGAGGTCGTGGCCGGGGGCGTTCATTGTCAGCTGGTAATGAGGGTAGTGGTAGTGGTGGAGCATCAGGTGGTCGTGGGAAAAAAAATATTGCACCTAAGTCTGGAGCTGTGGAGCCAGGTTCGTCGTCTGGCTACACAAGGCCTCGAACGCTCCCTTTTCTGGGAGTAGGAAAACCGCTTTTAAAGCCGGAGCAGCAAGAGCAAGTTTTGGCTTATCTTGCTGACTCAGCCTCTAGCTCTTTTGCCTCCTCTCGTGAAACTGGTAAAAGTAAAAGCAGCGCGTCGTTAGTGGATGTTCACGGTCAGGGACAAGTCACTTCCTTGTCCTCTTCAGCAAAAACAACAACAGAGAAGAATGCAGCAGGCGACACAATGGGTTACTCCATGGAGCTCTTTACACATACCGTCCCTGGCTTAGAAAGTGAAGCAGTTAACAGTCCATGCCCATTACAAGTTGAATCTGACATGGAGTGCACTGATGCACAGCCACAGCCAGACTACTATGCTGGTCCTTTGACTCAGACCACAACATTGCCCTCGCAGGGTGCTGATCAAGAATCAGACCCTGATGAGACTATGTTGCCCCATCACGAACGCTATACCACCGACCGACAAGGTGACACAGACGAAGTTGCACACGAGCTACAAGAAGAGGTAATAGATGACCCAGTTCTTGACCCCGATTGGCAGCCATTGGGGGAACAGGGTGCAGGCGGCAGCAGTTCTGAAGCGGATGAGGAGGGGCCGCAGCAGGCATCAACATCGCAACAGGTTCCATCTGCCGGGCCCGTATCTTGCCCAAAACGCGTGGCAAAGTCAAAACCTGTTGGAGGACAGCGTGGCCATCCGGTTAAAGCTCAGTCTGCAATGCCTGAAAAGGTATCCGATGCTAGAAAGAGTGCAGTCTGGCATTTTTTTAAACAACATCCAATTGATCAGCGCAAAGTCATCTGTCAAAAATGTTCAACTACCTTAAGCAGAGGGCAGAATCTGAAAAGTCTCAATACAAGTTGCATGCATAGACATTTAACCACCATGCATTTGCAAGCTTGGACTAACTACCAAACGTCCCTTAAGGTTGTAGCACCCTCGGCCAATGAAGCTAGTCATCAACGCAACATCCCTTCCGGCAGTGTAGGGCCACCATTTTCTGCACCACCTGCAGTATCTGTGTAGGTTTCTTTGCCAGGCCAAAGAAGTCAGGGTCAGGGAATCACCAGTTTCGTAGTAGGAAACACTGCATCTAGGGCACCGGCGGCAACAATACCATCTCCCACCGTCTCTCAGTCTGCCATGTCCACCGGCACCCCCGCTAGTTCCACGATCTCCAGCTCTCCAGTCCAGCTCACCCTACATGAGACTATGGTTAGAAAAAGGAAGTACTTAGCCTCGCATCCGCGTACACAGGGTTTGAACGCCCACATAGCTAGACTAATCTCGTTAGAGATGATGCCCTACCGGTTAGTTGAAAGCGAAGCTTTCAAAGCCCTGATGGACTACGCTGTACCACGCTACGAGCTACCCAGTCGACACTTTTTTTCCAGAAAAGCCATCCCAGCCCTCCACCAGCATGTTAAAGAGCGCATCGTCCATGCACTCAGGCAATCTGTGAGCACAAAGGTGCACCTGACAACAGATGCATGGACCAGTAGGCATGGCCAGGGACGTTACGTGTCCATCACGGCACACTGGGTAAATGTGGTGGATGCAGGGTCCACAGGGGACAGCAAGTTTGGCACAGTTCTGCCTAGCCCACGGTCTAGGAAACAGTTGGCTGTAGCCATTCGCACCCCCTCCTCCTCCTCCTCGTCCTCCTGCAGAAGCGAGACCTCGTCCACAGACCGCAGTCGCACAACCACTCCATCCGCAGCTGCCACTGTTGCACACCAGGTCTCCCATTATGGGGCAGCTACTGGCAAACGTCAGCAGGCTGTATTGGCTGTGAAGTGTTTGGGCGACAACAGACACACCGCTGAAGTTCTGTCCGAGTTCTTGCAGAAAGAAACGCAGTCGTGGCTGGGCACTGTAGATCTTGAGGCAGGCAAGGTAGTGAGTGATAACGGAAGGAATTTCATGGCTGCCATCTCCATTTCCCAACTGAAACACATTCCTTGCCTGGCTCACACCTTAAACCTGGTGGTGCAGTGCTTCCTGAAAAGTTATCCGGGGTTATCCGACCTGCTCCTCAAAGTGCGTGGACTTTGCTCACATATCCGCCGTTCGCCCGTACACTCCAGCCGTATGCAGACCTATCAGCGTTCTTTGAACCTTCCCCAGCATCGCCTAATCATAGACGTTGCAACAAGGTGGAACTCAACACTGCACATGCTTCAGAGACTGTGTGAACAGAGGCGGGCTGTTATGTTTTTGTGGGAGGATACACATACACGGGCAGGCAGTAGGATGGCAGACATGGAGTTGTCAGGTGTGCAGTGGTCGAAGATTCAAGACATGTGTCAAGTCCTTCAGTGTTTTGAGGAATGCACACGGCTGGTTAGTGCAGACAACGCCATAATAAGCATGAGCATCCCCCTAATGCGTCTGCTGATGCAAAGTTTGACGCACATAAAGGATCAGGCGTCTGCAGCTGAGGAAGAGGAAAGCCTTGATGACAGTCAGCCATTGTCTGGCTAGGGCAGTGTACAGGACGAGGTAGCGGGCGAAGAGGAGGAGGAGGACGAGGAGGATGATGGGGATGATTATATTTTTAATGAGGAAGCTTTTCCGGGGCCAGTGGAAATTGTTGGCGCGGCAAGGCCGGATTCTGGTTTTTGGAGGGACACAAGTGACGTGGATTTGCCTGAAACTGCCCCTCAACCAAGCACAACCACAGATTTGAGAACTGGAACTTTGGCCCACATGGCGGATTATGCCTTACGTATCCTCAAAAGGGACACACGCATAACAAAAATGATGAACGATGACGATTACTGGTTGGCCTGCCTCCTTGATCCTCGCTATAAAGGCAAATTGCAAAATATAATGCCACATGAGAACTTGGAACTAATATTAGCAACCAAACAATCAACTCTTGTTGACCGTTTGCTTCTGGCATTCCCTGCACACAGCGCCCGTGATCGTTCTAACACGAGCTGCAGGGGCCAGCAGACCAGAGGTGTTAGAGGGGCAGAAATCAGAAGTGTCGTTGGCCAGAGGGGTTTTCTGACCAGGTTGTGGAGTGATTTTGCTATGACCGCAGACAGGACAGGTACTGCAGCATCAATTCAAAGTGACAGGAGACAACATTTGTCCAGTATGGTTACTAACTATTTTTCATCCCTTATCGACGTTCTCCCTCAACCGTCATTCCCATTTGATTACTGGGCATCAAAATTAGACACCTGGCCAGAATTGGCAGAATATGCATTGCAGGAGCTTGCTTGCCCGGCAGCTAGTGTCCTATCAGAAAGAGTATTCAGTGCTGCAGGTTCAATACTAACAGAAAAAAGGACTCGTCTGGCTACCCAAAATGTAGATGATCTAACCTTCATTAAAATGAACCACAACTGGATTTCGAAATCTTTTGCCCCACCTTGCCCGGCTGACACCTAGCTTTCCTATGTAAAGGTCTTGCCTGTGGACTATTCTGAACGACTTTTCCAATCTCGTAATTTGCAGCACCTGATTGTCCAGCATCCGACATGTTAACACCTCCCTAAATGGCCAAAGTCCCCACACGGGGCCGTGGTATCGCCACTTGGCGCCAGCACCCGTGAGAGTACTGTTTGTCTGAAGAGGTGGGTGTGCCCGCTTTTGGTCGACGGCACTGCCACTAGGTCCCTCATAGTACAATAAAGTGTCTGGCGGTGGTGGTGCGCACCCAACGTCAGACACACCGTTGTAATATGAGGGGACCTGGGCCTGTACCGCCGGCCACAAGACAGTTCCCCCCCCAGCTCAAACAGTGCTCTACCACTTGCAAAATTTTCTCTCACAGCTCCACCAATGTTTAGTCTATGCGCTGACATCCTTCAATGCCTGGCACTGTCAATACCATTGTATTGACATTTTTCTTATGTTAGGCCTTCGAAGCCTGTCTGCGGTCACTCCTTCCACTAGGCCTCCACTGACCTGTCTACTGCTGCCCGGGTTCCCCTGGAACCAATTTTAAATTGCCTACAGCCAGCCCAATTTATTATGTTAGGGCTTCGAAGCCTGTCTGCGGTCCCTCCTTCCACTAGGCCTCCACTGACCTGTCTACTGCTGCCCGGGTTCCCCTGGAACCAATTTTAAATTGCCTACAGCCAGCCCAATTTATTATGTTAGGGCTTCGAAGCCTGTCTGCGGTCCCTCCTTCCACTAGGCCTCCACTGACCTGTCTACTGCTGCCCGGGTTCCCCTGGAACCAATTTTAAATTGCCTACAGCCAGCCCAATTTATTATGTTAGGGCTTCGAAGCCTGTCTGCGGTCCCTCCTTCCACTAGGCCTCCACTGACCTGTCTACTGCTGCCCGTGTTCCCCTGGAACCAATTGTAAATTGCCTACAGCCAGGCCAATTTATTATGTTAGGGCTTCGAAGCCTGTCTGCGGTCCCTCCTTCCACTAGGCCTCCACTGACCTGTCTACTGCTGCCCGTGTTCCCCTGGAACCAATTGTAAATTGCCTACAGCCCAATTTTTGTTATGTTAGGCCTCCGAAACATGTCTGCGGCCCGTTTTTCCACTACTACTACACTGACCAGGCCACTGCTTCCCGTGTTCCCCTGGAACCAATTTTAAATTGCCTACAGCCAGCCCAATTTATTATGTTAGGGCTTCGAAGCCTGTCTGCGGTCCCTCCTTCCACTAGGCCTCCACTGACCTGTCTACTGCTGCCCGGGTTCCCCTGGAACCAATTTTAAATTGCCTACAGCCAGCCCAATTTATTATGTTAGGGCTTCGAAGCCTGTCTGTGGTCCCTCCTTCCACTAGGCCTCCACTGACCTGTCTACTGCCGCCCGTGTTCCCCTGGAACCAATTTTAAATTGCCTACAGCCAGCCCAATTTATTATGTTAGGGCTTCGAAGCCTGTCTGCGGTCCCTCCATCCACTAGGCCTCCACTGACCTGTCTACTGCTGCCCGGGTTCCCCTGGAACCAATTTTAAATTGCCTACAGCCAGCCCAATTTATTATGTTAGGGCTTCGAAGCCTGTCTGCGGTCCCTCCTTCCACTAGGCCTCCACTGACCTGTCTACTGCTGCCCAGGTTCCCCTGGAACCAATTTTAAATTGCCTACAGCCAGCCCAATTTATTATGTTAGGGCTTCGAAGCCTGTCTGCGGTCCCTCCTTCCACTAGGCCTCCACTGACCTGTCTACTGCTGCCCGTGTTCCCCTGGAACCAATTTTAAATTGCCTACAGCCAGCCCAATTTATTATGTTAGGGCTTCGAAGCCTGTCTGCGGTCCCTCCTTCCACTAGGCCTCCACTGACCTGTCTACTGCCGCCCGTGTGCCCCTGGAACCAATTTTAAATTGCCTACAGCCAGCCCAATTTATTATGTTAGGGCTTCGAAGCCTGTCTGCGGTCCCTCCTTCCACTAGGCCTCCACTGACCTGTCTACTGCTGCCCGTGTACCCCTTGAACCAACATCAGAAAATATAAAAATAAGTATTTTGCTTATAAAAAAGAAAATACTGGAGAGATATCAAATGCAGACATTTTAACATTAAAAACAAACACATACAACAAAAATCTGGTACAGTACTAAAAATGGCCACCAGCTACAATAACTTCCTCCTGCAAGTAGTTAACTGAAAGTTTTTTTCAATTTAAAACACAGATATGGCATCCACCGAGTGTTGTCCTGTCGCGTCTTCTTTATATTATTGCCAAGAAGATGCAAAACAATGAAAATAATAAAATCATTATTTACCAAAAAAATAGAGTAAGTCAAAACAACATTGCAAATAAACATTCATTACAAATAAAGAAGCAGGGCGCGTCCGAGGGTGAGTATATACCTAATAAGAATATAATCACCCTCGGACGCGCCCTGCTTCTTTCCGACAGCCTTCCTTCCTAAGAATCAGCCCTTCCGTGGTGTAGCGAGAGGGCTTGTTACACTCCAAGGTGTTCCCCAGGTTGCCTTTCCTGAGCTTCGATCTTCATGCTCTCGTTTAGTAGTTGTTGGAAACTACACTGCATTAGGCCTACAAATTGGGTATGGGGTGTAGAGAGATGGTGTGTTCAACTCCAAGGTGTTCTCCAGGTTGCCTTTCCTGAGCTTCGATCTTCCGGCTCTCGTTTAGTAGTTCTTGGAAACTACACTGCATTAGGCCTACAAATTGGGTATGGGGTGTAGAGAGATGGTGTGTTCCACTCCAAGGTGTTCTCCAGGTTGCCTTTCCTGAGCTTCGATCTTCCGGCTCTCGTTTAGTAGTTGTTGGAAACTACACTGCATTAGGCCTACAAATTGGGTATGGGGTGTAGAGAGATGGTGTGTTCCACTCCAAGGTGTTCTCCAGGTTGCCTTTCCTGAGCTTCGATCTTCCGGCTCTCGTTTAGTAGTTGTTGGAAACTACACTGCATTAGGCCTACAAATTGGGTATGGGGTGTAGAGAGATGGTGTGTTCCACTCCAAGGTGTTCTCCAGGTTGCCTTTCCTGAGCTTCGATCTTCCGGCTCTCGTTTAGTAGTTGTTGGAAACTACGCTGCATTAGGCCTACAAATTGGATATGGGGTGTAGAGAGATGGTGTGTTCCACTCCAAGGTGTTCTCCAGGTTGCCTTTCCTGAGCTTCGATCTTCCGGCTCTCGTTTAGTAGTTCTTGGAGACTACGCTGCATTAGGCCTACAAATTGGGTATGGGGTGTAGAGAGATGGTGTGTTCCACTCCAAGGTGTTCCCCAGGTTTCCTCGCCAATGCTTCGATCTTCATGCTCTCGTTTAGTAGTTGTTGGAAACTACGCTGCATTAGGCCTACAAATTGGGTATGGGGTGTAGAGAGATGGTGTGTTCGACTCCAAGGTGTTCCCCAGGTTTCCTCGCCAATGCTTCGATCTTCATGCTCTCGTTTAGTAGTTGTTGGAAACTACGCTGCATTAGGCCTACAAATTGGGTATGGGGTGTAGAGAGATGGTGTGTTCCACTCCAAGGTGTTCTCCAGGTTGCCTTTCCTGAGCTTCGATCTTCCGGCTCTCGTTTAGTAGTTCTTGGAAACTACACTGCATTAGGCCTACAAATTGGATATGGGGTGTAGAGAGATGGTGTGTTCCACTCCAAGGTGTTCTCCAGGTTGCCTTTCCTGAGCTTCGATCTTCCGGCTCTCGTTTAGTAGTTCTTGGAAACTACACTGCATTAGGCCTACAAATTGGGTATGGGGTGTAGAGAGATGGTGTGTTCCACTCCAAGGTGTTCTCCAGGTTGCCTTTCCTGAACTTCTATCTTCAGGCTCTCATTAAATTGTGGTTAAACGGAATAACTGCATTTGGCGTACTAGTTGGTTTGGGGCCTACTGTCTGCCACTCCTTGCTGTTCTCCTGGTTTCCTGTCCTGAAATTCCGTTTTCAGGCGCTCGTTAAGTAGTTGTTAATGTTAGACTGCATTTGGCCTACTAGTTGGGTTGGGGCCTACTATCGGTGTCTGCCACTCCTTGCTGTTCTCCTCCACTGAACAAAGCTGTGCCGCCTGTTTACTACGGTTGCCAATTTTGAACTGCATTTCGACTACTTACTGATTTGGGCCTACTCTCTGTGTCAGCCTCTCATTCCAGTTGTCCTCCACTGCAATGCCCCCTGGTTATTCCCGTGTTACCAATTTTGAACTGCATTTAGCCAACTTTATTCTTTGGGCCTATATCTGTGTTTCCTCCTCATCCTGCCCATTGCCCAGCCAGTGATAGATGAGTCTGCTGGTACATTGACCCATAACGCAACATTCCCCGTGCACGCTACACAACAACATTGTGACCCTGCTGAAAGTCAGGTTGCTCTTCCCGCATACCATACCACCTTACACGGGGACAAAGAGGAAGGTGCAGATGAAAGTGCAGGTTCCTTCATCAGGTGGGGGGAGGAATACTAGTTGGCGACGTCACTGGCACAGGGCCTCTCATAGTACGCAAAAGTGTTGCTGCCGGTGGGAGGCGCCCCCGCCGTGCAAACACACCGCTGTACTTTGAGGGGCCCTGTGCCAGTGCCAATGCCAACGAGTGGGCCCCCCCTGCTTGCTCAGGTTCACAGCACTTGCAAAGTTGAAATACTTACCTCTCCCTGCTCCACTGCCGTGACGTGGTCCAGATTTCCTGGGCCCACTAATTACTTGAACCAGCCCTACCCACCACAACTTTAGCCAAATGACCCCCAATTTCAAATGCCTTCCAATTATTATAAGGTAAATTACGCTTGACAAGCTTCATTAAGAAGAATGGATGGTTTTGACATTAAAATGGGCACTCTAGGTGTTTTCCTGGCCCCCACTCACTGCCGACTATGCTGCCCCATTGACTTGCATTGGGTTTCGTGTTTCGGTCGATCCCGACTTTACGTCATAATCGGCCGATTTCACTCGACCCGACTTTTGAGATAGTCGGGTTTCGCGAAACCCGGCTCGACTCTAATAAGGTCAAGGTCGCTCAACTCTACTCAGACACTCATATTTAAATCACATGCTGTCAATTTCCTTGTGATCCTCCTTGAGATGGTTCTACTCCTTCATTGGAGTCCAGCTGTGTTTAAATAAACTGATAGGACTTGATTTGGAAAGGCATACATCTGTCTATATAAGACCTCACAGCTCACAGTGCATGTCAGACCACATGAGAATCATGAGGTCAAAGGAACTGGCAAAGGAGCTCAGAGACAGAATTGTGGAAAGGCACAGATCTGGCTAAGGTTACAAAAGAATTTCTGCAGTACTCAAGGTTCCTAAGAGCACAGTGGCCTCCATAATCCTTAAATGGAAGAAGTTTGGGACCGCCAGAAGTCTTCCTAGACCTGGCCATTTAGCCAAACTGAGCAATCATGGGAGAAGAGCCTTGGTGAGAGAGGTAAAGAAGAACCCCAAGATCTCTGAGGCTGAGCTCTGGAGATGCCGTAAGGAGATGGGAGAAGGTTCCACAAAGTCAACTATCACTGTAGCCCTCCACCAGTCAGACCTTTATGGCAGAGTGGCCCAATGGAAGCCACTCCTCTGTGCAAGACCTATGAAAGCCCACATAGAGTTTGCTAAAAAACCACATGAAGGACTCCCAGACTATGAGAAATAAGATTGTCTGGTCTGATGAGACGAAGATAGAAAAATATTTAGAATTGAGAGTCCTCAGTGGTTGATACCTTTTAATGGCTAACTGAAAAGATGGTAGCAAATCGCAAGCTTTCGAGACTAGACAGGTCTCTTCATCAGGCAAAGACTAAAACAAATTCTGAAGAATCACATATTTATGCACAACATTGAGAAAAAAAGGGGGAAAAACCATGGATAAGACAGGTGACATGGAGCAGAATAATCATGAGTGATAAACAGTTATGTCCATGAATATTGGGCCAGCTCTTAGGAATGTTTTATTGTCTTCTGATTAGGGTCTCTGTTGTGATGACCCCTCATAGTCTGAGGGGCAAGTTCCATAGTTGATGTAAAAAGACATAAATCCATGCGACACATTCATTCCTGCATTAAGACTGTCAAAGGTTGTCATCAGTTTATATTCCCAGACTCTTCTGTCTCTCTGAGATTTGAAGCTACCTTTTAACACAAGTAATTTCATGTCCATAATGTTATGATTTGGGAGACAAAAATGTATTGCCACAGGTAGATCCATTCTTTTTTCTCTTATTGTATGGCGATGAGAGTTCATCCTTGTTCTCAGTTTCTGCCCTGTCTCCCCCACATACAGACCCCCAGTTGGACATTTAGTACAAATAATTAGGTACACCACATTAGAAGTGACGCAGTTGAAAGTACCTGGTATCTTTGTAGTCCTGATGTGAATTGGGGATCTTTATCTTGTCCATGGTCATTATAAATGGACAGGTTTTACATTTTTTCTGATTGCAAGGAAAGGTACCTGCAGCTGTTGGAGAGGACAGGGAGCTCTTGACAATGATGCTTCTTAGATTTGGGGGCTACCTAAAACACAGTAGTGGGGGTCTGGAAAAATGGATTGTAAGCGGGCATCTTTTTGTAGTAAAGGTTGTAATTTCTGTGCAGCTCCCCTTAGCACCTCCAAACTTGGATTGTAGGTAACTACTAGAGGTACCCGGTTATTTTCTTCTTTAGCTTTGTAATGTAGCAGGTGATTCCTTGATATTCTGGTGGCTCTTGAAATCTGGTTTTCAATTGTTCTTGGATGGTAGCGCTGATTCAAAAAGGTCTTTCTGAGGCGACCAAGGTGTTCATCCCTATCCATTGGATTGGAACAGATACGATTGTTTCTGATGGCTTGGCTGTAGACAATAGAGTTTTTTAGGTGTTTTGGATGGAAACTGTCCCATTTAAGATATGTTGGACGGTCGGCTTCTGATACATGGATGTCTCTATTTTATTGTTCTGCAAATTAATGATGGTGTCCAGAAAGTTAATTCCAGTGCAGGAGTAGTTCAGTGTCAAGTTGATGGTAGGATGAAACTGATTAAACTGTTCATGGAACGTCTTTAGCTGTGGCTTAGACTCTGTCCAGATGATTAAAATATCATCAATGTAGCGGTAGTACGCCAGAGGCCTGATGGGACATGAGGACAAAAAGTCACTTTCAAGCTTGGCCATGAAAAGATTTGCATACTGTGGGGCCATTTTACTTCCCATTGCTGTGCCAGTCTCCTGTAGATAGATCTTCTTGTCAAATTCAAAGTAATTGTGAGTGAGGATGAATTTTATAAGTTTCACCACAGAATCCGCATCAGTCCCTGTGTTTTCCAGGAAGAATTTGCAGGCATTTAATCCATCCTGGTGTGGGATATTGGAGTACAAAGATTCCACATCCATGGTGGCCAGGATGGTTCCTTCTGGTAGAGAACCTATTGCTGATAGTTTATTCAATAGGTCAGTTGTGTCCTGAATGAAGCTGGGTGTATCCTTTACCAGGTGTTTAAGAATACCCTCTACCCATCCAGATACCTGCTCAGTAAGGGTGCCCACACATGAAATAATTGGTCTTCCTGGGTTTCCAGATTTGTGGATTTTGGGAAGCATGTAGAATGTCCCTGTACTTGGACTTTCTGGTATCAGGTCATTGGCTCTTAAGGATTCGTCAGGCAGACAAGATACCAACTTGTTTAGTTCCTTGTAATAATCCTGTGTAGGATCCGACACCAATTTTTTGTAGTAGTATGTGTCCATAAGTTGTCTGTTTGCTTCCCTCATATAGTCTGATGTGTTCATCATGACTACTGCACCTCCCTTGTCAGCAGGTTTGATGATGATTTCTTTGTTGGTTTTCAGAGACTGTATGGCCTTTTTCTCCTGGGCACTGATGTTGGATGCTTGTCTCTAAGGGCTGGCCCAATATTTATGGACATAACTGTTTATCATTCATGATAATTCTGCTTCATGTCACCTGTCTTATCCATGGTTCTTCCCCCCTTTTTTTCTCTATGTTGTGCATAAATATGTGATTCTTCAGAATTTGTTCTAGTCTTTGCTTGCTGAAGAGACCTGTGTAGTCTCGAAAGCTTGCAATTTGTTACCATCGTTTCAGTTAGCCATTAAAAGGTATCAACCACTGAGGACTCTCAATTCTAAATATTTTTCTATCTACTGGCTAACACGGTACCAAGATATATATCTTTACTGAGACGAAGATAGAACTTTTTGGTGATAATTCTAAGCGGTATGTGTGGAGAAAACCAGACACTGCTCATCACCTGCCCAATACTATCCCAACAGTGAAACATGGTGGTGGCAGCATCATGCTATTGGAGTATTTTTCAGCTGCAGGGACAGGACGACTGGTTGCAATTGAAGGAAACATGAATGCGGCCAAGTACAGAGATATCCTGGATGAAAACCTCTTCCAGAGTGCTCGGGACTTCAGACTTGGCCGAAGGTTCACTTTCCAACAAGGCAATGACCCTAAGCACACAGCTAAAATAACAAAGGAATGGCTTCAGAACAACTCTGTGACCATTCTTGACTGACCCAGCCAGAGCTCTGACCTAAACCCAATTGAGCATCTCTGGAGAGACCTGAAAATGGCTGTCCACCAACGTTCACCATCCAACCTGGCGAAACTGGAGAGGATCTGTCAGAGGATCCCCAAATCTAGGTGTCAAAAAGTTGTTGCATCATTCCCAAAAAGACCCATGGCTGTACTAGCTCAAAAGGATGCTTCTACTCAATACTGAGCAAAGGGTCTGAATACTTATGACCATGTGATATTTTATTTTTTACTTTTTAATATATTTGCAAAAAATTCTACATTTCGGGGGGGGGGTGTTCAGTCAAGATGGTGCAGAGTGAACATTAATGAGGAAAAAAAGAACTTTACTGAATTTACCAAATGGCTGCAATGAAACAAAGAGTGGAAAATTTAAAGAGGCCTGAATACTTTCTGCACCCACTATATATCATGTTTATTATGTTATGATTTTTTGTGTATAGGGACATTGCTGTATTCAGTGTAGGCAATCCTTTATGAGCCAAGCTATCTAGATTTAATATTGATTCATTTTAGAAAACCATCAGGACAGCCAGAGTCATTTGTGCTTTATATTTAGCTCCCAGAGTATTGCCTAGAATTGATACAGTTGTAGAACCTCAGCATGCAGTATCACAATCAGTAAGATCTTACTAAAAGGGATTTTCTAGCAATAACAAAAATGAATAAATAAAGGAAATGTAACTACACTTAAAATCCTAAATACATTTAATTACCAAATCACAATTGTTTTGTCTAGGGAATAAATTACTATAAAATTAAAATGGCCGCCTTGAGGGAAACCTGTCCGAGAATGTTAGGACAAGAGTCTGTGAGCATGTGCAGGAGAAATCTCCGCCCTCCTTGATATGCAGAAAGAGGTGCCATACTAATACTGAGATGCCAGAGGTGCTGAGGTAAGAAGGGGCCACTCAAACCTTTTTGTATAACAGTATAAGCATCTCTAGGTCACCACAAATGATCTTCTACTGCACATGCTCAGAGGCATCAGAATTAACGATCGAAGACAGATTTCTATCAGTGCAGCAAGATGGCGACCATTTTAGTTACTTTATTAATTATCTCTCTAGACAGAACATTTGTGTTTTGCTAATTAAATGTATTTAGGTAGTTATTTATATATATTTTTCTTTTCGTTTTTCCTCCTCTTCTTAACTCTTTTACTTTTCTGTCCACAACGACATATGAAAGCTTGTTTCTTGCGGGACGAGATGAACTTTTGAATAACACCATTCATTTTACCATATAGCAATAAGTAAAAAAATTGCAGTGAAATTGTGAAAGCAACACAATTCTGACATTGTTTTTTGGGAATAGTTTTTACGGTATATATTTTTATGGTCAATGACCATGAAATATTTATTCTCCTCATCAATATGATTACGGCAATATCCAACATATCCAAATTGTTTATTTTAATAAGACCCGTAACATTTTTATATTTCAGATGTAGTTATGGAATAGCTTATTTTTTGCAGGGTGAGATGATGTTTTATTAGTATCATTTTGGGATAGATGAGACTTTTTAATTAATTGTTACAACCTTTATTGTGAAATTGCGGAGACCATAAAATGTAATTTTGGCTTTCTTTTTTCATATTTTTTAAAACCTTTTTTTACTTTTTACTGTTAATGGTAGCCCTTTTAGGGGACATGAAGATGAGAGCGTCCGATCACTTGTCCGATGGCTGCCTGGACAAGGAGATACATGATGACAAGCACAGGGATCATCAGCTGACCCCCAGCTGTCATGACAACCCATCAGCCACCCACGATCACGTCATGGGCGCTATGATGGGCAGAGAAAATGACACGAATGCATGTCAATACGTGTTAAAGCGAACCTGTCACCAGGCTTGGCCTGTATAAGATACGGCCACCACCTTTCAGTGCTTATATACAGCATTCTATAATGCTGTAAATAAGCTCCTGATCTGACCTGAAAGATGAAAAAAAAAGTTTTATTATACTCACCCGGGGGGTGGTCCAGTGCGGTCCGGTACAGTGGGTATCACAGGTCTGGGTCCGGCGCCTCCCATCTTCTTATGATTGCCGCCCTCCTGCTTACTTCATGGCTCCCCGGCATCGCACTCCTGCGCAGGCGTACTTATCTGCCCTGTTGAGGGCAGAGCAAAGTACTGCAGTGTGCAGGCGCTGGGTCTCTCTGACGTTTCCCAGCACCTGCGCACTGTAGTACTTTGCTCTGCCCTCAACAAGGCAGACAAAGTATGCCTGTGCAAGAGCACGATGCCAGGGAGCCATGAAGCAAGCAGGATGGCGGCATCGCAACCAGACAGAAGGCACCAGACCTGGACCTGCTACACCCATCGGACCGGACCGCCCCCCAGGGTGAGTATAATGAAACTTATTTTTCTAATCTTTTAGGTCAGATCGGAGGCTTATCTACAGCATTATAGAATGCTGTAGATAAGCCCTAAAAGGCGGTGGCTGTATCCCGGTTACAGGTTCCCTTTAAATGCTGCTGTCAGATTGACAGTGGCATTTAACAAGTTAATAATCATGGGTGGAGCAGTTCTATTAGGTTTTTATTTAGTTTTATTTTATTATTAGAGGCAGGTCCTGGCTGCTAAGCATTGCCATCTCCCGTCAGGTATAGGGCGGGCTTACTGCGCCATATACCCGCTTCCAACCAACATGAATCGTACATGTTCGGCAGATGTCATGAAGGGGTTAATCCTACACATAGAACCACGGAACCATTGTGATAGCATAGGGTTTTTCCAAAATTCAGCCATATGTGCAAGCTTCCTACAGCCAACACTTCCCTGTCTCCACCATGATGATGACTCTCCATCTCCTCCTCCTTCTCTTCCTCCTCACTCCCTTCCTCTTCCGATCCACATAGGACAAACAGGGTGAAGCTTGTGTTGGGACTTATCTCTGTTGCACTAGGAACCAGCTCCTGTTCCTCTTCCTCCTCATTGTTACCCAATCCGCGCTGAGCAGATGAGATGTGGCTGGGCTGGGTAGTATCTCCCTGTCTCATGTCTTCCTCCATCTTCACCTGGTACGCATATAAATCTTTATCTTTAATTGTGAGCAGTGATTGCTTCAGTAGGCACCAAAGCAAATCTTTGCTCTGATTATGGTATCATTGCCACTCACCATCTTTGTGGGGTCCTCAAATTCTTGGAAAACCACACAAATGTCAGACATCCATGCCCACTCTTCATGTGCTGAGGCTAGCCAGAATACCGACGGGCGTGTTGGAGCTGGTATTCAACAACTGGCCAGTGTGGAGTTCCAGTGTATGGTGGCGACGCACACCAGTCAGTGAACTGGCACTTGCATGCGCTGCTGCATCACTGCCAGAGCAGCGGCAGCTGTAGCTGACTTGCAAAAATAGGTGCTCTTTCAGAGTACCTTAACAAGTAGCTCTGGCAAATCTGGGAAGGTTTTTATAATCCGCCGAACCATTAAGTCTAGCATGATGGCCAAGGATGGTACGTGTGTGAGCTTGACAAGATTCACAGCCACCATCAGGTTACGGGCATTATCACACTGTACACACTGTCTTACGCGATCAGCCGCGCTCATGGGGGGGGAGCGCGGCCAGGTGTCAGCTGACACCTGGCACTATGTGCCAGGAGAGGTCACAGACTGCTCCCGACACGTTAACCCCCGTAACACTGTGATCAAACAAGATCGCAGCATTCTGGTGGCATCGGGAAGCATCGTCCAGGGAGGGGGCTTCCTGCGTGCTTCTCTGAGACCCTCAGGACAACGCGATGCGATCGCGTTGTTCTGGGGGTCTCCTATGTTCTCCTCACTACAGGCCCCCGGATCCAGGATGGCCACGGGGTCCTTCCGGGTTCTGCAGGGAGGTGGCTTGTCAGTGTCTGCTGAGAGCGGGCGTCGGCAAGCCTCCTGCACTGCCTGTCAGATCACTGATCTGACACAGTGCTCTGCAAAGTGTCAGATCAGCGATATGACTTTTTATAGGGATATCCACCCTGGGACAAAGTTAAAAAGTTAAAAAAAAAATATTAACATGTGTAAAAATATATTTTTTTAAAAAATTCCTAAATAAAGAAAAAAATTTATATATTTTTTCCAATAAATACATTTCTTTATGTAAATAAAAAACAAACAAACAATAAAAGTACACATATTTAGTATTGCCATGTCTGTAACGACCCGACCTATAAAACTGTCCCACTAGTTAACCCCTTCAGTGAACATCGTAAAAAAAATAAACAAGGCAAAAAACAATGCGTTATCATCATACCGCCGACCAAAAAGTGGAATAACACGCGATCAAAAAGACAGATATAAACAGACATGGCACCGCTGAAAACGTCATCTTGTCCCGCAAAAAATGAGCTGCCACACAACGTCATCAGCGAAAAAATAAAAAGTTATAGCCCTCAGAATAAAGCGATGTAAAAATAATTATTTTTTATATAAAATAGTTTTTACTGTATAAAAGCGTGAAAACATAAAAAAAATATAAATGAGGTATCGCTGTAATCGTACTAACCCAAAGAATAAAACTGCTTTATCAATTTTACCACACGTGGAACGGTATAAACAACCACCCAAAAGAAATTCATGAATTGCTGGTTTTTGTTCATTCTGCCTCCCAAAAGTCGTGATAAAAAGAGATCAAAAAATGTCATGTGCCCAAAAATGGTACCAATAAAAATGTCAACTCGTCCCGCAAAAAACAAGACCTCACATGACTGTGTGGGCAAAAATTTGGAAAAATTATAGCTTTCAAAATGTGGTGATGCAAAAACTATTTTTTTGCACTAAAAAGCATCTTTTAGTGTGTGACAGCTGCCAAATATTAAAAAACGCTATAAAAAGTAAATCAAACCCCCTTTATCACCCCCTTAGTTAGGAAAAAAATAATAAAATAAGAAAAGTATTTATTTCCATTTTCCCATTAGGGTTAGGGTTAGGGCTAAAGTTAGGGTTAGAGCTAGAGATGGGGTTAGGGTTTGGATTACTTTTACGGTTGGGGTTAGGGTTGGATTAGGGTTGGGATTAGGGTTAGGGTTGTGTTGGGGTTAGGGGGGTGTAGGGGCTAGGGGTGTGGTTAGGGTTGGGATTAGTGTTAGGGCTGTTGTCGGGTTAGGGTTGGAGTTAGAATTGGGGTGTTTCCACTGATTAGGCACTTCAGGGGCTCTCCAAACGCGACATGGCGTCCGATCTCAATTCCAGCCAATTCTGCATTGAAAAAGTAAAATGGTGCTCCTTCCCTTCTGAGCTCTGCCGTGCGCCCACACATAAGGGGTTTCAGCGTACTCAGGACAAATTGGACAACTTTTGTGGTCCAATTTCTTATGTTACCCTTGGGAAAATAAAAATTGTGGGGCTAAAAAAATCACAATACATCTAGATAAGTTCCTTGGGGTGTCTAGTTTCCAAAATGGGGTCACTTGTGGGGGGTTTCTACTGTTTAAGCATATCAGTGGCTCTGCAAATGCAACATGATGCCCGCAGACCATTCCATCAAAGTCTGCATTCCAAAACGCCACTACTTCCCTTCCGGGCTCCGACATGTGCACAAACAGTACTTTTTTCCCACATATGGGGTATCAGCGTACGCAGGATAAATTGCTCAACAATTTTTGTGGTCCAATTTCTCCTGTTACCCCTGGGAAAATACAAAACTGGGGGCTAAAAAATCATTTTTGTGGAAAACAAAAATTATTTTTTATTTTCACGGCTTTGTGTTATAAAGTTTAGTGAAACATTTGGGGGTTCAAAGTTCTCACAAAACATCTAAATAAGTTCCTTGGGGGGTCTAGTTTCCAATATGGGGTCACTTTTGGGGGTTTCTACTGTTTAGGTACATCAGGGGCTCTGCAAACGCAATGTGACGCCCGCAGACCATTCCATCAAAGTCTGCATTCCAAAACGGTGCTCCTTCCCTTCCGAACTATGCCATGCACCCAAACAGTGGTTTACCCCCACAGATGGGTAATCAGCGTACTCAGGACAAATTGCACAACAACTTTTGGGGTCTAATTTCTCCTCTTACCCTTGGGAAAATAACAAATTGGGGGCAAAAGATAATTTTTGTGAAAAAAATATGATTTTTTATTTTTACGGCTCTTCTGCGAAGCACTTGGGGATTCAAAGTGCCACTTTTTGGTATTTTGTATCATATAGACACCTCAAAGTGACTTCAAATGTGATGTGGTCCCTCAAAAAATGGTGTTGTAAAAATGAGAAATCCCTGGTCAACTTTTAACCCTTATAACTCCCTAACAAAAAAAATTTGGTTCCAAAATTGTGCTGATGTAAAGTAGACATGTGGAAAATGTTACTTATTAGGTATTTTGTGTGACATATCTGTGTGATTTAATTGCATGAAAATTCAAAGTTGGAAAATTGCAAAATTTTCAAAATTTACACCAGATTTCCGTTTTTTTCCACAAATAAACACGAGTCATATCAAAGAAATTTTATGCCTATCATGAAGTACAATATGTCATGAGAAAACATTGTCAGAATCACTAGGATCCATTTAAGCGTTCCAGAGCTATTACCACATAAAGGGACAGTGGTCAGAATTGTAAAAATTGGCCTGGTCATTAACGTCCAAACCACCCTTCGGGGTAAAGGGGTTAACACATACGAGAAGTGTGTTTGCCTTTTTTGCTGCTCCATCACATTGTTGACTTGTGCAGTCTGTGATCTATTAGTATGCCCAAGTCTTTTTCACACATGCTGTTGCTTAGTTCTATTCCTACATTCTGTAGATGTAATTTTTTTTCTTTCCCAGATGTAGAATCTTGCATTTCTTCCTGTTAAATTCCATTCTATTAGTCTCTGCCCATTGTTCAAGCTTATCTAGATCCTTCTGAATCCTTTCTCTGTCTTCTCTAGTGTTAATTATCCCTCCTAGCTTTGCATAATCTGAAAATTTGTTTAGTTTACCTTCAGTTCCCTTATCAAGATCATTTATAAAAAATGTAGAATAACACTGGTGCCAGGACATAGCCTTGTGGTATCCCCACTTGAAGCACTCTTCCAATTGGATATACGACCATTTATTACCACTCTTTAAAGTATGATCACTGAACCAGTTATGAATCCACCTAACCATAGCCTTGTCAATCACATGATGCAGTCATTTTTTCAATGAAGATAGTATGAGATACATTATAAAATGCTGAGCTGTTGTCTACCCCATTCCTCTGATCCACCCAGTCAGTGATTCCATCATAGAAGGAAATTAGATTGATTTAGAATGACTTGTTTGCTGCCTATCCATGCTGGCTCTGGTTAATTACTGTATTCTTATACAAGTACTTACGTACATGCTGTTTAATAATTTGCTCAAATATCTTTCCTGGTAAAGAAGTAAGCCTGTAATTTCCTGGCAACATTTTCTTTCCTTTTTTTAAGATAGTGATAACATTTGCCCTTCTCCAATCTCCTGTTCTCCAGGATTTTTCGAAGAGTCTGGCTAGTGGTTCTGCAATTTCCAATGCTAACTCTCTCTGTACCCTAGGATGTAATTCATCTGAACCAGGAAATTTAAATTAATTTAAATTAGCTATTTGTTCCCTCACCAACTCTCTGTTTATAGATAGTGTGGATTATTTTATTCCTTCAATGACACAGTGAAGATCAGTTGATGTTACATTTGCTTTTGTTAGAGAACAAAGATGCAAAATAGGAATTTAAAAATTTGGCTTTCTCATCATCATTTTTGACTATTTCACCCTTTTTATCTTGTAAAAATCCTATAGCATCTTTAACTTATCTTTTGCTTTTGACATACCCCCCAAATCTTTTTTTACTACTTTTTGGCCTCCCTTGCAAGCCTCACTTCATTATTGGCTTTAGCTTTTCTAATGCTTGCCATGCATTCCTCTTTAGAAATGCCCCCTCTTTCCATTTAATACACATTTATTTTTATTTTTTCCTTTTTAACAAGTGATTAAGTTCTGTGTTCATCAAGCCTGGTCTCTTCAAATGCTTCCAATTCTTCCTTCTTTTCTGGATTGTGCAGTGAGAATTACATTTAAAAAATCTCCTATCCTTATTGCATATTTTGGTGCTTTAGAACATCCTGACAATTGACCTTTCCTACCCTCTTTCTGAGTCCATTAAAATCTGCCTTTCTGAAGTCCACCTTTAAAGTTTGAGTCCTCACTGGTCTTCCTCCTTTTGTAATCCAAAATTCAAGGTTAGCATGATTGCTGCTTCCTAAATTCCCAGCCAGTTTTTCTTCCTCAGCCATTTCCTTGTTGTTGGTAAGAATTAGGTACAAGATTCCAGATTCTCTTGTTTTCTCTTCTACCTTTTGAAAGATAAAGTTGTGAGCAAGCGAAGATAAGAATTTTCTGGACCCATTACTTTTGCATGAGAGAGATTCACAACAAATATCTCTATAGTTAAAATCTCCCATGATCACTATTTCATACTTTTTTTTTAGAACAGATACATCTGATGTAAAAAGAGTTCATCCATTTCTTCAGTCTTTCCAGGTGACCTATAGTAAACACCTACGATAGTGTCCTTTGTGTTCTTCTCTCCTTGTATTCTTACCCAAACAGTTTCTACAGAGCTACCATTCTCTGAAGCTCGGTTCTCTGTGGAGATATCACTTTTTCCTAACATGCAATGTTTAACTTCCATCCCTCTTGTTAATCCTGTTTCTAATAAATAAGTTGAAGCCTTCAAGGTTTGTATTCCAATCATGTGTATCATCCCACCAAGTTTCAGTGATGCCTATGACATCATATCTCTCTGTGTTAGCAGCTTTAATTCTCCTTGTTTGATTCCCATGCTCTGTGAATTAGTATAGACCCATTTTAGTTTGTAGCCGATTTCTCTTGCTCCACTATTTTCATTCAAAGTTTGTTGCTTTTGTTCTCTATTTTCATTGCCAATAGCAGGGTTCTGAAAAGAATTAATTAGCTGGATATTTTTTCCTGGCCGTATATTTCCCATCCCATATTGCTCTAGTTTAAAGCTCTCCTGAACAGTGTAGCAAGGTGTCTACCAAATAAATATTTTCCTGGTTTTGTAAGATGCAACCTATCTCTAGCAGTCCATCTTTCAGGTAATTCACTCCATAGTCATGAAACCCAAAACGTTGCTCATGGCACCATCGACGTAGCCAGTTGTTCACTTGTAGAATCCTGTTCAATCTCCTTTGTCCATCCACTGGGATGATGGATGAGAAGACGACCTGCGATCCAAGTTCCTTCACTTTCCGGTCTAGGTCTTCAAAGTCTCTACACATAGTTTCCATGTCCTTTTTGCTGTGTCATTTGTTCCTACATGTATCAGTGCTGTTGGTAGTCATCTGTAGCACTGAATAGTCTTGATACCCTATCAGACACATCTTTGATTTGGGCAGCCAGAAGACAGCACACTTCTTGTGGAGGTAATGTCCAGTCGACAGATAGCGGGTTCGGTTCCTCTCAATAGGGAATCCTCCACGACCATCACTCTACTTTTCTTCTTCACCACAGTACTTATTTTTCTCCCTTCAAGGGGCTTCTGATTTCTGGTGTGCATTTTTTATGTACATCTTCATACTTGTCCTGCATGAGAGCTTAGTAACGGTTCGTCAAGGGTATGGGTGCCGACTGCCTCCTCATCAACTGCCTCCTCATTTCCACGGCAAGAAGCCTGGAAATGTGCCTGTTTAGTATTTGCGCCTGAGGGTGGGTGACTGGGGAATTTTCTATTTCATTCCAAGACCTGTGGTAGGGACAGCTGAACGCTGTGCTGGGATTAGGAATTGGAAGTCCATGATGATGGTGTTTCAGAATGTTCAAGAACAGGTGCAGGGCAGGAGGCATCTGTGACAGTGTAATGGACAAGGGATTGGAAATCACCTAGCACAGGGGAAGAGGCAGTGGTGTCACCAATTGTGGACCCAAGTGTTCAGCCAACTGAGTCGAGTACTTAGATGACATGTCTGATCAGGCCTCTGCTGATGTTGGCATGGCACATGCTGCAAATGCTAATTTTTTGTCTCAGAAATCTCTTTAAAAAGTCCCAGATGGGGGAACACCTCTTTGACAGAGAAATTTATGAGTATCGGTGCTCCGCCGAACAGTTGCCCGCCTTCTCCCTCTGGTCACCCCACTGCCTCTTCCTTGCTGTTTCCGTACTGCCGATTGCTCTCCCTCAGCGCTGTTGTCCTCGCTCTGCATGACAGCTTCCCAAGTTGGGTCAGTGACTTTGTCATTCACCACCTAATCTTCCACTACAGCATGCTGGTCCTCCTGACTTGGTGACCTAACAACAACATGACTTATCAGCAACTGTATCTCATCATCTATTTCTTTAGACAAAATTTGCTATTCATCACCGTCATCTTCTCTTTACCATTGCTGCTCTAAGTTTTGTGTATCACTAAACAGCTTGTATTCCTGTCCCTCTTGGAACATGCAAGGCAAGAGGCCACAATCAAGAAATGATGATGTAAAAAACTCCTTGGAGTGTCCTAGTGTTGGATCACTGGTCTTCTGGGACTCAATATGGTGGGAGGATCAGAGTGAGGATTAAGTTATCTAGACTCTAGGCTGGTGAGACTGGACTGTATGAAAGACTGTGTGGTGCTGCCAAGCATACTGGAAGCATTTTCTGCTATCCAACTGACCACCTTTCGCACTGGTCTGACTTCAGAAGTGGTGTCCCGTGCCTCTCTGCAAAGTAGGACAGGAAGCAGTATGTCGTGGAAGGGAATGTTCCTTGTGCTCCAGCAACAGGCGCAGTCTCACCTGTGCCACGTCCTCGGCGCCTGCGTGCACCGCCATCAGAACTTCCACTTCCCCGTCCCTTACCGCACGCCTTACACATTTTGTAATTGCAATGTCACTGGAAACCAAGTTTCCTTGATTCATTGAAAATACATATTTTTAATTAAAAAAAGTATCTTTGGTCACCTGCTGCAGGAAAAGCATTTTTTTTAGTTTAAAAACACCGTGATTTAACACAAAGCAGGTTAAAAACTGTATAAATGACAATGCAGTATTTTTTTTAAGGTTTTCTTTTTAATACCACCATAATTTAACACAAAGTAGATAAAATAAACTGTGTTAAAATAACTGTGTTTGACAGTCCAGTCAATTTTTCCACAAAATTTTTTTATCACCTCCTCAAGGCATAGCAAGTTTTATTTAGTTTAAAAACGCTGTAATTTATCACAAAGCATGTTAAACTGTATGGATGACAATAGAGTAAATTTTTGGAAGGTTTTTCTTTTTTAGTTGAAAGCTACCGTAATTAACACAAAACAGGTTAAACCATACGGATGACAATTCAATCATTTTTTTTTTCACTTAAAATGTTTGTCACTTCCAGCAGGCAAAGCATTTTTTTGGAATTTGAGACCACCCTAATTTAACAGAAAATAGGTTAAACTGTATGGATGACAATACAGTACATTTTTGGTCACCTCCAGCAGCCAAAGTGGTGCTTAACTAAGTACCCTTGATATCTCCAGTATTAGGCCATTTAATGTGCTATAGTGATCAACTCCCTTGATAAAACTATTATGATTTGACAATAATTTAATGTTTTTAGGAATCTATTTATTATGTCAATTTTTCCATTATTTTGTTTCCTGGAGAATACTTTTAGCACATGGAATTTCATTGTGTAACAGAACATTGCACATGATGAAATTCAAACCCTAGAAAGTGTGTCATTAAAGACCCATATGCCCCTGTTTTTCAGGTAAAATCCTCACATTGTAAAGTGATTTGATATCAGTTTCCATACTAGTAAATAGAAAATATGGTGCTGAAATTGGTGAGTAAATATTATTCCTAGAGATGAGCAAATCTTTTAATATTCAAATTTTGAAACCATTTCAGCAAAGATGTGTATCATCAAGGCAATACAAAGTATATAGATTATTATTTTAAAACATACAATTTTTATTTCACATCAAAATATAAAAAAAATTATTAAGGGAACAATTACCAACGTTGTGCTAGATATTCAAAGGTAGCTCAAACTTATGAATAAAACATAAGATAGTCAGGACAAATGAGGCAATGTTTTAACATTTCTTGCTGCTATCAATTTGCATGCATTTAATCATAACCTCTCCCCCTATCCTGGATAGACTATATTGAAAGTGGCTGGCAGGCATAAAGATTCAGGAGGGCTAGTTTGTTCTATGTTAAAGGGAATCTGTCCCCAGTTTTGTGACATAGCAGCTAAAAACATCATCTGCTGTGCATTCCCTACATCCTTATAGAATCCCCTGACTCCCGTTGTATACTCACGAAAATGTTTTTTAATGTCTCCCTTGCTGTAAGGTAATTTTCTCAGTCCGGTCCGACAGGCCTGGTTTTGGGCCTCTACATCACTCCTATTGGCTTTTGCTCGCTGTCCTACTTCATGGATAACGCCTCTTGTGCCGTGCAACATCTCGCGCCTACTCCGAAATATTGCGTTTCGCACCTGCGCAATACGCTTTGCCCAACTGTGGGCAAAGCCGAAAAACAGAAGTCTCATGCGACAACACACGTACATCCATCTCATGTACCTGAACTACGTTTGTCAGCGCATGCGTAATTCTGTTTTTCGGCTATGCCCGCAGTTGGCCAAAATTTATTACGCAGGTTTGAAATGCAATATTTCTGAGCAGGCGTGAGATGTCGCATGGCACAAGAGGCGTTATCCATGAAGTAGAACGGAGAGCCAATGGGAGTGATGGAGAGGCCTGAAACCATGCCCATCGGACCGGACTGAGAAGATTACCGTACAGCGCGGGAGTCAGGGTGATCTATAAGGATGTAGGGAATGCATAGCAGACACTGAATAAGGCAATGTTTTAGCTGCTATGTCACAAAACTGGTGACGGGTTCCCTTTAAGGTGCTGATCATTAAAGTGCATATGTGCCTTTCTAATATATGAACATAGTAACATAGTAACATAGTTAGTAAGGCCGAAAAAAGACATTTGTACATCCAGTTCAGCCTATATTCCATCATAATAAATCCCCAGATCTACGTCCTTCTACAGAACCTAATAATTGTATGATACAATATTGTTCTGCTCCAGGAAGACATCCAGGCCTCTCTTGAACCCCTCGACTGAGTTCGCCATCACCACCTGCTCAGGCAAGCAATTCCAGATTCTCACTGCCCTATGAACAATTAGACTGCCACCAGAAAGTCTGAAAAGTTTCTGATACCTGCCAGAGATGAGCTGCTGCTGCGCACAATGGAGTTCTTCTGCTCCGACGCGCGTTTTGCTCCGCTTGTTTGGGAGGCGTATTTGAATTTGCCAGCTTCACTGAATTTTCCTAAAAAATTATCATCTAATAAATATGCGTAAATTTCAATACTAGAAAGCTTGTAAAATACATGTGGGTGAGAGAGAATGAGTCCTGCTACCCATAAGAGCTTACACTCTTCAGAAGAGAGACTTATCCAGTGACTGTGGAGATGGATAACAAGTTTGCCGTCCAACCAGTTCTCCACTGGGAACCGCTAATCTGCAAAAGCCCTGGTATTGACCTCCACTGTAGAAGTTATGAAAATCCAAACATATACATACACAATGTGTCAGCACATTGTGAATAATTAATATATGACCTCCAATAATGCTGCAAATGTTAAAAGTGTAATGTATTTAGCATTTTTTTTATCAAAGAGCGCAAAAGCTATCCAACCACGTCAGAATGTACTTCAATATGGATGGTCCCTAACCACTAAATGTTGTATCTCTCTTTCTCTTTCAGCTGACTACATACTCAACTTATGATCTTGGTCTAAAGGTGTGTGGGCTCCATTTTTCTTTCTTTTTTGTAAGGTATGAAAATCCACAAGATGTCATAGCTGCAAGGCATTATGGGGAGTCCCATGTGGCAGCGCAAAATTACATTTGCCTGCTCTCTGATGCTTGAGCAGTCTAGGAAATTATGCCAGAAATTGTGCCAGAAATACTCACTTGTGGAGCTGTTCCATCTTCTGGTAGTGGCCATTGCAGGGTACTACAAATTCGCCTCCAATTCAAATCTGTAGGAAGCTGATGTGTAGTACCCTGCAGCGACCAGTACCAGAGGATGACCAGCTCTGCAAGTGAGCATTACCTGCCAGCGGTAGCCATGGCCAACACCGATTACTGCTGATCATCGGGTGTGTCGGGTGTTGGATCCTGACTGATCAGACATTTGGATAGGTCATCAATGTAAAATTAGTGGCCAACCTCTTCACCTGATTGACAGTATCGCTCAGGATCCCAACTTGGAGATCCTTAACAATAAGCACATGATAAAGAAACTTTTCTAACAAGTAGAGTTTCTTTTAAGCAGAGAATCCCTTTACTGTGGTTGTGCAGGCTCACAATCCCTCCTATTTGCACACTAGAGCAATGCAGCTACACACAACTCCATGCACTGCTCCTGTAACCAGAATAAGATGCATGGATGATACTCTCAGGTAATGGGACAATCACCTCCGAAACCTAACAACAACCCTGAATGCATTTGGATCTCTTTGGATCCAATTTCAAATCAGATATGACAGTACTAGATGGTGGCCCGATTCTAACGCATCGGGTATTCTAGAATATGTATGTAGTTTATTTATGAAGATATAAGAATAATGCAATGAATACACAGGATTCGGCAGGCCGGCCAGGCACGACCAATCAGCGAAGCGTGGTTCAAATCCCGCACCAATTCGCGGCCGGACTGCTCCTGTCGCCGGCCGGCTCCAGGTTTTTGAGGGCCCCGGGCGAAAGAGGCTCAGTGGGCCCCCCCTTTCACACATAACATGATTCATGATGCACAGATACAGTAGAGAAATATAGCACAGCCACATAGCATATATCACAGCCCACGTAGCATATAGCACAGCGCGTAGTATATAACACAGCCCACGTACCATATAGCACAGCCACATAGTATATTACACAGCCACGTAGCATATAGCACAGCCACGTAGCATATAACGCAGCCCACATAGCATATAGCACAGCCACGTAGTATATAACGCAGCCACATAGTATATAACGCAGCCACATAGCATATAACACAACCACATAGCATATAGCACAGCCATGTAGCATATAACAGCCCACGTAGTATATAGCACAGCCACGTAGTATATAACACAGCCACGTATTATATAGCACAGCCACGCAGCATATAGCACAGCAATGTAGTATATAACACAGCCCACACAGCATATAACAGTCCATGTAGTATATAGCACAGTCACGTAGCATATAGCACAGCCACGTAGCATATAACAGCCCATGTAGTATATAGCACAGCCACGTAGCATATAACACAGCCCACATAGCATATAACACAACCCATGTAGTATATAGCACAGGCACAGTCCATGTAGTGTATAGCACAGCCACGTAGTATATAGCAGCCATGGAGTATATACCACAATCCACCTAGTATATAGTACAGTCCACGTAGTATATAACACAGCCCACATAGTATATAGCACAGGCCATGTAGTATATAGCACAATCAACGTAGTATATAGCACAGTCCATGTAGTATATAGCACAACCACATAGTATATAGCACAGGCACAGCCCACATAGTGTATAGCACAGCCACGTTGTATATAGCAGCCACATAGTTTATAGAACAGCCACGGAGTATATAGCACAGCCCATGTAGTATATAGAACAGCCCATGCAGTATATAGCAGTGTGGGTACCATATCCCTGTTAAAAAAACAATTAAAATAAAAAATCTATATATATAATTGTTTAAGGGTTTTTCCGTCTGTCTGTCTTTCTGTCTGTCTGTCTGTCTGTCCTGGAAATCCCACGTCCCTGATTGGTCGATGCCGCCAGGCCTCGACCAATCAGCAACGGGCACAGCGATGATGATGTCATAAAGGACGTAGACATCCCGCGTCTCTGATTGCCTCGACCAATCAGCAATGGGCACAGTATCGACGTAGATGTCATAATGGTTGCCATGGCGACGATGATGTCATAAAGGTTGCCTCGACCAATCAGCAACGGGCACAGTCTGCCGCGAATTCTGGAATCATCATTGTGCATATACTACGGGGACATGCATATTCTAGAATACCCGATGCGTTAGAATCGGGCCACAATCTAGTCTATATATATAATTGCCTAAGGGTTTTTCCGTCTGTCTGTCTGTCTTTCTGTCTGTCTGTCTGTCCTGGAAATCCCGTGTCTCTGACCAATCAGCAACGGGCACAGCGACGATGATGTCATAAAGGACGTAGAAATCCCACGTTTCTGATTCAGCGACGGGTACGGTATCGACATAGATGTCATAATGGTTGCCATGGCGACGATGATGTCATAAAGGTTGCCTCGACCAATCAGCGACGGGCACAGTCTGCCGCGAATTCTGGAATCATCATTGTCCATATACTACGGGGACATGCATATTCTAGAATACCCGATGCGTTAGAATCGGGCCACAATCTAGTAGTTATATACTCACCTTCTGACGGCCCCCGGATCCAGCTCAGGAGTTAGCGATGCTTTCGCCAGGTCCGTTCCCAGTGATTCTTTTCCGCAATAACCCGTGATGACGTAGAGGTGTCGCGTGGTCCTACATCATCTGGGGTCATTTCGCAAAGCATTACTGGGAATGGAGCTGCTGAGAGCATCGCGAGGATGGGGAAGGCTTCGGGGGCCGTCGGAAGGTGAGAATAGCACAATTTTTTATTTTTTTATTTTTAACATTATATCTTTTTACTATTGATGCTGCATAGGCAGCCTCAATAGTAAAGCCTGTCGCTCATTGGTGGCGGCCGACCGGGCACGACGAATCAGTGATATGAGATTTCCGTTACAGTCTGTTTGTTTGTTTGTAATGGAAATCCCGTGTCGCTGATTGGTTGCGACAGCCGGTCATGACCAATCAGCGATATTGGCGCGGGATTTAAACACCGCTTCGCTGATTGGTCGCGGGTGGCTGGCGTGACCAATCAGCAACCCGGGATTTCCGTTACAGACAAACAGACGGAAATGGACCTTAGACGATTATATACAGTTAGGGCCAGAAATATTTGGACAGTGACACAATTTTCGCGAGTTGGGCTCTGCATGCCACCACATTGGATTTGAAATGAAACCTCTACAACAGAATTCAAGTGCAGATTGTAACGTTTAATTTGAAGGGTTGAACAAAAATATCTGATAGAAAATGTAGGAATTGTACACATTTCTTTACAAACACTCCACATTTTAGGAGGTCAAAAGTAATTGGACAAATAAACATAACCCAAACAAAATATTTTTATTTTCAATATTTTGTTGCAAATCCTTTGGAGGCAATCACTGCCTTAAGTCTGGAACCCATGGACATCACCAAACGCTGGGTTTCCTCCTTCTTAATGCTTTGCCAGGCCTTTACAGCCGCAGCCTTCAGGTCTTGCTTGTTTGTGGGTCTTTCCGTCTTAAGTCTGGATTTGAGCAAGTGAAATGCATGCTCAATTGGGTTTAGATCTGGAGATTGACTTGGCCATTGCAGAATGTTCCACTTTTTGGCACTCATGAACTCCTGGGTAGCTTTGGCTGTATGCTTGGGGTCATTGTCCATCTGTACTAAGAAGCGCCGTCCAATCAACTTTGCAGCATTTGGCTGAATCTGGGCTGAAAGTATATCCCGGTACACTTCAGAATTCATCCGGCTACTCTTGTCTGCTCTTATGTCATCAATAAACACAAGTGACCCAGTGCCATTGAAAGCCATGCATGCCCATGCCATCACGTTGCCTCCACCATGTTTTACAGAGGATGTGGTGTGCCTTGGATCATGTGCCGTTCCCTTTCTTCTCCAAACTTTTTTCTTCCCATCATTCTGGTACAGGTTGATCTTTGTCTCATCTGTCCATAGAATACTTTTCCAGAACTGAGCTGGCTTCTTGAGGTGTTTTTCTGCAAATTTAACTCTGGCCTGTCTATTTTTGGTATTGATGAATGGTTTGCATCTAGATGTGAACCCTTTGTATTTACTGTCATGGAGTCTTCTCTTTACTGTTGACTTAGAGACAGATACACCTACTTCACTGAGAGTGTTCTGGACTTCAGTTGATGTTGTGAACGGGTTCTTCTTCACCAAATTAAGTATGCGGCGATCATCCACCACTGTTGTCATCCGTGGACGCCCAGGCCTTTTTGAGTTCCCAAGCTCACCAGTCAATTCCTTTTTT
Source organism: Ranitomeya imitator (assembly GCF_032444005.1). Taxonomy (NCBI): domain Eukaryota; kingdom Metazoa; phylum Chordata; class Amphibia; order Anura; family Dendrobatidae; genus Ranitomeya; species Ranitomeya imitator. The sequence goes on along the minus strand of NC_091286.1, from coordinate 575,566,636 downwards.
CTCAGAATGTACCCAACTGTTGATTTTGCTACTCCAAGCATGTCTGCTATCTCTCTGATGGATTTTTTCTTTTTTTTCAGCCTCAGGATGTTCTGCTTCACCTCAATTGAGAGTTCCTTTGACCGCATGTTGTCTGCTCACAGCAACAGCTTCCAAATGCAAAACCACACACCTGGAATCCACCCCTGACCTTTTAACTACTTCATTGATTACAGGTTAACGAGGGAGACGCCTTCAGAGATAATTGCAGCCCTTAGAGTCCATTGTCCAATTACTTTTGGTCCCTTGAAAAAGAGGACGGTATGCATTACAGAGCTATGATTCCTAAACCCTTTCTCTGATTTGGATGTGGAAACTATCATACTGCAGCTGGGAGTGTGCACTTTCAGCCCATATTATATATATAATTGTATTTCTGAACATGTTTTTGTAAACAGCTAAAATAACAAAACTTGTGTCACTGTCCAAATATTTCTGGCCCTAACTGTATATAGATGTCTACACAACCCCTTTAAATACCTTCATGCCATGGCCATTTTCAGTTTTTTCATTTTCATTTTTTCCTTCTCTTCTTCTAAAAAACATAATTTTTTTACATTTCCATCAATATAGTCATATAAGGGCTTGTGTTTTGTGGGACCAGTTGTACTTTTGAATGACGCCATTGTTTTTACCATATTGTGTACTGGAAAATGGGAAAAAAATCCAAGTGCTGTGAAATTGTGAAAGCCTGGAGGCCCCCACATCCATTGATGCGATGCGGTGGCCTCTGGGAAAATGGTCACCGGGGCCGCACATGTTCAGATTGAGATCTCAGTAAGTGGTGAAAAAAATTCTGACATTGGCATGAAAAAAAGGTTTTGCATTTCCATCTTCTGAGACCCGAACCGTTTTAATTTTTTGGGGATTTATTGGTGGGTGATGACTATAGATAGATAGATATATCTATAGATAGATAGATATTAGTGATGAGCGAATATTCTCGGGTGTCCTCCGAGTAATTTTTTAGTGCTCAGAAATTTAGTTTTTATTACCGCAGCTGAATGATTTACATCTGTTAGCCAGCATAAGTACATGTGGGGGTTGCCTGGTTGCTAGGGAATGGGAGGACACCCAAGCGTGCTCGGGAAATCTCGAGTAACGAGTATATTCACTCATCACTAATAGATATATCTATAGATAGATAGATAGATAGATAGATAGATAATACCAAGCCCAATGTTTAGTAATAAACATAATAAAATGGTACATAAAGTGTTAAATACAGACACACACACACACACAAAATCTGCGTTAGGCCGGGGTCACACTTGCAAGAAACTCGCATGAGTCTCGCACCTCAATACCCGGCACTGCCGCCAACACTCGGACTGGAGCATTCTGCTACATAGAAATACATGCAGCCGCACACTCCTGAGTGTCGGCGGCAATGCTGGGTATTGAGGTGCGAGACTCGTGCGAGTTTCTCGCAAGTGTGACCCCAACCTTAAACGCAATATCTGTTTAATTTTTAAAAAAAATGAAAAAAAAATGGCGTTTTCTGCGCCGGAGAGGGAAAGCCAGCGATTGGGAGCCGATGTTTATAGTCTAGGAAGGGGTAAATACCCATGGATCTTCCCTGGCTATGAATATCAGCCTGCAGCTGTATATTTAGCCTTTACTGGCTCTTAAAATAGGGGGGACCCCCAAAAAATGACGTGGGGTCCCCCTATAATTAATAACCAGAAAAGGCTATGGAGACAGCTGCGTGCTGATATTCATAGCCTAAGAAGGGGCCATGGATATTGCCCCCCAGCTACTAACACCAGCTCTCAGCTGCCCCAGAAATAGCGCATCTATAAGATGCTCCACTTCTGGCACTTAGCCTCTCTCTTCCCACTGCCCTGTAGCGGTGGCATTTGGGGTAATATTTGTTGGGTTGATGTCACCTTTGTATTGTAAAATGACATCAAGCCGGCTTAGTAATGGAGAGGCGTCAATGAGATACCTATCCATTACTAAACCTATAGTTGTGAAAGGGTTAAATAAACACACAGCCAGAATAAAGTATTTTAATGAAATAAAACACTACACAGTTTTTCCATATTTATTGTTCTGCCAATACATGTGATGCCCTCGATCTGCTGCGAAAAAATAAATAATAATACACCAACACAAATACTCCCTGGTCCGATGTAGTCCATTTAATAACAACTGTCCCACGACGATCTGCCCTACAGAGCTGTCACAACAGGAGATGTGACTGCTTTATAGGCCTCCAGTGACACACTGACAGGAGACAATGGCTCCTGCAGTGTTATCACTGAGGGTTCAATAAGTTTATTACTCTCACTTTACGGCACTGCTGCGTGAGAATTTTCCCATGCAGCGGTGCCACAAGTGACAGTATGAACTCTGCTGAACTCATGGCGGTGGAGGGATACAGAGAGGAGGATTATCTCCTGTCATAGTATCACCAGAGCCCCTGGAGAGAGGTCACACCTGCCGATGTGAGAGCTCTTAATGGGAGATCATTATGGGACACTCGTTATTAAATGGATTACATCAGAACAGGAAGTATACTGTTGGCTTATTATTTTTATTTTTGTTACAGGTGATCTAGGGCGTCGGGGACTAGCTGATTGGTGAGTAAGTACTGTATGTGTGTATGTGTTTGGTTTTTTTTACACAGTAGCCAGATGATGAGACTACTGCTGTCCCATCATTGGCTAGCTGTCACTGTGGCAGGCGTAGCTGGATGCTACTTGTAGTCCCATCCGATGATGCCTGCCTACATACAGCCCCGCACACACACACAACAGCCCCGCAGACACACACAAACATCCGGACACAGACATGTGCATGTTCTCCGCAAACACACAATCTCAGCCCACACACATAGTCTCCACCAACACACTCTTCCTCCTCCCGGTCTGCAACATTTCTCACAGGCAACTCCGCAGCAAAACCACAGATCTTTTTAAATCTGCCGTTTTGCTGTGGATTTGCCTGACTCACTGATAGTCAGTGGGTGCAGAAACACTGCAGATCATCAAAAAGAATTGACATGCTGCGGAAAATAAAACGCTGCATATCCGAACTTTTTTTTATACAGCATGTGCACACCAATTCTCAATTTCCCATTGACTAACATTGCTTGTGCGCTACACTGCAGATTTGTTGCAATTCCACGTGTCCAAAAACACTGCAGAAACTCACCAAAATCTGCAAAGTGTGCACATAGCCTTACTGTATGTACAGCAGAAATCACAATCTCCTATGAACGACGGCCACTGACCGGCATTCACAGGAATATCCTAATGACAGGCACGTGGGTCTTTTTCAGATGTCTGGCAGTCACGACAATTGGCATCTCCATCATGTGACAGAGGCGCCTGGAATGGCGTGCTATTGGCCGGCGCATGTTAAATTTAACTGGCATGTTGAATTTAACTGGTTAACAGCCAGAGGACATGACATATGACGTAAATATACATCATATGCCGTAAAGGGGTTAGACAAAAGTCCTATGAATGTACATACAGTACTCAGTATTATGGCTCATGGAGATGAGCGTATATATAAGATGTGTACTGTCTGAATTTTGCTCTGATAGCACGTGGACAGCACACTGAACCATTGGGCTGTTAAGATGAACGATTTTTCTCTTGCTCCGACTGTTGTGGGAGGGAAATCTCAGCATGCATTATTCTCTTGTGAGTATCGGATGAGACTCAACAATTCAAATTTATGGGTTCATAAAAAAATTGGATCCCGCATGGAACAACCTTGTGGCATTGGATTTTTCTGGATATATTTCTACAGGGTGGGCCATTTATATGGATACATCTAAATAAAATGTGTGTCAAGAGTGGGAGCAGAGGGCTGCATTGACAATCCAACACAATGGGCAGCACTTTGAATACATTTTATAAGTGGTCATAAACTTGTAAATAACTCATGAAAGAATAATGTTATGTTAAAACCAAGCACATCATTGTTTTTCTTGTGAAATTCTCAATAAGTTTGATGTGCCACATTACCCTCTTCCCATTGAAAAAAATAAAGTTGAATACAAAATGGCCGACTTCAAAATGGCCGCCATGGTCACCACCCATCTTGAAAAGTTCCCCCCCCCCTCCCATATACTAAAGTGCCACAAACAGGAAGTTGAAATCACCAACCATTCCCATTTTATTTAGGTGTATCCATATAAATGGCCCACCCTGTGTTATAAACCTAGGAAACTGTAAGTGATAATGTACATTTTTTTAGATACATAAAAGAGCACACAGATGTCAGGCGGATGTCAAAAACACAGACAGGTGGCACATGGATGAAAGTTCCGCTTTCTGGATGAACTACGGATAATTTTTCATATGCAGTGGAGTTCACACGCGCATATGAAAAAAAATTATCTGATTTTCACCCAGAAAAAAACCGGATGATTTTTCATTGCATTGTCATCTGTACGGCATCTGTTTTGATATATCAGCATTCAATTAATGTTCAAGTCCAAATACAGTTTTCTATGTTAAAGAATTGCAATCTATCCCTAAAAATCGGTTGATCCATTTTGGATCAGATTTTTTATGTGCACTCATAGACTGGAACAGGCGAGTCTCACCAGAAATATCCTGTAAATCGGTCAGCAGACTAGAGACTGTTGTTTACAGCAGCCTGTACTCCAACGCCAATAATATCCCATTTTCATTGTAGCATTGATGGACTGAAGTGTCTATGAGGGTCTGGTAATGAAGGAGTGCTGTGCTGCAGATTCCTCCCTAATCTCTGGAGATTCTTAGGATTTGAATGTTCTGCCTCAGTTCCATCTCTGAAATGTCATCTTGATTGCAGAGGAGCGCAGGGTCTGAGGATTAGCAAAACATCCCCTGGCGCAGCTTAGTGCTGATCCCTGCAATATGCTGCTTGCCATACCTAACACCAGCGGTGAATGCAGCTCGGATGTTTACTAACACAATGCTACATTCATACAAACATACGTGATACAACACCACCGTTCCGACTGACGTAAGATGGCGTCAGAGACCAGGAGCAACAGGGCACACAATATTTGTCTGCATTGTTACTGTGAAGTTCAATGTTGCAATTAACACATTAATTACACAGGTCTGCAGGGGTTACATTGTTTGAAACGTAAGAGGCGATTTTTATATACTTTCGATCACTGAATATTGAAAAATTCCATCACATACAGTTTTTTCACAAGCACTGACTCCATAGGCTTTTTCTTGCACCATACATTGACCTGTTTGTGTGACCCTTGGTGGATGATTTTGGTGTCATTTGCTTGGTTAGAAATTAATGGACGCTGTGCTGCGATTGGCTACTGTGGGCAGAGAACAGTTTCTTAACCCAGCTTCCAAAGACTGTGATGGTGTCCATAGCACACAATCATAGCATATCCTTTATTTTATCTCGGCAGTATAAAAAATGAAAATTACGATACGATACGATACACTTTATTGATCCCGTGGGAAATTATGGTATCACAGCAGCACAACTTAAATCATAAAAATCATAAAGGAATTACATAGTTGACATGTTTGTTGACAGAAGAACATTATACATTATACATTAGAATAGGACATACACAACGAGTGAACTGAAATGTAGAGAAATAAGTAGACATTCACCTTGGTGGTTTAACCCTAATGTTGTTGTTGTACATTCCCATGGCAGTTGGCACAAACGATTTCCTATATTTTTCCTTCTTACACCTCAGAAGTATTAGCCGGTTACTGAAGGTGCTCTTCTGTCTCATGAATAGCTCATATACTGGATGTGCATTATTGTTCATAATTGCCATACACTTTTTCAGAGTTCTTTTCTCCACTACCTCCCCAAAAGAGTCCAGCTTGCAGCCGACAGCAGAACTTGCCTTCTTAATAATCTTATTCAGCTTATTAGCATCAGAGGCCCGCACACTACTACCCCAGCACGTGATTGCAAAAAAGATGGCACTTGCCACTACAGATTGGTAGAACATTTCTAACATTTTGCTACACACATTAAAAGACCTCAGTTTCCTTAGGAAATACAATCTGCTCATCCCCTTCTTGTAGACAGTCTCTGAGTGGCATCTCCAGTCCAGTTTGCTATCCAAATGGACCCCCAAATATTTGTAACTCTCCACCTGCTCTACCTCCTGACCAGCAATAGTGATCGGTAAGCATTCCAACTTAATCCTGCTATAGTTGGCCACCAACTCCTTAGTTTTCTTAGCATTTAGTTGTAGATAGTTACCATTGCACCAATCCACGAAATTCGACATCACCCTTCTAGATTCCTCATCCCCCTGATCTCCCTTAATGCATCCCACAACCACAGAGTCATCTGAAAATATTTGAAGGTGGCAAAGTTCAGATTTATACTGAAAGTCTGAAGTATACAGTGTGAATAGAAAGGGCGCAAGCACCGTTCCCTGGGGGGCACCAACACTGCTCAGTAATCTGCGGCCGATCTGATAGGTAGTCAGTTATCCAATTTCTCATCCCCTCCTCCACCTTCATATCAGTCATCTTTTTGTGTAGTAAAAGTGGCTGCAGGGAGTTAAATGCACTCGAGAAATCGAAGAACATCGCTCGCACCATGGTACCGTCAGTCTCCAGAAATGAATGTACCCTATGTAACAGAGAAAGAATAGCATCATCCACCCCCAATCTATGTCGGTAAGCAAACTGAAGGGGATCGATAAAAGCATTGACCCTCGGTCTTAAGTGAGCAAGCACTAATCTTTCCAAGGCCTTCATAGCGTGAGATGTTAAGGCTACAGGACGATAGTCATTTAGGGTTGCAGGAGAAGAAGTCTTGGGTACCGGCACCAGACAGGAAGTTTTCCATAACACTGGTACCCTCTGTGTTTGTATACTTCCATTAAATAGGCGTGTAAAGACAGTACACAGCTGGTCTGCACAAACTTTAAGGACACGTGAGCTGAGTCCATCAGGTCCTGCAGCTTTACCAATGTTAAGTGACTTAAACTGCCTCCTCACATCATTTTCGGATACTCTAAAATTAGTCTGCTCATCCTCCAATATCAATGTTGAAGAATTTGCACCCAGTTCCCATCCACTATCAGTTGGCATTACACATGTACTACTAAATCTATTGAAATTGCGCTGTGATTGGTTCTCATGGGCAGTAAACACAGGGGTTTTTTTTAGTCACAGTTCATAACAGTGTGGTGGCGTACATGGCAACCAATCAGAGCACAGTTTTCATTTTACCTCAGTAGTATAAGAACTGAAAGCTGGTTGATTGGTTGCTATGGGGAGCAAAGATAAATTTTCATTTAAACAGAGTTCACAAGAGTGTGATGCTGTGATTACCACGATTCCTTACAGAATTTAGTGGTGGATTAAGCTTCTGTTTCTAACAACGTGATCAAAATGGCTACAAGGGGGTGTCTTAATTCACCCAACAACTTATCCTACTTTTGCTGTTGTTTTGTAGTGAAGAAACAACAGAGGAACATTAGAAAAGTGTATAATGCGTAAAATGGTGAAATGGTGTAAAACTAGGTGATCAGTACAAGTCGTGAGATCCACATGTAGTGCAGAACTATGACAGTAGTCTAAAGGGAAGAAAGGTAGCTTTCGTTTTGGTGTGCCTATGATTTTGAGGGAACTGCAAAATCCTAGTGATGACTGCTACTTTTGTACTTGCAATATTGGGGGATCAGCCTTAAAAATAAGTAGGATATTATATACCCAGACTCAAGATGGTGCTCTAAGTGTATTGCAGTGATGTTCCTGGGTTGATGGAAACATTTAACATTAAGTACAATGTGAGAGAGTAGAGACTCTTTGTTGATTTATCAAAAAAAGTCTGAAAGCTGTGCTACTGTACAATGTAGCAAGCATGCTTCAGTGCCTGTAGGACATTCTGTGCACTTTAAGGAAAGTTATGAGAATTTAACAATGAAAATCAAGGATGGTCAATATGTGGTGATCTGAAAGTTTTCTTCTTACTCCCTGGGCGGAAAGGAGGATCCAAAATATGCTTTTTCTGTGAATGGGACAGCCGAGACAGGACTAATCACTGGATCCAAAAAAGTTGGCCAACGACAACATCTTTGCAACCTTAACTCAAGAACATAGTTGCGGAAAGTTTAGTTGCTCCCACTAAAGTTCTCCTGCCACTACTCCACATTAAGCTTGGACTGATGAAACAATTAGTGAAAGCTCTACCAAAAAAAGGAGAGACTTTTAAGTACTTATCTACAAAGTTTTAGGGACTGTCCAAAGCAAAACTGAAGGAAGTTATTTTTGTGGGTCCGGATATTCGGAAACTCATGAAACTCATGAAGGACAACGTGTTCAAAACAAAAATGAAAGCTGGCTGCTTTTCAAGAAGTTGTGAATATATTTCTAGGTAACAACAGAGATCCAAAGTTTAAGTTCATGGAGAACATGTTGAAACATTTCAAAGTCTTGGGTTGTCTGATGAATTTGAAGTTACATTTTTGACATTCCCTTTTGGACTACTTTCCTGAAACTCTTTATGCCGTTAGCAAAGAGCTAGCAGAAAGATTTCATCAGGGTATCAAGGAGATGGGACGACGATACCAAGGTAGATAGAACGTGAACATCATGGGGACTACTGCTGCACAATGAAAGTTCAATATATATTTATATACAGTATAATATTATATAAATTTTGTCTACAATAAAGATTTTTCTTGTTCATCTTGCTTGTATGAAATTTCATGCGTGTTTTGTGCAAAATCTATACATGATAATTAAAAATAGAAATTTGTTTTAAATCAGGGCATAAGAAAATATAAAAATCAGTTATTAGAGTGGGAAAAAAATTCATAAACCTAAATTTTGCATATTATTATTAATATGTGTTATTATAAGGCCACATTCGCACATTCAGTATTTGGTGAGTTTTTTACATCAGTGTTTGTAAGCTAAAATCAAAAGTGGAACAGTCAGAGGAAAAGTATAACAGAAACACGTCACCACTCCTGGGTTTGGCTCATAAATACTGATGTAAAATACTGAACAAATACTGATCATGTGAACGTGGCCTAATACAGAACCGACTTTATACCAGCTCTGATCTGTAATATAAAGGCTTTATCATTTGGGTATGTTTACTTGTTGCAGAAATTTTTGTATGGCTACCTTTACACATTTAGTATTTGGTCAGTATTTGTAAGCCAAGACCAGGAGTGGAACAATCAGAGGAAAAGTGTAATAGAAACACATCACCACGTAACGATAGGAAACATATACGCCCCAAATAGAAGCAAATTACATGGCTCATTTCAACTTTGGAGACTTTAAAATAATTTACAGAGGTCATTCTAACATTGGGAGGGGACCTTAATGTGGCTATGGACCCACTAATAGATACCTCTTTCGGGAAATCGGCAATTAAATATAAAGCATTAGCAAATCTCAGGAAAAAATTACATGAGCTACAACTTATAGATGTATGGAGAGTGGTTAACCCTACAGTCAAAGATTTCACCCATTATTCGGCACCACACAAAACGTACCGAAGAATAGACTGTCTTCTGATACAAACAGCATATATACTGTACAACACTGCAGTGACCCAAAAATAAAATCCCATGTTTTTTCAGATCATTCACCTATTGATATCTCTTTATTAATTCCCTCGACCCCAAAGAGAGAATACAGTTGGAAACTCAACTACGTCATACTAACATCTTCAGATAATGTTGAAAAGAATAATCATAAACTGAGAGAATACTTCCGGCATAATGATAACAATGAGGTCTCCCTACAAACTCTGTGGGAAGCACACAAGCCCTATATCCAAGGGGAAATAATAGCAATATCCGCATATATAAAAAAGAAAAGAGACATTGAGCTCTCTACCTTGCTAACTGATATAGCTAACATCGAAAAACTACACAAAAGAACCCTATCACAAACTCACTTTTCCCAACTTGCCTTCCTGAGACATGAGTTGAGTAACCTGTTAAATCATCAATCTGCTAAAAACTATATCCATACTAAATTTAAATATTATGCTCATGGTGATAAGCCAACTGGATTCATGTTAGCCCAAATAAAATTATGAACAAAAACCACTGATACATCTCAAATATCCATATAAGCTGGCACTACCAATCTAAAAAAAAAGCATAACGTGTATAAAGATGCTCCCATGTAATACAGTGGGGCAAAAAAGTATTTAGTCAGTCAGCAATAGTGCAAGTTCCACCACTTAAAAAGATGAGAGGCGTCTGTAATTTACATCATAGGTAGACCTCAACTATGGGAGACAAACTGAGAAAAAAAAATCCAGAAAATCACATTGTCTGTTTTTTTAACAATTTATTTGCATATTATGGTTGGAAATAAGTATTTGGTCAGAAACAAAATTTCATCTCAGTACTTTGTAATATATCCTTTGTTGGCAATGACAGAGGTCAAACGTTTTCTGTAAGTCTTCACAAGGTTGCCACACACTGTTGTTGGTATGTTGGCCCATTCCTCCATGCAGATCTCCTCTAGAGCAGTGATGTTTTTGGCTTTTCGCTTGGCAACACGGACTTTCAACTCCCTCCAAAGGTTTTCTATAGGGTTGAGATCTGGAGACTGGCTAGGCCACTCCAGGACCTTGAAATGCTTCTTACGAAGCCACTCCTTCGTTGCCCTGGCGGTGTGCTTTGGATCATTGTCATGTTGAAAGACCCAGCCACGTTTCATCTTCAATGCCCTTGCTGATGGAAGGAGGTTTGCACTCAAAATCTCACGATACATGGCCCCATTCATTCTTTCATGTACCCAGATCAGTCGTCCTGGCCCCTTTGCAGAGAAACAGCCCCAAAGCATGATGTTTCCACCACCATGCTTTACAGTAGGTATGGTGTTTGATGGATGCAACTCAGTATTCTTTTTCCTCCAAACACGACAAGTTGTGTTTCTACCAAACAGTTCCAGCTTGGTTTCATCAGACCATAGGACATTCTCCCAAAACTCCTCTGGATCATCCAAATGCTCTCTAGCAAACTTCAGACGGGCCCGGACATGTACTGGCTTAAGCAGTGGGACACGTCTGGCACTGCAGGATCTGAGTCCATGGTGGCTAGTGTGTTACTTATGGTAGGCCTTGTTACATTGGTCCCAGCTCTCTGCAGTTCATTCACTAGGTCCCCCCGCGTGGTTCTGGGATTTTTGCTCACCGTTCTTGTGATCATTCTGACCCCACGGGGTGGGATTTTGCGTGGAGCCCCAGATCGAGGGAGATTATCAGTGGTCTTATATGTCTTCCATTTTCTAATTATTGCTCCCACTGTTGATTTCTTCACTCCAAGCTGGTTGGCTATTGCAGATTCAGTCTTCCCAGCCTGGTGCAGGGCTACAATTTTGTTTCTGGTGTCCTTTGACAGCTCTTTGGTCTTCACCATAGTGGAGTTTGGAGTCAGACTGTTTGAGGGTGTGCACAGGTATCTTTTTATACTGATAACAAGTTTAAACAGGTGCCATTACTACAGGTAATGAGTGGAGGAAAGAGGAGACTCTTAAAGAAGAAGTTACAGGTCTGTGAGAGCCAGAAATCTTGATTGTTTGTTTCTGACCAAATACTTATTTTCCACCATAATATGCAAATAAATTGTTAAAAAAACAGACAATGTGATTTTCTGGATTTTTTTTTCTCAGTTTGTCTCCCATAGTTGAGGTCTACCTATGATGTAAATTACAGACGCCTCTCATCTTTTTAAGTGGTGGAACTTGCACTATTGCTGACTGACTAAATACTTTTTTGCCCCACTGTATATCCTATAGAGAACAACGGAGTTATAGTCCAGAAGAGTATTTTAAAACCAAAAAAAATTTATTTAAATAATCAAACATAAGAACAGTTCACAAGGCACTATACATATACAATAGGTCAAACAGATAAACAGGCTCAGGTGTGAAGACCAAACCACATCCCAAATGTGTGAGCAGAACCAAGGGAGTGCTACTCTACCTGGATAATATTAGCGTATATCAGGTGCGTATCAGATATACCACTGCAGCTAGCATAAATGTAAAGTGAACTGGTACCTCAAAGTGATATTAATAGCACAAGTGTTCCAAACCCAAAGGAGGTGGGGTACCAGATAAGAGTCTCACTAAATGCTATCAAGCAGAAGCACTGACACACAGCACCAAGGAAAATGTAACCTAATAAATAAATTAGGAGAGCAGCTTACCTATGGATATATCTGCGGGATGGGAGGTCTAGTGCAGTCCCTAATTTATTTATTAGGGATAGATACAGTATCTAGCCCAAATAAAATGAAGGAAAATCAAGTCCTTCATTAGCCGAATAAGAAAGAAAAAGGACAACCTGATATAGAGGATAGAGGAGATTGCTCAGGAGTAGTGTTGAGCGATACCTTCCGATATCGGAAAGTATCGGTATCGGTTGGGATCGGCCGATATTCAAAAAATATCGGATATCGCCGATACCGATACCCGATCCCAATGCAAGTCAATGGGACCAAAATATCGGAATTAAAATAAACCCTTTCTTTCCTTGTAGGTTCATTCTACATCAAGGAAAACAACTAAGAATAATGTAGGATGTATTGTGGGAGGTGGCGGAGACATTAAAGGCAATGAGGTTTAGCCCAATCAAATAGAATAGCATGTTTTGTTTTTTTTTAAAGACGTTCGGAGTGAAAAAGATATTGAGTATGTAAATTTTTTTTTATTTTGTCAGATATTGATGTTTCACTATTCCACGCCCTTCCCCTTCTTTTTTTTCTTTTTTTTTTTTACTTTTCCCACACTTTCATCTTCATCATCATCAGCATCTTTGACATCAACTTCTTCTTCACCTTATTCATCTTCTTCTTCATCTTTTACCTATTTTTTTTTTTTATTACATTCTTCATATTCATTTTATTCAACTATTATTATTCTTCCTATTCTACATATTCTTTTTATTCCACTGTTATTATTCTTCCTATTCTACTTCTTCATCATATTCTCATTTGTGACAGGCATTCCCGTAGTTGTTATCTATAAAAGTTGGAAGATTACACCTTCCGTTCTGCCAGTCACAAAAGTTACATTTGTCCGCGTTCAGTTTGGCCTGCAGCATCAGGCTTTATCCAGGGGCACCACGAGGAGGAACGGACTCACCCCCATACACTGCTTAGTCTTCTTCTGCATATAATTTAGATAATATCTTTTGCTCTGATATTAAGTCTTATGCTTAATGTTCTTCTGCTCTTTGTTCTGCAGCCTCTTGTTCTTCTGCTTCTCGGTCTTCCATGTCGTCGTCTCCAGGGTCGTCGTCTCCAGTGTCGTCATCTCCGCCGTCGTCGTCTCAGCCGTCGTCGTCTCCGCCGTCGTCATCTCCGCCGTCGTCATCGGGGTGGTCTTCCGGGTCGTCGTCGTCGTCATCGGGGTGGTCTTCCGGGTCGTCGTCATCGGGGTGGTCTTCCGGGTCGTCGACTTTAGGGTCTTAAACTTGGAAATGTAGCAAAAGGTACAAGAAGGCTGAGAAAATGCCAAGAACCAGCTGATGGAACTGGAACTCGGATGGCTACCCGAAGGTTCAAGAGCCTATGGAACTACCGAGGACCAGCTGACGTTACTGGAACCCGGTTACTAAGCAGGAGGTACCCGTGCTAAAAAGCACTACCAAGGACCGCCTGGCGTTGGCGGAACTCGGATACACAGAAGGAGGCACCTAAGCCAAAGGCTCTGCCCGGAACCAGCTGACGTTACTGGAACCAGGATGGGGAGCAGAAGGTACAAGAGCAAAAGACACTGCCGAGAACCAGCTGACGGTGCTGGAACCAGGTGGTGGACCCGAAGGCCCACAGGAGAGGAGAGAACAGCTAGGCCGCGAGGCAGCCGCAGTTACCGAACCCCAACAGTCCTACAGGGGGAGCTGGGCCTACTGGCACTACAGAACCAGCCTTGACTACCAGTTCACGCAGCCCACATAGGAAGCTCCTAAACTGGAGGCACCCTGGAGTTGGCTAACCCGACCGCACCACGACGGGGCAAGCATAGGCGTCTCAGTGAGCTTGACACAACCCGGAAACAGCTGACGGTGCTGAAACCAGGCTTGGCACGAGGGAGTACCTGTGACAAGAACACTGCCGAGAACCAGCTAGCGGTGCTGGAACCCAGATGCGTTGCCTATTAAAGATTGTCTTCCTAGAGCCCCAACTAGCGGTGTTGGAGCTAAGGGTAAGCAGGGGGAGCAGAGTGTAGGCCGAAGCCTGCACTGGAGGCAGCTTTGTGTCTGCGTTGCGTTTGCAGGACACTTTGCCGGCTACACAGTGGGGGAACAGCTGGCGTTGCTGAACCCCACTAACACAATGGCGTGTGTTTTTCTCTGTGCAGCTAGCACTTGCGGTCAAAAACTAGCGATGTTAGAGCCCGTGTTGAAGCAGGAGGAGGAGGAGAGGAGCAGAGTGTAGGCCGAAGCCTATTTGAACCAATTTCAAAGGAAACCTTTAACCCCCCCCTCAGGTGTTACAAAGTACAAGAGACACACCTTGTGCAGTATTAATGCTGCACAAGTGAAAGGTTGCTCTATTAATTTGTCTACTTGCACACGCTGAATGAAAGACGTACACAATTTAGCCCATTCTACAGTCAAACTGTAGTGGATGCGTGACTTGGCTTTTTAAGGAGACGCAGCACAGGTGTCCCAAATAACGCCTTGGTGCTTGGTGCAGCTTCCTGAGCGTTGTTATTTGCTGTACAGGAGTCTGCGCTCTTGTGTTATCCCTTGGCAATGCCCTGTTAGAGCTGCCCGTCTTATGACCTCATTTCATGTTGGCCGGTGCGGTTAACGATGGCCATAAATCCCAGACCCACAGTGCCTTTTCATAAAGTCACACTGCGGTGCTGTGATTCGTGGCCTTGAGCAGTAAATATTTTGGCCGCTCACACACGTCCTTACACCTGCTTCAGACTGGGCGGCCTCTGCTGATCCCTTCTCGCATGCCGCGGCCATGAGGCTGCACAGTCTGAAGAAGGCGGAAGGAGATGAGTTAAGACAGGTGAAGATATGCACTGCTCGTGCCCATCAATCACACCCTCGCAGTCAAAATAAGACAACGAGGAGCATTGTTTCAGGCAGGGCGGACGCACAGGCGCAACAAGCCAACCAATGATGTCAGAAGACGGGAAGCGCTACCAAGGGGGGTGCTGCGTATCATTAGAAAGGAAAGTCACACCTCAGGGACAGTGGAATGGTCTCAATGAGACACATTTTGTACGTTTTGAGTTCCACGTGGGCAAGGACAAAAAGTCAGCCACCTTGTACAAATGCAGCAGTACTGCTGTACAAGGTGGCTGTTATACATAGAAACACCTGGGGTGGGGGGCAGGCTCCCTTCAATTTCAGTTCATGTGCCTGCGTGGCGTTTGCAGGACACGTTGCCAGCTACACAGCAGGGGAACAGCTGGCGGTGCTGAACCCCACTAACACATTGGCTGGTGTTTTTCTCTGTGCAGCTAGCATGTCCGGGCAGAAACTGGCGTTGTTTGAGCCCAGGGTCAGCAGGAGGAGGAGAGGAGCAAAGTGTAGGCCGAAGCCTGCACTGGTGGCAGCTTTTGGTCGGTTGTGCCAGCGTGGCTTGTGCTGGACACGTTGCTGACTACACAGCAGGGGAACAGCTGGCGGTGCTGAACCCCACTAACACATTGGCTGGTGTTTTTCTCTGTGCAGCTAGCATGTCCGGGCAGAAACTGGCGTTGTTTGAGCCCAGGGTCAGCAGGAGGAGGAGAGGAGCAAAGTGTAGGCCGAAGCCTGCACTGGTGGCAGCTTTTGTTCTGTTGTGCCAGCGTGGCTTGTGCTGGACACGTTGCCGACTACACAGCAGGGGAACAGCTGGCGTTGCTGAACCCCACTAACACATTGACTGGTGTTTTTCTCTGTGCAGCTAGCAGTTCCGGGCAAAAACTAGCGGTGTTTGAGCCCAGGGTCAGCAGGAGGAGGAGAGGAGCAGAGTGTAGGCCGAAGCCTAGTTGAACCAATTTCAAAGGTTACCTTTAACCCCCCCCTCAGGTGTTGCAAGGTACAAGAGACACACCTTGAACAGCATTAATGATGCACAAGTTAAAGGTTGCTCTATTTAATTTTGCTCCTTGCACACGCTGAATTAAACACGTACACTATTTAGCCCATTATACTGTCAAACAGTAGTGGAGGCGTGACTACTAGTCTTTTTAAGGAGACGCAGCACAGGTGTACAAATTTACACCTAGGTGCTGGGCGCAGATTCCTTACCGTTGTTATTTGCAGTACAGGAAACTGCGCTCTTGTGTTATCCCTTGGCAATACCCTGTTAGTGCAGGCCGTCTCATGACCTCATTTCATGTTGGCCGGTGCGGTTAACGATGGCCATAAATCCCAGACCCACAGTGGCTTTACTAAAGTCACACTGCGGTGCTGGGATTCGTGGCCTTGTGCAGTAAATATGTTCGCTGCTCACACATGTCCTTACACCTGCTTCAGACTGGGCGGCCTCAGCTGATCCCTTATCGCATGCCGCGGCCATGAGGCCGCACAGTCAGAAGAAGGCGGAAGGAGGGGAGTGAAGACAGGGGAACATATGCACTGCTCGTGCCCATCAATCACACCCTCGCACTCAAAATATATGAGACAACGGGGGGCATTGTGTCGGGCAGGGGGGACGCACAGGCACAGCCAGCCAACCAATGATGTCAGGAGACGGGCAGCGCTAACAATGGGGGTGCTGCGTGTCATTAAAAAGGAAAGTCACACCTCAGGGACATTGTAATGGTCTGTAGTGAGACACATTTTGTACTTGTTGAGTTCCACGTGTGCAAGGAGAAAAAGTCAGCCACCTTGTACAAATGCAGCAGTACTGCTGTACAAGGTGGCTGTTATACATAGAAACACCTGGGGGGGTGGGGGGCAGGCTCCCTTCAATTTCAGTTCATGTGCCTGCGTGGCGTTTGCAGGACACGTTGCCAGCTACACAGCAGGGGAACAGCTGGCGGTGCTGAACCCCACTAACACATTGACTGGTGTTTTTCTCTGTGCAGCTAGCATGTCCGGGCAGAAACTGGCGTTGTTTGAGCCCAGGGTCAGCAGGAGGAGGAGAGGAGCAAAGTGTAGGCCGAAGCCTACACTGGTGGCAGCTTTTGGTCAGTTGTGCCAGCGTGGCTTGTGCTGGACACGATGCCGACTACACAGCAGGGGAACAGCTGGCGGTGCTGAACCCCACTAACACATTGGCTGGTGTTTTTCTCTGTGCAGCTAGCATGTCCGGGCAGAAACTGGCGTTGTTTGAGCCCAGGGTCAGCAGGAGGAGGAGAGGAGCAAAGTGTAGGCCGAAGCCTGCACTGGTGGCAGCTTTTGGTCGGTTGTGCCAGCGTGGCTTGTGCTGGACACGTTGCCGACTACACAGCAGGGGAACAGCTGGCGGTGCTGAACCCCACTAACACATTGGCTGGTGTTTTTCTCTGTGCAGCTAGCATGTCCGGGCAGAAACAGGCGTTGTTTGAGCCCAGGGTCAGCAGGAGGAGGAGAGGAGCAAAGTGTAGGCCGAAGCCTGCACTGGTGGCAGCTTTTGTTCTGTTGTGCCAGCGTGGCTTGTGCTGGACACGTTGCCGACTACACAGCAGGGGAACAGCTGGCGTTGCTGAACCCCACTAACACATTGACTGGTGTTTTTCTCTGTGCAGCTAGCAGTTCCGGGCAAAAACTAGCGGTGTTTGAGCCCAGGGTCAGCAGGAGGAGGAGAGGAGCAGAGTGTAGGCCGAAGCCTAGTTGAACCAATTTCAAAGGTTACCTTTAACCCCCCCTCAGGTGTTGCAAGGTACAAGAGACACACCTTGAACAGCATTAATGATGCACAAGTCAAAGGTTGCTCTATTTAATTTTGCTCCTTGCACACGCTGAATTAAACACGTACACTATTTAGCCCATTATACTGTCAAACAGTAGTGGAGGCGTGACTACTAGTCTTTTTAAGGAGACGCAGCACAGGTGTACAA
This sequence comes from Ranitomeya imitator, assembly GCF_032444005.1. Taxonomy (NCBI): domain Eukaryota; kingdom Metazoa; phylum Chordata; class Amphibia; order Anura; family Dendrobatidae; genus Ranitomeya; species Ranitomeya imitator. Next base: position 575,548,661 of record NC_091286.1, on the reverse strand, counting down.
ATTTACACCTAGGTGCTGGGCGCAGATTCCTTACCGTTGTTATTTGCAGTACAGGAAACTGCGCTCTTGTGTTATCCCTTGGCAATACCCTGTTAGTGCAGGCCGTCTCATGACCTCATTTCATGTTGGCCGGTGCGGTTAACGATGGCCATAAATCCCAGACCCACAGTGGCTTTTCCTAAAGTCACACTGCGGTGCTGGGATTCGTGGCCTTGTGCAGTAAATATGTTCGCCGCTCACACATGTCCTTACACCTGCTTCAGACTGGGCGGCCTCAGCTGATCCCTTATCGCATGCCGCGGCCATGAGGCCGCACAGTCAGAAGAAGGCGGAAGGAGGGGAGTGAAGACAGGGGAACATATGCACTGCTCGTGCACATCAATCACACCCTCGCAGTCAAAATATATGAGACAACGGGGGCGTTGTGTCGGGCAGGGGGGACGCACAGGCACAGCCAGCCAACCAATGATGTCAGGAGACGGGCAGCGCTAACAATGGGGGTGCTGCGTGTCATTAAAAAGGAAAGTCACACCTCAGGGACATTGTAAAGGTCTGTAATGAGACACATTTTGTACTTGTTGAGTTCCACGTGTGCAAGGAGAAAAAGTCAGCTACCTTGTACAAATGCAGCAGTACTGCTGTACAAGGTGGCTGTTATACATAGAAACACCTGGGGGGGTGGGGGGCAGGCTCCCTTCAATTTCAGTTCATGTGCCTGCGTGGCGTTTGCAGGACACGTTGCCAGCTACACAGCAGGGGAACAGCTGGCGGTGCTGAACCCCACTAACACATTGGCTGGTGTTTTTCTCTGTGCAGCTAGCATGTCCGGGCAGAAACTGGCGTTGTTTGAGCCCAGGGTCAGCAGGAGGAGGAGAGGAGCAAAGTGTAGGCCGAAGCCTGCACTGGTGGCAGCTTTTGGTCAGTTGTGCCAGCGTGGCTTGTGCTGGACACGATGCCGACTACACAGCAGGGGAACAGCTGGCGGTGCTGAACCCCACTAACACATTGGCTGGTGTTTTTCTCTGTGCAGCTAGCATGTCCGGGCAAAAACTGGCGGTGTTTGAGCCCGGGGTCAGCAGGAGGAGGAGAGGAGCAGAGTGTAGGCCGAAGCCTGCACTGGTGGCAGCTTTTGGTCAGTTGTGCCAGCGTGGCTTGTGCTGGACACGATGCCAACTACACAGCAGGGAAACAGCTGGCGGTGCTGAACCCCACGAACACATTGACTGGTGTTTTTCTCTGTGCAGCTAGCAGTTCCGGGCAGAAACTAGCGGTGTTTGAGCCCAGGGTCAGCAGGAGGAGTAGAGGAGCAGAGTGTAGGCCGAAGCCTAGTTGAACCAATTTCAAAGGTTACCTTTAACCCCCCCTCAGGTGTTGCAAGGTACAAGAGCCACACCTTGAACAGCATTAATGATGCACAAGTAAAAGGTTGCTCTATTTAATTTTGCTCCTTGCACACGCTGAATGAAACACGTACACTATTTAGCCCATTATACTGTCAAACAGTAGTGGAGGCGTGACTTGTCTTTTTAAGGAGATGCAGCACAGGTGTCAAAATTTACACCTACCTGCTGTGCGCAGATTCCTGAGCGTTGTTATTTGCTGTACAGGAGTCTGCGCTATTGTGATCCCTTGGCCATGCGCTGTGAGCGCTTCCTGTCTTCTGACCTCATTTAATGTCGGCCGTTACGGTTAGCGATGGACATGAATCCCAGACCCACAGTGTGTTTTCAAAAAATCACACTGCGTGGCTGGGATTCGTGGCCTTGTTCAGTAAATATGTTTGACGCTCACACATGTCCTTACACCTGCTTCAGACTTGGCGGCCTCATCTGATTCCTTATCGCCTGCCGCGGCCATGAGGACACCCAGTCTGAAGAAGGCGGAAGGAGATGAGTGAACACAGGCAAACATATGCACTGCACATGCCCATCAATCACACCCTCGCTGTCCAAAAAAATAAGACACCGAGGGGCGTTGTTTCGAGCAGGGCAGACGCACAGGCGCAGCCAGCTAACCAATGATGTCAAAAGACGGGCAGCGCTAACAAGGGTGGTGCTGCGTATCATTAGAAAGGAAAGTCACACCTCAGGGACAGTGGAATGGTCTCAATGAGACACATTTTGTACGTGTTGAGTTTCACGTGGGCAAGGAGAAAAAGTCAGCCACCTTGTACAAATGCAGCAGTACTGCTGTACAAGGTGGCTGTTTTACATAGAAACACCTGGGGGTGGGGGGCAGGCTCCCTTCAATTTCAGTTCATGTGCCTGCGTGGCGTTTGCAGGTCACGTTGCAAGCTACACAGCAGGGGAACAGCTGGCGTTGCTGAACCCCACTGACACATTGACTGGTGTTTTTCTCTGTGCAGCTCGCATGTCCGGGCAAAAACTGGCGGTGTTAGAGCCCAGGGTCAGCAGGAGGAGGAGAGGAGCAATGTGTAGGCCGAAGCCTGCACTGGTGGCAGCTTTTGGTCAGTTGTGCCAGCGTGGCTTGTGCTGGACACGATGCCGGCTACACAGCGGGGGAACAGCTGGCGGTGCTGAACCCCACTAACACATTGGCTGGTGTTTTTCTCTGTGCAGCTAGCACTTCCGGGCAGAAACTGGCGGTGTTTGAGCCCAGGGTCAGCAGGAGGAGGAGAGGAGCAGAGTGTAGGCCGAAGCCTGCACTGGTGGCAGCTTTTGGTCAGTTGTGCCAGCGTGGCTTGTGCTGGACACGATGCCAACTACACAGCAGGGGAACAGCTGGCGGTGCTGAACCCCACTAACACATTGACTGGTGTTTTTCTCTGTGCAGCTAGCAGTTCCGGGCAAAAACTAGCGGTGTTTGAGCCCAGGGTCAGCAGGAGAGGAGCAGAGTGTAGGCCGAAGCCTAGTTGAACCAATTTCAAAGGTTACCTTTAACCCCCCTCAGGTGTTGCAAGGTACAAGAGCCACACCTTGTGCAGCATTAATGCTGCACAAGTAAAAGGTTGCTCTATTTGGTTTGCTCCTTGCACACGCTGAATAAAACACGTACACTATTTAGCCCATTATACTGTCAAACAGTTGTGGTGGCGTGACTTGTCTTTTTAAGGAGACGCAGCACAGGTGTCAAAATTTGCACCTAGGTACTGGGCGCAGATTCCTGAGCGTTGTTATTTGCTGTACAGGAGTCTGCGCTATTGTGATCCCTTGGCCATGCGCTGTGAGCGCTTCCTGTCTTCTGACCTCATTTCATGTCGGCCGTTGCGGTTAGCGATGGACATGAATCCCAGACCCACAGTGTGTTTTCAAAAAATCACACTGCGTGGCTGGGATTCGTGGCCTTGTGCAGTAAATAGGTTTGCCGCTCACACATGTCCTTACACCTGCTCCTGACTGGGCGGCCTCAGCTGATCCCTTATCGCCTACCACGGCCAGGAGGCCGCACAGTCTGAAGAAGGCGGAAGGATATGAGTTAAGACAGGCGAACATATGCACTGCTCGTGCCCATAAACCACACCCTCGCTGACAAAATAAATATGACAACGAGGGGCGTTGTTTCTAGCAGGGCGGATGCACAGGCGCAGCCAGCTAACCATGATGACAAAAGACGGGAAACGCTACCAAGGGGGGTGCTGCGTATCATTAGAAAGGAAAGTCACACCTCAGGGACAGTGGAATGGTCTCAATGAGACACATTTTGTACGTGTTGAGTTCCACGTGGGCAAGGAGAAAAAGTCAGCCACCTTGTACAAATGCAGCAGTACTGCTGTACTAGGTGGCTGTTATACATAGAAACACCTGGGGGGGTGGGGCCAGGTTCCCTTTAATTTCAGTTCATGTGCCTGCGTGGCATTTGCAGGTCACGTTGCCGGCTACACAGCAGGGGAACAGCTGGCGTTGCTGAACCCCACTAACACATTGGCTGGTGTTTTTCTCTGTGCAGCTAGCACTTCCGGGCAAAAACTAGCGGTGTTTGAGCCCAGGGTCAGCAGGAGGAGGAGAGGAGCAGAGTGTAGGCCGAAGCCTGCACTGGTGGCAGCTTTTGTTCTTTTGTGCCAGCGTGGTTTGTGCTGGACACGTTGCCGACTACACAGCAGGGGAACAGCTGGCGGTGCTGAACCCCACTGACACATCACCTAGTGTTTTTTCTGTGTAGACAACACTTCCAGGTGGCAACTGACAGTGTTGAAACCCAGGGAATCAAAGAAGAGCAGAGTGTAGGCCGAAGCCTGCAGTGGAGCAATTTGAAAGGGAACCTTTAACCCCCCCCCCAGGCATTTGTTGCTGAAAGAGCCATCTTGTACAGCAGTAATACTGCACATGGAAAATGGTGGCTCCGAAAATTATGCTCCTTGCAAACGCTGAAGTACACACTCATATAATGTGTCCCCTCACACCGTCAAACCATCCCGGAAGTGGGACTTTCCTTTGTAATGTGACACAGCACAGCCGTCATTCCAACCCCCTTGGTGCCGGGCGCCACCTCCTCAACGTTGTTTGGTTCTGTCACGGAGCCCGCGCTGTAATGTTATCCCTTGGCCATGCACAGTTAGCGGTGCCCGTCTTCTGACATCATGTAGGTGTCAGGCTGGCAGTGCCTGTGCGTCCAAGCTGCCCGAGATCCAACCTTGCAGTGTCATCTAATGTAGTCCCACTGCGGGCCAGGGATCCATGGGCGTGCGCAGTGCATATCATCGCCTCTCACTCACCTCCTTCCTGCTTCTTCAGACTGTGCGGCGTCACGGCCGTGGCATGCTATTAGGGATCAGCTGACGCCGCCTAGTCTGAAGAAGCGTGAAGAAGGGGAGTGAGAGGCTAGTATATGCACTGCGCATGGCCATGGATACCAGGCCCACTGTGGGATCACATTAGACGACACTGCGAGGTGTGATTTCGGGCAGCGTGGACGCACAGGCGCAGCCAGGACGACAACAAATGATGTCAGAGGACGGGCAGCGCAAACTGTGCATGGCCAAGGGATAACATAACAGCGCAGGGTCCATGACGGAATCAAACAACGCTAAGGAGGCAGCGCACGGTGCCAAGGGGGTAGCAATGACGGCTGTGCTGCGTCACATTACAAAGGAAAGTCCCACCTCCGGGACGGTTGGACGGTGTGAGGGGACACATTACATGAGTGTGTAGTTCAGCGTTTGAAAGGAGCATAATTTCAAGAGCGACCTTTCCCTTGTGCAGTATTAGTGCTGCACATGGTGGCTCTTTCAGTAACAAACGCCTAGGGGGGGGGGGGGACAGGTCCCCTTACATTTCAGTTGTGCCAGCGTGGCGGTCGCATGACACGTTGCCGGATACACAGCTGGGGATCAGCTGACGTTACTGAACCCCAATAACAGAGGAGCGACTGTTGACTGTGCACACAGCACTTCCAGGCACCAACTGGCGGTGTTAGAGCCCAGGGACAGCAGGAGGAGCAGATTGGAGGTATTGCCGCACACACAGCTGGGGATCAGCTGACGTTACTGAACCCCAATAACAGAGGAGCGACTGTTGACTGTGCACACAGCACTTCCAGGCACCAACTGGCGGTGTTAGAGCCCAGGGACAGCAGGAGGAGCAGATTGGAGGTATTGCAGCACACACAGCTGGGGATCAGCTGATGTTACTGAACCCCAATAACAGAGGAGCGACTGTTGACTGTGCACACAGCACTTCCAGGCACCAACTGGCGGTGTTAGAGCCCAGGGACAGCAGGAGGAGCAGATTGGAGGTATTGCCGCACACACAGCTGGGGATCAGCTGACGTTACTGAACCCCAATAACAGAGGAGCGACTGTTGACTGTGCACACAGCACTTCCAGGCACCAACTGGTGGTGTTAAAGCCCAGGGACAGCAGGAGGAGCAGATTGGAGGTATTGCCGCACACACAGCTGGGGATCAGCTGACGTTACTGAACCCCAATAACAGAGGAGCGACTGTTGACTGTGCACACAGCACTTCCAGGCACCAACTGGCGGTGTTAGAGCCCAGGGACAGCAGGAGGAGCAGATTGGAGGTATTGCCGCACACACAGCTGGGGATCAGCTGACGTTACTGAACCCCAATAACAGAGGAGCGACTGTTGACTGTGCACACAGCACTTCCAGGCACCAACTGGCGGTGTTAGAGCCCAGGGACAGCAGGAGGAGCAGAGGAACAGAGTGTAGGCCGAAGCCTGATTGGAGCAAGTTGAAAGGGAACCTTTAACCCCCCCCCCCAAGACGTTTGTAGCTGAAAGAGCCATCTTGTGCAGCACTAAGGATGCAAAAGGAAAAGGTTGCTCTTTTAATTATGCTCCTTGCAAACACCGAAGTAAACACTAAAAATGTGTCCCTTTATACCTTAAACCGTTCCGGAGGTACGAATTTCCTTCGTAATGGGACACAGCACAGCTGTCATTCCTATCCCCTTGATGCCGTGCGCTGCCTCCTCAGCGTTGTTTTAAGCTGTCACGGAGCCTGCGCTGTTCTGTTAGCCCTTGGCCATGCCCAATTAGCGCTGCCTGTCTTCTGACATAATTTGGTGTCAGGCTGTCAGTGCCTGTGCGTCCACGCTGCTCCAGATCCCACCTCGCAGTCTCGTCTAACGTAATCCCACTGCGGGCCTTGGAACCATGGGCATGCACAGTGCATAACCTCGACTCTCACTCCCCTCCTTCCCTCTTCTTCAGACTGTGCGGTGTCACGGCCGTGGCATGCTAGGGATCAGCTGACGGCGCACAGTCTAAAGAAGGCGGAGGGAAATGAGCGAGAGCCCGAGGGGAAGATATGCACTGTGCATGCCCATGGATCCCAGGCCCGCAGTGTGACTCAATCAGAAGACACTGCGAGGCGGGATCTCGGGCAGCGCGGCCGCACAGGCGCAGCCAGCCTGACACCAAATTATGTCAGAAGACAGGCAGCGCAAATAGGGCATGCCCAAGGGATAACAGAACAGCGCAGGCTCCGTGACAGCTTAAAACAACGCTGAGGAGGCAGCGCATGGCACCAAGGGGGTAGGAATGACGGCTGTGCTGCGTCACATTACGAAGGAAAGTCCCAGCTCCGGGACGGTATAACGGTATCAGTGAACACATTTTATAAGTGTTAAGTTCTGCGAGTGCAAAGAGCTAAAAAAAAAGAGCTACCTTTTCCTTGTGCAGCATTACTGCTGCACAAGATGGCTCTTTCAGTAACAAACGACGGGGGGGGGGGGGGACAGGTTCCCTTACATTTAGGTTGTTGTGCCAGCGTGGCGGTCGCAGGACACATTGCCGGCTACACAGCTGGGGATCAGCTGACGTTACTGAAACCCAATTACACTGGGTCGTATGTTTTTACTGTGCAGCCTGCACTTCTGAGCGGTGTTGGAGCCCAGGAATAGCAGTTCAGGTGGTAGAAAGATGAACACAGCAGGAGACCTGGATGACACCCAATTACTTAATCAGGCAGAGGAGTGGCAAATTCCTGCGAGATCCAGGCCTGGTTCATTTTCAGGAAAGTAAGCCGGTCAACGTTATCGGAGGATAGTCGCATGCGACGGTCTGTTAGTACACCACCTGCGGCACTAAAGACACGTTCCGATAAGACACTAGCCGCAGGGCAAGCCAGCACCTCCAATGCATACTGGCTTAGCTCTGGCCATGTATCCAGCTTAGAGACCCAAAACTTGAACGGGGAAGAGCCGTCTGGGAGTACAGTAAGAGGGCAAGCCATGTAGTCTGTCACCATCTGACGGAACCGTTGCCTCCTGCTGACTGGAGCCGCCGGTGATGGTGTAGACATTTGGGGCGGGCACACAAAAGTGTGCCAGAGTTGTGCCATACTGGGCTTGCCTTGGGCAGAGGCACTGCTTCTGCTCCCTCTTTGGGCAGAGCCTCCCCCACTGCCTCGACGCACTGAGCTGCTTTGTAAAGCACTAGCAGCACTCCTCTCAGTTGGACAGGAGAAGATGATGGAATTCACCAGTGTGTCGTGGTACTCCCGCAATTTACGCTCCCGGGTCAACGCAGGGATGAGGTTTTGGACGTTGTCCCGGTAGCGAGGATCGAGGAGGGTGAACACACAATAATCAGGCATGTTGAGAATGTGGTCGATGCGGCGGTCGTTTCTCAGGCACTGCAGCATGAAATCCACCATGTGCTGCAGAGTGCCAACTGGCCCAGAAACGCTGTCCCCTGCTTGAGACATGATCTCTGCCCGCTCGTCATCACCCCACCCTCGCTGTACACACTGACCACTGGACAATTGTGTCGCTCCCTCCTCTGGACGGAGCTCTTCCTCCACCATTGACTCCTCCTCATCCTCCTCACAAATTGGCCCCTGCGTACCCCTTTGTGAGGAACCACGTGGCGCTGACTCTCCAGAAGCTGATGGAAAAGGTGACTCCTTATCCTCCACCTCTTCCACCACATCATCCCTTAACCCTTGCAAAGTTTGCTGAAGCAGGCAGATAAGGGGGACAGTCATGCTGACTAGTGCATCATCTGCACTTGCCATCCGCGTGGAATAATCAAAAGGACGCAAAACCTGGCAGACGTCCTTCATAGTGGCCCACTCTGTGGTTGTGAAGTCTGATCGGCGCTGACTGCGACTTCTTTGCGCCTGATGCAGCTGGTACTCCATAACTGCTTGCTGCTGCTCACACAACCGCTCCAACATATGTAACGTGGAATTCCACCGGGTAGGTAGGTCACATATGATGCGGTGTTCCGGAAGGCGGAATCGGCGCTGCAGAGCAGCAATGCGGGATCTGGCCAAGCTGGAACGCCGCAAGTGAGCACACTCTAGGCGGACCTTGTGCAGCAGGGCATCAAGATCCAGATAGTCCCTCAGAAAACTCTGCACAACCAAATTGAGCACATGTGCCAGACATGGGATGTGAGTGAGGTTGCCAAGGGCCAAAGCTGCCACCAGATTTCGGCCATTGTCACACACTACCATGCCTGGCTGGAGATTCGCTGGCAGTAACCACACATCGCTCTCCTGCTTGATGGCATTCCAGAGCTCCTGCGCTGTGTGGCTTCGATGCCCCAATGAAACTAGTTTCAAGACGGCCTGCTGACGTTTGGCCACGGCTGTGCTCATGTCGGTCATAGGTAAACGTTCACGGGTCCATGTGGAGGTGGACTGTGACGGATCCTGCAGAGAGGAATCAGAGGAACTGGTGTAAGAGGAGGAGTCGATGCGTACAGACTGGATTCCTGCAATCCTTGGAGTGGGCAGGACACGTCCTGCGCCACTCGCACGATCTGTACCTGGCTCAACAACATTAACCCAATGGGCAGTGAGGGAAACATATCGCCCCTGTCCATGCTGACTGGTCCACGCATCGGTGGTGAGGTGGACCTTGCTACTGACGGCGTTCAGTAGCGCATGTTTTATGTTTGCCTCAACATGCCTGTGCAGGGCAGGGACAGCCTGCCTGCTGAAGTAAAAGCGGCTGGGCACCTTGTACTGTGGGACTGCCAATGCCATCAAGTCACGGAAGCTGTCAGTCTCCACCAGCCTGAACGAGAGCATTTCCAGGGACATCAGTTTGGCAATGCCTGCATTCAGAGCCTGTGCTCGGGGGTGGTTGGCCGAGAATGCCCGCCTTTTCTCCCATGCCTGGACTACCGATGGCTGTAGAGTAGACTGGGAGTGTGAGGATGACTGGGAAGGTGGTGCTGTGGGTGGAATTACACTAGGTCTCTGGACAACAGTGGAGGAAGAGGCAACACGAGATGAAGAGGTGGTAGCTGCCGCTGTTGGTTGGCCTACGTCTTCACTGTGTTTCTGTAACTCCACCGCGTGCCTGTTCCGCACATGTTTCCACATATTTGTGGTATTGAGGTTGCTGACACTTTTACCTCTTTTTACTTTCTGATGACACAGCTTGCATTTGACAAAACAAATGTCATCTGCAACTGTGTCAAAAAAGGACCAGGCACTGCAAGTCTTGGGAGCGCCCTTTTTGGCTTTGGAAAGAGACAGGCTCCTAACGGGTGCCAAAGTGGAGGCTACAGGCTCCGCAGTCTTCCCCCTCCCTCTCCCTCTTTGGCCCATAAGGGGAAGCTCTTCCTCAGAGCTGCTCCCACCACCTTCCTGTTCCTCACGCCACGATGGGTCAAGGACCTCATCATCTCCACTACCCTCTGCCACCAACTGCTCCTCCTGGGTAGTCTCGGCAGCACAGTACGCATCAGAAAGCGGCACCTGAGTTTCATCATCAGATGCGTACTGCGCTGTGGTCACTTGAAGCACTGGCCCACCTGCCTCTTCAGAGTCAGAGAGATAAAGCTTTTGGGCATCACTGCACACTGCCTCTTCTTCCATTTGTCCAATGCTGCTTGGCTGGCCCCCTGTTTCCAAGCCAAGAGATTCAGAGAACAGAAGTAGAGACGGCTCCTGTCCTGGGCTCTCTGACTGCCTGGCCAATTTGGCAGGTGGTGAAGAGACAGATGGCTGCTCTCCAGTGCTCTGTGCCTGAGAGGATGTGGCACTAACTGAAGTCGATGCCGAGGCGTTAGCTGCCATCCACCCGACAACGGCTTCAATTTGGTCTTCACGTAGCAGCGGTGCACGGCGCTCTCCGACAAAGCTGCGCATGAAGGACTGTTCCCTGCTGAAACTGAGTGACGACGAGTCACCAGCGCCCGCAGCAGGCACAGAATCACCACGTCCTCTCCCTGCTCCTCTCCCTGCTCCGCGCCCACGCCCACGTGCCTTACTCCCTGCCCTTTTCATCTTGGTTGACAGATAAAGATAAGCAGAAAAGTACTAAGGCCTTAGTGTGCTTATTCCTGAAATGCTCCTCCTAACAGGTGTAAGAAACACTAATGTTGTAAATTGTGGACTAAACTTTATTATTTTTCAAATGTGGCCTACACAAGTGTTAAGTTGTGTTTGGTGAACTTAACTTTTTTTTTGGTGCAGATCGGGCTACAGAGCTAGTTTAAATCACACGGAGACCGTGCAGACAGCCGTAAACGGCGCTGCAAGGCCAAAAAACCCTCCTCTCGGTTATCCTATATAGTGTTTTTCCACTATTTAGCTGGATACGAGTGGAAAGACACTAATAGGAATTTTTTTTTTCAAATTTTAAACTGGCTGCACTATTTGAAAAAAAGGAAATTGTTTTTCAAGGTATGAGGCAGTAACGCACCCTGAGCTGAATCCAACCGGCTATGGCTGCACACAAACTACAGGGCGAGCTGCGCTCACACAGAGACCGTGCAGACAGCCGTAAACGGCGCTGCAAGGCCAAAAAACCCTCCTCTAGGTTATCCTATATAGTGTTTTTCCACTATTTAGCTGGATACGAGTGGAAAGACACTAATAGGAATTTTTGTTTTTCAAATTTTAAACAGGCTGCACTATTTGAAAAAAAGTAAAATTTTTCTCTAGGTATGAGCCAGTAACGAACCCTGAGCTGAATCCAACCGGCTATGGCTGCACACAGACTACAGGGCGAGCTGGGCTCACACGGAGACCGTGCAGACAGCCGTAAACGGCGCTGCAAGGCCCAAAAACCCCCCTCTAGGTTATCCTATGTAGTGTTTTTCCACAATAGAGCTGGAGACTGGTGGAAAAACACTAATAGGAAATTTGAGAAAAAATGTGCAGCAGGCTGCACTAAGAGCAAAAATGGACAACTGTGTGAGGCAGTGTGAACCCCCCCTGAGCTGAATACAACCGGGTATATGGCTGCACACAGACTACAGAGTGAGCTGCACACACACACACACACAGAGACCTTGCAGAACGCTGTTAAAACAGCGCTGCTAGGCAAGAGCAAGGTGAACAGTGAAGAACACACAGCGTTTTGCTAAATTAGCCTTTGGAAAGGAAAATAAAGCAATTAGCTAGCTCGACTGGCCCTCAGTTAGAACACAGCGTCCTGTCCCTAACTGAAATCACAGCAGAGTGAGCGCAAAATGGCGGCAGCGTTTTTTATAGTGCAGAGTGACATCATTTCAGCAGCCAATCCAAGCCTTGCCAGTACTTACATGCCCACCATGCTAAACAGGATGTGCCCACACTTCCAATCATTCCTCATTGGCTGCTGCGTTCAGTTTGAATTCTGGGAACTTCCGATTCCGGTATCCGATACGCGGGAAGTATCGGAATTCGGTATCGGAATTCCGATACCGCAAATATCGGCCGATACCCGATACTTGCGGTATCGGAATGCTCAACACTACTCAGGAGTTTAAAAAATTCTATGAGCAATTGTACAATCTAAACTCCCAGGTGTCTGACCCCTCTGATAATAAAAGAGAGAGAATCAAATCTTTTCTCCAAATCTTATCATTACCCAGTGTCACCAAAACACAGATGAGCTTTTTAGACTTCCCCATTTCTGAACAAGAAAAAATGGAAGCAATATCTTCATCCCCAAAAAAAGCAAATGCCCTGGTCCTGATGGCTTTACCCCTTTCTACTATGATTCCTGTAGGGAAGTATTACTCCAATTCCTAAATAAACTGTTTAACGATGCCTTTCCATAGAAATACTTTAATGGACACAATAACATTAATCCCTAAAGAGGGTAAAGATCCCACCCAGTGCAACAATTATAGACCCATCTCTCTTTTAAATACTGACCTCAAGCTATATGCCAAAATATTAGCTTCAAGGCTTCGGAAGGTTTTGCCTTAAATTATCATCTATGATCAGGTTGGTTTTGTTCCGAATAGAGAGGGTAAAGATAGTATATATAGAGTCATCCAGCTAATCCATTATGTCCAAACCACCGCTACCCCTTTAATATTACTGGGAGCGGATGCATAGAAGGCCTTTGATCAGGTTGACTGGACCTTCATGCAACAGATGCTGCGTGCCTTCTCCTTTCCCGAATAATTCATTTCTGCTGTGTTCTCTGTGTATGGGGGTCCATCTGCTCGAATCCTGGTAAATAGTCACTTTTCTCTCCCTTTCCCTATCAACAATGGTACACGACAGGACTGCCTCATCTCTCCCCTCCTCTTCATCCTCACAATTGAAACGCTGCTTCAAAAGTTGAAGGGAGACGGGAAGCTTGAGGGAATAAAATGTGGTGGAAAGGAACATAAAACTGAGTCTAAGGGTATGTGCACACGTTGTGGATTCCATTGTAGATTTTTCTGAGCGGATTCTACAGAATCCGCAGGTAAAATGACCTGCGTTTTATCTGAGTATTCCCTGCGGGTTTTCTGCGGATTGTGTGCAAATTTTGTGTGGATTTGGCCTGCGTTTTTACACCTGTGGATTCCTATAATGGAAAAACGCTGCGGATTCCGCACAAAGAATGGGCAAACTGTGAAAAATAAACCGCTGCATTTCTGCGAGGAATTTTCCGCAGCATGGGCACTGCGGATTTGGTTTTCCATAGGTTTACATGGTACTGTACACCACATCAAAAACTGCTGCAGATCTGCAGGGCCAAATCTGCTGCGGATCCGCAGCCAAATCCGCAATGTGTGCACATACCCTTATGCTGATGATTTACTACTGCGTATCACCAATCCCAAAAGCGCTCTACCAATAATAATGAAAACACTTGATCAGTTCGGTAGTCTGTCCCATTTTAAAGTAAATATGAGTAAGTCTCAGGTTCTCAACATTAATCTCCCTAAAAATACCATAGCACAACTTACTGCAAAATCTCCCCTTGATTGGTCTGCCCCCAACATTCAATTTCTGGGAATTAATATTCTCCCTAATTTAAAAGACCTTTACAAAAGTAACTTCCCACCTGTAATCGCAAGCATATCTAAACTGATATCTTCATGGCCTGCCCTATATATTTCGTGGATGGGGAGGAAAAATTTACTGAAAAGTATCATTCGGCCCAAAACCACCTTCCTCTTACAGGCCCTTCCTATTCACATGCCGAGATCTTTCTTCATGGCCACCCACAAAGTTTTCTCGCAATATTTATGGGGTCAAAAAAGCCTAGAATAGCGCAACACATACTTATCTTACCCTGTAATAAAGGAGGAATAGACTTGCCGTCCCCTCAGCATTTTCAGCAAGCTGTACATTTACAGAGAATAATTGACTGGATAAGATGTCCAATACACAAAGTTTGGGTGCAGATTGAGGAGGAGCCTTTGTCTTTCCCATTGCAACAACTAATATTTTCTGAAATGGGGGTGATGACTAGTCCCCATATCTTAAACCCTTTTACGTCCGTTACGAAGAAAATTTGGTCACTGTCTCACATAAGAGAATCTTGTGCCCCATACCCTTCGCCTCTATTGCAAGTTGGAGACCTTTTCCTATCTACCACCCCCACATCTAACAACACTTTGTCCAAACAGGTTCGGGATTCCAACATCTCCTTACATAATCTATTAGAAGCAGGACAAATTCCTACACAGGAGGAGGTAATGGAGATATTAAATGTTAACTCTTTGAACCCCTTTCTTTATCATACATTTTTACCTCTTTAAACCCATAATATGTAGGACTGGCAAAGACAGACAGCTAGCTTGGTTTGAGACACTCCTTGCCCAAACTAAACCACCAAAAAAAAATAATGACCACTTCGTACAGACAGATTATATCCCTTCGAGGACTCAAATCCCTCCCATTTATCAAAAAATGGGAACGAGTCTTGAACATATCCCTCTCCTCCACAGATTTGGAAGAAGTATTGAAATCGCACAAAATCTCCTCCAAATGCATCCGCATACAAGAAAATGGGTACAAACTCACATCACCCCGAATAATCTCCACAGATACAACAAAGCTTATAATCCAAACTGCTGAAGATGCCAAAAAGAAAAGGGCACATACTTGCACATGTGGTGGACCTGTCCAAAAATACTGGTCAGAAATCGTTAAGCATATTTTACATGTTTTAAAGACCCCTTTTTACAGCTTCTCCAGAAGTATGCCTTCTTCATTTATTCCCAAGAACATTACCTAAAAATAAGATCTCTTCTCAGGCATTTAATGGCTTCAGACAGAACACTGATTCCAACTGAGTAGAAGTAAGTCGAGGTCCTTAGAATCTCCCAATGGGAGCATAAGTTGGAACAGCTCTATAGGCTGGAGGAGCTAACTAGCTGGGAACATAGGAGACATCTGCTGTTTAAGGAGATATGGTCCCCATGGCGCACTTACAAAGACGTTTCAGGTGTATAGAGGGAGTGAAGTCATAAAATTGGGGATATCCCCCATATAAACACTTATAAATTATATCAGAAACTATTGCCCTATAATGTTTGAGTTATGTAAACCAAAATACCCTACTCACATGTTAACCGTATACTAATTACTAAACAGGCCTGCAATGTCTAAATCTCAAGACATGTACAAGCAATGAAGCAATATGCTGATGTACCATAAGTTTCTCTTTACAGTGATGCCCCCTCCCAGAGCCAAAATCTAACCCTAGCCAAAGGCTCCATCCTACACAGACTCCTCTTCCTTCTTCCCCCACCTTTTTCTTTATCCCCTCTTTTTCCATAAAGTTTTCGTAAGTTTATGTTGTATACAATGTTGTCTGTTTCTTACAAAACACACTGTTCAGAGATCAGGGCCAGTCTGGGACAAAAAACAACCCTGCCACACAAACCCTACCAACCCACATACTATAACACTCCCCCCACGCCCGATCAGTGGATTTTGCTACATTTCAACATGCCCTTCAACACTCCTCTTAAAGGCGTTATTTGAATAGCCATGTATGAATGCCACCACAGTGCGCATGATCGACCTCTTCTTTAGAGCGCCGGTTCTCGGGATCATGGGGGTCCCAGCGGTCAGACCCCAGCGACTACAATAGTGGATTACTTGGCATAATTCATTTAAATGGGTTTTTCAATATATTCATCGTATTTTTCGGACTATAAGATGCACTTAGGTTTTAGAGGAGGAAATTAGGGAAAAAAACTGAAGCAATAAATTTGGTCAATTCTGTACTTAATATCCCATATCCTGGTATATATGATCCCCTCATTCACATCCTGATACACATGGCCCCTCATCACTATCCTGGTATGCATGGCCATCATCCCCATCATGGTATGCATACCTCCTCATCCCTATCCTGGCAGGAATGATCGCTCTCATCCCTATACTGGTATGCAGGGTCCCCATCTCGTCCTAGTATGCATGGCCCCATCCCTATCCTGGTATGCAGGGCCCCATCCCTATCCTGGTATGCAGGGCCCTATCTCGTCCTAGTATGCATGGCTCCCCATCCCCATCCTGGTAGGAATGGTCCACCTCATCCTTATCCTGGTATACACGGTCCCCATGTCATCCTAGTATTCACTGGACTGTTCATCGCAGAGAGCGGTGAGTATTCATTGCTTTTCAGTATCGCACAGTCTCAGCAGGGGCCTTCCTGCTGCAGCCAACGGTCACGTGTGCTGATATTTAAGAGAAATTAATATTCTGAATATTCATTTCTCTTAAGTTTCGGTACACGTGACCGCTGGCTGCAGCAGGAACGCTCCGGCTGACACTGGGAGCTACCGAAGAGCAATGAATACTCACCGCTCTCTGCGATGAACAGTCCCAGCATGCAGAGAGCACTGAGTATTCTGGCAGCTGCCTGTCGGCTTGCAAGCAGCACATGACATCCCTGTCATGCGCTGCTTACAAGCATCAAGCACCTGCTGGCAACGGAGCAGGACACTGGGAGGGAGTGCCGGGGAGGTAAGTGCAATGTTTGTTTGTTTTTTAATCTTTTCTGATGGGGTGCTGTGTACCAGGATAAGGAAAGGATGAGACCAATCATATCATGATAAGGATGGAAGCCAATAATAGCTGAATAAGGATGGGACCAATCATAGCAGGACCGGGATGGGGGCCAATCATACCAGGATGCTAAAAAGATATTAATATTCATTGCCCTCCACTCCCATGGGGGTGGAATGCAGCGAAAATTCATTTCTCTTTAGCAGCGGGCACAGGAGTTAGCCGGAGCCACCTGCTCCTGCCTCTGTAACCCACTGCTCCGCCAATGCCACTCCCCCACCTCCCACCACAGCCAGAGCCGGCTCATCCGGACTATAAGATGCAGCTCCCATTTTCATCCACATTTTGGGAGGAAAAAAGTGCATCTTATAGTTCGAAAAATGTGGTATTTTTTATTTTACCATAGTATTCCTGAAAATAATAAACCAATATTAACCCTCCCAAAGACCAATGTCACCTCTCCAACCACAGGATAGGAGTGGTACTGTGCAGTATATACAGGACAGGAAAAGTGGTACTGAGCAGTGTACATATACAGGACAGAAGGAGTGGTACTGTGCAGTGTATATATTATACAAGACAGGAAAAGTGGTACTGATTTTGGGGCCCCATACTGGCAAAATATTTTGGCCCCCTTGAGACTCTGCCTAGGCTCTACCCCATCTCCGCCTCCACCATTCGAACCATCCAAAGTCCCATCGCTCACTCTTGGAAAAACTCAACTTCTCCACCATGTCCTCATCAATCAGATATATTAACAGTTCCCATCAAACACCACATCACTAACATAGCTAGCAGCTTTTATTCTGGCCAAAAGAATTTTTAAACCACCACCACGACACGATAGACTCTAATGGCCAGACCCTATTCTACTCTAACCTATTAAATATAAATATATTTTTATGTATTTTTCTTTAAGGGAATGAGTCACTGTTAGGGCTAGATGGAACCTGCTGCTAAGTAATGACGGACTATATGGCGGTACTCATAAGTATACACACGTGGGTTAAACTTCACCCAGCGTGAAGGAAGCGATCCTGTTGCGTCACAGGATCACGGTACCGCACATAGAAGGCGAGCAAGTAGTCAGCGAACTCAACCCCAACTAGGATTGAAGTCCGATTAGACCCTTGCTGGCACAACACCGCAACTGGGTGTGTAAGGAAGCTGAATAACAATATAGGGCACAAGAGTGCATGCGGTGCCGCACTGAGGAACGACACTAACCACCCAGGCTTGGGTAAGGAAAGCACAGAGGAAGTGCACGGCGCCGTACTGGCGGTCACAGCAACTGGACGCTGTAACGTGTGATTAGTGCTGTAGGATAAGTCGGGCGCTAGATAGCAACCATACACCTTCCGCGAACAGACATTCAATAGGGAAGGGGTATCCAAGGACGACTTGCACTCACAACAAACACACGTAAGCAAATGTACACTAGCGCATGGCCGTGCGGTCATGCGCAGTTTATATAGTTGCAGCACAGGAAGTGGCCACGGAAACTTTGCCCTTCCAAGACCTGCCAAAAGGACCAATGGAATGTGCTGCAGAGCCTGAGCACATGACCCTCGATCTCCAACGGGAGATCTTGCCCTGGGCATGCTCAGTGTGTGCAGACAAGGACTTAGTCCCAGAGAAGTCCGCTCGCTGCTGACCAGCACTGGGTTTAATGGCAGAAGCTGAAGAAGCAGCAGTAACTCTCTGTACAGAGTGAGACTGAGCAAGACGCTGGGACCGACGTCCCTGCTGAGCAGACTCCACTGCGGCTGGATAAGAATGAGAGACCGCAGCGGAGATGGCTCGAAATTCCCCCTGTGCAGAAGCGGGAACTCGAGACCTAACAGTCACATAATTTTTTTTAAATGTCCATAAATACAACATACAAGGGGCAAATACCGTCACACCATGACCAGACCACATATTACCACCACACAGTGACCAAATAATACCACATACAAGGAACAAATACCATCAAACCTTGACCAGACCACATATTACCACCACATAGTGACCGAATACTACAATACTGATCACTAATAAAAAAAACCTCACAATACTAAGTGATATTATATACAGGAACACTGTATTTACTGTCACTGTACAGGTAATACAGTGATCACCAGTGACATTATACACAGGAGCTGTGTACATAGTATACGGTGTCAGTGTACAGGTAATACAGTGATCACTGGTGACATTATACACAGGAAGTCTGTACAGAGTAAACAATGTATAGTTTCAGTGTACAGGTAACGCACTGACTCACCAGTGAAGTCTCTAGCTGAAGTCTTCATCTTTGCTTTTCTTTTTCATGCAGCGCAGACCTTCATCACTTCTTCCAGCCAGGACTCATCTCTGCATAAAATAAGTTACCTAGAGCATGGCTTCCAGACCACATTCCCCTCTTTTTCCCTTTCTTCTACACTACACATCTGAATACAGATATGCACCCACCATTAATACATATGGTAATTGGTTATTATGCAACCCACCATTCCAAATATAAATTATAATAAGCCACTTTCCCCACCTAATAAATATATAAATTAATTAGCACCTGTACTCATTCCCCCAATTCATTACCAGTCACTGCATACTCAACACCCCCGCTTCCCTTCCGATCATGTGACCCCTGACTCCTCCCCTCTTGTGACTTCATCACAGGTCCTGTTTGCACAGAGCAGCCAAGGTGCAGGGATGACCAGCTGATATTGCACACGGTGGGTTGTGAGCAGGGGCACGCTAGTGACAGCAAATGTCAGGGATTATGGAGAGTCGGCCCCAGGTGTTCTGACCACCGCTCTGCCGCCCCCTGTCTTTCAGTGACAACTGCCGCCTGAAGCAAAGGGCTCAACTTGCCCCATGATAGCGGCACCCCTGCATATTAGGACTCATGCAAATTTGAATTTTAAATGATCCTCTCATCTCTGTTTTCATCCAATGGAGTGGGCTCATTCACAATTTTGCCAGGAATACTGCCATGAATAAAGAACAGTAGCCACATGAAAAATGGTCAGGTCACTTTTTTTTAGGTATTTAACAGATTTCAAAGCCTCAAGCTGTAAGCTCAATAAAGATGTGTATAACAAAACATGTGTAATTACAATAATTTTCTGTGAAAAATGCTTAATTTACTGGAGCAATTGCAAGGGTGCCAACACTTTCGAAAATGATAGTATTTAGCATTTTCGAAAGTGTTGGCACCCTTGCAATTGCTCCAGTAAATTAAGTATTTTTCACAGAAAATATTGTAATTACACATGTTTTGTTATACACATCTTTATTTCCTTGGTGTGTATTGGACTAATACAAAAAAACTATGAAAAAAGGCAACTTGGACATAATTTCATACAAAACCCCCAAAATGGGCCAAACAAAATTGTTGCCACCTTTCCAAAATTGTGGGTAAACAACTTAGTTTCAACCATGTGATGTTCATCACCTGTGGCAAGTAACTGTTATGGGCAATATGAAAATCACACCTAAAACATATAAAAAAGAGAGAAGTTGACACAATCTTTGCATTGTGTGCTTGTGTGTGCCACACTAAGCATGGAGAACAAAAAGAGAAGAAGAGAACTGTCTGAGGACTTGAAAACCAATATTGTTGAAAAATATCAAGAATGTCAAGTGTTATGGCTGGCAATCAGGCAACACAGCGTGCAGTAATCAGCGCACATACAGAGATCTGGCAAAAACCCAAAACAATAGGACGAGCTCTGAGACGTGGAATCTCTGTAGACTGCAGTACCTGAACTGTCCTCACACAACTGGAAGCAGCAGTGGATTGCGCCTATCACTACCTATGCAACTCGGCACTGCCTGAGGAGCTGACTAGCCTGAAGATAGAAATACAAGCCTGACTTACCTCAGAGAAATACCCCAAAGGAATAGGCAGCCCCCACATATAATGACTGTTAGCAAGATGAAAAGACAAACGTAGGAATGAAATAGATTCAGCAAAGTGAGGCCCGATATTCTAGACAGAGCGAGGATAGCAAAGAGAACTATGCAGTCTACAAAAAACCCTAAAACGAAAACCACGCAAAGGGGCAAAAAAGACCCACCGTGCCGAACTAACAGCACGGCGGTGCACCCCTTTGCTTCTCAGAGCTTCCAGCAAAAGATAATAACAAGCTGGACAGAAAAAACAGAAAACAAACTAGAAGCACTTATCTAGCAGAGCAGCAGGCCCAAGGAAAGATGCAGTAGCTCAGATCCAACACTGGAACATTGACAAGGAGCAAGGAAGACAGACTCAGGTGGAGCTAAATAGCAAGGCAGCCAACGAGCTCACCAAAACACCTGAGGGAGGACGCCCAGAGACTGCAATACCACTTGTGACCACAGAATTCACAACAGTACCCCCCCCTTGAGGAGGGGTCACCGAACCCTCACCAGAACCCCCAGGCCGACCAGGATGAGCCACATGAAAGGCACGAACAAGATCTGGGGCATGGACATCAGAGGCAAAAACCCAGGAATTATCTTCCTGAGCATAACCCTTCCATTTGACCAGATACTGGAGTTTCCGTCTAGAGACACGAGAATCCAAAATCTTCTCCACAATATACTCCAATTCCCCCTCCACCAAAACAGGGGCAGGAGGCTCCACAGATGGAACCATAGGTGCCACGTATCTCCTCAACAACGACCTATGGAATACATTATGTATGGAAAAGGAGTCTGGGAGGGTCAGACGAAAAGACACCGGATTGAGAATCTCAGAAATCCTATACGGACCAATAAAACGAGGTTTAAATTTAGGAGAGGAAACCTTCATAGGTATATGACGAGAAGATAACCAAACCAGATCCCCAACACGAAGTCGGGGTCCCACACGGCGTCTGCGATTAGCGAAAAGCTGAGCCTTCTCCTGGGACAAGGTCAAATTGTCCACTACCTGAGTCCAGATCTGCTGCAACCTGTCCACCACATAATCCACACCAGGACAGTCCGAAGACTCAACCTGTCCTGAAGAGAAACGAGGATGGAACCCAGAATTGCAGAAAAATGGAGAGACCAAGGTAGCCGAGCTGGCCCGATTATTAAGGGCGAACTCAGCCAACGGCAAAAATGACACCCAATCATCCTGGTCAGCGGAAACAAAACATCTCAGATATGTTTCCAAGGTCTGATTGGTTCGTTCGGTCTGGCCATTAGTCTGAGGATGGAAGGCCGAGGAAAAAGATAGGTCAATGCCCATCCTACCACAAAAGGCTCGCCAGAACCTTGAGACAAACTGGGAACCTCTGTCAGAAACAATATTCTCAGGAATGCCATGCAAACGAACCACATGCTGGAAGAACAAAGGCACCAAATCAGAGGAGGAAGGCAATTTAACCAAGGGCACCAGATGGACCATTTTAGAAAAGCGATCACAGACCACCCAAATGACAGACATCTTTTGAGAAACGGGAAGGTCAGAAATGAAATCCATCGAAATATGTGTCCAAGGCCTCTTCGGGACCGGCAAGGGCAAAAGCAACCCACTGGCACGTGAACAGCAGGGCTTAGCCCTAGCACAAATTCCACAGGACTGCACAAAAGCACGCACATCCCGCGACAGAGACGGCCACCAAAAGGATCTAGCAACCAACTCCCTGGTACCAAAGATTCCTGGATGACCGGCCAGCACCGAACAATGAAGTTCAGAGATAACTTTACTAGTCCACCTATCAGGGACGAACAGTTTCTCGGCCGGACAACGATCAGGTTTATTAGCCTGAAATTTCTGCAACACTCTCCGCAAATCAGGGGAGATGGCAGACACAATGACTCCTTCCTTGAGGATACTCGCCGGCTCAGATAACCCCGGAGAGTCGGGCACAAAACTCCTAGACAGAGCATCCGCCTTCACATTTTTAGAGCCCGGAAGGTATGAAATCACAAAATCAAAACGAGCAAAAAATAACGACCAACGGGCCTGTCTAGGATTCAAGCGCTTGGCAGACTCAAGATAAGTAAGGTTCTTATGATCAGTCAAAACCACCACGCGATGCTTAGCACCCTCAAGCCAATGACGCCACTCCTCGAATGCCCACTTCATGGCCAGCAACTCTCGGTTGCCCACATCATAATTACGCTCAGCAGCAGAAAATTTCCTGGAAAAGAAAGCACATGGTTTGAACACTGAGCAACCAGAACCTCTCTGTGACAAAACCGCCCCTGCACCAATCTCAGAAGCATCAACCTCGACCTGGAACGGAAGAGAAACATCAGGTTGACACAACACAGGGGCACAGCAAAAACGACGCTTCAACTCCTGAAAAGCTTCCACGGCAGCAGAAGACCAATTAACCAAATCAGCACCCTTCTTGGTCAAATCGGTCAATGGTCTGGCAATGCTAGAAAAATTACAGATGAAGCGACGATAAAAATTAGCAAAGCCCAGGAATTTCTGCAAACTTTTTAGAGATGTCGGCTGAGTCCAATCCTGGATGGCCTGAACCTTAACCGGATCCATCTCGATAGTAGAAGGGGAAAAGATGAACCCCAAAAATGAAACTTTCTGCACACCGAAGAGACACTTTGATCCCTTCACAAACAAGGAATTAGCACGCAGTACCTGGAAAACCATTCTGACTTGCTTTACATGAGACTCCCAATCATCTGAGAAGATCAAAATGTCATCCAAGTAAACAATCAAGAATTTATCCAGATACTCACGAAAAATGTCATGCATAAAAGACTGAAAAACAGATGGAGCATTGGCAAGTCCGAACGGCATCACCAGATACTCAAAATGACCCTCGGGCGTATTAAATGCCGTTTTCCATTCATCTCCCTGCCTGATTCTCACCAGATTATACGCACCACGAAGATCAATCTTAGTAAACCAACTAGCCCCCTTAATCCGAGCAAACAAGTCAGAAATCAATGGCAAGGGATACTGAAACTTAACAGTGATCTTATTAAGAAGGCGGTAATCAATACACGGTCTTAGCGAACCATCCTTCTTGGCTACAAAAAAGAACCCTGCTCCCAATGGTGACGACGATGGGCGAATATGTCCCTTCTCCAGGGACTCCTTCACATAACTGCGCATAGCGGTGTGTTCAGGTACGGACAAATTAAATAAACGACCCTTAGGGAATTTACTACCAGGAATCAAATCGATAGCACAATCACAATTCCTATGCGGAGGAAGGGCATCAGACTTGGACTCTTCAAATACATCCTGAAAGTCCGACAAGAACTCTGGGATGTCAGAAGGAATGGATGACGAAATAGACAAAAATGGAACATCACCATGTACTCCCTGACAACCCCAGCTGGTTACCGACATAGAGTTCCAATCCAATACTGGATTATGGGTTTGTAGCCATGGCAACCCCAACACGACCACATCATGCAAATTATGCAGTACCAAAAAGCGAATAACTTCCTGATGTGCAGGAGCCATGCACATGGTCAGCTGGGCCCAGTACTGAGGCTTATTCTTGGCCAGAGGTGTAGCATCAATTCCTCTCAACGGAATAGGACACCGCAAAGGCTCCAAGAAAAATCCACAACGTTTAGCATAATCCAAATCCATCAGATTCAGGGCAGCGCCTGAATCCACAAACGCCATGACAGAATATGATGACAAAGAGCACATTAAGGTAATGGACAAAAGGAATTTGGACTGTACAGTACCAATAACGGCAGAGCTATCGAACCGCCTAGTGCGTTTAGGACAATTAGAAATAGCATGAGTAGAATCACCACAATAGAAACACAGTCTGTTCAGACGTCTGTGTTCGTGCCGTTCTACTTTAGTCATAGTCCTGTTGCACTGCATAGGCTCAGGCTTACTCTCAGACAATACCGCCAGATGGTGCACAGATTTACGCTCGCGCAAGCGACGACCGATCTGAATGGCCAAGGACATAGACTCATTCAAACCAGCAGGCATAGGAAATCCCACCATTACATCCTTAAGAGCTTCAGAGAGACCCTTTCTGAACAAAGCCGCTAGTGCAGATTCATTCCACAGAGTGAGTACTGACCATTTTCTAAATTTCTGACAATATAGTTCTACATCATCCTGACCCTGGCATAAAGCCAGCAGATTTTTCTCAGCTTGATCCACTGAATTAGGCTCATCGTAAAGCAATCCCAGCGCCTGGAAAAATGCATCAATATTACTCAATGCAGAATCTCCTGGTGCAAGAGAAAACGCCCAGTCCTGTGGGTCGCCGCGCAAAAAAGAAATAATAATCAAAACCTGTTGAATAGGATTACCAGAAGAATGAGGTTTCAAGGCCAAAAATAGCTTACAATTATTTCTGAAGCTCAGGAACTTAGTTCTGTCACCAAAAAACAAATCAGGAATCGGAATTCTTGGTTCTAGCATCGATTTCTGATCAATAGTATCTTGAATCTTTTGTACATTTACAACGAGATTATCCATTGAGGAGCACAGAGCCTGAATATCCATGTCCACAGCTGTGTCCTGAAGCACTCTAATGTCTAGGGGAAAAAAAAGACTGAAGACAGAGCTAAGAAAAAAAAATGATGTCAGGATTTCTTTTTTCCCTCTATTGGAAATCATTGAATTGGCTCCTTGTACTGTTATGGCTGGCAATCAGGCAACACAGCGTGCAGTAATCAGCGCACATACAGAGATCTGGCAAAAACCCAAAACAATAGGACGAGCTCTGAGACGTGGAATCTCTGTAGACTGCAGTACCTGAACTGTCCTCACACAACTGGAAGCAGCAGTGGATTGCGCCTATCACTACCTATGCAACTCGGCACTGCCTGAGGAGCTGACTAGCCTGAAGATAGAAATACAAGCCTGACTTACCTCAGAGAAATACCCCAAAGGAATAGGCAGCCCCCACATATAATGACTGTTAGCAAGATGAAAAGACAAACGTAGGAATGAAATAGATTCAGCAAAGTGAGGCCCGATATTCTAGACAGAGCGAGGATAGCAAAGAGAACTATGCAGTCTACAAAAAACCCTAAAACGAAAACCACGCAAAGGGGCAAAAAAGACCCACCGTGCCGAACTAACAGCACGGCGGTGCACCCCTTTGCTTCTCAGAGCTTCCAGCAAAAGATAATAACAAGCTGGACAGAAAAAACAGAAAACAAACTAGAAGCACTTATCTAGCAGAGCAGCAGGCCCAAGGAAAGATGCAGTAGCTCAGATCCAACACTGGAACATTGACAAGGAGCAAGGAAGACAGACTCAGGTGGAGCTAAATAGCAAGGCAGCCAACGAGCTCACCAAAACACCTGAGGGAGGACGCCCAGAGACTGCAATACCACTTGTGACCACAGAATTCACAACAGTCAAGATTACAAGTCCATGTCCAATGATATTGATGTTCCTTTGTTCACAGTGTGCAACCACATCAAGAAGTTTTCAACCCATGGCACTGTAGCTAATCTCCCTGGACATGGATGGCGGAGAAAAATTGCTGAAAGGTTGCAAAGCAGGATAGTCTAGATGGTGGATAAGCAGCCCCAATCAAATTCCAAAGAAATTAAAGCTGTCCTGCATGGTCAGGGTGCGTTAGTGTCATCGCGAACTATCTGTCATCAATATTTGAATGAAATGAAAATGTATGGCAGGAGACTCAGGAGGACGACACTGAGGCAAAAGAAAAGCTGAACTGTAGTTTGCGAAAATGTACATAAGTAAGCAAAAATTCTACTGGGAAAGCGTCTTGTGATAAAGCACATCATTCTACTGTTTACCGAAAACAGAATGAGGCCTACAAATAAAAGAACATACTACCTACAGTCAAATATGGTAGAGGTTCAAAGATGCTTTGAGGTTGTTTTTCTGCCCTTGGCACTGGGTACCTTAACTGTGTCCAAGGTGTCATTAAATGTTTAAGATTATCAAAGGATTTTGGGTGGCAATGTAGTGCCCAGTGTCAAAAAGCTGGGTTTGCATCCTATGTCATGGGTCTTCCAGCAGAACAGTGACCCACAAACATACTTCAAGAACACCCAGAAATGGATGGAAAAAAAAGCACTGGAGAGTTCTGAAGTGGCCATCAATGAGTCTGGATCTGAATCCCAGAGACGGACTACACCTCAACAAACCTGGGAAACACACATTCGCCAGAAGACTCGCTACACTCATCAGGAGGGCGTTAAACTAGAAGAAGAGGGGACGGGAAGAAAAACATTAGACTCGAACAAAGACGACCCAGGAAAACATACTCAGAAGGGAGGTAAGAACATTTCTAAAACAATCCACAGTGAGGAGATTGGAACAAAACAAAATCCTCTAAACTGCATGCTCGCAAACGCCAGAAGCCTGACAAACAAGATGGAAGAACTAGAAGCAGAAATATCTACAGGTAACTTTGACATAGTGGGAATAACCGAGACATGGTTAGATGAAAGCTATGACTGGGCAGTTAACTTACAGGGTTACAGTCTGTTTAGAAAGGATCGTAAAAATCGGAGAGGAGGAGGGGTTTGTCTCTATGTAAAGTCTTGTCTAAAGTCCACTTTAAGGGAGGATATTAGCGAAGGGAATGAGGATGTCGAGTCCATATGGGTTGAAATTCATGGAGGGAAAAATGGTAACAAAATTCTCATTGGGGTCTGTTACAAACCCCCAAATATAACAGAAAGCATGGAAAGTCTACTTCTAAAGCAGATAGATGAAGCTGCAACCCATAATGAGGTCCTGGTTATGGGGGACTTTAACTACCCGGATATTAACTGGGAAACAGAAACCTGTGAAACCCATAAAGGCAACAGGTTTCTGCTAATAACCAAGAAAAATTATCTTTCACAATTGGTGCAGAATCCAACCAGAGGAGCAGCACTTTTAGACCTAATACTATCTAATAGACCTGACAGAATAACAAATCTGCAGGTGGTTGGGCATTTAGGAAATAGCGACCACAATATTGTGCAGTTTCACCTGTCTTTCACTAGGGGGACTTGTCAGGGAGTCACAAAAACATTGAACTTTAGGAAGGCAAAGTTTGAACAGCTTAGAGATGCCCTTAATCTGGTAGACTGGGACAATATCCTCAGAAATGAGAATACAGATAATAAATGGGAAATGTTTAAGAACATCCTAAATAGGCACTGTAAGCGGTTTATACCTTGTGGGAATAAAAGGACTAGAAATAGGAAAAACCCAATGTGGCTAAACAAAGAAGTAAGACAGGCAATTAACAGTAAAAATAAAGCATTTGCACTACTAAAGCAGGATGGCACCATTGAAGCTCTAAAAAA
This sequence comes from Ranitomeya imitator, assembly GCF_032444005.1. Taxonomy (NCBI): domain Eukaryota; kingdom Metazoa; phylum Chordata; class Amphibia; order Anura; family Dendrobatidae; genus Ranitomeya; species Ranitomeya imitator. Next base: position 575,520,843 of record NC_091286.1, on the reverse strand, counting down.
CTATAGGGAGAAAAATACTTTATCTAAAAAACTAATAAAAGCTGCCAAAAAGGAAACAGAGAAGCACATTGCTAAGGAGAGTAAAACTAATCCCAAACTGTTCTTCAACTATATCAATAGTAAAAGAATAAAAACTGAAAATGTAGGCCCCTTAAAAAATAGTGAGGAAAGAATGGTTGTAGATGACGAGGAAAAAGCTAACATATTAAACACCTTCTTCTCCACGGTATTCACGGTGGAAAATGAAATGCTAGGTGAAATCCCAAGAAACAATGAAAACCCTATATTAAGGGTCACCAATCTAACCCAAGAAGAGGTGCGAAACCGGCTAAATAAGATTAAAATAGATAAATCTCCGGGTCCGGATGGCATACACCCACGAGTACTAAGAGAACTAAGTAATGTAATAGATAAACCATTATTTCTTATTTTTAGTGACTCTATAGCGACAGGGTCTGTTCCGCAGGACTGGCGCATAGCAAATGTGGTGCCAATATTCAAAAAGGGCTCTAAAAGTGAACCTGGAAATTATAGGCCAGTAAGTCTAACCTCTATTGTTGGTAAAATATTTGAAGGGTTTCTGAGGGATGTTATTCTGGATTATCTCAATGAGAATAACTGTTTAACTCCATATCAGCATGGTTTTATGAGAAATCGCTCCTGTCAAACCAATCTAATCAGTTTTTATGAAGAGGTAAGCTATAGACTGGACCACGGTGAGTCATTGGACGTGGTATATCTCGATTTTTCCAAAGCGTTTGATACCGTGCCGCACAAGAGGTTGGTACACAAAATGAGAATGCTTGGTCTGGGGGAAAATGTGTGTAAATGGGTTAGTAACTGGCTTAGTGATAGAAAGCAGAGGGTGGTTATAAATGGTATAGTCTCTAACTGGGTCGCTGTGACCAGTGGGGTACCGCAGGGGTCAGTATTGGGACCTGTTCTCTTCAACATATTCATTAATGATCTGGTAGAAGGTTTACACAGTAAAATATCGATATTTGCAGATGATACAAAACTATGTAAAGCAGTTAATACAAGAGAAGATAGTATTCTGCTACAGATGGATCTGGATAAGTTGGAAACTTGGGCTGAAAGGTGGCAGATGAGGTTTAACAATGATAAATGTAAGGTTATACACATGGGAAGAGGGAATCAATATCACCATTACACACTGAACGGGAAACCACTGGGTAAATCTGACAGGGAGAAGGACTTGGGGATCCTAGTTAATGATAAACTTACCTGGAGCAGCCAGTGCCAGGCAGCAGCTGCCAAGGCAAACAGGATCATGGGGTGCATTAAAAGAGGTCTGGATACACATGATGAGAGCATTATACTGCCTCTGTACAAATCCCTAGTTAGACCGCACATGGAGTACTGTGCCCAGTTTTGGGCACCGGTGCTCAGGAAGGATATAATGGAACTAGAGAGAGTACAAAGGAGGGCAACAAAATTAATAAAGGGGATGGGAGAACTACAATACCCAGATAGATTAGCGAAATTAGGATTATTTAGTCTAGAAAAAAGACGACTGAGGGGCGATCTAATAACCATGTATAAGTATATAAGGGGACAATACAAATATCTCGCTGAGGATCTGTTTATACCAAGGAAGGTGACGGGCACAAGGGGGCATTCTTTGCGTCTGGAGGAGAGAAGGTTTTTCCACCAACATAGAAGAGGATTCTTTACTGTTAGGGCAGTGAGAATCTGGAATTGCTTGCCTGAGGAGGTGGTGATGGCGAACTCAGTCGAGGGGTTCAAGAGAGGCCTGGATGTCTTCCTGGAGCAGAACAATATTGTATTATACAATTATTAGGTTCTGTAGAAGGACGTAGATCTGGGTATTTATTATGATGGAATATAGGCTGAACTGGATGGACAAATGTCTTTTTTCGGCCTTACTATCTATGTTACTATGTTACTATGTTACATCCTTCAAATATGAGAGACCTGGAGCAGTTTGCAGAAGAAGAGTGGTCAAGGTTCCAGTAGAGACATGTAAGAAGCTTGTTAATGGTTATAGGAAGTGATTGATTGCAGTTATCAAATTCCAAAGGGTGTGCAACCAAATATTGAGTTGAGGGTAGCAACAATTTGTACGGCCCATTTTTGGGGTGTTTGTGTGAAATAACGTCCAATTTGCCTTTTTTTCTCCGTTTTTTGTGCTGTTTCAAGACACACAAAGGAAATAAACACATGTATAACAAAACATGTGTAATTGCAAAAATTTTCTTTCAGAAATTCTTCATTTTCTGGACCAATTTTAAGACTACCATGATTTTCGGCCATTATGAACAGCGAGAAGTTTTGTTTTTTTTCACTTTTATTACCATTTTTTGAGCACACAAGGTCTTTTTCAGGTGGATTCCGCGATTGTGTTCACAAACCCTAAATCAATCTTTCTTCCATAGAAATACAGCACTTAAATATGGAATCAGATTTCCACCTGCATAAAGCTATAAAGTGGCCCTACTGATCAGTGGATGCGTGCATGGTGGAGCTTTGTCGTAAAGTCAAGATGTGGGTAGATAGCCATCGGCTGTTCTTTTTGTCCATGTGATGTGGGGCATGTCTTTAGGATTAGAACCCTAGAATTACCTGCATGTACTGACAGGGAGATTCCTCATAAGTCATCAGAAAAAAAGAGCATGTCAGCACCAAGTGCACATTCCAAGGGAGAAGAGGCTTGAGGTGCAGCAAAAGTCTTAATATGAGGGATGGCTCATAAACCAAAGAAGATGGTTTTATTTAACTGCCACCTCAATAAAGCCAACCATAAATAAAAATACAAATTTAATTTTATTAGAAATAAATAACAATATTAAAAAGGCTACATCAATATTGCACCAAAATATACCCCATGGGGGATCAACCCAATGAAAAAGGACGAAAATAAGGGCACAACATAAACATAATTAAAGCTAAGTCTCAAGAGATGGTATGACAAAAGTACCAAAAATGGCAAAAATTACAAAGGTCACATGGGGCAGATTAACAATTCCCTGAGTGCTCACAGCATCTCTATTAGATATCAGCCCACGTGTAATCTGTATGTAAATATAAAGTACTGAGGTCCACCTGCATAAACACAAGAGCCTCACTTTCACCAGTATAAAAAAACACAATGGAATAGGAGTTACCTATGTATAGCTACCATAAAATTCCCGTGGTCTGTGAGTTTCGCCCTTTAGCTTCTTCCGGGGGCGTGCCTATGCCAAGTAGGGTGATGTATTTATCATACTGAGTGGCCAATAAGCTGCTGTGAATAATTATTCTAATGCCGTAGGTCACAGAAGGACTCAACGGCGCATGCGTGTGTCGCTCTATTCCGGAAATGAAGAGACACTTCCGGACAGCTTTAATTATGTTTATGTTGTACCTTTATTTTCATCCGTTTTTATTGAGTTGATCCCCCATGGGGTATGTTTTGGTACAATATTGATGTAGCCTTTTTAATATTGTTATTTATTTCTAATAAAATTAAATTTGTATTTTTATTTATGGTTAGCTTCATTGAGGTGGCGGTTAAATAAAACCATCTCCTTAGGTTTATGACCATTAACTTTACCTTGGGACGATATTTTGAATAATTGTGTATTTGCTGTTTTCATAACAAATAGTCCTTTCATATGGATCTCAAAGCCAGGGAGAGTGCTTGGCGGTCTAAGGCTACTGATATTTTTTCACAAAGCACCCCAGTTGTTTCGCAAGATACCTCCCGTGAAATTAAGGATCTAATGCATAAGTATAGATATACTCTACAACGTAAGACCAAATTATGGTGGAATAGATCTGCACTTGAGAATTATTTGGACAAAAAAATGGTCCTTTGGGGATTGAGAATTCAGCTATATCCCACTTATGAATTTGGTGAGAGGGATTTGGTTATGAGATGGACATCAGCAGCATCAAGATGTTCCTTTGAATTTATACAGATATTGATTGAGAATAATACATCTTCATTTCTGGACCTGGATAGGGACCTGGATGTTTTATCCAAATCCCTAGCTAAGGACATGTCAAGTGACCAATTTAATAAGTGGTCTAAGGATCTTGAATCAGATGCTTTAACATTCGTCCGGCTGAGTAGGTACAATTGTAACTATTCCGTTTTAAAATTGCAATAACTTTTTTTTTCGAAAAGCCGTAGAGGGCTGAAATTTCGTGACATCTCTGCAGTTTTGGTCCAGAATATATTGGCCAAATTTCAATAAAATATATATGAAGGTACAATTGTACCTCTGCAGCCTGTTAACGTTGTAAAATTATGCAGCCTGACGAAGGTTAAAGTGGGAAGAGAAAAATTAGTCAAGAAAAATTAAAGAAATACAATTGAGATGTGGATGTGGAGGATTATGATTCTATCAAAATATATAGGTGGCAATTGAAAGGAATCAAGATTAATCCCAAAAGTAGGAAGAGAATACAATTGGATAGGTCTAAGGGTATGTGCACATGCTGCAGATTTTGCTGCAGATCCGCAGCGGATCCGCAGCTGCGGGTCCGCAGCGGTTTCCCATGCGTTTACAGTATAATGTAAACCTATGGGAAACGAAATCCGCAGTGCACATGCTGCGTAAAAAACCACACGGAAACCTGCTCCAATAGAAAACTACAGGTGTAAACCCGCAGCGGAATCTGCAATAGAAACCACGATAAATCCGCAGGAAAACCGCAGCGGTTTTGCACTGCGGATTTATCAAATCCACTGCGGAAAAATCCGCAGCCCTCACAGATACGTGTGCACATACCCTAATACATCGGAAATGTAGAGTACTACATCTACTAGTGATGTTGAAGGGACAAGAGATTTTCAATCCAAGGAGAATAATAAAAGGAAGAAATTTCCGGATATGTTCAAAAAGCACAAAGGGGCGGTAGATCAGGAGATCCCTATCAGGTAGTTAACCTTTCAAATCAGGTTTTGACCAAGGCCCAGTTAGATGTATTGCAACGTGAATTGACTTTTTCTCCTTCCAATAATTTAGACCCATTCACATTGGTAAAAGATACCCACCTATTTGCTAGGCAGCTGATACTGAAAAAATTACATGCATCGAAGTTTGATAAGGATTTCACATCTACGAGGGCTAAAAAAGAGGCCTTGCAAGCTCTGATTTCTTTGGAAGAGGAAAATATGGTTCCAGCTGAAGTGAATATGATCCCTAAACATTTATTCACCAAGTGTAAAACTTTTCCATCATTAAGTTTGTGTCCGGTAGTAGAAATTTTCATGAAACTGGTGATCCATGATATTGAAATACTGGCTCAGAAATAATGGAATAAATCTAATCTTCCTATGTCAGAATGATTGGCTTTGAGAGAAATGCAGACATGGAATGATATCGTGTTTAAGTCCGTTGATAAAGGGGGTAATTTGGTCATCTGGCCTGTTCAGTAGTATGAAGGACAGGCAAATAAATTGTTGAATGATCCTAAATGCTATCACCAATTGTCTTTTAATCCTGTATCCTCATTTCAGAGCCAGTTGGTGGAAATTATGGAAAAGGCCTTTATGCAGGGCTTTATTACAAAGAAACTAGTGGAACGTATTTGGGAGAGTCATCCTAAACATCCTACATTCTACTTAATACCGAAAATATACAAAAAATGTCCTTGGATCCCCCTGGCCGTCCTATTGTATCAGGTAATGGGGGACCCTGCGAGTTGATTGGGAATATTATTGATTATTTTTTGAAGCCTTTGGTTACTAGTTTACATAGTAACATAGTAACATAGTTAGTAAGGCCGAAAAAAGACATTTGTCCATCCAGTTCAGCCTATATTCCATCATAATAAATCCCCAGATCTACGTCCTTCTACAGAACCTAATAATTGTATGATACAATATTGTTTTGCTCCAGGAAGACATCCAGGCCTCTCTTGAACCCCTCGACTGAGTTCGCCATCACCACCTCCTCAGGCAAGCAATTCCAGATTCTCACTGCCCTAACAGTAAAGAATCCTCTTCTATGTTGGTGGAAAAACCTTCTCTCCTCCAGACGCAAAGAATGCCCCCTTGTGCCCGTCACCTTCCTTGGTATAAACAGATCCTCAGCGAGATATTTGTATTGTCCCCTTATATACTTAAGTTTGCCATCTTATATTAGGGACACCACGTCGGCATTACAATGGTTGGACCAGCTGTACTTGGATGACAGTATGGTCATTGTAACTGCCAACGTGGAGTCCCTATATACATCCATACGGCATCAGGATGGCTTGGACTCAGTTCGGTTCTTTTTAAATTCAAGTTCTCTGGATAGTCTAGTGGTGGAGTTGATTATAACTCTATTGGAATTCCTGTTGATAATAACGTGTTTATGTTTAATAACCGTACTTATCTGCAGTTACAGGGGACTGCGATGGGGTCCTCATATGCCCCCTCGTATGCCAACCTTTTCTTTGGGGCCTGGGGGAGGGATGTCTTTGGTGATTACCTCATCCAGGAGGTGAGTCATGTTCACAACTAGATGAGGTACATAGATGACGTCCTCTTCATATGCGATGGCCCCATTGAAGGTTTAGAGCATTTGATACAACATCTTAATAACAATGACAAGAGTATCAGATTATCATTTAAATATGGAAGAGAGATAGATTTATTGGACATTAAGATGGTGGTTGGTTCGGATTTTTTTTGAATATGGATATCTTTAGAAAATCTACATCAATCAATTCTTTTCTATGTGCTGATTCCTCTCATCCAATCTCAACCATTCGTGGGATTCCCGTTGGACAGTTCCTTTGGGCAAAGAGAATCTGTTCTAATGAGGATAATTTTGAAAACAGACGGTGGACCTCGCTAGAAGATTTATGGAGAGAGGGTATAGTAAGGGGATGATTAAGAGAGGTTACCTTAGGGCCTCCAAAACTCCATGCAATCAACCTTTATATAATAAGCTCACCACGAAGGAGCAGGGTCATTCGGACCAGATGCGATTTATTTCTACATACATCAATAAATGGGATGAGCTTAAAGAAGTTGTGTGCAAACAGTGGGAGGTTTTGTTAGTTGATCCTACACTGCGACAAATTTTACCCAACTACCCGTCTTTTATTGCAAAAAGGTCGGTGAACCTAAAGGATACTTTAGTCCACAGTCATTTTGAACCAAAGAAAAACAAGATGGGATCTGGATTACCCAGCTTTTTTCCATGTGGTCTTTGTAAAGGCTGCTACAGTCACATTAAATCTACAACTTTTTGTAATTTCAATGGATCACGTCATTTTGATATTCAGAAACACGTGAGTTATTTATCATGCTCAACGTCCATGCGGTAAAGTATATATCGGTCTCACGACAAGAGAATTAAAGGTAAGAACGCGTGAACACATTAGGGACATTGAAAAAGCCAAACACAGTGATGGGGATGTTTCTCTCAAGCCTATTCCTAGGCACTTTAAGTCCCACCACAACTGTAATGCCAGGGGGTTGATCATCAAGGCCATGGATCAAGTTACTCTGGGTACTCGGGGTGGGGATCTAGCCAAAATTCTTGTCCAGGTTGAGAGCAAATGGATTTACCACCTGGGAACCTTGAGCCCCAATGGCCTCAATGAGAGCTTTGGTTTTTGCGTTTCTTTGATCATATTTAAGTATTATCTATTTTGGGAGGTATTTTTATGGGTTCGGGTGATATGGGTTTTTATATTTTAATTTCATTAAATTAGGTTCGTCTAAATGTTTTTCCTTAAATTTTCTTATCATGATTTTATTTTTTTAAATTTTATTTTAATACATACTGATTGGTCTGTTTGTTGTTGCCTTGCTTGTGGAGATTGTTGCTGAAGATTTGTGGTGGCCTCTTGAACGTTGATCGTGTTCGGATAAAGAAGAAATTAATATGCCACATATTAGCTATTAATGCATTATATATATTTTTTTATGAATTATTTTTTCTACTCTTATTTTACTTTTTATTATCATTATTATCAAGTATGTGTTAGGAGTTGAGTTCCCGCCGCTGCACAGGGGGAATCTCGAGCCATGTCTGCTGCGGTCTCCCATTCTTCTCCAGCCGCAGTGGAGCCTGCTCAGAGGAGACGTCAGTCCCAGCGTCTCGCTCAGCCTAATACTGTGCAAAGGGTTTCTGCTGCCTTTCCAGGGTCTGCTTTTGTAGCCAGCACTGGTCAGCGGCGTGCAGGCTTTTCTGGGACTAAGTCCTGCTTTCCACACACTGAGCATGCCCACGGGAGGACCTCTCATTGGAGGTCTGGGGTCACACGCTAAGGCCCTGTAGCAGCTCCTATTGGACCACTTGGAAGGTCCTTGTCTGCTACAGCTATAAAAGGTTCGCATGGCCGCACAGCGATGCGCTAGTATCAAACCAAAGTGTCACAGGGCTACCGTGACAAAGAGTATTCAGAGAACCGCAGCGCTCTGGGCCACGTTCACACACAGTGAACAGAAGCTCTTCTCCTGAATTCTGACCTGGCTGCCTTATGCCAGCAGTGCAGGAGTTAACCTTGTTGCTGAAGTTGTTGAGAGCTTGGTCTCTCAGCTGAATTGGATTTTGTAATCTCATCCTCTATATAGACTTAGCTTTGACTACAACTGTTGTCAGTGATCAGTTCAGCTGCCTGGCTAGGAGTGTGGAGGAGCGTGGTGTTAGGAGCTTGGAGGTTTATCTACTTTGATTGTTGTCTGCTTATTTGGTTGCATGTTAAATCTGTTTTCCCTCCTTTGTTGTTGCTACCCTTTTTCCTACTCAGTGTTTCCTCTGTGGTTGTGTGAGCTTTTGGGGTGTTTGCTATTTAAGTTACCTTGTCTGTAATCCCTGCCTATTTGTTGTTTTACTGCAGTCCTCTTTCCTGGGGGGGGTGCTGATAGGGTTTACACATGAGACAGGGATACGCTGGCAGCTCAGGCCTCCTAACCATTATAGGTACCCCTGAGATAAGGGCAAGTCAGGGCCCCTTTATAGAGTCAGGGACAGGTGTGGGTCCCAGTACGCCATCCTGCCCCTATATCGCCGTTTACGGCGTGACACAAAGTCTATTAGCTCAGCGCCAGTGTGGTCATGTCTGGATGTGGTTAGGGTTTGGCTGAAATAAGCCCCTAGAATACCGGCACATCCAGTGAGGAGTTTGTATGTGTATTCAGGGCCTTGGCTGAAATAAGACGCTAGAATACCGGCACCTGTTTATTTGACTGCATGACCACAGTTTTGCTCTGTTTGGTAGCTGTGTACCTCTGTGAGGTTAACAGGGCACAGCATCTTGTTTCTAGCGAATCTGTGGAGTTAACAGAGTTTGGTTATACTGCCATATAGCGCCGCCATTTGCTAGCAGTAGGCTCCTCTCCTGCACGGTGGACTGTTGTGAATTCTGTGGTCAAGCTCCCTCCTGTGGTCATGAGTGGTACTTCGGCTGGTTCTGTCTATGAGCTTCCTTTGGTGGATGTGAATGGGGCTGCGGCTTCTGAGTTTCCTTCCTCAGGTGACGAGGTTAAGTCGTTAGGTGCTGCTCTATTTAACTCCACCTAGTTCTTTGTTCCTGGCCTCCAGTCAATGTTCCAGTATTGGTCTTGCTTTCTCCTGGATCGTTCTTGTGGCCTGTCTACCCTGCATAAGCTAAGTTTTGCTTGTGTTACTTTTGTTTGCAATATTTTCTGTCCAGCTTGCTATATTGGTTTTTCTTGCTTGCTGGAAGCTCTGAGACGCAGAGGGAGCACCTCCGTACCGTTAGTCGGTGCATAGGGTCTTTTTGCGCCCTCTGCATGGTTGTTTGTAGGTTTTTGTGTTGACCGCAAAGCTATCTTTCCTATCCTCGGTCTATTCAGTAAGTCGGGCCTCACTTTGCTAAAATCTATTTCATCTCTGTGTTTGTATTTTCATCTTAACTCACAGTCATTATATGTGGGGGGCTGCCTATTCCTTTGGTGAGTTTCTCTGAGGCAAGGTAGGCTTATTTTTCTATCTTCAGGGCTAGATAGTTTCTCAGGCTGTGCCCGAGGCGCCTAGGTCTGGTCAGGAGCGCTCCACGGCTACCTCTAGTGTGGTATGATAGGATTAGGGATTGCGGTCAGCAGAGTTCCCACGTCTCAGAGCTCGTCCTATGTTATTAGTAACTATCAGGTCACTTTGTGTGCTTTTAACCACTAGGTCCATTGTGGTTCTGAATCACCAGTTCATAACAGTACTGGAGGCACAAAGTACTAATGCTTCTCAATAGAGGGAAAAGAGAAGTTCTGAGACCATTTTTTTCTTTGCACTGTGTTTTGTCTTTCTTTTCCCCTAGACATTTGGGTGGTTCAGGACACAGGTGTAGTGATGGACATTAAAGGTCTGTCTTCTTGTGTGGATCATCTCACTGCAAGAGTACAAAATATTCAAGACTTTGTGGTTCGGAATTCTATGTTAGAACCAAGAATTCCTATTCCTGATTTGTTTTCTGGAGATAGAGCTAAGTTTCTGAGTTTTAAAAATAATTGTAAACTGTTTCTGGCTTTGAAACCCCGCTCCTCTGGCGACCCAGTTCAACAAGTTAAGATCATTATTTCTTTATTACGTGGCGACCCTCAAGACTGGGCATTTTCCCTTGCGCCAGGAGATCCTGCATTATGTAATATTGATGCGTTTTTTCTGGCGCTCGGATTGCTTTATGATGAACCTAATTCAGTGGATCAGGCAGAGAAAAATTTGCTGGCTCTGTTTCAGGGTCAGGATGAGGTAGAGATATATTGTCAGAAGTTTAGGAAGTGGTCTGTGCTCACTCAATGGAATGAATGTGCGCTGGCAGCAATTTTCAGAAAGGGTCTCTCTGAAGCCCTTAAGGATGTCATGGTGGGATTTCCTATGCCTGCTGGTCTGAATGAGTCTATGTCTTTGGTCATTCAGATCGGTCGACGCTTGCGTGAGCGTAAAACTATGCACCATTTGGCGGTATTATCTGAGCATAAACCTGAGCCTATGCAGTGCGATAGGACTTTGACCAGAGCTGAACGGCAAGAACACAGACGTCAGAATGGGCTGTGTTTCTACTGTGGTGATTCCACTCATGCTATCTCCGATTGTCCTAAGCGCACTAAGCGGTTCGCTAGGTCTGCCACCATTGGTACGGTACAGTCGAAATTTCTTTTGTCCGTTACTTTGATCTGCTCTTTGTCATCCTATTCTGTCATGGCATTTGTGGATTCAGGCGCTGCTCTGAATTTGATGGACTTGGAGTATGCTAGGCGCTGTGGGTTTTTCTTGGAGCCCTTGCAGTGTCCTATTCCATTGAGAGGAATTGATGCTACGCCTTTGGCCAAGAATAAGCCTCAGTACTGGACCCAGCTGACCATGTGCATGGCTCCTGCGCATCAGGAGGATATTCGCTTTTTGGTGTTGCATAATCTGCATGATGTGGTCGTGTTGGGGTTGCCATGGCTACAAGTCCATAACCCAGTATTGGATTGGAAATCAATGTCTGTGTCCAGCTGGGGTTGTCAGGGGGTACATTGTGATGTTCCATTTCTGTCTATTTCATCATCCACCCCTTCTGAGGTCCCAGAGTTCTTGTCAGATTACCGGGATGTATTTGATGAGCCCAAGTCCAATGCCCTACCTCCGCATAGGGATTGCGATTGTGCTATCGATTTGATTCCTGGTAGTAAGTTTCCTAAAGGTCGACTGTTTAATTTGTCTGTGTCTGAGCACGCCGCTATGCGGAGTTACGTAAAGGAATCCTTGGAGAAGGGTCATATTCGCCCGTCGTCATCGCCATTGGGAGCAGGGTTCTTTTTTGTGGCCAAAAAGGATGGTTCGCTGAGACCTTGTATTGATTACCGCCTTCTAAATAAAATCACGGTCAAATTTCAGTACCCCTTGCCGCTGCTGTCTGATTTGTTTGCTCTGATTAAGGGGGCTAGTTGGTTCACCAAGATAGATCTTCGTGGTGCGTATAATCTTGTGCGTATTAAACAGGGCGATGAATGGAAAAGAGCATTTAATAAGCCCGAGGGCCATTTTGAGTACCTGGTTATGCCATTCGGGCTTTCTAATGCTCCATCAGTGTTTCAGTCCTTTATGCATGACATCTTCCGAGAGTACCTGGATAAATTCCTGATTGTATACTTGGATGATATTTTGGTCTTCTCGGATGATTGGAAGTCTCACGTGAAGCAGGTCAGAATGGTGTTCCAGGTCCTGCGTGCGAATTCTTTGTTTGTGAAGGGGTCAAAGTGTCTCTTTGGTGTTCAGAAGGTTTCATTTTTGGGTTTCATTTTTTCCCCTTCTACTATCGAGATGGACCCTGTTAAAGTTCAGGCCATTTATGATTGGACTCAGCCGACATCTCTGAAGAGTCTGCAGAAGTTCCTGGGCTTTGCTAATTTTTATCGTCGCTTCATCAATAATTTTTCTAGTATTGCTAAGCCGTTGACTTATTTAACCAAGAAGGGTGCTGATGTGGTCAATTGGTCTTCTGCTGCTGTGGAAGCTTTTCAAGAGTTGAAGCGTCGTTTTTCTTCTGCCCCTGTGTTGTGCCAACCAGATGTTTCGCTCCCGTTCCAGGTCGAGGTTGATGCTTCTGAGATTGGAGCAGGGGCTGTTTTGTCGCAAAGAAGTTCTGATGGCTCGGTGATGAAACCATGCGCCTTCTTTTCCAGGAAGTTTTCGCCTGCTGAGCATAATTATGATGTTGGCAATCGAGAGTTGCTGGCCATGAAGTGGGCATTCGAGGAGTGGCGTCATTGGCTTGAAGGAGCTAAGCATCGCGTGGTGGTCTTGACTGATCACAAGAACTTGACTTATCTCGAGACTGCCAAACGGTTGAATCCTAGACAGGCTCGTTGGTCGCTGTTTTTCTCACGTTTTGACTTTGTGGTTTCGTACCTTCCGGGCTCTAGAAATGTGAAGGCGGATGCCCTGTCTAGGAGTTTTGTGCCCGACTCTCCGGGTTTGCCTGAGCCGGCGGGTATTCTCAAAGAGGGGGTAATTTTGTCTGCCATCTCCCCTGATTTGCGGCGGGTGCTGCAAAAATTTCAGGCTAATAGACCTGACCGTTGCCCAGCGGAGAAACTGTTTGTCCCTGATAAATGGACGAGTAGAGTTATCTCTGAGGTTCATTGTTCAGTGTTGGCTGGTCATCCTGGAATCTTTGGTACCAGAGATTTGGTGGCTAGATCCTTTTGGTGGCCGTTTCTGTGGTGGGATGTGCGTTCTTTTGTGCAGTCCTGTGGGATTTGTGCTCGGGCTAAGCCGTGCTGTTCTCGTGCCAGTGGGTTGCTTTTGCCCTTGCCGGTCCCGAAGAGGCCTTGGACACATATCTCTATGGCTTTTATTTCGGATCTCCCCGTCTCTCAAAAAATGTCGGTCATTTGGGTGGTTTGTGATCGCTTCTCTAAGATGGTCCATTTGGTACCCTTGTCTAAATTGCCTTCCTCCTCTGATTTGGTGCCATTGTTCTTCCAGCATGTGGTTCGTTTACATGGCATTCCAGAGAACATCGTTTCTGACAGAGGTTCCCAGTTTGTTTCGAGGTTTTGGCGAGCCTTTTGTGCTAGGATGGGCATTGATTTGCCTTTTTCCTCGGCTTTCCATCCTCAGACAAATGGCCAGACTGAACGAACCAATCAGACCTTGGAAACATATCTGAGATGTTTTGTTTCTGCTGATCAGGATGATTGGGTGTCCTTTTTGCCTTTGGCTGAGTTCGCCCTTAATAATCGGGCCAGCTCGGCTACTTTGGTTTCGCCGTTTTTCTGCAATTCTGGTTTCCATCCTCGTTTCTCTTCAGGGCAGGTTGAGTCTTCAGACTGTCCTGGTGTGGATACTGTGGTGGATAGGTTGCAGCAGATTTGGACTCATGTAGTGGACAATTTGATATTGTCCCAGGAGAAGGCTCAACGTTTCGCTAACCGCAGGCGCTGTGTGGGTCCCCGACTTCGTGTTGGGGATTTGGTTTGGTTGTCATCTCGTTATATTCCTATGAAAGTTTCCTCTCCTAAGTTTAAGCCTCGTTTCATTGGTCCGTATAGGATTTCTGAGGTTCTTAATCCTGTGTCTTTTCGTTTGACCCTTCCAGCTTCTTTTTCCATCCATAACGTATTCCATAGGTCATTGTTGCGGAGATACGTGGCACCTGTGGTTCCATCCGTTGATCCTCCTGCCCCGGTTTTGGTTGAGGGGGAGTTGGAGTATATAGTGGAGAAGATTTTGGATTCTCGTGTTTCGAGACTGAAACTCCAGAATCTGGTTAAGTGGAAGGGTTATGGTCAGGAAGATAATTCCTGGGTCTTTGCCTCTGTTGTCCATGCTGCCGATGTGGTTCGTGCCTTTCATATGGCTCATCCTGGTCGGCCTGGGGGCTCTGGTGAGGGTTCGGTGACCCCTCCTCAAAGGGGGGGTACTGTTGTGAATTCTATGGTCAAGCTCCCTCCTGTGGTCATGAGTGGTACTTCGGCTGGTTCTGTCTATGAGCTTCCTTTGGTGGATGTGAATGGGGCTGCGGCTTCTGAGTTTCCTTCCTCAGGTGACGAGGTTAAGTTGTTAGGTGCTGCTCTATTTAACTCCACCTAGTTCTTTGTTCCTGGCCTCCAGTCAATGTTCCAGTATTGGTCTTGCTTTCTCCTGGATCGTTCTTGTGGCCTGTCTACCCTGCATAAGCTAAGTTTTGCTTGTGTTACTTTTGTTTGCAATATTTTCTGTCCAGCTTGCTATATTGGTTTTTCTTGCTTGCTGGAAGCTCTGAGACGCAGAGGGAGCACCTCCGTACCGTTAGTTGGTGCGGAGGGTCTTTTTGCACCCTCTGCGTGGTTGTTTGTAGGTTTTTGTGTTGACCGCAAAGCTATCTTTCCTATCCTCGGTCTATTCAGTAAGTCGGGCCTCACTTTGCTAAAATCTATTTCATCTCTGTGTTTGTATTTTCATCTTAACTCACAGTCATTATATGTGGGGGGCTGCCTTTTCCTTTGGGGAATTTCTCTGAGGCAAGGTAGGCTTATTTTTCTATCTTCAGGGCTAGATAGTTTCTCAGGCTGTGCCTGAGGCGCCTAGGTCTGGTCAGGAGCGCTCCACGGCTACCTCTAGTGTGGTATGATAGAATTAGGGATTGCGGTCAGCAGAGTTCCCACGTCTCAGAGCTCGTCCTATGTTATTAGTAACTATCAGGTCACTTTGTGTGCTCTTAACCAATAGGTCCATTGTGGTTCTGAATCACCAGTTCATAACAGTGGACCCCGGGTCATCCCCAATCAGCCAGAAACAGGATCCAATTGTGCACCTATCCTGTCAGATAACCCTACACTTGGCTGCTATCCCTACCTATCAGTGGAGGTTGGCACCCTAATAGATCGATTTGGCGCCCCCACTCAACGACGGCTGACCCCAACTCACCCTGTTGAATATCTAGCGAGCTATAGGTGGGAAAACATAAAGCCATATAAAGAAATGAAGGAAGGTCTGGGAGAAATAAACTAAGGTGCACAAACAAGAAAAAACATAAATAGAACAACCCCAAAGCTGTATATCATCCTGTAACAAAGCTTCTTATGTATGCTAAACACAAGCAAAAAAATTCTATCACATAAGAGCTATATTCAAGTGTGCTGGCTAGAAAAAACAAAAATAAACGAATACAGTCAGCACTACAAGAGGTTACAGATTAAAGCCCAATGGCATTGATAACCAGGGTAGGTACAATAACCTCAGAGTAGCCAGGTTCAATATATGTCTACAGACTGTTAGTAACAGACCCTCTTAGGACAGTCTGAGGCAAAATGTGCCACTAGTGTCAGGATAGATAATCGGTAGTGTGACACAACATACATAACTGATGTAAACAACTGATGTTATTGTCACAGAATACAATAGAAAAAATCTATACCTTCCCTAGACATCAGACTAAGGCTACGTTCACACTAGCGTTGTGCGCCGCTGCGTCGGCGACGCGACGCACAACGCACCGAAAAACGCGTACAAACATAGTAACATAATAACATAGTAACATAGTTAGTAAGGCCGAAAAAAGACATTTGTCCATCCAGTTCAGCCTATATTCCATCATAATAAATCCCCAGATCTACGTCCTTCTACAGAACCTAATAATTGTATGATACAATATTGTTCTGCTCCAGGAAGACATCCAGGCCTCTCTTGAACCCCTCGACTGAGTTCGCCATCACCACCTCCTCAGGCAAGCAATTCCAGATTCTCACTGCCCTAACAGTAAAGAATCCTCTTCTATGTTGGTGGAAAAACCTTCTCTCCTCCAGACGCAAAGAATGCCCCCTTGTGCCCGTCACCTTCCTTGGTATAAACAGATCCTCAGCGAGATATTTGTATTGTCCCCTTATATACTTATACATGGTTATTAGATCGCCCCTCAGTCGTCTTTTTTCTAGACTAAATAATCCTAATTTCGCTAATCTATCTGGGTATTGTAGTTCTCCCATCCCCTTTATTAATTTTGTTGCCCTCCTTTGTACTCTCTCTAGTTCCATTATATCCTTCATGAGCACCGGTGCCCAAAACTGGACACAGTACTCCATGTGCGGTCTAACTAGGGATTTGTACAGAGGCAGTATAATGCTCTCATCATGTGTATCCAGACCTCTTTTAATGCACCCCATGATCCTGTTTGCCTTGGCAGCTGCTGCCTGGCACTGGCTGCTCCAGGTAAGTTTATCATTAACTAGGATCCCCAAGTCCTTCTCCCTGTCAGATTTACCCAGTGGTTTCCCATTCAGTGTGTAATGGTGATATTGATTCCTTCTTCCCATGTGTATAACCTTACATTTATCATTGTTAAACCTCATCTGCCACCTTTCAGCCCAAGTTTCCAACTTATCCAGATCCATCTGTAGCAGAATACTATCTTCTCTTGTATTAACTGCTTTACATAGTTTTGTATCATCTGCAAATATCGATATTTTACTGTGTAAACCTTCTACCAGATCATTAATGAATATGTTGAAGAGAACAGGTCCCAATACTGACCCCTGCGGTACCCCACTGGTCACAGCGACCCAGTTAGAGACTATACCATTTATAACCACCCTCTGCTTTCTATCACTAAGCCAGTTACTAACCCATTTACACACATTTTCCCCCAGACCAAGCATTCTCATTTTGTGTACCAACCTCTTGTGCGGCACGGTATCAAACGCTGCGTTTTTTGACGCGTGCGTCGTTTTTTGACGAAAATCGGACGCAAGAAAAATGCAACTTGTTGCGTTTTCTTGGTCCGACGCTAGCGTCAAAAAAGACGCACGTGTTGGAAAACGCAACAAGCAAAAACGCATGCGTCCCCCATGTTAAACATAGGGGCGCATGACGCGTGCGTCGCCGCTGCGTCGCCCGACGCTAGCGCGACGCACACTAGCCGAACGCTAGTGTGAACGTAGCCTAAAGGCAGATCAACGTATCAATAATGTACAGTCTCAGCATATTAATGCACATAATATACAAGGCAACCAGAGGAGGGCATGAGCCCAAATCTACTTAGCTGCCAGGTACGAGCCCCGACGCGTTTCCCCGTTGGACGGTTCCTCAGGAGGCAAAAAATCAATATACCATAGATGCAGGCGCCATGATGCTTGGGCAAGCCTGAATAAATCCCAAAGGGGAGGGTCTTTATAGTCAAAATGGAAACCAACCGGCCAGTCAAAGCCGCCGGTGGAAACCCACCCCCATGTTTACCAGAAACACCAGGTACATAATTGATACGATCCAAAAATTGGATCGATCATTACGAAAATGTCTATAACAGCATGTGGTTCCCTCCCCCACAGCTAAATAAGACAATAATAAAGGTACAAAGTCCATACCATATCCGTTTCTTTGTAGTGTCCTCCAGACAGATTTTTTGCCTCCTGAGGAACCGTCCAACGGGGAAACGCGTCGGGGCTGGTACCTGGCAGCTAAGTAGATTTGGGCTCATGCCCTCCTCTGGTTGCCTTGTATATTATGTGCATTAATATGCTGAGACTGTACATTATTGTTACGTTGATCTGCCTTTAGTCTGATGTCTAGGGAAGGTATAGATTTTTTCTATTGTATTCTGTGACAATAACATCAGTTGTTTACATCAGTTATGTATGTTGTGTCACACTACCGATTATCTATCCTGACACTAGTGGCACATTTTGCCTCAGACTGTCCTAAGAGGGTCTGTTACTAACAGTCTGTAGACATATATTGAACCTGGCTACTCTGAGGTTATTGTACCTACCCTGGTTATCAATGCCATTGGGCTTTAATCTGTAACCTCTTGTAGTGCTGACTGTATTCGTTTATTTTTGTTTTTTCTAGCCAGCACACTTGAGTATAGCTCTTATGTGATAGAATTTTTTTGCTTGTGTTTAGCATACATAAGAAGCTTTGTTACAGGATGATATACAGCTTTGGGGTTGTTCTATTTATGTTTTTTCTTGTTTGTGCACCTTAGTTTACTTCTCCCAGACCTTCCTTCATTTCTTTATATGGCTTTATGTTTTCCCACCTATAGCTCGCTAGATATTCAACAGGGTGAGTTGGGGTCAGCCGTCGTTGAGTGGGGGCGCCAAATCGATCTATTAGGGTGCCAACCTCCACTGATAGGTAGGGATAGCAGCCAAGTGTAGGGTTATCTGACAGGATAGGTGCACAATTGGATCCTGTTTTTTTTTTTTTTTTGTGTTTCACTGGGTATTGGTATTTTTAATATATATTAATAAATCTATGTTTTAAGGGATTACATGTTACACTACTTACTATTTTTCCCTAGGTTATATATATATTTGTACGTTCAGCTTGATTTTCTGGTATGGCGAGCTTCCTTTCAGGTCCCATTAATACGGATATATGGACACAGGACGCAAACTTGGTTTTTTCCACCAGTAGTACTTCTCTCCAGAATACAGACAATCCCACCCTTCAGAATTTATTTAAAGACATATATTTGTGTTATAAAGAAAACATTAAATCTTGGTGGGAGATGAAAGGGCTAGAAAACTATATTAAAAACAAAATTGTGCCCAAGGGACTACGAATTACTATTAGACCCTCTCCCCGGACTGCTAATCCTATAGTGCTGGCGGCGTGGACGAAAGAGTCTATTGATTCTTCCGTTCGCTTCATGCAAATATTACTGATAGAAGAAAAATCACTGTTTGAAGAATCCAGTAGATATACTGGATATACTTGAATATACTTATTGAGCAGGTACAGAAACAAAAATCTGATCCTGAGTTCACTAGGAGAGAAAATTTTCTGCAGACATCTATAGAGAAATTTCAAAATAGGCTCAAAGAAAGGAAACACTCACAGTTTATAAGGGATCTGGGTGGGTTTAAGGATAACAAAGCTTACGATTACCAACCCCAGATTGCCACAGATATATCTTCATCAGACATTGATACATCGGATACCGAGCGACCGGAACAAGGTCTTACCACACATCGGGATAACACACAGAGTAATAGATGGCGTCCAGCCAGATATCAGCACAGGCAGAAAGGGAGAGGAGGGAAGGGAAGAGGGACAAGAGGTCCCTTTGGTATCAACTTTGGGTCCATATCACAGACACCCTCCTCCTTACCTCCTTCATCCTCGTTGTCTTTTTTAGATCGCAGACCGGGCTTGAATTACGACTTGAGGAGAAGGCCCCAATAGTACAAGGACAGATTATTAATCTGACTCCCTATGTATTCTCTGGAGAAGAATATGCTGTCTTACAGAGGGGACTGAATTTTGTCCCTACTAATACCTTTAACTGTTTTAACTGGGTTAAGGACGTGAATCTCTTCGCACGTAATCTCAAATGGAAACTGTTTTTCAAAAAATTTGATGGAGAGAGGTGTAGGGATTTGGGTCTTACTGAGGAGGACATGGAGGGCTATCATGCTCTGTTTGGTCTCTTACAGGAGAATGAGAGGGATAGAGGTGAGGGGCCATTCACTTCCCTAAAGAATAGAAGCAAAAAAATGCCACCAACAAGCGATGTTACGAGTGTTGACATCTTTGTCAAACTAGTTGAAACGGATCTGTGCAAAATTTCCAACAATGTAGGTGAAAAAAACTATAACATGACATCAAGTGAGTCACAGGCTTTGAAAAAGTTGGAAAAGAATACCAATCTTATTTTTAAATCATCCGACAAGGGTGGAAACCTCGTAATCATGGACCATTCTAAATGCTTGGGAATGTGTGCCCTACTCCTCAATGACCGTCAAACATATGAAGTCCTACCAGGTAATCCAACCAAGATGTACACGGATGATCTTATGTGTATACTCAATCCTGCAGTAGAGAAGAGACTTTTATCACAGAGCGAATATACCTTCCTTGTCCCAGCCTCTCCCACTGTGCCAACATTCTATGCCCTCCCAAAAGTGCATAAGTGTCTGGATCCACTTAGAGGCCACCCTATTGTGGCAGGGATCGATTCGCTTTCCCAAAATGTTGGGATATATGTGGATCAGATTCTCAGACCCTTTGTACTTACATTGCCCTCGTACGTGAGGGATACTCTCCATCTTTTGGGTATGCTGGAGGATATAGTAGTGGAGCCTTGTGTTAAACTGGCAATAATTGATGTAGAGGCACTCTACAGTAGTATTCCCCATAATATCGGTATGAGAGCTGTGGAACATTTTCTCAAAACAAGAGCTGTCGAGTGTGGGGAACACAATTGTTTTGTTAAGCAACTCCTTTTATTCACTACTTTATCTTTAATGGGAAGTACTTCCACCAGCTCAGGGGCACGGCGATGGGGAGCCCTTGTGCCCCCACATATGCCAATTTGTTCCTGGGCTGGTGGGAGGAAACCCATATTTTTCCAGAGGAGGAGAAATGGTGGCAGCCATATATCAGCCTCTGGGCCAGATACATTGACGATATTCTAGTCTTGTGGTCTGGCCCAGGGGCGGATTTTGACAGATTTATAGAAGAGATAAACATCAATGACATTGGGATGAGGTTCACGTCCGACATTCAGGAACAGAGTATTGCCTTTCTGGATCTTAAAATTACTAAAAACGAAAAGGGGGGGATTAACACATGCACGTACCGTAAACCCAATGCAACAAATAGTTTGCTGCAGTGACAGAGTCATCATCCTACCCCCCTTAAACGAGGCATACCAAAGGGGCAGTTTCTTCGAATAAGAAGGAACTGCTCAGACATAGATACATTTAAACATCAGGCTGGTGAATTACATCATAGGTTCAGAGAGAGGGGGTACCCCACGGATATTCTGGCTAAATCCTACAATGAGGCGCTCAGGAGGGATAGATCACTGCTGCTCAGAATGAGGGAGGCCTCGAGAACACCTCCAGACTTAGTCAGGCTTGTAGGCACTTTTGATAATCAATCTGAAAGAATATTCCAAATAATGAAAAGACACTGGGGGGTACTTCGGGCGGATCCATACCTGAGGGATGTCATTCCACCTACACCCAGCATCACTTACAGGAGAGGAAGGTCAATTGGAGATAGATTAGTGCATAGCCTCTATCAAAAACCACAGGGTACAGGAACATGGCTAGAGAGAAAACCTCTGGGTTTCTTTAGATGTGGTAACTGTTCTAAATGCCAATATGCCAAGCAAACCAAACAGTTTACTAGTGCGGCCACCGGGAAAACCTTTGATATCAGGGACTTTGGCAACTGTAAGTCCACCGGGGTTATATATAAGATCACTTGCCCCTGTCCCCTAGATTACATTGGCAAGACCACTAGGGAACTTAGAACTAGGTTTGGAGAACATCTGGGGGATATTAGACATAGGAGGGATACCCCAGTTGCTCGTCATGTCAATCAAATGCATGGAGGAAACCCGGATGGGATGACCTTCTGTATGATAGAACTCCTACAACTGAGGATTAGAGGTGGGGATTTTGACAAGGCCCTCCTAAAACGTGAAGCGGAGTGGATCTTCCGTATGCAGTCGATCTCACCGCGAGGTTTGAATGAATCTCTGACCTATACCTGTTTCCTGTAATGATAAATTAGTCCCCTTTCTTGTTTTTTCGCTTTATCCTTAGTTGTGCCCTGTTGCTCCTTTCCGTTAGGGAATTGGGAACCATAATTTGGGAGTGCCATATGTACTGCATACATATTTAGCTGCAGTAGTCAATTTTGACCCTACATCTTTTTCATTATTATTTATTCCCTCTATCTGTTTAGTATTTTTTGTGTGTCTCTCCGGAATATTTGTTGTCCCCTAATTGGGGCTAAATTATGATGTCTGCTATCGGAACAATATAGTTTTCCAATAATGGTGCTGGATAGAATTATTTGTCAGCTTTATGATGTAATGTGTTTTTTGCTCAGTCATTCTGTATTTTTATTTTTGGGCTCTTTATGGCATCTAGCATCCAGTGGTATTCTTCTGCTTATTTGGCAGGAGGCGCGTATGTTTTCTACTATCTTTATTAGACATGCGCCGTTATCAGCCCACTTTGTGCCCTATTGTTTTTGCGCGCCTATATAGGGCTACAGGCGCTATGTCCCCTGCGCGTGCGCATTGATCTACTGTGTTCGCGTTATTCTATTACACAGGCGCCCTTTTAGTGGTTGTCTGTGTAGGTGCGACTCTGTTTAACACAGCTGGCGTGGGCGCGTGCGCACTTTGTCTTTATGCGTTCCAAGTGCGTTCCACCTCCTGGTGCCGGCGCTTCTGTTTGTATGCTGTATGCGCATGCGGGCTTTGTCTTGACTGTATCCGGTATGGCGGCCCCCATTGCGCAACGTGCTTTTGCGCGCCGATCTGGAGGACACTACAAAGAAACGGATATGGTATGGACTTTGTACCTTTATTATTGTCTTATTTAGCTGTGGGGGAGGGAACCACATGCTGTTATAGACATTTTCGTAATGATCGATTCAATTTTTGTATCGTATCAATTATGTACCTGGTGTTTCTGGTAAACATGGGGGTGGGTTTCCACCGGCGGCTTTGACTGGCCGGTTGGTTTCCATTTTGACTATAAAGACCCTCCCCTTTGGGATTTATTCAGGCTTGCCCAAGCATCATGGCGCCTGCATCTATGGCATATTGGTTCTATTTTTTGCCTCCTGAGGAACCGTCCAACGGGGAAACGCGTCGGGGCTGGTACCTGGCAGCTAAGTAGATTTGGGCTCATGCCCTCCTCTGGTTGCCTTGTATATTATGTGCATTAATATGCTGAGACTGTACATTATTGATACGTTGATCTGCCTTTAGTCTGATGTCTAGGGAAGGTATAGATTTTTTCTATTGTATTCTGTGACAATAACATCAGTTGTTTACATCAGTTATGTATGTTGTGTCACACTACCGATTATCTATCCTGACACTAGTGGCACATTTTGCCTCAGACTGTCCTAAGAGGGTCTGTTACTAACAGTCTGTAGACATATATTGAACCTGGCTACTCTGAGGTTATTGTACCTACCCTGGTTATCAATGCCATTGGGCTTTAATCTGAAACCTCTTGTAGTGCTGACTGTATTCGTTTATTTTTGTTTTTTCTAGCCAGCACACTTGAGTATAGCTCTTATGTGATAGAATTTTTTTGCTTGTGTTTAGCATACATAAGAAGCTTTGTTACAGGATGATATACAGCTTTGGGGTTGTTCTATTTATGTTTTTTCTTGTTTGTGCACCTTAGTTTATTTCTCCCAGACCTTCCTTCATTTCTTTATATGGCTTTATGTTTTCCCACCTATAGCTCGCTAGATATTCAACAGGATGAGTTGGGGTCAGCCGTCGTTGAGTGGGGGTGCCAAATCGATCTATTAGGGTGCCAACCTCCACTGATAGGTAGGGATAGCAGCCAAGTGTAGGGTTATCTGACAGGATAGGTGCACAATTGGATCCTGTTTTTTTTTTTTTTTTTTTGTGTGTTTCACTGGGTATTGGTATTTTTAATATATATTAATAAATCTATGTTTTAAGGGATTACATGTTACACTACTTACTATTTTTCCCTAGGTTATATATATATTTGTATGTTCATCCCCAATCAGCGCAGTGAGGTTTAAATCCCGAGCCAATATCGCTGACTGATTGTGGCTGGCTGGGCATGGCCAATCAGCGCAGCGTGGTTCAAATCCCGTGCCAATTCACGGCTGGACTGCGCCTGTCACTGATTTGTCATGGGCAGCTGGCGAGACTAATCAGCGACGTGGGATTTCCGTTACAGACAAACAGATAGAATTAGACGATTATATAGTAGACTAGATGGTGGCTCGAATCTAACGCATTGAGTATTCTAGAATATGTACTGTATGTAGTTTATTTATGAAGATTTAAGAATAATGCAATGAATATACAGGATTCGGCCGGTCTGGCATGACCAATCAGTGAAGCGTGATTCAAATCCCGCGCCAATTCGCAGCCGGACTGTGCCTTTTGCTGAATGGTCGCGCTTGGCCGGGCTCCAGGTTTTTGAGTGCCCTGGGCCAAAGAGTCTCAGTGGGCCCCCTTTAACACATACCATGATTCCTGATGCACAGATACAGCAGAGAAATATAGCACAGCCACATAGCATATAACACAGCCCACGTAGTATATAACACAGCCCACGTAGCATATAGCACAGCCAAGTAGCATATAACACAGCCCACATAGTATATAACACAGCCCACGTAGCATATAGCACAGCCACGTAGCATATAACACAGCCGCGTAGCATATAACACAGCCACGTAGTATATTTCACAGCCCATGTAGCATATAACACAGTCCATGTAGTATATATCACAGCCACGTAGTATGTAACACAGCCATGTAGTATATAGCACAGCCACATAGCATATAACACAGCCCACATACCATATAACACATCCACGTAGTATATTGCGCAGCCCACGTAGCATATAACACAGCCCATGTAGTATATAGCACAGCCATGTAGTATATAGCACAGCCACGTAGTATATAGCACAGCCATGTAGTATATAACAGCCCACGTAGCATATAACACAGCCCACGTAGTATATAGAACAGCGACGTAGTATATAGCACAGCCATGTAGTATATAACACAGCCACGTAGTATATAGCACAGCACACATAGTATATAACACAGCCCACGTAATATATAACACAGCCCACATAGTATATAGCACAGCCACATAGTATATAGCACAGCCCAATCAGTAGATAGCACAGCCATGTAGTATATAGCACAGCCACATAGTATATTGCACAGCCACGTAGTATATAGCATAGCCCACATAGTATATAACATAGCCCACATAGTATAGTATATAGCACAGCCCACGTAGTATATAGCACAGCCCACGTAGTATATAACACAGTCCACGTAGTATATAGCACAGCCACATAGTATATAACACAGCCACGTAGTATATAACACAGCCACGTAGTATATAGCACAGCCACGTAGTATATAACACAGCCACGTATTATATATCACAGCCCACGTAATATATAACACAGCCCACATAGTATATAGCACAGCCACATAGTATATAGCACAGCCCAATCAGTAAATAGCACAGCCCAAGTAGTATATAACACAGCCCACCTAGAATATAACACAGCCCACGTAGTATATAGCACAGCCACATAGTATATAGCACAGCCCATGTAGTATATAACAAAGCCCACGTAGTATATAACACAGACCACGTAGTATATAGCACAGCCCATGTAGTACATAGCACAGCCCATGCAGTATATAACACAGCCCACGTAGTATATAACACAGCCACGTAGTATATAGCAGTGTGGGCACCATATCACTGTTAAAAATTAAAATAAAAATAGTTATATACTCACCTTCCAGTGGCCCCCGGATCCACCCCAAGCCTTTAGCGATGCTCCCACCAGGTCCGTTCTCAGTGTTGCTTTGCGGCAATAACCTGTGATGATGTAGCGGTCTCGTGAGACCGCTACATCATCTGGGGTCATTATTGCAAAGCATTACTGGGACCGGAGCATCGCAAGGAGCGGGAAAAGCTGGCGGGGATGCCGGAAGGTGAGAATATCACAATTTTTTTTTATTATTATTAACATTATATCTTTTTACTATTGATGCTGCATAGGCAGCATCAATAATAAAAAGTGAAGCAGTGTTTAAAAATCCCGCCCCAATATCGCTGATTGGTCACAGACAAACAGGTGGAAGTGGACCTTAGACAATATAGCGGATACCCAATGCGTTAAAATCGGGCTACCATCTAGTATTCATATAAACATTGGTGCTTACATTTATGTTTTAACCAATTGGACACACTGTCATTGTTTTTCTCCTGTCTTTATTTTAAGAGTCAAAACTTTATTAGTCATCAATCACTGTATGACAGCTTGTTTTCTACAGGATGACTTATAGTTTTCAAAGACACCATTTATTTTACTGTATGATAAACTTAAAAATGGGGAACATTTTTATTCTCTCCCTTACACACTGTCCTCCATGTTGTTCTCTCCCTCACAGACTGTCCTCCATTTTATTCTCTCCCTCACACACTGTCCTCTATGTTATTCTCTCCCTCACAGACTGTCCTCCATGTTATTCTCACCTCATAGTCTGACCTCCATGTTATTCTCTCCCTCACAGACTGTCCTTCATGTTATTCTCTCCCTCACAGACTGTCCTCCATGTTATTCTCTCCCTCACAGACTGTCCTCTATGTTATTTTCTCCCCCACAGACTGTCCTCCATGTTATTCTCTCCCTCACAGACTGTCCTCCATGTTATTCTCTCCCTCACAGAATGTCTTTCATGTTATTCTCGCCCTCACAGACTGTCCTCCATGTTATTCTCACCCTCACAGTCTGACCTCTATGTTACTCTCCCTCACAAACTGTCATCCATGTTATTTTCTCCCTTACAGACTGTCCTCCATGTTATTCTCTCCCTCACAAACTGTCCTCCATGTTATTGTCTCCCTCACAGACTGTCCTCCATGTTATTCTCTCCCTCACAGACTGTTATCCATGTTATTCTCTCCCTCACAGACTGTCCTTCATGTTATTCTCGCCCTCACAGACTGTCTTCCATGTTCTTCTCTCCCTCACACACTGTCCTCCATGTTATTCTCTCCCTCACACAATGTCTTCCATGTTCTTCTCTCCCTCACAGACTGTCCTCCATGTTATTCTCTCCCTCACAAACTGTCCTCCATGGTATTTTCTCCCTCACAGACTGTCCTCCATGTTAGGCTAGGTTTACATTGCGTTAAGTGCAGTCCGTTCAGTGCATACGCTAACGGACTACGTTAACGCAAGTGCCGAAATCGATCGCGTTTATGCGATCACGCTAGCGCAGATGCCCTATCTGTGCTAGCGGTGACGGACCCAAAAACGCTGCAGACTGCGTCCGAGGGTCCGTCACAGAATGACGGCACATCACTAACGCATGCCGATTATGACATGCGTTAGCGATGCGCTACATAATGTCAGTCAATGGGTGCGCTAACGCATCCGTTACATAGCGGTAGTGCCGCTATGTAATGGATGCCGTCAGCAAACTGCACTTAACGCAATGTGAACCTAGCCTAATTCTCTCCCTCACAGACTGTCCTTCATGTTATTCTCTCCCTCACAGACTGTTCTCCATGTTATTCTCGCACTCACACACTGTCCTCCATGTTATTCTCTCCCTCACACACTGTCCTCCATGCTATTCTCTCCCTCACAGATTGTCCATGTTATTTTCGCCCTTACAGACTGACCTCCATGTTATTCTCTCCCTCACAGACTGTTCTCCATGTTGTTCTTTCCCTCACAGACTGTTCTCCATGTTATTCTCTCCCTCACAGACTGTCCTCCATGTTGAACAGTAAGAGATACCGTGCTACAAGTGACCGAGACCTAACTTAAAATAAATAGGTGTGTATAGATAAGACCATAATAGACCTTCCTAATGCAGTGTAGATAAGGTAAGCCCGCTTAGCCTGGGTATACAGTGTGGGGTATACAGTACTCCAGTCTACCTACGGAATACACCTCCGGATATGGTAACTGCTATGACATAAACTGATGCCACAGCAGTGAATAGTGCCTGCGAAGTAGCAGATACGCTTACCTGCCCGACATATGGAGGTGCGTGAGAGTTGTCCGATGGCTAGTCTCTCTGCAGAGAACCGTAAAGCTGTGCCCACATGTAGCGATGCTCACTGGAACTGAGGGTGCTCGCATACGGGGTGAGCGTGTGTGCCCTGGTGTCCGTGATAGCGAGTGCTTGGCGGGGACAAGTGGAGCTGCGTGCAGCACTAGAGACGTCCCGGCCGGAGGTGTCCCTGGATGCACGAGAAACAGAAAAAATGGCCGACGCTGCCGAGCAGCGTGTGACGTCACTGGCCTATGGAGCCTTGGCAGGGTCAGTCTAACCAACGCGTTTCGGAGTGTGCCGCATTCCTTCGTCAGGGTTACCGCCCAGTGTTCAATGCTTCCTATATAAAGGCTCCACATACCTCCCGCCCTAGATCGAATTGCACCCACATCACTATTGGTGACACCAAACTCAGGGGCGATATTAATAAATTAACCCTCTAGTTGAGGGACAATATAAATAATTGCCTGGTACACATCTCGCATTATAAAATATTACTAAAAATGCACATACATATATACCTAATGGTTGATTTAAGCCCCCATTATACTCCGAGATTTTACAGCCCTCTAAAATATGCTAGATGTAACATTTACCTGCAATTTGTGCTAAAAATTAAAACACCCCTAAAAACATAAGATTACATTAAATAGTGCATAAAAATGTTAGTACATATATTAAAATATGACTAAAACGCACCCATATTTAATATGGCCTAAAAATATTCCCAATTAATGGCGATCGTGTGCATATGTTTGATAGGATGTTATATTTAAAAACGCCTATCCACCGTTAACTAGTATCTCACATTCCTGATTTACTCCCATACTATTTTAGTAATATTTTATAATGCGAGATGTGTATCAGGCAATTATTTATATTGTCCCTCAACTAGAGGGTTAATTTATTAATATCGCCCCTGAGTTTGGTGTCACCAATAGTGATGTGGGTGCAATTCGATCTAGGGCGGGAAGTATGTGGAGCCTTTATATAGGAAGCATTGAACACTGGGTGGTAACCCTGACGAAGGAATGCGGCACACTCCGAAACGCGTTGGTTAGACTGACCCTGCCAAGGCTCCATAGGCCAGTGACGTCACACGCTGCTCGGCAGCGTCGGCCATTTTTTCTGTTTCTCGTGCATCCAGGGACGCTTCCGGCCGGGACGTCTCTGGCGCTGCACGCAGCTCCACTTGTCACCGCCAAACACTCGCTATCACGGACATCGGGGCACGCACTCTCACCCCGTGTGCGAGCACCCTCAGTTCCAGTGAGCATCGCTATATGTGGGCACAGCTTTACGGTTCTCTGCCGAGAGACTAGCCGTCGGACAACTCTCACGCACCTCCATATGTCGGGTGTTATGAAAGGTAATTCAGTACCACAATGGACATAGAGGTCAGCGCACATACAGTGACCTGGCAATAACCCAAAAAACAAGAACGAGCTCTGAGACGTGGGAACTCTGTTGACCGCAATCCCTAATCCTCTCCAACCACACTAAAGGCAGCCGTGGATTGCGCCTAACGCTCCCTATGCAACTCGGTACGGCCTGAGAAACTAGCTAGCCTGAAGATAGAAAATAAGCCTACCTTGCCTCAGAGAAATACCCCAAAGGAAAAGGCAGCCCCCACATATTATGACTGTGAGTTAAGATGAAAAGACAAACGTAGAGATGAAATAGATTTAGCAAAGTGAGGCCCAACTTTCTGAACAGAGCGAGGATAGGAAAGGTAACTTTGCGGTCAACACAAAACCCTACAAAAACCACGCAAAGGGGGCAAAAAGACCCTCCGTACCGAACTAACGGCACGGAGGTACACCCTCTGCGTCCCAGAGCTTCCAGCAAGCAGTAAAAAACAAATTGACAAGCTGGACAGAAAAAAACAGCAAACAAATAGCAAAGAGGAACTTAGCTATGCAGAGCAGCAGGCCACAGGAACGATCCAGGAGGAAACAGGTCCAATACTAGAACATTGACTGGAGGCCAGGATCAAAGCACTAGGTGGAGTTAAATAGAGCAGCACCTAACGACTTCACCACATCACCTGAGGAAGGAAACTCAGAAGCCGCAGTACCACTTTCCTCCACCAACGGAAGCTCACAGAGAGAACCAGCCGAAGTACCACTTGTGACCACAGGAGGGAGCTCTACCACAGAATTCACAACAGTACCCCCCCTTGAGGAGGGGTTACCGAACCCTCACCAGAGCTCCCAGGACGACCAGGATGAGCCATATGAAAGGCACGAACAAGATCGGGAGCATGGACATCAGAGGCAAAGACCCAGGAATTATCTTCCTGAGCATAACCCTTCCACTTAACCAGATACTGGAGTTTCCGCCTTGAAACACGAGAATCCAAAATCTTCTCCACAATATACTCCAACTCCCCCTCCACCAAAACCGGGGCAGGAGGATCAACAGATGGAACCATAGGTGCCACGTATCTCCGCAACAATGACCTATGGAATACGTTATGTATGGAAAAAGAATCTGGAAGGGTCAGACGAAAAGACACAGGATTAAGAACCTCAGAAATCCTATACGGACCAATAAAACGAGGTTTAAACTTAGGAGAGGAAACCTTCATAGGAATATGACGAGAAGATAACCAAACCAAGTCCCCAACCCGAAGTCGGGGACCCACACAGCGTCTGCGATTAGCGAAACGTTGAGCCTTCTCCTGGGACAAAGTCAAATTGTCCACTACATGAGTCCAAATCTGCTGCAACCTGTCCACCACAGTATCCACACCAGGACAGTCCGAAGACTCAACCTGCCCTGAAGAGAAACGAGGATGGAACCCAGAGTTGCAGAAAAACGGTGAAACCAAGGTAGCCGAGCTGGCCCGATTATTAAGGGCGAACTCAGCCAAAGGCAAAAAGGACACCCAGTCATCCTGATCAGCAGAAACAAAGCATCTCAGATATGTTTCCAAGGTCTGATTGGTTCGTTCGGTCTGGCCATTAGTCTGAGGATGGAAAGCCGAGGAAAAAGACAAGTCAATGCCCATCCTACCACAAAAGGCTCGCCAAAACCTCGAAACAAACTGGGAACCTCTGTCAGAAACGATATTCTCTGGAATGCCATGTAAACGAACCACATGCTGGAAAAACAATGGCACCAAATCAGAGGAGGAAGGCAATTTAGACAAGGGTACCAAATGGACCATCTTAGAGAAGCGATCACAGACCACCCAAATGACTGACATCTTTTGAGAGATGGGAAGATCTGAAATAAAATCCATAGATATGTGTCCAAGGCCTCTTCGGGACCGGCAAGGGCAAAAGCAACCCACTGGCACGAGAACAGCAGGGCTTAGCCCGAGCACAAATCCCACAGGACTGCACAAAAGTACGCACATCCCGCGACAGAGATGGCCACCAAAAGGATCTAGCCACTAACTCTCTGGTACCAAAGATTCCAGGATGACCAGCCAACACCGAACAATGAACCTCAGAGATAACTTTATTCGTCCACCTATCAAGGAACAAACAGTTTCTCCGCTGGGCAACGATCAGGTTTATTAGCCTGAAATTTTTGCAGCACCTGCCGCAAATCAGGGGAGATGGCAGACACAATTACTCCCTCTTTGAGGATACCCGCCGGCTCAGATACACCCGGAGAGTCGGGCACAAAACTCCTAGACAAAGCATCCGCCTTCACATTTTTAGAGCCCGGAAGGTATGAAATCACAAAGTCAAAACGGGCAAAAAACAACGACCAACGAGCTTGTCTAGGATTCAACCGCTTGGCGGACTCGAGATAAGTCAAGTTCTTATGATCAGTCAAGACCACCACGCGATGCTTAGCTCCTTGAAGCCAATGAGTGAGTACGGACCACTTTCTAAATTTCTGACAATATACCTCTATTTCATCCTGACCCTGACACAGAGCCAGCAAATTCTTCTCTGCCTGATCCACAGAATTAGGCTCATCGTACAGCAATCTGAGCGCCAGGAAAAATGCATCGATATTACTTAATGCAGGATCTCCTGACGCAAGAGAAAATGCCCAGTCCTGAGGGTCGCCACGCAAAAAAGAAATAACGATCCTAACTTGTTGAACTGGGTCACCAGAGGAGCGATGTTTCAAAGCCAGAAATAGTTTACAATTATTTTTGAAACTCAGAAATTTAGTTCTATCTCCAAAAAACAAATCAGGAATAGGAATTCTCGGTTCTAACATAGAATTCTGAACCACAAAGTCTTGAATACTTTGTACTCTTGCCGTGAGCTGATCCACACATGAAGAGAGAACTTTAATGTCCATTGCTACACCTGTGTCCTGAACCACCGAAATGTCTAGGGGAAAAAAAGGCAAAACACAGTGCAAAGAAAAAAAAATGGTCTCAGAACTTCTTTTTTCCCTCTATTGAGAATCATTAGTACTTTGGGCCTCCAGTACTGTTATGAAAGGTAATTCAGTACCACAATGGACATAGAGGTCAGCGCACATACAGTGACCTGGCAATAACCCAAAAAACAAGAACGAGCTCTGAGACGTGGGAACTCTGTTGACCGCAATCCCTAATCCTCTCCAACCACACTAAAGGCAGCCGTGGATTGCGCCTAACGCTCCCTATGCAACTCGGCACGGCCTGAGAAACTAGCTAGCCTGAAGATAGAAAATAAGCCTACCTTGCCTCAGAGAAATACCCCAAAGGAAAAGGCAGCCCCCACATATTATGACTGTGAGTTAAGATGAAAAGACAAACGTAGAGATGAAATAGATTTAGCAAAGTGAGGCCCAACTTTCTGAACAGAGCGAGGATAGGAAAGGTAACTTTGCGGTCAACACAAAACCCTACAAAAACCACGCAAAGGGGGCAAAAAGACCCTCCGTACCGAACTAACGGCACGGAGGTACACCCTCTGCGTCCCAGAGCTTCCAGCAAGCAGTAAAAAACAAATTGACAAGCTGGACAGAAAAAAAAAAGCAAACAAATAGCAAAGAGGAACTTAGCTATGCAGAGCAGCAGGCCACAGGAACGATCCAGGAGGAAACAGGTCCAATACTAGAACATTGACTGGAGGCCAGGATCAAAGCACTAGGTGGAGTTAAATAGAGCAGCACCTAACGACTTCACCACATCACCTGAGGAAGGAAACTCAGAAGCCGCAGTACCACTTTCCTCCACCAACGGAAGCTCACAGAGAGAACCAGCCGAAGTACCACTTGTGACCACAGGAGGGAGCTCTGCCACAGAATTCACAACAGTCGGGCAGGTAAGCGTATCTGCTACTTAGCAGGCACTATTCACTGCTGTGGCATCAGTTTATGTCATAGCAGTTACCATATCAGGAGGTGTATTCCATAGGTAGACTGGAGTACTGTATACCCCACACTGTATACCCAGGCTAAGCGGGTTTACCTTATCTACACTGCATTAGGAAGGTCTATTATGGTCTTATCTATACACACCTATTTATTTTAAGTTAGGTCTTGGTCACTTGTAGCGCGGTATCTCTTACTGTTCAATAGTTTTCTATTCCTTTGACAGATTGGGCACAGTATCTGTCTGATATACCGGCAGCGCTTGTGGGACCTCTATTTTATGTTTAGTTATAGCGCCAGTGTATTCTATTATTCATTTTTAAGTAGTTTCTGTCCTTCATGTTATTCTCTCCCTCACAGACTGTCCTTCATGTTATTCTCGTTCTAGTATATGTATGTAGTTTATTTATGAACGCTGATTGGTCGAGGCCGGCCGAGCCCGACCAATCAGTGACGTGGGATTTCGGTTACAGACAAACAGACACTTATATATTACTAGATGGTGGCCCGATTCTAACGCATCGGGTATTCTAGAATATGCATGTCCACGTAGTATATTGCCCAGCCACGTAGTATATTGCCCAGCCATGTAGTATATTGCCCAGCCACGTAGTATATTGCCCAGCCACGTAATATATTGCCCAGCCACGTAGTATATTGCCCAGCCACTTAGTATATTGCCCAGCCACGTAGTATATTGCCCAGCCATGTAATATATTGCCCAGCCACGTAGTATTTTGCCCAGTTACGTAGTATATTGCCCAGTGACATAGTATATTGCCCAGCTACGTAGTATATTGCCCAGTGACGTAGTATATTGCACAGCGACGTAGTATACAGCACAGAGCCACGTAGTATATTGCACAGACACGCAGTATATTGCCCAGTGACGTAGTATATTGCCCAGTGACGTAGTATATTGGCCAGCCACGTAGTATATTGCCCAGCTACGTAGTATATTGCCCAGTGACGTAGTATATTGCACAGTGTCGTAGTATACAGCACAGAGCCACATAGTATATTGCCCAGCCACGAAGTATATTGCCCAGTGATGTAGTATATTGCCCAGTCACATTGTATATTGCCCAGTGACGTAGTATATTGCCCAGCCACGTAGTATATTGCCCAGCCACGTAGTATATTGCCCAGCCACGTAGTATATTGCCCAGTGATGTAGTATATTATTGCCCAGTCACATAGTATATTGCCCAGTGACGTAGTATATTGCCCAGCCACGTAGTATATTGCCCAGCCACGTAGTATATTGCCCAGTGACGTAGCATATTGCACAGCGACGTAGTATACAGCACAGAGCCATGTAGTATATTGCACAGCCACGTAGTACATTGCCCAGCCACGTAGTATATTGCACAGCGACGTAGCATATTGCCCAGTGACGTAGTATATTGCACAGTGACATAGTATATTGCCCAGCCACGTAGTATATTGCCCAGTCACGTAGTATATTGCACAGCCACGTAGTATATTGCCCAGCCACATAGTATATTGCACAGCGACGTAGCATATTGCCCAGTGACGTAGTATGTTGCACAGTGACGTAGTATATTGCCCAGCCACGTAGTATATTGCCCAGCCACGTAGTATATTGCCCAGTGACGTAGCATATTGCACAGCGACATAGTATACAGCACAGAGCCACGTAGTATATTGCACAGCGACGTAGTATACAGCACAGAGCCACGTAGTATATTGCAGAGCCACGTAGTATATTGCCCAGCCACGTAGTATATTGCACAGCGACGTAGCATATTGCCCAGTGACGTAGTATATTGCACAGTGACGTAGTATATTGCCCAGCCACGTAGTATATTGCCCAGCCACGTAGTATATTGCCCAGTGATGTAGCATATTGCACAGCGACGTAGTATACAGCACAGAGCCACGTAGTATATTGCACAGCGACGTAGTATACAGCACAGAGCCACATAGTATATTGCACAGCCACGTAGTATATTGCCCAGCCACGTAGTATATTGCACAGCGACGTAGCATATTGCCCAGTGACGTAGTATATTGCACAGTGACATAGTATATTGCCCAGCCACGTAGTATATTGCCCAGTCACGTAGTATATTTCTCAGCCACGTAGTATATTGCCTAGCCACATAGTATATTGCACAGCGACGTAGCATATTGCCCAGTGACGTAGTATATTGCACAGTGACGTAGTATATTGCCCAGCCACGTAGTATATTGCCCAGTCACGTAGTATATTGCCCAGCCACGTAGTATATTGCCCAGCCACGTATGTCACAGGTTAAAAAATAAAAAATAAACATACTCACCTTCGGATCAGAGGGCCCATTGTAGTTCTAATATACTCCCCTTCGGATCTGGCGCAGGCGATGAGCGCGCAGCTGCCGCCATCTTCCGTTCCCAGGATGCATTTCGAAATTATCCAGATGACTTAGCGGTCTCGCGAGGCCACTAAGTCTTCTGGGTAATTTCGCAATGCATCGCCGGGAACGGAAGATGGCGGCCGGCTCTGCGGATAACGGAGGGTGAGTATAGAAGGTTTTTTGTTTTTTTATTATTTTTAACATTAGATTTTTTACTATTGATGCCGCATAGGCAGCATCAATAGTAAAAAGTTGAGGACACACAGGGTTAATAGCGGCGGTAAAGGAGTGCGTTACCCGCGGCATAACGCGGTCTGTTACCGCTGGTATTAATCCTGTGTTAGCGGTGGCTGGAGGGGAGTATGCGGGCGCCGGGCAGTGACTGCGGGGAGTAAGGAGTGGCCATTTTCTTCCGGACTGTGCCCGTCGCTGATTGGTCATGGCTTTTTTTCTGCGACCAATCAGCGACTTGGATTTCTTTGACAGACAGAGGCTGCGACCAATGAATATCCATGATAGACAGACAGAAGGACAGAAAGACAGAAGTGACCCTTAGATAATTATATAGTAGACTAGATGGTGGCCCGATTCTAACGCATCGGGTATTCTAGAATATGCATGTTCACGTAGTATATTGCCCAGCCATGCAGTACATTGCCCAGCCACGTAGTATATTGCACAGCCCACTTAGTATATTGCCCAGCCACGTAGTATATTGCACAGCCACATAGTATATTGCACAGCCCACGTAGTATATTGCCCAGCCATGTAGTATATTGCCCAGCCACGTAGTATATTGCACAGTCACGTAGTACATTGCCCAACCATGTAGTATATTGCCCAGCCACGTAGTATATTGCCCAGTGATGTAGTATATTGCCCAGCAACATAGTATATTGCCCAACCAGGTAGTATATTGCCCAGCCACGTAGTATATTGCACAGTCATGTAGAATATTGCCCAGTCACGTAGTATATTGCCCAACCACATAGTATATTGCCCAGTCACGTAGTATATTGCCCAGCCACGTAGTATATTGCCCAACCAAGTAGTATATTGCCCAGTGACGTAGTATATTGCCCAGCCACGTAGTATATTGCCCAGTTACGTAGTATATTGCCTAGTGACGTAGCAAATTGCGCAGCCACATAGTATATTGCCCAGTGACGTAGTATATTGCCCAGTGACGTAGTATACAGCACAGAGCCACGTAGTATATTGCCCAGTTACGTAGTATATTGCACAGCGACATAGTATACAGCACAGAGCCACGTAGTATATTGCACAGCGACGTAGTATACTGCACAGAGCCATGTAGTATATTGGCCAGTCACGTAGTATATTGCCCAGCCTCGTAGTATATTGCCCAGTGACGTAGTATATTGCCCAGTCACATAGTATATTGCCCAGTTACGTAGTATATTGCCTAGTGACGTAGTATATTGCGCAGCCACGTAGTATATTGCCCAGTGACGTAGTATATTGTCCAGTGACGTAGTATATTGCGCAGCCACGTAGTATATTGCCCAGTGACGTAGTATACAGCACAGAGCCACGTAGTATATTGCCCAGTTACGTAGTATATTGCACAGCAACGTAGTATACAGCACAGAGCCACGTAGTATATTGCACAGCGACATAGTATACAGCACAGAGCCATGTAGTATATTGGCCAGTCACGTAGTATATTGCCCAGTGATGTAGTATACAGTATACAGCACAGAGCCACGTAGTATATTGCACAGAGAAGTAGTATACAGTACAGAGCCATGTTGTATATTGGCCAGTCACGTAGTATATTGCCCAGCTACGTAGTATATTGCCCAGCCAGGTTTGTCATAAGCTGGTCGCACTCTCTGTACACTTTCGGCGACGCCACAGGTGTGACCAGCTTGCGTTGCAGCTTGCAACGAGAAGTGTCTCGTCAGTTCCGGAGTAGAGCGACACATGAATGCGCTGTTGAGTCCTTCTGTGACCTACGGCATTAGAATAATTATTCACGGCAGCTTATTGGCTGCTCATGATGATAAATACATCACCCTACTTGGCATAGGCACGCCCCCGGAAGAAGCTAAAGGGTGAAAAGCGCGTCGGGGGCGCTGGGGGTGACCCACGGACCATGGGCCTTTTATGGTAGCTATACATAGGTAACTCCCATTCCATTGTGTTTTTTATACTGGTGAATTTGAGGCTCTTGGGTTATATATGCAGGTGGACCTCAGTACTTTATATTTACATACAGATTACACATGGGCTGATATCTAATAGAGATGCTGTGAGCACTCAGGGAATTGTCAATCTGCCCCATGTGACCTTTGTAACTTTTGCCATTTTTTTGTACTTTTGTCATACCATCTCTTGAGACTTAGCTTTAATTATGTTTATGTTGTGCCCTTATTTTAGTCCGTTTTCATTGGGTTGATCCCCCATGGGGTATGTTTTGGTGCAATATTGATGTAGCCTTTTTAATATTGTTATTTATTTCTAATAAAATTAAATTTGTATTTTTATTTATGGTTGGCTTTATTGAGGTGACGGTTAAATAAAACCATCTCCTTTGGTTTATGACTAGACTTGGGAAGTACCATTAACGTTACCTTGGGGCGATTCTTTGAATAATTATAAGGGATGGCTACAGATGTAATGACAACAGTGTACTAAAACGTACAGACCAAGCAATCATTTTGAAGAGTGGGAGTCTTGCACTTTATTGAAGGACTCAACATCTACCAATGACTGTCAGTAAAATTTATTTTAAAAGGCTATTTTTGGCAAACTGCTTTGCTTTTTTTCTTGTAGGTTTATTCATAAAACCCGAATTTCAGTTAGTCATGATGACAGAACTAATAGTTCCAATTAATGGACATCTTAACTATATATATATATATATATATATATATATATATATATATATATATATATATATATATAGATACAGTTAGGGCCAGAAATATTTGGACAGTGACACAAGTTTTGTTATTTTAGCTGTTTACAAAAACATGTTCAGAAATACAATTATATATGTAATATGGGCTGAAAGTGCACACTCCCAGCTGCAATATGATAGTTTCCACATCCAAATCGGAGAAAGGGTTTAGGAATCATAGCTCTGTAATGCATAGCGTCCTCTTTTTCAAGGGACCAAAAGTAATTGGACAATGGACTCTAAGGGCTGCAATTAACTCTGAAGGCGTCTCCCTCGTTAACCTGTAATCAATGAAATAGTTAAAAGGTCAGGGGTGGATTCCAGGTGTGTGGTTTTGCATTTGGAAGCTGTTGCTGTGAGCAGACAACATGCGGTCAAAGGAACTCTCAATTGAGGTGAAGCAGAACATCCTGAGGCTGAAAAAAAAGAAAAAATCCATCAGAGAGATAGCAGACATGCTTGGAGTAGCAAAATCAACAGTTGGGTACATTCTGAGAAAAAAGGAATTGACTGGTGAGCTTGGGAACTCAAAAAGGCCTGGGCGTCCACGGATGACAACAGTGGTGGATGATCGCCGCATACTTAATTTGGTGAAGAAGAACCCGTTCACAACATCAACTGAAGTCCAGAACACTCTCAGTGAAGTAGGTGTATCTGTCTCTAAGTCAACAGTAAAGAGAAGACTCCATGACAGTAAATACAAAGGGTTCACATCTAGATGCAAACCATTCATCAATACCAAAAATAGACAGGCCAGAGTTAAATTTGCAGAAAAACACCTCAAGAAGCCAGCTCAGCTCCGGAAAAGTATTCTATGGACAGATGAGACAAAGATCAACCTGTACCAGAATGATGGGAAGAAAAAAGTTTGGAGAAGAAAGGGAACGGCACATGATCCAAGGCACACCACATCCTCTGTAAAACATGGTGGAGGCAACGTGATGGCATGGGCATGCATGGCTTTCAATGGCACTGGGTCACTTGTGTTTATTGATGACATAAGAGCAGACAAGAGTAGCCGGATGA
Source organism: Ranitomeya imitator (assembly GCF_032444005.1). NCBI lineage: Eukaryota > Metazoa > Chordata > Amphibia > Anura > Dendrobatidae > Ranitomeya > Ranitomeya imitator. Next base: position 575,481,276 of record NC_091286.1, on the reverse strand, counting down.
ATTCTGAAGTGTACCGGGATATACTTTCAGCCCAGATTCAGCCAAATGCTGCAAAGTTGATTGGACGGCGCTTCATAGTACAGATGGACAATGACCCCAAGCATACAGCCAAAGCTACCCAGGAGTTCATGAGTGCCAAAAAGTGGAACATTCTGCAATGGCCAAGTCAATCTCCAGATCTAAACCCAATTGAGCATGCATTTCACTTGCTCAAATCCAGACTTAAGACGGAAAGACCCACAAACAAGCAAGACCTGAAGGCTGCGGCTGTAAAGGCCTGGCAAAACATTAAGAAGGAGGAAACCCAGCGTTTGGTGATGTCCATGGGTTCCAGACTTAAGGCAGTGATTGCCTCCAAATGATTTGCAACAAAATATTGAAAATAAAAATATTTTGTTTGGGTTATGTTTATTTGTCCAATTACTTTTGACCTCCTAAAATGTGGAGTGTTTGTAAAGAAATGTGTACAATTCCTACATTTTCTATCAGATATTTTTGTTCAACCCTTCAAATTAAACGTTACAATCTGCACTTGAATTCTGTTGTAGAGGTTTCATTTCAAATCCAATGTGGTGGCATGCAGAGCCCAACTCGCGAAAATTGTGTCACTGTCCAAATATTTCTGGCCCTAACTGTATATATATATGTCTATATATATCTATATATATATATATATATATGTATATATATATATATTGTAAGGATTTCACTCACTCAGCTGCGACGGCTGACACTCAGGAGACGTGTTCCTTTAAAGTTCACTGGGTTTATTGCTTCATAAACCATGTGGCAAATAACAGAAAGCAAAATGGGCCTTTGGTTCAGGCAAAGAAAAGCAAGTGTCCAGTTCATCCGGTTCAGTCCTGAAGCCGTAATACACTCAGGAGGGTTTCACCTCCACACATATCTGCTGCGTAAAGGATTAGCCAGTCTTATAAAGAGCTAACCCCACCCAGTAACCCATCACATGATTAGCCATGTGGTCTGACATTACCACAGGTCCTGAAACACATATACAAGATTATGTGCAAGAAAGGAATACTCCGGGCTACATTACAGCAACCAGGCACTTATGTGGCACATACCTCCCATCGACTACAAACCCTTTAGCCATGCTACATACCTCCCCCCTCTGCCTAAAGCCGTGGGGCTTGGCACTTTCCCCCACTAAACAAGGGATTCTCGATAGGGCATCCGCATTACCGTGCAGCTTTCCGGCCCTATGTTCCACATGGAAACTGAAGTCCTGCAGGGCTAAGAACCAACGGGTGACTCTAGCATTTCTTCCTTTCGTTTCTCTCATCCACCTAAGCGGGGCATGGTCAGATACCAGTCTAAATTTACGTCCCAGCAGATAGTACCGCAATGTGTCCACTGCCCATTTTATGGCCAAGCACTCCTTCTCAACGACTGAGTAGTTCTTTTCAGATGAGGACAGCTTCCTACTCAGATAGAGAACAGGATGCTCCTCCCCATGTAGTTCTTGGGAAAGGACTGCTCCCACCCCAACATCTGAGGCATCTGTCTGAAGAATAAACTCTTTCTTGAAGTTTGGGGCCATCAGAATGGGTTGCTTACACAAAGCGTTTTTCATTTCTTGGAAGGCTGACTCTGTTTCTTCGGACCACTTAACCATTACTGATTTTGTCCCTTTTAGCAGGTCAGTCAGAGGCGCAGCCATCGTGGCGAAGTTTGGGATGAACCTCTTGTAATATCCCACGATTCCCAGGAAGGCTTTAACTTGTTTCTTGGAAACTGGTTTTGGCCATGTTTGGATTGCCTCCACTTTATTGATTTGGGGTTTTATTTCTCCATGACCCACTATGTATCCAAGGTACTTAGCTTCTTCTTTACCCAAGGCGCACTTCTTCGGGTTTATAGTAAATCCGGCCTCTCTTATAGCATCCAACACCGCTTGGACTTTCTCCAGATGACTCTCCCAGTCCGGGCTAAAGATGACGATATCATCTAGGTACGCAGCAGCGTAGGCCTTATGGGGTGCAAGGACTCTATCCATAGCCCTCTGGAAGGTCGCCGGAGCTCCCTGTAGGCCAAACGGCATCCGGGCATATTGGAAGCATCCATCAGGTGTCGAAAAGGCCGTCTTCTCCTTGGCTTCCTGTGCCATGGGGATCTGCCAATACCCCTTTGTCAAATCCAAGGTGGATATATATCTGGCGTGCCCAAGCCTTTCGATGAGCTCATCAATACGGGGCATGGGATAAGCGTCGAACTTGGAGACTTCATTCAACTTCCGATAGTCGTTGCAAAACCTCCACTCTCCATCAGGTTTTGGGACCAGGACAATTGGGCTCGACCAACCGCTCTTGGATTCCTCAATGACCCCAAGCCTCAACATACGCTCCACTTCCTTGGAGATAACTTCTCGACGAGCCTCAGGAATACGATAAGGTTTCACATTCACCCGCACATGTGGCTCTGTTAGGACCTCGTGCTCTATGACCTTCGTGTATCCTGGCAATTCTGAAAACAGGTCCCTGTTTTTCTGGAGTAACTCCCGGCACTGCTGTTTCTGGGTCTTTGATAGCGTCTCTGCTATAGTAACCTCTCCAACCTCACCTTCTGGGTTGCTTAACAATGATGGAGTTGCTGTCGGCTCTCTATCTTGCCATGGCTTGATGAGGTTGACATGGTAAACTTGGAATGGTTTCCGTCTTCCTGGTTGGTGAATTTTATAATTTACCTCACCAAGTTTCTCGACAACCTCATATGGCCCTTGCCATTTGGCCAAGAACTTGCTTTCCACCGTTGGAACTAACACAAGAACTCGGTCTCCCGGATTGAACTGCCTCACTCTTGCAGACCGGTTGTAGACCCTGGCTTGAGCTTCTTGTGCTTGGAGAAGGTGTTCTTTCACGATAGGCATCACCTTTGCAATCCTCTGCTGCATCAGGGCCACATGCTCAATGACGCTTCTGTGGGGTGTGACTTCGGCCTCCCAGGTTTCCTTGGCTATATCCAGGAGTCCTCGTGGATGTCGGCCATATAGAAGCTCAAACGGTGAGAACCCTGTGGAGGCCTGTGGAACTTCACGAATGGAAAACATCAGATAGGGTAAGAGACAATCCCAGTCTCTACCGTCTTTCTCTATAGCTTTTCTCAGCATGCTCTTTAGTGTCTTGTTAAACCTCTCAACAAGGCCATCTGACTGGGGATGGTACACCGAGGTCCTCAACTGGGAGATCTTCAGGGCTTTGCATAACTCCCTCATCACCTTGCTCATGAAAGGTGTACCCTGGTCAGTCAGGATCTCCTTTGGCAGACCTGTCCGGGAAAAGACATGGACCAACTCGCGGGCTATGCTTTTTGAGGAAGAATTTCTCAAGGGAATTGCCTCAGGATAGCGTGTGGCATAGTCCAGGATGACTAATATATACTGATGGCCCCGAGCTGATTTAACTAAGGGACCGACCAAGTCCATGGCAATTCTCTCGAACAGTACCTCAATAATGGGCAGTGGCACAAGGGGGTTCCGGAAATGAGGAGTAGGAGCAGTTAGCTGACATGTAGGGCAGGACCTGCAATAGTTCACTATTTCCCGGTGACACCCAGGCCAATAGAACCTCTGCACAACCCGTTCCTGCGTTTTTTCCACCCCCAGGTGTCCACCCAAGATGTGTGAATGGGCCATGTCCAACACTTTCCGTCTATACGGACCCGGCACTATCAACTGCTCTACCAACTCCTCCCGTATTTTCGTGACACGGTACAACAACTCCCCCCTCAACAGAAAATGGGGAAATCTTGTGTCTGCCCCCGGCTCCTGTACCACCCCGTCAATAACTGTGACATTATTAAAGGCTTCCCTCAGAGTGGGGTCCCTATGTTGGGCAGTCCCAAAATTTTCACCGGTAACTTCTAACTCCAGAATGTCAGATGTAGGGGATACTTCCTCCTCATCCCCAACCAGAACACAAAAAGGAAAACTGTCTGCCTCTGGGTGTGGCGATACCCTTCCAGGGTTCACTGGTTCCCTGCCAGGGAGCTCAGAACCATTTCCCCACAAATCCCAAAACAAACAGAAATCCCGGCCAATAATTATAGGGTGCAACAAGTCCTGAACCACGCCGACTATGTGGGACTCAGTGCCACATGCCGTTTCAATGTCCACCCTGGCCATAGGGTAGTCCTTTGCATCACCATGTATGCACCGCACTCCGACCTTCTTTCCTGGGAGCAGGTGGAGAGGAAAAGTGGCCCTCACCAGGGTCACTAGGCTCCCCGAGTCTAACAGTGCCGTTACTGCTCGACCGTTCACCTTTACGGGACACGCTTGAGGTCCCTCGTTGGATGGAGAGTTCACACTACAGGCTGGATACGCATAGTATGAACAACGGCGTCCCATGCTGCAGTCCATCTGCTCAGTGGTTTGGGAACAACGGGCAGCTATATGTCCTGGCTTGTGGCACCTCCAACAAATAATATCACCCGTGGGGACCTTGGGCACCACCTCCCCCGCCCTTTGTGACCTTGGACGCACCACCCCTTTTTGGGACTCAGCTGCCTTCTGGGACCCCCAGTACGGCATGGGCTGCCTCCCGAAGGAGCCTTCCAACCCTTGGTATCTCTCAACCAGTCCAATCAGCTCGTTGGCATTCTGGGGATCACCCTGGGCAACCCAAGACTGTATAGGCCTCGGGAGGGAATGGACAAACCGATCCATCATCACCCGTTCTACCATCTGTGCAGGCACAGAGGATTCTGGCTGCAGCCATTTCTGGACCAAGTGCAACAGATCAAACATTTGGGAACGAGGTGGTTTGTCCCGGTGATAGCCCCAGGAGTGAACTCGCTGTGCCCTGACAGTCAGTGTCACCCCCAAACGTGCGAGAATCTCGGCTTTCAATTTGTGATACTCTTTGGCATCCTGCAAGGTCAAATCATAGTACGCCTTCTGGGGTTCTCCCGTCAGGTATGGCGCAAGTACCTCTGCCCACTGCTCTGGCGGAAGTTTTTCCCTCTCAGCGACCCTCTCAAACACCGTCAGGAAGGCCTCAACATCATCCCCGGGAGTCATTTTCTGCAATGCGCGTCTTACCGTCTTCCGGACGTGGGTGTCATCAGCCAAACCTGGGGTTGGGGCGCTCGCCTTGCCCTGGATGGCGGTTGCCAGAAGCTGCATCTGCTGCTGATGCTCCTGCTGGCTCTGCTGCATCTGCTGCCGTTGCTCCTGCTGACTCTGCCGTTGCTCCTGCTGGCTCTGTTGTATCTGCTGCATCAACAGCCTGTTGGTCTCTTGCTGCCTTTTCTCCTGCTGTGACTGCATCTGGACCAAGTGTTTCAGCAGGTCCTCCATTTTCTCCGGCAATGCTTGCTGGCTTGCAACAGCCTTGACCCAGGACATTCAAAAATAAACTCACGTCTCCGCTGGGAACGCTGCTCGCACGTCTACCACCAATTGTAAGGATTTCACTCACTCAGCTGCGACGGCTGACACTCAGGAGACGTGTTCCTTTAAAGTTCACTGGGTTTATTGCTTCAGAAACCATGTGGCAAATAACAGAAAGCAAAATGGGCCTTTGGTTCAGGCAAAGAAAAGCAAGTGTTCAGTTCATCCGGCTCAGTCCTGAAGCCGTAACACACTCAGGAGGGTTTCACCTCCACACATATCTGCTGTGTAAAGGATTAGCCAGTCTTATAAAGAGCTAACCCCACCCAGTAACCCATCACATGATTAGCCATGTGGTCTGACATTACCACAGGTCCTGAAACACATATACAAGATTATGTGCAAGAAAGGAATACTCCGGGCTACATTACAGCAACCAGGCACTTATGTGGCACATACCTCACGCCTCCTGACGAAGAAGCGAAACGTGCGTTGGGGCGGCAGGGACGCCATACCAAAGAGGGGATTACATGTAAGTGCATACTTATGCTATGTGTATTATGTTCATGTCAATGCTATTGGGTAGTTACTAGGGCTATATAATGGTGCCCCTACACTGGATAGTTATTAGCATTGCGGATACAAGTTTCTTTGTTGTAAACTATTAGCACTGTATGTTCTTTACTGTACCTGGTAATAGCTATATATAAAAGTGGTTCAATCCCTGCTTTCGTTGCAGTTACCTTGTTCTGTGATTTTAACTTATATCTATGTTTAATAAATTCTCATGTTTTTTGATATTGGCATTGTAGACTGTTCTTTTTCAGTGTTGTGATAGTATCTCCTAGTTTAGATGCCCGGATTTATGTGGTGTTTTGTGGTATAGTTTGACTTATGTGGCACATACCTCCCATCGACTACAAACCCTTTAGCCATGCTACTATATATATATATATATATATATATGAAGGAAAAAACAAGAAAAAGATAGGAGCGCACTTACCCAGGTAAAATAGTCACCACTTTATTAGGACTTTGTACAAAAAGCAGGGAAGGGGGTGGACAAAAATCGGACGACGGCCGTTTCGTGCAGAGCGGCACTTCAACGAGGACCCGTTGAAGTGCCGCTCTGCACGAAACGGCCATCGTCCGATTTTTGTCCACCCCCTTCCCTGCTTTTTGTACAAAGTCCTAATAAAGTGGTGACTATTTTACCTGGGTAAGTGCGCTCCTATCTTTTTCTTGTTTTTTCCTTCATGAACTTTGTATGCTTTTGTTGGATGCAGCACCCCGTTGGTAATGAAAAGGAAATTATCAGCCATATACGCCCATTATACGTGGTTTCAGGTGTTGTGCACATTGGGGTTAGTTAATCATGGCAGTGCGGAAGTAGAACTTTCTTTTACCCTGATATATATATATATATATATATATATATACACGAGTATATAAACACACACAGAGATGCTTCTTACAAAAGGTGAAACGCTTATATTATATAGTCATTACAAACAGAGTGATCTATTTCTAGTGTTTATTTCTGTTAATGTTGATGAATATTACAGCCAGTGCAATCCCAAAAGTCATTTTCTCAATTAATTAGAATAATTAACAAAAAACACCAGCGATGGCTTCCTAAGCCCTTAAAAAGGTCCCTTAGTCTACTTCAGTAGGCTCCACAATCATGGAGAAGACTGCGAACTTGACAGATATCCTGAATGCAGTCATTGACACACTCCACAGGGAGGGTAAGCCACAAAAAGTGATTGCTAAAGAAGCTGGCTGTTCACAGAGTGTTTTATCCAATCATATTAATGGAAAGTTGAGTAGAAGGAAAAAGTGTGGTAGAAAAAGGTGCACAAGCAACCAGTATAACCGCAGCCCTGAAGGTTTTGTTAAGAAAAAGCCATTCAAAAATTTGGGGGAGATCCACAAGGAGTGGACTGCTGCTGGAGTCATTGCTTCAAGAGCCACCACACACAGTCGTATCCAGGACATGGGCTACCAGTGTCGCAATCCTTGTGTCAAGCCACTCATGACCAATAGACAACACACTTGCACTCACTGTGAAATTTGGTTGAGGATCGGTGATGATGTGGGGATGCTTCAGCAAGTCTGGAATTGGGCAGGTTAATCTTTGCGAAGGACGTATGAATCAAGAGGAAGATGGATAGTCACAAGCCATCAAACAAGGAAGGACTGCTTAAATTTTTGTGGCATAAGGTCACCCAAAAGCAGTGTGAAAGACTGGTGGAAAGCATGCCAAGACGAATGAAAGTTGTGACTAAAAATCATGGTTATGCCACAAAATATTGATTTCTGAACTCTTCCTGAGGTAAACATTAGTATTGTTGTTTCTAAATTATTATGAACTTGTTTTCTTTGCATTATTTGAGGTCTGCAAGCAATGCATTTTTTTGTTATTTTGACTATTTCTCTTTTTCTGAAAATAAATACAAAATTTAGCGCTTGGAAATTCGAAGACATGTTGTCAGTAGTTTATAGAATAAAAGAGCAATTTACATTTTACTCAAAAATATACCTATAAAGAGAAAAATCAGACAAACTGACAATTTTTCAGTGGTATCTTAATTATTGTCAGAGCTGTTTATATTGTAAGGGGTTGACAAACTTAGCTGCTTCACAAGGTAGACACAGGAACAGTTCTGGTAGTAGTTCACCTGCTGGTTTATTATAGACAGCATAAACCTTAGCAGGGTTCAGCAAAATAAACAGAGCCTTTCTGGCATAAAGGTAAAACAAACATAAAGTCCATCAGAGTCCTTTTACTGCAGGCTTCACTGCAGGTAATGCACACAGCGTCCTTAGCTCCTATGGGAGCCATGTGGGAGTTCAACCTCTCCCCAATACAGCCACCCACTGACTCTCATGGCCAGGTAATTAACACCCATGTGATGGTCACATGACTTTGACCTCACACAGGTCCTGTCAGGACTCTGCATGTGGAGATAAGGTGGACCTCTGCCCACCCGCTCTATGAAGGTCCACTAAAAGCAGCCCATTGCCTAAGTTCCTATTAACCCTGTCAGCACTTTGGGTGCTGGAGACAAAAAACACTCCGGTTTTACATAACTGACTGCTGTAAGCGCAGCGACACGTATCTCCCTTCACAAACTATGCCAGTGACTCTGTCACATATTTCCCCCCCCCCCCTCTGCCCAAAGCAAGGGCTTTTGGCACCTTCAGATACTACTAAACAGGGAATTCGGGAGAGAGCATCCGCATTGCCATGTAACTTCCCTGGCCCATGCTCTAAGTGGGACGTGAAGTCTTGGAGGGCTAGGAACCGCTTAGTCACCCTGGCATTCTTACCCTTCTTCTCTCTCAAACATCTCAGAGGGGCATGGTCCGACACTAACTTAAACCTCTGACCTAGCAGGTAGTACGTCAGTGTGTCTATGGCCCACTTTATGACTAAGCACTCTTTCTCCACCATTGCTTAGTTCTTTTCGCATGTTGAGAGTTTGCGGCTCAGGTATAGGATGGGATGCTCTTCTCCATTGATTTTCTGTGACAACACGGCTCCCAACCCAACCTCTGAAGCATCGGTCTGGACCACGAATTCCTTGCTAAAGTATGGTGCGACCAGAACTGGATGCTTGCACAGAGCCCGCTTCAGCTCTTGAAACACCATCTTTGTGTCAGGAGTCCATTTCACCATCGCTGACTTGGTGCCCACAAGGAGATCTGTTAATAGTGCGGAAATTATGGCAAAGTTTGGGATAAAATGCCAGTAATACCCCACAATCCCAAGAAACGCCGTCACTTGCTTCTTGGAGACCCGTTGTGGCCATTTCTGAATTGCCTCTATTTTGTTCAACTGGGGCTTGATTTGGCCTCTCCCGACAATGTAGCCTAAGTACCTGGCCTCTTCCTTCCCAATGGCACACTTCTTGGGATTTATGGTGAATTCTGCCTTCATCAATGCATCGAGGATCGCCTGTGCCTTCGGCAGATGCGAACTTCAGTCAGGGCTAAACATGACAATGTCATCCAAGTAGGCTGTGGCATATTTCTTATGTGGAGACAAGATGCGATCCATCGCCCTCTGGAAGTTAGCTAGGGCCCCTAGCAATCCGAAGGGTATCCTGGTGTATTGAAAACTCCCATCCGGCATCGAGAAGGCCATCTTCTCCTTGGCGCTCTGGGACATGGGGATCTGCCAGTACCCCTTCGTCAGGTCAAGGGTCGTGATGTACCTTGCGGGTCCCAGTCACTCAATGAGTTGATCCACACGGGGCATAGTCAAAACAGGAGACCTCATTGAGCTTGCGGAAGTCATTACAAAACCACCATTCGCCATTGGGCTTCGGTATGAGGATGATGGGACTTGACCAGCTACTTCTTGATTCCCATATAAGCCCGAGGTCCAGCATTTTCTTCACCTCCTTGAAGATTATCTCCCGGCGTGCTTCAGGGATTCTGTAGGGTTTGAGGTTTACCCTTACATATGATTCTGTTAAAAGATGGTGTTCCACAACCTGTGTGCGCCCTGGCAACTCTGAGAACAGGTCACGGTTCCGCTGCAGCAGTTCTCGACATTGTTGCTTCTGGGCCGGCGTTAGCATCTCAGCGACCATGACCTCCTCGATCTTGGCTTTGGGACGGGCCTCCAGGCAAGGAGCTTCAGGAGGTTATTGGTCCCACAAAGGATTGAGTAGGTTCACATGGTTTACCTGGTGCGGCTTCCTGCAACCTGGCTGATGTACCTTGTAATTCACGAGCCTTGCCACTTTTGCCAAAAGTGCCAAGAATTTGCTATCCACTGTAAGGATAAGTACTATCATGTTGTTCCGGGGGCTGGAATTGCCTTAGCCTCGCTGGTCTGTTGTATACCCTCGCTTGGGCCTCCTGTGCCTGGAGAAGATGTTCCCTTACGATAGGCATTACATATGCCATCTTTTCTTGCAGCTTGGCACCATGCTCAAAGACACTCTGGTTTGGCTTGACCTTGGCTTCTCAAGTTTCCTTGGCGATGTCCAGTAGCCCTCGTGGATGTCGGCCGTACAAGTGCTTGAACGGCGAGAAGTCAGTGGAGGCCTGTGGGACTTCTCTGATAGAAAAGAGCAAGAACGGGAGCAGATAGTCCCAGTCCCAACTGTCCTTCTCAACAACCCTCTTGAGCATGGCCTTCAAGGTCTTGTTGAAGTGCTTCACCAGCATTGGTCTATGGATGGTTAACGGAGGTTCATACCTGGGCGATCTGGAGGACTCTACACAGCTCCCGCATCACTTTGCTCATAAACAGGGTCCCCTGGTCCATCACAATCTCTTGGGCAAACTGGTCCTGGCAAAGATATGTACAAGCTCTCGGGCTATACTCTTAGCTGAGGCGTTCCTCGGTGGCACTGCTTCTGGCTATCTGGTCATGTAGTCCATGACCTCTAAGATTTACTGATGGCTGCATGCTGATTTAATGAGGGGACCTACCAGGTCCATAGCAATCCTCTCAAACGGGATTTCTATCACAGGTAAGGGCACTAAGGAGCTTCTGAAGTGAGAGGTAGGAGCAGTTATCTGACAGGTGGGGCAGGACCTACAATTATTCAGGATCTCTCGGTAACACCCTGGCAATAGAACCTCGGTAAGATTCTCTCCTGAGTTTTCTCCAACCGCAGAAGTCCACCCAAAACATGTGAATGGGCCATATCTAAAATCCTCTGGAACTAACAGCTGTTCCACTAACTCACCTCCTCTCAGTTTAGTCACCCAATACAATAACACGCCATGTACTCAAAATGAGGAAACCTGGTGTCAGCCCCCGACTCTTGAGCAACCCCATTACATAAAGTCACATTCTCAAATGCCCCCTTTAATGTGAGGTTGCAAAGTTGTGCAGTCCCAAAGTTCTCTTCAGGCACCTCTAAACCAGGGAAGTTGGGCTCCTCTGTTACCATCTCGTCCTCCTCTCCAGCGAGGGCACATAGGGGGAACTCCTCCAACTTTAATTTTAGGGATTAACTGGTGGAGTAGTGCAGCGCTGATTAGGGTCACCAGACTTCCAGAGTCCAACAGCCCCAGAACCATAACCCCAATTCCAGATCCAACACATGACTGTGGCCCCTCGCCAGGTTGGCAGTCTATGCTGCAGCCTGGATAGGCATAAAAGCAGCAGCGTCTGCTCAGCTTGCAGTCCATGGGTTCAGGAGACATATGACACCAGGCAGCTACGCTCCCCGGATTGTGACACCGCCAACAGACCACATCCTTTATAAGCACCTTAGGTGACAGCTCAACAGGTTTGGGACGACCCCCAGTTGTCGGTTGAGCCACCCTTCATGGTAAGCCCACCCCCTTTGTGTATCCCAGGATAGGGAAGTAGCGATGTCTGGTTTCCAGAGGGACTTCTCTACAACCTGGTATCACTCAAGCTTTTGGTCTGTACTGTATATTTCTGCTGTAAATCTGCTCCAGGTGAACATAATCTTACTCTACTGAACGCACAAAATGGATGTTCACTTTAAAAGAAGACTTGGTATTATGACTCGGAGATATCAGAGAAGCTATAGCGTGTTTCATCACAAGTCGTAATCAAATCTTGGTTGATCTCGTGTTTGACCCCAGCTGTTCTACTCGGATGCAGTGTGAGGAGATTACCTGGTGGGGAAAGTTTCATGGGATTGGAGGCTGGCAGATCATCTTGAGAGCTAGGACGGATTTCCAGAAAGCTGTTTAATTGCTCTGTGATACAGATAAACACGAAGGAGCTTGTGTTGCATATACTGGCAACAAGCTTCTAATTAAACAAATGGAGCTTGGGAAACCTGACTCTGCTGAGCAAATAGAAAGTGATTAACCACAGGTTATTTCTAATACTGCGTCCCCCTTCATCGGTGCCAGTGAAAATGGTTAATCCTTCGAGAATGGCTTACAGAGAATTTGCTAGTACTAACCATCTGAACAACTCCATTATTTGGTTTTCTGCGTTTCCAGTCAAAAAAAGAGATATAGAATGAAGTAAAGATTAATACGACATATGACTTCCTTCTCACACACGCCAGTGTTTAATTAATGGGAATATATAATTAGAAAATTATTTAGTGTCTTAATCGCGTTTTCGTGTTAAAAAGGAAAAATAAGAATATTTTACAATTTTCACAGGGACTTTTTTAAACTCTGACTGTTACCTGCCATTGTAATCCTACAACTGATAAGTAAACTCTTCTTGAAATAACAAAAAAAAAGATTCTAAAATAACCCCACTGGCCAGTATGAAAATTGCAAGATCGCTATTTTACTTTTTAATAAAGATCATATTATATTATGGAAAAAAATTGCTAACAATGTTTCAAAATATAAGGAGTACCTAAATATGATTTAAAAGGAACCTATTATCAGGTTTTCCCAATATAAACTACCACATCTTTTACAGTTTTCTAGTAAACTGTATGTAACTCCCCAATCCCCTCTGCATAGCCCAAAAAATTATTATTGTCACGCACAGTGTGGGAAAGATTAAGTGCAACACGAAGGGATGAGGGGAAAGAAGTCCAGAAACTAGAGCAGGGGAGGGGAATCTTTTTTCTGCCAAGGGCCATTTGGATATTTATACTATCCTTCGGGAGCCATACAAACTCCGCCCACAAAGTGCATCCTGACTCTGGCATTGGTTTCAGGACGTAATCTTTCATTGCATGCCCTTCAGTGTTTAGTAGTGAACACTATGTGTATGTGCTAACAGAGCAAGAAGAAATTAATGAGCTGGTTGTAATCAAAATACATCTCCCTGCCCAAAAATGCAGTCATTGAGGGCCGTAATGGGGCCTGAGGTTCCCCACCCCTGCACTAGAGAAAGGGTGAGTGGAGACCCTAGGCAGATCTAATAACACCCTCCCTGCCCTATCATCCCTAAATTGGTTCCTCACCAATCGCCGAGCAAGAAACCTAAGCCCTGTATCTCCCTAGAGCAAAGCCCTGGATAGGCAGAGGGTGGGATGCACTGGTCAGTCCCTACTATAAACTAAAGACAAAAAGGTAGACAGACAAGGGCAAAGAACTTAGCTTGAGCAGACTCAGAGAGGTAACACCAAACGTCCTCAAACATCTCCAGAGAGACTTCTATAGCTCCAAGCCTTCACAAGGGAAAAATGTGAATATCACTGGCGACTCTCTGCAGCAGACTGGGGATTTATGACCATCCAGGTTCAGGTGTGTTGACTAGAGCCGGAGGAAGGTTGCCGCTGGGTCCAAGAGTCAGAAGGATTAAGGAGACATCTGTAATGTCAAATGCAGAGACCTTCCGCTGCCAGATGCAGATCTACATTCTGTAGCATCTGACACCCCCGTGACATTTATCCCCCAACAGGATGCAGTCCAGTCCAACGGGCATTGCTAAATTGTTCTAAAAAATTAGATTCACAGAGAATTACTGTATTTTTCTGACTATAAGACGCACCAGACTATAAGACACACCTAGCTTTTAGACGAGGAAAATAGAAAAAATATTGAAGCAAAAAAATGTAGTCATGACGCATTGTTATGGGTGGGGGGTCTGCTGCTGACACTGTTATAGGGGTAATGTCCCCCAATTCTATACTAATATCCCCCATCCTGGTATATATATACGTCCCCAATCCAGGTATACATGGCCCCCTCATCTCCATCCTGGTATAAATGGCACCTTCATCTCCATCCTGGAATACATGGCCCCCTCATCCCCATCCTGGTATACATGGCCACCTCATCCATATCCTGGTATACATGGCCCCCTTGCCCACCCTGGTGTACATGGCCCCCATCCCCATACTATGGTTTACATGGCCTAATCCTCATCCTGGTATACATGGCCCCCCCATGACCATCCTGGTATTCATGGCCCCCATTCCCATCCTGGTATACATGTCCCCCATGCCCATCCTGGTATACATGCCCCCTCACACCATCTTGATGTACATGGCCCCCATACCCAACCTGGTATACATGGCAACCCATGCCCATCCTGATGTACATGGCCCCATACCCATTCTGGTATTCACACGTGGTCAAAATTGTTGGTACCCCTCGTTTAATGACAGCAAAACGCACAATGGTCACAGAAATAACTTAAATCTGACAAAAATAATAATAAATAAAAAATCTATGAAAATGAACAAATGAAAGCCAGACATTGCTTTTCAACCATGCTTCCACAGAATAAAAAAAAAATAAAACTCATGAAATAGGCCTGGACAGAAATGATGGTACCTTTAACCCCTTTCTGCCAGCTGACAGAGTACTACGTCAGCTGGCAGTATCCCCCGCTTTGAGGTGGGCTCCGGCGTTTTTTTTGTCATTAAGCAAGAGGTACAAACAATTTTGACCACATGTGTACATGGCCCATCCCCACCCTGATATACATGGCCCCCCATTCCCTTCCTGGTATGCATGGCCCCTCATCCCCATCCTGGTATATTTGGCCCCTCATCCCCATCCTGGTATATATGGCCCCCATCACACTGTACAAATAAAACTCCACCCACAACGTGCATCCTGACTCTGACATTGGTTTCAGGATGTAATCTTTCATTGCATGCCCTTCAGTGTTTAGTAGTGAACACTGTGTGTATGTGCTAACAGAGCAAGAAGAAATTAATGAGCTGGTTGTAATCAAAATACATCTCCCTGCCCAAAAATGCAGTCATTGAGGGCCGTAATGGGGCCTGAGGTTCCCCACCCCTGCACTAGAGAAAGGGTGAGTGGAGACCCTAGGCAGATCTAGTAACACCCTCCCTGCCCTATCATCCCTAAATTGGTTCCTCACCAATCGCCGAGCAAGAAACCTAAGCCCTGTATCTCCCTAGAGCAAAGCCCTGGATAGGCAGAGGGTGGGATGCACTGGTCAGTCCCTACTATAAACTAAAGACAAAAAGGTAGACAGACAAGGGCAAAGAACTTAGCTTGAGCAGACTCAGAGAGGTAACACCAAACGTCCTCAAACATCTCCAGAGAGACTTCTATAGCTCCAAGCCTTCACAAGGGAAAAATGTGAATATCACTGGCGACTCTCTGCAGCAGACTGGGGATTTATGACCATCCAGGTTCAGGTGTGTTGACTAGAGCCGGAGGAAGGTTGCCGCTGGGTCCAAGAGTCAGAAGGATTAAGGAGACATCTGTAATGTCAAATGCAGAGACCTTCCGCTGCCAGATGCAGATCTACATTCTGTAGCATCTGACACCCCCGTGACATTTATCCCCCAACAGGATGCAGTCCAGTCCAACGGGCATTGCTAAATTGTTCTAAAAAATTAGATTCACAGAGAATTACTGTATTTTTCTGACTATAAGACGCACCAGACTATAAGACACACCTAGCTTTTAGACGAGGAAAATAGAAAAAATATTGAAGCAAAAAAATGTAGTCATGACGCATTGTTATGGGTGGGGGGTCTGCTGCTGACACTGTTATAGGGGTAATGTCCCCCAATTCTATACTAATATCCCCCATCTTGGTATATATATACGTCCCCAATCCAGGTATACATGGCCCCCTCATCTCCATCCTGGTATAAATGGCACCTTCATCTCCATCCTGGAATACATGGCCCCCTCATCCCCATCCTGGTATACATGGCCACCTCATCCATATCCTGGTATACATGGCCCCCTTGCCCACCCTGGTGTACATGGCCCCCATCCCCATACTGGTTTACATGGCCTAATCCTCATCCTGGTATACATGGCCCCCCCATGACCATCCTGGTATTCATGGCCCCCATTCCCATCCTGGTATGCATGTCCCCCATGCCCATCCTGGTATACATGCCCCCTCACACCATCTTGATGTACATGGCCCCCATACCCAACCTGGTATACATGGCAACCCATGCCCATCCTGATGTACATGGCCCCATACCCATTCTGGAATACACACGTGGTCAAAATTGTTGGTACCCCTCGTTTAATGACAGCAAAACGCACAATGGTCACAGAAATAACTTAAATCTGACAAAAATAATAATAAATAAAAAATCTATGAAAATGAACAAATGAAAGCCAGACATTGCTTTTCAACCATGCTTCCACAGAATAAAAAAAAAATAAAACTCATGAAATAGGCCTGGACAGAAATGATGGTACCTTTAACCCCTTTCTGCCAGCTGACAGAGTACTACGTCAGCTGGCAGTATCCCCCGCTTTGAGGTGGGCTCCGGCGTTTTTTTTGTCATTAAGCAAGAGGTACAAACAATTTTGACCACATGTGTACATGGCCCATCCCCACCCTGATATACATGGCCCCCCATTCCCTTCCTGGTATGCATGGCCCCTCATCCCCATCCTGGTATATTTGGCCCCTCATCCCCATCCTGGTATATATGGCCCCCATCACACTGTACAAATAAAACTCCACCCACAACGTGCATCCTGACTCTGACATTGGTTTCAGGATGTAATCTTTCATTGCATGCCCTTCAGTGTTTAGTAGTGAACACTGTGTGTATGTGCTAACAGAGCAAGAAGAAATTAATGAGCTGGTTGTAATCAAAATACATCTCCCTGCCCAAAAATGCAGTCATTGAGGGCCGTAATGGGGCCTGAGGTTCCCCACCCCTGCACTAGAGAAAGGGTGAGTGGAGACCCTAGGCAGATCTAGTAACACCCTCCCTGCCCTATCATCCCTAAATTGGTTCCTCACCAATCGCCGAGCAAGAAACCTAAGCCCTGTATCTCCCTAGAGCAAAGCCCTGGATAGGCAGAGGGTGGGATGCACTGGTCAGTCCCTACTATAAACTAAAGACAAAAAGGTAGACAGACAAGGGCAAAGAACTTAGCTTGAGCAGACTCAGAGAGGTAACACCAAACGTCCTCAAACATCTCCAGAGAGACTTCTATAGCTCCAAGCCTTCACAAGGGAAAAATGTGAATATCACTGGCGACTCTCTGCAGCAGACTGGGGATTTATGACCATCCAGGTTCAGGTGTGTTGACTAGAGCCGGAGGAAGGTTGCCGCTGGGTCCAAGAGTCAGAAGGATTAAGGAGACATCTGTAATGTCAAATGCAGAGACCTTCCGCTGCCAGATGCAGATCTACATTCTGTAGCATCTGACACCCCCGTGACATTTATCCCCCAACAGGATGCAGTCCAGTCCAACGGGCATTGCTAAATTGTTCTAAAAAATTAGATTCACAGAGAATTACTGTATTTTTCTGACTATAAGACGCACCAGACTATAAGACACACCTAGCTTTTAGACGAGGAAAATAGAAAAAATATTGAAGCAAAAAAATGTAGTCATGACGCATTGTTATGGGTGGGGGGTCTGCTGCTGACACTGTTATAGGGGTAATGTCCCCCAATTCTATACTAATATCCCCCATCCTGGTATATATATACGTCCCCAATCCAGGTATACATGGCCCCCTCATCTCCATCCTGGTATAAATGGCACCTTCATCTCCATCCTGGAATACATGGCCCCCTCATCCCCATCCTGGTATACATGGCCACCTCATCCATATCCTGGTATACATGGCCCCCTTGCCCACCCTGGTGTACATGGCCCCCATCCCCATACTGGTTTACATGGCCTAATCCTCATCCTGGTATACATGGCCCCCCCATGACCATCCTGGTATTCATGGCCCCCATTCCCATCCTGGTATGCATGTCCCCCATGCCCATCCTGGTATACATGCCCCCTCACACCATCTTGATGTACATGGCCCCCATACCCAACCTGGTATACATGGCAACCCATGCCCATCCTGATGTACATGGCCCCATACCCATTCTGGAATACACACGTGGTCAAAATTGTTGGTACCCCTCGTTTAATGACAGCAAAACGCACAATGGTCACAGAAATAACTTAAATCTGACAAAAATAATAATAAATAAAAAATCTATGAAAATGAACAAATGAAAGCCAGACATTGCTTTTCAACCATGCTTCCACAGAATAAAAAAAAAATAAAACTCATGAAATAGGCCTGGACAGAAATGATGGTACCTTTAACCCCTTTCTGCCAGCTGACAGAGTACTACGTCAGCTGGCAGTATCCCCCGCTTTGAGGTGGGCTCCGGCGTTTTTTTTGTCATTAAGCAAGAGGTACAAACAATTTTGACCACATGTGTACATGGCCCATCCCCACCCTGATATACATGGCCCCCCATTCCCTTCCTGGTATGCATGGCCCCTCATCCCCATCCTGGTATATTTGGCCCCTCATCCCCATCCTGGTATATATGGCCCCCATCACACTGTACAAATAAAACTCCACCCACAACGTGCATCCTGACTCTGACATTGGTTTCAGGATGTAATCTTTCATTGCATGCCCTTCAGTGTTTAGTAGTGAACACTGTGTGTATGTGCTAACAGAGCAAGAAGAAATTAATGAGCTGGTTGTAATCAAAATACATCTCCCTGCCCAAAAATGCAGTCATTGAGGGCCGTAATGGGGCCTGAGGTTCCCCACCCCTGCACTAGAGAAAGGGTGAGTGGAGACCCTAGGCAGATCTAGTAACACCCTCCCTGCCCTATCATCCCTAAATTGGTTCCTCACCAATCGCCGAGCAAGAAACCTAAGCCCTGTATCTCCCTAGAGCAAAGCCCTGGATAGGCAGAGGGTGGGATGCACTGGTCAGTCCCTACTATAAACTAAAGACAAAAAGGTAGACAGACAAGGGCAAAGAACTTAGCTTGAGCAGACTCAGAGAGGTAACACCAAACGTCCTCAAACATCTCCAGAGAGACTTCTATAGCTCCAAGCCTTCACAAGGGAAAAATGTGAATATCACTGGCGACTCTCTGCAGCAGACTGGGGATTTATGACCATCCAGGTTCAGGTGTGTTGACTAGAGCCGGAGGAAGGTTGCCGCTGGGTCCAAGAGTCAGAAGGATTAAGGAGACATCTGTAATGTCAAATGCAGAGACCTTCCGCTGCCAGATGCAGATCTACATTCTGTAGCATCTGACACCCCCGTGACATTTATCCCCCAACAGGATGCAGTCCAGTCCAACGGGCATTGCTAAATTGTTCTAAAAAATTAGATTCACAGAGAATTACTGTATTTTTCTGACTATAAGACGCACCAGACTATAAGACACACCTAGCTTTTAGACGAGGAAAATAGAAAAAATATTGAAGCAAAAAAATGTAGTCATGACGCATTGTTATTGGTGGGGGGTCTGCTGCTGACACTGTTATAGGGGTAATGTCCCCCAATTCTATACTAATATCCCCCATCTTGGTATATATATACGTCCCCAATCCAGGTATACATGGCCCCCTCATCTCCATCCTGGTATAAATGGCACCTTCATCTCCATCCTGGAATACATGGCCCCCTCATCCCCATCCTGGTATACATGGCCACCTCATCCATATCCTGGTATACATGGCCCCCTTGCCCACCCTGGTGTACATGGCCCCCATCCCCATACTGGTTTACATGGCCTAATCCTCATCCTGGTATACATGGCCCCCCCATGACCATCCTGGTATTCATGGCCCCCATTCCCATCCTGGTATGCATGTCCCCCATGCCCATCCTGGTATACATGCCCCCTCACACCATCTTGATGTACATGGCCCCCATACCCAACCTGGTATACATGGCAACCCATGCCCATCCTGATGTACATGGCCCCATACCCATTCTGGTATACACACGTGGTCAAAATTGTTGGTACCCCTCGTTTAATGACAGCAAAACGCACAATGGTCACAGAAATAACTTAAATCTGACAAAAATAATAATAAATAAAAAATCTATGAAAATGAACAAATGAAAGCCAGACATTGCTTTTCAACCATGCTTCCACAGAATAAAAAATAAATAAAACTCATGAAATAGGCCTGGACAGAAATGATGGTACCTTTAACCCCTTTCTGCCAGCTGACAGAGTACTACGTCAGCTGGCAGTATCCCCCGCTTTGAGGTGGGCTCCGGAGGTTTTTTTGTCATTAAGCAAGAGGTACAAACAATTTTGACCACATGTGTACATGGCCCATCCCCACCCTGATATACATGGCCCCCCATTCCCTTCCTGGTATACATGGCCCCTCATCCCCATCCTGGTATATTTGGCCCCTCATCCCCATCCTGGTATATATGGCCCCCATCACACTGTACAAATAAAAACATAAACCATTCTACTTACCTTCCCTCCATTCCCTCGCAGAGTCCTGTACTGATGCCAACAGCTGATTTCAGCTCGTAAGCAGTGCATGGCAGTGACATCATGCGCTGCTTACATGCTGAGGTCAGATGTCAGAATACTCACTGCTCCCTACGCCCTGGGACTATGGGATTGTGGAGCAGTGAATATTAATAATAATAATAATAATAATAATTTTTATTTATATAGCGCCAACATATTCCGCAGCGCTTTACAAATTATAATATTCATCTTCTTTAACCCCTTACCGGCATCGGACGTACTATACCGTCCGATGCCGGCTCCCCTGCTTTGATGCAGGGCTCCGCGGTGAGCCCGCACCAAAGCCGGGACATGTCAGCTGTTTTGAACAGCTGACATGTGCCCGTAATAGGTGCGGGCAGAATCGCGATCTGCCCGCACCTATTAACTAGTTAAATGCCGCTGTCAAACGCAGACAGCGGCATTTAACTACCGCTTCCGGCCGGGCGGCCGGAAATGACGTCATCGCCGACCCCCGTCACATGATCGGGGGTCGGCGATGCGTCTGGGTGGTAACCATAGAGGTCCTAGAGACCTCTATGGTTACTGATCGCCCGTCGCTGTGAGCGCCACCCTGTGGTTGGCGCTCACAGCACACGTGCAATTCTGCTACATAGCAGCGATCAGCAGATCGCTGCTATGTAGCAGAGGCGATCGTGCTGTGCCTGCTTCTAGGCACATGGAGGCTATTGAATCATGGCAAAAGTAAAAAAAAAAAGTTTAAAAAAATGTGAAAAAAATAAAAAAAACGTAAAAGTTTAAATCACCCCCCTTTCGCCCCAATCAAAATAAATCAATAAAAAAAATATCAAATCTACGCATATTTGGTATCGCCGCGCTCAGAATCGCCCGATCTATCAATTAAAAAAAAGTATTAACCTGATCGCTAAACAGCGTAGCGGGAAAAAAATTCGAAACGCCAGAATTACGTTTTTTTGGTCACCGCGACATTGCATTAAAA
Organism: Ranitomeya imitator; assembly: GCF_032444005.1. NCBI lineage: Eukaryota > Metazoa > Chordata > Amphibia > Anura > Dendrobatidae > Ranitomeya > Ranitomeya imitator. Next base: position 575,459,821 of record NC_091286.1, on the reverse strand, counting down.
TGCAATAACGGGCGATCAAAAGAACGTATCTGCACCGAAATGCTATCATTAAAAACGTCATCTTGGCACGCAAAAAATAAGCCCTCAACCGACCCCAGATCATGAAAAATGGAGACGCTACGAGTATCGGAAAATGGCGCAATTTTTTTTTTTTTTTTTTTAGCAAAGTTTGGAATTTTTTTTCACCACTTAGATAAAAAATAACCTTGTCATGTTTGGTGTCTATGAACTCGTACTGACCTGGAGAATCATAATGGCAGGTCATTTTTAGCATTTAGTGAACCTAGCAAAAAAGCCAAACAAAAAACAAGTGTGTGATTGCACTTTTTTTGCAATTTCACCGCACTTGGAATTTTTTTCCCGTTTTCTAGTACACGACATGCTAAAACCAATGATGTCGTTCAAAAGTACAACTCGTCCCGCAAAAAATAAGCCCTCACATGGCCAAATTGACAGAAAAATAAAAACGTTATGGCTCTGGGAAGGAGGGGAGCGAAAAATGAACACGGAAAAACGAAAAATCCCCCGGTCATGAAGGGGTTAACAGTGGGCACACTGTTAGCCGCAGCCACAGACTTATTGCAGTGACTGGGCAATCACTTGTGCCCGCTGTTAAAGAGAATGAATATTCACTGCTCTCCACTCTCATGGGCATGGGGAGCAGTGAACATTCATTCTCTGTAATATCAGGCACAAGATCACCCAGCCGCTGCAGGAAGCCGGTGGCTGCAGCTAAGGGTACGTGACCATGATCTGGAACTGCTGGCGCTGCATATTTATGCAGCATCAAACCCACAGTGGCCAGATGTTACAGCATAGTGGATGGGATTTCTAGAAATCCCATGTCCACAATGCGTGCATATTTCCTGAGGATCACCTGCGGATACTGACATGAGGCGCGTCTAGAATGTATTGAATGCCGTAAATCTGCTTGGTTCAGTAAACACATGTGGATTTACCTGCATTCAATAGAAGGCAGCTCTTTGGACACAGCTAAAATAAGCTGCTTCCAAAGCGCTGCTAGTTTCGGATCATGGGAACGTAATAGTGTGCCAGCTAGTAAAAAAAATGAATATTCATTGCTCTCCACTCCTATACTCCCTTCCACCTCTCGCCTTCAGTGCATAGAAGTGTGAGGGACTATGGACATGGGGAGCAGTGAATATTCATGTTCTTTAACAGTGGACATAGGTGTTAGCAGTAGCAGCCGACTCCTGCCTCCTGTGACCTGCTCCTCCGCCGCTGCCGCCCCCCCACCCACAGCAGGTACATCCGGACTATAAGACACACCCCTATTTTCCTCCAAAATTTTGGATGAAAAAAGAGCTTCTTATAGTCCGAAAAATGCAATGTTGCAAATCTCAAAACTTGAACGCATGGAATTACTCATATGTCTTGCGGTTTTTAGTGTGCATTCTGATATAGACTGTGATATGGTAATGTATAAAGTAAAGAGTAAGACATAGGTTAGGTTTTAAAACGTAGAAAAAAACAAAAACAGGCAGAGATGCTTACCTGTCTAACTGGGGCTAAATACAACTGCACTGACAAGGTGCAGCGGACCCAAGTAAAATGGCAACTGTACAGGTGCAATAGCAAATGAAACAGCCAGCCTTCAATCAGGGATTGGCCGTGTGGCACACCAGTGCAAAAAAAATATACTCTGTATGTGGCAATGTTCACACAAGGAATGCAGAGCATCTGGTTCTCAGCCTATTAATGACGCCCTATGGCTGGCTGCCCAGTGCTAACTATAATGCATCCTGTGTGAACAGAGGCCACAGTTTACAGAACCATTTGGGCACAACTGCACCCTGAAAAAAATACATCGTGCAAAAAAAATATATCAATGTATGTAATGTATTGGTTGATATTCTGGCCATAATATGTAAACTGGCAACCCGCGTCAAGGGTCCTTACGTCTGCCAGTCCTACTCTAACATGAAAACCACAAAAAGAGGAAAAAATCCTCCAATATTCAAGAAAAAAACAAAAACAGGCAGAGATGCTTACCTGTCTAACTGGGCCTCAATACAATTGCACTGACAGGGTGCAGCGGACCCAAGTAAAATGGCAACTGCACAGGTGCCATACCAAATGAAACAGCCAGCCTTCAATCAGGGATTGGCCAAGTGGCTTATCCTCTGGCATATAGGGGACAATGTACGTGGAACAGCGTGAAGGGATATGCAATGGATCACGGATGTATTGCAGATCTGGACAGGAAATTCCAGGGGCTGACAGAGCCAGTAAATGTAGGGATAGTCCAAGAAAAATGGATAGTAATGCTGAAAATGTGCTGTGTCAAGGAAACAAGAAATTTGAAGTGGTGTGCCCAATACTGCGTATTACAATCTGATGAACATGAACTGTCCAGTTAACCACAGTGTGTTGAAACGAACTGGGTGTCCCCTGAGTTATATGTGGCAGCTCCAGAAGATGGTGCCTTTGAGACAGCGAAGGCTGGTGGCCTACAAGTGAATGTGATACACCCCACACCTGTCAGCACATTGGGACTGGGACACAATTATTTTGTAAAGGGTCAGTGCATTATGGAGAGCAGCTCGTCCACGGTTACTGCCCTCGCTCACCTTACAAATACACACTTTTCTGGAGTTTTTGAGGCTGCAATGACTGATAACAAGCAGACAAAGGATTTGCTTTCAAATCTCACCTTGTTTGCAAACTTCCCAGCCTCCGGAGGGCATCAATAACCACCTGAGGACACTCCAGCTCCCACTTACAAACAAGTAGTGTGCTATTGCCTATACTCTCACCATGGCCAATCCAAATGTTAAGGATAAGTTCTATGATGAACTTGACACACTTATCTCAGTAATCACATAGTCAGGTAAGATCATTATACTCGGAGACTTTAATGCTAGAGTGGGAACAGACTATCAAAACTGAAAAGGAGTCATTGGAAGACATGGTGTTGGCAAGTGTAACAGTAATGGCTTTCTGCTCCTCAAGACGTGTGCCACACATGACCTTTTCATTACCAACACCCTGTTCTGTATACTCACTCACAAGAAGACATCATGGATGCACCTCGCTCCAGGCACTGGCATTTCATTGACTACGTCATTCCCAGTAAATAGGATTGGATGGACTTTAGAGTAACAAGAGCCATATGTGGTGCCCACTGCTGGACTAACCACTGCCTCATTGAAGTGCAGGCTTCAAATTCTGCCGTCGAGGAGATCCCAAGGGCAGAAGGCTATGAAGACTCTGAATGTATCCAAGCTGCAAAGCAGAGGAGTTGCAGGGAAATCTGTCAATGACCTTGACTGCAGATAGTCAGACACACCACAGACAGACGAGATCGGAGTTGAAGAACAGTGGACGATTCTTAATGATGCTATTTACAATACTACCCTGGAGCATCTCGAACCAGCAGCCTGAAGTAACCAAGATTGGCTTGATGAAAATTATGAAGAAATAAAGGCGCTCCTAGAAGAGAAAAATCAGCTGTGCAAAATGCATCAATCAAACCCCATGTTGCTAACCAAGAAGGATGCTGTGCTCAACAATGTCTTTAATTGCCCTGCCAATATGAACTACGAGGCCATTGCTCATTTGTCCCGGATAGAAATCAATAAGTACCTTGATGTTCTTCCCAGTGAAGATGAAGTCAGGAAGACAGTAACACAGATCTCCTGTGGCAAAGCACCATGGAAACAATGCTATACCTGCTGAGGTATACAAAGCTGTCGGCCCTGTCCTGATGCAAATGATGACTAAACTAATCCAGTCCATGTGGAAAAAGGAACAGGTTCCGCAACAGCTGAAAGATGCCAGCAATCTTGTGACAACCATGGAGGCATCTGGGAAGATTCTGGCTCACCTCTTGCTCAACTGCCTCTCCAGCACCTTGAGCAAAGTCTACTACCCGAAAGACAGTGCGGCTTCCGTGTTAAATGTGGGATGGCAGATATGGTTTTCGTGGCTCATGAACTCCAAGAAAAGTGCCAGGAGTAACCCACTGAGCTTTTTGTAACCTTTTTCAATTTGACCAAGGCTTTCAACATGGTACAGCCTGTGAAAAATCATAGGAAAGTTTGGCTGCCTGAGCAAGTTCGTCACAATCGTCCAGCAGCTCCATGATAGTGAAGGTCCTGAAAAATGGAGACAAATCAAAGTTCTTCCCAGTTACAAATGGCGCCACACAAGGATGTGTACTCGCCCTAACCCTATTCAGTATTCTAATTTCTGCTATGTTGCTTGATACTTTTAGCAACTGCAAAGATGGAACCCATGTCAGGTGTAGGACTGACTGTAAGGTATTCAACCCCAGATGCCTGATGGCTATTGCAAAGGTGTATGAGGCTGTTATTTGTTATCTGTGACTTTTGCTGATGACTGTGCCCTCTACGCCAGCATAGGGCAGCAGATGCAGCATGAAATGATCTATTTTTCACAAGCTCACGACACCTTCTGTCTTATCAATACTAGAAAGACCAAAGTTATGTACCACCCTGCTCCAGGAAAACCATACCATCAGCCATGTAATATAATGACGTAGTATAACCGCAAAGCAGTTGTCAACGTCACCTACCTGGGCAGCACACTCTCCCACATAGTGACCATAGACGCTGAGGTCAACAACAGAATTGCCAAAGCCAGTGCCACCTCCCGGAGACTGCATTAGAAAGTCTGGGAACGAAGGGGACTCAGCCTTATCACCAAGTTGAAAGTCTACTGCGTGGTGGTCCTTACCACACATTTTTATGTCAGCAAGACCTGGACTGTCGGCATGACAAACAGCTCAAACATTTTCACCTCAGTTGTCTTTGCAGAGTTCTCCACATCAGGAAGCAAGACGATGACCCCAGCACAGCTATCCTGGAACAAGCTGGGCTCTGCAGAGTTTACGCCCTCCTGTGAAAGTCCAAGCCAGGTAGACTGGACATGTGGTCAGAATTCCAGACAACTGCTGTACGGAGAACTGTGTAAGAGAAAACAAGCAGTCGCACGGAAGAAGAAACGTTACAAAGGCTCTCTTAAAGCATCTCTCAGAAACCTGGAAGTTGACATCAATGAATGCGAGAAGCTTGCTGTGGACCATCCAGCTTGGCGAGGCATAATCACATCAGGAGCACGTTCATCTGAAGACAGGTGAATCTTTGATGCACACACCTTGCTTTCTTTTTGCAACACACAAGCGTATCTACTGTCCTGATTACATCTACTTACTTATGTCACGTACGTGGGAGAGCCTCCAGGACCTGGATTGGCCTCATCAGTCACCTCTTGACCCACAGTCACTGATCCTCCTCTAAACTCTGAAGTCATGGTCATATTTGGAACAACTTTGTAAATTTGTTACAATTTGCATAATTTTATAATGATTTTACAATATTAAGGGGTTATTTTAATTTTGTGAGCTATGATCCAGATCAAGTGATGTATAATTTTATTGTATCTTAGAAAACTTTCCTTGGCCACTTTTGAGATTTGTTTCTTATATAGAAAGGGTTAATGTCCTGAAGTGGTGTCACCCAGGGGTTATCTGCCGTCTTCACCTCACTGTAAACCCAACAACCTAGAACTCCAGATGTGCCCGTGGAAGGCTAAATAGATTTTATTAAATTGAAACGTGATATACACAGAGCGGTGCATCAGGGAGGGGTGACGACTGCGAGCGACTGATTACATACATTTTATATATGTGTCAGGGTCATGGGTATACTGTATATCTGTGTATATATCTATCTTATCTAGAAACACTGTGCTGATTCACATGGGAATTTCAAGCCCTCACGTATTCTAGAATATACTGTTGCCATTTGCTTCAAGGATAAAATCAGATGCTACAATTTATATATTCTCATAGAGTCTTTATGTTTCTAAAAGCAATACAGGAGATTTATCAATAATGCCTTAATATGCCTGCATCAAAACTGGCACAAATCATGACATATTTATCAAAGTATTTAAAAATTGTCCTACTGGACAAATAATGTCTTGCTTCCACACGCTGATATTTTACAGGTCCTTCTCAAAAAATTAGCATATAGTGTTAAATTTCATTATTTACCATAATGTAATGATTACAATTAAACTTTCATATATTATAGATTCATTATCCACCAACTGAAATTTGTCAGGTCTTTTATTGTTTTAATACTGATGATTTTGGCATACAACTCCTGATAACCCAAAAAACCTGTCTCAATAAATTAGCATATCAAGAAAAGGTTCTCTAAACGACCTATTACCCTAATCTTCTGAATCAACTAATTAACTCTAAACACATGCAAAAGATACCTGAGGCTTTTATAAACTCCCTGCCTTGTTCATTACTCAAAACCCCCATCATGGGTAAGACTAGCGACCTGACAGATGTCAAGAAGGCCATCATTGACACCGTCAAGCAAGAGGGTAAGACCCAGAAAGAAATTTCTCAACAAATAGGCTGTTCCCAGAGTGCTGTATCAAGGCACCTCAATGGTAAGTCTGTTGGAAGGAAACAATGTGGCAGAAAACGCTGTACAACGAGAAGAGGAGACCGGACCCTGAGGAAGATTGTGGAGAAGGACCGATTCCAGACCTTGGGGAACCTGAGGAAGCAGTGGACTGAGTCTGGTGTGGAAACATCCAGAGCCACCGTGCACAGGCGTGTGCAGGAAATGGGCTACAGGTGCCGCATTCCCCAGGTAAAGCCACTTTTGAGCTACAGAGAAGCAGCACTGGACTGTTGCTAAGTGGTCCCAAGTACTTTTTTCTGATGAAAGCAAATTTTGCATGTCATTCGGAAATCAAGGTGCCAGAGTCTGGAGGAAGACTGGGGAGAAGGAAATTCCAAAATGCCTGAAGTCCAGTGTCAAGTACCCACAGTCAGTGATGGTGTGGGGTGCCATGTCAGCTGTTGGTGTTGGTCCACTGTGTTTCATCAAGGGCAGGGTCAATGCAGCTAGCTATCAGGAGATTTTGGAGCACTTCATGCTTCCATCGGCTGAAATGCTTTATGGAGATGAAGATTTCATTTTTCAGCACGACCTGGCACCTGCTCACAGTGCCAAAACCACTGGTAAATGGTTTACTGACCATGGTATTACTGTGCTCAATTGGCCTGCCAACTCTCCTGACCTGAACCCCATAGAGAATCTGTGGGATATTGTGAAGAGAAAGTTGAGAGACGCAAGACCCAACACTCTGGATGAGCTTAAGGCCGCTATTGAAGCATCCTGGGCCTCCATAACATCTCAGCAGTGTCACAGGCTGATTGCCTCCATGCCACGCCGCATTGAAGCAGTCATTTCTGCCAAAGGATTCCCGACCAAGTATTGAGTGCATAACTGAACATTATTATTTGATAGTTTTTTTGTTTGTTATTAAAAAACACTTTTATTTGATTGGATGGGTGAAATATGCTAATTTATTGAGACAGGTTTTTTGGGTTATCAGGAGTTGTATGCCAAAATCATCAGTATTAAAACAATAAAAGACCTGACAAATTTCAGTTGGTGGATAATGAATCTATAATATATGAAAGTTTAATTGTAATCATTACATTATGGTAAATAATGAAATTTAACACTATATGCTAATTTTTTGAGAAGGACCTGTATATATATATATATATATATATATATATATATATATATATATATATATATATATATATATATACATACATACAACTCTGGCAAAAATTAAGAGACCACCACATCAAAACCCTGTCATGGGCAGCCCAATCTCCAGACCTGAACCCCACTGAAAACCTCTGGAATGTAATCAAGAGGATGATCAGGGGCGTAACAACTGCGGTCGCAGGGGTCGCGGCTGCGACTGGGCCCGCAGTGTTTTCAGGGCCCGCCCAGTCCAGCAGACAAGTAGTAGGGGAAACAAAGGAGACAAGTAGACAAGGAGACAGCATCCTGCTGGCCATGCCCACAGCTTCCCCAGACTTCCAGCAGTGTGCGGCGAGTGGGCGTGTCCGTGAAGGACATGTGACCTAGCAGAAGGGCTGGGCGTGTCACTGACTGAAGCTGGAGAGATGGAAGGCAGCAGCTGGTGAGTGAAGTGCAGTCGCAGCTATAAAGTGCTGATGTGCTGCTTACACCTCACACACACACACATATGCACACGCACACACACACACACCTGTTCTGTGCGCACAGGAACTGTGATGAGGTCACAGGAGGGGAGGAGTCAGGGGTCACATGATCAGTGGCCTCAGTGTATGCACTATGCAGGACTCTGCTGTGCTTGATTGTCATGGTGCTGAATGAGGGGATGTTTATGTAACAGAGCCGTGTGTGTACAAGGTGTACATAGCGGAGCCGTGTATGTGTACGAGGTGTACGGAGCGGAGTCAGGTGTGTACGAGGTGTACAAAGCTGAGCCGAGGGTGAAAGAGGTGAGCGGATTCATGTATGTATGGGGTGTATGGAGTGGTGCTGCATGTTTAAGAGGTGTATGGAGCAGAGCCGCGTGTGTACAGGGTGGACGGAGCGGAGAAGCGTGTTTATGGAGTGTACGAAGCGGAGCTGTGTGTGTGAGGTGTACGGAGCGGAGCCGCTTGTGTACAAGGTGTGTAATGACCAGAGGTCCGAATAAGATCCAGTGAGTCACAAACCAAGACCAAGGCAGAAATCTCCAACGGTATTTACTCAAAGGCAAAATATTCAAGGTAATATGGCGAATATTAAGGCAGATGCACCCCAAAGATACACTAGCTCAACAGCAGCTGAAATCACTGTGCCACTCCAAGGTCTCCTGAGAACTGTATACTACAACAGACTAGTAAGAAATTTACCTAACAGGCAACTAAAAACAGGAACAAGTGTAAATTGAATGTAGTATTATCAAGGGGAGGCCCTGGAACGGCACACTGAGTATAACTTACACAACTCTAATATAAGATACACCTCTAAAGTAACAATTTAACACTCTGAGCAGAGATACCCGGGTATCTATAACTATGGTACCGTGTCCTGAGATGGATTTCCTCTCAGGCAGAAATCCGCACAGGCTGCAGCCAGTCCATATCTTCAGCGCCAATAAGTTACAGCAAGCTCCTCTTGTCTTGTCGGCCGATGCCGAGCCCAAACGCCGGGGACTTAGTTAGTGGTCTCACGATGTTGTCTCTGCTTCTGTAGCTCCTAGGAATGCTTCCACGACAAACCGTCCGTCTCTGTATCAGCAGTCTGTCCAGACCTGTTTCTCCACTCAATGCACAGGGAATCCACAGACTTCCAAATTCGTACTGGGTTCTTAGTAAAGTCTCAGTCTTTTCTTAGGTAAAGGGTTAGCTCCTCTCCAGGAAACGTTAGCAACACAAGTCTCTCACAGAGTTAAACAAAAGATTAGCTCTTCTCCAGGGGAACGTTAGCAACAAAAAGTCTCTCAAAAGCTTCTTTTCCTCCAAAAACACTTGCAGTAAATCCACACACAGTCTCTTTTTAAGATCTCACAGCAGCTTCTGCCTTTGCTTCCCGCCTTTTCTCTCTCAGCTCTCACTTCCTAGTTTCACTTTACACACGAGACACTAGACCCCACCCCCCAGCACACATTGTCTCCGGGAGTTTTGCACGGTCCGTCCTCTGCTGCAACAGGCAAAAACCACAGGGTCCTAGTGCCCTCTCAGTGGGACTACAGTTCACCCTCTTACATGCCACCCCACTAGAGGTTGGCGTCCTCGACATACCTTCCCACTCAAATTCATCTTGAGCATATTGCTGAGGCGGTATTCCTGCCGTAGATCGTGTAGTTCTCCTGAGTCCTACATCAACAGGTGCGACCTTAGAGGGAGCTAGAGTCTCTTCCGTGGTCGTGTTAGTGGGCGTAAGTGGAGTTGTCTCCTCCTGCGGCTCGATACAGTGATACAGCGTCAGGACCAAGCAGTTGACCTGATGCACTCTCCTCAACAACATCCTCCATATCCCCAACATTCTCATCACCCGAGGCCAGATCGGTCACAGGGGGCAAATAAGCAGGCGCAGGAGTAAACACACCATCAAACTCAAGATCATTCAGAGCTTCCGCCCCTTGAAACATGGCCTCTGGCTCTAGGGGGGTAGGCGCCGAATCTTCAAACCAGCACCGCTGTAACATGTTACGATGCAAATTACGGGTTGGCCCCCCTGTCCCCACCGGTTCGACCTCGTACACTGGAAACTCAGGGTTCACCTGTTTTTTTATCAGATATGGTATCGCCTCCCATCGGTCACTCAGCTTTCCTGACCGTCGTTTTGTCCTCACCAACACTCTGTCTCCTGGAGAGAACAGCTCTGTTTGTACAGGTCGCGTGTCCTTATGGACCACCTGGCGAAGGCGGTCGCCCACCACCTGATGCACCACCCTCAACCGCCGCCGATGCTCTCGTACCCACTTGGATGCAGTCCGAAGGGGGCGGAGGAGGGATCTGGCATGTTCAAATCCTCAATGTCTCGGCCAGGTCTACCAAACATCAACATGTGTGGTGAGTAACCAGTAGTACTGTGCACCCTGTTATTGTAAGCCCACATCAATTCGGGGAGATACTCAGGCCAGCATGTCTGTTGCTGACTCTCTAAGGACCTCAACATTTGCAACAGCGTCCGATTAAAACGCTCACACGCCCCGTTACCCTGAGGGTGGTAAGGCGTTGTTCTCGACTGCTCGGTACCATAGAGCTGGTGCAACTCTTTCATCAGCGTCCCCTGAAAGCAGGCCCCTTGATCTGAATGTATTCTCTGCGGACACCCGAACACTTGGAAGAAATGTCGGCACACTGCCTCAGCCGCCGACTTGGCCATCTGATCTCTTGTCGGCACCGCTACAGCATACTTGGTAAAGTGATCTGTCATCACCAGGCAATAGGAGTACCCTGACGTAGAGTACCCTATCAACACGTAGTCAATCATGAGTAGTTCCAGTGGAGCTGAAGTCTTAATAGACTGTGTGGGAGCCCGCTGCTCAGGGCTTTTGTTGAGCCCACAAATTCGGCACTGCCGACACGCGTCGGCCACCATCCCTCCCAACTCAGGGCAGTAGAGGACTCGCTGCAACCACTGAAGTGTCTTTTCACTTCAAAAATGGGCCCCCTTCTAATGCGCCTCACGAGCGACCACTGGCCCCATCCCCACAGGAATTATCAGTTGGTACCGATGCTGCAGCTCCGATGGCAGGTACACCTTACGATACAAAAGACCTTGTTCCACACACAATTTATCCCATTGTCGAAGGAGTTTCATTCCTTCCATGGACAACTGAGCCTTGTCCTCTGCACTGGGCCAGGCCTTGTTTTGTACCCAACGGCGCACAAGTGCAACGTCTGGACACTCATCCTGGACTCTTGTCCAATCTGAGGGTGTTTTACCCAGGACACAGGGCATCCCGGTGGCCACCCAACTTGAGTGTACCACACTTTGGAAGATAGGTATTTGCCCCAAAGCTGGAGTTTCAGTATCCTCAAGTTGTTCGTCAACATCTTCCCCGGATGACCCAAGGGGCACTCTTGACAATGCATCTGCATTGCCGTTCTCTCGACCAGAGCGAAATTTAATGCGGTAATTGAACTTGGCCAGTCTGGCGACCCACCGCTGCTCCAACGCCCCCAGTTTTGCATTCTCTAAGTGAGCTAGCGGGTTGTTATCTGTCATGACTAGCACCTCAGCTCCTGTTAGATACTCGGCGAAGCGTTCTGTCATTGCCCACACCAGGGCCAGCAATTCCAGCCGGAATGAGCTGTAGTTAGCCGGATTTCGCTCGGAGTCTCTTAAAGATCTGCTGCCATAAGAAATCACTCGTTCTCGGCCGTCCTGCACCTGTGCTAGTACTGCCCCCAACCCATGAAGACTACCATCGGTATACAACAAAAAAGGGGTGTCAAACCGGGCGTAGGCCAGCAATGGGGCACTCGTTAGGGCGGTTTTCACTCCATCAAATGCCTTTTTCTGTAGGGGCCCCCATGGAATGGGGCGATTTCGAGGACCCAGCGCTGTCCCTCTCAAAAGTTCATTCAAGGGACTCACCACTTGTGAGAATTTAGGCACAAACCGCCGATAGTATCCTGCTAGTCCCAGGAAGGCCCGCACTTCTCGCAGGTCACAAGGAGGTGGCCACTCTTGTACCGCCTTAATCTTACTGGCTAAAGGTAGTACACCGTCCGGGGTCACCAGATGCCCCAAATATTCAATCTGGTTTCGTAACAGTTGACATTTTTTTGGCTTTATTTTCAGGCCGTAGCTCTTGAGCCGCAGGAGAACTTGACGCAGCTTCTCCAGATGATCTTCAAATGAGGTTCCGAACACCACAATGTCGTCTAGATATATCAGGACTGATTCAAAATTTAGATCGCCCAAGCAATGTTCCATCAGGCGTTGGAAGGTTCCCGGGGTGGTAGCGAGGCCAAAGGGCATCCGGTTGAACTCAAAGAGCCCCATTGGCAAGACAAACGCCGTCTTGGCCCGATCTTTTTCAGCCATTGGGACCTGCCAGTACCCGCTTGCCAAATCCAACATTGAGAAATGCTTGGCCCGACCCAGGGCCGACAGGGATTCTTCAATACGGGGTAAAGGATATGCGTCCCGTACGGTGTGGGCATTCAATTTCCGATAGTCCACACAAAATCGGAGTGTCCCATCCTTCTTGCAGACCAAGACTACAGGGGCCGCCCAGGGACTCCGGCTCTCTCGGATCACTTGGTTGTCCAGCATACTGGCCACCATGCTCTTCACCTCTTGATAGAGCGCCGGAGGAATTTGACGATATCTTTCTCTAATGGGTGGAGTATCCCCCGTTGGAATCTCATGCTCAATCGTCTGGGTACACCCGAAGTCCTCTCCATGTCGGGAAAAGGTCTCTTGATGTTCCCACAAAACTCTCTCCAACTGCTCCAACTGCACGGGGGTCAGCTTCTCCCGATCCACTCCCATCTGCTCCATGATCACATGAACATTCCATTCCTCCGTAGGAGGTTCAGTCCGGCCTACCTCGACCGCGAATGTCCAGGATGACTGTTGGTCTGGTCGCAATTCGAACCCTGCATTTTCCGGCACCTTCTCTGCCGGCACGAACAGTTCAGCCAGTATGGTCCCAGCGGGAATTGCAACAGCTTCATCTAAAACATTGATGCATCGGACCGGCACTCGTCCATTCTTCACAATCGCCAAAGACCGGGCCACATGTACCTTGGCAAATGAGGAACCCTCTCGGGCGGGCTCAAGTAGCACTTCAAGCCCATTCAATCTCTGTGCAGCTCCCACAGGCAGCATTAAGAGTTCCTCTTGTCTGGGTCCCAGCAGGATCGGGGCCCTCGAAGTCACTTGGACCCGGCCCACCCGGCCACCTGGGACCGCACTTTTCAGCAAGTCGCAACTCAGCACTAGACGGTGTAGAATTCTCTGTGTGGGTTGGTGTCTTGTCGCACGGGCCCAGTATCGGGGTCCTTCACTGGCATACATCTGGTGATTCAAATCTCGCAGCACGTTCATTCCGAGCGTCACTTCCATCCCTCTTCTAGGGGGGTGATCCACCAGTACTACCCATTTCTGCCCCAGCTCTTGACCAAACATTTTTAGTTGCATCCACACGATCCCTTTGACTGACAATTGACCATTATTTGCGGCAGTCAGTCGTATCACTCGGCCATCCTCTGGAATCACTAGTCGACTGAAGTATCTCTCATATACTTCTAGAGGCATTATAGTACATTCGGATCCCGTGTCAACCAAGCACCTCATCTTCCGCCCTTCAAACTCTGCTTCTATCACTGGACTACATGCAAACAAATCTTGTTCATTCCGTCGAGGGCTTTGTGTGGGTGGGGCCGCTGCTGCTTGCCCTCTCATGGCAGCGGCCGGAAGTTTAAAGCCGGCGATGGGGTTTCTGGGGCTGTAAGCGCCTGGCAGTAACGCGAGATGTGTCCCTGGCGGCCACACTTCCAGCAGGTGATTGTTCCTCGTGGGCGAGGGCTTGACTCATTCTGATAGGACGACCTGGCCATTTGCGGGGTCACCGTTCCAGGGGGTGGGGCAGGAGGTTCCCGTGAGGGGGTAGAGGCGGGATCAACTGTCAGTTGAGACAATTTCAGCTTCAACTCCTTCACCTCAGCACGCAAAGCTTGTACCACGCTTACCAGCCCCTCTCCCCCCGACCCTGATGACCCACCTTCCTCCAGCTGGGCACTGTTCACTGACCCCTCGGGAACATAGGCTGATTTCTCTTCCCTTTCCACTGCAGCTCGGTAAATCTGCCAGAAAGATAACTCTGGTGCAACCCGGGCCATTTCCAACAGTTTGTCCCGGAGAAGTCTATTGGCTAAACCGGTGATGAATTGGTCCCGGAGCAAGCGGTCTACCTCCCGGAACGCCCCCATGGCCCCCGGGTCTAGTCGCTGCATCTCATTCAACATCTCTTGCAAAATATTAGAGTACTGCATCAGGGACTCACACTCTCTCTGGGGACGATTAAAGAATAGGGACCGAAGCTGGGCCACACGCGCTCGGCCCCCCAAACTCCCCTCTAACAGTTCCAAAATCTTTTCTAATGTATCCCTCTCTGATTCTGGGCGCACCATCACCATACGCCTAATATCACCCTCCAGTGCATTTTATGCCAGCTCAGCGCGTAACGCGGGGGTCAAATTACACATGCGCAGAATACTCCGGATTCTCTCAGCCCAATCTTGCAACGCCATATTGCGCCCATCGTATTTCGGCATGTGCTGAAGTAAAGCTCCTACAGGCACATACCCTCCCGGAGTCGCCGCGGCTGCCAAGGGAACCCCAACCCCCGAGGAGGATGCGGATACAGCGGGGTCATTTCCACCCTCGCCCTCGTCCATGACAAACACTGGATCCTGCCGACTACGCCAAAAATGTAATGAACAGAGGTCCGAATAAGATCCAGTGAGTCACAAACCAAGACCAAGGCAGAAATCTCCAACGGTATTTACTCAAAGGCAAAATAATCAAGGTAATATGGAGAATATTAAGGCAGATGCATCCCAAAGATACACTAGCTCAACAGCAGCTGAAATCACTGTGCCACTCCAAGGTCTCCTGAGAACTGTATACTACAACAGACTAGTAAGAAATTTACCTAATGTCACGCCCGCACATACTTACCCGGCTTCTCCCATCCCTCGGCGCGCTCACGATCCTGTCCCGCGCCGCCCTGCCTCCTCCTTCGCCGGCTCTCGGCGTCTGGTCTCTTCGCGCATGCGCGGTCGCGTCTCCCCCGTCGCTGAGCCTTCTGGGAGGTCGCGACCCGGTGGCTCTGCCCCAACATGGCGGCGCCCATCGGGTATTTCTTCCCGGCGTCTTCCTAGGTAAGACGCCTTTGCTTTGTAGGTGCACTGTCTGCCGTCAGTGTCCCTATGCCCTAGGCTCCCCTGTACCAGTGTCTTTTCTCAGCCCAGTCCTTGCTTTGTCTCTGTATCCTGCCAGTCCGTGTTCCTGTTGTATCCTGCCAGTCCGTGTTCCTGCTGTATCCTGCCAGTCCGTGTTCCTGCTGTATCCTCCCAGTCCGTGTTCCTGCTGTATTCTGCCAGTCCGTGTTCCTGCTGTATCCTGCCTGTCCGTGTTCCTGCTGTATTCTGCCAGTCCGTGTTCCTGCTGTATCCTGCCAGTCCGTGTTCCTGCTGTGTCCTGCCAGCCCGTGTTCCTGCTGTATCCTGCCTGTCCGTGTTCCTGCTGTATCCCGCCAGTCCGTGTTCCTGTTGTATCCTGCCGGTCCGTGTTCCTGCTGAGTCCTGCCGTTCCGTGTTCCAGACATTCTTTCAGTTAAGTCTTGTTTTCCTATTATTCCCTGCCATCCTTATAGCCTGTGGTTTCCTTCTTTATTTTGGGTCGTCCCTTTGGCTCTAGCTGTTGTGTCTCCATTCCCCCGAGGTCCTGCTCCTAACACTCCCTGTATAGGGGGTGATTCCATCTGGTCCGCTCGACCCCGGGGGCTCTAGAATCACGACCCAGAGGGTCCACTCTCGGATTTCTGTCCGAATACTTACACCTAACAGGCAACTAAAAACAGGAACAAGTGTAAATTGAATGTAGTGTTATCAAGGGGAGGCCCTGGCACGGCACACTGAGTATAACTTACACAACTCTAATATAAGATACACCTCTAAAGTAACAATTTAACACTCTGAGCAGAGATACCCGGGTATCTATAACTATGGTACCGTATCCTGAGATGGATTTCCTCTCAGGCAGAAATCTGCACAGGCTGCAGCCAGTCCATATCTTCAGCGCCAATAAGTTACAGCAAGCTCCTCTTGTCTTGTCGGCCGATGCCGAGCCCAAACGCCGGGGACTTAGTTAGTGGTCTCACGATGTTGTCTCTGCTTCTGTAGCACCTAGGAATGCTTCCACGACAATCCGTCCGTCTCTGTATCAGCAGTCTGTCCAGACCTGTTTCTCCACTCAATGCACAGGGAATCCACAGACTTCCAAATTTGTACTGGGTTCTTAGTAAAGTCTCAGTCTTTTCTTAGATAAAGGGTTAGCTCCTCTCCAGGAAACGTTAGCAACACAAGTCTCTCACAGAGTTAAACAAAAGATTAGCTCTTCTCCAGGGGAACATTAGCAACAAAAAGTCTCTCAAAAGCTTCTTTTCCTCCAAAAACACTTGCAGTAAATCCACACACAGTCTCTTTTTAAGATCTCACAGCAGCTTCTTCCTTTGCTTCCCCCCTTTTCTCTCTCAGCTCTCACTTCCTAGTTTCACTTTACACACGAGACACCAGACCCCACCCCCCAGCACACATTGTCTCCGGGAGTTTTACACGGTCTGTCCTCTGCTGCAAAAGGCAGAAACCACAGGGTCCTAGTGCCCTCTCAGTGGGACTACAGTTCATCCTCTTACAGGTGTAAGGAGCGGAGCCGCGTGTATACAAGGTGTAAGGAGCGGAGCCGCATGTGTACAAGGTGTAAGGAGCGGAGCCGCATGTGTACAAGGTGTAAGGAGCGGAGCCGCGTGTGTACAAGGTGTAAGGAGCGGAGCCGCGTGTTTACAAGGTGTAAGGAGCAGAGCCGCGTGTGTACAAGGTGTAAGGAGCAGAGCCGCATGTGTACAAGGTGTAAGGAGCAGAGCCGCGTGTACAAGGTGTATGGAGCAGAGCCGTGTGTGTACGGGTTCTCGGAGCAAAGCCGTGTGTGTACGGGCTGTAAATTTCCGAGTCGGGAAGAATGGTACACGGCTGTGGGCAGAGCCCAGCATGTGCACTGTGTCAAGAATGGTCACAGAGTTGTTCTGAAGCCGCTCCTTTGTTATTTTAGCTGTGTGCTTAGGGTCATTTCTTGTTGGAAACTGAACCTTCGGCCAAGTCTGAGATCCAGAGCATTCTGGAAGAGGTTTTCATCCAGGATATCTCTGTACTTTGCCACATTCATGTTTTCTTCAATGACAGCCAGTCATCCTGTCCCTGCAGCTGAAAAACACACCCGTAGTATGTTGCTGCCACCACAATGTTTCACTGTTGGGATTGTTTTGGGCAGGTGATGAGCAGGGCCTGATTTTCTCCACACGTACCGCTTAGAATTATCACCAAAAAGGTCTTTCTTTGTTTCATCAGACCAGAGAATCTTATTATAGTCTGAGAGTCATTCATGTGTTTTTTTAGCAATCTCTATACAGGCTTTCATATGTCTTGCACTGAGGAGAGGCTTCAGTGAGGCCACTCTGCCATAAATGCCCGACTGGTGGAGGGCTGCAGTGATAATTGACTTTGTGGAACTTTCTCCCATCTCCCTACTGCATCCCTGGAGCTCAGCCACAGTGATCTTTGGGTTCTTCTTTATCTTTCTCACTAAGCCTCTTCTATCATGATTGCTCAGTTTGGCTGGACGGCCAGGTCTAGGAAGACTTCTGGTGGCACCAAACTTCTTCCATTTAAGGATTATGGAGGCCACTGTGCTCTTAGGAACATTGACTACTGCAGAAATTCTGTTGTAACCTAGGCCACATCTGTGCCTTACCACAATTCTGTCTCTGAGCTCCTTGGCCAGTTCCTTTGACCTCATGATTCTCATTTGGTCTGACATGCACTGTGAGCTGTGAGGTCTTATATAGACAGGTGCGTGCCTTTCCAAATCAAGTCCTATCAGTTTAATTAAACACAGCTGGCCTACAATGAAGGCATAGAACCTTCTCAAGGAGGATCACAAGGAAATAGACAGCATGTGATTATTAGTGTTGAGCATTCCGATACCCCAAGTATTCGGGTATCGGCCGATATTTGTGGTATCGGAATTCCGATATCGAGTTCCGATATTTTTGTGATATCGGGAATCGGTATCGGGATTAAGATTAATATGTAAAATAAAGAATAAAAAAAAAAAATTGATATACTTACCCTCTGACGCGCCCTGGTCGTCACCGCTGCAACCGCCTTGCTTTCGTTCCAAAGAATGAGCGCGTAAAGGGCCTTCGATGACGTCGCGGCTTGTGATTGGTCGCGTGAGCGGTCACATGACCGCTCAGCGACCAATCACAAGCCGCGACATCATCGAAGGCCCTTAACGCACTCATTCTTCGGAACGAAAGCAAGGCGGTTGCAGCGGTGACGACCAGGGCGCGTCAGAGGGTGAGTATATCAATATTTTTTATTTTATTCTTTATTTTACACATGAATATGGATCCCAGGGCCTGAAGGAGAGTTTCCTCTCCTTCAGACCCTGGGATCCATTACAGGATACCTTCCGATATTTGTGTCCCATTAACTTGTATTGGTATCGGATATCGGTATCGGCGATATCCGATATTTTTCGGATATCGGCCGATACCGATACTTTCAAATATCAGACGGTATCGCTCAACACTAGTGATTATAATATGAGTGTCTGAGCAAAGGGTCTGAATAATTATGACTATGATATTTCAGTTTTTCTTTTTTATTAAATTTGCAAAAAATTCTATATTTCAGTTTTTTTTAGTCAAGATGGGATGCAGAGTGTACATTAATGAGAATAAAATGAACTTTTTTGAATTTACCAAATACCCGCAATGACACAAAGAGTGAAAAATTTAAAAGGGTCTGAATACTTTCCGTACCCACTGTATAGTGGAATTTTTATTATATTGATTAAAAGTCTATATTTCTTTATACTGTTTAAATTTAGCAGTCAAAGTAATAGAAGGTATATTGCAAAAGACTGCCAATATATACAAAATACTGCCCCACTAAAGCCTACCTGCTGATATATACGTGGAATGCAATTTCTAAAGCAAACAGTATTAGGCTAAGGTCACAGTTGTATTTTCTCCCATCATAGAAAATCGTTCCATTATGCTAAGACACACTGACCAAAGTTTGATCAGAGTGTGATCATCATGTGATCCAACTTTCTCAGAAAAAAAATGTCACCATTTGGGAGCTTTGCCTATCCTGTACTGTACATTACAGGCAAACATCTTACACTTCACATGACACAGTATGTATATAATCAGGACAATATTCAGATTACACATCACATTATACACAGCACAGCTGTCGTCAAGGGGGAGCAGGGCAATATGTCCATCTCCTTACACTTTCTTCAAAACCATTTGCATTTTATTAATTGCTGTAGGGTATGTGGACACAACGTCTTTTCGATGTGTGCATACCTCACCGGTTTTGGAGGAGAACGTCTCTTCAGAACACGCTGGCATCTTTTGTCCTAAAGTGACTTTTTTCTGCATTTTTTTTTGCAACGTCTTTTGTCGACAGCTTTTTTAAAACTTGAATTTAGTAAACTAGAGATGGGATTCTTCCAAGAAGAAGACGCCTAAAGAATGGTCAGGTCACTTCTTTTAACCGCTTTGCAGCTTCTGAAACTGTTAAAAGAAGCTGCAAAGACTGAACATTTTTTTTAGCTTTTATTTAACACTTTTTCATGTGGGTTATGGAACAATCCTGGCTGGAAAAAAACCTCATGACCACATAGTGAACTTCCAAAATCCTGAAGGAATCGCTCCAAAAAGGTTTACAGAAAATGGCCTCAAAAATGTTAACAAAACGTTTCAGGAAATGTTAATAAAAATGCTTAAAATTAATGCCTGCATTTTCTTAAGTGAGTTGGGCTTCAAAAACTCATCATTTTTAACCTCTTAACCTCTTAAAAACCCATGTGAACAGCCCCCTAGCCAGGCCGCTTTCCTACAGGCTTTTCGAAACTGTTGATTGTCGATATAAAAATTGTGTAGAACACATCACAAATTTGGAGAGCGCCGTTTACCTCCTCTTTTTGGTTTAACCTATGACAGTGGATGTCCCCCTTTATGATCACCTTTTATCATTCACAGATATTTCTATAGATACAACAAAAAAATGAGCAAATTATAAATAATGACAATATGGAAAGCAAAATAAGTAGTACCAAACTTTCTAAGCTGTCTAGTCCTACAACAAAACAGAATTATTTGCAGTCTTATCTGCATTGTGAATCATCTTTCCGCTCACTGAATGCAGGAACGCAATGTAAACCGTGAATATTTTCACTCTGGTTGCCATGACAACTTTTAAAGAATTATGTATCTCTGTAATTGTATGCCTTTCCTCTGAATCTTCCCTAAGTTCTGTACATGTAATATAATGCATCTATTATCTGATATAGATGAGAGGAGAAACTACTTATTATGTGTATATGCTAACCTGATGTATCCATGGCAACTAGAAAATACTCAATAACGGGTAGAACGGGTATATTTGTGAAGCACTGTATTGATTCGGTCACTAATAGTGGCTATGCTGGAGGTTTTATTGGACCAGAAAGTTCACAGTTTATTATAACAGCAGGGAAATGAATGAGATTTACCAAATTACACCAGATTTTTTTCTGAAACCATAATTGCTTTCAAAATATTTTATTGAATTTTAACTTTAACCGGTAAGGATTGGTTAGGAAAGATGGAGGGGAAAGGGAGGGGTATGGAGGTAGGGAAAAAACAAACCCCCCAGCAATAAGGGGAGACAGGCGATCATACAGTAGAATTGTAAAAACATAATAAGATAACAAGTACTTTGTGCAGTTTCGCTAAAACATAGTAGTTTAGGATGGAATAACGCAATAAGCTATTAAACTAACATAGGTAAAGTTTTATGTAGAATCGTTGAGTAAGCATCTATTACCATAATGATTAACTAGTAAGTAGTAGTATACGAAAGCCTGTTATAAACTATAGCTTAATATATGGTATGTATCAACTTCTGAAGCTGCTCAGTAAAAATGGATATTATGTGTAAAGGTCTGTCGGCGCGAGGTCATCTCCAGAAGACCCTCGGACCGTTGGTGGGGCAATGTCCGGTTCAAATCAGTAAGAATAGTAAGTGAAGAATTAGCAAGTAGCATGAGGACTGTTAGTTGACTGGACTATTTGAAGGCCAAGAAGAGATATTACATGGGATAAGAAGAGTCTGTTGAGGGTGAGAACGAGCGGTTATGAGAGCCCGATGAGTGAAGTATGCCGATTTTTTTCAAAAAGACGATTCCTTCTTCCGGAGTTGCGATGAGTTAGTTTTGATGCATATTTGACTCGTATGGTGGAAGTCTGTGACCAATAATAGGGAATTCCTGTGCGTAGTAGTTCTCTAGTAACGCAGTCAAATGATTTCCTTTTTTGGATCGTGGCTTTAGACAAGTCTTTGAACAGAGTTATTTTGTCATATGGGCTTGGGAGGGTTTTTGAATTCTTTGTCAAGTCTAATAGGTCATTCCTTACCCAACCAGGGTAAAAGGATACTATAATGTCTCTTGCAACGTCTGGAGGGAGAGATGGTGGCCTTGGGATTCTGTATGACCTCTCAACCAGATTCGTCACTCTGGGGGTGGGTAACAGTTTGGATATCATGGTGGAGATGTAGTTTTTTAATTGGAAGGGTTGGATCGCCTCAGGGATCCCTCTGATTTTTAAATTGTTCTTTCTTTTAAATTCCTCATATTTGATTAGGTCTTCCCTAAATGAGAGGATGTAGTTTTTTATCCTTTCCAGGGAGTCTGAGTATAGGGACGGGTTATTAGTATCCTTTGGAGGTGGGGTTTTACCGTTTTGTGGTATCTTGTCTGCTGTTTTTGAAGTGAGTGAAGAAAGATTGTGGGCCTTAGTAGGAATAGGTTTAGGGGCTTTTACAATGGCTGACAGTGTGTCTGTTAGTAGTTTTTTGATAAAAGCCTCTGAGGCCGTTGTTTCAAGGTCAGATGTCAAATTGTATTTGATGCCGAAGTCTCCTCCAGTGTTATTCACTGATGATAAAAAGGCCTCACACACTTTAACCATAAATCCGACAGATGGAGAATTTTTTGAAGCTGGAATGCTGTCTATTATGAGTGAATTATGGGAGTTTATCTCAAACTCCTTCGAAGTATGCCTCAAATTAGGGTTCTCTGTAGTAGAGTGTTGTGAAAGAGTACCCTGGAAGTCAAGATTTTGGGGATCATTAGGACCCTCTGAGTCAGAGTGTAAAGAAGAGGAATAGGAAAACCATAATTGACCTGCTGTCCTTATTTTGAATTTATGCTGCCAATATTCCCCCTTGCAATGCATAGTGTGAAATGCGCTGATCAATTTCATCATTTGCAATGCATAGTGTGAAATGTGCTGCCGATTTCATCCTTTGCAATACATAGTATGAAATGTGCTGCTGATTTCATCCTTTGCAATGCATAGTGTGAAATGCGCCGCCGATTTCATCCTTTGCAATTCATAGTGTGAAATGTGCTGCTGATTTCCCCCCTTGCAATGCATGGTGTGAAATGCGCTGCCGATTTCATCTTTTGCAATGCATGGTGTGAAAGGCGCTGCCGATTTCATCCCTTGCAATGCAGATTGTGAAATGCGCTGCCAATTTCCCCCCTTCACAATTCATAGTGTGAAATGTGCTGCTGATTTCCCCCCTTGCAATGCATGGTGTGAAATGCGCTGCCGATTTCATCCTTTGCAATGCATAGTGTGAAATGTGCTGCCGATTTCATCCTTTGCAATGCTTGGTGTGAAATATGCTCCCAATTTCCCCCCTTGCAATACATGGTGTTAAATGCGCTGCCGATTTCATCCTTTGCAATGCATGGTGTGAAATGTGCTGCCGATTTCATCCTTTGCAATGCATGGTGTGAAATACTCTGCCGATTTCAACCTTTGCAATGCATAGTGTGAAATGTGCTGGTGATTTCATCCTTCGCTATGCATAGTGTGAAATGTGCTGCCGATTTCATCCTTTGCAATGCATAGTGTGAAATGTGCTACCGATTTCCCCCCTTGCAATGCATGGTGTAAAATGCGCTGCTGATTTCATCCTTTGCAATGTATAGTGTGAAATGTGCAACAAAATTCAAATTGTGGCTTTAGATTTTGAAGTATTCTTACCATGAATCTACACCAAAATATGCTTTGGAAAATGTATATATGTGTCTGTACCTTTACAGGGAATCCACACTCAGCAGATTTATTTCAGACATTTCTGCACCTAAAATAAAGTATGGGCATGGATGAATGTAAACCCTATTGTGGCTAATGGAACAATTGCAGACATTTCATTGAAAAAAAGTATTAACATACCCTGATGTGTTCATTTTGTCACAATTGTATCCTGTGGTGATGCCTATTAAAAAGGACATTTCACCAGTTTGCGCATTGTAAACTGGCCACATCATAGAATAGTAGCTGTGCTCAAAAGTTTACATACCCCAGCAGAATTTTTGTTTTCTTGACCCTTTTTCAGAGAATATTAATGATAACACCAGAACTTTTTTAGTGGTTGGGTGAAGCCATTTATTGTCAAACTATTGTGTTTTCTCTTTTTAAATCATAATGACAACCCAAAACATTCAAATGTCCCCGATCAAAAGTTCACATACCCTTGTGATTTTGGCCTTATAACATGCACAGAAGTTGACACAAATGGGTTTGAATGGCTACTAAAGGTAACATCCTCACCTGTGACCTGTTTGCTTGTAATCAGCGTGTGCATAAAAGCTAAGTGAGTTTCTGGGATCCAGACAGACTCTTGCATCTTTCATTCAGCCACTGATGTTTCTGGAATGTGAGTCATAGGAAAGCAAAAGAATTGTCAATGGATCTACAGGAATAGGTAGTTGAACTGTATAAAGCAGGAAAGGGATACAAAAAGATATCCAAGGAATTGAGAATGCCAGTCAGCAGCATTCACACTGTGATTAACAAATGGAAAATCAGGGGCTCTGTAAAAACAAAACCACGGTCAGGTAGACCAACAAAAATGTCATCCACAACTGCCAAGAAAATTGTTCGGGATGCAAAGAAAAACCCACAAATAACATCATCTGAAATACAAGACTCTCTGAAAACTAGTGGTGTGGCTGTTTCAAGATGCGCAATAAGTAGGCACTTGAAGAAAAAGGGCTGCATGGTTGCGTCACCAGAAGAAAGCCATTACTGCAAAAAATGCTACAAAGTATCTTGCCTACAATACGCAAAACAGCACAAAGACAAGCCTCAAAACTTCTGGAACAAGGTAATTTGGAGTGACGAGACCAAAATTTATCTTTTTGGCTACAACCATAAACGTTACATTTGGAGAGAGGTCAACAAGGGCTATGATCAAAGGAACACCATTCCTACGGTGGATTGCTGATGTTTTGTGGTAGTGTTAGCTACAAAGGCACAGGAAAATTGGTAAAAGTTGAAGGAAAGATGAATGCAGCACGTTATCAGCAAATACTGGAGGCAAATTTGCAATCATCAGCCCAGAAGCTGTGTATGGGGTGCGCTTGAACGTCGACCTATCATTGGCTACAGCAGAACAAAGTGAAGGTTCTGGAGTGGCCATCTCAGTCTCCTGATCTCAATATCATTGAGCCACTCTGGGGAGATCTCGAGCGCGCAGTTCATGCTAGACAGCCCAGGAATTTACAGGAACTGGAGGCTTTTTGCTAAAAAGAGTGAGCAGCCTTACCATCTGAGAAAATAAAGAACCTCATCCACAGCTACCACAAAAGACTTCAAGCTATCATTGATGTTAGAGGGGGCAATACACGGTATTAAGAAATGGGGTATGTGAACTTTTGATCAGGGTAATATGGATGTTTTGGGTTGTCATTCTGATTTAAAAAGAGAAAACACAATACGATACGATACGATACGATACACTTTATTGATCCCGTGGGAAATTATGGTATCACAGCAGCACAACTTAAATCATAAAAATCATAAAGGAATTACATAGTTGACATGACAGTGGAGTTGACAGAAGAACATTATACATTATACATTAGAATAGGACATACACAACAAGTGAACTGAAATGTAGAGATAGTTTGTAGAGATAGTTTGACAATAAATGGCTTCACCCAACCACTAACTATGAGTTGAGAAAAAGTTTTGGTGTTATCATTCATATTCTGTGAGAAAAGGACAAGAAAGCAAAACTTCTGCTGGGGTATGTAAATTTTTGAGCACAACTGTATAATATATCTACTATATAAAGCTGAATGTGTGTATGTGTGTGTGTATGTATGTCCGGGATTGGCATCTGCACCGTCGCAGCTACAGCCACAAAATTTTGCACAGTCACACGTCTGGACCCCGAGAGCGTCATAGGCTATGTTGTGAGGCGAAATTTTAACCCCGTGCGTTCCAATTCACCAAACAATTTTGCCCCTATCTACATAATGGTGAAAAAAGTGAAAGGAAAAGTGTTGGAATCGTCGCAGCTACAGCAGCAAAATTTTGCACAGTCACACGTCTGGACCCTAAGAGTGTCATAGGCTACGTTGTGAGGTGAAATTTTAACCCCACGCATTCCAATTCACCAAACAATTTTGCCCCTATCTACATAATGGGGAAAAAAGTGAAAGGAAAAGTGTTGGAAGCGTCGCAGCTACAGCCACAAAATTTTGCACAGTCACACGTCTGGACCCTGAGAGCGTCATAGGCTACGTTGTGAGGTGAAATTTTAACCTTGCGCGTTCCAATTCACCAAACAATTTTGCCCCTATCTACATAATGGGGAAAAAAGTGAAAGGAAAAGTGTTGGAAGCGTCGCAGCTACAGCAACAAAATTTTGCACAGTCACACGTCTGGACCCTAAGAGCGTCATAGGCTACGTTGTGAGGTGAAATTTTAACCCCGCACTTTCCAATTCACCAAACAATTTTGCCCCTATCTACATAATGGGGAAAAAAGTGAAAGGAAAAGTGTTGGAGGCGTCGCAGCTACAGAAACAAAATTTTGCACAGTCACACGTCTGGACCCTGAGAGCGTCATAGGCTACGTTGTGAGGTGAAATTTTAACCCCGCGCTTTCCAATTCACCAAACAATTTTGCCCCTATCTACATAATGGGGAAAAAGTGAAATGAAAAGTGTTGGAGGCGTCGCAGCTACAGCCACAAAATTTTGCACAGTCACACGTCTGGACCCTGAGAGCGTCATAGGCTATGTTGTGAGGTGAAATTTTAACCCCGCGCTTTCCAATTCACCAAACTATTTTTCCCCTATCTACATAATGGGGAAAAGTGTTGGAGGCAAATTGACCGCTGCCAGATGTGAACAAGGGGGACTTAAAGAATGAGAGCGATGGCGCCAAAGAGTATATACCGATCAGTTGCTAAGGTGGGGCCCCAACATGAGATACTCACCACACATGGGGATATGAACACACACACAAAATGCGCCACACACTACCACGTGCTTGAACACATATACCACCCTCAGCACACATTTCACCACACATACACCAACCTCGCCACATAAAAGTCGAAACACAAAAGTCATCGCTCAAAACTCACCACGCGCAAAACTCGCCACATGCAAAAACTAGGCTCACGCAAAACTCGCCACAAGTGCAAAACTCACCTCATGGAAAACTCGCCACACGCAAAACTTGCACATGCGGAAAAATTGCCACATGCACAAAATTTGCAACACATGCAAAAGTTGCCTCACACAAAACTTGCACATACTCAAAAGGCACCAGACATAAAACTCACCACGCGCAAAATTTGCCATGCGCAAAACTTGCTGCACACAACTTGCTACCCTAACCTGTCACATGCAACTCGACACACAAAAAGTTGCTACACGCATGTTGCCACACAAAACTCATCTCACAAAAGTCGCTACATGCATGTCGCCACACACAACTCAACACACACAACTTGACAGACGAAACTCGCCCTAAAACACACACAAGTCTGGTATTAGCCTTCAAAAATAAAAATCTGATTAATAAGCAGACAAACTACAAGAGCAACAAATGTACCATATAGGAAATACAGCAGCTGCCAGTCACATGACCTGTCTATTATGTGTATGTGTGAGCTAATATATACTGCCAGGGGGAGGGCTTTCTGTTGGCTGGGGATTTATCAGGCTGCCAATTTATCTTACAAATACTGAGGTAAAAATACTGAGCAAATAACGTGTTAACGAGGTCTAATACAGATCACACAGGTATATACTGTATACAGGGGAGATGACACACAGATATATACTATATACAGGAGAGATGACACACAGGTATATACTATATAGAGGAGGAGATGATATACAGGTACATACTATATACAGGAGGAGATGACATACAGGTATATATTATATACAGGAGGAGATGACACACAGGTATATACTATATACAGGAGCAGATTACCTACAGGTATATACTATATACAGGAGGAGATGACATACAGGTATATGCTATATATAGAAGATGACATACAGGTATATACTATATACAGGAGGAGATGACACACAGATATATACTATATACAGGGGAGATGACACACAGGTATATACTATATACAGGAGGAGATGACATACAGGTATATACTATGTATAGAAGGAGATGACATACAGGTATATATTATATATAGGAGGAGATGACATACAGGCATATACTATATATAGGAGGAGATGACATACAGGTATATACTATATATAGGAGGAGATGACATACAGGTATATACTATATACAGGGGAGATGACACACAGCAGGTATATACTATATACAGGGGAGATGACATACAGGTATATACTATATACAGGAGATGACATACAGGTGTATACTATATATAAGGGAGATGACAAACATGTATATACTGAGGTGAAAATGAGAGGTGTGAGGTGAAAATGAAAAGGTGTGAGTGCAAAATGAGAGGAGTGAGGGAAAATAGTGTAGTGATCAGAAAATGACAGATGTGAGGTCGAAATGACAAGTGTTAGGCGGGAATGAGAGGAGTGAGGGAGAAAACGAGAGGTGTGAGGGAGAAAATGAGAGATGTGAGGGGGAAAATTAAAGATGTGATTGGGAAAATGAGAGGCGTGATGGGAAAATAAGAGAAGTGACGTGCTATAACTAACCACAGATATTTACTATGCCCAGGCAACGCCGGGTTCTTCAGCTAGTATATATATATATATACCAGATGGTGGCCCGATTCTAACGCATCGGGTATTCTAGAATATGCATGTCCACGTAGTATATTGCACAGCCCATGTAGTATATTGCCCAGACACGTAGTATATTGCCCAACCACGTAGTACAGTATATTGCCCAGCTACATAGCATATTGCCCAGCCATGTATGTCACAGGTTAAAAAATAAAAAATAAACATATACTCACCTTTCCGAGGGCAAACATAAACTCACCTTCCGAGGGAGCCCTTGTAGTCATGTCGCCTATGTGCGGTCCACTCGGCAGCTTCCGGTCCCAGGGTTGGTAGCGCAGAACCCGTGATGGCGTCGCAGTCACATGACCGTGACATCATGGCAGGTCCATCTCGCGCAGGCACGCAGGACCTGTGATGAGGTCGTGGTCACCTGAACGTGACGTCATGGCAGGTCCATGTCGCATATCATCCTTGCCACCAGAACCTGCCGCTTGCATGGAGCGGTTACCGGAGCGTCGCGAGGAACGGGAAAGGTGGCGGAAGGTGAGTATATAATGATTTTTTATTTTTTTTATTATTTTTAACATTAGATCCTTTTACTATTGACGCTGCATGGGCAGCATCAATAGTAAAAACTTGGTCACACAGGGTTAATAGTGGCGGTAACGGAGTGAGTTACCCGCGGCATAACGCGGTCCATTACCGCTGGCATTAACCCTGTGTGAGCGGTGACTGCGGGGAGTATGGAGCGGGCACTGGCTGAGGCGAGGAAGAAGTGGCCATGTTGCCGCTGGACTCCGCCCATCGCTGATCGGTCGTGGCAAGGGTCGTGGGCATTTTGCCATGACTAATCAGCGACTTGGATTCCATGACAGACAGAGGCCGCGACCAATAAATATCCATGACAGACAGAAGGACAGACGGAAGTGACCCTTAGACAATTATATAGTAGATAAATATACATATACATATATATATATACTGTATATATTGCAAAAAGGAAAATCGGCTGATGCAATAGTTTGGGCACTCTGCATTGTTAGCTAGTAGCCTAGTTGCATGTAAATTTTGCTTGCGTAATTATGTCTGTTATATGCTTATAAACCGTCAATGGATATTCTATTAACATGCTGCTTATGTTATGTTTTTTTACATTTTATTGTTTTTTTGGTTTTTTTCTGATGCTATTATGATTTTTTAATGAAGTTATGTGTGTAAATACCGTGATGTATTGTAATTGGGATTATCATTTTTTTCGTAGTTCTGAGGAAGGCCATTATGGCCAAAACGTTAATACCAAACTACAAACCATACTACAATACCTATGTCTCTCTCTCTCCTCTTTTTTCTCTCTCTCTCTCTCTCTTTCTATCTCTCCTAAAATACAAAGGAAATGTGTCATCTTTAACTTTAGGCCTTTTAGACATCATTTCATCTTCAACTTGCTTAACTGTTCACAATAACAGTAACAGTGACATGCCACTGTATGTAAAAAATATTGTCTGACAAGCCGTCCAGAAAAAATAAAAAGTCAAATTCTTAACCCTGAGCAGGGCCGTATTTGCCACTAGGCACGTGAGGGCACATGCCTAGGGTGGCAGGATGCAGGGGGCGGCACCTGAGCAAGGTTTTTCTTAATTTATTTTTTTTATTTATTAACCGGCACCTGCCTGTCCACCCACCATCCCCCCTCACTCCCTCCCCACTCCCCCCCTCCTCGAAGATGACATACTCACCCTCCTCCTGCGGTGCCTGCAGCTCCATTGTCCTCAGCGCCGGCAGCTCATCCTGTGCTCACTGCAGTCACGTGGTACCGCTCATTAAGGTGATGAATATGGACGCATATTCATGACCTTAATAAGCGGTACCATGTGACCGCTCACACAGGAAGAAGCTTCCGAGTCTGTACAGTACGTGCAGGACAGGGAGTCCGTTCAGCGCGCTGTGAGGAGGGTGAGTATGATGGCAGGGGGAAGAAGAAGGAGGATGGGATAGGATGAAGGAGGACGGGGAACCACGCATATAAGATGGGAGGAGGGGGGAAGCGGAGCCACACATGCAAGGATGGGAGGAGGGGGGAAGCGGAGCCACGCATACAAGGATGGGAGGGGGAGCGGAGCCACGCATACAAGGATGGGAGGAGGGGGAGCGGTGCCACGCATACAAGATGGGAGGGGTGACCGGAGCCACGCATACAAGGATGGGAGGAGGGGGGAGCAGAGCCACGCATTCAAGGATGAGAGGAGGGGGGAGCGGAGCCACGCATACAAGGATGGGAGGAGGGGGGAGTGGAGCCACGCATACAAGGATGGGAGGAGGTGGAGTGGAGCCACGCATACAAGGATGGGAGGAGGGGGGAGCGGAGCCACGCATACAAGGATGGGCGGAGGGGGGAGCGGAGCCACGCATACAAGAATGGGAGGAGGGGGAGTGGAGCCACGGATACAAGGATGGCAGGAGGGGGGAGTGGAGCCACACATACAAGGATGGGAGGAGGGGGGGAGCAGAGCCACGCATGCGAGGATAGGAGGAGGGGGGAAGTGGAGCCATGCATACAAGAATGGGAGGAGGGGGAAGTGGAGCCACACATACAAGGATGGGAGGAGGGGGGAAGCGGAGCCACGCATACAAGGATGGGAGGAAGGGGGAGCAGAACCACACATACAAGGATGGGAGGAGGGAGGAGTGGAGCCACGCATACAAGGAAGGGAGGAGGGGGGAAGTGGAGCCACGCATACAAGGATGGGAGGAGGGGGAAAGCCAAGCCATGCATACGAGGATGGGAGGAGAGGGGAGTAGAGCTACACATACAAGGATGGGAGGGGGGCAGTGGAGCCACGCATACAAGGATGGGAGGAGGGGGGAGCAGAGCCACGCATACAAGGATGGGAGGAGGGGGGAAGCAGAGCCACGCATGCGAGGAAGGGGGAGCAGAGCCATACATACAAGGATGGGAGGAGGGGGAGCAGAGCCACGCATACAAGGATGGGAGGAGGGGGGAGCAGAGCCATGCATACAAGGATGGGAGGATGGGGGAGCAGAGCCACGCATACAAGGATGGGAGGAGGGGGAGCAGAGCCACGCATACAAGGATGGGAGGAGGGGGGAGCGGAGCCACACATACAAGGATGGGAGGAGGGGGAACGGAGCCACACATACAAGGATGGGAGGAGGGGGAACAGAGCTACGCATACAAGGATGGGAGGAGGGGGGAGCGGAGCCATGCATACAAGGATGGGAGGAGGGGGGCGGAGCCATGCATACAAGGATGGGAAGAGGGGGAGCGGAGCCACGCATACAAGATGGGACAGGGGAGCCATGCATACGACGGGGGAGCCACACAGAGCAGGACAGGATGGGGGAACCACACATACCGGTATAGTTATGAGGGGGCAATACATACTGGGCTTCTACTCAAGTCAACAAGCTTACCCAGTTTCTGTGGCAAAATTAGGTGCCTTGGCATATACTTGGGTCGACTTATACTCGAGTATATACGGTATGTAATATATACACATGTACTGTATGTGTGTGGCTGTGTATATATATATATATATACATATATATATGTGTAGCTTTGTTGCCATAAAAGGAGGAGACCCAGACACAGTTCTTGAACAGGGGCCCCAAGCTGTCAGTGTCCGCAGTGGAGCAGAAGACACCGAAGATTAAGTGCACGGGGGGACAATTTCAGTAGGGATGGGGGGATATATTATCTGTGGAGAATTTGAGTGGGGATGGGGGTTTTTAATATGTGAGGTGAGATTTGGAGTGGAGATGGGGGGATTTAATGTGTGTTAGGAAATTTGAGGACACAGAATGAAAAGCAAAGGGGGAGATGGGGAAAGAGTATGGGGGAGTGGGGGAGTATGTATGAGGAACAGTACTGGAGGAATAGGGGGCATGTATGCGGAAACAGTACTGGGGAATGGGGGGCATGTATGAGGAAACAGTACTGGGGGAATGAGGGGCATGTATGAGGAAACAGTATGGGGGAATGAGGGGCATTTATGAGGAAACAGTACTGGGCAATGGGGGTATGTATGAGGAAACAGTATGGGGGAAAGGGGGGCATATATGAGGAAACAGTACGGGGGATTGAAGGGCATGTATGAAGAAACAGTACTGGGGGAATGGGGGGCATGTATGAGGAAACAGTACTGGGGGAATGAGGGGCATGTATGAGGAAACAGTATGGGGGAATGAGGGGCATTTATGAGGAAACAGTACTGGGCAATGGGGGTATGTATGAGGAAACAGTACTGGGGAATGGAGGGCATATATGAGGAAACAGTATGGGGGATGGGTGCAGATAGTATGGGGAGCGACGGGGGAATGTATGTGGACACAGTATGAGTAGCGATGTGAAAAATGTATGTGGACAGAGTACGGAGAGTGAGGGTGATGGGATGTGTGGAGACACAGTATGGGTAGTCAAGTGAGCAGGCAGTATAGAAAGTGAGGGGGGCAAATATATGAGGAGACAGTATGGTAACAGGAGGAATATGAGAGGAGACAGTATGAGGAGGGAGGGGAATAGTGTGAGGAGACAGTATGGGGGAACAAAAGTGAGTGGGCACAGAATAGAAACTGAGTACTCGATTCGTAGCATGGGGGGACAGTGTAAGGGCACTGCCAGGAGGGGACAGTATACCAAGGAGGGGGAGCATGATGAGTGAGTACAGTATAAATACTAAGCCCTATAGGGGGGACACAGTGTGAGAGGACAGTGTGAAGAGGGGGCTGGTATGGAAAGGAGAGGTCAGTGTGAAGAGCATGTACCATAAGAGGGACAATTTGGGGGTCATATTTTGTGCATTATAATGACACTTGTATCTTTAAGGGCGTCATGTGGAGATTTTCTGCCAAAGAGCGGAGAAGATGGAAGTCTGCAGAGACGGCTGTGGATGAGAAAACTCATCATGGGGTCTGGACAAGATGAAGAAAAGAAGGAGATCGGCTCCAGAGACAACGTCATCTATAAGGTACCTGGATGTAAATGTTATTTGTGATACTGACTAATTCTCATGTTTTTATTTATGTTAGGAGCATTAAAGGGAATGTCCAGGTTTGTGATGAGTCTGCAGTCATTCTATGTGATTGCAGACTTCTGAATTCTCTCGTGCTGGCGATTTACATTCATGTGGTCACATGCTGACTAGACATGTGTGGCCTCACTCAATGAAAATGAACTAAGTGAGGCCAGGCACGTCTAGTCGGAATGTGGTCAGAAGTATACAAATCACATGCTTGTGCTGACATGACTGTCCACCGGCCAGGGAGAATCCTAAAAGTGTGCAGTGCATTAGTTGTGAGAATTCAGTAGCCTGCGATGTCAGGATTCAGCTCTGCAGGTTCCAGTAGTCGTCGCATGGACACTTCACTCATATGTGACTTTCATACTTGTGGTCCTGTGACAACGAGCTTCTCTTCTGCTTCTCAGTTTTTCACTGAACATTGAGAGCATTAGGGAGAGCAGCTCGTGGGTACATGACTAAGTGTGGAAATCACATATGTCCTTGGCGGGGGGTAGGCCAAAATAAATTCTTGCCCCGGGTGCCAGAAACCCTAGATACACCTCTGCCGGTATGCTACTGTGCGCGGTGATTACCAGGTCCGGTGGAGGGATGTCTGTGCACAGGCAGTGAGGCAGGGACAGAGAGAGAATATAGACCTGGAGACTGCCTGTCCCAGTCCCTGAGCCCTCATTATCATAGGAATATGTCAGTTAATAAATTGTTTTTCTAAAGCTTTATAGTGCAGTTTTAGGTCAGAGAGGGATGAGCTAGAAAGGTGTAGGGACAGGTAGTGATGGCTCCTTGTGGAAATGTGCAGCACTTGCGGATTTGCACTTGCGGTGAGACAAAAAAACACTGCTAGCAGAGGTTTTTTTTCCCATTGCTGTAAGTACCGCATTTGCCGGATCGCTGCAAAACCGCAAGTGCCGCACATGTCCGCAAGTCCTATAGGGAATGAATGAGACCGAACGCAGTGTTGCCGTAAGTGATTCGTTACGCGGCAGATGCGGGAAAACTGCCGGATCTGCTGCAAAAGGCTACTTTCACATCAGCGATTTATGGCAAAGTCACTGCCGATATTGTCATACTCACCAATGGGGGAGGCAGCTCTAAGGCTGTGTGTTCACACGCTGCGGTTTTTGCTGCGGATCCGCAGCGGATTTGACCGCTGCGGATCCGCAGCAGTTTTCCCAAAGTTTACAGTACCATGTAAACCTAAGGGAAAAAAAAACCGCTGTGCACATGCTGCGGAAAATGCCGCGCGGAAACGCTGCGGATTATTTTCCGCAGCATGTCAATTGTTTGTGCGGATTCCGCAGTGGTTTCCAACCAGCACCAATAGGAAAGTGCTGGTGAAAAACCGCAGAAGAATCCGCAGAAGAAACCGCAAGAAAATCCACAGTGAAAACCGCAGTGGTTTTGCACTGCTGATTTTCCAAATCCGCTGCGGAAAATTCCGCAGGAAAATCCGCAGCGTGGGCACATACCCTAAAAGTGCCTAGGGCAGCAGAAAATCTAAATACGGCCCTGACCCTGAGCTAGTGTTACAATATAATACACAGCTAGCACTCCTTGTGTGCAATGACAACTAAGTGTCGGGGGTCTACATTACAGGGGAGCTCCCCAGTCACATGCTGATCTTGTTAGGAGCCCTGCCTTTCCCAACATGTGCAGGAATTCCTGGCTCTGCAAACAAACATTCCCAGGTCTTCCTGTCCTGCAGACCCTGTGTGATCAGACCCGGCTTCCTGCAGAGATCTTAGAACGGACCCTCGCTTTAATCCAGCTCACACTGCCCTTCAAAGGTCCTTGCAAGGATGTACATACAGCACCACAGTTTTGCATGGCGCACGATGCACCTCGTGTGTATTACAATGTGTAAGGGAAAATCTGGTGGGAATTTTATTTTCTAGAGAAATTACATGAAATCAAATAGAGAATGTGCACAAGGTGGTAAAAATATGAGCAAACACATAAATATATATCAGAAATCAACTGATACCAGTAAGGTAGGTATAACACATATGTGAAATAATACCTTGTAGCTATATATCAATATATCAGACAGGTAAGGTCAGGACATCCAGTATTCAGGTGAGATCTTCTGATCCACGCATGGGCCACAAATATGGACTGAGTGAAGCCGGCATAGAGACCTACAGTAGTAGTGAGTGAGTATTAGGCCTCTTTCACACATCAGTGTCTCCAGTCTATTTGGTGACAGTTTTCACAGGTACTGGAGATACTGACACACGTAGACCCTTTCAAGTGAATGGGTCTGTGCACATGTCAGTGTGTGTCCACGGACCGTGTGTCAATTGGCAAAACACACTGGCGTCATTTTTTACCGTCAGCATGGGTCGCAAAACATCCCGCACACGTGCACGCAGAGAACACACATTGATGTCATCCGTGTGACATGCATCGGCACTGGGGAAGAAGCGCTAGAGTAAGCGCTGTTCCCCGGTGGCAGATGCTGAAGACAGCTCTCATCATTTTCCCCTGCTCTGCCGGTGATCGGTGCGAGTAGAGGAGAATGATGAGAGTTATATTAAAGTCAGAACGATGACAGCAGGTGGGGACTTTTGGTACTATTACTTCCATCAACCTACACTTGTTTCCACTAAGAACAGTGACAGCAAGAGCTGAGGATGGAGGTATTCCTCACCTGCCGCCTGCGCTAGAACTAAATAAATGAATGAAAAACCCGGTGTGGGTTCCCCCCTATTTTTGATAACCAGCCAGGCAAAGCTCACAGCTGGGAGCTGCAACCCTCAGCTGTCAGCTTCAGCAAGGCTGATTATCAATAATAGAGGGGTCCCCTGCTGTTTTTTTTAATTATTTAAATAAATAATTTAAAAAACGGCATGGGGTCCCCCCACTTTGACAACCAGCATTTCTAAAGCTCACAGCTGGGGGCTGGTATACTCAGGCTGGTAAGGGGCCATTGATATAGCCCCCCCTGTTGTGAATTCTGCTCTTGGGTTCTCTCCAGTGGTTGTTGGTGGGAATGCAGTTGTCTCTGACTCGCAGTCCTGGCCAGGTATATTGGATAATTACAATTCTGACTGGGATATTTAGGTGTGCAGGATCCTTTAGCCCTTGCCAGTTGTCAATGTTTCTTTGGAAGTGTTGGATCTCTGCCTGGCCTCTCCTGCTTATCTGCCAGTTCAGCAAAGATAAGTGTCTGTTTCTTTTCGTGTGGCACACATGCAGTGTGCTTATTTTCAGTACTGTTCGTTTGTTTTTCTTTTGTCCAGATTAGACTGTGTCTGTGTTTCCTCAGTCTGGTTGGTTTCACTGGAGTTGCAGATATACGCTCCTACATCTTTAGTTGGATGTAGGAAGTTTTTTGTATATTCTGCTGTGGATTTTTTGAAGGGTTTTAATACTGACCGCACAGAACTCTGTCCTATTCTGTCCTATCTAGCTAGAGTGGCCTCCTGTGCTAAATCCTGTTTTTTCTGCCTGTGTATGTTTTTTCCTCTTCGACTCACCGCCAATATTTGTGGGGGGCTGTCTATCCTTTGGGGATTTTCTCTGAGGCAAGATAGTATTCTGATTTCCATCTTTAGGGGTATTTAGTCGTCCGGCTGTGACGAGGTGTCTAGGTGTGTTAGGTACACTCCACGGCTACTTCTAGTTGCGGTGTTAAGTTCAGGGTTGCGGTCAGTACAGTGGCCACTTTCTCCAATGAAAGTTCTCATGCAGCTCCAAGGTCACCGGATCATAACACCCCCCCCCAGCTTAAAAATAGCAGCCCCCAGCTGCCCAGAAAAGGTGCATCTACTAGAAGCACTTATTCTGGCACTTTTTCTGGCTCTTCCTACTTGCCCTGTAGCAGTGGCAAGGGGGGTGACAGTTGGGGGTTGATGTCACCTTTGTATTGTCAGGTGACATCAAGTCTGCTGTGAAGACACTGACCTTGAACTGCGGTGACCTCATCACTGACTTTTTCCTACAGTCCTGAGGTCATCAAAGTTCAGCCCGGCTGAGAACCTCGATGATGTCACTGCTGGTCAATGATGCTGCACTCGCAGCAGCTCATTCACCAGTGGTTCTCAGCCTGGACAGTCGCATCTAGGCATCGTCCAGGTTGAAGACATGGATTATGGCGTGGGACAGAATGACTGACAGGTATGGTATGTTGTTGTTTTTTATTTTATTTTTCATACAGGAGATCGAGGTCTTCAGTGGAAATAGGCGTTAAGTGATCATAGCTGTGTTTGTTATTTTTAAATAAAAAAGGAAAACTGTGTTTAGTTTTATTTCTAATAAAATACTTTATTCTGGCTGTATCTTTACCATATAACTATTGGATTAGTAATGGACAGTTGTCTTACAGACCCCTATCCATTACTACGCTGTGGGCTTGATGTCACCTGACAATACAAAGGTGACATCAACCCCACAAATATGAACCCCCCTTGCCACCACTACAGGGCAGCTGTGGACTGCAGATTTTAGGCTGGGGTGACCTATATCAATGGCCCTTAACAGCCTGAGAATACCAGCCCCCAGCTGTGAGCGTTAGCAAGGCTGGTTGCCAAATATGGGGGGGACACCATGCCGTTTTATTTTATTCTTGTTATCCATCTTTGCTGAAGCTAACAGCTGAGGGTTGCAGCCCCCCCCCCCCCAGCTGAGAGTTTTGCCAGGCTGGTTATAGAAAATAGGGGGAACCCATGCTGGGTTTTTCATTTATTTAGTTATAGAGCAGGCGGCAGGTGAGCAATTCCCCCATCATCCGCTCCTGCTGTCACTGTTCTTAGTGGCAGCAGGTGTAGGTTAATGGGAGCAATAGTCCCAAATGCCCCCACCTACTGTCATCATTCTGACTTTAATATAACTCTCATCATTCTCCCCTGCTTGCGCCGATCGCCGACAGAGAATGATGAGAGCCGTCTTCAGCATCCTCCTCCGGGGGACAGCGCTTACTGTAGCGCTTCTTCCTTGTCGTCCGTCTGGGTCGTACTGATGTGGCACACAGGTGGCACATGGTTACCACACGTGTGCCGCAAGTATTACACACATGACACACAGACATATGGACACTGATGTCTCCAGTACCATTTTTTCCAATACCGGAAATATGAGGACTTGTGAAAGAGGCCTAAGGGCTTGTGCACATGGGCGCATTATGACTTTGTAAGGCTGGTTTCATACCTGCGTTCAGGAGGGCTGTAGATGAATGCGTACTTCCTCGTTTCTTCCTCCCTGAAGCTCCTCC
Organism: Ranitomeya imitator; assembly: GCF_032444005.1. Classification (NCBI taxonomy): domain Eukaryota; kingdom Metazoa; phylum Chordata; class Amphibia; order Anura; family Dendrobatidae; genus Ranitomeya; species Ranitomeya imitator. The sequence goes on along the minus strand of NC_091286.1, from coordinate 575,421,300 downwards.
TACACTCCGCCTACTTCTGCATGCATCCTGTGTTTTCCTGTGTACCCATCTTTAACATTGGGTACGCAGGGACATGCGTTGTATGTGGATGTGTCCGCATGCGGCAATTTGACATGTGCGGTGACAGCATGGAAATGCAAAATTTTGCATTTCCGTCCAGATCTTGTTTTGCGGGGGATTTTGGATGTATGACCTGACAGGGACGCAGGAATTTTGTTTTAAATATACTGATATTTATTATTAACAAAATTTGTAATATTGCAATTTTCACACTCGACACTACGGCTATTTTAGATTCATACTCTCTGTCATTTCAGGAATAGTTTTCAGCAGACTCCTTATCATCAAAGATAAGATTACAATGACAGGTAACACCTCTATACACAGTTGATAACACATGATCCACCAATCACAATGGTGATGCCACAACGTGTCATGCCCCCCCCCCCCCACACACACACACACACACACACACAAAACAAAATGGGTCATTAGACACTGCAATACAAAGGATAAGGGTAAGGGTCTGACCATTGTGGCTATGAAGCAACAGGAAGGTAAACTCTTAAAAATCCCCAGTGATCAGTCTGAGAATTGCCAGATTTTTTTTATTATTTTTTATATAGATTGCGATATAAGAAAATTGCAAAATATTTAAAAATACAGTAAACACAAAACCTGATTTAAACAATAAGTCATTTTCTGACAGTAGCCTCTCTTTAAGTCTGACCTTCAATGGCTACGGTTACCCTCCCTAGTATCTGTTAGCTCTTCTGCCAGGTTGTCAGGCAGTTTGTCCATAACAACTAGCCTTATTCAGATTACTCCATAAATGCCTATGAATTAAGGACAGGGAGGGGTGAGGAAGCTTGGCAGGTATATGCCTCTTTCTGACGTATTAAAGGGGGAGGCCAGCGCTAATTGGGAGCCAGGCATCATGTGACATTTCACAGCATCACAGTCCTGGGGAGAGCGAGTGCCGACACTGCCTGAACGGTGCCGGTGCGGGAGGTGAGTATAGGTTTATTTATTTATCGGAGCTGAACATTTAGTTTAAGAAAGGGTTGTCCTAGTAGTGCAGAACTCCTTTAAGCATTTTTCAGTAAAACCTATACATTTAGGTGCAGATTTTTCAAGATGAGATAATAAGACACTTAAGACAGAAACGGAAGATCTTAGCTGTGACACCATTTCTCCCCCATGGTATAGGCAGATAGATATATCTGACATATATATATGTCTGTACAAAGCCGGTAGGGGTCTATACATACAAGCACAGATCTACGTACACCTTCTGCCCTCAGCTACCAGTCTTTGTTGATCTGCAATGTGACAAGGTGAACTGTCACTGCTTACTTATCCTTTTATGTATACGTACTGCGGCAAGGATCTTTTGCTGCCCATTTCATTTCCCGCCAGTTAATGTAAGATATGCTTGTTCCTAAATGCATTTTGTAATGATAATGATGGTGTTGTAGAGAAATCATCCGTTATAATTATGGGTATATATAGGTATATTCATGTGTAAGAACTAATGCACAATTATAAACATTAAATCCTGAAATCATGGTAATTTATTAAAGCCCACTTGTTCTGCCTGGAGCAACCCATAAATTGCTGAGAAACATCTATTTTGATGCAACATTTCTTGCCTAATTTGCAGGGTTGCTCTGCTAAAATCAGTTCTGTTGGAACACTACTATTACAGTCACTAAGTGGAGCAGTTGTCCACCATCAGCCACTATACTGCAGAGATGTGAGTGAGTTGGGGGCATATCTGTAACCGTAGTGGTGGTGGAATCACTGTGCTGGGATCCAAGAAGAGCCTGGAGGGGAGTAACTAGGTGAACACCTGCCTCTTCGCTAGAGCCTTTGATGGTGGGTTTAGACTTAGCTCCAGATGGACACCAGGTGCTACACCAGGATGGAGCTCAGAAGCACTGCAGCTGATCCCCAAGGGGCAGGAAGCTGGAATGGCCTAGAAAGGAAAGTTCAGCTGGTACTGGCGGGCAGGGCAGAAATCCAGGAGTAGCAGGTGCTGGCAGGGATGGCAGGAATGCAGGATGGCACTGGCAGGTGCAGGCTGGTATGACTGGTATACAGGTGGGCCCTGGCAGGTGCAGACAGGTTCGGCTGTTATACAGGTGAGCATGGCAAGTGCATACAGGGACGACAAGTATGGCAGGTATACAGCCAGGCACGGGCAGGTACAGGCAGGTACTTGAAGATAAACTTGAACGGGGATCTAAGAACTAGCAAGCATGCAACTAACAAAGTGAATACATTGCGCAGGCACCTCCCATCAGGTGGAGGTGCCTTAAATAATAAGCGTCTCCCAACCATTGGCTGTGGACATTTTAATACGGCACGTGCTGTCCCTTTAAGAGGGAAGGGAGTGCACGTTCTAAGCAGAGTGCCCAAGGATCTGCAAGCTGTGCACAGACTCCGGGCAGCAGCAGAAGAAGACGACGACGCAGTGGTGAGTGAGTCGGCCTCCTTGCTGGGGGAGGACGGAAGTGTGCAGAGTCGCCATTGCTACAATATCGAGCCCGGAACTGTACATAAGGTCCAATTAAGGCTAGTTTCACACCATGTTTGGATATATCTGTTCCTCACTCCATTAGCAGCTTCTATGTGAATCCCTAAAAAAATAGTATTCAGATAGAACTGCCAATGGAGCCCTTGATTAAAATGAGGCAAATCTAGTAGAAAGTCTGCATTTTTGTAACCTGTTTGACCCCCTATCTGACGATGTTCAAGTTTTATGAACACAGACACAATAATGCAGTAGACTACGAAACTGTGTATATCAAATGGACAATAAAAGTGTTTCTCTTAATTCATTACCTTTTCTACCCCAAAGGCTGTTCGGTTAACGAGGGCATCCTTGAAGAGGATGTGTCAGTGACATACATGTTTTTTGACAGAACAGTGGCCTCTCTGAGACCAGCCTAAAAATCTGACATAGAGTCGACTTTCCGCTTTCTTCCGCTTCATCCAGACTATCATCATGTTTTAGGTTGTTGTGTGGATGGTTATGGTTTATTATGACAAATGTCTTCCTATGGGTTGCTCTATTTCTTGCTACTATTTTGAACTATGCAAATCCTTCCTGTAATGGGTTGTAATTGTAAACTATGAGACTTGTAATCCTTGTATTCTTCATTGCCCAGATTATTTCCTTTTAATTGGCCCTCAGAATTCCAGTTCGTGACAGTTTTTATTGGACACTTTTCCAGATCTTATGTCACATTTTGGGGTCCCATTATCAGATGAAAAACCCATGGCCCGGCCACTACATTATCCTTTTTGGGAACTGAAATTGAGTCAGTAAAAATGTTTTTTTCAGCTTCAGCAAGAAAAAAATCCCAAAACTATTGTCTTTGCTCATGGGGTTTTGCTTGGTCTGGAGTTTCACCTTTCTTCAAATGCAGTCGATATTAAGCCTCCTCATTTTCATGTTGTGTTATGCCCATGAGTAGTAATTTTTCCAGGCATTTGTCTCTTTCTACCAAAGATATAAAGCTTCCCCATCACCGGATTCATATTACGTCTCCGTTTTGAGCTGACCTAACTATCAGGAGACAGTTCCTTTTAACATTAAATGGTCATACTTATTTTCAGTCCCCAGAATCATCTAATGATGATATATCCCTTTTTTCCAATACTGCTGGTTCATCAGGCTTTGGTGTAATTTTTAGGGAACGGTGGTATGCGAAACCCTGGCCAGAGTCCGGCACTCTAGGGGTTAAACGAAAAATCTAGCCTTATTCCCCATCACTGCAGTCATTGCTATTTGGGGCTCCGAAATACACAAACTTCCTTTTGGTCTGATAACTTGAGTGTCGTCCATTATATCAATCATCTAGCATCTTCATCCCTCCCAGATCTAAGCTGATTATGTTTTTGATACTAAAATATCTGGGTTTTAACATTTGATTTCAGGCTCATCACATACCTGGTGTGCATAATATCATTTCTGATTCTCTTTCTCGTTTCAGTTGTCAGAGATTCCGAGAGCTTTGTCCCTTGTCCCAATGCCCAGGCAGAGGGTTACTCATGACCATCCCTCATGTCACAACTGATGATTCTGGTAAGGTCTTCTCTGGCTTCGACAGTGTGGCAAGCTTACGGTGAGGCATGGAGAGTGGTATGATTTTGTAGGTAATAGACAGGTGGCATCATCAGATTTAGTTGGGTTGGAAGTTACTATCCAGTATTTATTCGACCTTCATAATCTTGGGGTTTCAGGTTCAGTAGCTCAAAACCAACTCTCTCATTTAGCCTTTCATTTTCGCCTCTGTGGATGATCAGATATCGCAAACTCATTCATCATCCGACAGGCCATCAGGGGCTGGAGAAGGGTACACATTCGAAAAGAAAGCAGATGACCCATCTCCTTCCATCTGTTTAAGCATTTCATTGACTCCATTTTTACCATCTGCTCCTTTCCTAACGAGTCTTCCTTTTTTTCTACCGATTTTGGTCTAGAATTTTTTGGAGCCCTACGCGTCAGTGAGTTAGTTTCCCTATCCATATGTAACCCGGGGGGCCTTCACCATGATGACGTTACCTTTTGTGAAGGAGGTCTGCGCATCCGCATTCGAAAATTGAAAACAGATTCCTCCAGAGTTGGTTCCTGGATACCGTTATTTTTCATCCCTGAACCTGTTTTTCCCCCTTGCCCTAGACAATAATTCAATAAAAATTATTTTCGCCATTCTGGATGTTCATTCTTCTCTCATGAAGACAGCTACCCTCTGATGAGATTCCAATTTTTGTTCATCCTTTGCAAGTGTTGATTGTCCTTGGGTCTCCCCCTTAAGGATTTTAGTACCCACTAGTTAAGGATTGGGGCTGCTACTGAAGCTGCACGGGCTGGTCTGCCCAACTCTGAAATCCAACTTTTTGGCAGATAGGGTTCTTCTAGTATTTTCAGGTACATTAGACCGGATTTATTCTGCTAAAATTCTTCTTTGCAGGTGGGGGCTAAACAGGAAGAATGGATTTGGAGGGCACAAAGAGCAGATCGTCGATCAGATGGAAGAGGACTTGATTTCCGTGGCTTGGACATTCACTGGAAAGGCATTAGCGGTTTGACCTGGTTGCAGTTGCTGCCAGTGGTGGTTGGGATCTCACCGGCCACCTCTTCTATTGTCTTTCTGGTACTTCATGCTGGCTGGGAATGACCACAATAACAGGAGAAGAGGCGACTTGTGAGAGTTCCTCAACATGATGCTGATTCTTTTCTGAGCTTTACCTGGTGTGGTTTGAGGTTATTCCCTGCATGGTTTGGCAGGGTGCCAGGGAGGGGGCGGCGGTCGAGCTTTCACACTGCATGCTAAATGCTGGAATGTCCCATTTTGTACGCTTTCAGGCAATATTTGTCAGACATAGGCAACTTGAGGGGGACAATTCACAGCTTATGTTGACTGAAAGTGTTTATCTGATAGACATCGATTTGGATATCTTCTTTTCTTGCCTTCAGAATGGTATATAGCAGGTTTTAGGTTTAATTTGTCGGAGTCGCCATTTAAAAAACTCTGCTCTTCCTTGTCAGTCAATTACATATTATAGAGGTTTCCTGTACGAAAACTGACTTGCACGGGAGTCCGGCTGTGGCAAAATGCTTCGTACTGATGGTGTCATCAGGCCAATCATGCCTTACCCCTGTGATTCATGTTAACATCTGTGCTGTGACCAACCATTATCCATTAAAAAAAAGAAAAAATGATAGTTTGTTATATTTATACTTAAAAGCTCCATTAAAGCAAGTTTTATATAAATGTATACGAGTATGGTTTTTATCACATGGGAAGGAGTTCCTTAAGATTTGGGTTACTGGAGTCTGCTATTGTTGGTGAGTCCACCATCAGTAGGACACTGAACAACAATAGTGTGCATGGCAGGATTGCAAAGTTAAAGTCATTACTCTCCCAAAAAAAAGTTTGTGCCTATCTGAAGTTTGCTAAACATCATCTAGACAAGCTAATAGGATACTGGAACCACATTTTATGGATGAGACAAAAATAGAGCTTCAAGCCAATGTGCAGGACTAATCAACAATTACTGTAATTGTTATATTACAATATTGAGCTTTGTTTTAATTATTATACCATAGCTGTAGAGAAAGATATGGACCGCATATCCAAAACCTATACATTGATCTATTGCAGCTAAGCAAAAAATCATGGGGAACATCTCAGTGGGTTCCTATCCCTAAATATGTGTCTTATTAAAATAGGAATCTGGTACTCTTCCAGAATTCAAGATTATATTTATTAAGTGAAGCAATCTCAAAAGAAATGTAATGTTTAGGTTATTAACATCGACCTTTATCAGACTGTGACATGCAAAAAAAGCAAATTAAATGTGAATATATACAAGAAAAGACAAAAAATAGGGTTTACACATAATGGTAGTAACACTGTGTTAATCCATAGGGAAGGCAAAAAATTGTCATAATCTAGATTATAGGGTAGACTAAATTGATGCATATTTTTAGGCATAATAGTATTTTGCTTATTGATTAATGTTTAATCTTTTAAATAAAATGAACAGGTCACTGGACAAGAGTGGTATGGAGGTGTATGTGGTGTTTGAACTAAGTACTGAGTCCAAAAAAGGGAAGAAAGAAATTGAAAAAATAGATAATTTTTTTCTAATTATGTTAAGATAAAGAAATTGTAAAGAGAGTGAACATGCTTCTAATTGAGAATATATGAATCTCAATGTTATTCTAGTATCCTTTAGTTGGTGAGATACTCATGATAACAGAGATATAGTGCAAACGAAAAATGCCCCTGGTGCAACAAAAAATGTCCCTAGTGCAAACAAGATAAGGACCCTGGTGTATTTGCCTGAGGAATAGCTGAATCAGTGAAAGACAGCGCTAAGTGAGCTGGGTATGGGAATAATCCCTGTGAAGAGCGCAGATATTGAGGACTGGTTTAGCGTAAATAGATATATCCAGCATTGGTGTATCTAAGACACCTGGGTAATTAAAAGTCATTGCACACTTGCTAGTATCTGGCAGCGACCGGAAGTGGAACATTGTATAGTGGTCAAACGCAAGTGTGGAACGCACCGGAAGTGCGTCATGAGACAGACGGCCGAAACTGGAAGTGCCTGTAAGAGGTGAGGTGAGAAGCAGATCTGGAATGCACTGGAAGTGCGTCCCGGCGGTGGGTATTCTGGGGTCAGTGCTGGATTGCATAGAAGTGAAGTGGAGCCCTGGAACGCATGATGATGAACAGCTGGAGCCAGAACCGGAAGAGATATGCGGTGAAACACATATATGGAGCGCAATGTCACCTTTGCTTCAGCGTTGTGGTACTTAGTAAACCAAATCCAGTAATAAGCTGCAAGTAAAAATAATGGCATTAGTTAGGCAGTAAAAGGAAAGGCATGAAAAGAAGAGGAGAAAAAAAACAAGGGAAAAGGTTATTGAAATGAATAATGATAAAGAAAAAAGGACCAAAATAAGGATGAAAATAAGAATAGGTATAAAATATAAAAAAACATAAACAATGACAAATGGAAAAAGTAAAGAAAATGAAAAAAAGAGAAAAAGAAAAAAATGGAAAAATGAATATAAAACAGTGACTAAAGTAAACAAAAAAAAAATTTTGAGTATATTTAATAGGAAATTTAAAAATGAAAAAGATTATAAAAAAAAATAGAAAATAAAAAATGAGGACAAAAAGGATAATTGAAAAGATAAATAATTTGAAACAATCTAACTAAATAAATTGAGAAAAATTGGAAATAAATTATTTTAGCATAATATGTATTATTGTATATATCTATACTCCTCTTGGAAGTAGAATCAAGAGCGAGACTGAGGGAACTAATGTAAAAAAGGTAAAAGAAACAATATCAATAATATTTGAACATATGAAACATATGAAACAAATACAGACAATTGTAATATATCAGCAAAAACTTATGATATCATATTCCCTATTTAGGCCTTTAGGTTCCATACTCTGTAAGTGGTTGAATCCAGAATGCTTCTCTAAATTTAAGGCATCTGATCTGGTTGTCCTCTCTTCTGTTAGGATGGATCTGTTCCAATACTAGGAATCTTAATTGGGTAATTGTGTGTCCTGTTGTGTGAAAGTGATATGGAATGAGCAGATTGTGTCGCCCATATCATATATCAGATTTATGTTGTGATATACGATCTTTAACTGCTTGTGTGGTTTCACCAACATAAATCCTACCACAAGGGCACTTAATAGCATAAACCATGATCCTAGAATCACAGGTATAATACTATAGTCCTTTATAGGAATATCCATACCTGTGTAGGGGTGGCAAATTTTATTACTTTTCAGTACATTAGCTCATTTAGTGCATTGGAGGCATGGGAAAGTACCCCTTTTCTGTGTATTCAGAAATACTTGACAATGCATATTTTTGGCTGATCCTAAGTCTGCCCTAACAACTTTGTTCTGAAGGTTACTGGGCCATCTAAAGCATGGTTGGAAAGGTAATTGAAATTCTGGAATCTCCTGATAACTGTTATGTAACAGGGGTCAGTGTTTACGATTTTTGAGTGTAATCTGTAAGTGAAGGGGTGAAATTTATGGACAAATGGAATTCTCTTCACTGTATTTTAGATCTTTGTTGAATGAGATGCGGTACCGCAACGTTGAAGTAGGTTCTGGGGATATCCCCTCTGTGACAATTTAGTTTCCATTTTGCCTAGACATTGGGAACATGTCTCTGGGTTACTCACAATTCTTTTTACCTTCTAAAATTGGGAAATGGGAATTGATTTCTTAACTTACAGCAGAGGGATGACAGCTTTGGTATAAGAGTAAATTATTACAACCTGTAATTTTGACATAAAGATCTATAGACAACATGTCATTAATGTCTTTAATTATCATGATCTTGACAAAATTGATCTCTTTAGAGTCACTGTTTTTGGTGAATGTAAGTTGTTAACCTGGCTAAAGTAATGTTGTAAGGTCTCAGTGATCCCATTCCATATACAGAAAATATTGTCTATGTATCTCAGCAATAAAAGACAAAGAGAGCGGTATAACTGATTGGTATAGACATTATAGACATCTTGTGATTCAAAGTAAGACATAAAGCTATTTGGATATGGTGGAGCTACATTTGACCCCATGGCCGTACCTTGAATTTGTAGATAATATGTGTCTTCAAAAAGAAATACATTTTTTGTGAGGACAAGTTTTAACAGATCTATTAGAAAACTGGTTGGTTCAAAGGAAGATTGCTCTAGTAGTATTTTAGTTGCTTTTATGCTCTTTGAATGCTGTATTGAAATATATAGATTATTGATATCAAACGTAACTAATAAGGTTTATTTAGGTAATTGACAGAAATCTTTGATGATTTTCAAAAAGCCTCTGTGTCTAAAATGAAGGATGGTGTGTCCTTGACTAAGGGGGTCAGCCCTAGTCTTCTCTAGTAAGATCGATAGGGGAGATAAATGGAGTCCATGGATGCCATTATAGGTCTCCGTGAGGGTCTGTCTAGTCTTTATGAATTTTGAGGAGTGTATAGAACACTGGAATGATAGAATCCAATTTAGTTAGGAAATCCTGGGTTTTGTGATCTATAATGCTTAAGCCACAGGAATGGCCAAGAATAATTTGCAGGTTATTCCGTATTGAAACCATAGGGTTTTGGATAAAGGTAAATAGATATCCCGATTGTTGAGTTGTGATAGAACTTCATTGTGATATATGGAACAGTCCGTGACAACCGTAGCTCCCCCTTATCTGATGGTTTGATAATAATATCTTTATCGGACACTAGAGTTTGTGCTGCTCATTTGATAGGGTCAAGATTAGAATGGAAGTGTAACGCACCTTTTGAGATATGTTTGGTGAATTAAGAAACTTCTTTTTCTACGAGAGAAATAAAGGTCTCTACTTGTGGACTATTCTTAGGAGGATTAAAAAAAACTTAGCAGTTTGAGGACTAGATCAGACAACTTCATTGGTGTAGTTGTGACTTTTTATGTAGGCCAATAGGGAGGGACCTGACTGTGGAAAAAGGCATTGAGTCTGAGGTTTCTATAGAACCTTTTTATATGTAGATCTAATTGGAATGAGTTAAATCTATGCGTAGAACTAAATGGTAGGCTTTTTTTGTCGTAACCATAGTTGTGTGTGGTCTAAGGACTTAGATGAGATGTTAATGACTAGATTAGAGTTGCTACTTGTTATCTTGTGTTCATCGTGTGGCGAGTTGTTTCTGCGACATTGGCCTCCTTCGTCGTCCTTTTCTTTGGTTGTATCTCCTTCCTGGGCTTAGAAAAAATGATCTGTTTAGGTCCATAAGTTCGCTGTCCAAATTGGATGCTGATAAATCTCCAATATATCTGTAATTTTTTAAGTTGGACCTAAAGAAGGAGGTGGAGCCCTGCCATTTGTAAACTCTGTTTTGCAAGTAGTCCTGGGCGCCATGGATGAATTTCTGCTATTTCTTTTTGTCGGTTTCTTGCTGAAAGGGGTCTAAGTTTGGTACAGGCTTTGACAGAATCAAATTCCTCTTTTGGCAAGGTGCCCTTAAGTTGAAATTCAATACTTTGAACTTTTCCTTGACAGGTCATTATTACCTTGTGGAGGTGTTCCAAAATCAGAGTCATCTAATCTAGAGACCATTTATTAAGAACTTGTTCTAATCATTGACAAAAAAACAGTATTTTCTTGAAAAACAGTGGGACGCAAAGAAACTCGTAACCCTCTTGGGATCTGTTGCATTTTCAAATATTACGCGATTGGCGCACTATGTAATTCGATTCCGATGAGATGTCCGGATTCTCCTCTCTTTCGAGATCACGTGACTTGAATTCACTGGAAATCTGTAGAAACTCACCAAATGTAGACTTGTGTGACTATATTTGCCACCTCAGTTGGATTATAAGAAAGGCCTGTAACAGACATATCTTATGTCTCCTATGCTGCAGCGTTGTGGTACTTAGTAAAGTGAATCCAGTGATAAGCTGCAAGTGAAAATAATGGCATTAGTTAGGCAGTTGATAGAAAGAAAAAGAAGAGAAAAAAAGGGGAAAAGGTTATTGAAATGAATAATGATGAAGAAAAAAAGGACCAAAATAAGGATGAAAATAAGAATAGATATAAAATATTAAAAAACATACAATAATGACAAATGGAACCAGTAAAGATAATGAAAAAGAGACAAAGAGAAAAAAGGAAAAATGAATATAAAATAATGAATAAAGTAAAAAAATAAACACATTTTTTTGAGTATATGTAATAGGAAATTAAAAAATAAACGTCATTCTCAGGTCCTAAACTCCTCAAACTCCTCATTCTAGGAATTTAGGACCTGAGAATGACGTTGCGGCTTGTGATTGGTCGCGTGGCGGTCACATGAGCGGCACGCGACCAATCAGAAGCCGTGACGTCATGGAAGGCCCTAAACGCGCTCATTTTAAGCAAAGAAGGCTGCCGGTTACCAGCGGTGATGTCCAGGGGCCTCCGGAGAGGTAAGTATATCAATATTTTTTATTTTAATTCTTTATTTTACACATTAATATTGACTGGGTGCCCCGGAAGTGATCATATGGGCATAGTGTTTATCTGGATTCCGGTAAAATTTTCTCAGCCCGAACTGCGAGCGTAATTTTGGCACCAAACTTACGCTCGCAGTTCGGGCTGAGAAAATTTTACCGGCATCCAGATAAACACTATGCCCATATGATTACTTCCGGGGCACCCAGGCTAAAGTTACGACCCGCGCATGCGCAGTGATGTAAATTATGCTATGCCCACAGTTGGGCAAAGCATAATGCGCAGGCGCCAGAGGCGAATTCACTGCGCAACTGCTAAGAAAGAGCACGATCTGTGCGATTCACAGATCGCGTTTACGACAGACACGCCGAGAAGCAGGGGGGAGGAACCGCTATTTGACCACGCCCATCCGACCTGACCAACTTGAGTGACAGGACAAAATGGCCAGTTCACAAAGGTATTTCGGCAGCCTAACGGGGGAATAAAGGCACCAAAAAGGCACTAATGTAAAGCCCAGCTCTGCCCCTATTTCACACTATTTTTATCTAATCTTTAAAAAACGGGGTGACAGGTTCCCTTTAATCTGTTTTCATTGCATGTCACAGTCTGATGAAGGTCGATGTTAATAACCGAAATGTTACATTTCTTTTGAGATTGCTTCACTTAATAAATATATTCTACAATTCAGACAGAGATTCCTATTTTTATTTGACTAAAGAGTGGTATTTTATCTGAGCACCTGTTTTTTACACAGAGTGAAGTGCATCCTTATCTACAATAAGTCTGTGTCTTAGTCTACAGTTATGTTTTAATTATTTTATTAAATATATTACTCTAATATTAAATTGAAAAATGGGTTAATACAAGGACCTTGAGTGGAGTACGTCAAAGTAATTTTTTTACTTCAGCTTTTTATTTAATATTTTATTCTGCTTGCACTATATCACCATTAAAGATATCAAGGTTAATATAGAAAAGTGAGGAGGGGAGCTGGTCCAGATGGCAGGTGGCTGGCAGATCTTGCTAGCTTAATGCATTTCAGTTTGTGCTTGAAGCAATCCTTACATCAGCGCCAGACTAAGAGAGGTTTTCAACTCCTCAGATAAAAGAGTTTATTGCTCAAGCAGCAAGGGCTAGAAATCCTCCCTGTGACAGTTCTGCCTTAAAGTGCCAGGAAAAGCTTTGACCTGGATGACAGGACCCTCTTTTTTTATTTTTATCCACAACCTTATCCCAGGGTTTCAAAGGAATTGTCTTCACATAGCTTCACTTGGCTGAAAATAAAGACTCCTATGACTCGGGGTGCCCTAGGCTATGAAACCCCACAAATCTAATACTTGAAGAGGATATTTCATCAATTTTATCATGTTAAACTAGCCACATCAAGGAATAGTGGCTGCAGAGTTGAGTAAAATGTAGTTTCTACATTTTAATTTCCCAACTATATTGCAGAGATTGGACGTTACCAGAGATTTGACTCTAGTGGCATGTTCTTTGTCCCCTGCATAAAATTGACCAATGAAAAACAGGAGGTCTCATGCAGGAAAAAAAAAAGAACGTGTACCAGAAGATCAGAAAGACATGTTTTCTCCTGTGAGATGTAATGATAGAGAACCTTTCTCTCAATCCTGATCTCTGTAGCTACTGAGTAGTGTAAACCAGAGCTGACTGTGAATACAAACACTTCAGATCTCCTCAATTGACAGTATCAATGTGGGGGAAGAAGCAATGCTGACATTGCTGTGAGAAGAGAGCTGCAGTTTAAGATGTTTTTATAGTCAAATTCAGCTTTGCTTAATTTTTCCTACCCCCCACACTGACTGCCATCAGAGGAGATATAAATATGTTTGTAATCACACTAATTTCTGCTCCATACTGTATTGTAGATGCAGAGATCATGGCTGAGAGGAGGGCTTTTTTTTTCTCCTACATGACACCTCCTGCTTATGATTGGTCTCCTGGAACAGCTACTTGGAATTATATTAAATTATAATTAGAGATGGGCGAACCTGAACAGTAAAGTTTGGTGTCTGTACCGAACACCTACTGTTCAGGCATGGACACCAAACATGGACTTCACCAGGAAGTCCGTGTTACTGTTCGGGTTCGGTTGCCAGAACACTGAGTGTTTGTCCTGCCGTCTTGTGCATGACAGCGCGGCACTGCTTATCACCAGTAAAATCATCACCGCCGGTCAGACATGCAGCGCCAGAGCCTTGCTGCTCCAAAGAGCATAGTTACAGACGCCACTCTCTTTACACAGAGCCGTGACAGGAACCGTGTTGATGCCAGCCCTGCAATGGAAGTCAAACATTGCTAGAGGGAATAAAGTTAATTTCCTCCCAGCAGCGCAACTCTCAGTGCTGGCACCACAAGGAGTCAGAATGCTATTTACCCCATATCTGCAGGTTAATAGTGTTTATTTACATGACAGGTTCCCTTTGATATCTCCATAACAGAGATGAGAAAATAAAAAAAATGAAAAATAAATTTTACTCAGCTCTGTAGCTACTGTTCCATTATGTGGCCAGTTTAATATGCTCAAACTGGTGAAAGATCTTTTTTAACCAACTGTACCAGAAATAAATATGACATAGATTCAACCTCAAGTCAGAAACCAATATTTCTGAAAGTTTGAGCAGACACATGGATGTTACTGGCCTGCTGGAGGTCATTTGCAGGGTTCTGGCACTGCTCCTCCATTTCCTCCTTGCACAAAGGAGGAGGCAGCGGTCCTGCTGCTGGGTTGTTGCCCTCCTATGGCCCCATCCACATCTCCTGAGCTACTGGCCTGTCTCCTGGTATCTGATCCATTCTCTAGACACTGTGCTGACAGACACAGCTACCCGTCTTGCCATAGATTGCATAGATGTGCCATCCTGGATGTGCTGTACTACCTTAGCCACGTCTGTGGGTTGTAGACACTGCCTTATGCTACTGTACAGTACCTCTAGGGGTGAGGGCAATGACAAAATGCAAAAGTGACCAAAGCAAAAGCCAAAAAGGATAAGGACAGAGAAATGGCCTGTGGTCACCCACTGTAGAACTATTCCTTTTTAGGGGTTGTCTTGCTAATTGCCTATCATTTCTACCTGTTGTCTGTTCCATTTGTACATCAGCAGGAGAAATTGATTCACAATCAGTGTTGCTTCATAACTGGATAGGTTTATTTCACAGAAGTGTGATTGACTTGGAGTTACATTGTGCTGTTTCAGTGTTCCCTTTATTTTTTTGAGCAGTGTCTTTTCTTTTCCTGTCATCATCATGAGGACTTGACTTCTGTGGGGTAAATTATGATTTTCAATTTTGCCATTTTTGGGTATATGTAACTTAATGATGAATTTGCAATGACACTTTCTGGGGGGAAATAAAAAAAGCAATGACATTTTTTATGTTTTATCTCACATTTATATAGAATCCCAAAAAAAAATGGTTTGATACGTTCCACTGGATGACAATTAGGGGGTTGAGCAGAAAGTGCCCACAGATCTGTAATATAGAACCAAAAGGTTTTTACATAACATGGAGGTCGATTTATTTTAAAAATGTATTTGTATTGTTTTACCTTGAATTATGGTGATGAGCTTGTACTTATGTGTTCCCCATGTGTTTTGAGGACATCTGAAGTGGTGGCAATGTCCAAGTAAAATTCTACTTTTGTCCTGGACCCTATGTATATTGCTATATTGCTTTGGTTTCTCTAGTTATGTTTTCTCTGCGTTCCTCTGTCCATGGTGTAAATTAAAACCTTTAATAGAATTAAAAGTCTTGGTCTAATCCCCTTTTTTAGGATGAGTTACAGGAACTACTCAAGATGTCACAGCCCAGAAAGGTCCTGCTGGGAATTCTGCAATGACAGAGGGAGGTCCAGGGGCAAGGATAACAGTCATAGAGTCAGGGTTAATTGGATGATGGTTTTAATGAGCTAGTATCCCATCATAGATAACTTTCCACCATAGATCCAGCATGTATTCCACAAGGTTCCTTACATCTGAAGAAAACGACATCTGAGAGACAAAATGTCTTGTCCATTAGAATAAACCTTTTAAAACTTATTTATTGAATTTAAAGCCAATTAGAATTCAAATATTATTAAAATCTACGCTGGGCAGCATTGCTTTGTCATGACCAAGCTAACATGCCAAGAGAGATGGGCATATTTACACATCATGTCCTTGAATTCCAGAGCGTTGTCTCACAAGTGATTAAGTAAATTCCTTATTTAGCGGTATAAGAAAATTCAGCAGATTGTGGGATCACCCGGGGTTATTCTCGAAAACTGAGGGCTGAGAGCATGAGGTCCAAATGCTGTTTTGCTATATATCTATTCCTGGGTTAAGAAGTTCAGTATTGAAATATAAGAAATAGATTAGATAAATGAGAAATTAGTCTATGGAAAATGTCCTACAGCTGCTTGAATACGTAAGATAAAAGTACCGTATTTTTCGCTTTATAAGACGCTCCGGATTATAAGACGCACCCAAAATTTTGAGGAGAAAAATAGGAAAAAACTTTTTTAACCCCTTCATGACCCAGCCTATTTTGACCCTAAAGACCTGGCCGTTTTTTGCAATTCTGACCAGTGTCCCTTTATGAGGTAATAACTCAGGAACGCTTCAATGGATCCTAGCGGTTCTGAGATTGTTTTTTCGTGACATATTGGGCTTCATGTTAGTGGTAAATTTAGGTCAATAAATTCTGTGTTTATTTGTGATAAAAACGGAAATTTGGCGAAAATTTTGAAAATTTCACAATTTTCACATTTTGAATTTTTATTCTGTTAAACCAGAGAGGTATGTGACACAAAATAGTTAATAAATAACATTTCCCACACGTCTACTTTACATCAGCACAATTTTGGAAACAAAATTTTTTTTTGCTAGGAAGTTATAAGGGTTAAAATTTGACCAGCGATTTCTCATTTTTACAACGAAAATTACAAAACCATTTTTTTTAGGGACCACCTCACATTTGAAGTCAGTTTGAGGGGTCTATATGGCTGAAAATACCCAAAAGTGACACCATTCTAAAAACTGCACTCCTCAAGGGGCACAAAACCACATTCCAGAAGGTTATTAACCCTTCAGGTGCTTCACAGCAGCAGAAGCAACATGGAAGGAAAAAATGAACATTTAACTTATTAGTCACAAATATGATTTTTCAGCAACAATTTTTGTATTTTCCCAATGGTAAAAGGAGAAACTGAACCACGAAAGTTGTTGTCCAATTTGTCCTGAGTACGCTGATACCTCATATGTGGGGGTAAACCACTGTTTGGGCGCACGGCAGGGCTTGGAAGGGAAGGAGCGCCATTTGACTTTTTGAATGAAAAATTGGCTGCACTCTTTAGCGGACACCATGTCAAGTTTGGAGAGCCCCCGTGTGCCTAAAAATTGGAGCTCCCCCACAAGTGACCCCATTTTGGAAACTAGACGCCCCAAGGAACTTATCTAGATGCATAGTGAGCCCTTTAAACCCCCAGCTGCTTCACAAATTGATCCGTAAAAATGAAAAAGTACTATTTTTTCACAAAAAAAATTCTTTTAGCCTCAATTTTTTCATTTTCACATGGACCGCAGGATAAAATGGATCCTAAAATTTGTTTGGCAATTTCTCCTGAGCACACCGATACCTCACATGTGGGGGTAAACCACTGTTTGGGCACATGGTAAGGCTCGGAAGGGAAGGAGCGCCATTTGACTTTTTGAATGAAAAATTATCTCCATCGTTAGCGGACACCATGTCGCGTTTGGAGAGACCCTGTGTGCTTAAACATTGGAGCTCCCCCACAAGTGACCCCATTTTGGAAACTGGACCCCCCAAGGAACTTATCTAGATGCCTAGTGAGCACTTTAAACCCTCAGGTGCTTCACAAATTGATCCGTAAAAATGAAAAAGTACTTTTTTTTCACAAAAAATTTCTTTTCGCCTCAATTTTTTCATTTTCACATGGGCAATAGGATAAAATGGATCATAAAATTTGTTGAGCAATTTCTCCCGAGTACGCCGATACCTCATATGTGGGGGTAAACCACTGTTTGGGCACACGGCAGGGCTCAGAAGGGAAGGCGCGCCTTTTGACTTTTAGAATGGAAAATTAGCTCCATTTGTTAGCGGACATCATGTCGCATTTGGAGAGCCCCTGTGTGCCTATGTAATGGAGCTCCCCCACAAGTGACCCCATTTTGGAAACTAGACCACCCAAGGAACTTATCTAGATGCATACTGAGCACTTTAAACCCCCAGGTGCTTCACAGAAGTTTATAATGCAGGGCCATGAAAATAAAAAATAATTTTTCTTTTCTCAAAAATGATTTTTTAGCCTGGAATTTCCTATTTTGCAATGGTAATAGGAGAAATTGGACCACAAATGTTGTTGTCCAGTTTCTCCTGAGTACGCAGATACCCCATATGTGGGGGTAAACCACTGTTTGGGCGCACGGCAGGGCTCAGAAGGGAAGGCACGCCATTTGGCTTTTTAAATGGAAAATTAGCTCCAATCATTAGCGGACACCATGTCGCGTTTGGAGAGCCCCTGTGTGCCTAAACATTAGAGATCCCCCACAAATAACCCCATTTTGGAAACTAGACCCCCAAAGGAACTAATCTAGATGTGTGGTGAGCACTTTGAACCCTCAAGTGCTTCACAGAAGTTTATAACGCAGAGCCATGAAAATAAAAAAAAAAATTATTTTCTCAAAAATGGTTTTTTAGCCCGCAATTTTTTATTTTCCCAAGGGTAACAGGAGAAATTTGACCCCAAAAGTTGTTGTCCAGTTTCTCCTGAGTACGCTGATACCCAATATGTGGGGGTAAACCACTGTTTAGGCACATGCTGGGGCTCGGAAGTGAAGTAGTGACGTTTTGAAATGCAGACTTTGATGGAATGCTCTGCGGGCGTCACGTTGCGTTTGCCGAGCCCCTGATGTGGCTAAACAGTAGAAACCCCCCACAAGTGACCCCATTTTGGAAACTAGACCCCGAAAAGAACTTATCTAGATGTGAGGTGAGCACTTTGAACCCCCAAGTGCTTCACAGAAGTTCATAACGCAGAGCAGTGAAAATAATAAATACGTTTTCTTTCCTCAAAAATAATTTTTTAGCCCAGAATTTTTTATTTTCCCAAGGGTTACAGGAGAAATTGGACCACAAATGTTGTTGTCCAGTTTCTCCTGAGTACGCTGATACCCCATGTGTGGGGGTAAACCACTGTTTGGGCATACGTGGGGGCTCAGAAGGGAAGTAGTGACTTTTGAAATGCAGACTTTGATGGAATGGTCTGCGGGCGTCACGTTGCGTTTGCAGAGCCCCTGGTGTGCCAAAACAGTAGAAACCCCACACAAGTGACCCCATTTTGGAAACTAGACCCCCAAAGGAACTTATCTAGATATGTGGTGAGCACTTTCAACCCCCAAGTGCTTTACAGAAGTTTATAACACAGAGCCGTGAAAATAATAAATACGTTTTCTTTCCTCAAAAATAATTTTTTAGCCCAGAATTTTTTATTTTCCCAAGGGTTACAGGAGAAATTGGACCGCAAAAGTTGTTGTCCAGTTTCTCCTGAGTACGCTGATACCCCATGTGTGGGGGTAAACCACTGTTTGGGCACACGTCGGGGTTCAGAAGGGAAGTAGTGACTTTTGAAATGCAGACTTTGATGGAATGGTCTGCGGACGTCATGTTGCGTTTAACCACAAGGAAAAAAGTGGAAAAATGTCCGCAAGTATAAAGATAGAAACAACTTTATTATTAAAACTATACAAAAAGGTATCAAACAGGGACATGACAAAATCAGGCAGCAGAGTACATCACCGCAAAAATAGCGAGAGCCCATATATTAGGGTGTAAGTAGATCATGAGCGCAAGTGCGCAACAAAGTATAGGCACAGAAATGCATAATGTAAGCCTTACCCAATCAAATATATATACACACACCCGGCGAATATGGGCTCCCGCACTCCCCGACGCGCGTTTCGGAAGTATAACACTTCCTTCCTCAGGGGGCGTGTCATGCAGGACGACAGAGCGAGTATAAGAGCACCCGCGACCGGAAATGACCATGTCTATTGCGACGCCGATGATCCATCCGCCCGCCCACATACACTGACATCACCGCTGCTGCAAGATCACATGGGGCCCCATGTGACCAAAACAGCAAGCGGCAAGCAGCGACGGGCAGAGGGAGGGACCCACACTGCATCACAATAAACGGCGGCCATATTGACTGTGGGTAACATGCCAGCACCATACCGCAACAAGCAGAGCGGTGCTGCACCGCCATACAGGGGAATGAAAATACATAATACATAATGCAATTTAAAACATAAAAGCCCCAAACCACAAACACATATGGTGGAGGTGCAAAACAAATATAACACACATTGTATAGACCCAGATTGTACAATATAATATATGTATAAGCACACAATAAAACAATGCTGTACATTAATCGATCAACATGACATTATAGTTAGAAGATGAAAAATACCATAACATCATACATCATACACTATTTGTATACCAATATACATTGTGGCTATTACCGTATCTAGATAGGCCACATAGTAACAACATGCATAGGGCCAATAATATACATATAACCAAACGGATACATATACAAAATATTTGTGCAGAATCCACCCCATCTTCATCTTAACAGCTCCACTCTCCATCACAAGCAACACGAATATGGCAAGAGTCACTGAAAAATAAAACAAAATTAGTAAAAGAATATAAAACCAAAGAGATGAATGCACAATGCAGCCCGCAAAATACATCAGCAAGGGGACCCCAGAAAAGGGACAAAGGAAAGGCACTCATTAAGCCCATTGGGATGAACAGTGTTCAGAGCCCAAATCCATCTTGTCTCCAGCTGGGACAGACGCTTAGACAAACCACCACCACGGATGTTAATATTTAAGGATTCAATACCACGTACCCTCAACAGTGTACCATCACAGTTGTGGAAGTCCTTAAAATGACGTGGTATTGTTTTTAAGGTGGAGGCGTCCGCATGACCGACTGCCGCCTGAATGCCCAATACGTGTTCCCTTATTCTAACCTTGAGCTGACGAGTAGTCAGCCCAACGTAAATAAGGTTACACGGGCACGTAGCATAGTAAATAACGTATCTTGTGGTGCATGTGATACGCTGACGAATATTAAACGATTTAGTACCATCGGCGTTCAAGAACCTATCACATCGCACCACATTCGGACAGGCGACACATCGGCCACACGGAGCACACCCACCACGACTAGCAAATCTATCAAGAAAAGTGGGCAACACCTGTTCAGGATAATGACTAGAGACCAAATGGTCTTTTAAGTTCTTCGCCCTTCTAAAGGACATCAATGGTGCTGGTGGAACCAATTTTTTCAATATAGGATCAACCTTAAGAATCGGCCATGCCCTTTGCAAGCTGGAACGAACCATATCAGCACGGGAACTAAACGTAGTCACGAATCTCACCGTGTCATCCGCCTTTTGCCTAGGTGTATTATTATATAGGAGGCTGTGGCGGGAAGCATGCTTGGCTCGATGATATGCCATCTTCACCATCCTGCGACTGTACCCACGGGCAAGAAAACGCTGCCTCAGCTCCTCAGCTCTAGTCTCAAAGTCACCATCAGACGAGCAGATTCTGCGAAGACGGAGAAATTGCCCCACTGACACAGAACGAATCATGTGCTTAGGATGACCCGAGGAGGCAAAAAGTAATGAATTGGTAGCCGTCTCCTTTCTAAAAATATCAGTTTGTAGATAACCAGAATTGTCTCGCCTGATGGTGACATCCAAGAAGTCAAGTGACTGAGAGTCAAAAACAAAGGTCAAATGCACATTGAGGTCATTGCTGTTCAAGGTCTGCATCACCTGCCCAAGGTCGACGGGGGTGCCCTGCCAAATGAAGAAGATGTCGTCAATGTAACGTGTCCATAAAGGGACACGGTCCATTAACCCCTGTTCATTAGACAGAAAAAGGTCCCTCTCCCACAACCCCAGGAAAAGACCAGCATAAGCGGGCGCAAAGGCCGCGCCCATGGCGGTCCCCTGGAGCTGAAGGTAGAAGGACCCCTTAAACACAAAAAAATTATGAGTTAGGGTGAACTCTAAAAGTTCCAGCAGAAGTTCTCGTAGGCCACGCGGCAATGATGATGTACCTAAAAAATAGCGTACAGCCGCAATGCCATCTTTATGTCTAATGTTGGTATATAACGATTCAACGTCTGCTGAAACCAGAAGAGAATCACCCTCCAAACACAACCCGTCGACCCTGCGCAGGAGATCACCCGTGTCCCGCAGAAAGGAAGGGAGACTTATCACAAGAGGCTGAAGGTAGTAATCGATCCACTTATTAATATGGTCCAGGAAATTCCCTCTACCAGACACGATAGGTCTGCCGGGCGGTGTGGAGGCATTTTTGTGTATCTTGGGGAGGAGATATAGCGTCGCCACAGCTGGCTCAGGAACCACCAAAGCCGATACTAGCTCTTTGGTGACAATGCCGTCCTGAAGTGCCCGTTTAAGAATCTTATCCAGTTGGCCACAATATGCCGAGAGGGGGTTATATGTAAGACGTCTATAGCAGGTCGTATTATTTAGTTGACGATATGCCTCCCTCTCGTACATATTGGTGGGCCACAAGACGACATTGCCACCTTTATCAGCCGGTTTAATAACTGTATTTGGAAGTTCCTGCAGAAAACTCAACCTAAGCCTCTCCTCCCTTGTAAGATTGTCATTGACACGAAACTGTGGTATTTTATACAAATCCTCCATCACCACCCGGACAAACAAATCGATACTGGAACAAGATGACAATGGAGGGAACCTCGTGGACCGTGGACGAATGGAGGGTGGAATCTTACCTCCTTCACCAACGTGCTCACTAGCCAACTCCTCGAGTATCCTTAGGGCCTCCTGTTCCTCCTCTGTGGGAAAAAGGGAATTAAGGTTATTGGTGTTAAAGTATCTTTTGAACAGCAATGACCTCGCAAAAATGTGCAAATCCTTGATAGTCGAAAATAAATTGAAACCCGAGGTGGGAGCAAAGGACAGGCCCTTCCCGAGTAAGGATAGGTCAGTAACAGACAAACTGTATTGAGTCAAATTAATCACCTTATTATCCTTATACGGTACAGACACAGATTTTCTTTTATATGGATGGTAGGCATGATCTCGAAGTCTCACAGCCCCAGAGCCTTCAGCAGTTCCCGAAACAGATGACATATCTGACTGACCACTCATCGACGAAATAGACAAGTTCGAGCCACTCCTCTGTAAGTTGGAGTTGTTCTTTTTCCTCCATACGTATACATTTTTAGTCTGATAATCCTTAAGGTCTCTCGTATACTTAGTCTTTTGAGTGTTTTGTATTCTCTTAACCAAATCATCTGTAGATTTCTCGAGGTTTATCTCAAACTGTTGGACCATTTCAGGCGGACATCCACCTCTAATCTCAACCTGTGCTGTGTCAATCTGTCCATCCAGATCATTAATACTAGTTGTATTATAACCAATCAGAAGTTGCATAAGGGCTATGGAACAGGTGTCACACGCCTCCTCCCACTTCTTGACAAAGGTGACATCGTCCACTTGAAATGATGGAATAACCCGTACCCTTAAGCCTCTAGGGATCATTCCATTTGCAACATATTTTTCTAGGAATAGCCGATTCCACCATAATCGTAGCCGTCTGTCCAACAATATCCTCATATTGGAAAGTTTAGTATCCCACCCAGGATCCCCCTGCTGATGTAAGCCAGTCATGCCACCATCGAAAACCTTATCCATATGATCAAGCCATGCCTTCTCCCTGGCTCGAAAGTCCATTGCGTAGATCAGACAACCTGTGCATAACACAGAAAATAGATAATAACAAACGAATACACGCATATATTGGGGGGGATACCTCATAGTCAATCAATGTAACTACCAGTGTATTCAATTGGAGGCACTCCCACCTACATCGTAGGACAGTAAGGACCCACCAAAAACTACATATAACCACAAGGAAAAAAGTGGAAAAATGTCCGCAAGTATAAAGATAGAAACAACTTTATTATTAAAACTATACAAAAAGGTATCAAACAGGGACATGACAAAATCAGGCAGCAGAGTACATCACCGCAAAAATAGCGAGAGCCCATATATTAGGGTGTAAGTAGATCATGAGCGCAAGTGCGCAACAAAGTATAGGCACAGAAATGCATAATGTAAGCCTTACCCAATCAAATATATATACACACACCCGGCGAATATGGGCTCCCGCACTCCCCGACGCGCGTTTCGGAAGTATAACACTTCCTTCCTCAGGGGGCGTGTCATGCAGGACGACAGAGCGAGTATAAGAGCACCCGCGACCGGAAATGACCATGTCTATTGCGACGCCGATGATCCATCCGCCCGCCCACATACACTGACATCACCGCTGCTGCAAGATCACATGGGGCCCCATGTGACCAAAACAGCAAGCGGCAAGCAGCGACGGGCAGAGGGAGGGACCCACACTGCATCACAATAAACGGTGGCCATATTGACTGTGGGTAACATGCCAGCACCATACCGCAACAAGCAGAGCGGTGCTGCACCGCCATACAGGGGAATGAAAATACATAATACATAATGGTCCAACAGTTTGAGATAAACCTCGAGAAATCTACAGATGATTTGGTTAAGAGAATACAAAACACTCAAAAGACTAAGTATACGAGAGACCTTAAGGATTATCAGACTAAAAATGTATACGTATGGAGGAAAAAGAACAACTCCAACTTACAGAGGAGTGGCTCGAACTTGTCTATTTCGTCGATGAGTGGTCAGTCAGATATGTCATCTGTTTCGGGAACTGCTGAAGGCTCTGGGGCTGTGAGACTTCGAGATCATGCCTACCATCCATATAAAAGAAAATCTGTGTCTGTACCGTATAAGGATAATAAGGTGATTAATTTGACTCAATACAGTTTGTCTGTTACTGACCTATCCTTACTCGGGAAGGGCCTGTCCTTTGCTCCCACCTCGGGTTTCAATTTATTTTCGACTATCAAGGATTTGCACATTTTTGCGAGGTCATTGCTGTTCAAAAGATACTTTAACACCAATAACCTTAATTCCCTTTTTCCCACAGAGGAGGAACAGGAGGCCCTAAGGATACTCGAGGAGTTGGCTAGTGAGCACGTTGGTGAAGGAGGTAAGATTCCACCCTCCATTCGTCCACGGTCCACGAGGTTCCCTCCATTGTCATCTTGTTCCAGTATCGATTTGTTTGTCCGGGTGGTGATGGAGGATTTGTATAAAATACCACAGTTTCGTGTCAATGACAATCTTACAAGGGAGGAGAGGCTTAGGTTGAGTTTTCTGCAGGAACTTCCAAATACAGTTATTAAACCGGCTGATAAAGGTGGCAATGTCGTCTTGTGGCCCACCAATATGTACGAGAGGGAGGCATATCGTCAACTAAATAATACGACCTGCTATAGACGTCTTACATATAACCCCCTCTCGGCATATTGTGGCCAACTGGATAAGATTCTTAAACGGGCACTTCAGGACGGCATTGTCACCAAAGAGCTAGTATCGGCTTTGGTGGTTCCTGAGCCAGCTGTGGCGACGCTATATCTCCTCCCCAAGATACACAAAAATGCCTCCACACCGCCCGGCAGACCTATCGTGTCTGGTAGAGGGAATTTCCTGGACCATATTAATAAGTGGATCGATTACTACCTTCAGCCTCTTGTGATAAGCCTCCCTTCCTTTCTGCGGGACACGGGTGATCTCCTGCGCAGGGTCGACGGGTTGTGTTTGGAGGGTGATTCTCTTCTGGTTTCAGCAGACGTTGAATCGTTATATACCAACATTAGACATAAAGATGGCATTGCGGCTGTACGCTATTTTTTAGGTACATCATCATTGCCGCGTGGCCTACGAGAACTTCTGCTGGAACTTTTAGAGTTCACCCTAACTCATAATTTTTTTGTGTTTAAGGGGTCCTTCTACCTTCAGCTCCAGGGGACCGCCATGGGCGCGGCCTTTGCGCCCGCTTATGCTGGTCTTTTCCTGGGGTTGTGGGAGAGGGACCTTTTTCTGTCTAATGAACAGGGGTTAATGGACCGTGTCCCTTTATGGACACGTTACATTGACGACATCTTCTTCATTTGGCAGGGCACCCCCGTCGACCTTGGGCAGGTGATGCAGACCTTGAACAGCAATGACCTCAATGTGCATTTGACCTTTGTTTTTGACTCTCAGTCACTTGACTTCTTGGATGTCACCATCAGGCGAGACAATTCTGGTTATCTACAAACTGATATTTTTAGAAAGGAGACGGCTACCAATTCATTACTTTTTGCCTCCTCGGGTCATCCTAAGCACATGATTCGTTCTGTGCCAGTGGGGCAATTTCTCCGTCTTCGCAGATTCTGCTCGTCTGATGGTGACTTTGAGACTAGAGCTGAGGAGCTGAGGCAGCGTTTTCTTGCCCGTGGGTACAGTCGCAGGATGGTGAAGATGGCATATCATCGAGCCAAGCATGCTTCCCGCCACAGCCTCCTATATAATAATACACCTAGGCAAAAGGCGGATGACACGGTGAGATTCGTGACTACGTTTAGTTCCCGTGCTGATATGGTTCGTTCCAGCTTGCAAAGGGCATGGCCGATTCTTAAGGTTGATCCTATATTGAAAAAATTGGTTCCACCAGCACCATTGATGTCCTTTAGAAGGGCGAAGAACTTAAAAGACCATTTGGTCTCTAGTCATTATCCTGAACAGGTGTTGCCCACTTTTCTTGATAGATTTGCTAGTCGTGGTGGGTGTGCTCCGTGTGGCCGATGTGTCGCCTGTCCGAATGTGGTGCGATGTGATAGGTTCTTGAACGCCGATGGTACTAAATCGTTTAATATTCGTCAGCGTATCACATGCACCACAAGATACGTTATTTACTATGCTACGTGCCCGTGTAACCTTATTTACGTTGGGCTGACTACTCGTCAGCTCAAGGTTAGAATAAGGGAACACATATTGGGCATTCAGGCGGCAGTCGGTCATGCGGACGCCTCCACCTTAAAAACAATACCACGTCATTTTAAGGACTTCCACAACTGTGATGGTACACTGTTGAGGGTACGTGGTATTGAATCCTTAAATATTAACATCCGTGGTGGTGGTTTGTCTAAGCGTCTGTCCCAGCTGGAGACAAGATGGATTTGGGCTCTGAACACTGTTCATCCCAATGGGCTTAATGAGTGCCTTTCCTTTGTCCCTTTTCTGGGGTCCCCTTGCTGATGTATTTTGCGGGCTGCATTGTGCATTCATCTCTTTGGTTTTATATTCTTTTACTAATTTTGTTTTATTTTTCAGTGACTCTTGCCATATTCGTGTTGCTTGTGATGGAGAGTGGAGCTGTTAAGATGAAGATGGGGTGGATTCCGCACAAATATTTTGTATATGTATCCGTTTGGTTATATGTATATTATTGGCCCTATGCATGTTGTTACTATGTGGCCTATCTAGATACGGTAATAGCCACAATGTATATTGGTATACAAATAGTGTATGATGTATGATGTTATGGTATTTTTCATCTTCTAACTATAATGTCATGTTGATCGATTAATGTACAGCATTGTTTTATTGTGTGCTTATACATATATTATATTGTACAATCTGGGTCTATACAATGTGTGTTATATTTGTTTTGCACCTCCACCATATGTGTTTGTGGTTTGGGGCTTTTATGTTTTAAATTGCATTATGTATTATGTATTTTCATTCCCCTGTATGGCGGTGCAGCACCGCTCTGCTTGTTGCGGTATGGTGCTGGCATGTTACCCACAGTCAATATGGCCGCCGTTTATTGTGATGCAGTGTGGGTCCCTCCCTCTGCCCGTCGCTGCTTGCCGCTTGCTGTTTTGGTCACATGGGGCCCCATGTGATCTTGCAGCAGCGGTGATGTCAGTGTATGTGGGCGGGCGGATGGATCATCGGCGTCGCAATAGACATGGTCATTTCCGGTCGCGGGTGCTCTTATACTCGCTCTGTCGTCCTGCATGACACGCCCCCTGAGGAAGGAAGTGTTATACTTCCGAAACGCGCGTCGGGGAGTGCGGGAGCCCATATTCGCCGGGTGTGTGTATATATATTTGATTGGGTAAGGCTTACATTATGCATTTCTGTGCCTATACTTTGTTGCGCACTTGCGCTCATGATCTACTTACACCCTAATATATGGGCTCTCGCTATTTTTGCGGTGATGTACTCTGCTGCCTGATTTTGTCATGTCCCTGTTTGATACCTTTTTGTATAGTTTTAATAATAAAGTTGTTTCTATCTTTATACTTGCGGACATTTTTCCACTTTTTTCCTTGTGGTTATATGTAGTTTTTGGTGGGTCCTTACTGTCCTACGATGTAGGTGGGAGTGCCTCCAATTGAATACACTGGTAGTTACATTGATTGACTATGAGGTATCCCCCCCAATATATGCGTGTATTCGTTTGTCATGTTGCGTTTGCAGAGCCCCTGGTGTGCCTAAACAGTAGAAACCCCACACAAGTGACCCCATTTTGGAAACTAGACCCCCCAAGGAACTTATCTAGATATGTGGTGAGCACTTTGAACCCCCAAGTGCTTCACAGACGTTTACAACGCAGAGCCGTGAAAATAAAAAATCATTTTTCTTTCCTCAAAAATGATGTTTTAGCAAGCAATTTTTTATTTTCTCAAGGGTAACAGGAGAAATTGGACCCCAGTAATTGTTGCGCAGTTTGTCCTGAGTATGCTGGTACCCGATATGTGGGGGTAAACCACTGTTTGGGCACACGTCGGGGCTCGGAAGTGAGGGAGCACCATTTGACTTTTTGAATACAAGATTGGCTGGAATCAATGGTGGCGCCATGTTGCGTTTGGAGACCCCCTGATGTGCCTAAACAGTGGAAACCCCTCAATTCTAACTCCAACACTAACCCCAACACACCCCTAACTCTAATCCCAACTGTAGCCATAACCCTAATCACAGCCCTAACCCCAACACACCCCTAACCACAACACACCCCTAACCCTAACCACAACCCTAATTCCAACCCAACCCTAGCCCTAAGGCTATGTGCCCACGTTGCGGATTCGTATGAGATTTTTCAGCATCATTTTTGAAAAATCCACGGGTAAAAGGCACTGCGTTTTACCTGCGGATTTACCGCGGATTTCCAGTGTTTTTTGTCCGGATTTCACCTGCGGATTCCTATTGAGGAACAGGTGTAAAACACTGTGGAATCCGCACAAAGAATTGACATGCTGCGGAAAATACAACGCAGCGTTCCCGCGCGGTATTTTCCGCACCATGGGCACAGCGGATTTGGCTTTCCATATGTTTACATGGTACTGTAAACCTGATGGAACTCTGCTGCGGATCCGCAGCGGCCAATCCGCACCGTGTGCACATAGCCTAATTCTAAAGGTTTGTGCACACGCTGCGGAAAACGCTGCGGGTGCGCAGCAGTTTCCCATGAGTTTACAGTTCAATGCAAACCTATGGGAAACAAAAATCGCTGTACACATGCTGCAGAAAAACTGCACGGAAACACAGCGGTTTACATTCCGCAGCATGTCACTTCTTTCTGCGGATTCCGCAGCGGTTTTACAACTGCTCAAATAGAAAATCGCTGTTGTAAAACCGCACTGAAATGCGCAGAAAAAACGCGGTAAATCCGCCATAAATCCGCAGCGGTTTAGCACTGCGGATTTATCAAATCCGCAGCGGAAAAATCCGCAGAGGACCAGAATACGTGTACACATACCGAAACCCTAACCCTACCCCTAACCCTAACCCTACCCCTAACCCTACCCCTAACCCTACCCCTAACCCTAACCCTACCCCTAACCCTAACCCTACCCCTAACCCTACCCCTAACCCTAGTTCTTACCCCAACCTTAGTGGAAAAAAAATATATATTTTTTTTTTATTGTCCCTACCTATGGGGGTGACAAAGGGGGGGGGGGTCATTTACTTTTTTTTTTTTATTTTGATCACTGAGATATAACCTATCTCAGTGATCAAAATTCACTCTGGAACGAATCTGCCGGCCGGCAGATTCGGCGGTCGCACTGCACATGCGCCCGCCATTTTGGAAGATGGCGGCGCCCAGGAAAGAAGACGGACGGACCCCGGGAGGCCAGGTAAGTATAAGGGGGGGGAAATCAGGGCACGGGGGGGGCGTCGGAGCACGGGGGGGTGGATCGGAACACGGGGGGGTGGATTGGAGCACGGAGTGTGGGATCGCTGTGCGGGCGGGTGGATCGGAGCACGGGGGGGATCGCTGTGCGGGGGGGGGGATCGCTGTGCGGGGGGAGATCGCTGTGCGGGGGGGTTTGATTGGAGCACGGGGGGTGTGATTGGAGCACGGGGGGAGCGGGCAGGAGGACGGGGGAGCGGAGCACAGGACCGAGGGGAGCAGACCACAGATCGAGGGGCTGGGGGGGCGATCGGAGGGGTGGGGTGGGTGCACATTAGTGTGTCCAGCCATGGCCGATGATATTGCAGCATCGGCCATGGCTGGATTGTAATATTTCACCATTTTTTTAGGTGAAATATTACAAATCGCTCTGATTGGCAGTTTAACTTTCAACAGCCAATCAGAGCGATCGTAGCCACGAGGGGGTGAAGCCAACCCCCCTGGGCTAAACTACCACTCCCCCTGTCCCTGCAGATCGGGTGAAATGGGAGTTAACCCTTTCACCCGATCTGCAGGGACGCGATCTTTCCATGACACATATGCTGCGTCATGGGTCGGAATGGCACCGACTTTCATGACGCAGCGTATGCGTCAAAGGTCGGGAAGGGGTTAATAAATTGGTGGGGTGTCTTATAATCCATGCGTCTTATTACTTACCAGGGGTTGTGGCTGTGGTGGATCAGGGTCCCAGGGTCGTTGCTGGAGGCAGGAGTGGAGCATTGCTGCAGGCTGTGATGAGAGGGTCTGCAGGGGGGCTTCCGTGCTGCAGGGGGCTCCTGTGCTGCAGGCTGGGATGACGGAGTCTGCAGGGGGGCTCCGTTGCTGCAGGAGGCTCCTGTGCTGCAGGCTGGGATGAGGGGGTCTGCAGGGGGCTCCTGTGCTGCAGGCTGGGATGGGGTCTGCAGGGGGGCTCCGGTGCTGCAGGGCTTTCTCCGGTGCTGCGGGGGGCTCTGGCGACATTTTGTGAAAGATCAGAGCCCCCTGGCACTTCTTCCATGCGTTCCTGTATGACTGACTCCGGGAAAATGGGCGCCGGAATCTCGAGAGATGTGATCTAAGCGCTGAAATCTCATCTCCCGAGATTCCGGCGGCCATTTTCCCGGAGTCAGTCATACAGGAACGCATGGAAGAAGTGCCAGGGGGCTCTGGTCTTTCACAAAATGTCAACAGAGCCCCCCGCAGCACCGGAGCCTCCAGCATCACCCAGGGCAGCAGTGGTGGCGGGTGAGGTGACAGCGTTGGCGGGCAGCAGTGGTGGCGGGCAGTGGGCCACAGCGGCAGCAGACACCTCCTCATCCCAGCCTGTAAGTGGTATATCCGCTTTGTAAGACGCACCCCCATTTCCCCCCCAAATTTGGGGGAAATAAAGTGCGTCTTACAAAGCGGAAAATACAAGCTAAAATAGCTAAGTTGGACCAACAACAGTGGTCAATGAATGATCAATGTCTGCCACAATCACCATCATTTTGGGGGGTTCATAACTGAAATACCTCTTGCAGTGTCTTAACTCACATAAAAGCAAAGGACCAGTATGTTGAAATTTAGGATATTATTCCTTCCTTTCACCTTTTTCTACCATTGAAGCCCAGTATATTGTATATTGTATATTGGTAAGTGTCTTAAATAGTTATTCTTGTCCCACTACACTTATGGTTATCTAATGGCCAATGCAATAACTGATATTTCAGAGTAGCTTGTTTTCCCCCAAATTACAGTTTGAGCCTGAAAATAATCCCTCACATAAGTGCTTAACATTATAGGCCTGATTCACTAAGGCTGGCGTTGTGTTCGCATCTTAGTGAATGTATTGCTGGAGCAATATGCACAATAAAAAAATAAAGGGTAGCTACCGTATATAAAACAAGCACACTGAGCAATTAATATAGTGTAAATAGGTGAATCAATACAAATAATCCATGTAGCAAAAAATATATCAAAAATATTTAAAAAATGCATAACAACATAAATCCAAATACAAGACCTAATTAAGTATGGGGCAAAAATATCTCACATATCATCATATGAGACAGCAAACCTGCTAGCATAGAAATACAATGTGCCAAGTACAAAAAAAATTTGTGAAATACTTGAAGATAATAAATTAATCAAATAATGTATATCAATGAATAATACTACAATAAATGAAGTACAGTGGGTACGGAAAGTATTCAGACCCCTTTAAATGTTTCACTCTTTGCTTCATTACAGCCATTTCGTAAATTCAAAAAAGTTCATTTTTTTCTCATTAAGGCTGGTTTCACATTTGCGTTTTTTTGGGTGCGTTTTTGCGGTAAAAAACGCAAAAAAACGCACGGTGAAAAAACACATGTAAACGCATGCAAACGCTGCGTTTTTTTGACGCATGCGTTTTTGCATGTGGTGTAAAAAACGCGGCGTTTTACCGCGTTTACATGCGTTTTTTCATGCGTTTGCGTTTTTTAAACGCATGCTGAGAAATGTGTGACAGCTGCCAATCATTAAAAAAAAGTAAAAAAACCCACTATAAACAGAAATAGTTAGGGTTAGGGGTAGGGGTAGGGTTAGGGGTAGGGATCATAACCCTAACCCTAAAGGGATCCTAACCCTAACCCTACCCCTAACCCTACCCCTACCCCTAACCCTAAGGGATCCTAATCCTACCCCTAACCCTACCCCTAACCCTAAGGGATCCTAACCCTAACCCTACCCCTAACCCTAACCCTAACCCTACCCCTAACCATAAAGGGGTTAGGGTTAAGGGTAGGGTTAGGGGTAGGGTTAGGATCCCTTAGGGTTAGGGTTAGGGGTAGGGTTAGGGTTAGGGGTAGGGTTAGGGTTAGGGGTAGGGTTAGGGGTAGGGTTAGGGGTAGAGTTAGGATCCCTTAGGGTTAGGGTTAGGGGTAGGGTTAGGATCCCTTTATCACCTTTACGTTTGGTGGTGGCATATTAGTGTGTTTTCAGGGTTTTTAATAAAAAAACGCATGCGTTTTTTAACGCAAAAAACGCATGCACAAAAAAACGCATGCGTCCCCATTGACTCCAATGCATTTTTTGACCCAAAAAAACCGCATGAAAACGCATGCGTTTTTTTTTGGTCCAAAAAACGCTTCTAAAAATAATACAGGTAGCATTTTAGAAAAAAAACGCATGCAGTGAAAAAACGCATGCGTTGCAAAACGCGACCAAACGCATACACAAAAAAACGCATGCGTTTTCAATGTTAAATATAGGGAAAAAAAACGCATGCGTTTTTTTGAAAAAAAAACGCTGCAGACAAAAACGCAAGTGTGAAACCAGCCTAATAGACACTCTGCACCCCATCTTGACTGAAAAAAAACAGAAATGTAGTAATTTTTGCAAATGTATTAAAAAAGAAAAACTGAAATATCACATGGTCATAAGTATTCAGACCCTTTGCTCAGTATTGAGTAGAAGCACCTTTTTAGCTAGTACAGCCATGAGTCTTCTTGGGAATGATGTAACAAGTTTTCCACACCTGGACTTGGGTATCCTCTGCCATTCTTCCTTGCAGATCCTCTCCAGTTCTGTCAGGTTGGATGGTAAATGTTGGTGGACAGCCATTTTCAGGTCTCTCCAGAGATGCTACATTGGATTTAGGTCAGGGCTCTGGCTGGGCCAGTCAAAAATGGTCATAGTTTGCTTCTGAAGCCACTCCTTTGTTATTTTAGCTGTGTGCTTAGGGTCATTGTCTTGTTGCAAGGTGAACCTTCGGCCAAGTCTGAGGTCCAGAGCACTCTGGAAGAGGTTTTCATTCAGGATATCTCTGTACTTGGCCACATTTATGTTTTCTTCAAGTACAACCAGTTGTCCTGTCCATGCAGCTGAAAAACACCCCCATAGTATGATGCTGCCACAATGTTTCATTGTTGGGATTGTATTGGGCAGATAATGAGTAGTGCCTGGTTTTCTCCACACATACCGCTTAGAATTATCACCAAAATGGTCTATCTTCATCTCATCAAACCAGAGAATCTCTGAGAGAATTTCTCATAGTCAGAGAGTCCTTCATGTGTTTTTAGCAAACTCTAGGAGGGCTTTCATATGTCTTGCACTGAGGAGAGGCTTCCGTCGGGCCACTCTGCCATAAAGGCCCGACTGGTGGAGGTGATAGTTGACTTTGTGGAACTTTCTGCCATCTCCCTACTGCATCTCTGAAGCTCAGCCACAGTGATCATGGGGTTCTTCTTTACCTCTCTCACCGAGGCTCTTCTCCCACGATTGCTCAGTTTGGCTGGACGGCCAGGTCTAGGAACAATTCCGGTGGTCCCAAACTTCTTCCATATAAGGATTACGGAGGCCACTGTGCTCTTAGGAACCTCAAGTACTGCAGAAATTCTTTTGCAACCTTGGCCAGATCTGTGCATTGCCACAATTCTGTCTCTGAGCTCTTGGCCAGTTCTTTTGACCTCATGATTCTCATTTGGCCTGACATGCACTGTGAACTGTGAGGTCTTATATAGACAGGTGTGCGCCTTTCCAAATCAAGTCCTATCAGTTTAATTAGACACAGCTGGACTCCAATGAAGGAGTAGAACCATCTCAAGGAAATGGACAGCATGTGACTTAAATATGAATGTCTGGGCAAAGGATCTGAATACTTATGAGCATGTGATATTTCAGTTTTTCTTTTTAAATAAATTTGCAGTGTACATTAATGTGAAAAAATGAACTTTTTTGAATTTTCCAAATGGCTGCAATGAAAAAAAGAGTGAAAAATTTTAAAGGGTCTGAATACTTTCCGTACCCACTGTATATAAATATATTTATTACAATATTACCAAAGTAAATACTACAAGTAATTAAATGAAGCTCACAACACTTGTCGATATTAAAAACTGATATCCCGGGGAGTGCCAGATTCTGCTAGTGGAGCCCAGCAAGATTAGTAAGAGATTAAAGAACATTCAGCACTGCCATCCGGTAAATAAAATCTTAGTTTATTCACAACTTGTTAAAATCTTGGATACTTTGAAAACATTTAAAACTAACGCGTTTCTGACAACACAATGCCCTTAGTTGTGGTATGCTTAGCTCTGCACTAATATTGGAACCAACCATGTAGCTGAATCCTGTTTAGGATGTGTGCTTGGTACTTGCTGAACTTTTTTGGAAAAGCTGGAACGTTCTTCACAGCAATGAACCTCTCTTGAAGTTCTTGACAATCTAATAACTGGTTTCTTTAGGGACAATTTTACAATCAGCATTTTCCTTGACTGTAAAAACCTTTAGATGCAAAGCAATGATAACTGGATGTGTTTCCTTTGAGGTAACCATGTTTCACAGAAAAAGCCAATGATTTCAAGTTCCAACACCCTTCTTAAGCAATCAGTCTGCTCTCATAATTCAGTCAACATGACAGAGTCATATCAGCTGCCTTGTCCTCAACACTTTCTCCTGAGTTAACGAAAAGATCACTGAAATTATGTAAGCCAGTCATTTTGCGGTAGGACTGATATTCAAGGGAAATTTTTTTGGTCACTAGGTTAATTTCTTAAACAAGGAATGAGTTTGCAATTTCCTGTGATTCATCATATCAGTTTTACTAACAATCTAAACATAATGTTAATTGCCACTGTAAAAGCTGAAGCAGCGAAGCTTCTGAAAACCAAAATTTGTGTTAGTCTCAAAACTTTTGGCCACAACTGGATATAAAGTGATACATTTTTAACCCCTTAACAACCACCAATACGCCTTTTAACGGTACTTAAGGGTACTTAAACCACAGCGCCGTTAATTAATGGCGCTGTGGAAAAAGTGTATAGTGCCCCCCAGAGTTGGATTTTCTCCTGGGTCTCAGTTGAAAACTGGGGGACCCCAGAGAACATTATTCAGGTCGGTTTTTACCGACCCCCAGTTTGCGATCGCCGGTAATTAACTGTTTACCGCCGACCGCAAAAAAACGTGATTTGCCATTTAAATTCTCTGTCCTCCGATGTGATCGCACATCAGAGGACAGAGGAATGGGGTCCACGATCCCCCCGATACTTACCCGTGTCTCCCGATGCTCCTCATCTTCTTCCGGCAAAAAAATGATGGGGGCATGTGGCACCCGTCAGATCTTGGGGTCTCGGCTGCCGGGGGTAGCCGAGACCCCAAAGAACATGATCGGGCTTGGTTTTTACCGACCCCTGTTTTACGATCGCCGGTATTAACAGTTTACCAGCGAACGCAAAAAAAGTACGATGTGTCATTCTCTGTCCTCTGATGTGATCGCACATCAGAGGACAGAAAAATAGGAGGATTGGGGACCCTGTCATACATACAGGTGTCGCTGGGTCCTCCTGCTTCCCCTCCTAGCCACCAGCTTCTTCCTCTGGTAAGAAAATGGCAGGCGCAGGCGCAGTGTGTCCGCCGTAATCTGCCGGCCGGCAGAGGAAAATTCTTCCTCTTGTTTCATTTTGGTCACTGTGATAGATCCTATCACAATGATCAAAAAAAAAATAGTAAATAACGCCCCCCCCCCCCCTTATCACCCCCCTAGTTAGGAAAAAATAATAAAATAAAACAAATGTATGTATTTCCATTTTCCAATTAGGGTTACAGTTGGGCTAAACTGAGTTGGGCTAAAGTTAGGGTTAGGGTTGGGGCTAAAGTTAGGGTTAGAGTTGGGGCTAAAGTTAGGGTTAGAGTTGGGATTAGGGTTAGGGTTGGGATTAGGGTTTGGATTATGGTAAGGGTTGGCATTATGGTTAGGGTTGGCATTAGGGTTAGCTTTGGGATTAGGGATAGGCTTGGGATTAGGGTTAGGTTTGGGATTAGGGTTAGGGGTGTATTGGAATTAGTTTTTTGATTAGGGTTATGGTTAGGGTTGGGATTAGGGTTAGGGGTGTTTTGGGGTTAGGGTTGTGATTATGGTTAAGGTTGTGATTAGGATTATGGATCGGGTTGTGATTAGGGTTAGGCATGTGTTGGGGTTAGGGCTGGAGTTAGAATTGGGGGTTTCCACTGCTTAGGTACATCAGGGGGTCTCCAAACGCTCCCTCCCTTCTGAGCTCTGCCATGCGCCCAAACAGTGGTTTAACCCCACATATGGGGCATCAGCATGCTCAGGACTAATTGGACAACAACTTTTGGGGTCCAGGTTCTCCTGTTACCCTTGCAAAAAAAATTGAGGGATGAAAAATCATTTTTGTGGGAGAAAAATGATTTTTTATTTTCACAGCTCTACCTTATAAACTTCTGTGAAGCACTTGGGCGCTCAAAATGCTCACCACATATCTAGATAAGTTCCTTGGGGGGGTCTAGTTTCCAAAATGGGGTCACATGTGGGGGGTTTCTACTGTTTAGGTACATCAGGGGCTCTGAAAATGCAACATGACAACCGCAGACCATTCCATCAAAGTGTGCATTTTAAAACGTCACTACTTCCCTTCCGAGCCCCAATGTGTGGCCAAACAGTGGTCTCCCCCACACATGGGGTATCAGCATACTCAGGACAAATTGGACAACAACTCTTGGGGTCCAATTTCTCCTGTTACCCTTGGGAAAATAAAAAATTGGGGGCTAAGATAAATCATTTTTGTGGAAAAAAAAATGTTTTATTTTCACTACTCTGCATTATAAATTTCTGTGAAACACTTGGGCATTCAAAGTGCTCACCACACATATAGATAAGTTCCTTGGAGGGTCTAGTTTCCAAAATGGGGTCACTTGTGGGGGATTTCTACTGTTTAGGCACATCAGGGGCTCTGCAAACGCAACATAACGCCCGCAGACCATTCTATCAAAGTCTGCATTCCAAAACAGCGCTCCTTCCCTTCTGAGCACTGCCATGATCCCAAACAGTTTTCCCCCTTCGCATATGGGGTATCATCGAACTCAGGATAAATTGCACAATAAAGTTTGGGGTCCAATTTCTCCTGTTATTCTTGTGAAAGTAAAAATTTGGGGGTGAAAAGTCATTTCTGTGGAAAAAATATGATTTTTATTTTCATGGCTCTACATTATAAACTTCTGTGAAGCAGTTGGGAGTTCATAGTGCTCACCACACATCTAGATAAGCTCTTTGGGGGGTCTAGTTTCCAAAATGGGGTCACTTGTGGGGGGTATCTACTGTTTAGGTACATCAGGAGCTCTGCAAATGCAACATGATGCCCGCAGACCATTCCATCAAAGTCAGCATTTTAAAACGTCACTACTTCCCTTCCAAGACCCGATGTGTGCCCAAACAGTAGTCCCTCCCCCCACATATTGGGTATCAGTGTACTCAGAATGAACTGGACAACATATTTTTGGGTCCAATTTCTCCCGTTACCCTTGAGAAAATAAAAAATTGCGGAAAAAAAGGATTTTTTATTTTCATGGCTCTACGTTATAAATTTCTGTGAAGCACTTGGGAGTTCAAAGTGCTCACCACACATCTAGACAAGTTCCTTAATGGGTCTAGTTTCCAAAATGGGGTCACTTGTGGGGGGTTTCCACTGTTTAGGCACATCAGGGGCTCTCCAAACGCGACATGGTGTCCGATCTCAATTCCAGCCAATTCTGCATTGAAAAAGTCAAACGGAACTCCTTCTCTTCCAAGCTCTGCCGTGCGCCCAAACAGCGGTTTACTCCCACATATGGGGTATCGACGTACTCAGGAGTAATTGCACAACAACTTTCGTGGTCTAATTTCTCCTGTTACCCTTGCAAAAATAAGAATTTATGGGTGAAAAGATCATTTTTGTGTAAAAAATGTGATTTTTTTATTTTCACGGCTCTACGTTATAAACTTCTGTGAAGCACTTGGGGGTTCAAAGTGCTCACCACGCATCTAGATGAGTTCCTTAAGTGGTTTAGTTTCCAAAATGGTGTCACTTGTGGGGGGTTTCCACTGTTTAGGCGCATCAGGGGCTCTCCAAACGCGACATGGCATCCGATCTAAATTCCAGCCAATTCTGCATTGAAAAAGTCAAATGGTGCTCCTTCTCTACCTAGCCCTGCCCTGCGCCCAAACAGTGGTTTACCCCCACATATGGGGCATCGGCGTATTCAGAAGAAATTGCACAACAAATTTTGTGGTTCATTTTCTCTTTTTACACTTGTGAAAATAAAAAAATTGGTTCTGAATTAAAATGTTTGCAAAAAAAGTTAAATGTTCATTTTTTCCTTTCACGTTGTTTCAGTTCCTGTGAAGCACGTTAATTGTTAATAAACTTCTTGAATGTGGTTTTGAGCAACTTGAGGGGTGTAGTTTTTAGA
This sequence comes from Ranitomeya imitator, assembly GCF_032444005.1. Lineage (NCBI taxonomy): Eukaryota > Metazoa > Chordata > Amphibia > Anura > Dendrobatidae > Ranitomeya > Ranitomeya imitator. Next base: position 575,382,368 of record NC_091286.1, on the reverse strand, counting down.
ATGGTGTCAAGTATGGGTATTTTCTGTCATGTACACCCCTCAAAGTGACTTTAAATGTGAGATGGTCCCTAAAAAAATGATTTTGTTGTAAAAATGAGAAATCGCTGGTCAACATTTAACCCTTATGACTTCCTAACAAAAAAAAATTGTTTCCGAAATTGTGCTGTGCTGTCTGATTTAAAGGCATAAAAAAAATTGCAAAATTTTAAACATTTTTGCCATATTTCCATTTTTTTCATAAATAATCACAAGTAATATCGAAGAAATGTTACCACTAACATGAAGCACAATATGTCTTGAAAAAACAGTCTTAGAATCAGTGGGATCCGTTAAAGCGTTCCAGAGTTATAACCTCATAAAATGACAGTGGTCAGAATTGAAAAAATTCTCTCGGTCATTAAGTACCAAATTGGCTCTGTCACTAAGGGGTTAATATAAGATAACTATTCTGGACAATTTAGTTTCAAAAAGTAGGAAAATAAGCCTTATTTAATTAGTTAAGTTAGATTCCCCAGGTTTTCACAAATATTTTAGCTTCTGTTCACATTGTTTTGCATGTGAATTTTGAAGCAGATCTTCAAAATCCACATCAAAACAATTCCATGTGGGCATACACTTATACAGCATTTTAAAGCTTTTAAAAAATACCGTGAACATCTTCCATTTTGTTTCAGGGTTTTTCTTTTCTGGTCTCATATGAAAGTTTGTGGGAAAACAAGAAAAAACACAATAACTAAAAATGCTGCACTAAAACGTCATGTGCAAAATAAGATTGCCATTACCGGATTAATACATAGGAAGAGTTATAACTATAGGTATGCTATTTTGATTACGTATTGAGATTTTATTTAGTCTTTTATCTTACTCCCTGTCGAAGCTGACGCGAAACGCCCATCAGAGGCGATAGCAGAGAATAAGTTTCTTCATGCAGTCAGGTCTGTATTATTAATGTTTTATATATGCCTTAGCACTCTCCTTTTACATACTTTTCCACATCTAATGATGTTATTATCTGCATGCATGTTCACATGAAATGGCATGATAATTAACTTTAGAATGTTTACATCACGGGTTTAGTGCAATGTCTCAATCTAATATTTAATAGTATTGTCACACTTTTCAGTTCTTGATTATATATATATATATATATAAATATATTTAAATATATTTATAACATTTATTTTCCTTTTCTTTTTTGATCAGGAATTCCATCCTAACCACTTTTTGCAGACCTCCTCCTTACTATATAGCATATACATACTTCATTTAATTTCTTAACTTTTCCTCCAAGTCTCGTATTTCCATGTATTGATCTTCTATACTGATTTCTGTTTTTTAGAGACTTTATGTTTAATAAAGCAAATGTTATTTTCAATTAAATGTTTATATATTTTTTTTTAAATCTCTTTTTGCATTTTTGGAATACATTTTTGGGGGATTTAACTAATTTGATGATACTCTGACTTTTTTTTATCTTCATTAGTTTTAGGTAAGTCCTTCTAAATTGGGTTTATTTTTTTATTTTATTTCATTTTTATTTGGCTGTGCATAGAGACAGATAATCACTTCTTATCTAGACTATCAGTTTCCATCCAATCCTCGCTGCACCGGCCTACTTTTACATGTTGTGGTCAATTCCTGTGAGATCGGATCTATAGCACAAATCCACAGAGGCGCTAGTGAAACTGACCGGTGTCTCCCTGGACAGTTCTCCTTTGGAATTCCAATGAAGAGAGCTTCATTAGTTCTCTTTCGGTTCAGGAGGGATGTCTAAAATTTCAGCCATGTTAATTAGTGTCTGCATACAGCTCCTGTTGACAGAAGCTAATGATATCCCTTGGCCCTTTTTATCACTTTGATCCCAATTTGGGCACTTATTAATTAACTATTTTGTAGCTACGTAGGGATCAGATTTGCCCAATTAAATTTGCTATAAAGGTCCTAGTTTTAAATACTGGAATTTAAGTTAAGATTGTATTTGGAGCTCTAAAAGCAGATCCATACCCAGATTTCACATTACAAATTGTATTCATTATTAAATAGAACTGTTAAAGCTGATGAGGCTGGTGTACTTACTTTGAAAATCCTTGACAAAATGTCTATAAATTCTTGAAAGTAAAATGAGCATTATATGAACCCAACTAAAGAGTGTGAGCTCATGAGCCCACCCAGGCTGACTGAAAGCTGCAATTTTTTATGAACAATGAAAAATCTAGACAGCAAGAGGGACATTGAGGATATGTAACTCCGGCTAGGTGGGCGGATATTGAGCAGAAATGTTCATATAGGATTATACAGCCAATCTGACATGGCACGTCAAAATAGGTGCACCAGCCTCATGAGGTATAAGATATATATTTATTAATATTATGCAGTTTGTATTGTGAAATCTAGCAAATGACTTAAAGGGAACATGTCATAAAAAGCAGAATTTAACTGCAGTCAAAGTGTAATTCTGCAAGTGAATACAATTTTCAGCCCAACTCCAATTCCTAAAAATTTATAAAGAAAACAAGAATGCAATGATTTAGAAATCTTACAGGCTTATTTTATTCAAAACATAGAACACAGATCAGAAGATGAAAGTTAGACATTTTTATATTTAATTTGAAAATAATTAACTAATTTAGAAATTAATGGCAGCAAAACATCTCAAAAAAGTTGTGACCTGGTCAACAAAAGGCAGAAAATATAAGCGGTACTATTGAAAAACAGCTGGAGGGTCAATTTTCAATTAAGCCACATAACTGTGTATAAAAAGAGTATGTTATAGAGGCGGAGTCTCTCAAAAACAAAGATGGTCAGAGGTTCAACAATCTGTGAACAACTGCATCTAAAATTGTGAACAATTTCAGAAAAATTTTCCTCAACATAAAATTACAAAGACTGATTATCCCTAACAAGATTCGAACCCAGCAGCTCTTGTGCACCAGGCGGCAGCTCTTCCCTCTGAAATATTCAGTTTGCTGGACAGTTCTGTGCTAAGCCAAATACTTGGACCTATGTTGTTTCTGATAGTCTCCACTCTGAGTTTCTGATTAGCTCCACCCTGATTGAACACCATATTTAAACCTCTCCCTTCCTTGCAAGATTATCAAGCTCCTAGCCTCTAGTCAAGCTTCCTTTCACCTGCTGTTTATCCTCAAGATTCCTCTGGCTATCCTTGAGTATGATTCCTGCTTATCTTTCAAACTCCATTGCTGCTCCTGTGTACCAACCTCTGGCTATGCTACCTGCCACTCCTGCCCCTAATGGTTGCAGTACCACTACTCCTTCCCAGGACAGTTCATAACAGAATAATGTTGCCCACAAAATGGAGTCTGTTTCAGCCCAACTGAGGCAACAAGTTGCTGAACTTCAAAATTTTGGGGCCACATACTAAGAAAAATGTTGTAAGTTGCAAACACAGGTGTTGGGTCAGCAAAACAAAATTATTGATTTGCAGAGGCAACTTCTGGATTTGCGCAACTCTGGCCCGGAATCAAACGCACACATGCCACTTCCCTCATAATTCAGTGGTACGTTATCACTGTGGATTCCTAAATCAGTGCCGTATCTATTTTCAGATGCAACCTTCTCCATTTACCAGTAATAGGAAAAAGGTTCTTTTCATCATTAATCTCCTGACTGATGAGTCTCTTCCATGGGCCTCATCTTATGTGGAAAAGAACTGTGACCTTCTAAATGACTTAGTTTCCTTCATCACTGCTATGGATCAAGTTTTTGACAACCTGAATCGTTGTACTACGGCTGAAACCAAATTGCATAACCTACGTCAAGGGCAGCGTTCTGTAGCTGAATATACCTCCAAATTCTGCCGCTGGGTGGCAGACACCACATGTAATTTAGCTGTCCAGAGGAGTAAATTTCCACAAGGATTATCTTAGCTAATTAAGGATGAACTTGCAGGGGTTGAGACCCCTGATATTTTAATGGACTTTATTCAACTATGCATCCGAATTGATCAGAGACTCACTGAATGAAGAAAGGAAAGAGTGTGAGTATTTGGAAACAACCCTAACTACCTCTTTATTCAATTTATCTGCATTAAAAAAACAACAGGAAATGGAAAGTCTGCCTGAACCTATGCAAATTGATGTAATCCGTAAACCTGTATCTGCAGTAGAGAAGGAGAGGTGAGGAATAGCGAATCTATCTTTATTGTGGGGTTTCTGGACCTTTTGCCATTAATTGTTCTAATAAAAGGACCATAGCCTTCACAAGTGCCAAAACTGCAAGCAATTTAGACCTTTTTGAATGGTCAAATCCAGTTATGCAGACCATTTCAATGCAGTTACCATCTCATTTCTCATTTTGCCGTTCACCTATAGAGGACATAATTGGAAGTAGTGATGAGTGAGTGTGCTCGTTAATTGGGTTTTCCGAGCATGATTGGGTGTTCTCCAAGTATATTGGGCGTGCTGGTAGATTATGTTTGTGTCCTCGCAGCTGCATGATTTGCGTCTGCTAAACAGCCTGAATACATGTGAGAATTCCCTAACAAACAGGCAATCCCTGCATGTGTTCAGGCTGTCTAGCAGCCACAAATCCTGCAGCTGTGGGGACACAAAACATAATCTACGAGCACGCACAATATACTCGGAGAGCACCCGAGCATGCTCAGAAAACCCGAGTAACGAGAACACTCGCTCATCACTAAGCTAAAAAAATAAAATGCTCTGACATGTTAGATTCTGGAGCAGGAGGGAATTTCATGGACTTAGGGTAAGTTTCCACTATCCGGATTGCCGGCGCTTTGGACGGGGTGGAAAACTCGCTCCGCCCAAAGCGCTGCCCCCTTCTATACAGGCAGTGATTCCGGATGTGTTCATTGAACACATCCGGAATCTCCGCACCCCATTCATAGGGCCTTTGTTTTACCTTGTGGCGACAAAGCGTCGCCACAAGGTAAACAGACATGCTGCGATCTAAAAAAGACGTGCCGCATGTCTGGAAATGCAGGGCCGCCGGGTGCGTATTCGCTCGCATAGTGGAGACAGGATTTCATAAAATCCCCTCCACTATGCTGTAACATCTGGATGCTGCGGATTGAACGCTGCGGCTCTACGCAGCGTTCAATCCGCAGCTATTCCGGATGTAATCCGGCCTGTGGACACGCACCCTCACAGTTCACACTTGATAATAACATTGTAAGTAAGACTAAATCCATGCCAATCGACATGGAAACTGTGGATGGATCACCTTTATCATCTGGACCTGTTACTCCCGAGACAATTGAACTTGAAATCTGTATTGAACTGAATCATCATGAAGCGGTTAGTTTTCATCTCCAAAATTTCTAATTATTCCAGCAATTCCCAGGTTTTCAATCCATAGCCCTTCTATCAACAGGGCATCAAGGACCATTACATTTCCCTCTGAGTGCTGTAAAATCAATTGCCATGTTAATGGATCTGTTTACAAACAAATTCAAGTATCCAAGATTTCTTATCAGAATGTTGATAAACTACCACCTCAGTGCCAATAGTTCAGTGAGGTCTGCAGTAAGAAGAAAGCCGATCAACTACCTCCTCATCATCCTTATGACTGTCCGATTGAATTACTTCCTGGAGCATCAATTCCTTTTGGGGAATTTATAATCTTTCTGAGCCAGAATTAAAAGTACTAAAAGAATACCTAGATGAAAATTTAGAGAAAGGCTTCATTTAACCATCTTCATCAGCTGGAGCACCCTTGTTTTTTTGTAGAAAAAAAGGACTCAACCCTGTGGCCATGTAATGATTATAGAGAAATAAATAAAATTACCATTAACCCCTTTCTACCATCAGACATAGTATCCTAGCCTTGTGCGCTGGGCCCGTATGACCATGGACGGGATAGTACATCATGTGCGATCAGCCGCGCTCACAGGTGGTGTGCGGCTGATCGCGGCCGGGTGTCAGCTGATTCTCACAGCTGACACCTGAACCACTCCCGGCACTTTAACCACATGATCGCAGCGTTCCAGAGCTGACAGGCCTCTACCTTTGGATCGGAGACCCCGCGGCATGCCACGGGGGGCCGATCGCTGCCATGGAGACCCATTGTCGTCATGATGACATCCAGGTCTCCAGACCTAAGAGACTTCCTGTCATGCGCAGTGATGACCAGGAAGTCTCTCAGGTCAGTGTAATTGAAGCTGCAGCGCTGACAGCTTCTATAGCATGCAGATCTGCATGCTATAGAAGCGATCAGCCTGCACAAAATGAGTGTCCCATAGTGGGATAAAGTGTAAAACTTTGAATGAAATAAAAAAAAGTTTAAATAATTGTAAAAATCTTAAAAAAAATAATAATAATAATAATAAAAATCTATATTTATTTGATCACTAAATAAATATTTGAATGAAAAAAAATCTAAACAATAAAAGTACACATATTTGATATTTCTGTGTCTGTAACAACCTGACCTATAAAACTCTCCCACTAGTTAACCCCTTTATTGAACCCCATAAAAAAGCAAGGCAAAAAAACAATGTTTTATCATCATACTGCTGAACAAAAAGTGGAATAACACGCGATCAAAAAGATGGATATAAATAAACATGGTACCGCTGAAAACATCATCTTGTCCTGCCAAAAAATGAGCTGCCATACAATGTCATCAGTAAAAAAAATAAAAAAGTTATAGCTGTCAGAATAAAGCGATGCAAAAACAATCATTTTTTCTATGAAATAGTTTTTACTAAAAAAAATATATAAATGAGGTATCGCTGTAATCATACTGACCTGAAGAATAAAACTGCCTTATCAATTTTACCACACGCGGAATGGTGTAAACGCCCCCCAAAAGAAATTCATGAATTGCTGATTTTTGCTCATTCTGTCTCCCAAAAATTGGATTAGCGATCAAAAAATTTAATGTTCCTGAAAATGGTACCAATAAAAACGGCAACTCATCCCACTAAAAAAGAAGACCTCACATGACCCTGTGGACCAAAATATGGAAAAATTATAGCTCTCAAAATGTGGTGATGCCCAAACTATTTTTTTGCAATAAAAAGCATCTTTTAGTGTGTGACAGCTGCCAAACATAAAAACCAGCTATAAATAGTAAATCAAACTCCCTTTTATCACCCCCTTAGTTAGGGAAAAATAATAAAATAAAAAAGGGTTTTATTTCGTTTTTCCCATTAGGGTTAGGGTTAGGGCTAAAGTTAGGGTTAGGGTTGGGGCTAAAGTTAGGGTTGGGGCTAAAGTTAGGGTTACGGTTGGGGCTAGAGTTGGGGTTAGGTTTGGATTAGGGTTAGGGTTTGGATTAGGATTAGGGTTGATATTAGAGTTAGGGATGGGATTAGGGTTAGGGGGTGTTAGGGTTAGGTTTGTGGTAAGGGTTATGGTTAGGGTTGGGATTAGGGTTAGGGGTGTGTTGGGGTTAGGGTTGGAGTTAGAATTGGGGGTGTCCACTGTTTAGGCACATCAGGGGCTCTCCAAATGCGACATGGCGTCTGATCTCAATTCCAGCCAATTCTGCGTTGAAAAAGTCAAATGGCGCTCCTTTCCTTCCGAGTTCTGCCATGCACCCAAACAGTGGTTTACCTCCACATATCTCCATATCAGCATACTCAGGACAAATTGCACAACTTTTGAGGTCCAATTTTTCCTGTTTCCCTTGGGAAAATAAAATATTGGGGGCAAAAAAAATAATTTTTGTAGAAAAAAATATGATTTTTTTTTCCACGGCTCTACCTTATAAACTTCTGTGGAGCACTTGGGTGTTTAAAGTGCTCACCACACATCTAGATAGGTTATTTAGGGGGTCTAGTTTCCACAATGGTGTCTCCTGTGGGGGGTTTCCACTGTTTAGGCACATCAGGGGCTCTCCAAATGCGACATGTCGCCACATCTCAGTTCCAGCCAATTTTGTAATGAAAAGACAAACGGTGCTCTTTCCCTTCCGAGCTCTGCTCTGCACCCAAACAGTAATTTGCCTGCATATATGGGGTATGAGCATACTCAGGGCAAATTGTACAACAACTTTTGGGGTCCAATTTCTGCTGTTACTCTTGGTAAAATAAAACAAATTGTACCTGAAGTAATTTTTTTGTGAAAAAAAGTTAAATGTTCATTTTTTTTTAAACATTCCAAAAATTCCTGTGAAGCCTCCCGAAGGGTTAATAAACTTCTTCAATGTGGTTTTGAGCACCCTGAGGGGTGCAGTTTTCAGAATGGTGCCATATTTGGGTATTTTATATCATATAGACCCCTCAAAGTGACTTCAAATGTGATATGGTCCCTAAAGAAAAATGGTGTTCTAAAAATGAAAAATCGCTGGTCAACTTTTAACCCTTCTAACTTCCTAACATAAAAAAAAGTTGGTTCCAAAATTGTGCTGAAATAAAGTAGACATGTGGGAAATGTTACTTAAGTATTTTGTGTGATATATCTCTGTGATTTAATGGCATGAAAATTCATAGTTGGAAAATTGCAACATTTTCATAATTTTCACAAAATTTCCATTTTTTTCACAAATAAACGCAAGTTATATCGAAGAAATTTACCACTATCATGAAGTACAATATTTCATGAGAAAACAGTGTCAGAATCACCGGGATCCATGGAAGTGTTCAAGAGTTATTACCTCATAAAGGGACAGTGGTCAGAATTGTAAAAGTTGTTGTTTATCTCATTGACATTCTTATATTTTCAGGTTCCTTGGAGGAGCATCGCAGACATGTCCAGTTAGTCCTTGAATGTCTACAGGAGAATCATCTCTATATCAAACTCAAAAAAATGTGAATTTGAACAAAGCAGAACTCAATTTCTGGGATATATCATCTCCGCAGAAGGTCTGAGCATGGACCCCAATAAAATCAAAGCGGTAGTTGACTAGCCTACCCCAAGAAATGTAAAAGATGTTTAGCGCTTTATGGAATTGCACATTTCTACCGAAGAATCATTAAAAACTTTTCAAAAACACTAATAACAATTACTTCACTCACAAAGAAAACCAAAATCTTTTTCTTGTCTCCAGAGGCATAAGTGGCTTTCGAAAAACTAAAGACACTTTTTACTTCCGCACCATTACTAGTCCATCCAAATCCTGAACTGCCATTTGTTCCCGAAGTAGATGCTTCAGACTCCGCAGTGGGAGCAGTTTTATCACAGCGAATTGGAGATAAGATGTAGCTTCATCCATGTGCATTTCTTTCTCATACCATGTCAGTTGCAGAAAAGAACTATGACATTGGAAATAAAGAACTTTTAGCTATTAAAGTCGCTTTTTGCGAAAGTCACTTTTGAGACATCTTTAGGAAGGGGCCAATCATCTGGTGACTGTCCTTACTGACCACAAAAATTAGAATTTATCCATACAGTTAGGAGGTTCTCTTCAAGACAAGCACATTCGGCCTTATTTTTCTCCAGTTTTAATTTTATAATTTTCTATCGGCCTGGTTAAAGAAATGGCAAGGCTGAAGCTCTGTCAAGGATATTTATTGAACCTGGACCTCAGGAGAGGTTTAATACTGACTGTACCATTTTACATCCCAAAATTTTGGGAGGAATACTGGATTTAAAGAGGGATACCAAACTGACTTTTTTTCTTACCCATCCTTCTAAAGACATTGATCTCTTTTTTAAGGAGGTATTTTGGATGCAGAACAACCAAATATATGTCCCTAAATCTGCTAGACTTGAAGTCCTCAAACGTGTCCATGATTCTAAACTTGTAGGACACCCTGGAGTAATAAAAACGCAAGAACTGCTGCTTTGTTCTTTTTGGTAGCCTAATTGTAGGAAGGATGTGAGAAAATATATTTCCACCTGTTTAAAGTGTGCATGGAACAAGATGCCACAATATTTTCCTCTAGGACTCCTTCAACCACTTCTAGTTCCATCTAGGCTTTGTGGATCAATCTCAATGGATTTTATCGTGGACCTACCTCCATCTAAAGAAAGTTTTCCTTGCTGTGGTGGATTTGATCACAAAGATGGCCCATTTTATTCCAACTAAAGGGATTCCTACTGCTGAACAAACTGCAGAATATATTTAGGCAACATGGGATACCTGACAATGTCAATTCTGATAGAGGTATTCAGTTTCTATCAAGATTTTGGAGAGCTTCTGTGCAGCTTTAGGAGTTACTGTCAATTTGTCTACTGCCTTCCACCCTCAATCCATTGGCCAGACTGAAAGAACTAACCAAACCATTGAACAATACCTGAGCTATTTTATTTCTTACCTACAGGATGACTGGGATTATTTACCAACAGCATAATTTGCCTATAATAACTCCAAACATAGTTCTACATCCCAAAGTCCATTTTTTGCTAACTATGGCTTTCATCCAGTATTTATTCCTAATCTTCCATTTAATACTTCAGTTCCTGCTGTTACAAGCAGACTTACAGAGTTGCCGAAATCTCAAAAAGAACTAACTGAGATGTTGCAAAAAGCCCAAAAGATTACAAAGAAACTGCAGATAAACATCGCAAAGCCCTTCCTACCCTTCAGGTTGGTGACAAGGTTTGGCTTTCTACCAAAAATCTGAAATCGAATGTACCATCTTGTAAATTGGGTCAAAAATTCATAGGATCTTTTCAAATTTCTGCACAAATTAACCCAGTTGCTTTCTGTTTAAAACTTCCTAACAGCCTTAAAATTCACCCTATGTTCCGTGTGTCCTTGCTCAAACCATTCAGTGAGAACCAATTTCCAGAAAGAACTCAGCCACCTCCTCCACCAGAGAAAGTCCATGGTGAAGAAGAGTACATTGTGGATGAAGAAGATATAATTCATGGAAGCTGGAGGGCAATGTCCATGCACCCAGGCTTACAAGAGTTTTTCATCTGAGACATCCAGAGAAACCAGCGCCTCACAGTTCACAGTATTCTGGGAGAGTGGGCAGAAATCCAAGACACACTTAATATTTACTTTTCTTGTATTGAAAGCTGATTTCCTCTATTCTATCAGTTCTCTTTCCTTGTTGTTGTCCCCTTATGACCCTGCAACAATCTGTCAGGTAAACACATGTAATTACCGCTCAACCGAATTCTTCACACGTGAAGAATACACAAAATTCAACGTGTAAAAATATAGACTGCATATGTATACTGACATACTGAATTTATGTTTATATATATATATATATACAGTACAGACCAAAAGTTTGGACACACCTTCTCATTTAAAGATTTTTCTGTATTTTCATGACTATGAAAATTGTACATTCACACTGAAGGCATCAAAACTATGAATTAACACATGTGAAATTATATACTTAACAAAAAAGTGAGAAACAACTGAAAATATGTCTTATATTCTAGGTTATTCAAAGTAGCCACCTTTTGCTTTGATGACTGCTTTGCACACTCTTGGCATTCTTTTGATGAGCTTCAAGAGGTAGTCACCGGGAATGGTCTTCCAACAATCTTGAAGGAGTTCCCAGAGATGCTTAGCACTTGTTGGCCCTTTTGCCTTCACTCTTCGGTCCAGCTCACCACAAACCATCTCGATTGGGTTCAGGTCTAGTGACTGTGGAGGCCAGGTCATCAGGCGTAGCACACCATCACTCTCCTTCTTGGTCAAATAGACCTTACACAGCCTGGAGGTGTGTTTGGGGTCATTGTCCTGTTGAAAAATAAATAATGGTCCAACTAAACACAAACCGGATGGAATAGCATGCCGCTGCAAGATGCTGTGGTAGCCATGTTGGTTTGGCATGCCTTCAATTTTGAATAAATCCCTAACAGTGTCACCAGCAAAGCACCCCCACACCATCACACCTCCTCCTCCATGCTTCACGGTGGGAACCAGGCATGTAGAGTCCATCCGTTCACCTTTTCTGCGTCGCACAAAGACACGTTGGTTGGAACCAAAGATCTCAAATTTGGACTCATCAGACCAAAGCACAGATTTCCACTGGTCTAATGTCCATTCCTTGTGTTCTTTAGCCCAAACAAGTCTCTTCTGCTTGTTTACTGTCCTTAGCAGTGGTTGCCTAGCAGCTATTTTACCATGAAGGCCTGCTGCACAAAGTCTCCTCTTAACAGTTGTTGTAGAGATGTGTCTGCTGCTAGAACTCTGTATGGCATTGACCTGGTCTCTAATCAGAGCTGCTGTTAACCTGCGATTTCTGAGACTGGTGACTCGGATAAACTTATCCTCAGAAGCAGAGGTGACTCTTGGTCTTCCTTTCCTGGGACGGTCCACATGTGAGCCAGTTTCTTTGTAGCGCTTGATGGCTTTTGCCACTGTTCTTGGGGACACTTTCAAAGTTTACCCAATTTTTCGGACTGACGGGCCTTCATTTCCTAAAGTAATGATGGCCACTCGTTTTTCTTTACTTAGCTGCTTTTTTCTTGCCATAATACAAATTCTAACAGTCTATTCAGTAGGACTATCAGCTGTGTATCCACCAGACTTCTGCACAACACAACTGATGGTCCCAACCCCATTTATAAGGCAAGAAATCTCACTTATTAAACCTGACAGGGCACACCTGTGAAGTGAAAACCATTTCCGGTGACTACCTCATGAAGCTCATCAAGAGAATGCCAAGAGTGTGCAAAGCAGTCATCAAAGCAAAAGGTGGCTACTTTAAAGAACCTAGAATATAAGACACAATTTCAGTTGTTTCACACTTTTTTGTTAAGTATATAATTCCACATGTGTTAATTCATAGTTTTGATGCCTTCAGTGTGAATGTACAATTTTCATAGTCATGAAAATACAGAAAAATCTTTAAATGGGAAGGGGTGTCCAAACTTTTGGTCTGTACTGTGTATATATATATATATATATATATATATATATATATATATATATACTGTATATTTATACAGTCATGACCCAAAGTGTTGCCAGTTGGCACCCTTGAAATTGTTCAGAAAATGAAGTATTTCTACCAGAAAATTATTACAGTTACATATATTTTGTTATACACACGTTTTAAACAGAGGAAAAAGGCAAAATGGATATAATTTCACACAAAACTTCCAAAAGGGACTGGACAAAATTGTTTGCACCCTCAAATTAATATCGGTTACACACCAAATAACACATATTTTTCTTTCATCTTATATCTTGCTGTTTTGCTGAGAAAAGGTTGGACAAACCTACGTATGTATAATGGGCACAAGATAAAGGGCCAATAAGCACGGTAATATAAGGAAATCTACAAAAAAAGAGTACAAGACAATATTTATAAAAGATATATTAATACAATTTTATTAGATAATAATTAAAATGATACATACAAAGTTAAGACATAAAAAAATAGTACAAACTGGTGGGTATTCGATCCATACAAAATATATACGTTGTAAAAATGCAATTGCAATTTTTCACCCCTTGACGAAACTAGGTGCGAAACGCACATCCAGTGCTGTTTTTCTGACTGGTGAGATTACTTGTATGCCACTATGCACCCTTATTTATATTTGCTTTTGCTTTGCATCCTCTCTTATACATTTTCTGGTTTGTCAATCAGTACACAAGGTCCAATACCTATTTGGTTGGACCTAATTCACATTAAAAATCCGTTCTCAATATTGTGACTGTATTCTTACTATGTATCTTTTGTATTGATCTACACATTTACTTCTGATTTAATTATGTCTATAGTCACCGGTTTGTAGTTTTTTTTATGTCTTAACTTTATGTACCTTTGATCTTATAAAATTGTATCTTCTTTATTGTATTATATTTTGCCTTACACTCTTTTTTGTAGATCTAATGGGGACAGATCGGGAGACCTTGGTGGCCATTCAACTGGCCCACAACGACCAATCCACTTTCCAGGAAACTGTTCGTGTACGATTGCTTGGACCTTGCACCCATAATGTGGTGGTGCACCATATTATGGGTGTCAGGTCCGAGCATTCCTACATGAACAGTTTCCTGGAAAGTGGATTGGTCATTGTGGGCCAGTTGAATGGCCACCAAGGTCTTCCGATCTGACCCCATTAGACTTTTATCTTTGGGGTCATCTGAAGGCAATTGTCTATGCAGTGAAGATACGAGATGTGCAGCATCTGAAACAATGGATACTGGAAGCCTGTGCTAGCATTTCTTCTGCGGTGTTGCTATCAGTGTGTCAAGAGTGGGAGAAGAGGGTTGCATTGACAATCCAACACAATGGACAGTACTTTGAACACATTTTATAAGTGGTCATAAACTTGTAAATAACTGAATGAAAGGATAAAGTTATGTTAAAACCAAGCACACCATTGTTTGTTTTTCTTGTGAAATTCTCAATAAGTTTGATGTGTCACATGACCCTCTTCCCATTGGAAAAAATAAAGTTGGATCCAAAATGGCCAACTTCAAAATGGCCGCCATGGTCACCACCCATCTTGAAAAGCTTTCCACCTCCCATATACTAATGTGCCACAAACAGGAAGTTGATATCCCAGTTTATTTAGGTGTATCCATATAAATGGCCCATCCTGTATAACAAAAAGATACACATGCACATCTAGCAACAGCAGCCAATCTAGTTATTCTTTCCATTTTGCAAGGGACCTCTGAAAAAGTAGAGATGGGGCTCAGCAATCACATAAAAATCTACAAATATAGTAAAGAGTTTGCTGTTCTTATGCAGTTCTTAGCCCTTCCAAGTAAATGAAGCCTAACTAAAACTATCCACATTTCCAAATAAATACATCTTGATGTACACCTGCTCTGCTTGAATGTTATGTCCATTGACATTGAACATAGAGTCAATCATTGAACAGTCCGATGGGTCAATGCTTTGTACATTGAAGGGTTAATCGGTTACATGGTCCTGGTTTCTTCAAACAATGATCTGTGATGTTAGGGAATTGTGTACTGGGAATGAGGAAGCCCCCGTGTGGATGGGCCACCCTTTGGCTTCCTGAGCCCCCCTCATACTTCTTTGAGTGTTTGTTTTTGCAGGGACAGGGGACACATCCTCCATGCGGGAGCAGTAGACATTCCAATATGTGCTATATGTTGGGCTCAGCTGGACTTTCTGCCATTATTGTACATTCCTTATACTTACATTGAGCTGACTACAGACATTGTACCTGTAATTAGTCAGATGTTGTGTGAGTTTTCTTATATTATACAGGCAGGTGTGAGATAAAGGATTGTACCTCATGAAGGTAGCTCATCCTGATTCATACGCAGACATGGGCGTCATGTGAAAACTGATGGGAAGTTGTGACCCGGAGAAAGAAAAAAAACCTGAGCATCTTTTCTGATAAATTCAAGGTCAGTTTTCCTCGGAGATCACATCCCACTAAATTCTTAGAAGGAGATGTTTGTTTTGTGTCTGCAGAACAGCTTGTGTTTCCTGATATCTGGGAAATGTACATTATTCACTACCCAATAGTGCACCCTGTGAAAAAAGTAGAAAGGTCTATTATACATGGGCCATAGCCATCACACTCAGGCCATAATCATAGTCATAATATATCAGGAATATGGCATGGTTTGGAGGAACTGGAGACATGGCTGACAAAAGTGAAGGTCTAATTGGGGATATTGGCATGGGCATTGTAGGCCTAAACAGCTGCCATGTGGCCTAGTGAAGCGGTCGCACCAGAAAAGGTTGGCCTTCTCCTTTCCCATAGGTAGTGCAGATTAGCACAGTTATCTTTATATCCAATATTCATCCAGAAAACTTGGACAATATTCATACATTTTTTTAATCTGCGTTCCATCTGTGTGTCCAGTTTTAACATCCATATTTAAATGTCATCAGTTTTAGATGTACATGGTCAAGTACAGTTCCCTAGTATAATAATGGCAATGTATCCAGAAAAATCAGATGCTATTCAGATGATTCGTATGGGATCTGATTTTTTTTGCGCACCTGTAGACTTCAAAGGGCGCGTCTCATACATAATACGGAAGAGAATAGTGCATGCTGCGTTTTTCACATGGACACTCGTTCCATGGGAAAAGACTGTCATCTGCAATGTAAACTTTTGGGCACCCCTGGTCAAAATTACTGTTATTGTAAACAGTTATGCAAGTTCAAGATGAAATTATCTCAAAAGGCCTAAAGGTCAAGATGACACATTTCCTTTGCATGTTAGGCAAAGAAATAATATTTTCACCTTTAACATTTTAAAAATTACAGAAAGGAGAATGGGCAGAAGCAAAAGATTGGGCACCCTGCATGGTTAGTACCTAGTAGCATCCCCTTTTGAAAGTATTACAGCTTGTAAACACTTTTTGTACCCACCCAACAGTCTTTCAATTCTTGTTTAAGGGATTTTCATCCATTCTTCCTTGGAACATTCTTCCATTTTTGTGAGATTCCTGGGTTGTCTTGCATGCACTGCTATTTTGAGGTCTAGCCACAGATTTTCAATGATGTTCAGATCAGGAAACTGTGAGAGCCATTGTAAAACCTTGAGTTTGCGCCTTTTGAGGTAGTCTTTTTTAGATTTTTTGACTTATGTTTAGGATCATTATCCATTTGTAGAAGCCAGCCTGTTTTCAAATTCAGCGTTTTTACAGATGGTATTATGTTTGCACAAAGAATTTCGTGAAATTTCATTGAATCCATTCTGCCCTCTACCCGTGAAATGTTCTAAATGTGCAAAATGCTACAACACAACCTTAAGTCATAATTGATCCTTCCCCCATGCTTAACCCCTTCACCCCGAAGCCTGTTTTTACCTTCCTGACCAGGCCAAATTTTGCAATTTTGTCACTTTATGTGGTTATGACTCTGGAATGCTTCAATGGATCCCACTGATTCTGAGAATGTTTTGTCGTGACATATTGTACTTTATGATAGTGGTAAAATGTTTTCATTTTCATGCAGTTAAAGCAGAAACTTATGTCACACAAAACAGCTAATAAATGATGTTTCCTACATATCTAGTTTACATGAGCTCCATTATTTAAACATAATTTTGCAGCGCCCCAGAGTCCTGGTCGTTGCAGTAATGTTGCTCTGCCACTAAGGGGAGTGATGTTATGTCTGATTGCACTAAAGGAGTTCACCTGACCAGGTATCACAGTCACACATTACACTTCACACTCCGGCCACCAGGGGGAGCAAAAGGCACTATGTATTAGGCCACTCCTCACACTTTGGTAAAACTGGGAGTTGGATAGGAAGTTAGAGAGAACACAGCCTGGGAGAGCTCCAGGGAGGACCTGTCAGGGGTGGGTTCCTGGCAGGTACCTAGCAGAAAGGACAGAACATACGGAGCCGTGCCTGCACTACCTTGCGGCGGTATCCTAGGGAAGGACACGAGGTGAGGGATGTTGTGGAGAAGTGAGAAATGGGGTCGCAGCACAGGGAGATATCCAGTGGGAGTCGTGCCCCGTGATCGGCGACATCCTACTGGGGCACGTAGCCGGTGGCCGGAGCGCCGGGGAAGTAACAGACTCCGGGCATTGCTTCAGACAGCGGCAGGACAGTTGATTTTAGGTTGGCTGTCTACCTTACATCACCTAAGCAGACATAGGGGGCAAAGTTGGAGAGGGGCGTCTCTAGGGTCCCAGAATAGCTCCGAGCCTTCCCGTCAAACGGGTGCATCCTATCCAGACAATAACTTGGGGGACGGAGAGAAAGAGAAAGAACGGATACGAAAGTTGTGAGGACTATCCCGAATGCTCAGCAGGGAAGAACTGCAACACACAGGTTCTAGTTGGTAGGCACTGATTTCCACCTGCAAAGGGAACTCTGGATGTGCCTTCGGACCGTCCGGACTCAGCCAGCCCTGTTAGCAGTGCTCTGGATTGCGGATCCCGAAGTCTTCAGTGAAAGGTAGGGAGACTGCAACCCTGTGTCCTCGTTGTTGATTGCGCCTCACATCGTCGCCACCTTCACTACTGGGGGGCCCTGGGAATATGCTTCGCCTGTGGGAGGGTATACCATCTAGCTGCCATTCCATCACCCCAGCGGACCCCTAAGCGGCATCGGTCACCCTGACCGAGTGCCACAGGTGGCGTCACGAACCCTTGACAAAATTTCATCACCCCTTTCATTGGACGCCCCTTGGCAGGGTCACGGACCGGGTCCAGCCACCGTGACAACCCCAGCACCGAGACAGAGAGGACCGGTACCGAGTAACCCGCGGCCCTGCGTCTGGGGGCGCTCCAACTTGGCGTCACGAACGGGATGTACTTAAGCCTGAAGAATCAGGTCATGTGTGCCTTGAAACTGTGATTCAGTTGTGCTTGAACTGTGATTTATTGCAAAGACTGTGTATTGCTAACCGCCTCAAAGATTCCCGCCAAAACCGCCGCCATTGCTGCGCCATGAGGAGCGCAGGAGAAGAAGAAGGGCGTGGAGTTGTGGGCGTGAACGAACTGAGAAGCCCGAAAAACAATGGCCGCCCAGTCTAAATATTTCAGTACTTTGAGGATGTGTCTGTCAGCAGCCGAGATCCACCTCCTGATCCTCAATGAGGGCGGAGACCAAAGAAACGAAACCGCCCACGGAGGAGAGAGTGGGAAAAGGACAAGGAGGGAG
This sequence comes from Ranitomeya imitator, assembly GCF_032444005.1. Classification (NCBI taxonomy): domain Eukaryota; kingdom Metazoa; phylum Chordata; class Amphibia; order Anura; family Dendrobatidae; genus Ranitomeya; species Ranitomeya imitator. The sequence continues at coordinate 575,363,962 of NC_091286.1, read as the reverse complement.
AAGAAGTGAGCCACGTGGGAGACGCCATGGCCAGCCGCCCGGGTTTGGAGCGTGGGGTCGGAGCTGAGGACTCCCCCAGCTACCCAGAGAGATACCGCGGCCAGGCGTCACCTGTTGGCCCCGACTTCCTGCAGGCCAGAGTGGACGAGCTCAGCGATCAACTCCGCTGAGCACTGAGGCTGGGTGGAAGGAGACCGTCATCGGGGGCCTCACCAGACGTCTGTCGGCAGCCTCGTCTGGTCCGGAGCAAGAAAGAAGTTCCAGCGCTCCGAAGCCAGAAAGCAAGGCCCTGCCGGAAAGCGAGATACTGCAAACAGAGATGACAACGCCACAGCGTAAGGCCCCGCAGTCAGCGTCCAGATCCCAGCGGAGACGGAGCAGGCCGGCACCGGAGGGACCGCATCTGAAGCAGGTATGAAGGATGACCCTGCCCCAGTGACAGAAGACCGACTGGTAGGCCCCGTAGCAGCGCCACCTGCTGCCATGACTAAGACTAACTCTGAACTGACAAATCCTAATACTACTACCACAGTGGGCATTATTGCCGCTACTGAACCTACTACCAAAATTGACATTCGAACCCAGATTATACCTGAAAAACCGATTAGTGACATTGATGCCGCATCGGATGAGAAGTCGAACACAGATCGTCCCAGGCCAGGAAGTGTTCACTACCGACTGATGTCTTGTCACCTACTATAGAAACAAACCTCAAAACCCCGACAACTGTAAATAGTTAACTGTTTCCTGCTTTTGCTGCCTTAAACCCATCTAGGGTTATTTCTTAAAGGGATCCCTTTGTTGACCCGGGATCCCTATTGTTTTATGTTTTCTTTTGCACAACTTTATCAGTGTTCCAAAAGACTACCGAATCATGGACGGTGAATGATTCACGAAATGGTTTTGTAAATAGTTTGCACCTTCTTAAAGGTGCTCCCTACTGGTTTTACAAAGGAAGAAGACTTTGCGAAGAAACTGTTCCTGATGACTATGTGAAAGTTTCTCTTGTCTTAAAGTTTATGATAGACTTGTTGATTGATTGCAGTACCTCAGAAGAGACTGATTTTTCCTCTTAAAGGGAATGTTTACTTGTTGCACTTGATAATGTTACCTTAAGTAGTAAGATAGTAATAATGTTTACATGTAGCTAGAGAGCTAGTAAGTGAACCCGTAGGGGTTAGTGAGTCCTTCTGAGAACCATAGAGAGATGGTTTGCCGTGGACCTAGAAGAAGGGATGCAGTAGGCCCAGACGAGTAGCTAGGCGGTCAGGATGTGTGAAGCTGAAGAAGTAAAGAAAATGTTAACTTTGTACCATAGTGTTTTGTAGTAAGCCTTTAGTGGGTTCAGCCTATACACCCTTAAAGGAGAAGTTAAATTATTGTTCAAAGATTTGCACTTAGTAGAATATCCGGCTGGGTAATAGGAAATTATTGATAGTCAGTAGATTAGAATGTTATTTAAAATGTTTCTGTTTGTAACGTTCAAGTGACCTTACCTCCCATAAAGGGAAGCATTGTTATATTTACTTATTCACAGCATTTCAAAATTTTGTATGTCTTTTTCCTAACATGTATTGTTGTTCTTCTTTTCCCAGTCCGGGAGTACTGGATTTAACCGGGGGGGGAGTGCAGCACCCCAGAGTCCTGGTCATTGCAGTAATATCGCTCTGCCACTAAGGGGAGTGATGTTATGTCTGATTGCACTAAAGGAGTTCACCTGACCAGGTATCACAGTCACACATTACACTTCACACTCCGGCCACCAGGGGGAGCAAAAGGCACTATGTATTAGGCCACTCCTCACACTTTGGTAAAACTGGGAGTTGGATAGGAAGTTAGAGAGAACGCAGCCTGGGAGAGCTCCAGGGAGGACCTGTCAGGGGTGGGTTCCTGGCAGGTACCTAGCAGAAAGGACAGAACGTATGGAGCCGCGCCTGCACTACCTTGCGGCGGTATCCTAGGGAAGGACACGAGGTGAGGGATGTTGTGGAGAAGTGAGAAATGGGGTCGCAGCACAGGGAGATATCCAGTGGGAGTCGTGCCCCGTGATCGGCGACATCCTACTGGGACGCATAGCCGGTGGCCGGAGCGCCGAGGAAGTAACAGACTCCGGGCATTGCTTCAGACAGCGGCAGGACAGTTGATTTTAGGTTGGCTGTCTACCTTACATCACCTAAGCAGACATAGGGGGCAAAGTTGGAGAGGGGCGTCTCTAGGGTTCCAGAATAGCTCCGAGCCTTCCCGTCAAACGGGTGCATCCTATCCAGACAATAACTTGGGGGATGGAGAGAAAGAGAAAGAACGGATACGAAAGTTGTGAGGACTATCCCGAATGCTCAGCAGGGAAGAACTGCAACACACAGGCGCTAGTTGGTAGGCACTGATTTCCACCTGCAAAGGGAACTCTGGATGTGCCTTCGGACCATCCGGACTCAGCCAGCACTGTTAGCAGTGCTCTGTATAGCGGATCCCGAAGTCTTCAGTGAAAGGTAGGGAGACTGCAACCCTGTGTCCTCGTTGTTGATTGCGCCTCACATCGTCGCCACCTTCACTACTGGGGGGCCCTGGGGATATGCTTCATCTGTGGGAGGGTATACCGTCTAGCTGCCATTCCATCGCCCCAGCGGACCCCTAAGCGGCGTCGGTCACCCTGACCGAGTGCCACAGGTGGCATCACGAACCCTTGACAAACTATCATCACCCCTTTCATTGGACGCCCCTTAGCAGGGTCACGGACCGGGTCCAGCCACCGTGACAACCCCAGCACCGAGACAGAGAGGACCGGTACCGAGTAACCCGCGGCCCTGCGTCTGGGGGCGCTCCAACTTGGCGTCACGAACGGGATGTACTTAAGCCTGAAGAATCAGGTCATGTGTGCCTTGAAACTGTGATTCAGTTGTGCTTGAACTGTGATTTATTGCAAAGACTGTGTATTGCTAACTGCCTCAAAGATTCCCGCCAAAACCGCCGCCATTGCTGCGCCATGAGGAGCGCAGGAGAAGAAGAAGGGCGTGGAGTTGTGGGCGTGAACGAACTGAGAAGCCCGAAAAACAATGGCCGCCCAGTCTAAATATTTCTGTACTTTGAGGATGTGTCTGTCAGCAGCCGAGATCCACCTCCTGATCCTCAATGAGGGCGGAGACCAAAGAAACGAAACCGCCCACGGAGGAGAGAGTGGGAAAAGGACAAGGAGGGAGAAGAAGTGAGCCACGTGGGAGACGCCATGGCCAGCCGCCCGGGTTTGGAGCGTGGGGTCGGAGCTGAGGACTCCCCCAGCTACCCAGAGAGATACCGCGGCCAGGCGTCACCTGTTGGCCCCGACTTCCTGCAGGCCAGAGTGGACGAGCTCAGCGATCAACTCCGCTGAGCACTGAGGCTGGGTGGAAGGAGACCGTCATCGGGGGCCTCACCAGACGTCTGTCGGCAGCCTCGTCTGGTCCGGAGCAAGAAAGAAGTTCCAGCGCTCCGAAGCCAGAAAGCAAGGCCCTGCCGGAAAGCGAGATACTGCAAACAGAGATGACAACGCCACAGCGTAAGGCCCCGCAGTCAGCGTCCAGATCCCAGCGGAGACGGAGCAGGCCGGCACCGGAGGGACCGCATCTGAAGCAGGTATGAAGGATGACCCTGCCCCAGTGACAGAAGACCGACTGGTAGGCCCCGTAGCAGCGCCACCTGCTGCCATGACTAAGACTAACTCTGAACTGACAAATCCTAATACTACTACCACAGTGGGCATTATTGCCGCTACTGAACCTACTACCAAAATTGACATTCGAACCCAGATTATACCTGAAAAACCGATTAGTGACATTGATGCCGCATCGGATGAGAAGTCGAACACAGATCGTCCCAGGCCAGGAAGTGTTCACTACCGACTGATGTCTTGTCACCTACTATAGAAACAAACCTCAAAACCCCGACAACTGTAAATAGTTAACTGTTTCCTGCTTTTGCTGCCTTAAACCCATCTAGGGTTATTTCTTAAAGGGATCCCTTTGTTGACCCGGGATCCCTATTGTTTTATGTTTTCTTTTGCACAACTTTATCAGTGTTCCAAAAGACTACCGAATCATGGACGGTGAATGATTCACGAAATGGTTTTGTAAATAGTTTGCACCTTCTTAAAGGTGCTCCCTACTGGTTTTACAAAGGAAGAAGACTTTGCGAAGAAACTGTTCCTGATGACTATGTGAAAGTTTCTCTTGTCTTAAAGTTTATGATAGACTTGTTGATTGATTGCAGTACCTCAGAAGAGACTGATTTTTCCTCTTAAAGGGAATGTTTACTTGTTGCACTTGATAATGTTACCTTAAGTAGTAAGATAGTAATAATGTTTACATGTAGCTAGAGAGCTAGTAAGTGAACCCGTAGGGGTTAGTGAGTCCTTCTGAGAACCATAGAGAGATGGTTTGCCGTGGACCTAGAAGAAGGGATGCAGTAGGCCCAGACGAGTAGCTAGGCGGTCCTGCATGTGTGAAGCTGAAGAAGTAAAGAAAATGTTAACTTTGTACCATAGTGTTTTGTAGTAAGCCTTTAGTGGGTTCAGCCTATACACCCTTAAAGGAGAAGTTAAATTATTGTTCAAAGATTTGCACTTAGTAGAATATCCGGCTGGGTAATAGGAAATTATTGATAGTCAGTAGATTAGAATGTTATTTAAAATGTTTCTGTTTGTAACGTTCAAGTGACCTTACCTCCCATAAAGGGAAGCATTGTTATATTTACTTATTCACAGCATTTCAAAATTTTGTATGTCTTTTTCCTAACATGTATTGTTGTTCTTCTTTTCCCAGTCCGGGAGTACTGGATTTAACCGGGGGGGGAGTGCAGCACCCCAGAGTCCTGGTCATTGCAGTAATATCGCTCTGCCACTAAGGGGAGTGATGTTATGTCTGATTGCACTAAAGGAGTTCACCTGACCAGGTATCACAGTCACACATTACACTTCACACTCCGGCCACCAGGGGGAGCAAAAGGCACTATGTATTAGGCCACTCCTCACACTTTGGTAAAACTGGGAGTTGGATAGGAAGTTAGAGAGAACGCAGCCTGGGAGAGCTCCAGGGAGGACCTGTCAGGGGTGGGTTCCTGGCAGGTACCTAGCAGAAAGGACAGAACGTATGGAGCCGCGCCTGCACTACCTTGCGGCGGTATCCTAGGGAAGGACACGAGGTGAGGGATGTTGTGGAGAAGTGAGAAATGGGGTCGCAGCACAGGGAGATATCCAGTGGGAGTCGTGCCCCGTGATCGGCGACATCCTACTGGGACGCATAGCCGGTGGCCGGAGCGCCGAGGAAGTAACAGACTCCGGGCATTGCTTCAGACAGCGGCAGGACAGTTGATTTTAGGTTGGCTGTCTACCTTACATCACCTAAGCAGACATAGGGGGCAAAGTTGGAGAGGGGCGTCTCTAGGGTTCCAGAATAGCTCCGAGCCTTCCCGTCAAACGGGTGCATCCTATCCAGACAATAACTTGGGGGACGGAGAGAAAGAGAAAGAACGGATACGAAAGTTGTGAGGACTATCCCGAATGCTCAGCAGGGAAGAACTGCAACACACAGGCGCTAGTTGGTAGGCACTGATTTCCACCTGCAAAGGGAACTCTGGATGTGCCTTCGGACCATCCGGACTCAGCCAGCACTGTTAGCAGTGCTCTGTATAGCGGATCCCGAAGTCTTCAGTGAAAGGTAGGGAGACTGCAACCCTGTGTCCTCGTTGTTGATTGCGCCTCACATCGTCGCCACCTTCACTACTGGGGGGCCCTGGGGATATGCTTCATCTGTGGGAGGGTATACCGTCTAGCTGCCATTCCATCGCCCCAGCGGACCCCTAAGCGGCGTCGGTCACCCTGACCGAGTGCCACAGGTGGCATCACGAACCCTTGACAAACTATCATCACCCCTTTCATTGGACGCCCCTTAGCAGGGTCACGGACCGGGTCCAGCCACCGTGACAACCCCAGCACCGAGACAGAGAGGACCGGTACCGAGTAACCCGCGGCCCTGCGTCTGGGGGTGCTCCAATTTTTTTGTTATGAAGTTATAAAAGTTAAAAGTTGACCAGCGATTTCTCATTTCTCCAACAAAATTTGCAAAACCATTTTCTTAGGGACCACATAACATTTGAAGTGACTTTAAGGGGCTTATAAGACAGAAAATACCCAAAAGTGACATCATTCTAAAAACTGCACCCCTCAAGGTGTTCAAAACCACATTGAAAAGGTTTATTAACCCTTCAGGTGCTTCACAGGAATTAATGAAATGTGGAAGGAAAAAATGAACATTTAACTTTTTTCACAAAAATTTTACTTTAGACTCCATTTTTTTATATTTGCAAGAGTAACAGGAAAAAATGTAACCCAAAATGTGTTGTGCAATTTCTCCTCAGTACGCTGATACACCATATATGGGAGAAAACCACTGTTTAGGCACATGGCAGAGCTCAGAAGGGAAGGAACACCATTTGACTTTTTGGATGTAAAATTTGATGGAATTATTAGCGAACACCTAGTCGTGCTTGGAGAGCCCCTGATGTGCCTAAACAGTGGAAACCGCTCACAAGTGACACAAGTTTGGACACTAGACCCCTCAGGGAACTTATCTTGATGTGTGGAGAGCACAAAAGGGCTTCACCAAAATTTATAACATTGAGACATGAAAATAAAAAAATCACATTTTTCGCACAAAATATTTTTTAGCCCCTAATTTTGCATTTTCTCAAGGGTAGCAAGAGAAATTGCACTCTACAATTTGTTGTGCAATTTCTCCTGAGTACTTCGATACCCAAAATGTGAAAACTACTGTTTGTGCACACGGCAGGGCTCGGAATGGAAGCAGCGCAATTTAACGTTTTAATTTTTGAATGTTGAGTTTGGAGAGCCCCTGATGTGCCTAAACAGTGGAAACCCACTATAAGTGACCCCATTTTAAGAAACTAGACCCCTGAAGTAACATTTCTAGATGTGTGTTGAGTACATTCAACCCCTAGATGCTTGATAGAAGTTTATAGCGTTGAGCAATGAAAATAAAATAAATCACGTTCCCCAGAAAAATGTTTTTTAGCCCAATTTTTTTATTTTCAAAACGGTAACAGGAAAAAATTGACCCCAAAATTTGTTGTACAATTTTTCCTGAGTACGCAAATGTCCCATATGTGGGAGGAAACTGTTTGGGTGTATGGCAGGCCTCAGAAAGGATGGAGCGACATTTTGGATTGCAGATTTTGACAGAATGTTCTGAAGGTTTCATGTCACATTTGGAGAGCCCCTGATGTTCCTAAACAGTTGAATCTTCCCACAAGTAACCCTATTTTGGAAACTAGACCCCTCAAGGAATTCATCTAGATATGTGGTGAGCACCTTAAACCCCCAGATGCCTCACAGAAGTTAATAATGTTGAGTCATGAAAAAGAAAAAGAATCACATTTTCTTCCCACAAAAATGTTCTTTTAGCCCCAATTTTTTATTTTCACAAGCTTAACAAGGGAAAATGGACTACAAAATTTGTTGTGCAATTTCTTCGGAGTACACCAATACCCCATATATGGCCAAAAACTGCTTTTGAGGCACAGTGCAAAGCTCAGAATAGAAGAAGCGCCATTTTGGAGTTCAGATTTTGCTGGACTCATTTGAGGGTGCCATGTCACATAAGTAGAGCCCCTGAGGTGACAGAGTAGCAGAACCCCCATAAATGACCCCATTTTCCAAACTACACTTTTTAATGAATTCATATACAGGTGCAGTGATCATATTGACACCACGTGTGTGTCACAGAATTTTATACCAGTGGGCAGTGAAGACAAAATAATTCAATTCTTACCACCAAAACTGTTTTAGTCCCGGATTTTACATTGTCACACTGGGAATTGGTAAAAATGGCACCAAAATGTGTCCCACAATTTCTGCTGAATGTGGAAATAACCCATAAGTGGCTGTACAGTATTGCTTAGCCATTTGGCAAGACTCAGGAGGGTTGGAGCGCTACTTTCCTCCTGGAGTGCAGATTTTGCTGGATTAGTTTGCGGACTCAATGCACAGATCTCCTAAGTGCTAGAAGAGCAGAACCCACCTCAAGAGACCCCATTTTTGAAATTTTAAAATGAAAAATGTTCAGCTCACCCCATTATGTCCAGGTTCCTTTGCTGGTCACCGGAGCACGGAGCCGCCCTGGTCCCAGCGGTGTAGAAATCCAATGTGCAAGAAAAATTGTCTCCAGCAACCACAGGAGATATGATTTTTAAAACTTGACGTTTATTTATCATCATATTAAAAGCATGGATATGCAGATATGAGCAATCCCAGTGCAAGGAATGAATCCTTCATGTTTCAACCTACAGGATCATGGTAAGACCGTGTAGGTTGAAACATGTAGGATTCATTCTTTGCACTGATATTGCTCATATCTGTGCTTTTTAATATGATGATAAATAAACGTCAGGTTTTAAGAATCATATCTCCTGTGGTCGCCGGAGACAACTTTTCCTGCACATGTTTGGAAATTAAACCCCTTTGGAAATTTATCTACAGGTGTAGTGACGATATTGACTCCATGACTGTTTTCCATAAATAAGCAGCAGTGAATGTTGCTGAGTGAAAATTGCAAACTATCATAGAGGTGCCCATATGTTGTAGCCCTGGGTACATTGTAGTCACCAGTAGAGTTGAACGAATTTGTTCCGTTTCCCTCTTGGAACAGCATCTTTGAATAGGGATAGCTCAGGATTTGTTATCGCATTTACTGAATTTACCTCATATTCATTAAAAGTTCAAAAAGTTGGGAAAGAACTGTGACTCCGTGGTGCTTCATGGACCAGAATTCCAGGAAAGAAACCACGAGTACCCATTTCTCCATGTGCAAAGTTCCGGGGCGTTCACTGACTGTGACTTAGTAGACTCGCCCACAACTACCACACCGTGCCACCTTCTTACATTTGGTGTAGTTGGCAGGATCGAACCCAGCAGCCCTGAAACCCTAAAACTGCCAGAGGATCCGGGGTCTAGGACCGGGGTGGGAGCAGCTGAGATAGCATTCCCGGCACCTTTCCCAATTGGAACCAGATGAGGGGCTGAAAGTGACTTTGAGATGCTGATGGAAGAGACTCCTGAGATTTGTGAATTGTTGATGACCATGAAAGAACTGAAGATGGTGGCTGACAGTGACTTTAAGATGATGCTGAACACTGACAAGGGACTAGAGGTCAGTGGCTCAAAAAAGAAGGAGGGTGCTGTCTTTCGAGGGCATCATGAACGAGATTTGGCACCAAAGAAAAGAAGGCCACATCCCCCTGTGAAGAATGACCGCCCTAAATGGGTGTGGACGAAGAAGAAGCTGCCACCCTCCCAGTCTGACCAGAAGAAATGGGTGGAGCAGCAGAAAGTGACCCCACCCACAAATGGGTGGAACCCAGAAGGAGAGACGCCATTACCTGATCCCATGCAGAGATGAAGGATGTCCTTCCGCGGCGGCATCGGCCTGTGATTGGAAGCCTGGTGGACTGAGGAGAGGTGCCCTTGCCGATGGCTGGAGAAGCAGGCTGTGGAGAACCAGGAGTACGTGGGACTGGTGAAGCCCAAATCAGAGCTGGAAACAGCCTGGAAGGACCTGGAGCCTGCCCTGAGTGGAATCATAGTGGCCGCAACACCAGCTGCCATGGCCGCACAAGGAAATCATCACCGGGCATGGCGGTGGCGGTGAGTAGGAAGCCAACACCCAACCCTCTGGCTGCACCAGTTCCAGTGTCTTCACCCCCTCCGACCCCATCAACATCGCCAAGTCCCTCTGCCCTAGCTGGCACATGGCTGGAAGAGGTCCGGCAGCGCGCTCTCGATGAGATCCGGTGGATCCAGGAGGTGATAAGAGAGAAGGGGTGGGAACGTCGCATTGTACAAGAATTACAGCACCCTGGTGCCCCGGGGTTATGGATTTATTTTGGAGGATGGCACGAGAGAGAAGGTATATGTGAGTCATCCATCAGGGCAGTGGGGTACTCGGTACCGGGTCCGGTCACAAATAAAGGGGTGGTCATGGTGGCAGCGACCCGCTCTATGGCCCTGGGTGCCCAAGTAAAAGGGACGGTCTTTATTGGGATTGTAGAAATAATGAAAGTTTGTGATGCCACCTGTGGTTCTCAGACAGAGGTGACCAATGCTGCTTGAAGGGGTCCTCTGGAGGCAATGGTGCTGTAGTAAAGATGTTATCGCTTCCCACAGGTGAAGCGGTGTCCCCAGGGCTCCCGGTGTATTTGGCAGGGATGGGGAATGCCGGCAAATAAATGGAGGACACGGGGTTGCAGTCTTTACCTGGTTTACTGGTGTTAAGCAGCCTCAGTCCAAGGTACCAGCAACAGGTAAAGATGGAGTCCAGCCTGAAGACAAGTGGAAATCCCTTTGACAGGTCAGTTTGGGAGCCTTCCACTATGTGCTGGTCTGTAGTCCCTTGCTGCCTGAAGCTGTCTAACAAGGTCCTCGTTCCCCTGTACAGGGACAGTACCTACACGGTAGGCAACTTGAGCCGTCTCTTTGGGGTCTCTGTCCACAGTGACTCCGGACTCTGATTTCTGCTGTACCTCAGGTATTATGTGGGCAAGTCCCTTTTAGTTTCCTGCCCTCCGGTTCTGCCATGGGACCCGTAGTTCCTCATGATCTTGGGCTCCCGGTGCCCGTTTTTTGCAATCAGCTTAAGAGGCCCAATTGCAGCCTTTTTCTAGCTCCTAAGTCCTTCTGTACTCCTTCACTGTCTGCTACCAACCGTCAACTGTCTGCTTGTCTGCACCAGACTAACTGACTCCTCCTCCAGACCAGAATGTTTATAGGAAAGCTCCCCTTGAACCCGGTTTAGAGCTCCCCCTTCTGGCCTGGAGTCAGAATGTGTTGCATGCAAGGTTACCTGCCAAAGGGATTCCTCCTGTCTCCAGGCATGGCATTACCATCCCCCGAGAGGAAGGCAATACCACTGTGGCACCTGAACTCCTGGGGTGCAACATATGTAAATGCCAGGTCTATTCATTGCAAGGGCCCCATACAGGAATGGCACCAGGTATAATTTGTGAAGGAGTCGGGACCCTGAGGCCCATATGCGGTGGCCATACAGATGGTCTCCACTCTGGAAGACTGATGGGAGCATGCAGCCTGCCATGCTATGTGACCCGTTGCAACAGTTGCAGCACCTACAGCCAAACAGGGGAAAGCAGGGCCTAAACAACATGTGGCGGCCACAGATACAGCATCAGAGCCAGAAGCTCTGGAGGCCATAGGACAGCTGTTGGAGGGGGCACAGAGCAGGAGAAATAGTGGAGACTCCTCCCCCAGTGGATCCTCATCCCACACGTACATTGTGGTGCAGGGCCCACATGCGGCCCATTATACTAATTAGTGGCCATGCGTTGATTGACATGGTCCCTTTAAAAAGGAAAAAAAGGTCAAGGAGCCCAGTGCAGTGCCAGGACTGAGGTGCCAGTGGTGGCCGATTTTGTCACAGTTGACTGACTTTTTGTTTTCCCCCAGCTTATTTGCGCATGGTTGCACACCCCTTGCTGGATCGTGGGGCTGAAACCCTGCGACGGTTGGCTGTCATGAACTGTGTGTACAGCTGCTGCAAAGACTGAATTGTTTTAACCCGGATCTTTGTCCAAACTTTAACCCTGGACTAGCCCCCGTTAAGCGCAGCGCACAAATTTGCTAGTGGACCCGTGATCTGGTCAAAGGAGGGAAGGGGAAGCCAATCAGGAGGACCCGGGGTGCAAGCCGGGTCAGGACTGTGAGGACTGCGTTAAGTGGCCATCAGGCCACGATATCTGCTTTCTAGGTCCCCAGAGCAAAGGGGCCTGGGTCAGCCAGACCCACTCAGAGAGAGACTGAGACCCTTTTTGTGCTAAAGTTTAACCCCATTTGAACCGAGATCACATCTTGATTTGCCAGCAATATTAATTAAAAGACTGCAATACTGTTATTACTGTTTTATACCTGCTGTTTTAGCTTCACAGGTGCTGTCATGGTCGGGGATGACCATGTTTTAGGAGGGAGGGGTGTAAGGATGTGGCGGGGACCCTCTGTGCTCCCTCTCTCCTGTATGCCAGGTCTGTGTGTCCCATGTGGTGCCCTGAAATTTTCCTATGCTTTACTGTTTTATTAATGTCATGTGTAATGTGTGATGCTCTATTCTATGTCTTGTATTGTATCTACTGTGTTGTAATGAACATGTTAGCATTAGGGATATTAAGAGTTAATTCGGCAGGCTGGACTTGCAGCCTCAAAGGGACAGGAAGTTCCGGTCTCCTCAGCAGAGCCCGAGCAGGATTGCCTGAGGCAGGACATGTGTCCCCATCTGGGGAAAGCGTGTGTCCCCGTTTAGGACAGAAAGGACCCCCGGCTGGGGAAACAATTGCCACAGGGCTGTCGGGCAATAAGAACAGGCACTAGAACTAAGGAGGTTCCCTCCAAGAGACTGTTAGCTCACAGGAGCTGATTAGGAGCTGATTCTTCTGCTGCTGCCACTGCCAATGGAGCAGCATCTTTGAATAGGGATAGCTCAGGATTTGTTATCACATTTACTGAATTTACCTCACGTTCATTAAAAGTTCAAACATTGGGAAAGAACTGTGACTCCGTGGTGCTTCATGGACCAGAAATCCAGCAGTCACCATGAGTACCCATTTCTCCATGTGCAAGGTGCCGGGGTGTTCACTGACTGTGTTAGTAGACTCGCTCACGACTACCACTCCGTGCCACCTTGTTACAGATGGTAGCTGACTCCCTAGGAATGGGTAGCTGGTGTGGCCTGAGGGAATGTCCAATAGATGCAGGCAGGTGGAGTAGGATAACAGGTACCACGGATGCAGATATGACTGGCTGATGAGAAGATATGCACTGGCAGGGGCAGGCTGGGTCAGTGGATAGGCAGGCTGGAGGGCACGGCTGGTAGACAGGCTGGTGGGCACAGGTAGATAGGCTGATATTCAGGAATACGAGCGCTGGGACCTGAGAACTGATAAGAATGTTATGACCAAACTTACAACATTGCACAGGCACCTCCCATCTGATGGAGGTGCCTTAAAGAATAAGTGCTCCCCAGCCACTTTTAGGATGGCACATGCTGTCCCTTTAAGAAGCCGGGACCACGCACGCCCTAAGCACTATACCCAGGGACCTTTATTTTGTTTGTTTTTTTATATATTTTTACAATTTTTATTAATTTTTATTTACTTTTTTACATTGCTCCAAGAAGCGACTGGAACACCTGCCAGGGCCATGGAGTACTCGGTACCGGGTCTGGTACTTAAAGGGGATGTCACGGTGGCTGCATCCCGGTCCGTGGCCCTGGGCACCCAATTAAAGGAAAAGTCTTTTAGAGTTTTATGAATAAAGTTCGTCATGCCACCTGTGGTGTTCAGTCAGTAGGGACCGACGCTGCTTAAAGGGGTCCTCTAAGGTGATGGTATGGCAGCTAGATGGTATAACTTTCCACAGGTGAAGTAGGTCCCCAGGGTTCCCAGTGTATGGTCAAGATGGTGGGTGGTGCGATGAAGAACGAGGACACAGGTTTGCAATGTCTTTACCTGGTTTACCAGACAACAAATACAGGAAAGGTCCAGCCGGCTTGGAAGCGAATGCAGAGTCTCCCTCACCAGGTGATATACAATCCAGCTGTCCTGCCAGTTTCAGCTATGCCACTATAGAGTTCGGCATGGCCAAGGTCTTCCAGCTTCTGCACTAGCCATGGAGGTAGCCACTTCTCAGCTCTGCTCCACTGGTGTTGTTTTCCTGCGCTTTCTTCCTCCTGCACTGTTTCTACAAGCTGTTCTTCCTTTCTGTTTCCTTCTTTCTCTCGGAGCTGTTGTACCTTGGACTACACGGCCCCTTCAGACTTTCTGGCACTCACTGCCATCTGCCCTCTTCAGGTCCCCTGACAGTCTGCCCTGTCTGCTGTCTGGAATGAACTGACTGCTTTCCCTCCAAAACCAGAATATATTAAGGGGAGTATACCTTGAATCCGGGTTCAGAGCTCCCCCTTCTGGTCTGGAGTGTGAACGTGTTGCATGTAGTGTTTACCTGGTGAAAGATATCCTTCATCGCTTCCAAGCATGACATCACTCTCCCCAAGGGGAAAGCAATGCCACTGTAAAGGCCAGGACCCTGGGGCATCACACGACATCAACTTCAGAATGACAGATCGCTGATCTAATAGTCTGCAATGCTTCTGTATTGCAGAGCATTAGATCAGCATATTATATGCAGGGAGGAGGCATGTCAGCTCTCAGCATTAGCCGACAGGCCACCGTCCCTGGGTGACCCCACGACCATCTTTGAGCCCAGGGTCACCTTGGAGCTCCCTCCCTCTGCGATGTCCCGCAATCTTGGGGTCACTATTGACAGCAGCATCACAGGGGTTAAATGCCTGTGATCGGTGCTATCACCAATCATGGGAGTCGCTGCAGGGTGTCAGCTCTCACATAGAGCTGACATGTGCATTTGATTGCGGCGGCACTCAGAGTGAGCCTGCACGATCACGGTGCCGTATTTATAGGGCAGTTTGTGGGAATACAGTTCCCGCGGCACATATTTATGGCTCATGGGCTCATGTCAGAAAGGGGTTAATGGTTGACGAGATGTTCTTTTCCTGAAATTTTGTGACTTTTTTTCTCCACATATACAGTACTTTTGATCATTGTGGCCAAAGATTTCTATTTTAGCCTTATCAGTCCACAGGACTTGTCTCCAAAATGCATCAGTCTTGTTTAGATGTTCATTTGCACAGTTCTAAAGTTGAAATTTACGGTAAGGACGCAGGAGAGGTTTTCGTCTGATAACTCTTTTATGATGGCCATATTTGTGCAGGTTTCTTTGAACAGTAGAACAATGTACCACAACTCCAGAGTCCGCTAAATCCTTCTGAAGGTCTTTTGCAGTCACGCGGGGGTACTGATTTGCCTCTCTAGCAATCCTACAGCTCTCACTGAAAATTTGCTTGATCTTCCAGACCTTATCTTGACCTCCACTATTCCTGTTAACTGCCATTTTTTAATTACATTTCTAACTGAGGAAAGGGCCACTTGAAAGCGTTTTACTATATTCTTATTGCCTTCTCCTGCTTTGCGGGCCTCCAACATTTTAAATTTTAGAGTTCTAGGCAGCTGCTTAGAGGATCCCATGGCTGCTGTTTTTTTGACGCAAGGGTAGAGGAGGCTGAGTTTTTATAAAGTTGGGAAATTTGCATCACCTGGCCTTTCCTAACAATGATAGTGACCAAGCCATAACCCTAACAGGCTAATCAAGGTCTGAAACCTTGGTCAAAGTTATCTGAGCAAACAAATTTCCCAGGGTGCCCAAACTTTTGCATTGGGCCATTTTATTTTTGTAGTTTTTAAAATGCAAAAGATTAAACAAATATATTTATTTTTTTCTAAAATGCAAAGGAACTGTGTCATCTTTAACTTTACACCTTTTAGAGATCATTTAATCTTCAACTTGCTTAACTGTTCATAATAACAGTAATTTTGACCAAGGGTGCCAAAAATTTTACATGCCACTGTGCATATGAAAATGATGATCATTATCACCTGTTTGGTATGATTTGCTATTCTTAACAGCTGACTATAATCCTACAAAATTCCTGACTTTATGCAATTGTACCTAGGAGAATTTATGTTGTTTTAAAGGCAAAGGGCAGTCACCATAAATATTGAATTGATACAGATTTTTTCTTTTGTGCATTCACTTTGCATTTTATTAAGTGATAAACATTAACTATTAACACTTCTATTTTTGATAGAGTTCTTACTTTGCAGCACTTTTGCTACACCTGCCTAAAACTTTTCCACAACACTTTGTATATAAAATATAGTTTCATAGTTTCATTGTTATTAAGGTTGAAGGTAGACTTAAGTCCACCGAGTTCAACCTATAGCCTAACATGTTGATCCAGATTAAGTAAAACACCCTTTGAGGCAGATGCTTATAGCTCCATATTAGTGGAAAAATTCTTTCCTGACTCCACAGAAGTTCACTGGATCAAGGTCCCATTGCATAATCTAGTGCCCATAATAACCTGTAATGCTATATTTTTAAAGAATGTCATCCAGGCCCTTCTTGAATTTTTGTAGTGAATCAACCATTTCAACATCATATGGCAGAGAGTTCCAATATAAATATAATATAAACTTTGACCACAAAATTAGTTAGTATTTATAACAATACTACATAATAGTCCAGAATGTCAATAACTTTATGATATAACCTTCAAATACCTGGATGCATGACTCCCATATGTCTGGATGATGGAAATAACTAATGATCAAAACTTTTATCCAACTCTAAATAACGAGTGTTCATGTGCAGAACAGTGAAACATTTACACTGAGGTCATGAGGGTCAGCCCGATGCCTAATGTTTGTTTTTATGGTTGATCCAGACAATGTGAAGCTACCCACACCGGATCTGGTTTCTAATGTTTGGGAGGTCCTCTGCCCTGGTCTTGCTGTTTGCTCAGAGATTTCCCTGTGGTCCTTGGGCAACTCATAACAATCCCCAATCTGTAGGAAGCTTCACACAGAGGACTTATTGTCACATATGGTATCAAGGTCTTCATGTGCTGATTGAATGAATGACTGGATAAAGATCATCATTAGCAACTGCAGCACTTATGATACATAATAATGATAGAGTATATGAAAGTACTTAACCCATTACTTGCCAAATTAGCAATTCTCTTTTTTTTATGACAGATTTTTAATGATTTGGGTCCTAATGAATCAGAAACATAATTTGCACATTTTTTCAAGTACGGATTTTTCAGAAAAGGGCGTCCCAGTATTCAATTAAAAATGACAATGACATGATTTCCTATTTTGTAAACATTCATTTTACAAAAACAACACAAAAAATTGGACCAAATTATAAAAATTATAAAATCTTAGTTGCTAGAAGCTAAAGATTAGGCGTCCCAAAAAAAGGATGTTGGAAGATAATGGGTTAAATAAATGATAAAAAATTGTTAAGATCCCCCTTCCATCAAGGGAACCTTGAACCATGAACTAGAGTTAAAATAAAAGGCAGAGAAAAGAGAGGTTGAAAGGGGATTATAAGGAGAGACCTGAAAAGTCCAGAGCTGGCTTTCCTGATCCTGACTAACCACTCAGCCTTTACATATTGAGCTGGGACCCAGGATCTCTACTCAGGTCTGGATCCACTTCTGTGGATTAGGTGCTGGAGGAAATGTCAGACCCTATGAGAGTCCACAAGTCTCTTCACCTCAAATACTAAACTGCCATTAATAGCAATCAGAGGAGGTGGGGACAGGGGAGACACCAATGAGGAGACAAACTGCTTCAAAAGGGATTTATGGAAGACGTTAGGGATGCAGAGAGATGGGGAAGCTGCAACCTAAAGGCTACTGGATTGACCACTTCCAAAACAGCACCCACTGAATGTCTTCTATTGGCCTTCCATTTTTAATGAATATGAGCTTCCCCAATATTCTTTTGGAACCTCCCCCCAGACATCCCCATGTCTCTGCACAACGATTTCCACCCCAGGACATTCAGAATTAATCCTGGAAAACTCACCAAAATCGGGATGAAAAAAATAATTACTGAAAAATGGAAAGGTTCCCGTAGTCTGATTTACCCAATTTTTAAATTCAAGGAGTCGTTAAAACGAAGACCCGTCCACCTGCCGCACTGCCACAAGGCACTTTAAAATTTGTTCCAAAGATTGATTTGTCTTCTCAGTCTGATTGTTGGTTTCAGGGCAGTAAGCAGATGAAAATATCTGTTGTCAAAAGAAGCACTACTCCAGTGCTGGAAAAAGAAAAAAAACCTTGAGTAGTGCTTTAGTGTAGCTGTATGAAAACGGATTGCACATGATCGTCACATGGAAGTCACTCTGATATCACACAGACATATAAAAACGGGCACATGGATGAAAATCAGATGGAAATTAGATGAAAATCATGTGAGTTTTCCAAACAAAATTCAGACGAGTTTTCATACGCTCGACTGCAGCTGACCTCAAGGAAATTTCCTGCATAAGACTGATTGAAATCTCCATGTTCCCTCTATACTCAAGATTTGTGGATAGATGTATTGTGTTAATCACTTCCTAATAAATCTATAATCATTCCCCCACACACAATTTACTAACCAGTTTACTATTACTTTCTCATTTTACTTCCCAGTTTTTAAGTTACATAAAGGGCGATGTCAACCCACACATTATTTCTCTTTTTTAAAAGTGGTATAGGATGACTTAGAGTGATTCTAATTCTGGCTAGTCATTCCTTGCACTTTGTTTACACATTATAAAAGGATGTTATGGTTTTTGAAAAATATATGAAGTTTTCTAATTTACCAGAACTTTGTGTATTCATTTTTCAATTTTTAATATCTGTCCTTCGAGTTAGTGAATCAAAACTTTCATTATTTCCCTCTACATGATACGATCCTTCACTGCCATTATTGGCCACATATTTACATCCCTCCAAACAAGACATATCTTGAATAACTGTTCTTACAAGTGGAGCACATACGAGATCTTCACATGACCAGGACACATTTTTACCCACTGCAAGTAATGAAAGTTTCCATTCAACTACTGCAAGTATAGTTCTTCGAAACTATCTAGAATTGATACAGAAAGCATATTGGTGAATTTTATAACTTTTCAAAATAGATGAAAACTTTACTAAATCTTAAATGTTTGGGTCCGCTGCACCCTGCTTGTACATTTGTATTGAGGCCTATTTAGACAGGTAAGCATCTTTGCCTGTTTTTTGGTGTTTTTTCTTAAATCTTAAATGTGTCTTTAAATAGAACCATGTACTGTAAAAGTCGCTCTGCTACATTTGGGGAAAAGGCATCAGACACTTCTCCAGCATCTTTTTATTCAGTGTTTCCCCATACCACTAAGATGACTTATGATTCTTAAAGTTGCACCCAATCTACTGCTCTACAAAAAGGCTTGGAGATCAGATTGCTGCAAAAGAAATGTCTGCTCCCCCTCTATAACTTTATATCATGGTTGCAAATATTAACGTAAATAATTACAACATGTAAATATTGATTTTATTTCTCATTGTACTACAACAAAAATCCAAGTCATAAAAACTTAGAGAGCTGTCATAATTTGTAGCAGAGAGCATGAAACGTGAGAGAGCTTTCTGTAGTATGTTATTTTTCTATAGGAAGAAAGTAAAAATGTGCAATGATTTGAGCCTAATGCTTTTGAAGGTGTGGTTACTCTAAAAGCTGACATACTGATCAATGTGGTACTTTGATCTGGATATAAAATAGATCGCTTGACAGTTGCCCGGTGACTCATATCAACATCTTGAACAGATTTTCGTTGGTGACAAAAACTTGGTTCTCTTTTATTTTCCCAGATTACCGTACTTGTTTCTTGTGTGACAGTTTCCCATTCTTTCCAATCCTATTTGTTTTTGAGTCTTTACAAACACCTTGCAAACCATTCCTCCTACGTTACCACCAATCGGATGTGGCACCAATTCTCAACTATGGGTGTAACCAACATCTTCAGAGTAATTTGTCATATCCCAGATAATAACATGATGCATTCACTTATCACCTCTATGGGTAAAATAATCTGTCATGGGATTAATGATCACTAGTGGTACATGGAAATTGCATGATTTAAGGACATTAACAGTTAGGGTGCATTCCTTCACTCGGAAGAAAGTCTTTTGTACACTTGTAACAAGAACTCATTTTGTTTCGAGAGGCTAAATAAAGTGCAAATTTGATACAGTCCTTGTGAGGTAGATCAAGTGCGAAAGCCGTATTGATATACCGTAAGTGTCATATATGAATGTTCACCCTTTTGGAGTCTCCCACTATTACATAGAAAGGAGATCCAATGCTAATAGGAATTCCTCCTACAAAAATGGTCACCATGAAGTGCCACCTATTTTGCATCATGTGATACTAGCTGCTCCAAGAGTATTGTGAAGTCACCTACAGTTCTCCCCAATGGTAACAGCTGATTGACAGGGATTTCAGCTGCCATGCCAGGCATCATATTATTTCTGTTTCCTACAAAATTGTATTATCAAAAAAAAAACATTGTTGGGCTATTCCCCTGTTTTCTCTGCTCTTCTTGGTAGCTTTTCAGCTCATTTGGGAACAGCAGTAATTCAGTAGAGACTCAAAGGGGTCATCCGCAACTAAAGTTTATTTTAACCATAAATGTTTGTTTATTTAATGTTATAATCTAATCTCTATTCTAATATACTTTAATTAACCCCTCAATAACCACCATTACGCATTAAAATGGCAATCGTTAAGGGGCCTTATTCCATCATTCCATTTTAAAATGGCGATCGGGAATAAGGCTGTAGCACCCCCCAGAGTCAGAAAATCTCTGGGATTTCAGCTACTGGGGGTAGCTAAAACCCTGGAGAACATGATCAGGGACGGATTTTCCGGTGCCTGATCACGTGATCGCCATTATTCAGTGATCATGAAAAAAAAACACTGTGCCCACTGTTACAATGATTTCTCTCTGCTGACAAGATATACATGTCAGAGGAGAGAGACATGAGCTGCCCCGAGCTCCCCCGATACCTAAGTCATCCCCCGGTCCATTCTGCTCCGTCCCCCGGCCCTTCTTCCTGGAAAAAAATGGTTCCCGGAAACAATAGGGAATTTTTCTTAATGATTCCTTTTGATCAGTGTGATAGACCCTATCTCAGTGATCAAAAGAAAAAATGAGTAAATAAAATACCCCTTTGTCACCCCCTTAGTTAGATAAAAATGATAACATACTTTTTAAAATGTTTTTTCTATTTTTTGGGGATACGGTTGGAGTCAGATGCGGACTGGGGCTGAAATTCAGTCCTAGCATTTGAAATCACACAGGCCCATGTTTTCCCCGTCCCCATGAACCAGATGGGA
The DNA here is from genome assembly GCF_032444005.1 of Ranitomeya imitator. Taxonomy (NCBI): domain Eukaryota; kingdom Metazoa; phylum Chordata; class Amphibia; order Anura; family Dendrobatidae; genus Ranitomeya; species Ranitomeya imitator. The sequence continues at coordinate 575,343,064 of NC_091286.1, read as the reverse complement.
TATATTACTAATATTACCCTGGATGGAGGAAAGGAAGATTTTCTACAAGACCTATATTTCTATTGATACCCTTTGTCACGATACCCGGTATAAAGTGTAAGTACTCGGGCAGAAATCCGAGAGTGGACCCTCTGGGTCGTGACTCTAGAGCCCCCGGGGTCGAGCGGACCAGATGGAATCACCCCCTATACAGGGAGTGTTAGGAGCAGGACCTCGAGGGAATGGAGACACAACAGCTAGAGCCAAAGGGGCGACCCAAGATAAAGAAGGAAACCACAGGCTATAAGGATGGCAGGGGATAATAGGAAAACAAGACTTAACTGAAAATGACTGGAACACGGAACGGCAGAACACAGCAGGAACACGGACTGGCAGGGTACAGCAGGAACACGGAGTGGCAGGACACAGCAGGAACACGGACTGGCAGGATACAGCAGGAACACGGACTGGCAGGATACAGCAGGAACACGGACTGGCAGGATACAGCAGGAACACGGACAGGCAGGATACTGAGACAAAGTAAAGACTGGGCTGAGAAAAGACACTGGTACAGGGGAGCCTAGGGCATAGGGACACTGACGGCAGACAGTGCACCTACAAAGCAAAGGCGTCTTACCTAGGAAGACGCCAGGAAGAAATAGCCGATGGGCGCCGCCATGTTGGGGCGGAGCTATCGGGTCGCGACCTCCCAGAGGGCTCAGCGCTGGAGAAGACGCGACCGCGCATGCGCAAAGACGCTGGACGCCGGGAGCCAGAGAAAGAAGCAGCAGAGCGGCGAGGAACGGGATCGCGAGTGCGCCGCTGGATGGAAGAAGATGGGTAAGTATGTGCGGGCGTGACATAAAGGCTGCAGGGGAAACTGCACCCAGCAGCAACGGAGCTGGACCAGACACCGGGTAACTAACCTGATCACCAACAGGACCTTAGATCATATGACAGAGTGGGAGGCGGTCAGGGAGTGGAGCCAGACACAGAGAAGGAACAAGCATAAAAGAATAGTGAAACAAGCAGAGGTCATAGCCAGGAGATTACAAATTACCATCAGGGAGAGTCAGGGAATAGTCAGAAGCCAAAGTCAGTAATCCAGGAAAACGAATAAAGCACGTGACAGCAAGACACAAAGCAAGCCAGTACACACTTCAGATGTCAAGCATACAGACTGCAGAAAAACCTATAGCTGACAAGGATACCAGGTTAGGAGCGAGTATATATAGCCCTCCCATCTTGAAAGAGAGGCTAATAACATTAACCATGAGAGAACAGGACATTAACCTTGTCCTAACCATGACACCCGTGGCCTGCTGGGGTAAGTGATGGAGTCAGCAACTTTGTGCTCCATCACAACTCTTAATAATGTGGGTATCTTGAGAACACCGGTTCTGTTAACATCATAGCAGACAAGGCAGCCCATGCCAGACAGGCCCTTCTGGCATTTGCCAGAATTGAAAGATGGCCAGTCCGGCCCTGGTTAGAGTTAGGGTTAGGGTCATATTATGGTTAGAGTTGTATTACGGTTATGTATGGGGTTATGGTTGGAGTTGCAGTTAGGGTTAGAATCAGGGTTGGGGAATTTTCAAAAGTAAAAAAACAAATGACGGCTAGTGTTGAACGCAAGTGCTTGCTACTCGAGTTTGTATCAGATGCTCGGGTATGCTCTGAGTATCACAGATCCCCACATGTTTTTTTTTTTGGTGTCTAACAGCTGCAAAATATGCAGTCCATGGACTTTAGACACCTGCGATACTCAGTGCGTACTCGAGCATCCTAGGCAAACAGGTGTAGCGAGCACTTGCGCTCAATATGGGCAGCACGGTGGCGCAGTGGTTAGCACAGCAGCCTTGCAGCGCTGGAGTCCTGGGTTCAAACCCCACCAAGGACAACATCTGCAAAGAGTTTGTATGTTCTCTCCGTGTTTGCGTGGGTTTCCTCCGGGTACTCCGGTTTCCTCCCACATTCCAAAGACATACTGATAGGGAGTTTAGAATGTGAGCCCCAACGGGGACAGTGATGTTAATGTGTGCAACCTGTAAAGCGCTGCGGAATATGTTAGCGCTATATAAAAATAAAGATTATTATTATTATTTATTATTATTTAATATGACAACCTAATGTTATCAAATTCTTTATTGCACCTGTGGGTTCAAAATGCTCTATACCCCTGGATAAAATCCTTGAGGGGCATGGTTTCCAAAATGGGGTCACTTGTTGGGGTTTCCACTGGTTAGGCACATCAGGGGCTCTCCAAACCCGACATGGTGTCTGATGTCAATTCCAGTAAATTTTGCATTGAAAAATTCAAATGGCGCTCCTTCCCTTCTGAGCCCTGTCATTTGCCCAAACAGTGGATTTCTACCACGTATGGGGTATCGGCGTGCTCAGGAGAAATCGCACAACAAATGTTGGGGTCCATTTTCTCTTGTTAACCTTGTGGGGAAAAAAAGTTGTGTCTAAAGTAAATTTTTTGTGAAAAAAAGTTAAATGTTCATTTGTTCCTTCCATATTCCATTAATTCCTGTGAAGCACCTGAAGGGTTAATAAACTCCTTGAATGTGGTTGTAAGCACCTTGAGTGGTGCAGTTTTTAGAATGGTGTCACTTTTTGGTATTTTATGTCATATAGTGACCCCTCAAAGTCACTTCAAATGTGAGGTGTCCCTTAAAAAAATGGTTTTGTAAATTTTGTTGAAAAAATTAGAAATCGCTGGTCAACTTTTAACCCTTATAACTTCCTAACGAAAAAAAAATTATATTTAAAAAATTATGCTGATGTAAAGTAGACATGTGGGAAATGTTATTTATTCACTATTTTGTGGGACAAAGCTCTTTGATTTAAGGGCATAGAAATCAATTAAAAGTTAAAAAATTGCTAAATGTTCACAATTTTTGCCAAATTTGCACTTTTTTCACAAATAAATGCAAGTCATATTGGTGAAATTTTACCACTAACATGAAGTAAAATAGATCGTAAAAAAAAAACATTCTCAGAATTATTTGAATCCATTGAAGCGTTGCAGAATTATGACTTCATATAGTGACACTGGTAAATTTGGCTTGGTGTTCAAAGTCAAAGTTGGCTCAGTCATGAAGGAGTTAAAAAGTCCTAATTGTTCCTTCTCTAACTTCTTTATTTCTATTTTTTTACTACTTCCTGTGTGATGACATTTCATGCGAGAATCTCAGTGCCTGCTTGGATACACAAACGAGTCGTCATCAGTGGGTAGAGGCTGCTGTCACTGCCGCAGCCCCTGCCCTCTCCCTGAAACAAAGCGCCATCAGTGAGGTCTGTTTCAGTGGCTGGGCTAGTCCCTGCTCTATTGATGTCACTTTCAGGAGTGGTGCTGGCCTCTGCTCGCTCATTCTCTCCTTACAATGTGCTGACAGTGCACTTTGTTACCGGTTTGTCACCTCTCATCAGAAATGGCAAAGTGTCAATGGGCATAGCAGCCAATGCATGTTCAATAGATCTGGGACTTGGCCGGCCCCTAAAACAGACAAACAGACATCAAAGTTTTTATCCTCTTAATATATTGCAGTCATCATATTATATAGCACTGTGTACTTACAATTGCTCATTTTCTTTTTCTAACTGGTTAATTCTTCTGTTTTCCATTAGGTCTATGACATCATGTGATCAATAACTATCAGAATCCTTCTAAGCTCTATGTAGAAACAGGAGGTACATTTTCCCTGTATGAGTCATGAGTCACTGCAAAAGTCCTTGACAGGGGATGTAGGCCACAGCTGGGTCAGGAGTCGGACTGGACGTGGCTATGCTCGCCTATCAAATTCATCAAAAGTGGTGGTGTTTCTTATGCCAGATGCAAAGAAGAAATCATGGCCCCCAGTGCATTTCATATACCAGTCTTAATTAAGGGTTTGCAGGAACAAGATGATCCAAGTTCATTAAGAGGTCATGCAACTTAATAAACTTAGTGCCTATTATCCATGGTGTGCTCCTCTTACTGAACTCTGCTCATCTTGCTCTTGAACGCTCTTCATTAAGACTGGTGTACGGATCAGGGCCATGATTTCAAGTTCAAGCACTATGGCCTCATCAAATTCTTGAAAAGTTACGACACTGTAGTTGTGTAACCGATTCCAGAACTGTAATTCAGTCCCTGACTGGATTACATTTCTGACTGCAGAAAGTTAAAGCACCACTCCAGTAGCTTTTTTTTATTGCACCGCTGGAGTGGTGCTTTAAATGTAAGTCCCCTGTCTCATACTCACCTGTCATCCCCTTCATTCTTTTCCAGAAAATGTTGGAGTGGTGCATTAAGTGATGTGCGCCACTTCATTACCACTGGCCTGTGCAATGCCCGTGTTAATGAATTGACCCCCAAATGTTCTCTTTGCTGGGGTTATTCCCAACAATGAAAGCTATCATCTTTCTACATGTTGGTGACAACTTTGTGATTGGTGGAGGTCAAGACTCTTGGGGACCACCATTGATCCAGTCCAGAAGGATTCAGAAATACCCAATCAGAGTAGAATGCTGGCCACAAATGTATTCATTTTCTATGGGCTACCAAGCACAGAGCTAATTTCTAATGAGACACTTCAGAGCCTTATTTTCAGGGTCAGTGGAGGCAGGGTCCCTATGGCTGGATATCTACTGATCAGAAAGCTATCACTAACCCTGTGTATAGATGAGACCTCTCAATGTTGGGAATAAGCCTTTAAATATAGCTCCTTTTGGGTGGGGTTTCCATATATCCAGGTCATCCGCATCAGTATTTTTGTGTCTCAACTGATGTCATCAGTTCTCATCCAGCTTTTTAACCAGTTTCTACTCCAACAATGGTGAGCTGCATTGAAAAATGCAACAGGTAGCCTATTTGTATCTAAAAGCTTGAAGGCTGGGCACAACAATGTGCTGAATGAATGTGAATGATCTCGTAGCAAACTGCTGGATCTGCTCTTGCATTAGTTTCCCTTGACTGAAGGAGAAAAAATAGCTTGATAAATGTCTTACAGTACCGGGTCACTGAGAACTATTTCAATTATGAACCAATTTTCTGCAAAGTAGTAATGGTTGTAAGGCATCTTCCGGTTCTTCCAGCAGTAGAGAAGGTAAATGCTGTGTTTACAGACTAAGCACTTATTTTTGGATCAGAAGGGAATAAACTACAGAGAGAAAAAAATCAACCTGACAATCAATGTGTTTTTTTCCTGTAGCAAACGTGAATGCGACAACTCTGTATCCTCCATCTGGCTAAGATTAACCTGAATATCTCTGACATAGTTGTAATTCTTCCTTGTCGTGACAGAGCTCTGAGACGTTCTTCATGTTCATTGTCTACACTGGTCTAAGATCTATCTTGGGAACACACAAGCCTTTCATTCTGTAATGAACCTGAGCTAGTCCTAGAATATTGAGAGGACACTATGACTACTAGTCTACTACACACATACAGTTGTACCCCTTCATGTTTCATCTTGTACATAGCACTGCACGATAGGTTCCATATTAATACTTTCATGTACTAACTAATCTATAGGCAGTGGCACAACTAGAGTCTGAAGGGCCCTGGCGCAAGATTTGGACTGGGCCCCCATACTGAATAATATATATATATATATATATATATATATATATATATATATATATATATATATATATATATACAGCTCTGGCAAAAATTAAGTGACCACTGCAAAATTTTCGGTTTGTCTGATTTTTCTCTTTATAGGTATATCATTTAGAAACAACAATACTAATGTTTTAACTCAGAAAGAGTTCAGAAATCAATATTTTGTGGAATAACCATGATTCTAAATCACAGCTTTCATGTGTCTTGGCATGCTTTCCACCAGTCTTTCACACTGCTTTTGGGTGACCTTATGCCACTCCTGGTACATAAATTTAAGCAGTTTTTATTTGTTTGATGGCTTGTGACTACACATCTTCCTCTTGATTACATACTAGAGGTTTTCAATGAGGTTCAGGTCTGGAGATTGGGCTGCCCATGGCAGGGATTTGATGTGGTGGTCCTTCATCCACACATTGATTGACCTAGCTGTGTGGCATGGCGCATTGTCCTGCTGGAAAAACAGTCCTCAGAGTTGGGGAACATTGCCTGGGCAGAAGGAATCAACTGTTTTTCCAGGATAACCTTGTATGCGGCTTGATTCATACGTCCTTCACAATGAACAACCTGCCCAATTCCATCCTTGCTGAAGCATCCCCAGATCATCACTGATCCTCCACCAAATTTCACAGTGGGTGCAAGACACTGTGGCTTGTACGCCTCTCCAGGTCTCCGTCTAAGCACTAGATGACCAGGTGTTGATCTGGGAATGCTTCAGCAAGGCTGGAATTGGGCAGGATGTTCTTAAGTGTGACAAACATGCAAAAGAACAGGAAATTAGGAAGGTGGCAAACACTTTTTGACACAACTGTAAATATAAATAAATAAATACACACTTTCCCCTTGCCCTTTCGCCGAGTCCTCTTGTGAAGCGGGCAGCTGACTTCGGCTTGCGCGGGAATGCATGACATCACTGCCTTGCGCCCCCAGTCACGTGCATACCGACATCAGCTGCTGGTCCTTGACTGGCCATTGGCTGGCAGCGTGTATTGCGGCACACAGACTCGATGGGACGGTGTGAGGACGCACATTTAGTTTGAGCTTCTGCTGACGTCACCGGACCCACAACTCACGTAGCAAGGTCGCAGCGGTGACCGCTCTGACCATGCTAGAATGCCCCTGTCTATAGGTAAAAGGGTCGTTTATAAAAAATAATTTAAAGGGGTGGTCAGAAGTCCAAAGTAATTTTCCTCCTAGTGCCAGAAATTAGCTGCATGATTGATGCTTCATTTCAGGGAGAGGGCAGACGCTAGCATAGTGACTGTAGCCTCTGCCCCCCGATGACTCTACATCTGATAATCCCAGCATGTACTGGGATTCTCAAACAAAGCATCATCAAAAAGGACATGAAAAAAAATTAAAAAGCTGTTACATAGTGTAGATAGTGACGGATATAGAATTTTTAATTGAATGAATTTGGACTTCGGACCACCCCTTTAAGGGGCACCTGCTGTTATTCTTGACATGTGCGTTTTTATACCCATCTATACTTCCCATAAGATAACAATTCTAGACCAGATTTCTTTAGAACTCTGCATTGTGCACTTTCATTATTATTTCTCCTGGCAACGTGTGACTAAATTGACAATTAACCAGTGGATCACTACCTTTCCCGGCGGCGTATCCTTACACTATCAGTGCTGATTGTGATAGACTGTGTCGGGACATAACCCAAATGGTACCGTCCAGTAGGCAATTTATTATTACATTTCTAGGAGGAACAACAGAGGAACGACACAATGTAGAGTCTAAAATCAACGCTCCAGGACTTTCATATAACTTTAACTTTACTAAATACTTGAAATACTACACTAAGAAATTCCCAATGAATTGATAGACGTACCTCCTATATCACACACAATGGAGATTGGCTACAAAGAGCATCTCACAATCTCACATCTCACCGATTCTATACGTTATGAGGACAGCACAATTGTTTTTAAAAGGATTGTGTGACGCTTTTTCCCCCTGTTATAGCGGTTAGGAGAATGGGATATGGGCTGAAGTAGTTTGACACTTAATGGCTAGATTATTATCAGGGACCCTCTGAAGGATATGTCAATACATGACTTATCTGCTAGGAATGGCGCAGATTTGACTGTGGATTCCACTGCAGAAATGTCACAGATTTATCATGATTTGGCTTTTATCCTAAGTCATATTGCACGACTCGTTAAAGGGTTGATTGTGACTTGTAGGATCGCTACTTCCAACAGGTGGCGCTATAGAGTTCAAGTCCTCTTTTTCTCAGAAGAGGCAATTTGCAAGGAGGATTTCCCAAAGCAACAGATGCCACCAATGGATGCCACTTTATAGACTTACAGGCACCTTCACCATTTACTGGCTGCAATATCTGAAGAGATGCATACAGTGAGGAATACATTTTTTATGGGATGTCTCTAGATTGAATATAGTATTCTATTAAAAAAAAGATAGACCAGCCTAATTTAGGACCATGGGTGGGGGCAGTTCTATAAAAGTGTGAAACCAAGCTTTGCATTGCACCAACTTACAGCATAAAGAAACAAACATTCATACAACCCAAGGCATATTGTTCACATTTACTACTAGTGGGATAGATTTATCTATCCAAATATTCCAGTTATCTCCTGTAAATATAATATACTAGATGGCAGCCCGATTCTAAAGAATCGGGAGTCTAGAATCCATATATACTTTATTTATTCAAATGTAAGAATAATACAATTAATAAATAATAGTAAGAAAGAACAAAAAATGGCTGCACTCACCAGCTCTTGACAATTCTTGTTATTTAAGAAATTGCTGGACAATAATGGACAATGTCCTTATGTGGCAAATAATAGAGCAATATACCCAATGTGGCAAAGAAGAGGTTAATAAACGGCAGTCTCTCAGTATAACAGTCAGTGAATAATAGGCAGTATATGGAGAAAACACCAAACAAAAGTTCAAAATTGGTGTGAAAATGTCACTGAACCACTTCACAACTAAATATATATAGTTTTGGTAAATGGTATTATCATTTTTTTGACGAAATTCGGCAGGAGCTTGAAGAGCAACGTCACTGGGCCCGCCTCCACGCAGTAGAAACTTGCTGTGAGGTAAAAATTCAAAAATCACACCAAAATGGCGGGCGGAGTGTGTCACAGTACGGCACGTTTCTGATTGGTCGCTCGCAGCAGGCGGCAACCAATCAGACACTGGACACTGTTGACGTCACTTATCTCCGGACATTAGCTCCGGACATTAGCTCCGGACATTAGCTCCGGACATTAGCTCCGGACATTAGCTCCGGACAGGAAGTTGGCACAAATTGCAGGAAGTAGTATTCTAGGCAATTATATATTAGATAGATAGACAGTTATGCCATAGCTAAAATAATTTGACATAAATAGATATTATATGGTGCAAATAATCAGATCTGTATCATATAGATAAATGCATTTCAATGAAGAAGATAAATAATCATCAATTATGTTTCTTTTTTTGTATCTGAAATAATGCAGACTTTGGGCTGTAGCATTACAAGCCTCATGACTGAAAAGAAATGGTAATGCGTTTCCTTCTAGGCTGAGCTGATCTTTCATTCTTCTCATTGATCACATGGAAATATTGGGAGTGGATCCTGGAGCCAGCACTTCGCTTCATTTACAGTTCTAGAATCATTCACATTGTCTTTCTAAAATATTTACACAACAAAAATATCTAGAAAACAAATCCATCCAGCTGTATATACATTTGATGTTTCGATTATATAGCTGGCTAATTAGGGAAACTATACCTTTTCATGCACTAGAAGTGACTAAGAGTGCTGAGAGCTGTGTTCTCTCCGGATTTCTTTATTTCTGACATCTGGGAAGTAGAAATGCGCCAGAACCGTGTATGAAATGATGGCAGATGTACCTGCGATATAGGAGCGGGGGGAGCTCTGTTCTCAGGGGCTTCCATCCGATCTATGGGGCTCCCTGAGCTGGTGAAGAAGCAGTTAGTGACATTATTAGTATTATTTATTAATATAGCGCCATTTATTCCATGGCGCTTTACACGTGAGGAGGATCTAAGCTATTGATCTAAGGACCCATACACACAGGATGCGACTGCGGTACATGGGCACCACATGACTTTATTCTGTGACTTCGGTGGGGCAGTCACCAATCTGACCTGTGCTCTCCGGTGTCTGAAGGTGATGTCCACACCCAATATACATACAATGGCCATAGAGCAGCAGTGTATGGCTATCTGTGCCAGGCCTCCTGCCTCCCGGGCACAGCTCGGTTATTATTAGCTCTGTGCTGTAGCATATGGATGCAGCTGGTCATATAGGCAGTGCCCCTCCACCAGGCTGGACGTGTGTGCGCCAAACCAGCTCTTTTATTTTTATCCTGCGACTTATCTTGCTGCAGCGCTCACTGATCCGGAGTGACTCCGGTGCCCGATACGGAGGAAGATCACAGCAACCTGATCATTACAGGACTTTATGTCACCAAGGAATGCTCGGATTGTATGTTTAATGGCACCTTGTGCTTGCCTGCAGTTCTAGCAAGTGTGTGTGTGTGTGTGTGTGTGTGTGTGTGTGTGTGTGTGTGTGTGTGTGTGTGTGTGTTTATATCTGTGTGTATGTGTGTATATCTGTGTCTGTGTATGTGTGTGTGTATGTGTGTGTGTTTATATCTGTGTGTGTATGTGTGTGTATCTGTGTATGTGTGTGTATGTGTGTATATCTGTGTGTGTGTATATGTGTGTGTATGTGTGTGTGTGTGTTTATATATGTGTGTGTATTTATCTGTGTATGTATGTGTGTGTATATGTGTGTGTATATGTGTGTGTATGTGTGTGTGTATTTATCTGTGTGTGTGTGTGTGTGTGTGTATTTGTGTGTGTATGTATTTATGTGTGTGTGTGTTTATGTGTGTCTGTATGTGTGTGCTTATATGTGTGTGTGTGTGTGTGTGTGTGTGTGTATGTATTTATGTATGTGTGCGTGTATTTATCTGTGTGTAGTTATGTCTGTGTATTTATCTGTGTGTAGTTATGTCTGTGTATTTATCTGTGTATTTGTGTGTAGTCATGTGTATTTATGTGTGTGTTTATCTGTGTGTATGTGTGTGTGGTTATGTGTATTTATATGTGTGTATTTATCTTTGTGTGTGTAGTTATGTGTATTTAGGTGTGTATTTATCTGTGTGTGTCTAATCATGTGTATGTGCGCGTTTCTGTTTTTTATTGAAGGTGTATTTTCCTTGTCTTGTGTGTGGCTAGATAAAAGGTTGAATACTACGAGGATGCAAGATATATAGACCAAATTTTTGATTAAAAGAGGTAGATTTGTGTATGAATAAATATAGAGTAGAGGATAGATAGATAGATAGATAGATAGATAGATAGATAGATAGATAGATAATAGATAGATCGATAGATAGATAAATAAATAGATAGATAATAGATAGATAGATAGATAGATAATAGATAGATAGATAGATAGATAGATAGATAGATAGATAGATAGATAGATAATAGATAGATAGATAGATAGATAGATAGATAGATAGATAATAGATAGATAGATAGATAGATAGATAGATAGATAGATAGATAGATAGATAGATAAAGCCTCCCTGCTGCTAATAATATTTTTACTTGTAACACACTATAAAAATCACATTTGATATATTTTAAGGTTACTATTGGATCAGTATAAATTTGATGTTACAATATTATAAAACATAAAAAAAGAAATGTAAAAAAACTAGAATATTTTATTTTTATGTATTTGCGTATTTGTTTATGATTAATAATTTGACATTTTCCTTCTCTTAATCACTGTGTATCTTCGCGTCTCACAATTGTCAATAATTTGCTGCTAATGGTAGAAATTAGTAGTGATTATTTTAATAAGAATATCTTGTTAAGAAAAATAATTATAATGATATAATAAACCGTCGATCTCTCATTTAAAATTGTTTAACTAAAGGTAATCTATGTGACAAATAAACGCATAATTGTATAATTAACTATAATTTCTGTATTTTTGGTGATTTTATATATACATATATATATATATATATATATATATATAGTGATCGTAATATTGCCTACTTATCTATCTATCTGTATACACACATATTTGTGCACATATTTGTGCATATTAAAGCATCTTCTTAGGTAATTCTATAGGTGATTATAGTAGGCAATATTAAATTCTCTTCCTATAATTCCTCTGCATGGTGTTGATCTATTACCAAAAATGCTGCGATAATTTATATTTAAAATAACTTTTTTTTTCCTATAATAAATTAATAATACTGGAGAAGGTCATTTATAAAACTCGGATTTGATAAACAATCTTTATTCCATCTTTGTCTTGATCTTTATCGGTGTAATCAATGGAATGAGGATTCCATTGATTACACCGATAAAGACCAAGATAAAGATAGAATAAATGTAATTACATCGAGACGTGGAATGATCGCCGCATCAAATGCTATTTTATTATACAGAGAGATTAAGGATTTTAGGTGCAGGAAAGGGCTGATTGTGATGTTCCTGCAACTTGAGAATATCAATCATATACATTATAATATAATACAATATAATATAATGAGCATATTTAAGTCGGACGCTTTTTGTGAAAGTCATATAACTAATATAACAAAACTTTAGCAAAAAATAATATTAAATGCTTTAGTCAGACACAAACTACACAAAATAGTCAGACATAAAATACATACAATTCCAATCACAATTCTTATTAATGACTCTCCTCCAAGAATATAGTTCTCATTTTTTTTATTAATAAATTCATCCTTATCATCATTCATCATCATTCTACAATCCATAAATAGGAAAATAAGATGTCTCATCTGATACATTGTTTTTCCTCCATTGTTACATGCAGGGTGATACAATGTGTGTGAGTTGCCATTGGCTACAGAGATATTATCTGGGCACAGCAATAATGATAAATTCTACATTACTGTGTGCATTAGCCCTGCTGCTACCTGTGTATGCAGCTCTCAATGAACCACATGGAAGTTTTACCAAAGTATGCAAATATTTTCTTGGCATATCAAAGAAATAAAAGTTTGCAGGGTGTCTTGTGTTTACAAGAAAGTGTAAGCGAAGAGGTAGCTAAGTATTCTATGTGGTTCCACGTACAGAGAGGTGGCAGGACTGCTCCTTTTTATACAAATGTGCTCATCACTATCACAATAATGATCAATTTTGGGGATATAATGCATTGTTTTCTAAGACATTTCGCTATTGTTTCTATCCATAGACTTGAATGAATGATTGGTACAATGTGTAAATATTTACCCTGTGAAGTCTCCGCACATTGTGTGATGTCAGGGGAGCACAGAGCAGTGTAATGTCAGGGCAGCCCTGGGGCCTCTGATCTCTGGACGAGCAGATCGTTTGGAGACAGGAGGTAGTAAAATGAGTTGGGCGATAAATCTAGCGTGAAAAACGCTAAAACAACTGTTGACTTTGGCTTCATGTGGCAGATCCAGTCTACTGAGTGTGAGAGGCGGATTCTTCTGCATCCTGACTGAGCAAGTCAGGGCACATGCAGCACACTGAGCTCGTCTGCTGCTGCCACCAGATTGACTTGTAGTCTGGGGGGGGGAAACTATTTGTGCTGCAAAATGCAAACTAGGAAGGAATGATAGTCTGGAGGAGAAGAATCTGAGAAGATGGTGAGAGGTCTGTGCTGCCCCAAGCTGTGGTGCCTGGGTGATAGGTGTGATCTGTGAGCTGTCAGGGTGGATGTCTGTGACTCGGAGGTGAACCCTTCCCTCTCTGGGCAGATCAGCAGAGGGGGAGCTGCCGCAGCTGCTGACGGAAGCGGAACTTGGCCGAGCTCTAATACAATGAGAGTAGAGGAAGGATCCTCACAGGTCTCAGCCTCCTGCAGAGAGAGGGACAGGACAGGGGAGGGGAAACTCCAGGAGCAACTTTCCTACAACTTGGATCGTCTCTGCCCAGGCACATGGTGAAAGCCTTTGCCCTGTCCAGTGCCAGGAGACCAGGCTGCAGAGATCCATGGTGGACTTCCAGCAGCACAGAGGAACACTGGCAGGAGATCTGATCTGCTGGATCTACTAAGTGAAGGACTGAGGTGTGAGCAGCACTGGACCTTTACAACACAGGAGACCTCCGACATCATTCCAGGCTAGATCCACCTTATGGACCACCATCTGATGATATGAGTGCCACCTCTGAGTACAACAGTCCTATCAACTGCTTCAGCCAGAGCTGTGCCACCATGGCTACCTACCAAACCCCTGATGAGAATACTGTGGCACTGATGGCTCACAATACCAACGGAGGCAAAGAAGTGGAGAGGGACAAGGAGGACATGGGCCAGGAGAAGGGGCAAGAGAAGCCGGATCCATCTCAGAAGCCCCCTTATTCCTATGTAGCCCTCATCGCCATGGCCATCAGGGAGAGCCCGGAGAAGAGGCTGACCCTCTCAGCCATATACCAGTATATCATCAGTAAATTTCCATTTTATGAGAAGAACAAGAAAGGATGGCAGAACAGCATACGCCACAACCTGAGCCTCAACGAGTGCTTCATTAAAGTGCCCAGGGAGGGTGGAGGGGAGAGGAAGGGCAACTACTGGACTCTGGACCCTGCCTGTGAGGATATGTTCGAGAAGGGCAACTACAGGAGGAGAAGACGGATGAAGAGGCCATTCAGGCCTCCCCCTAGCCACTTCCAAGCTGGGAAGAGCCTGTTCAGCAGTGACACCTATGGCTACCTATCTCCACCCAAGTACCTACAATCCACCTTCATGAACAACTCCTGGTCCTTGGGTCAGCCTCCAACCCCTATGTCCTACACATCGTGTCAAATGGCTGGAGGGAATGTCAGCCCAGTCAATGTCAAGGGACTATCTGCATCGTCCTCTTACAGTCCATACTCCAGGGTCCAGAGCATGACTTTACCCAGCATGGTCAACTCCTATAACGGGATGAGCCACCATCACCACCACCCGCATGCCCACCACCCCCAGCAACTGAGCCCCAGCAGCCCTGCTCCCCCACCTTCAGCCACCTCCAATGGAGTGCAGTTCACCTGTGCCAGGCAGCCCTCCGAGCTGTCCATGATGCACTGTTCTTACTGGGACCATGAGACCAAGCACAGCGCCCTGCACCCTAGAATAGACCTCTGAGACCATGTCACCCACCTGTTTGGAGGAGCTGCCAGTGAACTGTGGGGCTGCAGACAGAATCTGACCTCCAGGATATTTGCCCCCACTAGTCCACATTCTCTTGTTATAGTTGAGGATTTGTAGGCATTGGTGCCATAGATACACTGGGGACCTGGTTGTATTGCAGCCCTCTGAAGGCAGTGTAAGTGTATCATTGTATATTAGTGTGGTGGCTGGCTACCTGTCTCACTTCTGACATCTTTACACTAATTACATACATGAAGTCATACCAAGTACATATGGTACATGCAAAGCACAGACATATGCAATGATGCACTGACCTTTGGTAACACAGGGGAACTACAAATCCCAGATTTTCCTAATTACAAAATACTGTCTTATTGCAGACTGCAGAGCATATGAGTCTTTTCTGTGCTCCTGGAATATACTATTACATGATAAAGTTATGTATTGGGGGCCATCAAAGTGGTAGACCCCCTCATATCCAATGCCCGGTGTTCTAGAGAGATTATCCAGATCCATCTGCTGCTGCACACATGTACATTGGGGTCTCATTTACAGGACTCTTGCTTTTCATTTTCCCTTCATTTTGTATCCATTATTACAGGATAGGTCTATGTAGTCAGACATATTCTGAACAGCAGCCCTGGTCCATGTTTGCCTAGTAATTTATAGACTGTGCTGACCATTAATAATGCAATGATCCTCAGTAGAGATGAATCCAGAGAGCCATGTCCACCTGGAATTAAAAACCAAATCCTGTGTATGAATGTGAATGAGGAGATTTGCTGTCCAGCTCCCAGGTAATTTGTCTAAGTGTTTTGTACTGTAGGGTGGAGGCATCACTCCTCAGTAAACAGTTTATGGCCATAATACATGGGACCAACTTACTAAAGTCAAAGAGCACTTTTTTTTGGGGGGGGGGATTTGTTGTTTTGGTTGTATGTTTAGCCTTGTAAATTCCCCAATAAAATATCCATTTCTTGTAACCTCGGCTCACAGCATTGAATGTTATTGTCAAAAGCCACAGTCAGCTGGTATAGGGTATAGAAATGCAAGGTTTATATGTAACTTTTCTACTTTATTTTTCTAATTAGAATTGCTGTGCAAGGTTTCTACTATGGTCTTGTGTTTTCAGATTCATTTATTATAAAAGCTGCAGCAATAGAATATGGAAATTAGGAGTAATATATTCACCAGAGCAAACAAAGAAGTGTATATATATATATATATATATATATATTCGGGCAAAATATATACAATAAATATATTTAGTTATGCTACAATATAATGCACGGTATATACGGTATACACCAGCCAACAAATATACGTGGATACATTATTGAACTCCGTTATATTCCATCTGGTCAGGCATCTAACAAGGTCAGAAACTGTAATGCAGTGAAAGCACATTGTAATAATTGTTATTGTAATACAATGTATTATACACACAAGGATGTATATATATATATATATATATATATATATTGATTAATATTGATTATTATTATTATTGATAACCCCGACTTTACTTACATTGACAATATGAGTTGACCCTCAAGGTCGGGTTAAGACGTATTTTGGAACATTGCACTAGTCCGCCAGTATTGGTTCTGATTTAAAATAAACTTTATGATTTTATGCTACATATATATGTATATATATATATATATATATATATATATATATATATATATAATGTAGCATACATTTTATTATATATATATATACATATATATATATATATTGTGTGTATACATATTTGCATGCTAGATTATACTACATACCGCACAATGTATGTAGGCTATATTTAATGAGGCACATAGGGCAATTTATGCATATGATAATATTATATATAGTATGTAATATGTCTTTATTACCCTATATATATCCTGCATACAATGTGCAGAATATGGGTCCTTTCCTGAGTGTTTAGGATGCCGCATATGGTGACACATTATATATATTTCGGAGGAATAATCACATATTATACATTAATTTTTCTTTTCATGTTATTAATGTCTCCTGATGTGTACCTTATGTTTCCTGGGATTCCAGGACTCGGTTTCTTCATTTTCTCTCTGTCTCTTTGTATTGCTGTATATACAGCGGTATCTGCGCCTCTATGTGCGGGGGACACAGGCCGTATATACAAGTACAGAATGTGCAGGAAGAATTCTAGACTTGCTGGGGGCTGCAGGTGAATGCCCCCATAGAGATCTATGAAATACACTTATTAATTGTACATGTAGCTATGGAAATCTATGTTAACTTCACACATATCTATAAACCCATATATCTATTGTACTCAGAACTACAGATCCGTGTGCAATAATTATAGCCTTATCATATACATAGCTATCTGTATACTGTATTATTGTATATCTGTTACACACATAACTGTAAACACGTACACTTATTGTTCAGACAGTATATTCACTCATGTTAAATGTACTTATAGAAATAGACAGGTAAATTTACTGTACATATAATAGAAACATACACTATTAATGATTGTACATATAATCATAAAATTATATATATTTATTATGTATATATATTTATTTATTTATGCAGACAAATTAATGACAGTGTTTTGGACTCACAGCTTTAGGCGCTTAGGTAATAAAGTGGTATATGTATTGTAGATATTATAGATATCCGTCCTTACACTGCACATGGACACATTAGACTCATTGTACACAGTTGTACACATTCATGTTTATTTACAGACACGTGTGATTGTGTAATACATATGTAATACATAGTCAGCAAGGAAATAATTATTGTACATACAACTACACATCCTTACATCAATTGTGCACATGGTTATTTACCTCTGTATTTACTGTACCCATAAATATACAGATATTTATTGGCATATAGATTTATTTCACAGCTAAGTATATTTATTTAACAAACAGATCTTTCTATTTATCTATCTATCAATTTATCTATCTATTATCTCTATAAATCATCTCTCTATTATCTCTATGAATATCTATCTATCTATCTATTATCTCTATAAATCATCTCTCTATTATCTATCTATCTATCTATCTATCTATCTATCTATCTATCTATCTATCTATCTATCTATTATCTCTATAAATCATCTCTCTATTATCTATCTATCTATTATCTATCAATCTATCAATTATCTCTATAAATTATCTATCTATCTATCTATCTATCTAGATTCTATCTATCTATCTATCTATCTATCTATCTATCTATCTATCTATCTATCTATCTATCTATTATCTCTATAAATCATCTATCTATCTATCATCTATCTATCTATTATCTCTATAAATCATCTATCTATCATCTATCTATCTATCTATCTATCTATCTATCTATCTATCTATCTATCTATCTATCTATCTATCTATCTATCTATCTATCTATTATCTCTATCTATCTATCTATCTATCTATCTATCTATCTATCTATCTATCTATCTATTATCTATCTATCTATCTATCTATCTATCTATCTATCTATCTATCTATCTATCTATTATCTCTATAAATCATCTATCTATCGCACTACTAATACACATGTGAAGTTGTGGCTAGCTATCAGGAGGGTGAATGTGTGATCACTGTACATACATGTGTAGTATTACTGGTGTATGATTAGTACCCCGTACTGTAATATTCCTGGTGCCTACATAATACCGTAAATAATATTATTCCCAGCAAAACCATCAAGAATCCAAAACAAGTGGATGAATTTTTATGTAACATTCTGACAATCCAGATATATTCATAGCCATGAATTTGGCGTATGTACTGGGCACACAGCCGCCTCCATACACACAGGGGATCATGAGACATCACTATCGTGTGCTGACAAGTCCATCATCCCCACACTACTAGACAGCACGGCAGCGTCTTCTAGGAATATTACAGTACATAGGGGCACACACTATATATATGTATAGGGCACACACTATATATATGTATAGGGGCACACACTATATATATGTATAGGGCACACACTATATATATGTATAGGGGCACACACTATATATATATGTATAGGGCACACACTATGTACATGTATAGGGGCACACACTATATATATATGTATAGGGCACACACTATGTACATGTATAGGGGCACACACTATATATATGTATAGGGCACACACTATGTACATGTATAGGGGCACACACTATATATATGTATAGGGGCACACACCATGTACATGTATAGGGGCACACACTATATATATGTATAGGGCACACACTATGTACATGTATAGGGGCACACACTATATATATGTATAGGGCACACACTATGTACATGAATAGGGCACACATCATGTGCATGTATAGGGGCACACACTATATATATGTATAGGGGCACACACCATGTACATGTATCGGGGCACACACTATATATATGTATAGGGCACACACTATGTACATGTATAGGGGCACACACTATATATATGTATAGGGCACACACTATGTACATGTATAGGGGCACACACTATATATATGTATAGGGCAAACACTATGTACATGTATAAGGGCACACACTATATATATGTATAGGGCACACACTATGTACATGTATAGGGGCACACACTATATATATGTATAGGGGCACACACCATGTACATGTATAGGGGCACACACTATATATATGTATAGGGCACACACTATGTACATGTATAGGGGCACACACTATATATATGTATAGGGCACACACTATGTACATGTATAGGGGCACACACTATATATATATATGTATAGGGGCACACACTATATACACATATAGGGCACACACTATGTACATGTATAGGGGC
Organism: Ranitomeya imitator; assembly: GCF_032444005.1. NCBI lineage: Eukaryota > Metazoa > Chordata > Amphibia > Anura > Dendrobatidae > Ranitomeya > Ranitomeya imitator. The sequence goes on along the minus strand of NC_091286.1, from coordinate 575,323,496 downwards.
ACACACTATATATATATGTATAGGGACACACACTATATACATATATAGGGCACACACTATGTATATGTATAGGGGCACACACTATGTACATGTATAGGGGCACACACTATGTACATGAATAGGGCACACACCATGTACATGTATAGGGCACACACTATATATATGTATAGGGGCACACACTATATATATATGTATAGGGGCACACACTATGTACATATATAGGGCACACACTATGTACACGAATAGGGCACACACTATGTACATGTATAGGGGCACACACTATGTACATATATAGGGCACACACTATGTACATGAATAGGGCACACACTATATATATGTATAGGGCACACACTATATATATGTATAGGGCACACACTATGTACATGTATAGGGGCACACACTATATATATGTATAGGGGCACACACTATGTACATGTATAGGGGCACACACTATATATATGTATAGGGCACACACTATGTACATATATAGGGGCACACACTATATATATGTATAGGGCACACACTATGTACATGTATAGGGGCACACACTATATATATGTATAGGGGCACACACCATGTACATGTATAGGGGCACACACTATATATATGTATAGGGCACACACTATGTACATGTATAGGGGCACACACTATATATATGTATAGGGCACACACTATGTACATGTATAGGGGCACACACTATATATATGTATAGGGGCACACACTATATATACATATAGGGCACACACTATGTACATGTATAGGGGCACACACTATATACATATATAGGGCACACACTATGTATATGTATAGGGGCACACACTATGTACATGTATAGGGGCACACACTATGTACATGAATAGGGCACACACCATGTACATGTATAGGGCACACACTATATATATATGTATAGGGGCACACACTATATATATGTATAGGGACACACACACTATATACATATATAGGGCACACACTATGTATATGTATAGGGGCACACACTATGTACATGTATAGGGGCACACACTATGTACATGTATAGGGACACACACCATGTACATGTATAGGGGCACACACTATGTGCATGTATAGGGCACACACTATGTACATGAATAGGGCACACATCATGTGCATGTATAGGGCACACACTATGTACATGAATAGGGCACACACTATGTACATGTATAGGGCACACACTATGTACGTGTATAGGGCACACACCATGTACATGTATAGGGCACACACTATGTACATGAATAGGGCACACACTATGTACATGAATAGGGCACACACTATGTACATGTATAGGGCATACACCATGTACATGAATAGGGCACACACTATGTACGTGTATAGGGCACACACCATGTACATGAATAGGGCACACACTATGTACATATATAGGGCACACACTATGTACATGAATAGGGCACACACTATGTACATGAATAGGGCACACACTATGTACATGTATAGGGCACACACTATGTACATGAATAGGGCACACACTATGTACATGAATAGGGCACACACTATGTACATGTATAGGGCACACACTATGTACATGAATAGGGCACACACTATGTACATGAATAGGGCACACACTATGTACATGTATAGGGCACACACTATGTACATGAATAGGGCACACACTATGTACATGAATAGGGCACACACTATGTACATGTATAGGGCACACACTATGTACATGAATAGGGCACACACTATGTACATATATAGGGCACACACTATGTACATGAATAGGGCACACACTATGTACATGTATAGGGCACACACTATGTACGTGTATAGGGCACACACTATGTACGTGTATAGGGCACACACTATGTACATGAATATGGCACACACTATGTACATATATAGGGCACACACTATGTACATGTATAGGGCACACACTATGTACGTGTATAGGGCACACACTATGTACATGTATAGGGCACACACTATGTACATGAATATGGCACACACTATGTACGTGTATAGGGGCACACACTATGTACAGTATATACCACTAGTATGGATGACAAAGCAGTGCAGGAAGGAAGGCATCCTGGAAATCAGACCCTAATGCTTCACAGATCAGTGCTGGCACAGGCGGGTGTGCGCCCCATAGAGATCCTGGGCTGTGATTAGGAGCAGATTATTTCACAGTGGGTTACTTTTACTACAGAGCTAGAGCCAGTCCTGCACACACCATGGACGAAGCTGAGGAGATGCATCCACTGCTGGGACTAGTGGTTCCACATAGGCAGCTGGAGAGCTTTTTGGCCCCATAATACAGTGTTACATAAGGAAATAAAAGCCTGTGCTGATCTTTTCTTCCCTCTTTGCCGCTTACAATGGTCGCGGGACGGGCAGGATGTGCACAGAGCTAGCAATCATCTTAATGTGACACAGAATAGAGAAGGAGCAGCAATCAGGAAGCAGCACATCAATCAGCACTTCAATTACTGCCTCACTAATGTAGGGTGGACTCAGCTACATATAGGGTATGTGCACCCATAGAGAGCTCCTCTGCAGATTTGATAAATCCGCATTGCAAAACCGCTGCGATTTTTACTGCGGATTTATCGCGTTTTTTATTGCGGATTTCGCTGCGGTTTTACATCTGCAGTTTTCTATTGGAGCAGGTGTGAAAACGCTGCAGATTCCGCACAAAGAATTGACATGCTGCAGAAAATAAAACGCTGCGTTTCCGCGCGTTTTTTTCCGCAGCATGGGCACAGCGTTTTTTGTTTCCCATAGGTTTACATTGCACTGTAAACTCATGGGAAACTGCTGCGGATCCGCAGCAAAAACCGCATCGTGTGCACATACCCATATAGTACATGTGGGTACTCTCATATGTGCTTTACCAACATAGAGTGCACTCAGCTACATACATACTACATGTGGGTACTGCCTTATATGCTCTACCTACATAGTGTGGACTCAGCCACATACATACTACATGTGGGTACTGCCATATATGCTTTACCTACATAGTGTGGACTCAGCCACATACATACTACATGTGGGTACTGCCTTATATGCTCTACCTACATAGTGTGGACTCAGCCACATACATACTACATGTGGGTACTGCCATATATGCTTTACCTACATAGTGTGGACTCAGCCACATACATACTACATGTGGGTACTGCCTTATATGCTCTACCTACATAGTGTGGACTCAGCCACATACATACTACATGTGGGTACTGCCTTATATGCTCTACCTACATAGTGTGGACTCAGCCACATACATACTACATGTGGGTACTGCCATATATGCTTTACCTACATAGTGTGGACTCAGCCACATACATACTACATGTGGGTACTGCCATATATGCTTTACCTACATAGTGTGGACTCAGCCACATACATACTACATGTGGGTACTGCCATATATGCTTTACCTACATAGTGTGGACTCAGCCACATACATACTACATGTGGGTACTGCCTTATATGCTCTACCTACATAGTGTGGACTCAGCCACATACATACTACATGTGGGTACTGCCATATATGCTTTACCTACATAGTGTGGACTCAGCCACATACATACTACATGTGGGTACTGCCATATATGCTCTACCTACATAGTGTGGACTCAGCTACATACATACTACATGTGGGTACTGCCTTATATGCTCTACCTACATAGTGTGGACTCAGCTACATACATACTACATGTGGGTACTCTCATATGTCCTCTACCTACATAGTGTGCACTCAGCTACATACATACTACATGTGGGTACTGTTATATGTGCTTTACCAACATAGAGTGTACTCAGCTACATACATACTACATGTGGGTACTGTCATATATGCTTTACCTACATAGTGTGCACTCAGCTACATACATACTACATGTGGGTACTGTCATATATGCTTTACCTACATAGTGTGCACTCAGCTACATACATACTACATGTGGGTACTGCCATATATGCTCTACCTACATAGTGTGGACTCAGCTACATACATACTACATGTGGGTACTGCCATATATGCTTTACCTACATAGTGTGGACTCAGCCACATACATACTACATGTGGGTACTGCCATATATGCTCTACCTACATAGTGTGGACTCAGCCACATACATACTACATGTGGGTACTGCCTTATATGCTCTACCTACATAGTGTGGACCCAGCTACATACATACTACATGTGGGTACTCTCATATGTCCTCTACCTACATAGTGTGGACTCAGCTACATATATAGTACATGTGGATACTGCCATATGTGCTTTACCTACATAGTGTGGGCTCAGCTACATACATACTACATGTGGGTACTCTCATATGTGCTCTACCTACATAGTGTGGGCTCAGCTACATACATACTACATGTGGGTACTGCCATATGTGCTTTACCTACATAGTGTGGACTCAGCCGCATACATACTACATGTGGGTACTGCCTTATATGCTCTACCTACATAGTGTGGACTCAGCTACATATATAGTACATGTGGGTACTCTCATATGTCCTCTACCTACATAGTGTGCACTCAGCTACATACATACTACATGTGGGTACTGTCATATGTGCTTTACCAACATAGAGTGTACTCAGCTACATACATACTACATGTGGGTACTGTCATATATGCTTTACCTACATAGTGTGCACTCAGCTACATACATACTACATGTGGGTACTGTCATATATGCTTTAACTACATAGTGTGCACTCAGCTACATACATACTACATGTGGGTACTGCCATATATGCTCTACCTACATAGTGTGGACTCAGCTACATACATACTACATGTGGGTACTGCCTTATATGCTCTACCTACATAGTGTGGACTCAGCTACATACATACTACATGTGGGTACTGCCTTATATGCTCTACCTACATAGTGTGGACTCAGCTACATACATACTACATGTGGGTACTGCCATATATGCTCTACTTACATAGTGTGGACTCAGCTACATACATACTACATGTGGGTACTGCCATATATGCTCTACTTACATAGTGTGGACTCAGATACATACATACTACATGTGGATACTGCCATATATGCTCTACCTACATAGTGTGGACTCAGTTACATACATACTACATGTGGGTACTGTCATATGTGCTTTACCAACATAGAGTGTACTCAGCTACATACATACTACATGTGGGTACTGTCATATATGCTTTACCTACATAGTGTGCACTCAGCTACATACATACTACATGTGGGTACTGCCATATATGCTCTACCTACATAGTGTGGACTCAGCTACATACATACTACATGTGGGTACTGCCTTATATGCTCTACCTACATAGTGTGGACTCAGCTACATACATACTACATGTGGGTACTGCCTTATATGCTCTACCTACATAGTGTGGACTCAGCTACATACATACTACATGTGGGTACTGCCATATATGCTCTACTTACATAGTGTGGACTCAGCTACATACATACTACATGTGGGTACTGCCATATATGCTCTACTTACATAGTGTGGACTCAGATACATACATACTACATGTGGGTACTGCCATATATGCTCTACCTACATAGTGTGGACTCAGCTACATACATACTACATGTGGGTACTGCCATATATGCTTTACCAACATAGAGTGTACTCAGCTACATACATACTACATGTGGGTACTGTCATATATGCTTTACCTACATAGTGTGCACTCAGCTACATACATACTACATGTGGGTACTGTCATATATGCTTTACCTACATAGTGTGCACTCAGCTACATACATACTACATGTGGGTACTGCCATATATGCTCTACCTACATAGTGTGGACTCAGATACATACATACTACATGTGGGTACTGCCTTATATGCTCTACCTACATAGTGTGGACTCAGCTACATACATACTACATGTGGGTACTGCCATATATGCTCTACTTACATAGTGTGGACTCAGCTACATACATACTACATGTGGGTACTGCCATATATGCTCTACTTACATAGTGTGGACTCAGATACATACATACTACATGTGGGTACTGCCATATATGCTCTACCTACATAGTGTGGACTCAGTTACATACATACTACATGTGGGTACTGTCATATGTGCTCTACCCACATAGTGTGGACTCAGTTACATACATACTGCATGTGGGTACTGCCTTATATGCTCTACCTACATAGTGTGGACTCAGCTACATACATACTACATGTGGGTACTGCCATATATGCTCTACTTACATAGTGTGGACTCAGCTACATACATACTACATGTGGGTACTGCCATATATGCTCTACTTACATAGTGTGGACTCAGCTACATACATACTACATATGGGTACTGCCATATATGCTCTACCTACATAGTGTGGACTCAGTTACATACATACTACATGTGGGTACTGCCTTATATGCTCTACCTACATAGTGTGGACTCAGCTACATACATACTACATGTGGGTACTGCCATATATGCTCTACCTACATAGTGTGGACTCAGCTACATACATACTACATGTGGGTACTGCCATATATGCTCTACCTACATAGTGTGGACTCAGTTACATACATACTACATGTGGGTACTGCCTTATATGCTCTACCTACATAGTGTGGACTCAGTTACATACATACTACATGTGGGTACTGTCATATGTGCTCTACCCACATAGTGTGGACTCAGCTACATACATACTACATGTGGGTACTGCCATATATGCTCTACCCACATAGTGTGGACTCAGTTACATACATACTACATGTGGGTACTGCCTTATATGCTCTACCTACATAGTGTGGACTCAGCTACATACATACTACATGTGGGTACTGCCTTATATGCTCTACCTACATAGTGTGGACTCAGCTACATATATAGTACATGTGGGTACTCTCATATGTCCTCTACCTACATAGTGTGCACTCAGCTACATACATACTACATGTGGGTACTGTCATATGTGCTTTACCAACATAGAGTGTACTCAGCTACATACAGTGGGGCAAAAAAGTATTTAGTCAGTCAGCAATAGTGCAAGTTCCACCACTTAAAAAGATGAGAGGCGTCTGTAATTTACATCATAGGTAGACCTCAACTATGGGAGACAAACTGAGAAAAAAAATTCCAGAAAATCACATTGTCTGTTTTTTTAACATTTTATTTGCATATTATGGTGGAAAATAAGTATTTGGTCAGAAACAAACAATCAAGATTTCTGGCTCTCACAGACCTGTAACTTCTTCTTTAAGAGTCTCCTCTTTCCTCCACTCATTACCTGTAGTAATGGCACCTGTTTAAACTTGTTATCAGTATAAAAAGACACCTGTGCACACCCTCAAACAGTCTGACTCCAAACTCCACTATGGTGAAGACCAAAGAGCTGTCAAAGGACACCAGAAACAAAATTGTAGCCCTGCACCAGGCTGGGAAGACTGAATCTGCAATAGCCAACCAGCTTGGAGTGAAGAAATCAACAGTGGGAGCAATAATTAGAAAATGGAAGACATACAAGACCACTGATAATCTCCCTCGATCTGGGGCTCCACGCAAAATCCCACCCCGTGGGGTCAGAATGATCACAAGAACGGTGAGCAAAAATCCCAGAACCACGCGGGGGGACCTAGTGAATGAACTGCAGAGAGCTGGGACCAATGTAACAAGGCCTACCATAAGTAACACACTACGCCACCATGGACTCAGATCTTGCAGTGCCAGACGTGTCCCACTGCTTAAGCCAGTACATGTCCGGGCCCGTCTGAAGTTTGCTAGAGAGCATTTGGATGATCCAGAGGTGTTTTGGGAGAATGTCCTATGGTCTGATGAAACCAAACTGGAACTGTGTGGTAGAAACACAACTTGTCGTGTTTGGAGGAAAAAGAATACTGAGTTGCATCCATCAAACACCATACCTACTGTAAAGCATGGTGGTGGAAACATCATGCTTTGGGGCTGTTTCTCTGCAAAGGGGCCAGGACGACTGATCCGGGTACATGAAAGAATGAATGGGGCCATGTATCGTGAGATTTTGAGTGCAAACCTCCTTCCATCAGCAAGGGCATTGAAGATGAAACGTGGCTGGGTCTTTCAACATGACTATGATCCAAAGCACACCGCCAGGGCAACGAAGGAGTGGCTTCGTAAGAAGCATTTCAAGGTCCTGGAGTGGCCTAGCCAGTCTCCAGATCTCAACCCCATAGAAAACCTTTGGAGGGAGTTGAAAGTCCGTGTTGCCAAGCGAAAAGCCAAAAACATCACTGCTCTAGAGGAGATCTGCATGGAGGAATGGGCCAACATACCAACAACAGTGTGTGGCAACCTTGTGAAGACTTACAGAAAACGTTTGACCTCTGTCATTGCCAACAAAGGATATATTACAAAGTATTGAGATGAAATTTTGTTTCTGACCAAATACTCATTTTCCACCATAATATGCAAATAAAATGTTAAAAAAACAGACAATGTGATTTTCTGGATTTTTTTTTCTCAGTTTGTCTCCCATAGTTGAGGTCTACCTATGATGTAAATTACAGACGCCTCTCATCTTTTTAAGTGGTGGAACTTGCACTATTGCTGACTGACTAAATACTTTTTTGCCCCACTGTACATACTACATGTGGGTACTGTCATATATGCTTTACCTACATAGTGTGCACTCAGCTACATACATACTACATGTGGGTACTGTCATATATGCTTTACCTACATAGTGTGCACTCAGCTACATACATACTACATGTGGGTACTGCCATATATGCTCTACCTACATAGTGTGGACTCAGCTACATACATACTACATGTGGGTACTGCCTTATATGCTCTACCTACATAGTGTGGACTCAGCTACATACATACTACATGTGGGTACTGCCTTATATGCTCTACCTACATAGTGTGGACTCAGCTACATACATACTACATGTGGGTACTGCCATATATGCTCTACTTACATAGTGTGGACTCAGCTACATACATACTACATGTGGGTACTGCCATATATGCTCTACTTACATAGTGTGGACTCAGATACATACATACTACATGTGGGTACTGCCATATATGCTCTACCCACATAGTGTGGACTCAGTTACATACATACTACATGTGGGTACTGTCATATGTGCTCTACCCACATAGTGTGGACTCAGTTACATACATACTACATGTGGGTACTGTCATATGTGCTCTACCCACATAGTGTGGACTCAGTTACATACATACTACATGTGGGTACTGCCTTATATGCTCTACCTACATAGTGTGGACTCAGCTACATACATACTACATGTGGGTACTGCCATATATGCTCTACTTACATAGTGTGGACTCAGCTACATACATACTACATGTGGGTACTGCCATATATGCTCTACTTACATAGTGTGGACTCAGCTACATACATACTACATATGGGTACTGCCATATATGCTCTACCTACATAGTGTGGACTCAGTTACATATATACTACATGTGGGTACTGCCATATATGCTCTACCCACATAGTGTGGACTCAGCTACATACATACTACATGTGGGTACTGCCATATATGCTCTACCCACATAGTGTGGACTCAGTTACATACATACTACATGTGGGTACTGCCTTATATGCTCTACCTACATAGTGTGGACTCAGCTACATACATACTACATGTGGGTACTGCCATATATGCTCTACTTACATAGTGTGGACTCAGCTACATACATACTACATGTGGGTACTGCCATATATGCTCTACCTACATAGTGTGGACTCAGTTACATACATACTACATGTGGGTACTGTCATATGTGCTCTACCTACATAGTGTGGACTCAGCTACATACATACTACATGTGGGTACTGCCATATATGCTCTACTTACATAGTGTGGACTCAGCTACATACATACTACATGTGGGTACTGCCGTATATGCTCTACCTACATAGTGTGGACTCAGCTACATACATACTACATGTGGGTACTGCCATATATGCTCTACTTACATAGTGTGGACTCAGCTACATACATACTACATGTGGGTACTGCCATATGTGCTCTACCTACATAGTGTGGACTCAGCTACATACATACTACATGTGGGTACTGCCGTATATGCTCTACCTACATAGTGTGGACTCAGTTACATACATACTACATGTGGGTACAGCCATATATGCTCTACCTACATAGTGTGGACTCAGCTACATACATACTACATGTGGGTACTGCCATATATGCTCTACTTACATAGTGTGGACTCAGCTACATACATACTACATGTGGGTACTGCCATATATGCTCTACTTACATAGTGTGGACTCAGCTACATACATACTACATGTGGGTACTGCCATATATGTTCTACTTACATAGTGTGGACTCAGCTACATACATACTACATGTGGGTACTGCCATATATGCTCTACTTACATAGTGTGGACTCAGCTACATACATACTACGTGTGGGTACTGCCATATATGCTCTACTTACATAGTGTGGACTCAGCTACATACATACTACATGTGGGTACTGCCATATATGCTCTACTTACATAGTGTGGACTCAGCTACATACATACTACATGTGGGTACTGCCATATATGTTCTACTTACATAGTGTGGACTCAGCTACATACATACTACATGTGGGTACTGCCATATATGCTCTACTTACATAGTGTGGACTCAGCTACATACATACTACATGTGGGTACTGCCATATGTGCTCTACCTACATAGTGTGGATTCAGCTACATACATACTACATGTGGGTACAGCCATATATGCTCTACCCACATAGTGTGGACTCAGCTACATACATACTACATGTGGGTACAGCCATATATGCTCTACCCACATAGTGTGGACTCAGCTACATACATACTACATGTGGGTACTGCCATATATGCTCTACCTACATAGTGTGGACTCAGCTACATACATACTACATGTGGGTACTGCCATATATGCTCTACCTACATAGTGTGGACTCAGCTACATACATACTACATGTGGGTACTGCCATATATGCTCTACCTACATAGTGTGGACTCAGCTACATACATACTACATGTGGGTACTGCCATATATGCTCTACCTACATAGTGGGACTCAGCTACATACATACTACATGTGGGTACTGCCATATATGCTCTACCTACATAGTGTGGACTCAGTTACATATACAGCTCTGGAAAAATTAAGGCTATGTGCCCACGTTGCAGATTAGCATAAGGAATTTTTTGTGCGGATTCTGCATCTCTTTGCAGAAAACGCAGGTGCGGATTTTCGCATATTTTGTGCGGATTTGCTGTAGGTTTACTGCAGATTTTGTGCGGATTTTTTGCAATTTTTACCCCTGCGAATTTCTATAATAGAATGGGTACAAAAACACTCAAGATCCACAAAAAAGAAGTGACATGCTACTTCTTTTAATCTGCAGCGTTTCCGCACGGAATTTTCCGCACGATCTGCACAGCATTTTTTTTTCTCTTTGATTTACATTGTACTGTAAATCACTTGCGGATCTGCAGCGTTTCTGCGCGGCAAAAAACACTGCGGATCCACAGGAAATCCGCAGCGTGTGCACATACCGTAAGAGACCAATGCAACATTTTCAGTTTGTCTGATTTTTCTCTTTATAGGTATATTTTTGAGTAAAATATAAATTGTTCATTTATTCTATAAACTTCTGACGTCTCCATATTTCCAAGCAATATATTTTGTATTTTTTTCTGAAAAGGAAAATGGTTAAAAAAAAAAAAACAGTTCTTTCAGACCTCAAATAATACAAAGAAAGCAAGTTCATAATCATTTAGAAACAACAATGCTAATATTTTAATTCAGAGTTCAGAAATCAATATTTTGTGGAATAACCATGATTTTTAATCACAGCTTTCATGCGTCCTGGCATGCTTTCCACCAGTCTTTCACACTGCTTCTGGCGCAAACATTTAAGCAGTTCTTCTTTGATGGCTTGTGACTATCCATCAGCCTCTTGATTCCAGAGGTTTTCAATGGGGTTCAGGTCTGGAGATTGGGATGCCCTTGACAGGGTTTTGATGTGGTGGTCTCTTAATTTTTGCCAGAGCTGTATATTACATGTGGGTATTGGCTGCCATACATGCTCTATCAACATGGGGTGGACTCAGCTACATACATGCTGCACATGTGTATAGCCGTGAATGGTTCACTAATGTAGGGTGAATAATCTACATATATACTATGTGTGCAACCTTATGTAACCAATTGTTATAGAGTGAACTTATCTTAATATCTGCTGCAAGTGCTGACAGTTATATATATTAGGATTCATTAGGTATAATATATGATCTACTGTTATAGCATAAAGCAGACTCCATGTTTATACAGTATGTTCTGAAGTAAGGCTACTTGTCCAGAATAGGTATTAAGTGAGTTTTTGATGTTGCAAAATTTCTGCACCATTTCTGCACCTATTAAGTAAATTAAATTACTTGCTTTTTCATTGCATTTTTTTAGTGTGTTTTTATCATGTTTTTGATGCTGCGTTTTTTGTCTTTTATTGTTATGTCATGTTTTAAAGCTGCTTTGTTTTTTAAACTTCCTGGCATTTGGCTTTGACAAAATGTTATTAATACAGTCAGGTGCTCATTAAATGCGTTTCAGTGCATTTCCGCTGTGGAAACGCGCTAAAAATGCAGGTGTGATTTTTACCTGCTGATTTTCTGCATCTAATGCATGTCTATGGGAAAAATCAGCACATAACTCAGCGTACCCGCAAGAGAAATTGACAGGTTGCAGATCTGAAACGCGCACCGTCAGGTCAGTTTATGCAGAGTAAAATATAAGCACAGTGAACAGGATATTTCTGTAAATCTCATTCACTTCTCTGGACCTGTAAGACGCTGTGTTTTTGATGCAGCAAAAATATGCAGTGTAAAAAACTCACCAACAACAGCCTAATGAACTTATATACTGTTTATATTAGAAAGTGGACAAACACAGCCATAAATACCATAAATAGAGAGTATATACAGTGTTTTATACACATATACAGTATATATTCCACTGTTGTAGAGTAGATGTACAGTTTATAATTTATTTAAGAAAAAATAAGGGAAAAAGAGAAAACCTACAGAAATATCACATTACATCGTGTTATGATACAAGGAAGCACATCAAAAACTGCACCTTAAAATGTATCCAATACTGCATTGTGCCATTTTAAAACACGCAATGAAAATGTCTGTGTGTCTCTGTGTAAAGTCAGAAGTACATGGCGGTACAGTATGGAAACGTAGCAGGTAGTGATGAGCAAACGTGCTCGGATAAGGTGTAATCCCAGCACGCTCAGGGGCTAATAGCGTGTCTTTGGCGTGCTCAAAAAATATGTTTGAGTCCCCGTGGCTGCATGTCTCACGCTGTTAGGCAATCCCCGCATGTGTTGGGGCACTCTACCAGACAGGCAATCCCCGCATGTGTTGGGGCACTCTACCAGGCAGGAAATCCCCGCATGTGTTGGGGCACTCTACCAGACAGGCAATCCCCGCATGTGTTGGGGCACTCTACCAGGCAGGAAATCCCCGCATGTGTTGGGGCACTCTACCAGACAGGCAATCCCCGCATGTGTTGGGGCACTCTACCAGACAGGCAATCCCCGCATGTGTTGGGGCACTCTACCAGACAGGCAATCCCCGCATGTGTTGGGGCACTCTACCAGACAGGCAATCCCCGCATGTGTTGGGGCACTCTACCAGACAGGCAATCCCCGCATGTGTTGAGGCACTCTACCAGACAGGCAATCCCCGCATGTGTTGGGGCACTCTACCAGACAGGTAATCCCCGCATGTGTTGGGGCACTCTACCAGACAGGCAATCCCCGCATGTGTTGCGGCATTCTACTAGACAGGCAATCCCCGCATGTGTTGCACTCTACCAGACAGGCAATCCCCGCATGTGTTGCACTCTACCAGACAGGCAAACCCCGCATGTGTTGCGGCACTCTACCAGACAGGCAATCCCCGCATGTGTTGCACTCTACCAGACAGGCAATCCCCGCATTTGTTGCGGCACTCTACTAGACAGGCAATCCCTGAATGTTTTGCTGCACTCTAAGGGTATGTGCACACTCTGCGGATTTTTCCAGACTGATTTTGGTAAATCCATAGGTAAACCACACTGCGGATTTCCTGCGGAATTACCGCAATTTTTTTGCGGATTTTGTGCAGATTCCACCTGCGGTATTACACCTGCAGATTCCTATTATGGAGCAGGTGTAAACCGCATCAGAATTTGCACAAAGGATTGACATGCTGCGGAATAAAGAACGCTACGTTTCCGCGCGTTTTTTTTCTGCAGCATGTGCACTGCGGATTTTATTTTCCACAGGTTTACATGGTACTGTAAACTCAGGGAAAACTGCTGCGAATCCGCAGCAGCCAATCCGCTGCGGATCCGCAGCAAAATCTGCAACGTGTGCACATAGCCTGACAGACAGGCAATCCCTGCATGTGTTGCTGCAGTCGAACAGCTGTGAGCAGGTACGGACTGGGACTGAAATTCAGCCCTGTCATTTGAAATCACACAGGCCCATGCTGTCCCTGTCCCCAAACACCAGATGGGATATATTACTAATATTACCCTGGATGAAGGAAAGCAAGATTTACTACACTACTACACAGATTTACTTTCTGCTTCGTCACAGCTCTTAACAGTATGGGTGTCTTAAGAACAACAATTCTGCTAACAACATAGCAGACAAGGTGGCCCACGACCAGATAGGCCCTTCTAACATTTGCCAGAATTGCCAGATGGCCAGTCCGGCCCTGGCCGTGAGACATGCAGCCGTTGGGACGGTAACATATTTTTCATAGGTAGCACTAGAGTTCTAATCCTCTTCCTCTCTGAAGAGACAATTAACATATTTTTCGAGCACCCAAAAGACACTTGGTTAGTACCCGAGCATGCTCAGATAAGACGTTATCCGTGCTCAATCACTCATCAGTAGTACTGTGTTATAAATGTGCTTAGGGCTCGATCAGACAAGCATATTATGCGGATATGTGCTGTCCACGTAAACTTCGGACAGCACACTGACCAATTTCATTCAATAGGACTACTTAGGTGACAGGTTTTTTTTTTTTTTACACGGATCAAGTGTCTGTGTGAAAACAAATCACAGCATGCACTGCTCCCCTCCTATCTTGGATGACACTCACCTATACAAGTCTTTAGGTAAGCAAAAAACAAAAAGCCAGTCCCAGAACATCTGGTTCTTATGGATACATTTCCATTACTAACCAAAGAAATTATATTTCATCATGTACATTTTAAATTGCTGATGTATAAAAACGATTGTGGTACAGACGCAAAATAGGGACACGTGCATAGCATCCGAGTTTCCACAATGAAATTAGATGATTTTCTGAAGTTCTGACAATTGCTGATTGCTGTGGACATGACTGGCTATGGCCGCAGCTCTGTGTGCTCATCTGCACAGCGAACGAGTAAAAAAACAATGCACAATGAACACATTCTATCAGTGCATCATATCCGGCCCCAATGGAATATTTTTCTTTCTTATTTTGAATCTACATCTCACTATTTTGGGTCTACTTTTCCAGATCTTACAGATTAGTTTGGCAGATTCTGGTTTACAGTGTGATCTTTCCTCATTGGAGAGTAATGCCAGATGTAATTTCCCCAATTAATAGCAGAAAGGAATTTAAATACTTCTGTCCATATACTAATAGGAATATTCCAGTCGTATAACGTGATGGCACAATGCTAGGATTTCATTATATGATTTTGGGGGCTGACTACTAGGGCCTACTCTAGTCTTGTAGAAAACCTATTTAACCCCCCTGCACCATAATTTTTTTTTATAACTTTGTAGAGTGTGCTGCATTTTGAAATATATATATATATATATATATATATATATATATATATATATATATACAGTGGGGCAAAAAAGTATTTAGTCAGTCAGCAATAGTGCAAGTTCCACCACTTAAAAAGATGAGAGGTGTCTGTAATTTCCATCATAGGTAGACCTCAACTATGGGAGACAAACTGAGAAAAAAAAAAATCAAGAAAATCACATTGTCTGTTTTTTTAACATTTTATTTGCATATTATGGTGGAAAATAAGTATTTGGTCAGAAACAAAATTTCATCTCAATACTTTGTAATATATCCTTTGTTGGCAATGACAGAGGTCAAACGTTTTCTGTAAGTCTTCACAAGGTTGCCACACACTGTTGTTGGTATGTTGGCCCATTCCTCCATGCAGATCTCCTCTAGAGCAGTGATGTTTTTGGCTTTTCGCTTGGCAACACGGACTTTCAACTCCCTCCAAAGGTTTTCTATAGGGTTGAGATCTGGAGACTGGCTAAGCCATTCCAGGACCTTGAAATGCTTCTTACGAAGCCACTCCTTCGTTGCCCTGGCGGTGTGCTTTGGATCATTGTCATGTTGAAAGACCCAGCCACATTTCATCTTCAATGCCCTTGCTGATGGAAGGAGGTTTGCACTCAAAATCTCACGATACATGGCCCCATTCATTCTTTCATTTACCCGGATCAGTCGTCCTGGCCCCTTTGCAGAGAAACAGCCCCAAAGCATGTTGTTTCCACCACCATGCTTTACAGTAGGTATGGTGTTTGATGGATGCAACTCAGTATTCTTTTTCCTCCAAACACGACAAGTTGTGTTTCTACCAAACAGTTCCAGTTTGGTTTCATCAGACCATAGGACATTCTCCCAAAACTCCTCTGGATCATCCAAATGCTCTCTAGCAAACTTCAGATGGGCCCGGACATGTACTGGCTTAAGCAGTGGGACACGTCTGGCACTGCAGGATCTGAGTCCATGGTGGCGTAGTGTGTTACTGTAGACCGCACATGGAGTACTGTGTCCAGTTTTGGGCACCGGTGCTCAGGAAGGATATAATGGAACTAGAGAGAGTACAAAGGAGGGCAACAAAATTAATAAAGGGGATGGGAGAACTACAATACCCAGATAGATTAGCAAAATTAGGATTATTTAGTCTAGAAAAAAGACGACTGAGGGGCGATCTAATAACCATGTATAAGTATATAAGGGGACAATACAAATATCTCGCTGAGGATCTGTTTATACCAAGGAAGGTGACTGGCACAAGGGGGCATTCTTTGCGTCTGGAGGAGAGAAGGTTTTTCCACCAACATAAAAGAGGATTCTTTACTGTTAGGGCAGTGAGAATCTGGAATTGCTTGCCTGAGGAGGTGGTGATGGCGAACTCAGTCGAGGGGTTCAAGAGAGGCCTGGATGTCTTCCTGGAGCAGAACAATATTGTATCATACAATTATTAGGTTCTGTAGAAGGACGTAGATCTGGGTATTTATTATGATGGAATATAGGCTGAACTGGATGGACAAATGTCTTTTTTCGGCCTTACTAACTATGTTACTATGTTACTATGTTACTTATGGTAGGCCTTGTTACATTGGTCCCAGCTCTCTGCAGTTCATTCACTAGGTCCCCCCGCGTGGTTCTGGGATTTTTGCTCACCATTCTTGTGATCATTCTGACCCCACGGGGTGGGATTTTGCTTGGAGCCCTAGATCGAGGGAGATTATCAGTGGTCTTGTATGTCTTCCATTTTCTAATTATTGCTCCCACTGTTGATTTCTTCACTCCAAGCTGGTTGGCTATTGCAGATTCAGTCTTCCCAGCCTGGTGCAGGGCTACAATTTTGTTTCTGGTGTCCTTTGACAGCTCTTTGGTCTTCACCATAGTGGAGTTTGGAGTCAGACTGTTTGAGGGTGTGCACAGGTGTCTTTTTATACTGATAACAAGTTTAAACAGGTGCCATTACTACAGGTAATGAGTGGAGGAAAGAGGAGACTCTTAAAGAAGAAGTTACAGGTCTGTGAGAGCCAGAAATCTTGATTGTTTGTTTCTGACCAAATACTTATTTTCCACCATAATATGCAAATAAATTGTTAAAAAAACAGACAATGTGATTTTCTGGATTTTTTTTTCTCAGTTTGTCTCCCATAGTTGAGGTCTACCTATGATGTAAATTACAGACGCCTCTTATCTTTTTAAGTGGTGGAACTTGCACTATTGCTGACTGACTAAATACTTTTTTGCCCCACTGTATATATATATATAAAGAAGCAAAGTAAAAGCTTACAATATTTTACTATATAATTTATAGTAACTAACCATAGAATTTTTTTTATAAAAAAGTCAAAACGCTGTGAACAATACTGTCTTTAAAGGAGTTTCTGACTTTATAGAAAAACAATCTTTATTATACCTTTTACTAAGACTAAGGGCTCATACTCACTTGCGCAAAACTCGGATGAGTCTCGCATGTTAATACCCGGCGCTGCTGCTGGCAGTCAGATCGGAGCGTGCGCCGCATAGTAATACATGCAGCCGCACGCTCCGCTCCTCTGTGCCAGGTGCAGCGCCGGGTATTGCCGTGCGAGACTCATCCGAGTTTCACGCAAGTGAGTATGAGCCCTTACTCACATTCTCATCTCTCGAAACCCACTGCACGCCTTTGTGACTGGGGTGGTCAGTCAGTGATCGCCACCACGGATAGTCGTGTCCCTTTATCTCTCAATGGCTGCAATCATTCAGATGAACATATTAGATGTCTGTATGCAAAACTAATAGCATAAAGGCAGCACGCTGACCAATGCAAGTCAATGTGATCGTTTTTATACATGGAGCGATGTCGTTTGCGTGTGCGTGCACTATTTCGATCCGTATTCTGGATCAGACTTGCCCATTATAAGTCATTGTGCGTGTAAAACCATTTCACATGCAGGTTACCATCCGTATTTCATGCGTTATTACACATACATTAGAATTAAAAAAAAGGTAGGAAACTAAATTTGACCTATTTATAAAATTGTTCATGTTAATATCAGATGCTATACAGTTGTAAAACAAAACAGGACATACAGATTTCATAGGGATTACATGAAGCGGTAAATTTTGCATATGTTTGTGTGAACCCAGTCTTACTCAGCAAGTACCAGGTCCGATCAGAAGCAATAATAACCAATTTTCTATCTGTTGAGTTTAACCACAAAGATTAAAAACACCAGTACAAGCCATAGATCAGTGAAGTATCTTTCTATAAGTATATTGCGCTATTAATCATTTTGAAAAATTAATTTTTTTTTATAATTATAATTATTTATTGCCTGAACAGATAGTATCCTTCTATAACAGTGTGTATTTTGGAAGTTTAGAAGAATGTCCGGATAATGAATTAGAGGATGCAAAATCTGTAGTATCTTGTAGTCTTTGTTGATGTTCATGGAGGAAACCAATGGTGGAGTCAAATAATACTCAAATCGTTAACCATCCAAATACCCGCGAAGCCTTATGGTGACTTGCCTGTATTTTCTGTGTTTGGAAGGTCATCTATGATTGTGATATTAAGGTATTCTGTCCACGGAGGGTTAACCCAAACCAAACAATAACCTGGAGCTTTGTACGTGTTTCCCTGGGAAAAGACTAATGTGCAAAGGATTTTAAGCTCAGCAGAGATCTGTGTATTCTACTACATTTCTATCTCATCTGAGCCCACCCCCCACCATGGTAAAAACAGGAAACCCCCCATGTTTTAACATTCTTACATCTTATAGGATTCATCCCGAATCCACTTGTGCTTCATTGGAACCTATGTAGAATGCTTTACACATATTCAATAAATGTGTAATACCTAATATTTGTAGTAGTGCCTATAGATTTAATAAGTTAAGATTAGTATGTATGTAATGTAGGTAACACACTAATGAATTAATAGCTGTGGACTATAATATTGAACAAACCTTCCTTTACCAACGATAAGGTAGATAAATCATATAAAAATGTACTTTAAAACAACAGTCCTTAAATTCTCATAGAAATCTGCTAAAGTAAAATTATGCTGAAAATGTCACAACAGTTCAGGAATGAAGAGTGAACCTACAGCCCCAGTAAAGTTCATCATTGTGTAGTAAAAAGTCATATATTCTACTTTGTGACTTTGTGTAGTAAGCTTTTAGCTTCTTTAGAATATTACTATCCACAGACCAAACGATCTAATACAGGCTGTACACTGAATGGAATATCTTACAACAGCTGCTAGATTTGTAACATTGTAGCCTTTAAAAGGAAGCTGTCACCAGGTTTTTTCCACCTAATCTGAGAGCTGTATTATGTTAGAGCGGAGACCCTGATTCCAGCAACGTGTCTCTTACTTTACTGGGTGTTGCAGTTTTGGTTAAAGGGACCCTGACAGCGGATCCGTGCTTCCCGTTCCACAGGCAGCATGTGTCAATCAGTGGCTGTGATTTCAGCCAGGTATGTTCACTCTGCAGAGTTTCAGAGACAAACATACTATAAAACCTGGAGGGGACCAAGCCCCACAGGAGACCAGTCGGAAAGGCGGGTCCCCGGCGGTTCCTCCCAGCCTGCTGCCAATGACTGGCAGGTCTCTTCCTATACCCACACGCAGGAATAGACTTGTCACTCCAGGGAAGCGAGAGGCTAGAAGCCACCAGAGTCTTGGCTGTCCGACTAGTCTCCAGAGGGGCTCACTCCTCTGCAGCTATTAAACTATGCTTTTTTCTGAAACAATGCAGCATACAGTCAGTCATACATGGCTGAAATCATACAGCCAGCATCATATACATGCTGCCCATAGATCGAGCAACATTATTACCCTCTACTCCTCTTTGGTTAGACCTCACCTGGAATGCTGTGTCCAGTTTTGGGCACATTTAAAAAAAGACATAAAAAAAACTGGGGCAAGTTCAGAGAAGAGCGGCCAGAATGGTGACCAGTCTGCAAACCATGTCCTATGAGGAACGATTGCAGGATTTGGGAATGTTTACCTTGCATAAAAGAAGACTGAGAGGAGACTTAATAGCTGTCTACAAATATCTCAAGAGCTGTCACATTGTAGAAGGATCATCTTTATTCTCATTTGCACAAGGAAAAACTAGAAGCAATGGGATGAAACTGAATGGGAGGAGACACAGATTAGATATTAGAAAAAACTTTTTGACAGTTAGGGTGATCAATGAGTGGAATAGGCTGCCACGCGAGGTGGTGAGTTCTCCTTCAATGGAAGTCTTCAAACAGAGGCTGGACAGACATCTGTCTGGGATGATTTAGCGAATCGAGGTCACTTCCAACTCTATCATTCTATGATTCTATGATTCTGTGTATCAGTTGTCAGGTTCCTTAGGCTTTATCTGCTGCAGATCTACTAGTTCTCTAAATGGTGATCTGGATAAAACCCTGACAAATTCACCTTAGGCCGGTTTCACACGTCAGTGGCTCCGGTACGTGTGGTGACAGTTTCCTCACGTACCGGAGACACTGACTCACGTAGACACATTAAAATCAATGTGTCTCTGCACATGTCAGCGTGTTTTCACGGACCGTGTGTCCGTTTGGAAAACACGGAGATATGTCAGTGTTCGTGGGAGCGCACGTATTACACGGACCCATTAAAGTCAATGGGTCCATTTAAAACACGTACCGCACATGGATGTTGTCCGTGTGCAGTCCGTGTGCCGTGCAGAAGACAGCGCTACAGTAAGCGCTGTCCCCCCAGCGTGGTGCTGAAGCCGCTATTCATTTCTTCTCTCCAGCATCGTTCACTGGAGAGAAGATATGAAAAATCTTTTTTTTTTTTGGGTGTTAAAAATAAAGATCCCTGTCCCCAACCCCCTCCCACCCCCTGTGCGCCCCCCACTGTTAATAAAATACTTTACCCGGCTCCCTCGCTGGCGCTGCTTCCTGTCCTCGCCACAGCTTCTCCTGTATGAGCGGTCACGTGGTGCCACCCATTACAGTGATGAATATGCGGCTCCACCCCTATGGGGGATCTCTATTTTAAACACCCCAAAAAAAAAAAAAAAAAAAGATTTTTCATATCTTCTCTCCATCGAACGATGCTGGAGAGAAGAAATGAATGGCGGCTTCAGCACCAGATGCAGGGGACAGCACTTAACTGTAGCGCTGTCTCCTGCACGATGCGTGTGGTACCCAGTCGGCACACGGATGCCGCACGTGTGCCACACTGATGTACCACGGGAGCACACGGACACGGATAATTCCGGTACCGATTTTTCCGGTACCGGAATTATCTGGACGTGTGAGACTGCCCTTAGAGAGGGCTCAAAGCAAGAAAGTTAGAAACAGACTCTATAATGAAACAGACTCTATATAGAAACAACTTCACTGACTAGAGACTTACTTACTACATTGATACGGTACCAAAAACAAGATGACTGCATATATTCAGTACCAGGACCTTCATGCTAAAACACAAAACAAAAACTCAGCAAATCTGCAAACATTTTTACACAAGTGTTTTTGTTGTGGATTTGACTGACTCAATTGAAGTCAATGGGTGAAGAATGCTGCAGAAAAGCACAAAGAATTGGCATGGTGCAGAAAAAAACGCACTGCAAATACTTAAGGAAATTTACTGATCATGTGCACAACACTTCAGGATTGTCAACAAATCCAAGTTTACTACATAAATACGATACCAAAACCAAGATTACTACATAAATATGGTACCAAAACCAAGCTTCCTATATAGATTTCATACTGGAACCAAGCCTTCTACATAAATGCAATACTACAAACCAAGCTTACTACATAGATATGGTACCAAAACCAAGCTTACTACATAGATATGGTACCAAAACCAAGCTTCCTATATAGATTTCATACTGGAACCAAGCCTACTACATAATTGCATACAAAAACCAAGCTTATTACATAGATATGGTACCAAAACCAAGCTTACTACATATATATGGTACTGGGACCAAGCTTACTATATAAATGCAATACTAAAACCAAACTTTCTTGTTTACAGCGATGTATTGAGGTGTTACCTCTCATTGTAATCATGCCTCTGATGATAATGAATCTGATGATAACTCTTCTTGAGTAGGGGAAGTTTAAGTTTGAAAAGCCCCAGTGGCCTTTCATTTTAATAAGAGGCAGGATAGAGTTAATTTGCTCTGATATGGATTCAGGTAGGCACAAAAATGTATTTTGCATACTTCTCGATCAAATTGATTCATATGAAAAGTTGATCTTGATGACCACTTGTCTTTTTTCCACTTTTCTTTCTACAGTATATCATTGCTGAGATGCTTTTAAATTTGCAGCAGCTTTACCACGTAACTACCAAATACCTTTCCATGGCCCAGCTCCTGAACCCGTGCATATGACTCATAGTGAATTGTGAAATTGGGGTTAACTGCAGACACACCAGAATTTGGAAGCTTTTCAGTAAAACTGGGATAAAGTTATAGCATCACAATATTAGTTCTCAGAGTATCTGACATATGAAAACTTTTTTGCAACTTGTCTTTGACAACTTCAGTGCTACAGTTTGGCTGATAAAAAAGATCCAAATTGCACTTATGTGAAAGTCTATGGAGGCACAGTCACATGCAACCTGTGACCTGTGTCCAAAAATCCAACAGGGTAGGATTTTAGAAAAGTCATGTTGTGGACCAAGTTGACTAACATTAGGCCGGGGTCACACTGGCGACTAAAACGGACGAGTGCAATGCGATAAAAAAATCACATTGCACTCGGATCAATGTTAAACTATGGGGCAGCTCCCAGCAGCCGATTTTTTGTCGGCCATTTTCCTTGTTTTGAGACAATCGCAGCATGCTGTGATTGTCACGGGCACTCGGCCGATTCTCGGCTCACTCGCACCCATATAAGCCTATGGGTGCGAGTGAGACAGCGCACATTACTCGGATATCATCTGAGTGCTGTGCGCTAAACACGGACCCCAGCAATAGAGGAGATGGAGAAATTAGTTTCTCCGCCTCCTCCGCAGCTGTGCTCCGATCCGCTCTCTGCGAGAGGCTCGGAGCACAGACGCATGACTCTCGGCTCCTGCTCGTGCACCGGATCCTGCGGAATTTGATGGACAGTCTTTTGCAAAAAATGTTCAAAGGAACGTTTTTTGTCTGCAGTGGAAAAACGTTCCCCGATGCCTCCTGCGGCATACATCGTTGCACAGAATGGGAGCCTATGGACACTGGATCCTGTGCACACTGTGAAACGCAGGAATCCAGTGACGGATGCAGTTTTTCCATCTGAGCATGCCAGGAAGCAAATTCCAACCTGGGGAAAACTCTCTCTCTCTCCTCCACGGACATTTATACCTGAAAATTCAGCCCGGGATTCATGCAACGCATCCGTCATAACACTGGATGCGTTGCACACGTTTTCAAGTATTTTTGCAACGTCCGTCGATACGTCGACTGCACTCTGACGCAGGACGACCGACAGAAGTGTGAAAGAAGTCTTATACGGACTTGTGAAGGGGGCCTTGGTCCACATTCACAAATTCAGCATTTGGTCAGTTTTTTACCTCAGTATTTGTAAGCCAAAACCAGGAGTGGAACAATCAGAGAAAAAGTATAATAGAAACCCGTCACCACTTCTGTATTTATCACCCACTCCTGGTTCTGGCTTACAAATACTGAGGTAAAATACTGACCAAATACTGAAGGTGTGAACATGGCCTTAGGCTTATAACTGTGCTTGTGATTCTACAAGAGCCGGATATTCAATAATCTTAGTTGCCTATTTGCAATTGTATCTGCCCAGTTTACCTGAAAGCAGGCTTTATATTTCTAATTGACCAGTGGTGGAAATGACTGTCAGGACAAAGACCATGTTGTCATAATGTGATGTTTCATTTACTGACCCTAGGTAGAAAACATTATTTATTGTACATGGTCTTTGTAATATTTCATACATGCATGGCATGCTTCTCTTTAAACTGAAATACCAAATATCCTAGGCCTCAATCAAATGTCTGTGATGAATTTGGCCTTGTTCCCCATAGCAACCTATCACAGTGCAGGTTTCATTTCAATAACAGCTCTGGAAAAAGTAAAGCTGAGCTGTGATTGGTTACTTAAGGCAACAAGGCTTAGTTCATTGTAAGACAGTTGTCATAAATGTGGATCTTTGTTTCTCTACCCTAAAAATTGATATCACTGATTATCGAAGTGTTTGATAGCTACTCTCCATCTCACTGTCATGTATGCTCAGCAGAATGTCAAATTTTGTTGCACCGATGTCACCTCCATTCACATAGCAGTTATAAAATAGCATCTTTTCTATACAGGCTTGCTCTATATATCTTAACATTGCGCTTTCCACCATTATTTTCAGTATGGATATGAAAAAACAAACACCATTTATATGATGTGTATATATGATTTCTACAATTTTATAGATTTTTTTTATTGTGGAGGGAGGCATACACTTGAAAAATGGTAAAATCAGCAAAAAATTGCAAAATGTGGCACATTTAAAAAAAAATATATAGAATGCAACAAAATTGTTGATGCCGAAAAACTGGAGCCAAAGCAATAACAAAGAAGCTCCTGTACAAAACCATGCACATTTCAAATCTGTAATACCAGGGGTTCAATCTCAGTATTATAAATGACTTATGGTAGATGGGGCCCTGATACAGCTTACGCATTGGGGCCCCAAATCTATGTGTCAAAGAGTTGAGGGAATTTCTTCGGGTCCCCGCTTATTCGGCAAGCTATAGCGCTTAATGAATAAGCTGCAAAGGGATCCTGGGTACATGGAGCGCGCCGGCTGATCAGGTGATCGGTGCCGCAGCTGCACGTGTCGTGGCTGTGTGACAGTCACAATACACAGGTTCTTCATGCATGTGCTGAGACAGTGACACAGCCGCGACACATGGAGCTGCGGCGCCGATCATCCGGCGCGCTCCATGTACCCGGGCTCCCTCTGCAGCTTATCTGGTAAGCGCTATAGCTTGCCGAATAAGCGGCGGCCTGAAGAAATTCGCTCAACTCTAGTCATGGTAATTCAGAATTACAATACATTGTGCGCAGTTTTAAGCTGCATTTAATCTTACATTTTGACATTCCATTAGTCTGTTACATTTTTTTTTACAAAAAGAATTGAGTTAAAAAATGAATCTGTTGCAAACAGAAGCAGAAGGACTTAAATCATTTTTATCGGGTCCTCCTTGGTTCCGCATATGTGTCAGTTTTAAGAAATACATTCCCAAGTTCCATAAATATGTCAGTTTTCAGAACTTTTTCTTCCATTCTAAAAAATGATGTTACGCTCCTGTATTATGTGAAGGTGGGCAGGTGTCAATATTTAGAGGACAGATGAATTTACTACACACCATTTATACACCATTTACAATAGTACATGATAAATATTGGTATAAAGTGAGATATAGCTGTGAATGAAGAATGTAAATCCGTCATAATGATGTGTAAAGAGCTGGCTGATGGTCAGTGAGCGGCAGCTGTGCTTCCTATTAATGGATCAGTCACGCTTTAACATCATGTCTTTTTAAATGTGAAAGGAAAAGAATATGTTATTAATTGTCATGTAGCTATTCATTAAAATTTATGGATTTTAAGAAAGAAACAAAACTATTATGCTTGTTACTGGAGTTTAATATGAGAAATAGTAATCGGAGTCATTCATTGTCCTCCCAGTTACATTCTCCACATCTGTGATGAGATATGTGATTGTATTTACACACATTTACTACAGGGGTGACAGTTTTTTTACTTTCTTTATTTTAATTGCAGTGTTCACAAGTTCAGGATTTTGTCAGACTTAGGGCTTGTGCACATGACCGCATGTTCAGTCCAAGTGCTATCCATTAAAAAAAAACGGACCAATGTTATCCAATGGGGCAGTGCAGATGGAACAATTTTCTTCACTGCCCGAATCTGTGCTTGAAAAAAATATCAGAGTGCCCTAGTTTCTTGTGTAAATCAGGTAAGACTCGCCCATTCAAGTCTATGAGTGTATAATAAAAAAAAAAAAACAGATTTCACAGTATAGCATCCGATAGTTAGGGCTACATTGCAGTTCTGTAACAAAAGAAACTGCAAATGGTCCTGTGAATGATTAATAGCTGCTGAGTAAAAAAAAAAACGGATTGTATACGCAGAGCACGTGGATGACAAGTGAGAGAAAAATATATATTTTCCACTTTTGTGGATGAAACCCTGCAATTTTGTTTTATAATGTCGTATGAACTTACCCTTTTCAGTGCAGAACCCACTCAAATTCCATTGCATATTTTATCCCATTGAAATTGCTCTGGAAAAAAAAATCTTACAGAATAACATTGCTGTACATTCCACATGAAAAAAAAAAACATGGCTTAACTCCATTGAATTACTTGTTATTTATTTATTTTGCCATAACAGGAATGTTAAAAATAATAAAAATAATAATAATAATAAAATAATAATAATAAAATAATAATAATAATTATGACTTATTTCAAGTGCAATATTTTTTACATGTATAATTAAATACATACAAATAATACTATGTCAGAAGTAAATGATTACTTACAATCATATTTTTTTAACAATTTCAAGAGTATTTTTATTATTCTATTTATTTTAGAAACATTTATTTATTTACAAAGTGAGCAAGTATTTTAATTTTTCTTGATTTACTACAATACAGATAAAATAATAATGAAAATAATAATAATAATAATAATAATAATAAATGAGGCTACATATTATGTAGATTAGTATCAAGATTACGCCTAATATGGATATAAATTATAGATAAATGTGTTTTTGACTTTATTAACAACTAACTGATCCATGTATCCGCTGGTAGAACCGTGCTCAAAGATCAGTTGTCCTGTGGGAATGTGGTTGTGACCCAGCTGAGCTGTGGACCACATGCTCTTCATCCTTCCCAGATATTACTGATCCCTGGTTGTCACTAGACGTTGGCAACCTCTGGTTTTCCAGCTGTGTTTCTTGAGACCAGGCTGGCAGTGAGTGCTTTACCTTTGCTACATCTATACTCTCTCACTTGTCCCACCTGGGTACCATGTAGTCCATGCCCTTCCAATTTCCTCGATCATTTTTTTGTACTCTTTTTGCTTAGTTTAGATTTCAGGCCATTTCCTGGAATATCACTCATTCCAACTGACAATAAAAATTTTACCCCAAATGAAAAGAATTTACAAAAAAAGACAAAAATCAATATAACAATAAAAAACTATTACCATTCCTAACATTTTCATCCATGTGAAAGCCATCATAAAAAAGTAAAGTAGTTTTTGATACAAAATATGTTATTTTTTTATCAGATCAATCACTATATACAATAGATGGTAGGTACATTAATGCTACTGTCCTATATATCAATGCTTTTCAATTTAATGTACCGTGAAATAATGAGAAAAATAATACTTATATTATATATTATAAGGCAGTCATAGTGTGACAGCTTTTTTTAGTATTTTCAGACATTAGGGTCACAAAGGATTAAAGTTCAGTAGTAGACGAAACGTTCTGTGACTGTTAAACTCGTTATCACATATGCATGTAAAAATGCCATACATTTCAAACAATTTTACAATCGCTTTTCATGCCATTTTTTTTATTTTTTTTATTTTTTACATGCATTTTTTTTTGCAGTTTTTTCAAGTCCTAAACAAAAGCTTATGGTGAAAACTGCCATAATCAGAGCATGCTGCGAGGAAAAAAAAACATAAACGACCCAAGGAACGCCACCAAAATGCCCCCCAAAAAACAAAATGCCTGAAAATTCCATAAAAAAGTGCCACTTTCCACAATAATGCTGTGTGCTCCTAGTAACAGACCCCGACGTGTAGCATTCTGTATGGTGTTATAGGCAGGCTTCACTGTGAGGCTATGTTAGGCTATGTTATTTTAGTGGCAGCAAAGGGTTAAGAGAACTGCGTATTTTAGATTTCAGGGATTATTGGGGAATGAAAAGCAGCTTTTTACCCAAATCCTGTTAATGGCTTGGCAGTGTGTGTGTTTGGACAAGGTGTTTACCTCCTGGTATAGAAAGTCCCTGCCATTAACCCTTCCACTGCTCTGCTAATAGTAGAACATGTGTAAATTGTACCGGTGTTTTCATAATCACATCTTATATTATTATGAAATCGTCTAAGCATATTTATTTTTAAATAAAATGTTATTTTTTTGGAATGGGTAGTGAAATCCCATCACGGATCATTAGATTATATAGGTATGACCTGAATTGCCATATTATCATGCGGAACACGATGGCGCTATATAAATAAAGATTATTATTATTATTATTATCAATCAGATTTTTGCATTCTAAATGGTAAGTTGATTATATTTGCCAGTCGTAATTTTTTGTTTATAGGTTGCGTACAAACTATTAATTTAGAAATAGTTATCATGGCTCAATTCTTAATAGAAGCAATGAACAGAGTCTCCGTTCCATTAGTTGAGTGTCAATGTCCGTATTACCGTTCCTGGAAACGTCTTACTTTACTACTAAATAGGGAAAACCTTCATATTTAATTGGCGGATTCATACATAGCGACTTTCATGGTTTTCTTTCATGCATTTATTTGTTTATTTGCAGTATAACGGTACTTTAAAAGTCTGTACATTTTCCTTTAAACTTACATGTTTAGAATTCATTTTGGTTTGTGGCCTTTTTTTTTTCCGTTTTTTTGAGGATAATTTTTTTTTTTAATTTTTTTTTTAAGTGTGCTATCATAGGAGGATGTTTCTCCTGTAGGATTTGATAAATGCATTTACAAAATGATCAAAATGACGCTAAAAAAAATCATAAAAAAAACATTTTCTACATATTAAAACAAATCTTTTTTTTTTTTTAAATGCTATTTCTTTAGATTTTTTTAAGGTGCCAGAAAATAAAACCGAGTAAAGGCGGATCAACGAGGATATCATTGGGATATCTAGTGAGATTTTTCTAGGTCTAAAGATGAGCAATTACGAGTTTCTACCATTTCTGAATGTATTCGTGTATGACGTCCACAGGAGACTGAAACGGAAAAAAAAAATGTCAGTTTAAATTCACCGCCTGGACATAAAATGTGCAACAATGTAATCCTGACAGGCAAAGAATCAACAACCTACAGGTATCACTTACATTGTGGAAAGCGCTGTAGAAATTACCATAGGAAGACACGGTCCCCTAGTGGTAAAACCGGAGAACTACAGAGGAAAAAAGGACATTTTGACTTTTGTTATACATAACATTTTAACGTTTCAAGGTAAACAATGCGACAATCCCAGAGACGATTAGACCAAGTCTTCTGACCTCACATGATCTTACAGTGAGCTCCACAGCCGCGTAAAGAAGTGTATTCACCATGTTTTCCCTGTATAACAACAGATATCCATATAATAAGCATGGAATATACTGTATGCTTGGGTTATCTAATGTTTCAAAATATGTAAAAACAGCTGCAATTATTAGAAAATCAAACCCAAAAAATTTTTTGTCCTTTGTTTAAAGCGGCCACTGCAGCAAATCAGTGGCCTCACATGACTCATCAGTTTGAAAAACTGGGAGACCACCAGGGCATCAATATTGTATTCTGGAGTCGGGACGGGGAGTTTAATTTTTAGGCCGGGGTCACACTTGTGAGTTCAATGCGAGAAACTCGAGCAAGTCTCTTGAATCAATACCCGGCACTGCCGCCGCCACTCAGGACCGCTGCTGGCGGCACTGCCAGGTATTGATGCGAGAGACTCGCACTGAACTCGCAAGTGTGACCCCGGCCTTACTCTGTTTTACATTTTAAGAAAACAAAGTTGAATAACTTCAATAAGGCTATGTTCACATGTCCAGTAATCACCCATTAGAATGGATCCAGCAGCAATCCGTTGGCAAAAAAGTTGTGCAATCACAACTTTTTTTGTCCATTTTAAAAATTCTGCTGGATTCGTTTTTTTTTTTTAAACATTGAAGTGTATGGAAAACTAATTATTAATTATCCATCCGTTGTTCTCCCATTTGAAATGGATCCATTTTTTTCGCTTACTGGATCAGTTTTGAATTGATGATTAAGGCTCACATGGCCAGTAGTAGATGTTTAATATTTATTTTTCCATCTACAGTAAGCACAAATCGGATCGGATAGCTAAATAACGGATCCGTTTTCTTTAAACTTCAATGTTAAAAAAGAGATCCAGTTGAAATCAGTTGTTTTTTTTAAATGGACAAAAAAGTTCTGTCTGCTCAACTTTTTGCCAATAGATTGGAGCAGGATCCATGATATAGGGTCATTACTGGACATGTGAACATAGCCTGAGGGGCCTCTCCAGCTAAAACTCATTGCTTCTTAGTTATAAAGTAGTAATTGTGTGTAATCTTTTTTTTTGTAAGCTTATCTTTTTTATGCACCTTTAAATGAATTAACAATGGTGGTGCTATTTCTAGAGAAAAAAAACCTGACAATTTTATCAAATCTTAGAAAATCTCTTTAAACTCTATGGTTTTAGCACCATTTTCTATATACATGCACCAATAATTAATTGAAATAGATGTCTTTAATCTGTTAAGCAGCAAGACTTCCACAGGGACTTTTGACTGAACTGAGAGACAATTGCAAGAATTTCATTGATGGTCAAAATTCTTCTTTTTTTGAAGGACTGCTCGAGATAGCTGAGGGCAGGGCTTGATCTCTGGCAGTTCCATAGACAGTTATTGGAGCAGTAGCACACATGCTCAATCACTTATAAAAATCATTAAGGGGATTTAGGACCCTTCAGTCCTGAGATCAGGGGGGTCCCAGCAGTCAGCCTTCCACCTGACTATCAGATATTATCTATCTAGTAATTAAAGGGAATCTGTCACCCCAAAAATCGGATATGAGCTAAGGCCACCGGCATCAAGGGCTTATCTACAGCATTCTGTAATGCTGTAGATAAGCCCCCAATGTAACCTGAAAGATAAGAAAAACAGGTTATATTATACTCACCCAGGGGCGGTCCCAGTTCGTTTCGGGTCCGATGGGCGTCGCGGTTCGGGTCCGGCGCCTTCTATCTTCATACGATGACGTCCTCTTCTTGTCTTCCTGCTGCAGCTCCAGCACAGGCTTACTTTGTCCTGTTCAGGGCAGAGCAAAGTACTGCAGTGCGCAGGCGCCGAGCCTCTCTGACCTTTCCCGGTGCCGAGCCTCTCTGACCTTTCCCGGCGCCTGCGCACTGCAGTACTTTGCTCTGCCCTTAAAAGGGCAGACAAAGTATGCCTGCACTGGAGCCCGCTGCAGGAAGATAAGAAGAGGACATCATTGTATGAAGATGGGAGTCGCTGGACCCGGACCGCGATGCCCATAAGACCGGACCACAGCGGGACCGCCCCTGGGTGAGTATAATATAGCCTGTTTTTCTTACCTTTCAGGTTGCTGTAGATAAGCCCCTAATGCTGGTGGCCTTAGCTCATATTCGATTTTTGGGGTGACAGGTTCCCTTTAAACCTCCAAAAGAGACACAAATATTCACACAAACAGCAATGAAAATGATGATGAGATGAGAAGTTAGAAAATCTGAAGAGATAAAAAAGGGGAAAGTCAAAGGAATAAAAAGAGCAGCGTTTAAACTGTAAGGCCGGCGTCACACTAGAGAGTTTTACGGACATATGAGAGGCGCAAAAACTATGCATTTCACATGGACCAATGATTCTCTATGGGGCAGCTTCTATCTGGCGTATATTTCACAGCCGTAGATTTTTTACAGCCGTAGAAAATCGCAGCATGCTGGATTTGTCAGCGTAGTGTGCAAAAAAATCCGCCAATGCAAGTCTATGGGTGCGCAAAAAATACGGATTACACACGGACCAGCAGTGTGACTTGCGAAAAATACGCCAGACATCTCCAGGTGACAGAAAGTGTGCCAAGCCCTCAATCAGGAAGCTTAGACATGCTAATTAGCTGAAAAAGCCAGACAGACATCCCGGAAGTCTGCCGCACACCTCCACGGAGTTGCAAGCAGCATGGCAAGCATCATAAATGTGGATATGCTCCTGGTCCTGGTCCAAGAAAGGCCAAAAATATGGGACCAACGTGATTGCAACTACGCTAACCGGGCAAGGAAAGAGGCTGCTTGGAGGAGCATCTGTGGGATCCCTTTTCCAGATTATGAGCAGCGGACACGTGAGGGACAGAGGCAGATAAGTAAGTACACTCATGTTTATCAAGTATTTAATATTTAAAACTGCCGTAAGAACAATATCTTAACAATATTATTCTTTACCTTATTCTGAATTTGTATGTATATTTCACCATTTATTTAATGGTGCTGGACATGAGAAAGGGGTTATGTACAGCGTTTATTGATGTCGCTTACAGTAATCAAATTGACAATGACAGACTGGAATAGAGGGGAGAGGACCCTGACCTTGTGTACTTACATTCTATGGTGTTCACTTTTATGGTATTATGGGATTTGTGTGTAAAATTTGATTATTGAAGATATTTAGTTAGAAATGCAGCTTACTTGGGCATATTACAATCTGGGAAATCTCAGACACCTTGTGGTACCACTGTGCACAATGGCCTTATACATTATTTGCTTCTTTGTCATTGCAGTGGAAGATGTTATGAGACGTTGGCGCAGCATTCGGGACCAGTACCGGGGAGAAAGGCAGCAGCATTCCAGAAGTGGGTCATCTGCTGCTGCAAAAAGGAAATATATATACTTTGACCAAATGTCCTTTCTGGATCCCAGTATGGATCTCAGACCGTAAGTACAAACCTCACACCACATTACACATATGTTTTGAATGCTCATAGATGATTTTTTCTAAGTAAATTTTTAATTTTTCATAACAGAACACAATCCAACCTCACTGAGAGGGAGACAACAGGGTCCGAATCGGAGCCATTAATTGATCCTGTTGGGGAAGGAGAAGAAGAGGTGGCTGGACCATCTACGGCTCCTACCACGTTCATCCCTCCGGATCCATCTTTGGCTGCCCCTCATGGTCAACATCCACCTGGCCCAGATGATGCAGCCCCACCCACAGATGCACCAGCTTCAGGGATGCCTGAAGATCCTGGCCACAGCAGCAGCCCCACTGTTCCGCTGGAGGCCTCCCCACAGCCTGCTGTGACCGCAGAAGGAGAGGGATAATGGAAACCCGAAGAAATGTGGACACTGTGGTGTTAAATTATTTGGCCAGGGCTGCTCATGATGATGGTGAGGAGGCATTTTCTCGAAGCCTGGCCGATATCTCCGTACCATACCCCGTGAGGTGAGGCTACGTGTGAGAGGGTGCTTTCAAATCCTTCTTGATGCATGCACCCCCCCAAATAGCCCTTATGATTTTTTTCAGTACATTGAGAGTTGACAGCTGTCAACATGTAATGCCCTGCGTATGCCAACAAATCAACCAGTGTATGCTCAAGAGGGATTTGAAGCACCTCCTCCACGTATGCCTACACCTCAACCCTTTCCCCAACATAACCCCTCCAATGCCTACACCTCAACCCTTTCCCCAACATAACCCAGCAGTGCCTACACCATACCAAATGGCTCCCTTCCATTATCCTTACCAATATGGCCACTTGTCTAGACCGAGTGTTGGAGGCTGGTCCCAACCTGGGTTTGGATGACATGGACATATTGGTGGGGGTTATGACTCCCGTGAGGTGTACTCTAGTCATGATGCCCATAGTACCCACACTTATGGCCAGTACTCATATGATCAATCTGAGCATGGTCGGATTTTGGAGCAGGCCCAACAGAGAACTCACCAACAGGGTGAAGGACAATTGGCCCAACAAAGGCCACAAGAGCAGCAACCCAAACTACCGCCATCATGTCCACCAACGTATCAGAATCTTTACAAAATATTTTCCTGTTGATAATTTTGTGTTATGTCCCCAAATTATTTAATCTGCTGTGATAGCAATGTGTTGTTTTTTTTTTACACTTTGGCCAAGTTAAAATGGCCCCAAAAGCTATATGAAGTAAATATGGTTGCTATAAAAACAAATCATATATCATATCATTTATAAAAAAAAAAATTACCAAGCCAATTTCTTTGTGTTTGACAAATCATTATTATAAAATTTTTAAATATACCGGTATCAAAAGTGAATTTTATAACCAAAAAAATTACAACATAGTGACAACATTATCTTGCCAGGGAGCAGCACCCTGAGGAGAAAGAAAATAATTGGTATAAATATCCCTAACTTTTAGGCCAGAAAGGGGACACCACTGAGGAAGAACTTGTGGTGTAGGACTACCCACATTGGACAACATGCCTTCACCACTGTCTGCTGAAGAACACTCATGAATTCTTGTGAAGTTGTGTATAACAACACAAGCTTTAATGACTTCATTAACATTTGCCTCACTCAGCTGAATGGCAGACTGGAGGACATGCCATTTGGATGCCATAATGCCAAAGGCGCACTCCACCATTCGCCGCGCCCGTGAATGTCTGACATTAAACACCCACCGCCGGTGGTCCAGGTTGCGCCGGGGATAAGGTCTCATGACATGCCTGGTCAATTGGAAGGCCTCATCTGCCACAAGTACATAAGGGACTGCTTCAGCATTGGAGCCTGGGAGTTGTCGTGGTGGTGGGAGGTCCAACAGGTTTTTACGTAGCCGCCGACCCATAATGGACGCATTGAAGACTCTAGAGTCTCCAGTTCGCCCATAGGCCCCAATATCTACAATTATAAACCTGTAGTTACTGTCAATTACAGCTAACAGAACTACAGAGAAAAACTGCTTATAATTGTAGAATTGGAAGCCCGAGTTCGGCGGCTTACGCACCCTGATATGTTTCCCATCCAGGGCTCCAATACAGTGAGAAAAATCACAAGAGTCAGTAAATCCACGGGCTATTTTCAGCCAATCCTCCCTTTTGGGCTCCGGCATCACAAGTTCATGTAATTTGCCCCATATTCGACCACATGTATCACGCACAATGCCAGAAATAGTGGACCTCCCAATCAGAAATTCCAGATGTATTCCGGCATAAAATAATCCAGTTGACAGGAATCTGAAAGCACACAACAAAAATAAAATATTAGTAATGTTACAATGCTTGTTAAAATCCATAGTAAAGCCAAGTAATATGAGGATATAAAAAGGCAGGATACCAGTGTACCTTACAAAATGTACACTGGCTACCTACATTTTACATTAACTACATATTTGTTT
Source organism: Ranitomeya imitator (assembly GCF_032444005.1). Lineage (NCBI taxonomy): Eukaryota > Metazoa > Chordata > Amphibia > Anura > Dendrobatidae > Ranitomeya > Ranitomeya imitator. The sequence goes on along the minus strand of NC_091286.1, from coordinate 575,287,500 downwards.
AAGATTTTGTTAACATTGAAAAATATAATTTAAATCTTATGCTTAGAAAATCAAAATAGGGAAAAAAACATCATCAACATACAGTATGAGAGGATGGTGAATACATAAGGTAAGGAGAAGACGCTCCTCTGCGGATATGCATTTCCGCATCCTGGTATCCTGATAGGTTATTCCAGGACGTACTGTCTCCAACAAGATATCAAAGGTGGGTATTGTCATGCGACAGTACTGGAAGAATTTGTCTGGATGTGTCTGCAGAGATGAATAGAGCCTGTTAAAATGCCCTTTAGTGAGGCGTTGCCGCAAAAGTGGATGCACCCACATTCTTCTTCTCCTCCTTAGCGGATCAACTATCACATGGTATGGCTGCCCAAAGCGGCGTGACAAGACCCAATTAAATAACACCCGCTGAGTTGGTGTGAAATGCAGGAGGTCACACATGTTGCCCAAGTACCACAAAAACACCTACACAAGCACAGCAACAAAATGGCCATATGGGAGGGTTGCACCTGTTGGAGAGGCCTTAAATAGATTTATGCTGATTTAAATTAATTTCAGGCTTAATTTCAGGTTGCGAGAAAAAAACGCAGTACGGATGCCATACGGATTACATACGGAGGATGACATGCGTAAAATACGCAGCCACACCCTGCCTATGGATGACATACGGATCACTGTTTTGGGATCTTTTCTGGGTATTATGCCAGTAAAAAACGGACCGTATTTCCCTACGCTGAGTGTGACCCCGGCCTAAGGGTACCGTCACACTATACGATTTACCAACGATCACGACCAGCGATACGACCTGGCCGTGATCGTTGGTAAGTCGTAGTGTGGTCGCTGGAGAGCTGTCACACAGACAGCTCTCCAGCGACCAACGATGCTGAGGTCCCCGGGTAACCAGGGTAAACATCGGGTTACTAAGCGCAGGACCGCGCTTAGTAACCCGATGTTTACCCTGGTTACCAGCGTAAGAAACAAACAAACAGTACATACTTACATTCCGGTGTCTGTCCCTTGCCGTCTGCTTCCCGCACTCACTGACTGCCGGCCGTAAAGTGAAAGCACAGCACAGCGGCCGGCAGTCAGTGAGTGCGGGAAGCAGACGGCAAGGGACCTGACGGATACCAGAATGTAAGTATGTACTGTTTTTTTTTTTTTACATTTACGCTGGTAACCAGGGTAAACATTGGGTTACTAAGCGCGGTCCTGCGCTTAGTAACCCGATGTTTACTCTGGTTACAAGCGAACGCATCGCTAGATCGGTGTCACACACACCGATCTAGCGATGACAGCGGGAGATCCAGCGACGAAAGAATGTTCCAAACGATCTGCTACGACGTACGATTCTCAGCAGGATCCCTGATCGCTGCTGCGTGTCAGACACAGCGATATCGTATGGATATCGCTGGAACGTCACGAATCGTACCGTCGTAGCGACAAAAGTGCCACTGTGTGACGGTACCCTAAGTCAAACTAATTGTTTAATTGAATTAAGAAGATAGGGTTTCTAAGGACCACAGAACTGTTACCATCAGATAAATAGTAGAAAATACTCCATCTTTGATCTATAGGAAATTATCAAGCTCCATCCTAGCTTCAGATCTGAAGAAATGCCAAGCTGCTTCTGTACATGCTCCAAACGTGAGAAGTCAAATCTATGCAATGGGACTGGGAGGAAGTGCAGTTGTTAAGAACCTAGTAGTGAGAAAAAAAAATTAATCAGCTGTAGAATAAAGTTTATTAATCTAAAGAGTCTAAGCTTGAGATATTAAGAATAGGATATAATGAAGCCTAGACGGATTCTTCAACCATATCCCCTACTGTCACACAAGCGGTGGTGGGGAACTGGTGGTTCTAGTTTGTGAATATAAAAAAACATTTGGAGTTTGTGACTTGTGTTAGATTGAATGTATCATGAATTTGGATAGTGACAAACAATGAAAAACCCTCCAGAAAATGTTTGAAGAGGAAAAGAAAGATATCAGTTAGATCATGTAAAAATGGAGAAATCCTTATCCAACAAAGAAGATGTTGGTGTTCTCAGAGCAATGTCCTGGGCACCAGAGATTAGCAGCTCTTTTGAAATTCGAATTAGCCAGTTTCGCCAAATTTTCCTCCAGAAAAATCTATTTGCATTTAATAAATTTGCACGAATCTCAATATTGGAAAAAAATTAATTGCTTAGAGAATACAGAGGATAAAGAGAGAGAGAAAGGTCCCGGCTGACCATAAGGTCTTACACTCAAACTTGTGTATAAAAATCAGTCCCATTCTCTTACAGAAAAGTGAGACAATATTCTCTCACTTGTCATCCGTGTGCAGTCCATATACAATTGTTTTTTTACTCAGCAGCTATTAATCTTTTACAGGACCATTTACAGTTTCCTATATTATCAAATTGTAATGTATCTGTAATAATCGGATGTGCCACTGATGGTCTGTATGGCATGTGATTTTTTTTTCTCACACCCATCCGAATTTGGAGTGAAATGGCTGCATGTTGTGATTTTTCCTCAGCCCGATTCCAGCTGAGGAAAAACTCACAGATAAATATTGTCTCATTAAATAACATTGGTCAGAGTGCACTGCGATTTTTTGATCACATTGCTCTCAGCGCAAGTGGGAGCGAGGCCTCACCCAGTAACTGTGGAATGGAAAACGACTCTTCCGTACAAATTGTGCTCCTCTGGAAACCGCTGATCTGTGATGGCCCTGGTACTGACCACCACTGCACAAGGCACCATAATCAGTTAGATGTCAATGTCATAACTGCAGGGCATTATGGGGAGCAGGGCCGGCTCCAGGTTTTTGTGGACCCCAGGCAAAAGAGCCTCAGTGGGCCCCTTTAACACATACCACAATTCATGATGCACAGATATGGCAGAGAAATATAGGTATAGTACAATGCCAAAGATTTCACTTACTTCTTACATTACATGAGTGATATCTATTGAAAATTACACAATAGCTCAGAAACCAGACAGTATAGTCCTCCATACAGTATTATATGCACCACATAGTGCTCCATACAGTATTATGGGCACCACATAGTCATCCATACAGTATTATGGGCACCACATAGTCATCCATACAGTATTATGTGCACCACATAGTCATCCCCACAGTATTATGGGCACCACATAGTCATCCATACAGTATTATCGGCACGGCACAGTCTTCCGTACAGTATAATGAGCCCCATATATTTCTCCATACAGTATAATGAGCCTCATATATTGCTCCATACAGTATAATGAGCCCCATATAGTGCTCCATACTGAGTAATGGTCCCCATATATTGCTCAATACAAAAGAGTGGACCTTATATAATGCTTCATATAGAATAATGGGCCCCATATCATGGTCCACACATAATAATGTGCTCCATAAAGAATAATGGACCCCATATAATGCGCCATACAGAATGGGCACCATATAATGCTAGATACAGAATAACGGGCCTCAAATAATGCTCCATACAAAATAATGGGCCCAATACAATGCTCCATACAGAATAATGGACCCAATATAATGCTCCATACAAAATAGTGGGCCCTATATAATGTCCAATACAGAATAATGGGCCCCTTATAATGCTCCATACAGAATAATAAGCCTCATATATTCCTCCATACAGAATGGGCCCCATATAATGCTCCATACAGAATGGGCCCCATATAATGCTCCATACAAAATAATGGGCCCTATATAATGTCCAATACAGAATAATGTGCCCCTTATAATACTCCATACAGAATAATAAGCCTTATATATTCCTCTATAGAGAATGGGCCCCATATAATGCTCCATACAGAATGGGCCCTATATAATTATCCATACAGAATAATTGATCTCATATACTGCTCCATACAAAATAATGGACCCAATATAATGCTTCAAATAGAATAATGGGCCCCATATCATGGTCCACACAAAATAATGAGCCCCATATATTGCTTCATATAGAATAATGGACCCTGTATAATGCTCCATACAGAATGGGCCCATATAATGCTACATACAGAATAATGGGCCCCATATAACACTCCATACAGAATAATTGGCCCAATATAATGCTCCATACAAAATAATGGACACCATATAATGCTCCATACAGAATAATGGGCCCATATAATGCCCAATACAGAATAATGGGCCCCATATAATGCATTAACAGAATAATAGGCCCCATATAATGCCCCATACAGAATACTAAGCCTAATATATTCCTACATACAGAATGGGCCCCATATAATGTTCCATACAGAATGGACCCCATAAATTGCTCTATACAGAATAATGGACCCCATATAATAATGCATGTAGAATAATGGGCTCCATATAATGCTCCATACAGAATGGGCCCTATATAATGCTCCATACAGAATAATTGATCTCATATACTGCTCCATACAAAATAATGGACCCCATATAATGCTTCAAATAGAATAATGGGCCCCATATCATGGTCCACACATAATAATGAGCCCCATATATTGATTCATATAGAATAATGGACCCTGTATAATGCTCCATACAGAATGGGCCCATATAATGCTACATACAGAATAATGGGCCTCGTATAATGCTCCATATTGAATAATGGGCCCCATATAACACTCCATACAGAATAATTGGCCCAATATAATGCTCCATACAAAATAATGGACACCATATAATGCTCCATACAGAATAATGGGCCCATATAATGCCCAGTACAGAATAATGGGCCCCATATACTGCATTAACAGAATAATAGGCCCCATATAATGCCCCATACAGAATACTAAGCCTAATATATTCCTACATACAGAATGGGCCCCATATAATGTTCCATACAGAATACTAAGCCTAATACATTCCTACATACAGAATGGGCCCCATATAATGCTCCATACAAAATACTAAGCCTAATATATTCCTACATACAGAATGGGCCCCATATAATGTTCCATACAGAATACTAAGCCTAATATATTCCTACATACAGAATGGGCCCCATATAATGTTCCATACAGAATGGGCCCCATAAATTGCTCCATACAGAATAATGGACCCCATATAATAATGCATGTAGAATAATGGGCTCCATGTAATGCTCCATACAGAATAATGAACCCTGTATATTGCCCCATACAAAATAATGGACCCCATATAATGCTCCATACAGAATGGGCCCCTGAGATGTCAGAGAGTCAAAAGACGCGGAAGAGAACTGACGTGCAGCCATCGGGGAACGAGGAGAGGTGAGTATTTCAAACAGTTTAAAGTACTCACAGGCCCCATAGCATTCCGGTGCCCCTGACAGCTAGTGGGCTGCCCCTGCTTGCTCGGGGCCTCGGCACTTGCCCGGGTGAAGACCTCGGCCCTGATGGGGAGGCCTGCACGGTCATGTAAAAAGACATTAACAAAACTCTTTTTGCTTCAGCAGTGTGCATCGAATCTCAAGGTGTTTGGATTCACGTGAAATTCCACCTTAGAACCAAGACTAATATTAAATATGTTTAGGAGCGACCTATGTCTTCATGTTCTTAAAAAAAAAGATATGCAATTAAAGTTGTAATAAAAGCAAAGGGCCATGTATTGATGGTTCTGTGTAGTTTTTTCTTTTTTTAAATTTTCATTAAAGTTTACAGAATGTTATAAAGCAGCCAAACAGATGCCGAAACACATACACATCCAGATAATTTCTCTGCTCAAATTTTATATGAATCTCGCCTTAGTGGATATTTTGAGGAATGTTTATCTGATTTTTTTTGTGTCCTTGTTTTTGTAGTTTCATATATAATGTACACATGGCAAATGCTGAATGTTGGAAGAACTTTCCAATGTGAATGTGAATATTAGCCAAACTGTCCCATAGAACACTGTTCCATAGAAGTGTCTTTTAATTACAGTATATTGAAAAGCATAGATAAGTCATGCTTAGTCAAGCTTAGGATTAAGTTGTGATATAAACCTGTTTATAGCGGGAGGCTTGTGAAGGCAGACAATTAATTTGGTCTGTTCCATACATTTTGCAAAACTTTTCAAAACAGCACAACACCGCAGTGAGAACAGTTTATTTTTGTAATGGATAGAGATTGTATAAATGATGTCATTCATTGATTGTCTATGACTTCTAAGAAAATACATGTTGTTGGCAGGTGGTGCACTGTCCATCTGAAGCTTCGGATCGCTTGATTGTGCCAGTTAAATGCCAGTGCGTCTCACAAAGCAGCATTTAAAAACAAAAAAAAATTCCTAAGTAACAAGTAAATTAAGCCTGACTTATTTTAGGACACTTCAGTCAACATCTGAGTCATTAATTGGCAATCAGCATCAAGAGATTATTTTAGCCAAATTGAACTTCACTTTGTGGCCAAGCATCACACAATGTAAAGTTAAGAAGCTGGATGGGTTGGTGGTGAATGACCTTTGGGTACACTGATGGCGATGGGAGAATTTTTGGGTTGGTAGATGTTTGTTTGACGTAAGGTTGCTGAGTGATATCCAGGCCACATCTGATGAACTTTCCAAGAATCTTTTGTTCTTAGAGACTTTGTGGAAGTTCCTTAAAATTAACTTCCTGCTTCCGGAAGAACGGGAGTAAATGGACAAGAGAGAAAGAAGAGAGGATGTGGGGATGCAAAGGGGGCTGGAGAGAAGACAATGACGAAGAAAGAACACATGCAAAGATAAGATTTTACAGCAAAGAGCAATTATTGCTCAATGAGAGTCTAAAATAGAGTCTGTCACGGCGTGGCTAATGCTCCAGCACTGAGTAATGCAACTAAGGCTGCGGTGTCCGCTCCACAAATATTCAGATTCTGCTTCCTACAAAGAGCCATACATGGATGTAAAAAAAATCCTCTCTATATGAATAAGCTGAGCACAAGACACACTGATCAAGGAGAACTATGTAGAGCTCACACCATGCAGAATATTCGGCTCATATGCTTCTATGCACAATACAGCAGCAAAAGAAAAAGCATCTCGGCCATAAAACATATACTATTGAAGGTCCACTTTATTTGGACATCTGTGCTTGGTATTCTGGGGATCATCAGCAGTATGCTAACTTGAGACATCTTTACTGAGTCTCTAAGGAGAGTACTGTGTACCTGAATATGGAGGATATGAAAACAAATAGGTATCATTTTGGGGGTCTTTTTCAGCTTTTTCTTGCTTTACTGGACCCCCATTGTCATAGAGAAAAATTGGAAAATCCATAAAGACGTCTCCAAAGAGGGGACATATCTGTTATGAACAGGTAATTCAGAACCACAATGGACATTGAAGTTCAGAGCACACAAAGTGACCTGACAATTACCAAAAAACATAGGATGAGCTCTGAGACGTGGGAACTCTGCTGACCGCAATCCCTAATCCTATCCAACCACACTAGAGGTAGCCGTGGAGCGCTCCTGACCAGACCTATGCGCCTCGAGCACAGCCTGAGAAACTAGCTAGCCCTGAAGATAGAAAAATAAGCCTATCTTGCCTCAGAGAGATACCCCAAAGGAAAAGGCAGCCCCCCACATATAATGACTGTGAGTTGAGATGAAAATACAAACGCAGAGATGAAATAGATTTAGCAAAGTGAGGCCCGACTTACTGAACAGACCGAGGATAGGAAAGATAGCTTTGCGGTCAACACAAAACCCTACAAACAACCACGCAGAGGGGGCAAAAAGACCCTCCGCACCGACTAACGGTACGGAGGTGCTCCCTCTGCGTCCCAGAGCTTCCAGCAAGCAAGAAAAACCAATAATGCAAGCTGGACAGAAAAAATAGCAAACAAAAATAACACAAGCAAAACTTAGCTTATGCAGAGCAGACAGGCCACAGGAACGATCCAGGAGGAAGCAAGACCAATACTAGAACATTGACTGGAGGCCAGGAGCAAAGCACTAGGTGGAGTTAAATAGAGCAGCACTTAACGACTTCACCACATCACCTGAGGAAGGAAACTCAGAAGCCGCAGTACCACTCACATCCACCAACGGAAGCTCATAGACAGAATCAGCCGAAGTACCACTTGTGACCACAGGAGGGAGCTCTGCCACAGAATTCACAACAGTACCCCCCCTTGAGGAGGGATCACCGAACCCTCACCAGAGCCCCCAGGCCGACCAGGATGAGCCATATGAAAGGCACGAACAAGATCGGCAGCATGGACATCAGAGGCAAAGACCCAGGAATTATCTTCCTGACCATAACCCTTCCACTTAACCAGATACTGGAGTTTCCGTCTTGAAACATGAGAATCCAAAATCTTCTCCACAATATACTCCAACTCCCCCTCCACCAAAACCGGGGCAGGAGGATCAACAGATAGAACCATAGGTGCCACGTACCTCCGCAACTGTTGTGAATTCTGTGGCAGAGCTCCCTCCTGTGGTCACAAGTGGTACTTCGGCTGGTTCTCTCTGTGAGCTTCCGTTGGTGGAGGAAAGTGGTACTGCGGCTTCTGAGTTTCCTTCCTCAGGTGATGTGGTGAAGTCGTTAGGTGCTTCTCTATTTAACTCCACCTAGTGCTTTGATCCTGGCCTCCAGTCAATGTTCTAGTATAGGACCTGTTTCCTCCTGGATCGTTCCTGTGGCCTGCTGCTCTGCATAGCTAGTTCCTCTTTGCTATTTGTTTGCTGTTTTTTTCTGTCCAGCTTGTCAATTTGTTTTTTACTGCTTGCTGGAAGCTCTGGGACGCAGAGGGTGTACCTCCGTGCCGTTAGTTCGGTACGGAGGGTCTTTTTGCCCCCTTTGCGTGGTTTTTGTAGGGTTTTGTGTTGACCGCAAAGCTACCTTTCCTATCCTCGCTCTGTTCAGAAAGTTGGGCCTCACTTTGCTAAATCTATTTCATCTCTACGTTTGTCTTTTCATCTTAACTCACAGTCATTATATGTGGGGGCTGCCTTTTCCTTTGGGGTATTTCTCTGAGGCAAGGTAGACTTATTTTGTATCTTCAGGCTAGCTAGTTTCTCAGGCCGTGCCGAGTTGCATAGGCAGCGTTAGGCGCAATCCACGGCTGCCTTTAGTGTGGTTGGAGAGGATTAGGGATTGCGGTCAACAGAGTTCCCACGTCTCAGAGCTCGTTCTTGTTTTTTGGGTTATTGCCAGGTCACTGTATGTACGCTGACCTCTATGTCCATTGTGGTACTGAATTACCTTTCATAACACGCAACAATGACCTATGGAATACGTTATGGATGGAAAAAGAATCTGGAAGGGTCAAACGAAAAGACACAGGATTAAGAACCTCAGAAATCCTATACGGACCAATGAAACGAGGCTTAAACTTAGGAGAGGAAACCTTCATAGGAATATGACGAGATGACAACCAAACCAAATCCCCAACACGAAGTTGGGGACCCACACAGCGTCTGTGATTAGCGAAACGTTGAGCCTTCTCCTGGGACAAGGTCAAATTGTCCACTACATGAGTCCAAATCTGCTGTAACCTGTCCACCACAGTATCCACACCAGGACAGTCCGAAGACTCAACCTGCCCTGAAGAGAAACGAGGATGGAACCCAGAATTGCAGAAAAACGGCGAAACCAAGGTAGCCGAGCTGGCCCGATTATTAAGGGCGAACTCAGCCAAAGGCAAGAAGGACACCCAATCATCCTGATCAGCAGAAACAAAGCATCTCAGATATGTTTCCAAGGTCTGATTGGTTCGTTCGGTCTGGCCATTTGTCTGAGGATGGAAAGCCGAGGAAAAAGACAAATCAATGCCCATCCTAGCACAAAAGGCTCGCCAAAACCTCGAAACAAACTGGGAACCTCTGTCAGAAACGATGTTCTCTGGAATGCCATGTAAACGAACCACATGCTGGAAGAACAATGGCACCAAATCAGAGGAGGAAGGTAATTTAGACAAGGGTACCAAATGGATCATCTTAGAGAAGCGATCACAAACCACCCAAATGACCGACATTTTTTGAGAGACGGGGAGATCCGAAATAAAATCCACAGAGATATGTGTCCAAGGCCTCTTCGGGACCGGCAAGGGCAAAAGCAACCCACTGGCACGAGAACAGCAGGGCTTAGCCCGAGCACAAATCCCCCAGGACTGCACAAAAGAACGCACATCCCGCGACAGAGACGGCCACCAAAAGGATCTAGCCACTAAATCTCTGGTACCAAAGATTCCAGGATGACCAGCCAACACCGAACAATGAACCTCAGAGATAACTTTATTCGTCCACCTATCAGGGACAAACAGTTTCTCCGCTGGGCAACGATCAGGTTTATTAGCCTGAAATTTTTGCAGCACCCGCCGCAAATCAGGGGAGATGGCAGACAAAATTACTCCCTCTTTGAGAATACCCGCCGGCTCAGACAAACCCGGGAGTCGGGCACAAAACTCCTAGACAGGGCATCCGCCTTCACATTTTTAGAGCCCGGAAGGTACGAAACCACAAAGTCAAAACGGGAGAAAAACAGCGACCAACGAGCCTGTCTAGGATTCAACCATTTGGCAGACTCGAGATAAGTCAAGTTCTTGTGATCAGTCAAGACCACCATGCGATGCTTAGCTCCTTCAAGCCAATGACGCCACTCCTCGAATGCCCACTTCATGGCCAGCAACTCTCGATTGCCAACATCATAATTTCGCTCAGCAGGCGAAAACTTCCTGGAAAAGAAGGCGCATGGCTTCATCACCGAGCAATCAGAACCTCTTTGCGACAAAACAGCCCCCGCTCCAATTTCAGAAGCATCAACCTCGACCTGGAACGGAAGCGAAACATCTGGTTGACACAACACAGGGGCAGAAGAAAAACGACGCTTTAACTCTTGAAAAGCTTCCACAGCAGCAGAAGACCAATTGACCACATCAGCACCCTTCTTGGTCAAATTGGTCAATGGTTTAGCAATACTAGAAAAATTACAGATGAAGCGACGATAAAAATTAGCAAAGCCCAGGAACTTTTGCAGACTCTTCAGAGATGTCGGCTGAGTCCAATCATAGATGGCCTGAACTTTAACAGGGTCCATCTCGATAGTAGAAGGGGAAAAAATGAACCCCAAAAATGAAACCTTCTGAACACCAAAGAGACACTTTGATCCCTTCACAAACAAAGAATTAGCACGCAGGACCTGGAACACCATTCTGACCTGCTTCACATGAGACTCCCAATCATCCGAGAAGACCAAAATATCATCCAAGTATACAATCAGGAATTTATCCAGGTACTCTCGGAAGATGTCATGCATAAAGGACTGAAACACCAATGGAGCATTAGCAAGTCCGAATGGCATAACTAGGTACTCAAAATGGCCCTCGGGCGTATTAAATGCAGTTTTCCATTCATCGCCCCTCTTAATACGCACAAGATTATACGCACCACGAAGATCTATCTTGGTGAACCAACTAGCCCCCTTGATCCGAGCAAACAAATCAGATAGCAGCGGCAAGGGGTACTGAAATTTGACCGTGATTTTATTTAGAAGGCGGTAATCTATACAAGGTCTCAGCGAACCATCCTTCTTGGCCACAAAAAAGAACCCCGCTCCCAATGGCGACGATGACGGGCGAATATGACCCTTCTCCAAGGACTCCTTCACGTAACTCCGCACAGCGACGTGCTCAGGCACAGATAAATTAAACAGTCGACCTTTAGGAAACTTACTACCAGGAATCAAATTGATAGCACAATCACAATCCCTATGTGGAGGTAGGGCATTGGACTTGGGCTCATCAAATACATCCCGGTAATCAGACAAGAACTCTGGGACCTCAGAAGGGGTGGATGACGAAATAGACAGAAATGGGACATCACCATGTACCCCCTGACAACCCCAGCTGGACACAGACATTGATTTCCAATCTAATACTGGGTTATGGACTTGTAGCCATGGCAACCCCAACACGACCACATCATGCAGATTATGCAACACCAGAAAGCGAATATCCTCCTGATGTGCAGGAGCCATGCACATGGTCAGCTGGGTCCAGTACTGAGGCTTATTCTTGGCCAAAGGCGTAGCATCAATTCCTCTCAATGGAATAGGACACTGCAAGGGCTCCAAGAAAAACCCACAACGCCTAGCATACTCCAAGTCCATCAAATTCAGGGCAGCGCCTGAATCCACAAATGCCATGACAGAATAAGATGACAAAGAGCAGATCAAAGTAACGGACAAAAGAAATTTTGACTGTACCGTACCAATGGTGGCAGACCTAGTGAACCGCTTAGTGCGCTTAGGACAATCGGAGATAGCATGAGTGGAATCACCACAGTAGAAACACAGCCCATTCTGACGTCTGTGTTCTTGCCGTTCAACTCTGGTCAAAGTCCTATCGCACTGCATAGGCTCAGGTTTATGCTCGGATAATACCGCCAAATGGTGCACAGATTTACGCTCACGCAAGCGTCGACCGATCTGAATGGCCAAAGACATAGACTCATTCAGACCAGCAGGCATAGGAAATCCCACCATGACATCCTTAAGGGCTTCAGAGAGACCTTTTCTGAAAATAGCTGCCAGCGCACCTTCATTCCATTGAGTGAGCACGGACCACTTTGTAAACTTCTGACAATAAATCTCTATCTCATCCTGACCCTGACACAGAGCCAGCAAATTTTTCTCTGCCTGATCCACCGAATTAGGTTCATCATACAGCAATCCGAGCGCCAGGAAAAACGCATCAATATTACATAATGCAGGATCTCCTGGCGCAAGGGAAAATGCCCAGTCTTGAGGGTCGCCATGTAATAAAGAAATAATAATCCTAACTTGTTGAACTGGGTCACCAGAGGAGCGAGGTTTCAAAGCCAGAAACAGTTTACAATTATTTTTGAAACTCAGAAATTTAGCTCTATCTCCAGAAAACAAATCAGGAATAGGAATTCTTGGTTCTAACATAGAATTCTGAACCACAAAGTCTTGAATATTCTGTACTCTTGCAGTGAGATGATCCACACATGAAGACAGACCTTTAATGTCCATCACTACACCTGTGTCCTGAACCACCCAAATGTCTAGGGGAAAAAAAAGGCAAAACACAGTGCAAAGAAAAAAAAATGGTCTCAGAACTTCTTTTTTCCCTCTATTGAGAAGCATTAGTACTTTGGGCCTCCAGTACTGTTATGAACAGGTAATTCAGAACCACAATGGACATTGAAGTTCAGAGCACACAAAGTGACCTGACAATTACCAAAAAACATAGGACGAGCTCTGAGACGTGGGAACTCTGCTGACCGCAATCCCTAATCCTATCCAACCACAATAGAGGTAGCCGTGGAGCGCTCCTGAGCAGACCTATGCGCCTCGAGCACAGCCTGAGAAACTAGCTAGCCCTGAAGATAGAAAAATAAGCCTATCTTGCCTCAGAGAGATACCCCAAAGGAAAAGGCAGCCCCCCACATATAATGACTGTGAGTTGAGATGAAAATACAAACGCAGAGATGAAATAGATTTAGCAAAGTGAGGCCCGACTTACTGAACAGACCGAGGATAGGAAAGATAGCTTTGCGGTCAACACAAAACCCTACAAACAACCACGCAGAGGGGGCAAAAAGACCCTCCGCACCGACTAACGGTACGGAGGTGCTCCCTCTGCGTCCCAGAGCTTCCAGCAAGCAAGAAAAACCAATAATGCAAGCTGGACAGAAAAAATAGCAAACAAAAATAACACAAGCAAAACTTAGCTTATGCAGAGCAGACAGGCCACAGGAACGATCCAGGAGGAAGCAAGACCAATACTAGAACATTGACTGGAGGCCAGGAGCAAAGCACTAGGTGGAGTTAAATAGAGCAGCACCTAACGACTTCACCACACACCTGAGGAAGGAAACTCAGAAGCCGCAGTACTACTCACATCCACCAACGGAAGCTCATAGAAAGAATCAGCCGAAGTACCACTTGTGACCACAGGAGGGAGCTCTGCCACAGAATTCACAACACATATCATGCTTACATTGAACATATGGGATTAATTATACCTGGGAAAGTGAGAAAGAACTGACACTTCAACCTCAATTGAAGTAGAACCTCCTGCCTTGAGTAGGCAATTATAGCAGAGATCTTTTGAGAACCCGCCAACAAGTCTAGGTTTTTTATACTCAGAGGCAGAGAAGTACAGGGACTTATCTCAGGGAATTATCTCAGACTCTCTGGAGACAATGGTCAGTGATGAATATTGGGGTTTGCATCAATCCAATATTTATGGGAGACTAGATTGTGGCCCGATTCTAACGCATCGGGTATTCTAGAACAGGGGTCCCCAACTCCAGTCCTCAAGGCCCACTAACAGGTCATGTTTTCAGGATTTCCTTAGCCTTGCTAAGGTAACAATTGCATCACCTGTGCAATGCTAAGGAAATCCTGAAAACATGACCTGTTGGTGGGCCTTGAGGACTGGAGTTGGGGACCCCTGTTCTAGAATATGCATGTCCCTATAGTATATGGACAATGATGATTCCAGAATTCGCGGCAGACTGTGCCCGTCGCTGATTGGTCGAGGCAACCTTTATGACATCATCGTCGCCATGGCAACCATTATGACATCTACGTCGATACTGTACCCGTCGCTGAATCAGAAACATGGGATTTCTACGTCCATTATAACATCATCGTCGCTGTGCCCGTTGCTGATTGGTCGAGGCCTGGCGGACTCGACCAATCAGAGACGCGGGATGTCTACGTCCTTTATGACATCATTGTCGCTGTGCCCGTCGCTGATTGGTCGAGGCCTGGCGGACTCGACCAATCAGAGACGCGGGATTTCTACGTCAATACTGTGCCCGTCGCTGATTGGTCGAGGCCTTGCGGCCTCGACCAATCAGAGATGCGGGATTTCCAGGACAGACAGACAGACAGACAGAAAGACAGACAGACAGACGGAAAAACCCTTAGACAATTATATATATAGATATATTTTCAGCGTTGTAGTGAAAGGACGAACATAACACATTCACTCGCATCACCGTAAGGATGGCCAAACACCTCCAACTTAATATCGGTCAAATGGATAATGATATTCATGCCATGTTTTATCTCTATAAAAATGTAAAATCGCGATAGTAAACATGAGAACAGCATATCTCCCTCTCAGACCTCCAGGTGTGAATATATTCTGAAAGTTGGGAATCTCATAAACTTCTAAAAGACCTAGCAAATTCCCCAACCAGCCCCCATATCAGCCCACCAAGTGGAGGTATGTAGGCACAACCTTGATCTAATAAAAAGCAAAGTTGAGGAAGGTATTTGTCAATTCTGGAAGACACAGTACTCTGTGGTTCTGTTCATTGCTCTAAAGGTACCGTCACACTGAACGATATCGCTAGCGATCCGTGACGTTGCAGCGTCTTGGCTAGCGATATCGTTCAGTTTGACAGGCAGCAGCGATCAGGATCCTGCTGTGATGTCGTTGGTCGCTGCAGAAAGTCCAGCACTTTATTTCGTCGCTGGATCTCCCGCAGACATCGCTGAATCGGCGTGTGTGACGCCGATTCAGCGATGTCTTCACTGGTAACCAGGGTAAACATTGGGTTACTAAGCGCAGGGCCGCGCTTAGTAACCCGATGTTTACCCTGGTTACCAGCGTAAAAGTAAAAAAAAAAAACACTACATACTTACCTTCCGCTGTCTGTCCCCGGCGCTGTGCTTCTCTGCACTGGCTGTGAGCGCCGGCCAGCCGGAAAGCACAGCGGTGACGTCACCGCTCTGCTTTCCGGCCGCTGTGCTCACAGCCAGTGCAGGAAAGCACAGCGCCGGGGACAGACAGCGGAAGGTAAGTATGTAGTGTTTGTTTTTTTTACTTTTACGATGGTAACCAGGGTAAACATCGGGTTACTAAGCGCGGCCCTGCGCTTAGTAACCCGATGTTTACCCTGGTTACCGGCATCGTTGGTCGCTGGAGAGCGGTCTGTGTGACAGCTCTCCAGCGACCAAACAGCGACGCTGCAGCGATCGACATCGTTGTCGGTATCGCTGCAGCGTCGCTTTAGTGTGACGGCACCTTAAGGAGTCGTTCTAATCTGTGCTTCCCTCCACTAAGCTCGGAGCCATTTCTGTGACACAGGTTTAGTACCTTTCGTTTGTCCTTCTTTTTATTTTATGTGTTGAGATAAAAAAATGGAATGACAATAAGTGCAATAGGGTATTATCAGGATTACAAAAGAAAAAGTTAAATTGGATTTGCTCACCTGGGGAGTTGTAAAAGTCACAATCCGTAATTAGCTTTTAAGCAAAAGATCCACCAAGCAGATAGTAAGCAAACTTGAAGATGAAAGTTTATATAAAGCCGAAAAAAAGATCTGCCACTCTTCAATGACCTCAGACCTTCTTCAGACTATGGCAAAAAATGAATTCCAAATCAAATAGAATTGGTAGTAAATATGCAACCATGAAAATTCAACCATGAGTTCCTCCATACCTCTCCTAACTCATTGATGTATACGCTATATAGTCATGGTTGTATTTTCATGGTTGCATATTTACTACCAATTCTGTTTGATTTGGAATTCATTGGGCTCTCATTTTGTTAACATTCTGTAGTAACATTTTGGATATTTCCTCTTTCCAAGGAGGACCACCACTGGTTGTTATATATTTTTGCATATGTGAATATATGTTTACATACTGTATATTGTGTCTTGCACTGTCTTGAATAGATTGAGGTTTCTACGAATCCCTTTTGCTTGTATGCTATTTTGATCCACTATTCAAGCATATACTGGGCCACTTACTGTACTGTATTGTATGCACTATTTCTTTTAGCTTTGAATTTTATATCCGTGAGGTGTTATGATGACAATGAATCTAATATTTGTTTTTTTTTATGTACACTTTTTGCCATAGTCTGAGGAATGTCTGAGTTGAAGACCGAAACGTTATATTTAGATTGTTCTACCCTAAATAAATACTCTATTAAAGTCATTGAAGAGTGCCAGATCTATTTTTCGTTTATCTATGGGGATTGGTATCCTATTTTCTGGCACAAATTATATAAGGAGTGACGTGCAATTACCTTTATGAAAGTGGATATAAAACCTGAGCTGTCGAGGATCCAATATACGGTAGGGAAACCGAGCGGTATAGATACGGTTTTATTTGTCAAGTTATTTTGAGGTAACATAGTAACATAGTTAGTAAGGCCGAAAAAAGACATTTGTCCATCCAGTTCAGCCTATATTCCATCATAATAAATCCCCAGATCTACGTCCTTCTACAGAACCTAATAATTGTATGATACAATATTGTTCTGCTCCAGGAAGACATCCAGGCCTCTCTTGAACCCCTCGACTGAGTTCGCCATCACCACCTCCTCAGGCAAGCAATTCCAGATTCTCACTGCCCTAACAGTAAAGAATCATCTTCTATGTTGGTGGAAAAACCTTCTCTCCTCCAGACGCAAAGAATGCCCCCTTGTGCCCGTCACCTTCCTTGGTATAAACAGATCCTCAGCGAGATATTTGTATTGTCCCCTTATATACTTATACATGGTTATTAGATCGCCCCTCAGTTGTCTTTTTTCTAGACTAAATAATCCTAATTTCGCTAATCTATCTGGGTATTGTAGTTCTCCCATCCCCTTTATTAATTTTGTTGCCCTCCTTTGTACTCTCTCTAGTTCCATTATATCCTTCCTGAGCACCGGTGCCCAAAACTGGACACAGTACTCCATGTGCGGTCTAACTAGGGATTTGTACAGAGGCAGTATAATGCTATCATCATGTGTATCCAGACCTCTTTTAATGCACCCCATGATCCTGTTTGCCTTGGCAGCTGCTGCCTGGCACTGGCTGCTCCAGGTAAGTTTATCATTAACTAGGATCCCCAAGTCCTTCTCCCTGTCAGATTTACCCAGTGGTTTCCCATTCAGTGTGTAATGGTGATATTGATTCCTTCTTCCCATGTGTATAACCTTACATTTATCATTGTTAACCCCTTAGTGACGGAGCCAAATTTTTGAAATCTGACCAGTGTCACTTTATGTGGTAATAACTCTGGAATGCTTCAACAAAGCCCAGTGATTTTGAGATTGTTTTTTCGTGACACATTATACTTTATGATAATGGTAAATTTAGGTTGATATGCTTTATGTTTATTTATAAAAAATATCAGAAATTTGAAAAAAATGTTAAAAAATTAGCAATTTTCAAACTTTGAATGATTATGCCTTTAATCCAGATAGTCATACCACAGCAAAACATTAAAGGGAACCTGTCACCTGAATTTGGCGGGACTGGTTTTGGGTCATATGGGCGGAGTTTTCGGGTGTTTGATTCACCCTTTCCTTACCCACTGGCTGCATGCTGGCTGCAATATTGGATTGAAGTTCATTCTCTGTCCTCCATCGTACATGCCTGCACAAGGCAAGATTGCTTTGCGCAGGCGTGTACTATGGAGGACAGAGAATGAACTTCAATCCAATATTGCAGCCAGCATGCAGCCAGCGGGTAAGGAAAGGGTGAATCAAACACCCGAAAACTCCGCCCATATGACCCAAAACCAGTCCCGCCAAATTCAGGTGACAGAGTCCCTTTAATAAATAACATTTCCCACATGTCTGCTTTACAACAGCACCATTTGCAAAATGTTATTTTATTTTGTTAGCATTTTAGGAGGATTAAAAATGTAGCAACAATTTAAATTTTTTTCAAGGAAATTTACAAAATGTATTTTTTTAGGGACCTATCCATGTTTGAAGTGAATTTGGGGGTCCTATATATAGGGAAACCCCCACAAGTGATACGATTTTAAAAACAGCACCCCCTGACATATTGAAAACTGCAGTCAGGTCATTTGTTAACCCTTCGGGTGATTTTCAGGAATTAATGCAAAGTGGCATGACAGAAATGAAAATGTGTATTTTTATCACCTAAATGTCACTAACTTCTGAACAGGTTACTACAGCCGACAGACTCTAAGGCCACTATTTGGTCATGAATTTCCATGACAAATATCAGGACCATGCAATCATGATCTGAGACCACCAATTGGGATGAAGAGGAAGCCCCCACAGTCTGTTAACCGTTTATAATGATGTAGTCACCATTGACAGCAGCATCTAAGGGGTTAAATAGATTTGGACGGTGCAAACACTGATCATGGCTGATGCAGCAAGTTGTCAGCTATAGTGGACAGCTGACAGCTACTGGATTATCACCTGTATGGGGATATAAGTCTCTTATATCTCAGGTCAGTTAAAAGGCGTATTGGCGGTCACTAAGGGGTTAAACCTCATCTGCCACCTTTCAGCCCAAGTTTCCAACTTATCCAGATCCATCTGTAGCAGAATACTATCTTCTCTTGTATTAACTGCTTTACATAGTTTTGTATCATCTGCAAATATCGATATTTTACTGTGTAAACCTTCTACCAGATCATTAATGAATATGTTGAAGAGAACAGGTCCCAATACTGACCCCTGCGGTACCCCACTGGTCACAGCGACCCAGTTAGAGACTATACCATTTATAACCACCCTCTGCTTTCTATCACTAAGCCAGTTACTAACCCATTTACACACATTTTCCCCCAGACCAAGCATTCTCATTTTGTGTACCAACCTCTTGTGCGGCACGGTATCAAACGCTTTGGAAAAATCGAGATATACCACGTCCAATGACTCACCGTGGTCCAGTCTATAGCTTACCTCTTCATAAAAACTGATTAGATTGGTTTGACAGGAGCGATTTCTCATAAACCCATGCTGATATGGAGTTAAACATTTATTCTCATTGAGATAATCCAGAATAACATCCCTCAGAAACCCTTCAAATATTTTACCAACAATAGAGGTTAGACTTACTGGCCTATAATTTCCAGGTTCACTTTTAGAGCCCTTTTTGAATATTGGCACCACATTTGCTATGCGCCAGTCCTGCGGAACAGACCCTGTCGCTATAGAGTCCCTAAAAATAAGAAATAATGGTTTATCTATTACATTACTTAGTTCTCTTAGTACTCGTGGGTGTATGCCATCCGGACCCGGAGATTTATCTATTTTAATCTTATTTAGCCGGTTCCGCACCTCTTCTTGGGTTAGATTGGTGACCCTTAATATAGGGTTTTCATTGTTTCTTGGGATTTCACCTAGCATTTCATTTCATACCAACAAGAGGTTGGTACACAAAATGAGAATGCTTGGTCTGGGGGAAAATGTGTGTAAATGGGTTAGTAACTGGCTTAGTGATAGAAAGCAGAGGGTGGTTATAAATGGTATAGTCTCTAACTGGGTCGCTGTGACCAGTGGGGTACCGCAGGGGTCAGTATTGGGACCTGTTCTCTTCAACATATTCATTAATGATCTGGCAGAAGGTTTACACAGTAAAATATCGATATTTGCAGATGATACAAAACTATGTAAAGCAGTTAATACAAGAGAAGATAGTATTCTGCTACAGATGGATCTGGATAAGTTGGAAACTTGGGCTGAAAGGTGGCAGATGAGGTTTAACAATGATAAATGTAAGGTTATACACATGGGAAGAAGGAATCAATATCACCATTACACACTGAACGGGAAACCACTGGGTAAATCTGACAGGGAGAAGGACTTGGGGATCCTAGTTAATGATAAACTTACCTGGAGCAGCCAGTGCCAGGCAGCAGCTGCCAAGGCAAACAGGATCATGGGGTGCATTAAAAGAGGTCTGGATACACATGATGAGAGCATTATACTGCCTCTGTACAAATCCCTAGTTAGACCGCACATGGAGTACTGTGTCCAGTTTTGGGCACCGGTGCTCAGGAAGGATATAATGGAACTAGAGAGAGTACAAAGGAGGGCAACAAAATTAATAAAGGGGATGGGAGAACTACAATACCCAGATAGATTAGCGAAATTAGGATTATTTAGTCTAGAAAAAAGACGACTGAGGGGCGATCTAATAACCATGTATAAGTATATAAGGGGACAATACAAATATCTCGCTGAGGATCTGTTTATACCAAGGAAGGTGACGGGCACAAGGGGGCATTCTTTGCGTCTGGAGGAGAGAAGGTTTTTCCACCAACATAGAAGAGGATTCTTTACTGTTAGGGCAGTGAGAATCTGGAATTGCTTGCCTGAGGAGGTGGTGATGGCGAACTCAGTCGAGGGGTTCAAGAGAGGCCTGGATGTCTTCCTGGAGCAGAACAATATTGTATCATACAATTAGGTTCTGTAGAAGGACGTAGATCTGGGGATTTATTATGATGGAATATAGGCTGAACTGGATGGACAAATGTCTTTTTTCGGCCTTACTAACTATGTTACTATGTTACTATGTTACTATTTTCCACCGTGAATACCGTGGAGAAGAAGGTGTTTAATATGTTAGCTTTTTCCTCGTCATCTACAACCATTCTTTCCTCACTATTTTTTAAGGGGCCTACATTTTCAGTTTTTATTCTTTTACTATTGATATAGTTGAAGAACAGTTTGGGATTAGTTTTACTCTCCTTAGCAATGTGCTTCTCTGTTTCCTTTTTGGCAGCTTTAATTAGTTTTTTAGATAAAGTATTTTTCTCCCTATAGTTTTTTTAGAGCTTCAATGGTGCCATCCTGCTTTAGTAGTGCAAATGCTTTCTTTTTACTGTTAATTGCCTGTCTTACTTCTTTGTTTAATGCAATAAATACTTGGCACTCAGGAGATCTTTTTGTATGATAGAAAGTGAACAATTCGTTTATTGGGTGCATCCACAATTTAAACGTTTTCGGTCTACTTAACAGAGCTTCATCAGAAACAGATACTGGAATACTGCAATACATATGTAAGAATACAAAGACATATTGTTAAGAAAGGTAACATGATGCACAATCTCAATACAGGCATAATACATAATATTTGAGAAGAATAACTACATCATAAGAGAAGAGACACACAACGACTGTGGCGGACAGGATGGATCCGGCCTGGTGTCCCGTGAGTCGTGAGCCTCGTTACAGGAGATACTACGGACTGTGAACGTGTAAAGGAAAGGAATATGATAAAATGATGACCTCAAGTCCCAGTAAAGAAACTAGATGGGCTATGTGATAACCTCCCCCACTAGAACAATGAAGGATACTGCGAATGAGGTGACTACCCAAAATGCGGGATCAGAGGGTTAAGGTGCGAGCTGAAGTGCCTATGACATGGAAACAAAAGATATGAGCACATAATCAGAACATGTAGAACCACATAAACATGCCATATAGTAGGTATCGTATAGGATTGCTAGATGTGAGGCCCGGGTGGGCGTGCTATATGCTGAGACTAGTCCAGGTCTGAGACCACCAGGAATCTATATGAGCGGGAATCAAACCTACAGGCCAGAAATACTGCCCGTAGATCTGAGGATAAAGAAAAGGAGAAAAAAAAAAAGAAAAAAAGAAAACGGAGAAGAAGGACAAATACGGAGAAGAAGGACAAATATAGAGGAGATTGAGATGAATAAGGACAAATAGAAGACTAGAAGCCCCCCTGGAGGTACCTGGAAGCCACGAAGAGTGAATGTGGGCCCACAGGGGTGCCAACAATAGGCACAGTCTGGGAGAGCAGGGCGCCTGAATGACAAAGGTTATAAAAAGTAAGACCCAGGACAAGTGGCCTAAGGTAGGGGGGTACATTTAGGAACTGCGGCGGTTACCTTGGAGAAACTGGAGCTGCAGGAGCAGGGCGCTAGTAGAAGGGCGAGTGCCATTGCGAGTCACTCGCCCTTCTACTAGCGCCCTGCTCCTGCAGCTCCAGTTTCTCCAAGGTAACCGCCGCAGTTCCTAAATGTACCCCCCTACCTTAGGCCACTTGTCCTGGGTCTTACTTTTTATAACCTTTGTCATTCAGGCGCCCTGCTCTCCCGGACTGTGCCTATTGTTGGCACCCCTGTGGGCCCACATTCACTCTTCGTGGCTTCCAGGTACCTCCAGGGGGGCTTCTAGTCTTCTATTTGTCCTTATTCATCTCAATCTCCTCTATATTTGTCCTTCTTCTCCGTATTTGTCCTTCTTCTCCGTTTTCTTTTTTTCTTTTTTTTTTTCTCCTTTTCTTTATCCTCAGATCTACGGGCAGTATTTCTGGCCTGTAGGTTTGATTCCCGCTCATATAGATTCCTGGTGGTCTCAGACCTGGACTAGTCTCAGCATATAGCACGCCCACCCGGGCCTCACATCTAGCAATCCTATACGATACCTACTATATGGCATGTTTATGTGGTTCTACATGTTCTGATTATGTGCTCATATCTTTTGTTTCCATGTCATAGGCACTTCAGCTCGCACCTTAACCCTCTGATCCCGCATTTTGGGTAGTCACCTCATTCGCAGTATCCTTCATTGTTCTAGTGGGGGAGGTTATCACATAGCCCATCTAGTTTCTTTACTGGGACTTGAGGTCATCATTTTATCATATTCCTTTCCTTTACACGTTCACAGTCCGTAGTATCTCCTGTAACGAGGCTCACGACTCACGGGACACCAGGCCGGATCCATCCTGTCCGCCACAGTCGTTGTGTGTCTCTTCTCTTATGATGTAGTTATTCTTCTCAAATATTATGTATTATGTCTGTATTGAGATTGTGCATCATGTTACCTTTCTTAACAATATGTCTTTGTATTCTTACATATGTATTGCAGTATTCCAGTATCTGTTTCTGATGAAGGTCTGTTAAGTAGACCGAAAACGTTTAAATTGTGGATGCACCCAATAAACGAATTGTTCACTTTCTATCATACAAAAAGATCTCCTGAGTGCCAAGTATTTATTGCATTGATTTGATGGGTTGGAAACCCAACTTGCGCACCTCCTAGAAGCCAAGAGTGCCGTGCTCTATATTATTACTTCTTTGTTTAGCCACATTGGGTTTTTCCTATTTCTAGTCCTTTTATTCCCACAAGGTATGAACCGCTTACACTGCCTATTTAGGATGTTCTTAAACATTTCCCATTTATTATCTGTATTCTTATTTCTGAGGATATTGTCCCAGTCTACCAGATTAAGGGCATCTCTAAGCTGGTCAAACTTTGCCTTCCTAAAGTTCAGTGTTTTTGTGACTCCCTGACAAGTCCCCCTAGTGAAAGACAGGTGAAACTGTACAATATTGTGGTCGCTATTTCCTAGATGCCCAACCACCTGCAGATTTGTTATTCTGTCAGGTCTATTAGATAGTATTAGGTCTAAAAGTGCTGCTCCTCTGGTTGGATTCTGCACCAATTGTGAAAGATAATTTTTCTTGGTTATTAGCAGAAACCTGTTGCCTTTATGGGTTTCACAGGTTTCTGTTTCCCAGTTAATATCCGGGTAGTTAAAGTCCCCCATAACCAGGACCTCATTATGGGTTGCAGCTTCATCTATCTGCTTTAGAAGTAGACATTCCATGGTTTCTGTTATATTTGGGGGTTTGTAACAGACCCCAATGAGAATTTTGTTACCATTTTTCCCTCCATGAATTTCGACCCATATGGACTCGACATCCTCATTTCCTTCGCTAATATCCTCCCTTAAAGTGGACTTTAGACAAGACTTTACATAGAGACAAACCCCTCCTCCTCTCTGATTTTTACGATCCTTTCTAAACAGACTGTAACCCTGTAAGTTAACTGCCCAGTCATAACTTTCATCTAACCATGTCTCGGTTATTCCCACTATGTCAAAGTTACCTGTAGATATTTCTGCTTCTAGTTCTTCCATCTTGTTTGTCAGGCTTCTGGCGTTTGCGAGCATGCAGTTTAGAGGATTTTGTTTTGTTCCAATCTCCTCGCTGTGGATTGTTTTAGAAATGTTCTTACCTCCCTTCTGAGTATGTTTTCCTGGGTCTTCTTTGTTCAAGTCTAATGTTTTTCTTCCCGTCCCCTCTTCTTCTAGTTTAACGCCCTCCTGATGAGTGTAGCGAGTCTTCTGGCGAATGTGTGTTTCCCAGGTTTGTTGAGGTGTAGTCCATCTCTGGCGAGGAGTCCATCGTGCAAGTAATTCACACCGTGGTCCAGGAATCCGAATCCTTGTTGTCTGCACCATCGTCTTAGCCAGTTGTTTGCATCAAGGATCCTGTTCCATCTCCTGGTGCCATGCCCGTCTACTGGAAGGATAGAAGAAAAAACTACCTGTGCATCCAGTTCCTTTACTTTCTTCCCCAACTCTTCAAAGTCCTTGCAGATTGTCGGTTCGGTAGGTCCTTCCTTGCCGTGTCATTGGTGCCAACATGTATCAGAAGAAATGGGTGGACGTCCTTGGAGCTGAAGAGCTTTGGTATCCTATCGGTCACATCCTTGATCATCGCACCTGGAAGGCAGCATACTTCTCTTGCGGTTATGTCCGGTCTGCAGATGGCTGCTTCTGTGCCTCTCAGTAGTGAGTCTCCCACCACCACCACTCTTCGTTGCTTCTTGGCTGTACTTTTTGCTGTCACTTGTTGCTATGTGCCCTTTTCTTTTTTGCTTTCTGGTATTGCTTCATCCTTAGGTGTGCCATCTTCATCCTCTACAAAGATTTGATATCGGTTCTTCAGTTGCGTGGTTGGTGATTTCTCCATGGTCTTCTTGCTTCTTTTGGTCACATGCTTCCACTCATCTGCTTTTGGAGGTTCTCTGACACTTTTTTCACCTTCTGTGACCAGTAGAGATGCTTCTGTTCTGTCTAGAAAGTCTTCATTCTCTTTGATGAGTTTCAAAGTTGCTATTCTTTCTTCCAGACCCCGCACTTTTTCTTCTAAAAGGGCCACTAGTCTACACTTCTGACAGGTGAAATTTGATTCTTCTTCTGGTCGATCTGTGAACATGTAGCACATGCTGCAGCTCACCATGTAGGTTGTCACATCTGCCATGTTGCTCCTAGATCCTGCTGACTTGCTGTGTGCTTTCCTTCTTGTGTAATCTACTCAGCAAAGCTCTCTTGCAATAATGTCCTACAGGCAAAAAAATACCTCTTCATCAGGACAACTACATTGTGATTTTACCTGATGAAGAGGTATGATCTTGAAACAATTGGCAAGTAAAACCGCATCCATACCGCATCTGTTTCCCTTTCGTATATTGGATCTTTGGCAGCGCGGATTTTATATCCACTTTCATCTTGAAGTTCCCTTTTATTTTATGTGATTGTTTATACCGCATTGCTTTGTCCCATTTTGTAACATCTATATATATAATTGTCTAAGGGTTTTTCCATCTGTCTGTCTGTCTTTCTGTCTGTCTGTCTGTCTGTCTGTCTGTCCTGGAAATCCCGCATCTCTGATTGGTCGAGGCCGCAAGGCCTCGACCAATCAGCGACGGGCACAGTATTGACGTAGAAATCCCGCGTCTCTGATTGGTCGAGTCCTCCAGGCCTCGACCAATCAGCGACGGGCACAGCGACGATGATGTCATAAAGGACGTAGACATCCCGCGTCTCTGATTGGTCGAGGCCGCCAGGCCTCGACCAATCAGCAACGGGCAACGGGCAATCAGCAACGGGCACAGTGACGATGATGTCATAAAGGACGTAGAAATCCCACGTTTCTGATTCAGCGACGGGCACAGTATCGACGTAGATGTCATAATGGTTGCCATGGCGACGATTATGTCATAAAGGTTGCCTCGACCAATCAGCGACGGGCACAGTCTGCCGCGAATTCTGGAATCATCATTGTCCATATACTACAGGGACATGCATATTCTAGAACAGGGGTCCCCAACTCCAGTCCTCAAGGTCCACCAACAGGTCATGTTTTCAGGATTTCCTTAGCATTGCACAGGTGATGCAATTATTACCTTGGCAAGGCTAAGGAAATCCTGAAAACATGACCTGTTAGTGGGCCTTGAGGACTGGAGTTGGGGACCCCTGTTCTAGAATACCCAATGCGTTAGAATCGGGCCACAATCTAGTCCTTGTATAGTTTTATAAACACTATTTTTCTGTATTAAATATATACAATTTCATAGTCATTCCTCTTGCTCTGTAAACTGCACCCCTGAAGCCATATCGGCTTGTATAAACGATTGGTGGTGGCAGCTAGTAGTTTATATTCCATGCAATGCAATCAGAGGGGTTTATAACATACGCTTACTGTGAGTTTGCCAATAACTGGTCTAGTAGTGGAAACAACCACGGTCTTGTACATCACTCGTCAGTCAATTGCGTAAATGTCCTGACGATTGGAGTCCCCTGACAAATTGGTGGCAGCGGTGGGATCTGTGTGATTCCCCCTTGTGTTATCTTTGATACCCATCCTACGCACGTTGGGGACGAGTGGCACCACAGGACTCCAGGCAACTTCAGGTAATTGTTATAATTTAACTTAGATGTTTTTTAGCTCGGTGGTTTCTTTCAGATGTGGCACACAGCCCTCTTGGATATTTTCTGATCTGGTTTAATTCCGTTAAGGATCCATACTATACACATGCTTTACTGCATGCACTGATGTATATACCTTAGAGCTTTTCATCTATTTTCTATATGCCTGTCGGTGCCTGTTTTTTTCTGTGTTTCCACTAAGTTTGGCTTACCCCTTTCACATCCCTACATATTCCTGTGTTTACGATTTAACATTGTTCATAATAAAGATTTGATATTTTTATATTTGATCCTTGATGGTGCTTTCTCTTTCCGATTTCTATGGTTATTCAGCACTGAATCTAGTTGTTTATATTGCACACCTTCACACTTCTTGGTGGGTGTAGGCCTTGTTTATACTTTTTGTACTATACAGTGGGGCAAAAAAGTATTTAGTCAGTCAGCAATAGTGCAAGTTCCACCACTTAAAAAGATGAGAGGCGTCTGTAATTTACATCATAGGTAGACCTCAACTATGGGAGACAAACTGAGAAAAAAAAATCCAGAAAATCACATTGTCTGTTTTTTTAACATTTTATTTGCATATTATGGTGGAAAATAAGTATTTGGTCAGAAACAAACAATCAAGATTTCTGGCTCTCACAGACCTGTAACTTCTTCTTTAAGAGTCTCCTCTTTCCTCCACTCATTACCTGTAGTAATGGCACCTGTTTAAACTTGTTATCAGTATAAAAAGACACCTGTGCACACCCTCAAACAGTCTGACTCCAAACTCCACTATGGTGAAGACCAAAGAGCTGTCAAAGGACACCAGAAACAAAATTGTAGCCCTGCACCAGGCTGGGAAGACTGAATCTGCAATAGCCAACCAGCTTGGAGTGAAGAAATCAACAGAGGGAGCAATAATTAGAAAATGGAAGACATGCAAGACCACTGATAATCTCCCTCGATCTGGGGCTCCACGCAAAATCCCACCCCGTGGGGTCAGAATGATCACAAGAACGGTGAGCGAAAATCCCAGAACCACGCGGGGGGACCTAGTGAATGAACTGCAGAGAGCTGGGACCAATGTAACAAGGCCTACCATAAGTAACACACTACGCCACCATGGACTCAGATCCTGCAGTGCCAGACGTGTCCCACTGCTTAAGCCAGTACATGTCTGGGCCCGTCTGAAGTTTGCTAGAGAGCATTTGGATGATCCAGAGGAGTTTTGGGAGAATGTCCTATGGTCTGATGAAACCAAACTGGAACTGTTTGGTAGAAACACAACTTGTCGTGTTTGGAGGAAAAAGAATACTGAGTTGCATCCATCAAACACCATACCTACTGTAAAGCATGGTGGTGGAAACATCATGCTTTGGGGCTGTTTCTCTGCAAAGGAGCCAGGACGACTGATCCGGGTACATGAAAGAATGAATGGGGCCATGTATCGTGAGATTTTGAGTGCAAACCTCCTTCCATCAGCAAGGGCATTGAAGATGAAACGTGGCTGGGTCTTTCAACATGACAATGATCCAAAGCACACCGCCAGGGCAACGAAGGAGTGGCTTCGTAAGAAGCATTTCAAGGTCCTGGAGTGGCCTAGCCAGTCTCCAGATCTCAACCCTATAGAAAACCTTTGGAGGGAGTTGAAAGTCCGTGTTGCCAAGCGAAAAGCCAAAAACATCACTGCTCTAGAGGAGATCTGCATGGAGGAATGGGCCAACATACCAACAACAGTGTGTGGCAACCTTGTGAAGACTTACAGAAAACGTTTGACCTCTGTCATTGCCAACAAAGGATATATTACAAAGTATTGAGATGAAATTTTGTTTCTGACCAAATACTTATTTTCCACCATAATATGCAAATAAAATGTTAAAAAAACAGACAATGTGATTTTCTGGATTTTTTTTTCTCAGTTTGTCTCCCATAGTTGAGGTCTACCTATGATGTAAATTACAGACGCCGCTCATCTTTTTAAGTGGTGGAACTTGCACTATTGCTGACTGACTAAATACTTTTTTGCCCCACTGTATATATAGTCAATGCACCAATGCACAATGTGTTTCCAGCAGGCAGGGCGATATTTACAGCTCATGCTGCCCTAAGCATGAAAGCTATGTTTACACAGGTCAAAAATTGAGGTACGACTGGTCATAAGAAAGCTCATTCCATCAGACAGTGTAAATATGCAGATGATCTCCTAACAATCAAGTAAAAGGCTCATTCATCGGGTAATCGTATCCTTCATGTTGGTAGAAAAATAATCTCAGTCAGCATCGTCATCATAAAATAGCTGAATTATACGTGGACACTACATTCAACAACTAAATACTACATTCAGTGATGAAAGAAAACCTGTCACGAGTTTCATGTGGTGTCTTATATGACTGGTCCTGTCTAAAACTAGTCATATACGACATAAAATATGGGAAATGAATCAGATGTCAGTTTCCCTTTAAATATCACCAATGAGCGATCACTTGAACTTTTGAGTCGCTCGCCAGGGCCGTGGGGTACTCGGTACCAGGTCCTGAGTTCACGGGGGGATGTCACGGTGGCTGCAACCCCGTCCGTGGCCCTGGGCGCCCATGTAAAAGGGGAAAGGTCTTTAACACTAGAAGTCCCAGAGAGGGGTCATTTAACATTTCTACCTTTGGAACCCTTGGAGCTCGAAATTTCTGGGACTTCTAGTGTGTTAAAGGGAATAAAGTTTATGTTCGTGACGCCACCTGTGGTATTCGGTCAGTGGGGACCAACGCTGCTTTAAGGGGTCCTCTGGGGTGATGTTATGGCAGCTAGATGGTATACCTTCCCACAGGTGAACTATATTCCCAGGGCTCCCGATGTCTGGATGGTAGATGGTGAATGGCACAGTAAGAAACGTGGACACAGGTTTGCAGTCTCTTTACCTTGTTTACTGTCGACTTCAGGCAGCCACAGTCCAGGGCACGTTATCCAGGTGGAAATCAATGCCTTCCTCTAGCGCCATGGTGGTGATGTAGTCCCTTACTGCCTATGGCTTCACATAAGGTCCTCACAGATGTTATCTCTCTCTGTCCCCCATATAGGATAAGACATAACCCGTATGACTGGTGACTTGAGGCGGTTTATAGGGACTCTAGCACGCCCCAGCCTCTAAGGGTGTCACTGTGCCTCCTGGGTATTAGGTCGGACAGGTAACTTGGAGTTCAGCTGACCTGCCGGTCTCTGATGTAAGTCGTAGAGGTCCTTACAACCTCGGTGTTCCGGCTCTGCGCCTCAGAAGGAGGCAGCCTGCTCGGGGCTGGTCTCCCCCTGATATCCTCTCCTGTGCTTTGCTCTCCTGCATGTTCACTGCAATCAATTCGGCTTTCTGAATGTCTCTTTCCGGGAACTGCTGCACTGCGGCTACACAGCTCCGTAAACCCTCTGCTGCATCAGACTGATCCAGTCTGTCTCCTGGCAAGAACTGACTGGACTGTCCTGGAACTGACTGACTTTCCTTACAGACTACCAGTTATATATATATAAGGGGAGTCACCTAGTAAATAGGATCAAAAGCTCCCCCTGGTGGCCTGGAGGGTGAATGTGTTGCATGTTTGTGGTACCTGGTTACAGTTATCCCTTCTTACAGTTCTTACGCCTTCAAGCGTAACATCAATCTCCTCGTGAGGAAAGCAATGCTACGGTGATGACTAGGACCCTGGGGCACCACACTTTACTCTCTAGAGGAGAAGAGGGAACACTCTTTATCTCCCTCCCTTTCTCTCTGACGTGCGACCTGTGCGTTCGCCTCCCTTCTCCAGACAGATGATGGCTTTATTGGCATTTCCATCACCTCAGACCATGGCTTGGAAAAAAAAAATACACAAAATATTTTCCTTCCTGAATTTGCCACTGCCATTGTGATCTGCTGCCCGGGCAATGAATCTCCAGTGATTAGAGGCAAATACTGTATGACCCTGCCACCAGAAAGTGCTGAATTCTGCAGTCACACATGATTGAGGGCAAAATTAAAGCAAGCTGGGGGGTTTCATGAAAGCTTTCATTGTATCTCAATTTACATGCAAACAAAGCTGTTACCTACAAAAAAAAAAAAAAAAATTACGAGCAACTATAATCTCCAGGTAACTAGTGGTAATCTGCAGACAAGTAGAGATAATCTGCAGGTAACTAGTGATAATCTCCATTGTAAAGCACCAGTAGCAGTGAAGAGGCTGTGACCCACAAAGTTCAAACATAAACGTCTCTTTAATGCGTTATCTTCACACAGAAAAAATTCCAAACATATAACTTAAATGCACATAACTTCAGTGTTCAGTTCACACAAGTTCATTACAGCATCCATTATATTGCAGTCACTACACATGCTAGTCCTCCTCTGACTAGTTCTATGGGTGTCCTGCACAGCTGTATCACAGTCTCTACTCACAACCTTATACAGACCTTGACATCCTCCTGTCTGCAGCTGTGACACACGCTGGTCCTTCCTTCGGGCACAGGACAGTCTACCTACGGTTCACCTCCGGGCACAAGACCTGTCTACATCCATGACCATTCATCGTGGACAGCATCACCACTGTGTATGCTGTGGTTTGTCGGGCTTCACTTTGGCCCTGACACATCTGAGACTCCGCAGACTCAAATCTAAAACCTCTCTATACTACAGGGCTTTTAACAATTGTAATCACAGCCACACCTGCAACTGTAACGCCCCCTCATGGCCTCACTATACCTCTGTGCGCATCCTAGAAAGAACAAACAGCGCCCCCTAGCTGTAACAGGGGTCACTGTCTCACATATCCCCCTCCCCTGTTCAAACTTGTGGGGTTGAACACTTGTCACCCCACATGGGCGCGAGACAGGGCATCTGCATGTCCCTATGACATCCCCGCCCGACACTACACTAAGAAACCAAAGTAGGGACTGGAACCATTGATCGGTGCATGCATCCCTCCTCCATACTTCCTTACGGGACCACCTACCACCGACGACATGCTCACTTTCATGTTTTACCATAGGTTTGGGCCATTTTTGGGTGGTCTCGACCTTGTTTATTTTGGGTTCACTAACCCCATAGCACATCCTGTTACCTAAATACCGGCCTTCGGGCCCCTGGTAGCGTCCACTCCGTACCGGTACCCTGGTGACTATGTTATGTTGAAACTCTGCAGACCGCGCCGGAAACTCTGAGCATATATCTGTAATACATTGCACCTGTACCTGAGCCTCCCGACACTGCTGTCTAGTGAGCGCT
Source organism: Ranitomeya imitator (assembly GCF_032444005.1). Lineage (NCBI taxonomy): Eukaryota > Metazoa > Chordata > Amphibia > Anura > Dendrobatidae > Ranitomeya > Ranitomeya imitator. Next base: position 575,255,109 of record NC_091286.1, on the reverse strand, counting down.
TTATCTAATTTAGCCTGACTCCCGGCCACATCCTTGACCGGTGCCAGAGGGTTCCGTGTTCGCATGTCCCCAGTCGCTTCCATGACCATACACTCCCGGCTCTTCTCATACCTGCATTTTTTATACCTGCGTTTCCATGTGGAACCCTGGATCTCAGCTGTTCCAACCTTACCAGGGAACACCTCTAGCTCGGGGTTCAATGGGGTCCCTACGACTTCTACTGCCACAACCTCTAAGGGAAGCCTATCGGGGTTACATTCTATCCCTAAAATGGCGACACCGTGGCAGACATCTTAGCATCTTCGGGTTCTACACCCGAAACAACATTTTCAATTTCTCCTGCCGTTACCTCTAGGGGGAGCCTATCGGAATTACACTCTGTCCCTAGTTTGGCGACCCCTATGGCAGGTATCTCACCATCTTCAGGTTCTACACCCGGCACATTTTCCACGAGAGGTTTGACCCTGGTCTCCCACAGGGACCAAAACAAGGGCAAGTCTCTTCCCAACACAGTCCCATATGGAAGGGTCTCTGCCACTCCCACCACATGTCTAATGTCCCCACACGGTGTAGAAATATTGACCTCCGCAGTCGGGTACTCCCGGATTTCCTCGTGGATACCCATCACCTCCACTTTCTGTCCTTTGGTGTTGTCCCTGGCAACAAGGGACCTATGGACCAGAGTCACTTTACTCTCCGGGTCCAGGAGAGCCTCTGTTTGGCACCCATTCACGAGTACCTGGCACAATCGTGTTTTGTTGCCAGCTGTGTCCGTAATGGTGATACAGTCTGGCTGGGCACACATAGATTCATGGCAAGTGTTCCCGCAGTCCATGGGCTCAGACGTCACTGAACAGTTACTAGCCCCATGCCCGGGCTCTGGTGCAACGTTCTAAGAGAGTTTATATTGCTCCACCAATTCTATCAGCAGTTCCAGGGTGACTAGGTCCCTCAGCCCGACCCAACGCTGCATGGCGGCCGGCAGAGCCCTCATCCGGTCAGCCACAATTCTCTCCATCATCTCATACGGAGAAAAAAACTCAGGCTGGAGCCACTCCTCCACCAACTGCAATAAGTCCTGTGAGGGCTGGCTGTAAAGCAGAGCACAGCGGTGACGTCACCGCTGTGCTTTACAGCCGGCGCTCACAGTCAGTGCGGGAAGCTGATGGCGAGGGACGCGACAGACACCGGAATGTAAGTATGTAGTGTTTGTTTTTTTTTACATTTACAATGGTAACCAGGGCAAATATCGGGTTACTAAGCGCGGCCCTGCGCTTAGTAACCCGATGTTTACCCTGGTTACCAGTGAAGACATCACTGGATCGGCGTCACACACGCCGATTCAGCGATGTCAGCGGGTGATCCAGCGACGAAATAAGGTTCTGGCCTTCTAGCTCCGACCAGCGATATCACAGCAGGATCCTGATCGCTGCTGTGTGTCAAACACAACGATATCGCTATCCAGGACGCTGCAACGTCACGGATCGCTATCGTTATCGTTGTTAAGTTGCTCAGTATGAAGGTGCTTATATACAGTAAACTAGTGGTAATCTCCAGGTAAATAGTGATAATCTGCAGGTAAATAGTACTTACATGCAGTAAACTAGTGGTAATCTGCAGGTAAATAGTAGTAATCCGCAAATAAATAGTGGTAATCTGCAGGTAAATAGTGGTTACATGCAGTAAACTAGCAGTAATCTGCAAGTAAATTGTGATATTCTGTAGGTAACTAGTGGTAATCTGCAGTAAACTTGTGGTGAACTGCAGGTAACTAGTTTTAATCTGCAGGTAACTATTGCTTATATGCAGATAACAATTGGTAATCTGCAGGTAAATAATGGTAGTCTGCAGGCAATTACTGGTAATCTGCATTAAATTAGTTGTAATCTCCAGGTAAAAAATGATAATCTGCATTAAACTGGTAATCTCCAGGTAAATAGTGGTACTCTCCAGGTAACTGGCTGTAATCTGCGGTAAACTAGTGGTAATCTACTGGTAACTAGTGGTAATTAGCAGGTAAATGGTGGTAATCTGCAGGTAACTAGTGATAATCTGCAGTAAACTAGTGGTAATTTGAAGATAAATAGTGTTTACATGATGTTAGGCTAGTTTACTGGAAGAGTGGTAACAGTGGAACTTGAACTTCTATTCTCCCTTCAGCTGCTCGCTTCCAGTCATTGAGGCGGTGCAGGGGGCTGTGACAGGCACCTCTCACTGCACAGTAAGCACGGCTGATATCACTCCCCCTGACTGACAGCCTGCTCTGCTGCCAGTGTGCATTGAGTGTGCAGAGCAGGATGTCAATATGAAGTGATTACAGCATCCTCATTGAGTAGTGACCGTTACAGCCCCCTGCACCGCCTCAGTGACAGGAAGCGAACAGCTGCAGGGAGAAAATAACTTCATTTTCTCACTGCAGCCATGCTTCCAGTAGGCCTGCCGGACATTATTTAAATGTCATTTACCTTCCGATCACCACTAAATTTGTAGATAAATAGCATTTTTGTAAGTGGCAGGTTCCCTTTAAAATCATATTTTACTACATGTGCAATAATTTGCTACCATAGAAACATAGGCAGGATGGGATGTTGGCATACCAGAAGGAACCCTCCTTTGATTTTCTTTTTTTTCCTCATCCATAATATCAAGAGGCACCACTGGAGCATAGTTCATGACTTTTTTTCAAAGCCTCATAGTATTATAAGTGAGATTAAATACTTCTGTAATATTGTTTGATTGAATTATCATTTAATCTTTTAAAAATAAGTATCCATCTACAGAACCATAACATGTGAATGCCTTTATTTAACTCATGTGAATGACATTTTATAGCACAAAACAGGTGCCAATAATATTAGTCACTAGAGGGCAGCAGACACCATAAACTTAGTTCTTGGACTAGTCTTATAGTTATTTCCAGGTCATATGCCCTCTAGCGGGCACATATTGAAAAACCCACAAACTGCTGAAAAAAAAAGTTTAAGCTTGAGTTTTGATCTCGGTAACAGAAATAAACATAATTCTTGCAGTTCTGAAAAATTTTCATGGCTAAGTAGAATAAAATAAGTAATGTTAACAGAAAATGTAAGAGATTACTTAGGTCTCTTCCTCATTATTTAACAATTCATCATTTATATCAGGATGTCAAACTAAAACACACAGAGGGAAAAAATTAAAAACTTGTACAGAGTCACTGGCCAACCTTGATATTTATTTAAAAAAAAAGTCTACAATTGAGGACGTTTTTCCTCATCACCAAATATAATGATGAACATTTTCATATGGAAACAAACTTAAAGGGGTTGTCCCATAAACAAAGCACATTTAATTACTAGATCTTAAGAGTCAGATCACAGGACCGAAGGATGGATTATTTCCTCACAAGCCCCCATAAAGTATGCCAACAAAAGTGCCCCCAAACACAATATATTACCCCCACAGTGAATTCCTCCACAGTACCCTCCACAAGCCCGGTATCATAACCCTACTGTACTCACCCCTTCAACCCTCCATTCAAAGTAGTGACCCCAACACAGTATGATGCCCCAACTGTGATCCCCACATAGGCCTACACACAGTACAATGGACCCCACATAGTCCTCCATGCAATATAATGGGCACCACATAGTCCTCTGTATAGACTAATGGGCCCTACATATTCCTCCATACAGAATATTGGGCCCAACATAGTTCTCCATACAGAATAATGGGCTCTAATTGTCCTACATACAGAATAATTGGTCCCACATAGTCCACCATACAGAAAAATTGGTCTCGCATAGGCCTACATACAAAATAATGGGTCCCACATAGCCTTCCATACAGTATAATGGGCCCCATGTAGTCCTCCATATAGCATTATGGACCCCACATTGCCTTCTATAAAGTACAATGGGCCCCACATAATTCTCCATACAGAATAATGGCCCCACATAGTCCTCCATACAGAATATGGGCCCTACATAGTCCTCCAAACAGTATAACGGCCTCACATAGCCTTCCATACAGTGTAATCAGCCTCACATAGTCCTCCATGAAGTACAATAGGCCCACATAGTCATCCATATGGTATTATGGGCCCTCTATACAGTATAATGGACCCGGCAGAGCCCTCCACACAGAATAACAGGCCCCACATAGTCCTCCATACAGAATAATGGGCCCCACAGTTTTCCAAGCAGAATCATGGGTCCCACATAGTCCTCCATATAGAATAATGGGCCCCACAGAGTCCGGCATATAGAATAATGGGCCACTCATAGTCCGCCATACAGTATAATGGGCCCCACATGGTCCTCCATATAGAATAATGGGCCCTTCAGAGTCCTCCATATTGAATAATGAACTCTACATTGTCCCTCAAACAGTATAATGACTCCACATAGCCTTCCATACAGTAAAATGGGCCCCATGTAGTCCTCTGTGCAGTATAATGGGCCCTGCATAGTCCTTCATTTAGTATTATGGGCCCCACATTGCCTTCTATACAGTATAATGGGCCCCACATAGTCCTCATTACAGAATACTTGGCCAACGTAGCCTCTATATAGAGTAATGGGCCTCACAAAGACATCCATACACAATAATGGACCAACATAGTTGTCCATACAGAATAATGGGCCCTACATAGTCCTCTATATAGAATAATGGGCCTCACTGAGTCCTCCATACAGTATAATGGGCCCCACATAGTCCTCCATACAGCAGAATGGGCCCCACATAGTCCTCCGTATAGAATGATACGCCCCACATAGTCCTTTGTACAGTATAATGGGCCCAACATAGTGTTCCATATAGTATTATAGGCCCCACATTGCCTTCTATAAAGTATTTTTAGAATTATGAAGAATAAACAGCACTCACCATTGCTTTAAAAAACAAAATAATATCCAGAAGTGCTGGGATAGGTGCGAAATGGCTGTTGTCCTTCTTCGCTTCCCCGCTACCTCTGCTTGTCAAAAGGTTGTCCCGCCACATGGGATTAAAGGACATTAATTTTTTTTAAGAAATGGTGAGTGCTGTTTATCCTTCATAATTCTAAATACACCTGGAATTTTACATTTTTTTATGCACCTCCAAGCTTATCTTTATGTGGTATGCTCCAAACGAAGGAGTGATTGAGACTATTGTTAACAGTTTGGTGCAGTTTTTTCTTGTTTTCTCATTTTTGCCCTTTTATAAAGTATAATGGGCCCCACATAATCCTTCGTACAGAATAATGGCCCCACATAATCTTCCATACAGAATAATGGCCCCACATAGTCCTCCATACAGTATAATAGGCCCCACATAGTCCTCCATAAAGAATAATGGGCCCCACATAGCCCTCCAAACAGTATAATGGCCCCACATAAAGGGCCCTACAAAGTCCTCCATATAGTATTATAGGACACACATTGCCTTCTACACAGTAGAAAGTGCCTCACATGATGGGGGGGAGGGGCAGTGCCGGTGTCTCAGGCCAAATATAATCATCCTGAGTTTTACATGTATAATTTAAATAAACAACCAAACAGAGATGTTGAGTAATAAATGAACATTGACCCTAAGGCTATTTTTTTTAAAGATATAATTGAAATAAGCAATGAATTTCAGAATATTGTTTGAATCAACCAATATTAAAGGGAATCTGTTCCCCCATTTGAGTGATTTTACCTATTTTTTGGGGGGCATACAAGCTGTAGATAGCTGAAACTAGTCACTCCTGTATGCCTCATGGATGATGCCTTGTTCTGTAAATTTTTTATTTTTTTTCCGTTTGGTTTTCCAAGGCTATGAGGCATATGCTGCCTCCTCTTTCATTACACTAGATCCCTCCCCCCTTTTCCCTGCTTGCCTTTTAAGTCAGGTGCGCAGCTGGAAATCCATTATTATTAGACTGTAGAAGTGAATATAGTGATGAAAAAAAAAAATTATTTTTTCTATAAAATAGTTTGTATTGTGAATAAGCGCCAAAACAAAAAAAAACTCTATCAATGCGGTATAGCTTTAATTGTACTGACCCGAAGAATAAAGCTGCCTTATCAATTTTACCACACGTGGAACGGCATTAAAAAAAAAACAAAAAAAACCCAATTCCTCAAGTGCTGGTTTTTGTTCATTCTGTCTCTCAAAAATTGGAATAGAAAACAATAAAAAAAATGTAATGTGCCCAAAAATGATACTAATAAAACATCAACCCGTCCCACAAAAAACAAGCCCTCATTTGACTCTGTGGGCAGAAAAATAAATAAAAACAATTCTTGTTTGTTCATTCCCCCTCCCAAAGATCGCGGTAAGTCTCGGCGTGTATTTATCTTGCGCTCTATGCTGAGCACTTATACCAGGGTTTCCGCGTAAATCTCTGAAATACGTGATTCAGAGGGAACCCCTGGTGGAAGATTTCCATAGGCACTGTGGACATTGTCTGGCCTATGATCCAGCAGTGTCCATCTATTAGACATGCGTAAAAGTGCCATCGATCACAGTGCACTTCTGGAAAGAAGGACAATGCAGAACATAGGCCAGATGAAGTCCAGAGTAACTCTGCTGCCCCATTATAGTGAATGGATCCCTTGGGGGCTTCATCTGACTCACGTCACTCGGAGATTTAGTCTGGATCCAAGATCTATCGATTCTCCTTGCGGAGAGTGACATGTTAAGCATGTCGAGGTGAGGAGACTTAAAGCCGCAATGCTCCTCTGGGAAATATGCAAATTGTCTCTTCAGAGAGAAAGAGGACTAGAACTCTAGTGCCACCTATTGGAAGTAGCAATCCTAACAGTCAATGTCGACCCTTTAACGAGCCTTGTCACATGACTTAGGATAAAAGCCAAACCAGAATCTCAATTTGCAGACACTGTGTTTCGGGGTACTGCCCTTCGTCAGTGCAAAGTGGAGATCTGGTTTGGCTGATTGAGAGGCGTCTGACCGGGATCCAAGAATATTTATCTGGAAACCCAGATGTAAGTGCTCAGCATAGAGCGCCGGATAAATTTGATCCCAAATATTATGTAAAATGTTCCTAACAAGAAGCTTCAAATCAATCCACAAAAAAAAGAAAGTTCACTCTCAGGTCCCCCATCTGTCAGTGGAAATATAGGGGGCTTCCATGATATTGGTAGTACCACGATACTGGAAAAGTAAAATGGCTCCTCGCCCCCAAAAGGAATCCAGCACATTCTGTGCTCCCAAATCCAAATGCCCCTCTCCATTCTAAGCCCCACAGTGTGACTAAACCACTTTTAGCACTAATGTACAAAAAGTCAACCACCAGCACTCAGATACAGGATGCATGCTCAAAAATCCAAGGATCCAATCGGACCAGTAGTCACAGAAGAAGAAGAAAGATGCTGCTCCTTCTTCTTCTTCTGTAAACCACTTTTAGCATCCACATGTTTGGCATTTCTGTAGTGATGCGAGCCCACCTTATTTACGGGTGTGTATCTCCAGAAGCATTAGATGGGCATAATGTCCTGGTCACTACAACGTACTAGTCACTACAACAGCAGTTTGCAATTTTTACTCAGCAACACTACTGCTTGTTTCTGTAAAACACCCACGGAGTCAAAATCGTCACTACATCTGGACATAAATTCCCAAAAGGGTATAATTTCCAAAATGGGGTCAATTGAGGGGGAATTCTGCTCTTCTAGCACCTAAGGGCTCTGTATATGGAGTCTGCAAACTATTTAAGGAAAACCTGCACTCCAGGAAGCAAATCATGCTCCCCTTTCCCGAGTCTTGCCGAATGGCTAAGCAGTACTGTTCAGCCACATATGGAGTATTTCTACATTCATCAGCACAAAGCTGGTACAAATTTTGGTGACATTTTTACCCATTTTCCAGCGTGAAAATTTAAAATCTGGAATTAAAAAACAATTTTGGTGGTAAAAATGTAATTATGTTTTTGTTCACTGCCCAATTGTATAAAATTCTGTGACCCACCTATGGTGTCGATACGATCACTGCACACCTAGATTAATTCATTGAGAAGTGTAGTTTGTAAAATGGGGTCTTTTATGTAAGGGTTCTGCAATTCTGGCATCTTAGGGGCTCTGAGTTGTGCACTGTGCCTCAAAAGTACTACATATGTGGTACTGGCATACTCAAAAGAAATTGCGCAACAAATTTTGGGTTCCATTTTCTCCTGTTACCTTGTGAAAATTAAAAAATTGGGGCTAAAATAACATTTTTGTGGGAAAATTTTACTTTTTTATTTTCCCGGCTCTACATTATAAACTTCTGTGAAGTATCTGGGAGTTCAAGGTGCTCAGCAGACATCTAGATGCATTCCTTGAGGGGTCTAGTTTCCAAAATGGGGTCACTTGTTGGGTAGTTCCACTGTTTAGGCACAGTAGGGGCTCTCCAAATGCAACATGACACCTGCAGACCATTCCTTCAAAATCTCTGTTCCAAAATGTCACTCCTTCCTTTCTGAGCCCTGCCGAGCACCCAAACAGTAGATTTTCACCACATATGGGGCCACATGGGGTATCTGTGCACTCAAGAGAAATTGCACAACAAATTTTGGACTCCATTTTCTACTGTTTCCCTGTGAAAATAAAAAACTTGGAACCCAAAAAATGTTTTTGTGGGAAAAATCAGATTTTTTCTTTTTTTTTCATGGCTCTACGTTAAAAACTTCTGAGAAGCACCTGGGGGATCAAGGTGCTCACACACGCATCTAGATAAGTTCTTTGACGGGTCTAGTTTCCACTTGTGGGGGGTTTCCACTTTTTAGGCACATCAGGGGCTCTACAAATGGGACATGGCATCCACAAACTATTCCAGCAAATTTTGCATTCAGACTAGTAAATGGCACTCCTTCCCTTCTGAGCACTGCCATGCGCCCAAACAGTGGTTTTCCCCTACATATGGGGTATCAGCATGCTCAGGAGAAATTGCACAACAAATTTTGTGGTCCATTGTTTCCTGTTGCCCTTGTGAAAATAAAAAATTGGCCTAAAGTAAAATTTTTGTGAAAAAAATTAAATGTTCATTTTTTCTTTACACATTCCAAAAATTTCTCTGAAGCACCTAAAGGATTAATAAACATCTTGATTGCGGTTTTCAGCATCTTGAGGGGTACAGTTTTTAGAATGATGTCACTTTTGGGTGTTTTCTTTCATATAGTCCCATGAAAGTGACTTCAAATGTAATGGTGTCCCTAAAAAAAGGTTTTGAAAATTTTGTTGAAAAAAATAAGAAATCGCATGTCAAATTTTAACCATTAGAACTTTCTAACAAAAAAGTTATGTTTCAAAAATTGTGCTGATGTAATGTAGACATGTGGGAAATGTTATTTAATAACTATTTTGTGCGACATAACGCTCTGATTTAAGAGCATAAGAATTTAATGTTTGAAAATTGCAAAATTTCCCAAATTTTTGCCAAATTTCCATTGTTTTAACAAATAAATACAAGTCATTTCAGGGAAAGGTTACCACTATCATGAAGTACAATTTATCATTAAAAAAAAATCAGTGGGATCCATTGAGGCATTCCAGAGTTACTACCACGTAAATTGACACTGGTCAGAATTGTAAAATTTGGCCTGGTCATGAAAGTGGAAACAGGCTTGCAGGCTGAAAAAGTTAAGGTGTTAACATGAACATACAGGTGATAGAATTGTTCAAATAGTCATACCTGCATGTCTCATAGCTCCGGTCTTGTTGTTGAGAAATCATCTTTTTATCCTTTATGTTAATGAGTTCTTCCAGGCTCTGGGGCATGTGGTGCCTGGAAGAAAACTCCTGCCTCCAGTGTTCATTTGCATACCACCCTCCCATCAGCATCACAGTTCCCTGTGCCCGTAATCCCGCGCCTGCACCATGCAATAGTGTAATTATATAGCACATTTTCTTCCCTTCTATGAGCATTGACTTCATCGTTCTTCTGTGCATGCGCCGGCAAATCACTGCTGCTGAAATATGATAATATAATAAAAATTTATGGCTCTGGGAAGAAGGGGAGCAAAAAAACAAAAAGGCAAAAACAGAACATCCCAAGGCGGTGAAAGGGTTAAGGGTAAGTTCACATGAGAGTATAAAAAAAATCATACAGAGTTTGATCTAGAAAAACCACATTAGAAAAATCACTAAAACATTGAGGTAAACCCTTAGGAGAAACTAGCAATGAATGTAAAGACTTGGATAAAAAAACTAATCAGGTAAGATTCTGAATTTCAACATGCAATATCTCATAGTTTCCAGTCAATTAAACAATTATGTTTGGATAGCCATAGCATAGCTAAAACTCAAACTCTTTGGGCTCATACTCATTTGCGAGAAAAACGGATGAGTGCTATCCGAGAAAAAATTGGGTTTCACTCTGACCAATGTTATTCAATAGGTGACATCTCATTTGTCAGGTTTTTCTCAGCCGAGATCGGACTGAGAAAAAAATCGCAGCATGATGCGTATTGCTGGGATTCTCGAACGAGACTCTTCAATGTAAGTCAATGGGTGCGAGAAAAAAATCACACAGCACTCGCACCATGCGAGTGCTGTCTGATTTTTATGCCCTGTGTCCTTTGAAAAGCTGTTAATTCATATGCGGTGTACAGTAAAATCACACTGACAGGTTAGAATAGAATAGATATATACACATAGAATAGGTATATATATATATGTCAGTGAGACACACATATACAGTGGGGCAAAAAAGTATTTAGTCAGTCAGCAATAGTGCAAGTTCCACCACTTAAAAAGATGAGAGGCGTCTGTAATTTACATCATAGGTAGACCTCAACTATGGGAGACAAACTGAGAAAAAAAAAATCCAGAAAATCACATTGTCTGTTTTTTTATCATTTTATTTGCATATTATGGTGGAAAATAAGTATTTGGTCAGAAACAAAATTTCATCTCAATACTTTGTAATATATCCTTTGTTGGCAATGACAGAGGTCAAACGTTTTCTGTAAGTCTTCACAAGGTTGCCACACACTGTTGTTGGTATGTTGGCCCATTCCTCCATGCAGACCTCCTCTAGAGCAGTGATGTTTTTGGCTTTTCGCTTGGCAACACGGACTTTCAACTCCCTCCAAAGGTTTTCTATAGGGTTGAGATCTGGAGACTGGCTAGGCCACTCCAGGACCTTGAAATGCTTCTTACGAAGCCACTCCTTCGTTGCCCTGGCGGTGTGCTTTGGATCATTGTCATGTTGAAAGACCCAGCCACGTTTCATCTTCAATGCCCTTGCTGATGGAAGGAGGTTTGCACTCAAAATCTCACGATACATGGCCCCATTCATTCTTTCATGTATCCGGACCAGTCGTCCTGGTCCCTTTGCGGAGAAACAGCCCCAAAGCATGATGTTTCCACCACCATGCTTTACAGTAGGTATGGTGTTTGATGGATGCAACTCAGTATTCTTTTTCCTCCAAACACGACAAGTTGTGTTTCTACCAAACAGTTCCAGTTTGGTTTCATCAGACCATAGGACATTCTCCCAAAACTCCTCTGGATGATCCAAATGCTCTCTAGCAAACTTCAGACGGGCCCGGACATGTACTGGCTTAAGCAGTGGGACACGTCTGGCACTGCAGGATCTGAGTCCATGGTGGCGTAGTGTGTTACTTATGGTAGGCCTTGTTACATTGGTCCCAGCTCTCTGCAGTTCATTCACTAGGTCCCCCCGCGTGGTTCTGGGATTTTTGCTCACCGTTCTTGTGATCATTCTGACCCCACGGGGTGGGATTTTGCTTGGAGCCCCAGATCGAAGGAGATTATCAGTGGTCTTGTATGTCTTCCATTTTCTAATTATTGCTCCCACTGTTGATTTCTTCACTCCAAGCTGGTTGGCTATTGCAGATTCAGTCTTCCCAGCCTGGTGCAGGGCTACAATTTTGTTTCTGGTGTCCTTTGACAGCTCTTTGGTCTTCACCATAGTGGAGTTTGGAGTCAGACTGTTTGAGGGTGTGCACAGGTGTCTTTTTATACTGATAACAAGTTTATACAGGTGCCATTACTACAGGTAATGAGTGGAGGAAAGAGGAGACTCTTAAAGAAGAAGTTACAGGTCTGTGAGAGCCAGAAATCTTGATTGTTTGTTTCTGACCAAATACTTATTTTCCAGCATAATATGCAAAAAAAATGATAAAAAAACAGACAATGTGATTTTCTGGATTTTTTTTTTCTCAGTTTGTCTCCCATAGTTGAGGTCTACCTATGATGTAAATTACAGACGCCTCTCATCTTTTTAAGTGGTGGAACTTGCACTATTGCTGACTGACTAAATACTTTTTTGCCCCACTGTATATATATATATATATATATATATATATATATGTATGTATCTTTATATTTCATAGAGAGCTAGGTAGCAGAATAGCCGATAATTCATTTGTCGGCTTCTGCATAATCATTGCTCACATTGTGCGATTTTTACATACGGTAATTAAATTGCATTTTATTGCATGAAATAAGTATTTGATCACCTATCAACCACCACAAATTCTGGCTCTCACAGACTTGTTAGTTTTTCTTTAAGGAGCCTCCTACTCTGCACTCATTACTTGTATTAATTGCACCTGGGTGAACTCGTTATCTGTATATGAGACACGAGTCCACACACTCACTCACACTCCAACCCAGGGCTGGACTGGAACTGAAACTCAGCCCTGGCATTTGAGGGCACACCGGCTAAGGCTACTTTCACACTAGCGTCGGAATCTCCCTGTCGCAATGCGTCGCGGAGAGATTCCGACGCTAGCGTTTAGCGCATTGCACAATGGAGGCAGCGGATGCATTTCTCCGGCGCATCCGCTGCCCCATTGTAAGGTGCGGGGAGGTGGGGGCGGAGTTTCGGCCGCGCATGCGCAGTCGGAAAAAGCGGTCCGTCAGGAGCAAAAAACATTACATGCAGCGTTTTTTGCTCCCGACGGTCCGCAGAAGCACGACGCATCCATTGCTCGACGGATGCGACGTGTGGCAATCCGTCGCAAATGCGTCGTCAATACAAGTCTATGGGGAAAAAACGCATCCTGCAAGCACTTTTGCAGGATGCGTTTTTTCTGCAAAACGACGTATTGTGACGGATTGCAGAAAACGCTAGTGTGAAAGTAGCCTAACCCGCTGTGTGATGAACGTGAAATATTTTCGTGCACTTGCGATTTATGGCTGATTTTGGTATTTGTCACATTTTTAAAGTAAAAATTGCTGTAAATTACACTTTATCATCGACATCCAAAACTGAATTGACATAATGTACAATATAAATTTCCCTCCAGAAAAATGTTAATTTCTTTTAATTACAGGGACGGACATATTTGTAGTTAAGAGCTCCATTATCCCAAAAACGTTATATTTGATAGTACCAGAAAAGATAATATGTCTGAAATGTCTGCAGCGTCTATTCTTTCAGCATTTTTGCAGCGTTTTTTTACCCAGTCTAAGGCCGGCGTCACACTTGCGAGTTTTACGGACGTAAGAGCGCAGAAACTACGTCCGTAAAACTCGCAAAAAATACGGCACAATTATTCTCTATGCCCCTGCTCCTATCTGCCGTATTTTACTGATCAGTATTATACGGCTTTCTACGGCCGTAGAAAATCGCAGCATGCTGCGTTTGTCACCGTATTGCGCAAATAAAACGCCAATGAAAGTCTATGGAAGCCCCAAAAATACGGATTACACACGGACCAGCAGTGTGACTTGCGAGAAATACGCAGCGCTGTTACAGAGAAAAGCCAGCAATTCAGTGCGGTGTACAGTAAAATCACACTGACAGCTTACAGTAGAATAGGTAGAATAAATATGTACACATAGAATAGGTATATATATATATTGTAGCATGGCTAAAGGGTTTGTAGTCGATGGGAGGTATGTGCCACATAAGTGCCTGGTTGCTGTAATGTAGCCCGGAGTATTCCTTTCTTGCACATAATCTTGTATATGTGTTTCAGGACCTGTGGTAATGTCAGACCACATGGCTAATCATGTGATGGGTTACTGGGTGGGGTTAGCTCTTTATAAGACTGGCTAATCCTTTACACAGGAGATATGTGTGGAGGTGAAACCCTCCTGAGTGTGTTACGGCTTCAGGACTGAGCCGGATGAACTGGACACTTGCTTTTCTTTGCCTGAACCAAAGGCCCATTTTGCTTTCTGTTATTTGCCACATGGTTTATGAAGCAATAAACCCAGTGATCTTTAAAGGAACACGTCTCCTGAGTGTCAGCCGTCGCAGCTGAGTGAGTGAAATCCTTACAATTGGTGGTAGACGTGCGAGCAGCGTTCCCAGCGGAGACGTGAGTTTATTTTTGAATGTCCTGGGTCAAGGCTGTTGCAAGCCAGCAAGCATTGCCGGAGAAAATGGAGGACCTGCTGAAACACTTGGTCCAGATGCAGTCACAGCAGGAGAAAAGGCAGAGCCAGCAGGAGCAAAGGCAGCAAGAGACCAACAGGCTGTTGATGCAGCAGATACAACAGAGCCAGCAGGAGCAACGGCAGAGTCAGCAGGAGCAACGGCAGCAGATGCAGCAGAGCCAGCAGGAGCATCAGCAGCAGATGCAGCTTCTGGCAACCGCCATCCAGGGCAAGGCGAGCGCCCCAACCCCAGGTTTGGCTGATGACACCCACGTCCGGAAGACGGTAAGACGCGCATTGCAGAAAATGACTCCCGGGGATGATGTTGAGGCCTTCCTGACGGTGTTTGAGAGGGTCGCTGAGAGGGAAAAACTTCCGCCAGAGCAGTGGGCAGAGGTACTTGCGCCATACCTGACGGGAGAACCCCAGAAGGCGTACTATGATTTGACCTTGCAGGATGCCAAAGAGTATCACAAATTGAAAGCCGAGATTCTCGCACGTTTGGGGGTGACACTGACTGTCAGGGCACAGCGAGTTCACTCCTGGGGCTATCACCGGGACAAACCACCTCGTTCCCAAATGTTTGATCTGTTGCACCTGGTCCAGAAATGGCTGCAGCCAGAATCCTCTGCGCCTGCACAGATGGTAGAACGGGTGATGATGGATCGGTTTGTCCATTCCCTCCCGAGGCCTATACAGTCTTGGGTTGCCCAGGGTGATCCCCAGAATGCCGACGAGCTGATCGGACTGGTTGAGAGATACCAAGGGTTGGAAGGCTCCTTCGGGAGGCAGCCCATGCCGTACTGGGGGTCCCAGAAGGCAGCTGAGTCCCAAAAATGGGTGGTGCGTCCAAGGTCACAAAGGGCGGGGGAGGTGGTGCCCAAGGTCCCCACGGGTGATATTATTTGTTGGAGGTGCCACAAGCCAGGACATATAGCTGCCCGTTGTTCCCAAACCACTGAGCAGATGGACTGCAGCATGGGACGCCGTTGTTCATACTATGCGTATCCAGCCTGTAGTGTGAACTCTCCATCCAACGAGGGACCTCAAGTGTGTCCCGTAAAGGTGAACGGTCGAGCAGTAACGGCACTGTTAGACTCGGGGAGCCTAGTGACCCTGGTGAGGGCCACTTTTCCTCTCCACCTGCTCCCAGGAAAGAAGGTCGGAGTGCGGTGCATACATGGTGATGCAAAGGACTACCCTATGGCCAGGGTGGACATTGAAACGGCATGTGGCACTGAGTCCCACATAGTCGGCGTGGTTCAGGACTTGTTGCACCCTATAATTATTGGCCGGGATTTCTGTTTGTTTTGGGATTTGTGGGGAAATGGTTCTGAGCTCCCTGGCAGGGAACCAGTGAACCCTGGAAGGGTATCGCCACACCCAGAGGCAGACAGTTTTCCTTTTTGTGTTCTGGTTGGGGATGAGGAGGAAGTATCCCCTACATCTGACATTCTGGAGTTAGAAGTTACCGGTGAAAATTTTGGGACTGCCCAACATAGGGACCCCACTCTGAGGGAAGCCTTTAATAATGTCACAGTTATTGACGGGGTGGTACAGGAGCCGGGGGCAGACACAAGATTTCCCCATTTTCTGTTGAGGGGGGAGTTGTTGTACCGTGTCACGAAAATACGGGAGGAGTTGGTAGAGCAGTTGATAGTGCCGGGTCCGTATAGACGGAAAGTGTTGGACATGGCCCATTCACACATCTTGGGTGGACACCTGGGGGTGGAAAAAACGCAGGAACGGGTTGTGCAGAGGTTCTATTGGCCTGGGTGTCACCGGGAAATAGTGAACTATTGCAGGTCCTGCCCTACATGTCAGCTAACTGCTCCTACTCCTCATTTCCGGAACCCCCTTGTGCCACTGCCCATTATTGAGGTACCGTTCGAGAGAATTGCCATGGACTTGGTCGGTCCCTTAGTTAAATCAGCTCGGGGCCATCAGTATATATTAGTCATCCTGGACTATGCCACACGCTATCCTGAGGCAATTCCCTTGAGAAATTCTTCCTCAAAAAGCATAGCCCGCGAGTTGGTCCATGTCTTTTCCCGGACAGGTCTGCCAAAGGAGATCCTGACTGACCAGGGTACACCTTTCATGAGCAAGGTGATGAGGGAGTTATGCAAAGCCCTGAAGATCTCCCAGTTGAGGACCTCGGTGTACCATCCCCAGTCAGATGGCCTTGTTGAGAGGTTTAACAAGACACTAAAGAGCATGCTGAGAAAAGCTATAGAGAAAGACGGTAGAGACTGGGATTGTCTCTTACCCTATCTGATGTTTTCCATTCGTGAAGTTCCACAGGCCTCCACAGGGTTCTCACCGTTTGAGCTTCTATATGGCCGACATCCACGAGGACTCCTGGATATAGCCAAGGAAACCTGGGAGGCCGAAGTCACACCCCACAGAAGCGTCATTGAGCATGTGGCCCTGATGCAGCAGAGGATTGCAAAGGTGATGCCTATCGTGAAAGAACACCTTCTCCAAGCACAAGAAGCTCAAGCCAGGGTCTACAACCGGTCTGCAAGAGTGAGGCAGTTCAATCCGGGAGACCGAGTTCTTGTGTTAGTTCCAACGGTGGAAAGCAAGTTCTTGGCCAAATGGCAAGGGCCATATGAGGTTGTCGAGAAACTTGGTGAGGTAAATTATAAAATTCACCAACCAGGAAGACGGAAACCATTCCAAGTTTACCATGTCAACCTCATCAAGCCATGGCAAGATAGAGAGCCGACAGCAACTCCATCATTGTTAAGCAACCCAGAAGGTGAGGTTGGAGCGGTTACTATAGCAGAGACGCTATCAAAGACCCAGAAACAGCAGTGCCGGGAGTTACTCCAGAAAAACAGGGACCTGTTTTCAGAATTGCCAGGATACACGAAGGTCATAGAGCACGAGGTCCTAACAGAGCCACATGTGCGGGTGAATGTGAAACCTTATCGTATTCCTGAGGCTCGTCGAGAAGTTATCTCCAAGGAAGTGGAGCGTATGTTGAGGCTTGGGGTCATTGAGGAATCCAAGAGCGGTTGGTCGAGCCCAATTGTCCTGGTCCCAAAACCTGATGGAGAGTGGAGGTTTTGCAACGACTATCGGAAGTTGAATGAAGTCTCCAAGTTCGACGCTTATCCCATGCCCCGTATTGATGAGCTCATCGAAAGGCTTGGGCACGCCAGATATATATCCACCTTGGATTTGACAAAGGGGTATTGGCAGATCCCCATGGCACAGGAAGCCAAGGAGAAGACGGCCTTTTCGACACCTGATGGATGCTTCCAATATGCCCGGATGCCGTTTGGCCTACAGGGAGCTCCGGCGACCTTCCAGAGGGCTATGGATAGAGTCCTTGCACCCCATAAGGCCTACGCTGCTGCGTACCTAGATGATATCGTCATCTTTAGCCCGGACTGGGAGAGTCATCTGGAGAAAGTCCAAGCGGTGTTGGATGCTATAAGAGAGGCCGGATTTATTATAAACCCGAAGAAGTGCGCCTTGGGTAAAGAAGAAGCTAAGTACCTTGGATACATAGTGGGTCATGGAGAAATAAAACCCCAAATCAATAAAGTGGAGGCAATACAAACATGGCCAAAACCAGTTTCCAAGAAACAAGTTAAAGCCTTCCTGGGAATCGTGGGATATTACAGGAGGTTCATCCCAAACTTCGCCACGATGGCTGCGCCTCTGACTGACCTGCTAAAAGGGACAAAATCAGTAATGGTTAAGTGGTCCGAAGAAACAGAGTCAGCCTTCCAAGAAATGAAAAACGCTTTGTGTAAGCAACCCGTTCTGATGGCCCCAAACTTCAAGAAAGAGTTTATTCTTCAGACAGATGCCTCAGATGTTGGGGTGGGAGCAGTCCTTTCCCAAGAACTACATGGGGAGGAGCATCCTGTTCTCTATCTGAGTAGGAAGCTGTCCTCATCTGAAAAGAACTACTCAGTCGTTGAGAAGGAGTGCTTGGCCATAAAATGGGCAGTGGACACATTGCGGTACTATCTGCTGGGACGTAAATTTAGACTGGTATCTGACCATGCCCCGCTTAGGTGGATGAGAGAAACGAAAGGAAGAAATGCTAGAGTCACCCGTTGGTTCTTAGCCCTGCAGGACTTCAGTTTCCATGTGGAACATAGGGCCGGAAAGCTGCACGGTAATGCGGATGCCCTATCGAGAATCCCTTGTTTAGTGGGGGAAAGTGCCAAGCCCCACGGCTTTAGGCAGAGGGGGGAGGTATGTAGCATGGCTAAAGGGTTTGTAGTCGATGGGAGGTATGTGCCACATAAGTGCCTGGTTGCTGTAATGTAGCCCGGAGTATTCCTTTCTTGCACATAATCTTGTATATGTGTTTCAGGACCTGTGGTAATGTCAGACCACATGGCTAATCATGTGATGGGTTACTGGGTGGGGTTAGCTCTTTATAAGACTGGCTAATCCTTTACACAGGAGATATGTGTGGAGGTGAAACCCTCCTGAGTGTGTTACGGCTTCAGGACTGAGCCGGATGAACTGGACACTTGCTTTTCTTTGCCTGAACCAAAGGCCCATTTTGCTTTCTGTTATTTGCCACATGGTTTATGAAGCAATAAACCCAGTGAACTTTAAAGGAACACGTCTCCTGAGTGTCAGCCGTCGCAGCTGAGTGAGTGAAATCCTTACAATATATATATATATATATGTCAGTGAGACACATATAGCAAAAAGCCGGTAATTCAATTACCGGCTTTTGCTTTCTCCTTCCTAAAACCCGACATGATATGAGACATGGTTTACATACAGTAAACCATCTCATATCACCATTTTTTTGCATAATCCACACCACTAATGTTAGTAGTGTGTATCTGCAAAATTTGGCCGTTCAAGCTCTTAAAATAAAGGGTTAAATGGCGGAAAAAATTGGCGTGGGCTCCCGCACAATTTTCTCCGCCAGAGTAGTAAAGCCAGTGACTGAGGGCAGATATTAATAGCCTGGAGAGGGTCCATGGTTATTGGCCCCCCCCCCTGGCTAAAAATACCTGCCCCCAGCCACCCCAGAAAAGGCACATCTGGAAGATGCGCCTATTCTGGAACTTGGCCACTCTCTTCCCATTCCCGTGTAGCGGTGGGATATGGGGTAATGAAGGGTTAATTGTAAAGTGACATTAAGGCTAATTAATAATGGAGAGGTGTCAATTACTTAGTATATTGTTGGTTTATTATGTTTTTTCTTTTACAGAACGAGGGTCTTCAGTGATTGGATTGGGCGTTAAATAAAATATTACAACAACCTTTGTTTTTATTTCATTAAAATAATTTTTAATAATGTGTGTGTGGTTTTTTTAACCCTTTCATTCAATTGGATTAATGGATAGGTGTCATAATTGACGCCTCTCCATTATTAATTAGGCTTAATGTCACCTTACAATAGCAAGGTGGCATTAACCCTTCATTACCCCATATCCCACCGCTACACGGGAATGGGAAGAGAGTGGTCAAGTGCCAGAATAGGCGCGTCTTCCAGATGTGCCTTTTCTGGGGTGGCTGGGGGCAGGTGTTTTTAGCCGGGGGGGGGGCCAATAACCATGGACCCTCTCCAGGCTATTAATATCTGCCCTCAGTCACTGGCTTTACTACCCTCGCGGAGAAAATTGCGCGGGAGCCCACGCCAATTTTTTCAGCCATTTAACCCTTTATTTTAAGAGCTAGAACGGCCAAATTTTGCATAGACACACTACTAACATTAGTAGTGTGGATTATGCAAAAAAATGGTGATATGAGATGGTTTACTGTATGTAAACCAGGTCTCATATCATGTCGGGTTTAGGAAGGAGAAAGCAAAAGCCGGTAATTGAATTACCGGCTTTCTGCTATATCGCGGCTGTATGAAGTAATAATATATATACATATATGTGTCTACTGACATGTATATGTATATATATATATATAGACAGTATATATGTTTTGGTTTTTTTTACACATGGATCCCTTGTATAGCCGTATGTTGGTTTTGCAAGCCTGCGATAAAAACACGCAGTACGGATGCCATACGGATTACATACGGAGGATGCCATGCGCAAAAAACGGTGACACACCCTGCCTACGGAGGAGCTACGGACCACTATTTTGGGGACTTTTCAGCGTATTACGGGCGTAATATACGGACCGTATTTTCATACGCTGTGTGTGACGCCGGCCTAAGGCTGCCGTCACACTGTCAGTATTTGGTCAGTATTTTACTTCAGTATTTGTAAGCCAAAACCAGGAGTGGGTGATAAATACAGAAGTGGTGACGTGTTTCTATTATACTTTTCCTCTAATAGTTCCACTCGTGGTTTTGGCTTACAAATGCTGATGTAAAATACTGACCAAATACTGCTAGTGTGACGGCAGCCTAAAGAGGGGAAAAAAAAACCTTTAATGGCTGTGGTCATACAGGGTACATGCACCATAGGCTACTTTCACACTAGCGTTAACTGCAATCCGTCACAATGCGTCGTTTTGCAGAAAAAACGCATCCTGCAAAAGTGTTTGCAGGATGCGTTTTTTCTCCATTGACTAACCTTACGCGACACATTGCGACGGATTGCCACACGTCGCAACCGTCGCGTGACGGTTGGGTCGTGCTTTGGCGGACAGTCGGCCGCAAAAAACGTTACGTGGAACGTTTTTTGCAGCCGACGGACCGTCTTTTCCGACCGCGCATGCGCGGCCCGAACTCCACCCCCACCTCCCCGCACCTCACAATGGGGCAGCGGATGCGCTGAAAAGCAGCATCCGCTGCACCCGTTGTGCGGCGGAGACAACGCTAGCGTCAGTAACCTCAGCCCGGCGCACTGCGACGGGTCGAGCCCGACGCTAGTGTGAAAGAAGCCTTAAACAGAACATGTCAGCAAGTAAAGACATGGCTGTAATGGCGGTAATACTGATTACATTGATATCTTTGGTGAAGAAATCCACTTTGTTGTTTCTCTGTAATCACCGTGTGAAGTTTTCTGCTAACGAGATTTCGGTGCACGGGGATTTTGTCTTTAGCTGGACAAAACAATTGCGGCTGGATCCGTTGTGACTGATGATACTGGACATGTGAGCAGAGCCCTACTGTAGGGAGTCTCACTTTGTCCTTGGGCCACCTTTGGTCTTATCTCCTCACTGTCTGGACTCCTCTGCTCATTCTAGAGGTCATTAGACTCCATCTTTTCTAAAAGAATGGTTACTATATGGGTAAGAATAGATGCGCCCACCATTCTTCCCTCACTTTTTTGCTTATATTTTATGTTATATAGAGTTTCTGAGTATATTTATGTCATTCCCCATTACCTTTTTCATCTCTTCTTACAAGTCTGTATTGTATCTTAGCTAAAACCTGGTAGTAAGTAGCACATTAGTCACTATTATAGAGGGTAGTGTATAGTGATGAGCGAATTTACTTGTTATTCGAGATTTCCCGAGCACGCTCGAGGGTCCACAGAGTATTTTTTTAGTGCTCGGAGATTTAGTTTTCATCGCCATAGCTGAATGATTTACATCTGTTAGCCAGCATAAGTACATGTGGAGGTTGCCAGGTTGCTAGGGAATCCCCACATGTACTTATGCTGGCTAACAGATGCAAATCATTCAGCTGCGGCGCTAAAAATTAAATCTCCGAGCACTAAGAAATACTTGGAGGACCCCCGAGTGTGCTCGAGAAATCTCGAGTATAGAGTATATTTGCTCATCACTAGTGGTGTATAATCAGTGCATATTTCAGGGTTACGCGCTTCTGAGGACTAATTAGTGTCTCCTTCTGCAGGCGAAACCTGGTTATGGCCTCGCACAATGTGGGGCTAGCTGGTCTCGCCTACTAGTTTGGGTCACAGACCCTTTTCCTATTTGCTTTGAGGTTTTACTCATTATTATGTTTACACCCAAAATCCCTCCCAATCCTGGAGATCAAACCTATGAAAGCAATTTATGAATGATCATAAGCCATCAATGAAGGTAATTTTGTATCTCCTTAATATTTGCTTTCCTGTTCCCCACACTGCCACATGAGTCACTTAATAGTCTGTCTGGACAGTGTGGGCTGCAGAAACTGGCAGAGATGCAAGCATTAAAGGGAACCTGTCAGCAGGTTTTTGCTATGTAATCTTAGGACACCATGAGGTATGGGTTAAAACACTGAACTGAACGTTGCGTCACATATCCGGCTGTGTGCTGTTGTGACTAACACTGCTGTGACTATCTGTTCTTTTGAGCCCTGGTCTTACTTCACCCCCTTCTGTGAAAAGCTCACTGTCTTTAGCTATGTGCATGAGAGCCTAGTGTGGGCGGGGTTAGCTGTGGTGTGGGCGGGGTTAGTAGCTGTGGTGTGGGCGGGGTTAGCTTTCTCAGCTCTGCTGCACTGCTAAATCTAAAAACTCTGATTGTGTCAGAGCCGCTGCTCCCAGTAAGCGAACCGATACGTCATTGGATTCAGGGTCTCTTTTCCTATATTATGCTGCTCTTTTATGAAATAGCAAAAAACTGCTGACATATTCCCTTTAAGAAAAAATTATTTTAACTCTTCAGCTGTTCTTAAATTAAAGTAATGGATCAAGGCAAAAAATAAGAGAGGGATCCAGCTCACCCACATTGAATTAGCCAGCAAATCCTCAGCTCGGATGAAAAACCACTCCTGCTTGGTGGTAGCAATAGGAAAAGATAGGGATATCCAGCCGTTTTTTTGGATAAAAAAATTCAAAACAAATTAAAAAAACAAAACAAACATTCCCAGTACTATAGAAAAAAAGGTGAGACCTTTTCCAAAATGTTTTTTTTTTTTCATTTCTACTAATATTTTTTTTTTTTATTATATTTTAGCCAAACAATGGCTGGATACCTTTATGTGGTGTTCTGCTTACATATGCATCTTTATGGGCTTATGACACGTCACTGATCCCTGATCCCTCAGTGACCTGCCCATTATTTTACAAACTGCATATACTATGGTTGGTTTAGAAAAACATTTTTACATTGAGCAAAAAGGAACTAGCGGCAAGGCCTGCGCAGTATCATGTATAGCATTATACCTATAATATTTCTGTCAACTATACACATTGGTATGATAGAGTGCCATAACAGTAAGAAGTGACAAAAGATAGATAAAGGTGAGATTAAAATTATATCTTTATTGAATACAGAATTAAAAGAAGAATGTTTTAAAAAGACAGGGGGGAGGGAAAACCTCCAAAACAATGGGGAGGAGGCAGCAAGTCACAAGCATAAGCACTGTAAACTCTATCATTTTAATCTCACCTTTATCTATCTTTTGTCACTTCTTATTGTTATGGCACTCTATCATAACAGTGTGTATATTTGTTAGTATATTGAAGTGCACTAAGCCTGGCTATATTCTAGGACTATGGGAATAATCTATAATATTTCTGTGTAAAAAAAAAAACCTTTATCAAAATGGCGTCGGCGCGTTCTGATAAATGCTACTGTGCAAGGGCCGCCACTGGAGCCATTTTACTGCAGCCAAATATTTTTGGCTTTAGCAAAATGGTGCTGATGGCGGTGTCTGTGCAGTAACATCTATTATGTTCTGATAAATGACATCGCGTTAGCGCCACTGGTTCCATTTTGCTAACGAGGAAAAAAGTGACCGCAGTAAAATGGCACTGGAAGCACCGCTTGCTTAGTAGCATCTATCCATATGTGATAGATGCTACTGCGCATGCGCGCCCACAAGTGTCATTTTGATGAAGGTAATTTTTTTTTACCCAGAAATATAGGCATAATGCTATACATGATACTGAGCAGGCCTTGCCGCTAGCGCCATTTTGCTCAATGTTCATTTTTTTTCTAAACCCACCATAGAGTATGTAAAATAGGGGGCAGGTCACTGAGGGATCATAGGCCCATACACATACATATGTAAGCAAAGCACCATATAATGCCCCACCCACAGGCTGCCCACAGCCCCGCCCAAAGTCCCGCCCACAGGCTTGCCCCAGAGCACGAGCATATCATTAACTGAAAAATGCAAATACAGACTGAACAACAACCACAAGACAGATTTCCTCAACCAAGGTATCATTTTACTCAGTACAACGGCGCCAACCTGACAGTGTCTGTAGTTTACTGGGCACAATCCTGATGACAGGTTCACTTTAATTTTGGGGTGTAATGCACTGCTTAGGTTGGAGGTACAACCTTTAAAAAAGGAAGGACATATATTAATAATATACTTCAGGAAAGCAAATTTAAACTGCTGGATACTGGGCAATGTGCTTGATATTAAAAATACACAAAGCAAACGGGACACTTTTATAGGCATCCTGAATACGACCTGGGCACAATATATACCCTTTGGAAAAAGCCAGAAGTAGGAGGAAACCAGTATGGCTACATAAAACTCTAAGTGGTACAATTAATGTCAAAAAGAAAACGTTTAGGAAATTAAAGCAAGTGGATAGGGAGGAGGCATTAAATAATTAAAGAAAAAAATAAATAAATTATGTAGAAAGAAAATCAAGGAAGCAAGAACTTAGAGAGACTCATTGCCTAGGAAAGTAAAAATAATCCAAAATCATTTTTCAATAATCTAATATATAAAGCTGGATGTGTGTGTGTATGTGTGTGTATGTGTGTATGTCCGGGATTGGCATCTGCACCGTCGCAGCTACAGCCACAAAATTTTGCACAGTCACACGTCTGGACCCCGAGAGCGTCATAGGCTATGTTGTGAGGCGAAATTTTAACCCCGCGCGTTCCAATTCACCAAACAATTTTGCCCCTATCTACATAATGGGGAAAAAAGTGAAAGGAAATGTGTTGGAGGCGTCGCAGCTACAGCCACAAAATTTTGCACAGTCACACGTCTGGACCCTGAGAGCGTCATAGGCCATGTTGTGAGGTGAAATTTTAACCCTGTGCTTTCCAGTTCACCAAACAATTTTGCCCCTATCTACATAATGGGGAAAAAGTGAAAGGAAAAGTGTTGGAGGCGTCGCAGCTACAGCCACAAAATTTTGCACACTCACACGTCTGGACCCCGAGAGCGCCATAGGCTATGTTGTGAGGTGAAATTTTAACCCCGCGCTTTCCAATTCACCAAACAATTTTGCCCCTATCTACATAATGGGAAAAAATGAAAGGAAAAGTGTAGGAGGCAAATTGACAGCTGCCAGATGTGAACAAGGGGGACTTAAAGAATGAGAGTGATGGCGCCAAAGAGTATATACCGTACAGTTGCTAAGGTGGGGCCCCGACATGGGATACTCACCACACACGGGGATATGAACACACACACAAAATGCGCCACACACTACAACGTGCTTGAACACATATTACCCTCAGCACACATTTCACCACAAATACACCAACCTCGCCACATAAAAGTCGAAACACAAAAGTCACCGCTCAAAACTCGCCACGCGCAGAACTCGCCACATGCAAAAACTAGGCTCTTGCAAAACTCGCCAGAAGTGCAAAACTGACCTCATGGAAAACTCGCCACACGCAAAACTTGCACACGCGGAAAAATTGCCACATGCACAAAAGTTGCAACACATGCAAAAGTTGCCTCACACAAAACTTGCACATACTCAAAAGGCACCATACATAAAACTCGCCACGCGCAAAACTCGCCATGCGCAAAACTTGCTGCACACAACTTGCTACACTAACCTGTCACATGCAACTCGACACACAAAAAGTTGCTACACGCATGTTGCCACACAAAACTCATCTCACAAAAGTCGCTACATGCATGTCGCCACACGCAACTCAACACACACAACTTGACAAATGAAACTCGCCCTAAAACACACACAAGTCTGGTATTATCCTTCAAAAATAAAAATCTGATTAATAAGCAGACAAACTACAACAAATGTACCATATAGGAAATACGGCAGCTGTCAGTCACATGACCTGTCTATTATGTGTATGTGTGAGCTAATATATACTGCCAGGGGGAGGGCTTCCTGTTGGCTGGGGATTTATCAGGCTGCCAATTTAGCTTACAAATACTGAGGTAAAAATACTGAGCAAATAACGTGTGAACAAGATCTAATACAGGAGGAGATGACACACAGGTATATACTATATACAGGGGAGATGACACACAGATATATACTATATACAGGAGAGATGACACACAGGTATATACTATATAGAGGAGGAGATGACATACAGGTACATATATATACAGGAGGAGATGACATACAGGCATCTACTATATACAGGAGGAGATGACACACAGGTATATACTATATACAGGAGCAGATGACCTACAGGTATATACTATATACAGGAGGAGATGACATACAAGTATATGCTATATATAGAAGATGACATGCAGGTATATACTATATACAGGAGGAGATGACACACAGATATATACTATATACAGGGGAGATGACACACAGGTATATACTATATACAGGAGGAGATGACATACAGGTATATACTATATATAGAAGATGACATTTAGGTATATACTATATATAGGGGAGATGACACACAGCAGGTATATACTATATACAGGGGAGATGACATACAGGTATATAATATATACAGGAGATGACATACAGATGTATACTATATATAAGGGAGATGACAAACATGTATATACTGAGGTGATGAGGTGAAAATGAGTGGTGTGAGGTGAAAATGAAAAGGTGTGAGTGCAAAATGAGAGGAGTGAGGAAAAATAGTGGAGTGATCAGAAAATGACAGATGTGAGGTTGAAATGACAAGTGTTAGGGGGGAATGAGAGGAGTGAGGGAGAAAATGAGAGGTGTGAGGGAGAAAATGAGAGATGTGAGGGGTAAAATGAAAGATGTGATTGGGAAAATGAGAGGCGTGATGGGAAAATAAGAGAAGTGAGGTGCTATAACTAACCACAGATATTTACTATGCCCAGGCAATGCTGGGCTCTTCAGCTAGTAGAAACATAAAGAAATTCAAAAATGATAGTGTTGACCTCCTCAAATTAATCTGGGAAAAATTGTGGCAGAGGATGAGAGAAAAGGCAATCTACTAATCGCCTTCTTCACTACAGTATGTACACAAGAAAATCCCATGACAGATGACATGATCAGGGTTAGCATACATTTTCCATTAAATGTCACCTACTTAAAGGGAACCCCCACAGGGCCTATTAAAGCAAAAGAGCCACCGTCATTCTGTGAAGATGGCTATTATGTTTATTATCCCTAGGAACACTGAAATAACGAGTTTTATAAATTTCCCACCATACCTCTATTGAGTCAGGGAGGTATGTTTTCTCCCCCTGACTCAACCGCCTCGCAGCCATTCATCATCCCCCTCTGGCATCCGGGCGCCGACTTCTCTCTGTCTCGCGACATTACCGGCGCCTGCGCTCTGCAATCAGTTCTTGGGCATGCGCCGTGCGCGCTGCCCGGGAACCTACAGCAGGTTATGTAAGGATATCGTGCCTGCATGTAGCGGAGGCCCCATATCCCGTCTCGCAATGTGTTAGGAAGTATTTGTGGCACCCCAGGGTCCTGGTCATCACAGTAGCATTGCTTTCTTCACGGGGAGAGTGATGTTACGTTTGGAAGCGATGAAGGATATCTTTTATCAGGTAACCACCAAACACACAACATGTTCACACTCCAGGCCACAAGGGGGAGCTTTTGATCCTATTTACTAGGTGACTCCTCTATATATATTGTGGTTTGGAGGGAAAGAGGTATGAGATTGTCAGAGAGACAGAAGGGAGCAGACCGACCTAGAGGGTCAGAAGGTCTGAAAGGGCCGTGTAGCCGGAAGCACTACAGCTCCTGGAAGGGGACATGCAGAAAGCTGAATATTGTTCAGTGAGCATGCAGGAGAGCGAAGCACAGGAGAGTGACATCAGGGGAGACCAGCTAAGAGCAAGCTGCCTCCTTCTGAAGTGCAGATAACCGGTAGCCTGACCACCGAGGTTGTAAGGACCCTACGACTTACATCAGAGACCGGCAGGACAGCTGAACTGCACGTTACCTGTCCGCCTTAATTCCCAGGAGGCACGGTGACACCTATAGAGCCCGGGGCATGCTAGAGTTCCTGTAAAAAGGCTCAAGTCACCAGTCATACGGGTTATGTCCTATCCTATATGGGGGACAGAGAGAAGAACTGTGAGGACCTTATGTGAAGCCATAGGCAGTAAGGGACTACAACACCACCACGCTAGAGGAAGACTTTTAACTCCGCCTGGTAAAGGGGACTCTGGATCTGCTTCCAAACCGGCTGGTCCCTGCCTGCCCTGTGATCTGGTACCCTGGACTGTGGCTGCCTGAAGTCTTCAGTAAACCAGGTAAAGAGACTGCAAACCTGTGTCCTCGTTCTTTACAGCGCCATTCACCATCTTCCATCTACATACCGGGAGCCCTTGGGATACACTTCACCTGTGGGAAGATATACCATCTAGCTGCCATAACATCACCCCAGAGGACCCCTTAAAGCAGCGTCGGTCCACACAGACCGAATACCACAGGTGGCGTCACGAACATAAACTCTATTCACCAAATCCCTTTAAAGACTTTCCCCTTTTACATGGGTGCCCAGGGCCACGGACCGGGTCGCCACTATGACATCCCCCCTGTGAACACCGGACCCAGTGCCGGGTACCCCACGGCCCTGGCAGGGCGACTCACATTCACACTGCGGGGCTTGGAATCTGGTGCCTGTGTAGTGAGGATCTCTGCGCCTGTCCCGATCTCCCTCCGCCTCTTTCCTCCAGAGATCCTCACTGTGCAGGCGCCAGATTTAGTGCTGCTGAAGGTCACTCGCATGCCTCCTCAGAGCCACCCTACTCAACATTGTCATCCCGAGACTTCTCTTTGTGTCAGGCCAGCTCACTGAGTATTGCCTCTTGCAGCACTGCTGCATATGAAGCTGTCTCCATTTGACCTTAGGGGTGTGTGGCTGGTTGCTGCAGGAATTTAACCCTACTGTGCCCTATAGAGATTAGGTTTCTTGGCCTATGCCATGCAAGCAGGTTTTATATTAGGCAGCTCCTCCAACCACGCTTTGCCCAAACGTTCGTTCCTAGTCAGTTTGCTCTGCTAGTGTCCAGTAGGTTCATGTGTGTCTTGTATCCTCTGCTGTTGACCCAGCTCATATCCTTGTCCTGCATGACCTCTCCGCTACACATCCTGAATCTGTGCTGCCAGCCCCGACCTCAGACTTGTCTTTGCCCTCCTGTGCCTGGTACCCGCACCTCTGACTCTTCGGTCTGATGCCCTGGAGTGGTACATAGTGTCTACTGGCAGCCCAGCCTATCCTCACCCCCAGAGGCTCTAGTGAAGACTCAGCAGACACCTAGTAACACCCTCCAGTGTAAGCGTGGCCCATGGGGCAGTGGGTCCACATCCACCAGCATTACATTCACTCGCCAGCGTTACAGCCAAATAGCAAATATGGTACCAATATTCAAGAACTGGACAACATCTGAGCCTGGAGTTTATAGGCTAGTAAGTTTAAACTGTACTGTGGGCAACATCTTTGAGGATTTTCTAAGAGATGCTACCCTGGAGCATCTCAATAATAACATAATTTCCCAGTATATGTCTATGGTGGATCTGTCCTGCAAACTAATCTGATCAGATTCTATGGAGAGGTAAGTTGTACTGAAGACTGGACCAGGGAAACACGGTAGATATTGTCTATCTGGACTTTTCCAAGGCACTTGACATGGCGTCACACAAAAGGTTGGTACATAAATGAGAGCAATGAGACCAGGTGAAAATATGTGTAACTGGGTTAACAACTGGCTGAATTATAGGCAACAGAAAGTGGTTATGAATGGAACACACTAAGACTGGGTTACAATTAACAGTGGGGTGCCATAAGGATCAGTAATGGCAGGGGTATACATTTTGCCAGGCAGCTGCATCGGGGCCGAGAGCTAGAGGGGTCCAGCAACAACGGCGCACATCCATCTGAAATGTATTATGACGTAGGGAACCTGCTGGCTCCCTATGCTGCTATATACATCGTTAGCAAATCAGGCTGCCAACTGATGTCGGTGTGCTCCTGACTGGGAAAACATAGCAGTGACATCATGCGCCATGGCTCGCACGCTGAAGATCATGTGTAGCAAAATGGGAGCAGCAGATCAGATGAAGGAGCAGCTGGACAGACAGAGGACAAGTGTTTCACCTTCTCCCGCACACACTGTGAAAAAGGCCTACTCTCTAGCTGGACTGGGGGAGGGTTCCGGCACTAACCTGCTGCTGCTCTTCATTGTGTGGAAACTACATACCTCAGCCTGCTCCTACGAGGCTGGCTGGCCGTGGGTAATGATCATGCTGACTGGCTGAGGCATCATCGTGCATAACGTGAATGTGAAGAAAAAAAGGTCAAGTGGGCCTCATGGGAGAAGGGGTGCGTCGTTGATCCCTGCGCAGCAGAAGGTACCAGGAGACACCAAGTTACAGAGCAGGCCAGTGTAAGTACCAGCCCCCCTGGCAATTGCCAGAATTGCCAGAAGACCAGTGTGGCCCTGCCCAACCTCATCACCATGGCTAAGACCAAAAAGCTGTTTAAGGACACCAGGGACAAAATTGCAGGCCTGCACAAGGCTGGATTGGAATATAAGACAATATGCAAGCAATTTGGTGAGAAGGCAACAACTGTTGGAGCAATTATTAGAAAATGGAACAAACACAAGATGACTGTCAATCTTCCTCGGTCTGGGGTTCCATACGGTATCTCACCCCGTGGGTTAAGGATAATCATGAGAAAGGTCAGGAATCAGACCAGAAGAAGAAGGATAAGCACAGCTACAAGAACACCATCCCAAATGTGAAACATGGTGGGGGAAACACCATACTGTGAGGGTACTTTTCTGCAAAGGGGACAGGACGACTGCACCGTATTGAATTATCAACATTAACAGAAATAAACACTTGAAATCGATCACTCTGTTTGTAATGACTCAATATAATATATGAGTTTTATTTTTTGCATTGAAGAACTGAAATAAATTAACTTTTTGATGATATTCCAACTTTTTGAGAAGCACCTGTACTATGTATATACTGTATACTAGATTGTGGCCCGATTCTAACGCATCGGGTATTCTAGAATATGCATGTTCCCGTAGTATATGGACAATGATGATTCCAGAATTCGTGGCAGACTGTGCCCGTCGCTGATTAATCGAGGCAACCTTTATGACATCATCATCGCCATGGCAACCATTATGACATCTACATCGATACTGTGCCCGTCGCTGAATCAGAAACGTGGGATTTCTACATCCTTTATGACATCATCGTCGCTGTGCCCGTTGCAGATTGGTCGAGGCCGCAAGGCGATGGTGTCATAATAGGTTGCCATGGCGATGATGATGTCATAATGGTTGCCATGGCGATGATGATGTCATAGTTGTTGCCATGGCGATGATGATGTCAAAGTTGTTGCCATGGCGATGATGTCATAATGGTTGCAATTGTGATGATGTCATAAAGGTTGCCATGGTGATGATGTCATAAAGGTTGCCATGGTGATGATGATGTCATAATGGTTGCCATGGTGATGGCGATGATGATGTCATAACGGTTGCCATGGTGATGGTGATGATGTTATAATGGTTGCATGGTGATGATGATGTCATAAAGGTTGCCATGGTGATGATGATGGCATAATGGTTGCCATGGTGATAATGATGTCATAATGGTTGCCATAGTGATGATGATGTCATAATGGTTGCGATGGCGATGATGTCATAATGGTTGCCATGGCGATGATGTCATTATGGTTGAAATTGTGATGATGTCATAATGGTTGCGATGGCGATGACGTCATAATGGTTGCCATGGCGATGATGTCATTATGGTTACAATTGTGATGATGTCATAATGGTTGCCATGGTGATGATGTCATAAAGGTTGCCTTGGTGATGATGTCATAAAGGTTGCCATGGTGATGATGATGTCATAATGGTTGCCATGGTGATGATGTCATAATGATTGCAATGGTGATGATGTCATATTGGTTGCCATGGTGATGATGTCATAATGGTTGCCATGGCGATGGTGTCATAATAGGTTGCCATGGCGACGATGTCATAATGGTTGCATTTGATGATTGTGTCATAATGGTTGCCATGGCGATGATGATGTAATAATGGTTGCCATGGCGATGATGATGTCATAATGGTTGCCATGGTGCTGATGATGTCATAATGGTTGCCATGGTGATGATGATGTCATAACGGTTGCCATGGTGATGATGATGCCATAATGGTTGCCATGGTGACGATGGCCTCGACCAATCAGAGAGCCAGGATTTCCAGGACAGACAGACAGACAGAAAGACAGACAGACAGACAGAAAGACAGACAGACGGAAAAACCCTTAGACAATTATATATATAGACTAGATTGTGGCCCGATTCTAACGCATCGGGTATTCTAGAATATGCATGTCCCCGTAGTATATGGACAATGATGATTCCAGAATTCGCGGCAGACTGTGCCCGTCGCTGATTAATCGAGGCAACCTTTATGACATCATCATTGCCATGGCAACCATTATGACATCTACATCGATACTGTGCCCGTCGCTGAATCAGAAACGTGGGATTTCTACATCCTTTATGACATCATCGTCGCTGTGCCCGTTGCAGATTGGTCGAGGCCGCAAGGCGATGGTGTCATAATAGGTTGCCATGGCGATGATGATGTCATAATGGTTGCCATGGCGATGATGATGTCATAGTTGTTGCCATGGCGATGATGATGTCATAGTTGTTGCCATGGCGATGATGTCATAATGGTTGCAATTGTGATGATGTCATAAAGGTTGCCATGGTGATGATGTCATAAAGGTTGCCATGGTGATGATGATGTCATAATGGTTGCCATGGTGATGGCGATGATGATGTCATAACGGTTGCCATGGTGATGGTGATGATGTTATAATGGTTGCATGGTGATGATGATGTCATAAAGGTTGCCATGGTGATGATGATGGCATAATGGTTGCCATGGTGATAATGATGTCATAATGGTTGCCATAGTGATGATGATGTCATAATGGTTGCGATGGCGATGATGTCATAATGGTTGCCATGGCGATGATGTCATTATGGTTGAAATTGTGATGATGTCATAATGGTTGCGATGGCGATGACGTCATAATGGTTGCCATGGCGATGATGTCATTATGGTTACAATTGTGATGATGTCATAATGGTTGCCATGGTGATGATGTCATAAAGGTTGCCTTGGTGATGATGTCATAAAGGTTGCCATGGTGATGATGATGTCATAATGGTTGCCATGGTGATGATGTCATAATGATTGCAATGGTGATGATGTCATATTGGTTGCCATGGTGATGATGTCATAATGGTTGCCATGGCGATGGTGTCATAATAGGTTGCCATGGCGACGATGTCATAATGGTTGCATTTGATGATTGTGTCATAATGGTTGCCATGGCGATGATGATGTAATAATGGTTGCCATGGCGATGATGATGTCATAATGGTTGCCATGGTGCTGATGATGTCATAATGGTTGCCATGGTGATGATGATGTCATAACGGTTGCCATGGTGATGATGATGCCATAATGGTTGCCATGGTGACGATGGCCTCGACCAATCAGAGAGCCAGGATTTCCAGGACAGACAGACAGACAGAAAGACAGACAGACAGACAGAAAGACAGACAGACGGAAAAACCCTTAGACAATTATATATATAGACTAGATTGTGGCCCGATTCTAACGCATCGGGTATTCTAGAATATGCATGTCCCCGTAGTATATGGACAATGATGATTCCAGAATTCGCGGCAGACTGTGCCCGTCGCTGATTAATCGAGGCAACCTTTATGACATCATCATTGCCATGGCAACCATTATGACATCTACATCGATACTGTGCCCGTCGCTGAATCAGAAACGTGGGATTTCTACATCCTTTATGACATCATCGTCGCTGTGCCCGTTGCAGATTGGTCGAGGCCGCAAGGCGATGGTGTCATAATAGGTTGCCATGGCGATGATGATGTCATAATGGTTGCCATGGCGATGATGATGTCATAGTTGTTGCCATGGCGATGATGATGTCATAGTTGTTGCCATGGCGATGATGTCATAATGGTTGCAATTGTGATGATGTCATAAAGGTTGCCATGGTGATGATGTCATAAAGGTTGCCATGGTGATGATGATGTCATAATGGTTGCCATGGTGATGGCGATGATGATGTCATAACGGTTGCCATGGTGATGGTGATGATGTTATAATGGTTGCATGGTGATGATGATGTCATAAAGGTTGCCATGGTGATGATGATGGCATAATGGTTGCCATGGTGATAATGATGTCATAATGGTTGCCATAGTGATGATGATGTCATAATGGTTGCGATGGCGATGATGTCATAATGGTTGCCATGGCGATGATGTCATTATGGTTGAAATTGTGATGATGTCATAATGGTTGCGATGGCGATGACGTCATAATGGTTGCCATGGCGATGATGTCATTATGGTTACAATTGTGATGATGTCATAATGGTTGCCATGGTGATGATGTCATAAAGGTTGCCTTGGTGATGATGTCATAAAGGTTGCCATGGTGATGATGATGTCATAATGGTTGCCATGGTGATGATGTCATAATGATTGCAATGGTGATGATGTCATATTGGTTGCCATGGTGATGATGTCATAATGGTTGCCATGGCGATGGTGTCATAATAGGTTGCCATGGCGACGATGTCATAATGGTTGCATTTGATGATTGTGTCATAATGGTTGCCATGGCGATGATGATGTCATAATGGTTGCCATGGCGATGATGATGTCATAATGGTTGCCATGGTGCTGATGATGTCATAATGGTTGCCATGGCGATGATGATGTCATAACAGTTGCCATGGTGATGATGATGCCATAATGGTTGCCATGGTGACGATGGCCTCGACCAATCAGAGAGCCGGGATTTCCAGGACAGACAGACAGACAGACAGAAAGACAGACAGACAGACAGAAAGACAGACAGACGGAAAAACCCTTAGACAATTATATATATAGACTAGATTGTGGCCCGATTCTAACGCATCGGGTATTCTAGAATATGCATGTCCCCGTAGTATATGGACAATGATGATTCCAGAATTCGCGGCAGACTGTGCCCGTCGCTGATTAATCGAGGCAACCTTTATGACATCATCATTGCCATGGCAACCATTATGACATCTACATCGATACTGTGCCCGTCGCTGAATCAGAAACGTGGGATTTCTACATCCTTTATGACATCATCGTCGCTGTGCCCGTTGCAGATTGGTCGAGGCCGCAAGGCGATGGTGTCATAATAGGTTGCCATGGCGATGATGATGTCATAATGGTTGCCATGGCGATGATGATGTCATAGTTGTTGCCATGGCGATGATGATGTCAAAGTTGTTGCCATGGCGATGATGTCATAATGGTTGCAATTGTGAAGATGTCATAAAGGTTGCCATGGTGATGATGTCATAAAGGTTGCCATGGTGATGATGATGTCGTAATGGTTGCCATGGTGATGGCGATTATGATGTCATAACGGTTGCCATGGTGATGGCGATGATGTTATAATGGTTGCCATGGTGATGATGATGTCATAAAGGTTGCCATGGTGATGATGATGGCATAATGGTTGCCATGGTGATAATGATGTCATAATGGTTGCCATAGTGATGATGATGTCATAATGGTTGCGATGGCGATGGTGTCATAATAGGTTGCCATGGCGATGATGTCATAATGGTTGCATTTGATGATTGTGTCATAATGGTTGCCATGGTGCTGATGATGTCATAATGGTTGCCATGGCGATGATGATGTCATAACGGTTGCCATGGTGATGATGATGTCATAATGGTTGCCATGGTGACGATGGCCTCGACCAATCAGAGAGCCGGGATTTCCAGGACAGACAGACAGACAGACAGAAAGACAGACAGACAGACAGACAGACGGAAAAACCCTTAGACAATTATATATATAGACTAGATTGTGGCCCGATTCTAACGCATCGGGTATTCTAGAATATGCATGTCCCCGTAGTATATGGACAATGATGATTCCAGAATTCGTGGCAGACTGTGCCCGTCGCTGATTAATCGAGGCAACCTTTATGACATCATCATCACCATGGCAACCATTATGACATCTACATCGATACTGTGCCCGTCGCTGAGTCAGAAACGTGGGATTTCTACATCCTTTATGACATCATCGTCACTGTGCCCGTTGCAGATTGGTCGAGGCCGCAAGGCGATGGTGTCATAATAGGTTGCCATGGCGATGATGATGTCATAATGGTTGCCATGGCGATGATGATGTCATAGTTGTTGCCATGGCGATGATGATGTCAAAGTTGTTGCCATGGCGATGATGTCATAATGGTTGCAATTGTGATGATGTCATAAAGGTTGCCATGGTGATGATGTCATAAAGGTTGCCATGGTGATGATGATGTCATAATGGTTGCCAGGGTGATGGTGATTATGATGTCATAACGGTTGCCATGGTGATGGCGATGATGTTACAATGGTTGCCATGGTGATGATGATGTCATAAAGGTTGCCATGGTGATGATGATGGCATAATGGTTGCCATGGTGATAATGATGTCATAATGGTTGCCATAGTGATGATGATGTCATAATGGTTGCGATGGCGATGGTGTCATAATGGTTGCCATGGCGATGATGTCATTATGGTTGCAATTGTGATGATGTCATAATGGTTGCGATGGCGATGACGTCATAATGGTTGCCATGGCGATGATGTCATTATGGTTGCAATTGTGATGATGTCATAATGGTTGCCATGGTGATGATGTCAAAAAGGTTGCCATGGTGATGATGTCATAAAGGTTGCCATGGTGATGATGATGTCATAATGGTTGCCATGGTGATGATGTCATAATGATTGCAATGGTGATGATGTCATATTGGTTGCCATGGTGATGATGTCATAATGGTTGCCATGGCGATGGTGTCATAATAGGTTGCCATGGCGATGATGTCATAATGGTTGCATTTGATGATTGTGTCATAATGGTTGCCATGGCGATGATGATGTTATAATGGTTGCCATGGCGATGATGATGTCATAATGGTTGCCATGGTGATGATAATGTCATAATGGTTGCCATGGTGCTGATGATGTCATAATGGTTGCCATGGCGATGATGATGTCATAACGGTTGCCATGGTGATGATGATGTCATAATGGTTGCCATGGTGACGATGGCCTCGACCAATCAGAGAGCCGGGATTTCCAGGACAGACAGACAGACAGACAGAAAGACAGACAGACAGACAGACGGAAAAACCCTTCGACAATTATATATATAGATAGATAGA
Organism: Ranitomeya imitator; assembly: GCF_032444005.1. Lineage (NCBI taxonomy): Eukaryota > Metazoa > Chordata > Amphibia > Anura > Dendrobatidae > Ranitomeya > Ranitomeya imitator. Next base: position 575,217,501 of record NC_091286.1, on the reverse strand, counting down.
TAGATAGATAGATAGATAGATAGATAGATAGATAGATAGATAGATAGATACAAGTGGGGTAAGTCATGCCTCCAGTATTTTATGATTCACAGCTGAGTTTTATTGCCAATTGTCTGTCATTTGGTATTATACTGTAATAGACACTGGATGTGTCCTCTGTACTTGCTATTGCACTTTCACTGCACTTTTTTGACTGATCTTTTTTCTGTGAATCTCTTACTAGCTTCATATTTTGTATTATTCACTAATTGTTATAAATCTCCTTGTCTGTCTAATTCACTATATATGTGTATGCATTTGCACTTTACAATTGCTTGAGAAAGGTCCACATCCTGGACTGAAACGTCGCACATGGGCCAATAAATCACTTTCTTTTTTCCTACTGGAGTGCTGCCTTCATTTTTTTGGACTATAGTATGAGGTTTGGTATATACCTGGAAGGATTTTTTGCACCCTTTGTTTTCTTTTGGTGCTGCTTTTTGTTTTCTTTTGATAGATAGATAGATAGATAGAAAGAAGAAAAGCCGGCAACTCTGCAGGTGCATAGTATAAAATCACAGCAGGAGCCGGCAGTATAGAATAGATGGATTGCATACAGTATATGCACATAGAATACATAGATGTCACGCTGACGTTGGAATGGGTGAGGTTGACAGTATGGTTTAATTAAGATTTATTAAAGAAGTCTGTGTCATTCTTTCATTTAAAGGACTTTTTTCTGTGTGTGTGTGTTTTTATACGATATGACTTATCGACGCCTCTCCATTACTAACCTTGGGACTTGATGTCACCTGACAATATATACAGTTAGGGCCAGAAATATTTGGACAGTGACACAATTTTCGCGAGTTGGGCTCTGCATGCCACCACATTGGATTTGAAATGAAACCTCTACAACAGAATTCAAGTGCAGATTGTAACGTTTAATTTGAAGGGTTGAACAAAAATATCTGATAGAAAATGTAGGAATTGTACACATTTCTTTACAAACACTCCACATTTTAGGAGGTCAAAAGTAATTGGACAAATAAACATAACCCAAACAAAATATTTTTATTTTCAATATTTTGTTGCAAATCCTTTGGAGGCAATCACTGCCTTAAGTCTGGAACCCATGGACATCACCAAACGCTGGGTTTCCTCCTTCTTAATGCTTTGCCAGGCCTTTACAGCCGCAGCCTTCAGGTCTTGCTTGTTTGTGGGTCTTTCCGTCTTAAGTCTGGATTTGAGCAAGTGAAATGCATGCTCAATTGGGTTTAGATCTGGAGATTGACTTGGCCATTGCAGAATGTTCCACTTTTTGGCACTCATGAACTCCTGGGTAGCTTTGGATGTATGCTTGGGGGTCATTGTCCATCTGTACTATGAAGCGCCGTCCAATCAACTTTGCAGCATTTGGCTGAATCTGGGCTGAAAGTATATCCCGGTACACTTCAGAATTCATCCGGCTACTCTTGTCTGCTCTTATGTCATCAATAAACACAAGTGACCCAGTGCCATTGAAAGCCATGCATGCCCATGCCATCACGTTGCCTCCACCATGTTTTACAGAGGATGTGGTGTGCCTTGGATCATGTGCCGTTCCCTTTCTTCTCCAAACTTTTTTCTTCCCATCATTCTGGTACAGGTTGATCTTTGTCTCATCTGTCCATAGAATACTTTTCCAGAACTGAGCTGGCTTCTTGAGGTGTTTTTCTGCAAATTTAACTCTGGCCTGTCTATTTTTGGTATTGATGAATGGTTTGCATCTAGATGTGAACCCTTTGTATTTACTGTCATGGAGTCTTCTCTTTACTGTTGACTTAGAGACAGATACACCTACTTCACTGAGAGTGTTCTGGACTTCAGTTGATGTTGTGAACGGGTTCTTCTTCACCAAATTAAGTATGCGGCGATCATCCACCACTGTTGTCGTCCGTGGACGCCCAGGCCTTTTTGAGTTCCCAAGCTCACCAGTCAATTCCTTTTTTCTCAGAATGTACCCAACTGTTGATTTTGCTACTCCAAGCATGTCTGCTATCTCTCTGATGGATTTTTTCTTTTTTTTCAGCCTCAGGATGTTCTGCTTCATCTCAATTGAGAGTTCCTTTGACCGCATGTTGTCTGCTCACAGCAACAGCTTCCAAATGCAAAACCACACACCTGGAATCCACCCCTGACCTTTTAACTACTTCATTGATTACAGGTTAACGAGGGAGACGCCTTCAGAGTTAATTGCAGCCCTTAGAGTCCATTGTCCAATTACTTTTGGTCCCTTGAAAAAGAGGACGCTATGCATTACAGAGCTATGATTCCTAAACCCTTTCTCCGATTTGGATGTGGAAACTATCATATTGCAGCTGGGAGTGTGCACTTTCAGCCCATATTATATATATAATTGTATTTCTGAACATGTTTTTGTAAACAGCTAAAATAACAAAACTTGTGTCACTGTCCAAATATTTCTGGCCCTAACTGTAGGTGACATCAACCACCCCAACTATCACCCCACTTGCCACAGCTACAGGGCAAGTGGGAAGAGTAAGGCTAAGTGCCAGAATTGGCACATCTTAGAGATGCGCCTTCTCTGGGGCAGCTGAGAGCGTATGTCTTTAGCCTGGGATGGGGCAGTATCCATGGCCCCTTCCTCGGCTAATATTATCAGCCCGCAGCTGTCTGCATAGCCTTTGCTGGTTATTAATTATAGGGGAACCCTACGTCTTTTTTTAGGGTCCCTCATTTTAATAGCCAGTAAAGGCAAAGTATACAGTTGTGAGCTGATATTAACAGCCTGGGAAGCTCCATGGGTATTACCCCATTCCCAGGCTATAAACATCGGACCCCAGCCCTCAGCTTTCCCTCTGCTACGTGTGAGCCCTCGCCATTTTTTTTTTCAGAAAAAATATTCTTTTATTAATTAAATACATGTACAGCAAGCTGCACACACACTGTACTAATTGTATTTGTCACTGGCATCTGTATAACTACAGTGGGGGAAATAAGTATTTGATCCCTTGCTGATTTTGTAAGTTTGCCCACTAACAAAGACATGAACAGTCTATATAATTAAGGGGAGGTTAATTTTAACATTGAGAAATAGAATATCAAATATAAATTACAGAAAATCACATTGTATAAATGATAATAATTTATTTGCATTTTGCAGTGAGAAATAAGTATTTGATCCCCTACCAACCATTAAGAGTTCTGGCTCCTACAGACCAGTTAGACGCTCCTAATCAACTTGCTACCGGCATTAAAGACAGCTGTCTTACATAGTCACCTTTATAAAAGACTCCTGTCCACAGACTTAATCAGTCAGATTCTATCCTCTACAATATGGGCAAGACCAAAGAGCTTCATAAGGATGTCAGGGACAAGATCACAGACCTACACAAAGCTGGAATGGGCTACAAAATCATAAGACACTGAGTGAGAAGGAGACTGTTGGTGCAATAGTAAGAAAATGGAAGAAATACAAAATGACTGTCAATCGACATCGATCTGGGGCACCATGTAAAACCTTACTTCATGGGGTATCCTTGATCATGAAGATGGTGGGAGATCAGCCTGAAACAACACGGGGGGAACTGGTTAATGATCTCAAGGCAGCTGGGACCACAGTCACCAAGAAAACTATTAGTAACACATTACGTTGCAAAGGTTTAAATTCCTGCAGGCCCACAAGGTCCCCCTGCTCAAGAAGGCACATGTGCAGACCCGTCTGAAATTTGCCAGTGAACACCTGGATGATTTTGTGAGTGATTGGGAGAAGGCGCTGTGGTCAGATGAAACAAAAATTGAGGTGTTTGGCATTAACTCAACTCACCATGTTTGGAGGAAGAGAAATGCTGCTTATGACCCAAAGAACACCATCCACACTGTCAAGCATGGAGGTGGAAATATTATGTTTTGGGGTTGTTTCTATGCAAAGGGCACAGGACTACTTCACCGCATCAATGGGAGAATGGATGGAGCCATGTACCATAAAATCCTGAGTGACAACCTCCTTCTCTCAGCAGGACATTAAAAATGGGTTGTGACTGGGTCTTCCAGCAAGACAATGACCCAAAACATACAACCAAGGCAACAAAGGAGTGGCTAAAAAAGAAGCACATTAAGGTCGTGGCGTGGCCCTGCCAGTTTCCAGACTTTAATCCCATAGAAAACTTATGGAGGCAGTTGAAGCTCCAAGTTGCCAAGCGACAGCCTTAAAATCTTAATGATTTAGAGATGATGTGCAAAGAGGAGTGGACCAAAATTCCTCCTGACATATGCGCGAACCTCATCATCAACTGCAAAAAACGTCTGACTGCTGTGCTTGCCAACAAGGGTTTTGCCACCGAGTATTAAGTCTTGTTTGCCAGAGTGATCAAATAATTATTTCTCACTGCAAAATGCAAATACATTTATATAATTTATACAATGTGATTTTCTGGATTTTATTTTTGATATTCTATCTCTCAATGATAAAATTAATCTACCCTTAAAATTATAGACTATTCATGTCTTTGTCAGAGGGCAAACTTACAAAGACAGCAATGGATCAAATACTTATTTCCCCCACTATCTATTCTATGTGAATTTACTGTATGTAATCCATCTCTTCTATCTTGTCGGCTCCTGCAGTGATTTTACAGTAGACGGTTGCTGAATTGCCGACTTTTCTTCTATCTATGCAGTATATATACATATATGTGTGTATGTGTCACTGACATCTATATATCTATGTTTTCTATACAGGGCCGTATTTGCCACTAGGCACTTGAGGGCACGTGCCTAGGGCGGCAGGATGCGGTTTGCGCACTGGAGCAAGGTTGTTTTTTTTAATAAAGTCTGGGGTTAAGCGCCCGCCCCCCTCCTGCCCCGTCCCTCCCTCCCTCCCGCCCCCTACCTGAAGACTTCATACTCACCCTCCTCTAGCAGTGCCTGCTGCAACTCCGTCTCAGTGCTGGCTCGTCCTGTCCTCAGCGGTCACGTGGTACCGCTCATTAAGGTGATGAATATGGACGCATATTCATCACCTTAATGAGAGGTACCACGTGACCGCTCATACAGGAAGGAAGACGCTGCGGGGACAGAGATGCCGGGAAGTTCAGTCCCGCCTGGTGAGAGAAAGGTGAGTATGACAGGGGAGGATAGAGGAGGATGGGGGGAGGATGGAGGAAGACGGAGGAGGACAGGGGAGGATGATGAGGAGTCATGTTTACAGGGTGGGAGGATGGGGAAGCCATGCATACAGGGTGGGAGGATGGGAGAGCCATGCATACAGGGTGGGAGGATGGGGAAGCCATGCATACAGGGTGGGAGGATGGGGGAACCATGCATACAGGGTGGGAGGATGGGGGAGCCATGCATACAGGGTGGGAGGATGGGAGAGCCATGAATACAGGATGGGGGAACCATGCATACAGGATGGGAGGATCGGATGGGAGAGCCATGCATACAGGGTGGGAGGATGGGCAAGCCATGCATACAGGGTGGGAGGATTGGATGGGAGAGCCATGCCTACAGGGTGGGAGGATGGGGGAGCCATCCATACAGGATGGGAGAGCCATGCATACAGGATGGGGGAACCATGCATACAGGGTGGGAGGATGGGGGAGCCATGCATACAGGGTGGGAGGATCGGATGGGAGAGCCATGCATACAGGGTGGGAGGATGGGGAAGCCATGCATACAGGGTAGGAGGATGGGAGAGCCATGCATGCAGGATGGGGGAACCATGCATACAGGGTGGGAGGATGGGGGAGCCATGCATACAGGGTGGGAGGATCAGATGGGAGAACCATGCATACAGGGTGGGAGGATCGGATGGGAGAGCCATGCATACAGAGTGGGAGCATGGGGGAGCCATGCTTACAGGGTGGGAGGATGGGAGAGCCATGCATACAGGGTGGGAGGATGGGGGAGCCATGCATACAGGGTGGGAGGATGAGGGGGCCAAGCATACAGGGTGGGAGGATGGGAGAGCCATGCATACAGGGTGGGAGGATGGGGGAGCCATGCATACAAGGTGGGAGGATGGGAGAGCTGTTGTGAGTTCTGTTTTTGGGCTCCCTCTGGTGGTTACTGATGGTACTGGGTGACTTGTGTTCTCTGCGGTCTCTGGTGTCCACCTGTTCCATCAGGTTATGGGAGTTTCCTATTTAACCTGGCTTTTTTGTCATTTCCTCTCCGGCTATCAATGTAATCAGCGTGTCTTTTTACCTCTGCTCCCTGCGTCTGTTATCTTCTGGACAAGCTAAGTTTTGATTTTCCTGTTCCACGTTTTGCTTTATTTTTGTCTTAGTCCAGCTTGCAGATATGTGATTCCTTGCTGCTGGTTGCTCTAGTGGGCTGAAATTACTCCTCATGTTTCATGAGTTGGCACATGAGTTCAAGTAATTTCAGGATGGTTTTTTGAAGGGTTTTTCGCTGACCGCGCAGTTCACTTTTGTATCCTCTGCTATCTAGCTTTAGCGGGCCTCATTTTTGCTGATTCTATTTTCATAACTACGTATGTGCTTTCCTCTCATTTCACCGTTATTACATGTGGGGGGCTGCTATTTCTGTGGGGTGTTTCTCTGGAGGCAAGTGAGGTCTGTGTTTCTTCTAATAGGGGAAGTTAATCCTTCGGCTGGCGCGAGACGTCTAGAAATCATCGTAGGCACGTTCCCCGGCTACTGCTAGTTGTGTGTTTAGGTTCAGGATCGCGGTCAGCTCAGGTTCCATCACCCTAGAGCTTGTTTTGTTTTTGTGCTTGTCCTTTTGTGATCCCCTGCCATTGGGATCATGACAGTATAGCCGACCAGAAAAAATTGGTCATCGTTTTGGCTGAAGTAGGAGGAAAAGTAGTCTGAGGAAGTTTTTTCTTTTTTTTTTTTTTCCCTCCTCAGTGTTTGCTGCCTAGCCTTAATTGCAGCTTGGCTGCTTCTTTCCTCCTCTTAATCCTTGAATGGCTCTGACCTCAGCTGTTTATCATGGACGTCCAGAGTTTGGCTTCCAGCCTGAATAATCTTGCTGCTAAGGTTCAAAATATACAAGATTTTGTTGTACATACGCCTATGTCTGAACCTAGAATTCCTGTCCCAGAGTTTTTTCTGGAGATAGATCTAGTTTTCTGAATTTTAGGAACAATTGCAAGTTGTTTCTTTCCTTGAAATCTCGCTCCTCTGGAGACCCTGCTCAGCAGGTCAAGATTGTTATATCTTTCCTGCGGGGTGACCCTCAGAATTGGGCATTTGCATTGGCACCAGGGAATCCTGCGTTGCTCAATGTGGATGCGTTTTTTCTGGCATTGGGTTTGCTCTTTGAGGAAGCTAACCTAGAGATTCAGGCTGAAAAAGCTTTATTGGCTCTCTCTCAGGGGCAAGATGAAGCAGAAATATATTGTCAGAAATTTCGGAAATGGTCGGTGCTTACTCAGTGGAATGAGTGCGCTCTGGCTGCAAAATTCAGAGATGGCCTTTCTGAGGCCATTAAAGATGTTATGGTGGGGTTGCCGGCGCCTACAGGTCTGAATGAGTCCATGACTATGGCTATTCAGATTGATCGGCGTTTACGGGAGCGCAAACCTGTGCACCATTTGGCGGTGTCTTCTGAACAGGCACCTGAGATAATGCAATGTGATAGAATTCAGTCCAGAAGTGAACGGCAAAACTATAGGCGGAAAAATGGATTGTGTTTTTATTGTGGTGATTCAGCTCATGTTATATCAGCATGCTCTAAACGCACAAAAAAGGTTGATAAGTCTGTTGCCATTGGTACTTTACAGTCTAAGTTCATTCTGTCTGTGACTCTGATTTGTTCATTATCATCCATTTCCGTCGATGCCTATGTGGATTCAGGCGCTGCCCTGAGTCTTATGGATTGGTCATTTGCCAATCGCTGTGGGTTTAGTCTGGAACCTCTAGAAGTTCCTATTCCTTTGAAAGGAATTGACTCTACACCTTTGGCTATGAATAAACCTCAGTACTGGACACAAGTGACCATGCGTATGACTCCCGTTCATCAGGAGGTGATTCGCTTCCTGGTACTGTATAATTTACATGATGTCTTAGTGCTTGGTCTGCCATGGTTACAAACTGATAACCCAGTCCTGGACTGGAAAACAATGTCTGTGTTAAGCTGGGGATGTCAGGGGGTTCATGATGATGCATCTCCGATTTCTATCGCTTCATCTACTCCTTCTGAGGTTCCGGTATTTTTGTCTGATTATCGGGAGGTTTTTGAGGAGCCTAACCTCAGTTCGCTTCCTCCTCACAGGGATTGCGATTGTGCTATAGATTTGATTCCTGGCAGTAAATTCCCTAAAGGTCGTTTGTTCAATCTGTCAGTGCCAGAGCATGCTGCTATGCGGAATTATGTTAAGGAGTCTTTGGAAAAGGGACATATCCGTCCATCTTCGTCCCCTTTGGGAGCAGGTTTTTTTTTCGTGGCCAAAAAAGATGGTTCCTTGAGGCCTTGCATAGATTATCGTCTTTTGAATAAGATTACAGTCAAATATCAGTATCCTTTGCCATTGTTGACTGATTTGTTCGCTCGCATTAAGGGGGCTAAATGGTTCACTAAGATTGATCTTCGGGGTGCGTATAATCTTGTGCGGATAAGGCAGGGTGATGAGTGGAAAACCGCATTTAATACGCCTGAGGGCCATTTCGAGTATTTGGTGATGCCTTTTGGACTTTCTAATGCTCCTTCTGTCTTCCAGTCTTTTATGCACAATATTTTCCGTGAATATCTGGATAAATTTATTATCGTGTATTTGGATGATGTTTTGGTTTTTTCTGATGACTGGGAGTCTCATGTTCAGCAGGTCAGGAAGGTGTTTCAGGTCCTGCGGGCCAATTCTTTGTTTGTAAAGGGTTCTAAATGTCTCTTTGGAGTCCAGAAGATTTCTTTTTTGGGGTATATTTTTTCCCCTTCTACTAATGAGATGGATCCCGTCAAGGTTCAGGCTATTTGTGACTGGACGCAGCCTACATCTCTTAAGAGTCTACAGAAGTTCTTGGGCTTTGCTAATTTTTATCGTCGCTTCATAACTAATTTTTCTAGTGTTGTTAAGCCTTTGACGGATTTGACTAAGAAGGGTGCTGATGTTACTGATTGGTCTCCTGCGGCTGTGGAGGCCTTTCAGGAACTTAAGCGCCGGTTTTCTTCTGCTCCTGTGTTGTGTCAGCCAGATACGTCGCTTCCTTTTCAGGTTGAGGTTGATGCTTCCGAGATCGGAGCGGGGGCGGTTTTGTCACAGAGAAGCTCCGATGGCTCAGTGATGAAGCCATGTGCGTTCTTTTCTAGAAAATTTTCGCCCGCTGAACGGAATTATGATGTTGGTAATCGGGAGCTTTTGGCCATAAAGTGGGCATTTGAGGAGTGGCGTCATTGGCTTGAGGGTGCTAGACATCGTGTGGTGGTCTTGACTGATCACAAAAATCTGATGTACCTTGAGTCTGCCAAGCGTCTGAATCCTAGACAGGCTCGTTGGTCACTGTTTTTCTCCCGTTTCAATTTTGTGGTTTCATACCTGCCAGGTTCAAAGAATGTGAAGGCGGATGCTCTTTCTAGGAGTTTTGTGCCTGACTCCCCTGGAAATTCTGAGCCCACTGGTATCCTTAGGGATGGGGTGATTTTGTCGGCTGTCTCCCCAGACTTGCGACGTGCTTTGCAGGAGTTTCAGGCGGATTAACCTGATCGTTGTCCGCCGGAAAGACTGTTTGTTCCGGATAATTGGACCAGTAGAGTCATCTCCGAGGTCCATTCTTCTGTGTTGGCAGGTCATCCTGGAATATTTGGTACTAGAGACTTGGTGGCCAGGTCTTTTTGGTGGCCTTCCTTGTCGAGGGATGTGCGTTCTTTCGTGCAGTCTTGTGGAGTTTGCGCTCGGGCTAAGCCTTGCTGTTCTCGGGCCAGTGGATTGTTGTCACCTTTGCCTATCCCGAAGAGGCCTTGGACGCACATTTCCATGGACTTTATTTCGGATCTCCCTGTCTCTCAAAAAATGTCCGTCATATGGGTTGTGTGTGACCGCTTTTCTAAGATGGTTCATCTGGTACCCTTGCCTAAGTTACCTTCTTCCTCTGAGTTGGTCCCTCTGTTTTTTCAAAACGTGGTCCGTTTGCATGGCATTCCGGAGAACATCGTTTCTGACAGGGGATCCCAGTTTGTGTCTAGATTTTGGCGGACGTTCTGTGCTAAGATGGGCATTGATTTGTCCTTTTCGTCTGCATTCCATCCTCAGACGAATGGCCAGACGGAACGAACTAATCAGACTTTAGAAACTTATTTAAGGTGTTTTGTTTCTGCTGATCAAGATGACTGGGTTTCCTTTTTGCCGCTTGCCGAGTTTGCCCTTAATAATCGGGCTAGTTCTGCTACCTTGGTTTCTCCTTTCTTTTGTAATTCGGGGTTTCATCCTCGTTTTTCCTCTGGTCAGGTGGAGCCTTCTGATTGTCCTGGAGTGGACATGGTGGTGGATAGGTTGCATCAGATTTGGAGTCATGTGGTGGACAATTTGAAGTTGTCCCAGGAGAGGGCTCAGCAGTTTGCTAATCGCCGTCGCCGCGTGGGTCCTCGACTTCTTGTTGGGGACTTGGTGTGGTTGTCTTCTCGTTTTGTTCCTATGAAGGTCTCTTCTCCTAAGTTCAAGCCTCGGTTCATCGGTCCCTATAGGATCTTGGAAATTCTTAACCCTGTGTCGTTTCGTTTGGATCTCCCGGCATCGTTTGCTATTCATAATGTGTTCCATCGGTCGTTGTTGCGGAAGTATGAGGTACCTGTTGTTCCTTCGCTTGAGCCTCCTGCTCCGGTGCTGGTGGAGGGTGAATTGGAGTATGTTGTGGAGAAGATTTTGGATTCTCGGGTTTCCAGACGGAAACTCCAGTATTTGGTCAAGTGGAAGGGTTATGGTCAGGAGGATAATTCTTGGGTGATTGCCTCTGATGTTCATGCTGCCGATTTGGTCCGTGCTTTTCATAGGGCTCATCCTGGTCGCCCTGGTGGTTCTCGTGAGGGTTCGGTGACCCCTCCTCAAGGGGGGGGTACTGTTGTGAGTTCTGTTTTTGGGCTCCCTCTGGTGGTTACTGATGGTACTGGGTGACTTGTGTTCTCTGCGGTCTCTGGTGTCCACCTGTTCCATCAGGTTATGGGAGTTTCCTATTTAACCTGGCTTTTTTGTCATTTCCTCGCCGGCTATCAATGTAATCAGCGTGTCTTTTTACCTCTGCTCCCTGCGTCTGTTATCTTCAGGACAAGCTAAGTTTTGATTTTCCTGTTCCACGTTTTGCTTAATTTTTGTCTTAGTCCAGCTTGCAGATATGTGATTCCTTGCTGCTGGTTGCTCTAGTGGGCTGAAATTACTCCTCATGTTCCATGAGTTGGCACATGAGTTCAAGTAATTTCAGGATGGTTTTTTGAAGGGTTTTTCGCTGACCGCGCAGTTCACTTTTGTATCCTCTGCTATCTAGCTTTAGCGGGCCTCATTTTTGCTGATTCTATTTTCATAACTACGTATGTGCTTTCCTCTCATTTCACCGTTATTACATGTGGGGGGCTGCTATTTCTGTGGGGTGTTTCTCTGGAGGCAAGTGAGGTCTGTGTTTCTTCTAATAGGGGAAGTTAATCCTTCGGCTGGCGCGAGATGTCTAGGAATCATCGTAGGCACGTTCCCCGGCTACTGCTAGTTGTGTGTTTAGGTTCAGGATCGCGGTCAGCTCAGGTTCCATCACCCTAGAGCTTGTTTTGTTTTTGTGCTTGTCCTTTTGTGATCCCCTGCCATTGGGATCATGACAGAGAGCCATGAATACAGGATGGGGGAACCATGCATACAGGGTGGGAGGATGGGGGAGCCATGTATACAGGGTGGGAGGATGAGTGAGCTGTGCATACAGGGTGGGGGGATTGGATGGGAGAGCCATGCATACACGGTGGGAGGATGGGGAGCCATGCATACAGGGTGGGAGGATGGGGGGGCCAAGCATACAGGGTGGGAGGATGGGAGAGCCATGCATACAGGGTGGGATGATGGGGGAGCCATGCATACAGGGTGGGAGAGCCGTGCATACAGGGTGGGAGGATGGGGGAGCCATGCATACAGGGTGGGAGGATGGGGGAGCCATGCATACAGGATGGGGGAACCATGCATACAGGGTGGGAGGATGGGGGAGCCGAGCCATGCATACAGGATGGGAGGATGGGGGAGCCGAGCCATGCATACAAGATGGGAGTATGGGGGAGCCGAGCCATGCATACAAGATGGGAGTATGGGGGAGCCGAGCCATGCATACAAGATGGGAGGATAGGGGAGCCTAGCCATGCATACAAGATGGGGGAGCCGAGCCATGCATACAGGATGGGAGGATGGGGGACATGTATGAGGAAACAGTACTGGGGAATGGGGGGCATGTATGAGGAAACAGTATGGGGGAATGGGGGGCATATGTGAGGAAACAATATGGGGGATGGGTGCAGACAGAATGGGGAGCAAACGAGGGAATGTGTGTGGACACAGTAATGAGTAGTGATGTGAAAAATGGATGTGGACAGAGTACGGGGAGTGAGGGTGATGGGAAGTGTGCAGACAAAGTATAGGGAGTCAGGTGAGCAGGCAGTATAGAAACTGAGGGGGTAAATATATGAGGAGACAGGTTGGTGAACAGGGGGGATGTGAGAGGAGACTGTATCAGGAGGGAGAGGAATAGTGTGAGGAGACAGTATGGGGGCAGAAAAGTCAGTGGGCACAGAATAGAATCTGAGTAGTGGGGGCATAGCATGAAGGGACAGTGTAAGGGCACAGCCAGGAGGGGACAGTATACCAAGGAGGGGGAGTGTGATGAGAGAGTACAGTATAAATACTGAGCCCTATGCGGGGACACAGTGTGAGAGGATAATGTGAAGAGGTGGGTCGGTATGGAAAGGAGAGGTCAGTGTGAAGAGCATGTACCATAAGAGCGACAGTGTGGGGGTCATATTTTGTGCAGACAAAATAGTGAGGGGCAATTAATTATTCAGGAGCATTATAATGACACTTGTATCTATAAGGGCGTCATGTGGAGATTTTCTGCAAAAGAACGGAGAAGATGGAAGTCTGCAGAGACGGCTGTGGATGAGAAAACTCATCATGGGGTCTGGACAAGATGAATAAAAGAAGAACGGCTCCAAAGGCGACGTCATCTATAAGGTACCTGGATGTAAATGTTATTTGTGATACTGACTAACTCTCATGTTTTTATTTATGTTAGGAGCATTAAAGGGGATGTCCAGGTTTGTGATGAGTCTGCAGTCATTCTTTGTGACTGCAGACTTCTGAATTCTCACAGTGTGCTCTGCGCGCTGTCAGGATTCTCTCGTGCTGGCGATTTACATTAATGCGGTCACATGCTGAATAGACATATGTGGCCTCCGTCAATGAAAATGAACTGAGCGAGGCCGGGCACTTCTAATCGGAATGTGGTCAGAAGTATTCAAATCACATGCTTGTGCTGACATAACTGTCCACAGGCAGGGGAGAATCCTAAAAGTGTGCAGTGCATGTGGATCGCCACCAGTAGGGCTGTGGGGTACTCGGAGCCAGGCCCTTCGGTTCTCAAGGGGGATGTCACGGTGGTTGACCCGGTCCGTGGCCCTAGGGGCATCCGTTAATAAATGGGGGGAAAGGTCTTTAAAGGGATAGTGTTCGTGACGCCACCTGTGGTATTCGGTCAGGGTGACCGACGCTGCTTAGGGGCCCGCTGGGGTGATGTTATGGCAGCTAGATGGTATACCTTCCCACAGGTGAAGTGTGTCCCCAGGGCTTCCCAGAGTGTAGTTGGTAGATGGTGAATGTTGTAAGGCGCAGGGAATAACGAGAACACAAGGTTGCAGTCTCTTTACCTTTACTGAAGGCCTCAACATCCACAGTCCAGAGCACTGGATCACATGGTAGGCAGAGTCCGGCCGGTCTGAAGGCAAATCCAGAGTCCCCTTATCCAGGTGGAAATCAGTAGCCTTCCTCTAGCGCCTGAGTGTTGTAGTACCTCCCTGCTGAGCTTCTCGGTGAGGTCCTCACAACTATTGTAGATGTGAAGTCTTTTTCTCTCTGTCCCCCTGATGGTAAGGATAGGACAAACCCATATGACTGATGGCCTGAGGCTTTTTACAGGGACACTATTACGTTCCGGCCCCCACAAGTTGCCACTGTGCCTCCTGTGTATAAGGTCGGGCAACTAATATAGAACTAGCTGTCCTGCCGGTCTCTGGAGCCAGGCTTGGAGACAATTACTCCCTCGGTGTTCCGGCTACCGGCTTCTGTGCCTCAGAAAGGAGGCAGCCTTTTACAGGGCAGAACTTCTGGTTTCCTCTCCTTTTGCTATGACTTCGTTTCTCACTCTCAGCAACGCAATTCCCTTCAATGTCTCTTCCTTTGGATGCTGCCGCATTGGTACGCAGGCGCAGCTCCGTGTCCTTCTGTCTAAGCCTCTGACAGGATCCCACCCCTGTCAGGGACCCACTACCTGAGAGGAGCTCAGATAGCAGCTCACTGGGTGAAGCCCAGCTCACTTCTCACTAACTTCCTGTCCAAACTGCCAGTTTTACCTAATTGTGAGGAGTGCCCTAATAAATAGAAACATGGCTCCCCCTGGTGGCCTGGAGTGTGAAGTGTGTTGTGTGGTTTGTGATACCTGGAAAAGAGATCTCCTTTATTGCCCTCAGACGTAATGTCACTCCCCCTGGTGGAAGAACGACACTACTGCAACGACCAGGACCCTGGGGCGCTGCACATGCGTTGTGAGAATTCAGAAGCCTGCGATGTCAGGATTCAGCTCTGCAGGTTCCAGTAGTCATCACATGGACACCTCACTCATATGTGATTTTCATACTTGTGGTCTTGTAACAACGAGCTTCTCTGCTTCTCTGTTTTTCACTGAACACTGAGAGCATTAGGGAGAGGAGCCCGTGAGTACATGACTAAGTGTGCATATCGCATGTGTCCTGGGGGGGGGGGCGCCAAAATGAATTCTTGCCCCTGGTGCCAGAAACCCTAGATACACCTCTGACGGTATGCCATTGGCCACTGCGAGCGGTGATTACCGGGTCCGCTGGAGGGATGTCTGTGCACAGGCAGTGAGGCAGGGACAGAGGGTGTGCACAGAGAGGATGGAGACCCGTAGACTGCCCGTCCCAGTCTACGCCGTAGCCTGGAGCCCTCATTATCATGTCAGTTAATAAAGTGTTTTTCTAAAGCTTTATAGTGTAGTTTTAGGTCAGAGAGTGATGGTTAGGGATGAGCTAGCAAGGTGCAGGGACAATTAGTGATGGCTACTTGCGGACATGTGCGGCAATTGCGGTGTTGCACTTGCGGTGATACAAAAAACACTGCACTAAAAGTGCCTAGGGCAGCAGAAACTCTAAATACTACCCTGTATATATATATTCTATTCTAACCTGTCAGTGTGGTTTTACTGTACGCGGCAGATAAATTGATGGCTTTTATTCTATCTATTATACATATATATGTGTGCTTCGAAGACCATTTCCTTTGAAAACGATGTGTAAATGACATAGAAAATTTTTATATGTAAAAGCTCATGTTAAAATCGCATTGCATTCGGATGTAAATTGGATGCCAGGTGTGAAAAATCAGATTGTATACATGACACTCGCATTATACTCGTGCGACTCTCGGCAGTGAGAATCGGACCGATTTTTTTATACGTTGAGTGTGACTCCAGCCTTAGCAGAATGAACACTTGTTTAATTTAACTGCTTTATAGTTTCCAAACGCCAAAAAGATTAAAAGAAGTAACAAATGGCTGAACATGTGCACAGTGCTGTCTTTTCTACATTGCTGGGCAATATATCTTTTTTGCAAAATCTGCCTGAAAACGATGTTATGTGCACACACCTCAACTCTCCAATCAAAACTTGTGGTTTTTGAAATCTCATGGATTTTGGAGAGTTTCTTCACCAAAAATAATGCACCAGGCCAAGTGGTAAGACCCGAGGCTAAATGCCAGAAATGACGCATCTAATGGATGCACCATTTTCTGGGGTGGCTGAGGGCTAGTATTTTAGGCTGGGAGGGGACAAATATCCATGGCCCCTTCCCAGCCTATTAATATCATCCCTCAGGTGTTTGTTTAGCCTTTGCTTGTTATCAAATCTAGAGGGGACCGTGTTATGACCTGGTGGTCAGGACAATAATGGACCTGGTGGTTAAGAGCACACGGAATGACCTGATAGTTACTGATAATAAGGACGAGCTCTGGGACGTGGGAACTCTGCTGACCGCAATCCCTAAACCTATCAAACACACTAGAAATAGCCGTGGATTGCGCCTAACGCTCCCTATGCAACTCGGCACAGCCTAAGAAACTAGCTAGCCCTGAAGATAGAAAAATAAAGCCTACCTTGCCTCAGAGAAATTCCCCAAAGGAAAAGGCAGCCCCCCACATATAATGACTGTGAGTAAAGATGAAAATACAAACACAGAGATGAAATAGATTTAGCAAAGTGAGGCCCGACTTACTGAACAGACCAAGGATAGGAAAGGTTACTTTGCGGTCAGCACAAAAACCTACAAAAAGACCACGCAGAGGGCGCAAAAAGACCCTCCGCACCGACTCACGGTGCGGAGGCGCTCCCTCTGCGTCCCAGAGCTTCCAGCAAGCAAGACAACAAATTATATAGCAAGCTGGACAGAAAAATAGCAAACCAAAGAAATACAAGCTGGAACTTAGCTTCTGATGGGAAGACAGGTCACAAGAACGATCCAGGAGTGAACTAGACCAATACTGGAACATTGACAGTTGGCATGGAGCAAAGATCTAAGTGGAGTTAAATAGAGCAGCAGCTAACGAATTAACCTCGTCACCTGTGAAACTCAGAAACACCCACCAGAGGAAGTCCATGGACAGAGCCAGCCGCAGTACCATTCATTACCACAGGAGGGAGGCCGACAACAGAATTCACAACAGTACCCCCCCTTGAGGAGGGGTCACCGAACCCTCACCAGAGCCCCCAGGCCGACCAGGATGAGCCAACTGAAAGGCACGAACCAGAACGGCAGCATGAACATCAGAGGCAAAAACCCAGGAATTATCTTCCTGACCATAACCCTTCCACTTGACCAGGTACTGGAGTTTCCGTCTCGAAACACGAGAATCCAAAATCTTCTCCACCACATACTCCAACTCTCCCTCAACTAATACTGGGGCAGGAGGATCAACGGATGGAACCACAGGCGCCACGTATCTCCGCAATAACGACCTATGGAACACATTATGGATGGCAAAAGAAGCAGGAAGGGCCAAACGAAATGACACAGGATTGATAACCTCAGAAATCTTATACGGACCAATGAAACGAGGCTTTAACTTAGGAGAGGAAACCTTGATAGGAACATAACGAGACGACAACCAAACCAAATCCCCAACACGAAGTCGGGGACCCACACAGCGCCGGCGGTTAGCGAAACGTTGAGCCTTCTCCTGGGACAATGTCAAATTGTCCACCACATGAGTCCAAATCTGCTGCAACCTATTCACCACAGTATCTACACCAGGACAGTCCGAAGACTCAACCTGACCTGAAGAGAAACGAGGATGGAAACCAGAATTGCAGAAAAACGGCGAAACCAAAGTAGCCGAGCTGGCCCGATTATTAAGGGCGAACTCAGCCAACGGCAAAAAGGACACCCAATCATCCTGATCAGCAGAAACAAAGCATCTCAGATATGTTTCCAAAGTTTGATTAGTTCGTTCGGTTTGGCCATTTGTCTGAGGATGGAAAGCCGAGGAAAAAGACAAATCAATGCCCATCCTAGCACAAAAGGATCACCAAAACCTTGAAACAAACTGGGAACCTCTGTCAGAAACTATGTTCTCCGGGATACCATGTAAACGAACCACATGCTGGAAAAATAATGGCACCAAATCAGAGGAGGAAGGCAATTTAGACAAAGGTACCAAATGGACCATCTTAGAAAAGCGATCACAAACCACCCAAATGACCGACATCTTTTGAGAGACGAGGAGATCCGAAATAAAATCCATAGAAATATGCATCCAGGGCCTCTTCGGGACCGGCAAGGGCAAAAGCAACCCACTGGCACGAGAACAGCAGGGCTTAGCCCGAGCACAAGTCCCACAGGACTGCACAAAAGAACGCACATCCCGTGACAAAGACGGCCACCAGAAGGATCTAGCCACTAAATCTCTGGTACCAAAGATTCCAGGATGCCCAGCCAACACTGAACAGTGAATCTCAGAGATAACTCTACTAGTCCATCTATCAGGGACAAACAGTTTCTCCGCTGGGCAACGGTCAGGTCTATCAGCCTGAAATTATTGCAGCACCCGCCGAAAATCAGGGGAGATGGCAGACAAAATTACCCCCTCTTTGAGAATACCCGCCGGCTCAGGAACACCCAGAGAGTCAGGCACAAAACTCCTTGACAGGGCATCAGCCTTCACATTCTTAGAGCCCGGAAGGTACGAAACCACAAAATCAAAACGGGAGAAAAATAATGACCATCGAGCCTGTCTCGGATTCAACCGTTTGGCAGACTCAAGATAAGTCAAATTCTTGTGATCTGTCAAGACCACCACGCGATGCTTGGCTCCTTCCAGCCAATGACGCCACTCCTCGAATGCCCACTTCATGGCCAACAACTCACGATTACCAACATCATAGTTACGCTCAGCAGGCGAAAACTTTCTAGAAAAGAAAGCACATGGCTTCATCACCGAGCCCTCAGAACTTCTTTGCGACAAAACAGCCCCTGCTCCAATCTCAGAAGCATCAACCTCAACCTGAAACGGAAGCGAAACATCTGGCTGGCACAACACAGGGGCAGAAGAAAAACGACGCTTCAACTCCTGAAAAGCCTCTACAGCCGCAGAAGACCAATTGACCACATCAGCACCCTTCTTGGTCAAATCAGTCAACGGTTTAGCAACAGTAGAAAAATTAGCGAAGCCCAGGAACTTTTGCAGGCTCTTCACAGATGTCGGCTGAGTCCAATCGTAAATGGCCTGGACTTTAACAGGGTCCATCTCGATAGTAGAAGGGGAAAAAATGAACCCCGAAAATGAAACCTTCTGAATTCCAAAGAGACACTTTAACCCCTTCACAAACAAGGAATTTGCACGAAGGACCTGGAACACCATTCTGACCTGCTTCACATGAGACTCCCAATCATCCGAAAAGACCAAAATATCATCCAAATACACAATCAGGAATTTATCCAGGTACTCTCGGAAGATGTCATGCATAAAGGACTGAAATACTGATGGAGCATTGGAAAGCCCGAATGGCATAACCAGGTACTCAAAATGGCCCTCGGGCGTATTAAATGCTGTTTTCCATTCATCGCCTTGTTTAATACGCACAAGATTATACGCCCCTCGAAGATCTATCTTGGTGAACCAACTAGCCCCTTTAATACGAGCAAACAAATCAGACAGCAACGGCAAAGGATACTGAAATTTGACTGTAATTTTATTAAGAAGGCGGTAATCAATACAAGGTCTCAAAGAACCATCCTTCTTGGCCACAAAAAAGAACCCTGCTCCTAACGGTGATGACGACGGACGAATATGGCCTTTCTCCAAGGACTCCTTTATATAACTCCGCATAGCGGCGTGTTCTGGCACAGATAAATTGAACAGTCGGCCCTTAGGAAACTTACTACCAGGAATCAAATTAATTGCACAATCGCAATCCCTATGAGGAGGTAGGGCACTGGCTTTGGGCTCATCAAATACATCCCGATAATCCGACAAAAACTCTGGAACTTCAGAAGGAGTGGAAGACGAAATAGACAAAAATGGAACATCACCATGTACCCCCTGGCAACCCCAGCTGGACACAGACATAGATTTCCAGTCCAATACTGGATTATGAACCTGTAGCCATGGCAACCCCAAAACGACCACATCATGCAGATTATGCAACACCAGAAAGCGGATATCCTCCTGATGTGCAGGAGCCATGCACATGGTCAATTGGGTCCAATACTGAGGCTTATTCTTGGCCAAAGGCGTAGCATCAATTCCTCTCAATGGAATAGGATACTGCAAGGGCTCCAAGAAAAAACCACAGCGCCTAGCATACTCCAAGTCCATCAAATTCAGGGCAGCGCCTGAATCCACAAATGCCATAACAGAATAGGATGACAAAGAGCAAATCAGAGTAACAGACAATAGAAATTTAGACTGTACCGTACCAATGTTGGCAGACCTAGCGAACCGCTTAGTGCGCTTAGGACAATCGGAGATAGCATGAGTGGAATCACCACAGTAAAAACATAGCCCATTCAGACGTCTGTGTTCTTGCCGTTCAGCTCTGGTCAAAGTCCTATCACATTGCATAGGCTCAGGCCCATGCTCAGATAGTACCGCCAAATGGTGCACAGCTTTACGCTCATGCAAGCGTCGATCGATCTGAATGGCCAAGGACATAGACTCATTCAAACCAGCAGGCATGGGAAACCCCACCATGACATCCTTAAGGGCTTCAGAGAGACCCTTTCTGAAGATTGCTGCCAGGGCACATTCATTCCACTGAGTGAGCACAGACAACTTTCTAAACTTCTGACAATATATCTCCGCTTCATCCTGACCCTGACACAGAGCCAGCAAGATTTTCTCTGCCTGATCCACTGAATTAGGTTCGTCATAAAGCAATCCAAGCGCCAGGAAAAACGCATCGACATCATGCAATGCCGGATCTCCTGGCGCAAGGGAAAATGCCCAGTCTTGAGGGTCACCACGTAACAAAGAAATAATGATCTTTACTTGTTGAACAGGGTCACCTGAGGAGCGAGGTTTCAAGGCAAGAAACAATTTACAATTATTTTTGAAATTCAAGAACTTAGATCTATCACCAAAAAACAAATCAGGAATTGGAATCCTAGGCTCTGACATTGGATTCTGAACCACAAAATCTTGAATGTTTTGTATCCTTGTAGTGAGATTATCCATCCAAGAGGACAGACCTTGAATGTCCATGTTTACACCAGTGTCCTGAACCACCCAGAGGCAAAGGGGAAAATAGAGACAAAACACACTGCAAAGAAAAAAAAATGGTCTCAGAACTTCTCTTATCCCTCTATTGAGATGCATTAGTACTTTGGGCCACCTGTACTGTTATGACCTGGTGGTCAGGACAATAATGGACCTGGTGGTTAAGAGCACACGGAATGACCTGATAGTTACTGATAATAAGGACGAGCTCTGGGACGTGGGAACTCTGCTGACCGCAATCCCCAAACCTATCAAACACACTAGAAATAGCCGTGGATTGCGCCTAACGCTCTCTATGCAACTCGGCACAGCCTAACAAACTAGCTAGCCCTGAAGATAGAAAAATAAAGCCTACCTTGCCTCAGAGAAATTCCCCAAAGGAAAAGGCAGCCCCCCACATATAATGACCGTGAGTAAAGATGAAAATACAAACACAGAGATGAAATAGATTTAGCAAAGTGAGGCCCGACTTACTGAACAGACCGAGGATAGGAAAGGTTACTTTGCGGTCAGCACAAAAACCAAGACCACGCAGAGGGCGCAAAAAGACCCTCCGCACCGACTCACGGTGCGGAGGCGCTCCCTCTGCGTCCCAAAGCTTCCAGCAAGCAAGACAAAAAATTAAATAGCAAGCTGGACAGAAAAATAGCAAACCAAAGAAATACAAGCTGGAACTTAGCTTCTGATGGGAAGACAGGTCACAAGAACGATCCAGGAGTGAACTAGACCAATACTGGAACATTGACAGGTGGCATGGAGCAAAGATCTAAGTGGAGTTAAATAGAGCAGCAGCTAACGAATTAACCTCATCACCTGTGAAACTCAGAAACACCCACCAGAGGAAGTCCATGGACAGAACCAGCCGAAGTACCATTCATGACCACAGGAGGGAGCCCGACAACAGAATTCACAACAGGACCCACGTCATTTTTTAAGGGGTCTCCCCATTTTAATAATCAGTAAAGTCTACACAGACAGTTGTGAGCTGTTATTAATAGCCTGGAAACCTTTATGGATATTGGCCCCTTCCCAGAATAATAATGCCAGCCTCCAGCTGTCTGCTTTCCCTTGGATGGTTAATAAAATAGGGGGGAACCCACGTGATTTATTTAATAATTACAGTAAAATGCACACCCAAGGTAACCTTAATTCACAGCATCCAGGTGTTACAGCAGCTGGAAACTCCAGAATTCTTAAAGGTTATCTCGGTTCACTGTGGCTATCCTTTTGTGAGACCCTGGAGCTGTGAACTGAGATAACCTTACTGACGTCACCTTAGTTCCCAGCAGCCAGGTCTCAGGGAGCAACACACGGCAGTTGCTGCAGGTCCAGTGTATGGATGTTATGATCTGGTGGCCTAGGAGCAGCATGTGACGTCCTCTGGAGAAGGTGGTACCTGTACTGACTGCAAACCCTGAACTTAGCACCGCAACTAGAAGTAGCCGTGGGATGTACCTAACACTCCCTAGACACAGCCTAAGGACTAACTTCCCCTAAAGATAGAAACGGGAAAACTATCTTGCCTCAGAGAAAATCCCCAAAGGATAGACAGCCCCCCACAAATATTGACTGTGAGAGGAGAGGTAAATGACATACGCAGACTGAAATCAGGATTTAGCAAAGGAGGCCTTACTAGCTAAAAAGAAAGAATAGGACAGAGAACTATGCGGTCAGTATTAAAACACTAGAAAATATCCACCACAGAAAATACAAAACTCTACATCTGACTAAAGACATGGAGGGTATATCTGCATCTCCAGAGATACAGCTTGGCTGCAAAAAATCCTTACACAGACAAAGCTGGACAAGACAAAACAAGAAAAATGCACATAACTATAAGGCCCACAGCATTTGGACAGCAAAAACAAAGCCAGAACTTATCTTTGTTGAAAAGAACAGCAAAACAGGAGAGACCAGTCAGGGATGTGAATCCTCCAAAAACAATGGACAACTGGCACTGACTAAAGGATCAAGCAAGACTAAATAGCCCAGCAATAGGTGGACACACCTGATAAATGCTGCGATCCAAAGACAGCAGCACTACCACTCATAACCACTGAAGGGAGCCCAAGAGCAGAATTCACAACAGTACCCCCCCTTGAGGAGGGGTCACCAAACCCTCACCAGAGCCCCCAGGCCGTTCAGGACGAGCCAAATGAAAGGCACGAACCAAATCGTCAGCATGAACATCGGAGGCAACAACCCAAGAATTATCCTCCTGGCCATAACCTTTCCATTTGACAAGATACTGAAGCTTCCGCCTCGAAAAACGAGAATCCAAAATCTTCTCAACCACATACTCCAACTCCCCATCAATCAACACTGGAGCCGGAGGATCAACAGAGGGAACAACGGGCTCCACATACTTCCGCAACAAAGATCTATGGAAAACATTATGGATGGAAAAGAGGCTGGAAGGGCCAAACGAAAAGACACTGGATTGATAATCTCAGAAATCCTATAAGGACCAATAAACCGAGGCTTGAACTTAGGGGAAGAAACCTTCATAGGAACATGACGGGAAGACAACCAGACCAAATCCCCAACCCGAAGCCGGGAACCAACACACCGACGGTTAGCAAAACGCTGAGCCTCCTCCTGAGACAACACCAAATTGTCCACCACATGAGCCCAAATTTGCTGCAGCCTGTCAACCACAGAATCCACACCAGGACAATCAGAAGGCTCAGCCTGCCCTGAAGAAAAACGAGGATGAAAACCAAAATTACAAAAAAAAGGCGAAACCAAGGTAGCAGAACTAGCCCGTTTATTAAGGGCAAACTCGGCCAATGGCAAGAAAGCCACCCAATCATCCTGATCAGCAGACACAAAGAATCTCAAATAAGTTTCCAAAGTCTGATTAGTTCGCTCGGTTTGGCCATTTGTCTGAGGATGAAATGCGGAAGAAAAAGACAAATCAATGCCCAGCCTTGCACAAAAGGCCCGCCAAAACCTAGAAACAAACTGGGAACCTCTGTCAGACACAATATTCTCCGGAATGCCATGCAAACGAACCACATGCTGAAAAAACAACGGAACCAAATCAGAAGAGGAAGGCAATTTAGGCAAAGGTACCAAATGAACCATCTTAGAAAACCGATCACAAACCACCCAGATAACCGACATCCTCTGGGAAACCGGAAGATCTGAAATAAAATCCATAGAAATATGCGTCCAAGGCCTCTCAGGGACCGGAAAAGGCAGAAGCAACCCACTAGCACGGGAACAACAAGGCTTGGCCCGCGCACAAGTCCCACAGGACTGCACAAAAGAACGCACATCCCGCGACAAAGAAGGCCACCAAAAGGACCTACCAACCAAATCTCTGGTACCAAAAATCCCAGGATGGCCAGCCAACACAGAACAATGAACCTCAGAAATCACTTTACTAGTCCATCTATCAGGAACAAACAGTTTCCCCACTGGACAGCGGTCAGGTTTATCAGCCTGAAATTCCTGAAGAACCCGTCGTAAATCAGGGGAGATGGCAGAAAGAATCACCCCTTCCTTCAGAATGCCGACCGGCTCAAGGAGCCCAGGAGAATCAGGCAAAAAACTCCTAGAGAGGGCATCAGCCTTAACATTCTTAGAACCCGGAAGATACGAGACCACAAAATCAAAATCAAAACGGGAGAAAAACAGGGACCATCGAGCCTGTCTAGGGTTCAGTCATTTGTCAGACTCGAGGTAAATCAGATTTTTATGATCGGTCAGGACCACAATACGGTGCTTGGCCCCCTCAAGCCAATGTCACCACTCCTCAAATGCCCACTTCATAGCCAACAACTCCCGATTGCCGACATCATAATTGCGTTCCGCAGGCGAAAACTTCAGAGAAAAGAAGGCACACAGTTTCATCAAGGAACCATCAGAATTCCTCTGAGACAAAACGGCCCCTGCCCCAATCTCAGACGCGTCAACCTCAACCTGAAATGGAAGAGAAACATCCGGCTGACGCAACACAGGGGCAGAAGTAAATCGGCGTTTAAACTCCTGAAAGGCAGAAACAGCCGCGGAGGACCAATTCATCACATCAGCGCCTTTCTTCGTTAAATCGGTCAGAGGTTTAACCACACTGGAGAAGTTGGCAATGAAACGACGATAAAAATTAGCAAAGCCCAAGAATTTCTGAAGGCTCTTCACAGATGTGGGTTGAATCCAATCATGAATGGCCTGAACCTTAACCGGATCCATTTCTATAGATGAGAGAGAAAAAATGAAGCTCAAAAAAGAAACCTTCTGCACTCCAAAGAGGCACTTAGACCCCTTCACAAATAAAGCATTCTCACGGAGGATCTGAAATACCATCCTGACCTGTTTCACATGAGACTCCCAATCATCGGAAAAAATCAAAATATCATCCAAATATACAATCATGAATTTATCAAGATAACTCCGAAAGATATCATGCATGAAGGACTGGAACACAGATGGGGCATTAGAGTGTCCGAATGGCATCACAAGGTATTCAAAATGGCCTTCGGGCGTATTAAATGCAGTTTTCCATTCGTCACCCTGCTTAATACGAACAAGATTATATGCCCCTCGAAGGTCAATCTTAGTAAACCAACTAGCCCCCTTAATCCTAGCAAACAAATCAGTAAGCAAAGGCAAAGGATATTGAAATTTGACCGAGATCTTATTCAAAAGGCGATAATCAATACAGGGTCTCAAGGAGCCATCCTTCTTGACAACAAAAAAAAAACCTGCTCCCAATGGTGAAGAAGATGGCCGAATATGATCCTTCTCCAAAGACTCCTTAATATAGCTCCGCATGGCGGCATGTTCTGGCACAGACAGGTTGAAAAGTCAGCCCTCAGGGAATTTACAACCTGGAATCAAGTCAATAGCACAATCACAGTCCCTATGTGGTGGAAGGGAACTGGATTTGGGCTCATCGAATACATCCTGGAAATCTGACAAAAACTCAGGAATTTCAGAAGAGGGGGAAGAGGAAATTGACATCAAAGGAACGTGACCATGAACCCCCTGACAGCCCCAACTAGTCACAGACATAGATTTCCAATCTAACACCGGATTATGTACCTGTAACCATGGAAAACCTAGCACAATAGCCTCATGCAAATTATGCAACACCAGAAAACGACAATCTTCCTGATGGGCTGGCGCCATGCACATGGTCAGCTGTGTCCAAAACTGAGGTTTATTTTTAGCCAACAGTGTAGCATCAATGCCGCTTAAAGGAATAGGGTTCTGCAAAGGCTGCAAGGGGAAACCACAACATCTGGCAAATTCTAAGTCCATTAAGTTCAGAGCGGCGCCTGAATCCACAAATGCCATGACAGAAAATGACGATAATGAGCAGATCAAGGTCACAGATAACAGAAATTTAGGTTGCACAGTACTGATGGTAACAGA
The DNA here is from genome assembly GCF_032444005.1 of Ranitomeya imitator. Lineage (NCBI taxonomy): Eukaryota > Metazoa > Chordata > Amphibia > Anura > Dendrobatidae > Ranitomeya > Ranitomeya imitator. The sequence goes on along the minus strand of NC_091286.1, from coordinate 575,191,162 downwards.
ACTAGCAATTCTCTTAGTACGCTTAGGGCAATCAGAAATAACATGAGCAGAATCGCTGCAGTAAAAACACAACCTATTCTGACGCCTGAATCTTTGTCGTTCAGCTCTAGACAAAATCCTATCACACTGCATAGGCTCAGGGCTCCGCTCGGAGGACAACGCCACAGTGTGCACAACTCTGCGCTCGCGCAAGTGCCGATCAATCTGAATGGCCAGAGACATAGAATCACTCAGACCAGAAGGCGCGGGGAACCCCACCATAACATCTTTAACGGATTCAGAAAGACCCTTTCTGAAAATTGCCGCCAAGGCATCCTCATTCCATTTAGTCAATACAGACCATTTTCTAAATTTCTGGCAATACAATTCTGCTGCTTCTTGACCCTGACACAGGGCCAACAAGGTCTTCTCTGCATGATCCACTGAATTAGGTTTATCATACAATAACCTTAGCGCCTGAAAAAAGGTGTCTACATTAAGTAAAGCAGGATTCCCAGATTCCAGGGAAAATGCCCAATCCTGAGGATCACCACGCAGCAGGGAAATAACAATTTTAACCTGCTGAATGGGATCACCAGAAGAACGGGGTTTCAGAGCAAAGAACAGTTTACAGTTATTTTTAAAGCTCAAAAATTTGGACCTGTCCCCAAAAAACAAATCAGGAGTAGGAATTCTAGGCTCTAAAACCGGAGTCTAAACGATATAATCGGAAATACCCTGTACCCTAGCAGCAAGTTGGTCCACACGAGAAACCAATTCCTGAACCTCCATGCCAGCGCCTAACTCCTGAGCCACCCAGAGGAAAAGAGGGAAGGAAAGACACAACAGACTACAGAAAAAAAAATGGCTCAGCACTTTCCTTCCCTTCTTCTGAGATGCGTTTAACTCATTATTGGCCAGTTGTACTGTTATGATCTGGTGGCCTAGGAGCAGCATGTGACGTACTCAGGAGAAGGTGGTACCTGTACTGACCGCAGACCCTGAACTTAGCACCGCAACTAGAAGTAGCCGTGGGATGTACCTAACACTCCCTAGACACCTCGACACAGCCTAAGGACTAACTTCCCCTAAAGATAGAAACGGGAAAACTATCTTGCCTCAGAGAAAATCCCCAAAGGATGGACAGCCCCCCACAAAAATTGACTGTGAGAGGAGAGGGAAATGACATACGCAGACTGAAATCAGGATTTAGCAATGGAGGCCTTACTAGCTAAACAGAAAGAATAGGACAGAGAACTATGCGGTCAGTATTAAAACACTAGAAAATATCCACCACAGAAAATACAAAACTCCACATCTGACTAAAGACATGGAGGGTATATCTGCATCTCCAGAGATATAGCTTGGCTGCAAAAAATCCTTACACAGACAAAGCAGGACAAGACAAAACAAGAAAATGAACAGAACTATAAGGCCCACAGCATGTGGACAGCAAAAACAAAGCCAGAAGTTATCTTTGTTGAAAAGAACAGCAAAACAGGAGAGACCAGTCAGGGATGTGAATTCTCCAAAAAACAATGGACAACTGGCACTGACTAAAGGATCAAGTAAGACTAAATAGCCCAGCAATAAGTGGACACACCTGATAAATGCTGCGATCCAAAGACAGCAGCACTACCACTCATAACCACCGAAGGGAGCCCAAGAGCAGAATTCACAACAATGGAGCTGCTTTCTTTGAACGAAGCTCCATCCACTGGATGTAGAAGAGTTTGGAATCATTGTGGGACTTCATTATGATGGATTATCTGTGAACAGTTGACGATTACTTTGATTTTTTACTTTTATTTAAACAAAAGGGAAAAAGAAGGGATTTGTCGGTGAGTCTCTTCTTCAATTAAAGGACTTACTCTCCATTACTAACACCTGGATTTGATGTCAGCTAACATCACAAAGCTGACATCAGCCCCAAAATATTACCTCTCTTTCCTCTTGGAGTGGCGTCTATCAGACGCCCCCATTACTAACTCGATAGTGAAAATTAATAAAGACACAGAAAGAAAAAAGTCCTTTAATTGAACAAAACACACATAAAAAGTTCTTTAAATAACAATTGTGGAATTACAGTTTTTTATTCGGACTCCCATGACAGCACTACGAGAGAGGGGATCCGCCCTTCAGGAACAGGAAACCTACAGAAACAAAAGGGCGGCACCTCTCCCCATGCATCAGTTGGTTTCCTGTTCCTGGAGGGACAGGATCCTACAGATGAATTCTCATAATGGATCCCAGGCCGGCCGGCCAAATCTGGTAGCGGGGGGGTGGGGGGGGTCTCCTACCTCGCCCGGTGCGGGAGTCCCTGGAGACGCCACGGTGGTCCTGGCTGGACTGCACGTCGGTGGCGTATTGCACAAGGGAGCAGGGTCCGGAGGATTCCTGATCTCCATGAAGCGCCGGCGTCGGTAAGTATAGCCGCCCCTTCGGTCCATGCAGTGGTGCAGCGGGGTGGTGAGGTGGCGGCGTCGGGAGATGGACGCCGTCCGGAGCGCTGCTGTATGTCTCCGGCGTCCTGCACCGCTCTCAGAAGCGTTTCCGGGCTGCTGTGATGCCGGGGGCGGAGTCAGCAGGCGCTTCTGGGTCACTGGGTGGCTGCGCATGTGCAGTCGATCCAAGATGGCGGCGCCCATCGATCCTGAACGCCGGTTTTCTCATTAGTCACCGCTGACCTCCCAGCTGCAGCCTGAACAGCAGGAACCAATGGGAATGACGCCAGGCAGCCTGCGAACCGGAATTCAGGAAGATTTAAGCAGGTGTCGAATGTAGAGCCCTGCTTTTGGCCACAGCTTCATCATGGAGAGTGATGGTGAGCAGCAGCCTCAGCTGCTAGATGAAGTGCAACAGAAGCCCATGGAGAAGGAGCATATCAAAAGTGAGCAGTCCAGTCGTAAGAGCTCATCCAAGCAGGGATCAAGAGCATCGACTGGGAAAGAACCCCCTCGTGTTCCGGTACCTTTTTTGGCGTACGCTGGTAAGTGATCTACGTGAATGTTCACTCAGTGACGCGGGCCCCTTATACTTTGTCATTCTAGGGAAAGAAAAGTACAAAGACGAAACATAAGGAGTGCGCCCTATGTGGAATCCTTTTACCAGATTCTTATTCCAAAAAATTATGTGCTCCCTGTATACAGCAGACGGTGAGGTCTACAGGAGTGGTAGAGGTTGAGTGACATTAGGTCAGATAGAAGGTTATCACCCTTATTGTCCTCCCCTAGGTAGCAGAAGAATCTGCGACTATGGCTAATCTAAAGGAGATGATCCATATGGAAGTAAGGGAATAACGGCGGTCTCTATCCCAGGCGGGAAGTTCAAAGCATAAAGCTCCCTTGATCTCTGATTCTTCGGAGGAAGAAAGAGAGGAAGGTTCCTATGGCTCTATTCCCTCTTCCTCGTCATCAGAAGAGGACTCTGGACGATTTTGTCTACCTCTGGACCGGGTTGATAAATTAGTTAAATCGGTCAGGGGTACGATGGGCTTAGAAGAGCCTAAAACGCAACTTTCCAGACAAGAATTAATGTTCAGCGGGTTAGATCACAAAAAGCGTAGATCCTTTCCGGTGAATGAAAAAATTCAAGATTTAATTCTCCGGGAGTGGAAGAAACCAGAAAAGAAAGGTTCGTTGCCACCAGCTTTAAAGCGCAGGTATCCCTTTGAGGATGCGGCTGTTGATACCTGGGACAAGGCCCCTAAATTAGATGCTGCGGTGGCGAAAGCATCGAAAAAAGCCTCACTACCATTTGAAGACATGGGGACCCTTAAAGATCCTCTTGATAGGAAGGCAGACACCTTCCTTAAAGGTACCTGGGAGATGGCGGCCGGATCTTTAAGACTGGCAGTGGCCGTTTCATGTACAGCCAGATCCTTAATGGTCTGACTAGAACAGTTGGAGTCCCAACTTACAGAAGGCGCTTCCAGGAATACAATCCTGAATGCGCTCCCAGTAATTCAAGATGCTGCTGCCTTCTTGTCAGACGCTTCGGTGGATTCAGTTAGAATGGCAGCCAGAGCAGCAGGACTCTCCAACGCGGCTCGTAGAGCCTTATGGTTGAAGTGTTAATCAGGAGACATTCAATCAAGATCCAAGCTCTGCGCTATTCCATGCAAAGGGGAGTTGCTTGAGAAAGCAGGGGATGACAAGAAAAAGTTCCCTAATTTGTCATCGGCATCTTACTGGCGTCCGTTCAACAGAAGGAGATTTGGTCGTGGAAGAAAACGCGCATCCTCACCTTCTAGAGATAATTTTAGATGGGAGGATAGACGCAGGAGAGGTACGGGCTACATGTTTCGCCGTTCCTCAAAAGAACGTAAAAAAACAGACCAATGACTAGCAATCCCTGTGGGAGGGAGATTGGCAGCCTTCTCTTCCGCATGGTCTGACATCACAAACAGTGACTGGGTCTGAGGCATTATATCAGAGGGTCTGAGACTGGAGTTTAATCACTGGCCTCGGGATAAGTTTAAGCTAACCCCCTTACATTCTTCCACCGTTGAACAGACAACTTTGGAGGCAGAGGTCATGAATTTATGCCTTAAAAAAGTGCTGATTGAAATCCCAGAATCAGAAAGAGGAAGAGGATTCTACTCCCCTCTATTTCTGATTCAAAAAACAGATAAATCATTTAGAACTATCATTAATCTTAAGTCCCTTAATGAGTACCTGGTTAATAAAACCTTAAAAATGGAGTCAATCAGCTCAACAATAAAGATGTTGTTCAAACACTGCTTCATGGTAGATGTAGATTTAAAGGATGCATACTATCATGTACCTATCCATGAGAACTTCCAGAGGTTCCTAAGAGTAGTGGTGTCTATGGGAGGAATTGTTCGCCATTTTCAATTTAGAGCTCTTCCCTTCGGCCTTTCAGCAGCACCTAGGGTGTTTACTAAAGTAGTCGCTGAGGTCATGGCGCTCTTACGAGAATTCAATATCCTCATTATTCCTTATCTGGATGATTTCCTTATAGTGGGGAATTCAGCAGACCATTGCCTTTCACAAGTAAAGACACCTACGACCAAACTAGAACGTCTGGGCTGGATTATAAATTATGAAAAATCCCGATTACAGCCCCTAAAAATCCAGAGATTCCTAGGGCTGTTATTAAATTCAGAGACCCAACAATGCTGTCTTCCACCTGATAAATTACTCCACATTCAACAACAGGTGTTAAAGGTGATTAATAAACCGTCCATGACCCTTAGACAGGCTATGCCACTATTGGGATCCCTAACGTCGTGTATTCCCGCCGTCCATTGGGCCCAATTCCACACCAGACCTTTACAGGTTGAGGTACTGGATAGTGATAGAGCCTTACAAGGGTCCTTGCAGGGTCAGGTGACATTAAGTCAGTAGTTCTTACATCTCTTAGATGGTGGCTAGAAGAAGACAAACTGTCGGCAGGCGTTCCCTGGGTGACACATGTGACTCGTGTAATAACAACAGACGCCAGCCCCACGGGGTGGGGGCACACATGGGTGACATTGTAGTTCAGGGTCTATGGGACCCCCAAACATCAGCTTCTTCCAATCAGAGAGAGTTAATGGCAATTTAATTCTCAGTTAAGGAACTCCTCGTATATCTACAGGGTCACCATGTCAAGATCCTCTCGGACAACCAGGTGGCGGTGGCCTATGTAAATCACCAGGGTGGAACACATTCCGAATCTCTGATGGAAGTAGCGGACCACCTGCTCCAGACAGCAGAGAGCCATTTACTATCTTTAACTGCACTGCATATAAGAGGGAAAGAAAATATGAAAGCAGACTTTCTAAGCCGCAACACCTTAAAACAAGGGGAATGGTCTCTGAACAGAGGCATCTTCAATCAGATTGTCCACACGTGGGGTCATCCAGAAGTGGACTTATTTGCCACCAAAGGCAACAGAAAAACAAAAAAGTTCTGTTCCCTAAGTCCCAGGGAGAATCCGTTGTCGGTGGATGCCTTCCTGATCAGATGGGATTTCCAATTGGCTTATGCGTTCCCCCAGCTGGGCCTATTGCCTCTTGTGGTCAGAAAGATAAGGGAGGATCAAGCAAGAGTCATACTGATCGCCCCATTCTGGCCCAGAAGGGCTTGGTTTGCCTGGCTCAGGACCATGTCGGTGGAAGACCCCTGGGTGCTTCCGGACATTCCGGATTTACTCCATCAAGGTCCGATCAGCCATCCACAAGTGAAGGGACTCCATTTGACGGCATGGAGTTTGAAAGGTCATTGTTAAAAAACAGAGGGTTTTCCCCAAATTTAATTGATACCCTTATGAAGAGTAGGAAACATATAACAACTAAGATCTACTCTAGAACCTGGTGGAAGTTCCTGGCCTCTTCAAATTTTAATATTGAAGAAGGAATACCAATTAACCAGATTTTATAATTCCTGCAGAAGGGGCTAGAGCTAAATCTATCTACAAGTACACTAAAAGTACAAGTCTCAGCCCTAGGGGCCCTGTTTTCTTGTAACATTGCTAGTAACTATTGGGTATCAAGGTTTATCAAAGCATCTAGTAGAGCTAGACCTATACACAAGAATAGGTCGGTGCCTTGGGATCTCAACCTAGTCCTTTCAGCTTTGACTAGGGAACCGTTTGAGCCCTTACATTCAGCCTCAGTTAAATTATTATCCCTCAAAACAGCATTTTTAGTAGCAATAACATCTGCTCGTAGGGTAGGGGACATACAGACGCTTTCTAGACTTTCCCCTTATACAGAGTTTCTACAGGACAGAGTAGTCCTCAGACCGGACCCAGCTTATTTACCAAAAGTAGCCTCACATTTCCACAGATCACAGGAGATAGTTTTACCATCATTTCTCCTTAATCCTTCTAACTCTAAGGAGGAGCTACTCCATACATTGGATGTTAAGAGATGCCTGTTAGAATATATATCGCAGTCACTGATGCTTGGAAGAGAGATAATGCGTTATTTTTATCCTTCCAAGGTCCTAGGAAAGGGCTTAGAGTATCGAAGTACACACTAGCGAAGTGGATTAGGAGGCTATCTCTCTGGCTTATACTGCAGGTGGAGGTCCGGCTCCGCAGAATCTGAGGGCACATTCCACCCGGGCCATGGCTACATCCTGGGCGGAAAGGTCTGGAGTATCGATCGACCAGATATGTAAGGCAGCTACGTGGTCGTCCCCTTCCACCTTTTTTAAACATTATCGGTTGGACTTGGGGTTCTCCTCTGATCTCACCTTCAGGTTAAGGGTGCTACAAGCTATAGTCCCTCCCTAGGGTAGTTTACATCTCTGTAATTCTCTCGTAGTGCTGTCATGGGAGTCCGAATAAAGCATTAAGCTACTTACTGGTAGCGGCATTTTTCGGAGGCCCATGACAGCACCCTTAGTTCCCTCCCTATTCACATGGGGGTTGCACTTCCTATAATGTATATAATGGGATATATAGATCTCACGTGTGGTATCTAGTTACAATGCAATGGATTATTTTTGTATATAAACTGTATATAATGTATATCTGTGTGCCACTAACCGTGGTAGTCCTCTCAGGCTCTGAAATACTGATGTATGGGGAGTGGTGCCGCCCTTTTTTATCTGTAGGTTTCCTGTTCCTGAAGGGCAGATCCCCTCTCTCGTAGTGCTGTCATGGGCCTCCAAAAAATGCCGCTACCAGTAAGTAGCTTTTCGCAATTTCACCGCAGCATGTTTTTTTTCCCCCGTTTTCCAGTACACTATATGGTAAAACCAATGGTGTTGTTGAAAAGTACAACTTGTCTTTACAAAAAAACAAGCCCTCATATGGCCATATTGATAGAAAAATAAAAATATCATGGCTCTGGGAAGAAGGAGAGCAAAAAACAAAAATGGTGGCAAAGGGGTTAGTTGAAAAACCCTCCCCAACCCTCGTTTACCCATTTATTAATATAAAAATAAAAAATGAAATTTATACTCACCTGTCTGGCGATAATTTATAATGCTGATAGTCCCATGACAATCAAAAACTCTGCTACATATGGTCGTATTGCTGAGCAGTGATAAATGGTAGTGCTCAGCCCCGCAACCAGATCACACTGAGCGGAGCCTGAGAACGCGCCTGCGTGTGATTACCGGTCAAATGCAGTTGTGTTCCCACGCTCAGTTCATTGTAATCTGGTTGCGGGGCTGAGCACTCCCATTTGTCACCACTCAGCAATGCAACCAGATGTAGCAGAGTTGGTGGTCGTCGTGGGACATATGGATTATTGGCGGACAGGTGAGTATAAATTGGATTTTTTATTTTTCCATTAATAGGTAAAGGAGGATCTGGGAGAATTTATTTCAAATAAAGTACTTTTTTCAGTGTCTATCTTACTTTTGATTACGGGGTTAGTAATGGGGGCTTCTGATACAAGCCAATACATTAATAACCCCTGGGCTTGATGTCAGCTGACATCAACCCTAAAACCATTACCCTACTTGTCAATGCACCAGGGCAAGCGGTAAGAGCCAAGGCTAAGTGCCAGAATTGGCGCATGTAATGGATGCACCTGGGACGGCTGCGGGCTGCTATTTTTAGGCTGGGGGGGCCCCAGTTGCCTGCTTTAGCCTGGTTGGTTACCAAAAATGGGGGGACCCCATGCCATTTTTTTAAAATTATTTAAATAAATGGCATGATAACCACCCTATTTTTGATTAAACAGCCAAGATAAAGCTGACAGCTGGGAGCTGAAGCCCGCGGCTGTCGGCTTTGCCTGCGCTGGTTATTTAAATTAGATGAGACCCAGCGTCTTTTTTTACACAGTGTGCTGCACAATTACAGCCATGCCGATACTTGACATGGCTGTGATTGAGCAGGAAGTGCCCACACAGAAAAATTGTGTGCTGCAGCCTTTCATCAAGCTGCCGAACCTGAACAGTAACCAATATCAATAAACTTGGTACTCAAATCATGTAAAAAAGAAAGTTCCATTTATTTTGATTCCAAACAATATGTCGTTATTATATGAACGTTTTCGGTCTGCCACTGGACCTTCATCAGAATAGTGTTATGGTTCCTGGAGTGGACCCACTGGATCGCAGTGACAACCGTTCCCAGGCAAGCTGACCTGGTGGAACCGACCCCTATACAGGGACCGTTAGGGGCAAGCCTAGGAGAGAGACACACTGCGATAGCATGTGCCAGAGGGGCGGCTCGGGGACAACGAAGAAAATCAGGGAACTCACCGAGGACCAGACAGATGGAGCAGCCACAGAGAATACCCGGGACTCAGGACACGGCGGGGTTCACACAGAGGGTACCTGATACAGGACAGAGCAGGGCACGCACTAGAGGCGTACAGGGACTGAGCAGAGCAAGCTCGCACTGGAAGTGTACAGGTACAGAGCAGAGCACACACACACTGGAAGCATACAGGGACTGAGCAGAGCACGCACTGGAAGCGTATAGGGATGGAGCAGAGCACGCACTGGAAGCGTACAGGGACTGAGCAGAGCATGCACGCATTGGAAGCGTACAGGGACAGAGCAGAGCACACCTTGCGCAGGCGTGTACTATGGAGGACAGAGAATGAACTTAAATCCAATATTGCAGCCAGCATGCAGCCAGCGGGTAAGGAAAGGGTGGATCAAACACCCGAAAACCCCGCCTCTATGGCTGAAGATTGTTCCCTCCAAATTCAGGTGACAGTGTCCCTTTAAAATGTCACCTGGTTCATCAGCTGACTGTCGGTGTTAGTTCATTCTTCAGCGACCAAGCCAGGAGTAGGAGCTAGCTGGGAACTGTTGTTCTACTGCTGTGTCCGTTTCATCTGGTGTTTCTTCCTGCTGTGCTGTGCCTTGCAGCATTAAGCTAAGTGTGGTTTTCCTTTTCCTTTTCTGTTTTGGTGATATTTTTACCCTGGTGCAGTCCACCTCTCTTGGGGGGGGGAGAGGGGGTCACTTATAGGGTCTGCACAGGAGACAGGGATACGCTGGCGGCTCGGGCCTCCTAACCTTCATAGGTACCCCCGAGATAAGGGAAAGTCAGGGTCCCTTATAGTGGCAGAGACAGGTGCGGGTTCCAATACGCCGTCTTGCCCCTTTAACGCCATAAACGGCGTAACATTAACACCGACCTTCACATTTTTCCTGGTGAACCATGGCTCAGATGCAGGCCTTTGCCCAACTGCTTCAGACCCTCACAGATGAGTTTAAGGTGCTTCGTGGTGAGGTGGTGCAGCAGCTGAAGCAGTTGGTGGGGTTTTGGGCTTTGGCCCAGGGACATGCCCAACCAGAGCCCAAGATATCTCTTCCTGACAGGTTCTCTGGAGGGAGAGATAAATTTTTGGTTTTTAAGGAGGCCTGCAAGTTATACTTCAGGCTCCGCCCTCGTTCATCAGGGAGTCAGGAACAACGGGTGGGAATCATAGTTTCCCTTCTTAAAGATGATCCCCAATCCTGGGCCTTCTCCCTGCCGACCGGTTCTCCATCTCTACGGTCAGTGGACAAGTTTTTTGCGGCTCTGGCGCTGGTATATGGTGACCCGGATGGCGTCTCCTTGGCGGAATCCCGACTCCGCAAGATCAAGCAGGGGGCTCGGCCGGCGGAGGAGTACTGTTCAGAGTTCAGGAGGTGGGCCACTGACACACAGTGGAATGACCCTGCCCTTAGGAGCCATTTTGTGCAGGGTCTGTCCCCTAGGTTGCAAGATACTCTGGTACAGTACGCCGCTCCCAAGTCATTAGAGGCCGCCATGTCCCTTGCCATCCAGGTGGATAGACATTTGAGGGAGAGGCATACACCAAATGTGCCCCCGGTAGTCCTTGCTAGGGAGGAGGACACACCTGATCAGGTGGACGAACCCATGCAGGTGGGAGGAGTTGCTTCCCAAACGGGGTTGTCCGGGGTTCACCGTGATGTGGGGGCATGTTTTTACTGTGGGCAGACTGGTCATTTTATCAATGTCTGCCCAGCTCGCGCCAAGATACCTGTTCCATCTAAAAAACCACGTCCCCCTGGTTGTGTGGAAGGAAGCGACCAGGGAGTGTATATTTCCTCTATTTTCTCGTCTCAGTGTACCTTACCTGCTGAGGTGGTTGTAGGTGGGGTAACTGAGAATATTCCGGTGCTTGTGGACAGTGGAGCAGGATTTAATTTGGTGGATGCTCATTTTGTCCAGAACCATGGCCTGATGAGTAGGTCGCTAGCTAGACCCCTAAGCGTTCAGGCCATTGACTCTGTCCCGCTCAGCCAGGGGAGCATTACCCAAGTCGTTGACAAGATACATTTGCGTATAGGGGCTTGTTATGAAGAGTTCCTGTCATGCTACGTCTTGGAGAACATACCAACTCCCATTGTCTTAGGTTTCCCTTGGTTGAGTAAACGCAACCCGGTCATTGACTGGCGGTCCAGAGAAGTAGTCAGCTGGGGTCAGTTGTGTACGGACTGCTGTCCAGGAGCTACGATCTCTGCCGGCCTTCTACAACCTACCCCTTCTTCTCCTGTGGGGGCAGTAGAGGTGTTTGAAGGGAGTAGGGGCAAGACTCTCCCCTCATTACATTCTAACCCGGTATGTCAGAGACCTCTTAGGAGGAGGGGTCGGAGGAGGGTGGTGGTTCCCTCGGTGCATAGTGTGGGGTGTGAGTTTGGTGACACAGGGGGACACCTCTGTTGTCGGTTCTATAAAGAGTTCACCATCTTGTGGCAGACTCATGCGTGAAAATAAACGTTCAGGTCCGGACCTGTGTGTGAATGATTACGTATGGGTGTCCACCAAAAATATCAGGTGGAAGTGTGGAACTGGAATCTGGAGTTCGAGGGTAATCGGGCCATAACGGGTGTCAGCCATTATCAGTCCGAAGACTTACCAGTTGGAGTCACCCTCTGTAATGCCCATACACAACTCATTCCACAGGTCGGCGCTCTGGAGATTTGTGCCGCCTACGTTGTCATCTCCAATTTGCTGTGTCCACCGTAAACCTAAGGGTCAGGTGACTGAGGAGGTGAACTCTGGTGAATCAAGACGTTCTCACTGTAGGTTGTTTACTGGTGAGGTCCAGAGGCCCCTCATTGAAAGGGGGGTACTGTCACGATCCAATTTTGGATTTGTGGCAGATCTGGTTTGCTTCAGTTTAATACCTTTTTTCCTTTTTGGTCATCGGGGGTTATGCAGTTTTTCCCCCTCTGGTGGCCGCTCGTGTTATTGCATTGCTGCTGGCTCAGCTGATGTTTGTGGTGACCACTCCCTCCATCCTTTAAAAGGTCACCTGGTTCATCAGCTGACTGTCGGTGTTAGTTCATTCTTCAGCGACCAAGCCAGGAGTAGGAGCTAGCTGGGAACTGTTGTTCTACTGCTGTGTCTGTTTCATCTGGTGTTTCTTCCTGCTGTGCTGTGCCTTGCAGCATTAAGCTAAATGTGGTTTTCCTTTTTCTTTTCTGTTTTGGTGATATTTTTACTCTGGTGCAGTCCACCTCTCTTGGGGGGGACAGGGGGTCACTTATAGGGTCTGCACAGGAGACAGGGATACGCTGGAGGCTCGGGCCTCCTAACCTTCATAGGTACCCCCGAGATAAGGGAAAGTCAGGGTCCCTTATAGTGGCAGGGACAGGTGCGGGTTCCAATACGCCGTCCTGCCCCTTTAACGCCGTAAACGGCATGACAGATACTGACCTGATTAATCCGCTCCACCTGACCGTTGGACTGGGAATGATAGGCTTTAGTGAAATCTAAAGTCACGTTCAAAAGTTTACAGAGAGCCCTCCAAAATCGAGAGGTGAATTGGACTCCCCTATCTGACACGATGTATTGCGGGAAACCATGGAATTTGAAGATGTGATGGATAAAAATTCTTGCCAACTCGGGAGCAGAGGGCAAACCAGGCAGCGGGACAAAGTGGGCCATCTTAGAAAATCGATCAACAACCACCAGGATAGTTGTGCAACCTATGGAGCGAGGAAGATCAGTAACAAAGTCGATGGCAATATGCTGCCAGGGAACGAAGGGCAAGGGAAGAGGATACAGGACTCCACTGGGTAATTGTCTTGGAATCTTGTTTCGGTCGCAGGAAAGTCAGGAAGCTGAAAATTCTTTGAGATCCTGGCGCAGAGATGGCCACCAGTAGTGGCGAGAGATAAGAAAGTACATCTTCTTAGTTCCAGCGTGACCGGCAATTTTAGAAAAGTGTCCCTAGTACAACACCCTCTCTCTGCCATTCTCAGAGATGAATATCTTACCTGGTGGTAAGGTAGCAACCCTCAGGGGAGCCAGCAAGATGATTTTGTAGGGATCAATAATGTGAGATGGTTCCTCTTCAAAATCAGCCGACTGGAAGGACCTAGACAGTGCATCAGCCTTAATGTTTTTCTCGCCAGGACAGAAGTGAAGCTCAAAAGCAAAACGGGTGAAGAACAGGGACCACCGAGCTTGCCGAGGGTTGAGTCTTTGGGCCAACCGATTATAAGCTAGAGTTGTTGTGAATTCTGCTCTTGGGTTCCCTCCAGTGGTTGTAGGTGGGAATGCAGTTGTCTCTGAGTCACAGGCCTGGCCAGGTGTGAAGATGTCTGTTATCTGGGTTGCTTGTGACCGGTTCTCTAAGATGGTTCATTTGGTGCCCTTGCCTAAATTGCCTTCCTCTTCGGTTCCGTTGTTCTTTCAGCATGTGGTTCGTTTGCATGGTATTCCGGAGAATATTGTGTCCGACAGAGGTTCCCAGTTTGTTTCTAGGTTTTGGCGGGCCTTTTGTGCTAGGTTGGGCATTGATTTGTCTTTTTCTTCTGCGTTTCATCCTCAGACAAATGGCCAGACCGAGCGAACTAATCAGACCTTGGAGACTTATTTGAGATGCTTTGTGTCTGCTGATCAGGATGATTGGGTGGCCTTCTTGCCATTGGCCAAGTTTGCCCTTAATAATCGGGCTAGTTCTGCTACCTTGGTTTCGCCTTTCTTTTGTAATTTTGGTTTTCATCCTCGTTTTTCTTCTGGGCAGGTTGAGCCTTCTGACTGTCCTGGTGTGGATTCTGTGGTGGACAGGTTGCAGCAGATTTGGGCTCTTGTGGTGGACAAGTTGGTGTTGTCTCAAGAGGAAGCTCAACGTTTTGCTAATCGTCGTCGGTGTGTTGGTTCCCGGCTTCGGGTTGGGGATCTGGTCTGGTTGTCTTCCCGTCATGTTCCTATGAAGGTTTCTTCTCCTAAGTTTAAGCCTCGGTTTATTGGTCCTTATAGGATTTCTGAGATTATTAATCCGGTGTCTTTTCGACTGGCGCTTTCGGCCTCTTTTGCTATCCATAATGTCTTCCATAGATCTTTGTTGCGGAAATATGTGGAGCCCGTTGTTCCCTCTGTTGATCCTCCGGCCCCTGTGTTGGGGAGTTGGAATATGTTGTTGAGAAGATTTTGGATTCCCGTTTTTCGAGGCGGAAGCTCCAGTACCTGGTCAACTGGAAGGGTTATGGCCAGGAGGATAATTCTTGGGTTTTTGCCTCTGATGTCCATGCTGCTGATTTGGGCCGTGCCTTTCATCTGGCTCGTCCTGATCCTCCTGGGGGTCCTGGTGAGGGTTCGGTGACCCCTCCTCAAGGGGGGGGTACTGTTGTGAATTCTGCTCTTGGATTCCCTCCAGTGGTTGTAGGTGGGAATGCAGTTGTCTCTGAGTCACAGACCTGGCCAGGTGTATCGGATGATTACAATTCTGACTGGGATATTTAAGTGGGCAGGATCCTTTAGCCCTTGCGAGTAGTCAATGTTCCTTGTGAAGTGTTGGATCACTTTCTGGCTTCTCCTGCTCGCTGCCAAATTCATCAAAGATAAGTGTTTGGTTTTTGTTTCTATGGCACACTGCCGGTGTGCTTGTTTCAGTTTTATTCCTGCTCTAATTGTAGGATTCACTGGAGTTGCAGATTTACGCTCCTACATCTTTTAGTAAGATGTAGGAAGTTTTTGTATATTCTGCTGTGGATGTTTTGAAGGGTTTTTATACTGACCGCATAGAACTCTGTCCTATCCTGTCCTATCTAGCTAGAGTGGCCTCCTGTGCTAATCCTGTTTTTCTGCCTGTGTATGTTTTTTCCTCTCCGACTCACCGCCAATATTTGTGGGGGGCTGTCTATCCTTTGGGGATTTTCTCTGAGGCAAGATAGTATTCCTATTTCCATCTTTAGGGGTATTTAGTTCTCCGGCTGTGACGAGGTGTCTAGGTGTGTTATGAACACTCCACGGCTACTTCTAGCTGCGCTGTTAAGTTCAGGATTGCGGTCAGTACAGTGGCCACTTTCTCTAGTGAAAGTTCTCATGCAGCTCCTAGGTCACCGGATCATAACAGTACTACTGACCAACAATGAGTTAAATGCATCTCAGAAGAAGGGAAGGAAGCTCTTGAGCCTTTTTTTTTCTCCAGTTTGTTTTGTCTTCTCCTCCCTCTTTATCTCTGGGTGGCTGAGGAGCCTGGTGCAAGCATGAATGTTCAGGAATTAGCTTCTCGTGTAGACCAGCTTGCTGCTAGGGTGCAAGGTATTTCCGATTATATTGTTCAAACTCCTGCTTTAGAACCGAAGATTCCTACTCCTGATTTGTTTTCTGGTGACAGGTCCAAATTTTTGAGTTTTAAAAACAACTGTAAACTGTTTTTTGACCTGAGACCTCGATCCTCTGGTGATTCCATTCAGCAGGTAAAAATCGTAATCTCCCTGCTGCATGGCGACCCGCAGGATTGGGCGTTTTCCCTGGAATCTGGGAATCCGGCTTTGCTTAATATTGACTCCTTTTTCAGGCTTTAGGACTATTATATGATGAACCAAATTCTGTGGATCAAGCGTAGAAAACCTTGTTGGCCCTGTCTCAGGGTCAAGAGGCGGCAGAATTGTATTGTCAGAAATTCAGAAAATGGTCTGTGTTGACTAAATGGAATAATGATGTTTTGGCAGCAATTTTCAGAAGGGGGCTTTCTGAATCCGTTAAAGATGTTATGGTGGGGTTTCCCATGCCTTCCGGTCTGAGTGATTCTATGTCTCTGGCCATTCAGATTGACCGATGCCTGCGGGAGCGCAGAACTGTGCGCGCTGTGGCGTTATCCTCAGAGCAAATTTCTGAGCCTATGCAATGTGATAGAATTCTGTCTAGAACGGAACGACAAGGTTTCAGACGTCAAAATAGGTTGTGTTATTATTGTGGCGACGCTTCTCATGTCATTTCTGTCTGCCCTAAGCGGACAAAGAGGATCGCCAGTTCAATTACCATCAGTACTGTACAACCTAAATTTCTGTTATCTGTGTCCTTGATCTGCTCATTGTCATCATTTTCTGTCATGGCGTTTGTGGATTCAGGCGCCGCCTTGAATTTAATGGATTTTGAGTTTGCCAAGCGTTGTGGTTTTCCCTTGCAGCCTTTGCAGAACCCTATTCCTTTAAGGGGCATTGATGCTACACCCTTGGCTAAAAATAAGCCCCAGTTTTGGACACAGGTGACCATGCGCATGGCGCCAGCCCATCAGGAAGATTGTCGATTTCTGGTGTTGCATAACTTGCATGATGCTATCGTGCTGGGTTTTCCATGGTTGCAGGTACATAATCCTGTGTTGGACTGGAAGTCCATGTCTGTGACTAGTTGGGGTTGTCAGGGGGTTCATAATGATGTTCCTTTGATGTCAATCTCCTCTTCTTCACCTTCTAAAATTCCAGAGTTTTTGTCTGATTTTCAGGATGTATTCGATGAGCCCAAGCCCAGTTTCCTTCCACCACACAGGGACTGCGATTGTGCTATTGACTTGATTCCAGGCTGTAAGTTTCCTAAGGGTCGACTATTTAATCTATCTGTGCCTGAACATACCGCCATGCGGAGCTATATTAAGGAGTCTTTGGAGAAAGGGCATATTCGGCCATCTTCTTCACCGTTGGGAGCGGGGTTCTTTTTTGTTGCTAAAAAAGATGGTTCCTTGAGACCCTGTATAGATTATCGCCTCTTGAATAAAATCACGGTCAAGTTTCAATACCCTTTACCTTTGCTTTCCGATTTGTTTGCTAGGATTAAGGGAGCTAGTTGGTTTACGAAGATTGACCTTCGGGGAGCATATAATCTTGTTCATATTAAGGAGGGTGATGAATGGAAAACTGCGTTTAATACGCCCGAATGCCATTTTGAATACCTTGTGATGCCATTCGGACTCTCTAATGCTCCACCTGTTTTTCAGTCCTTCATGCATGATATCTTCTGGACTTATCTTCATAAATTCTTGATTGTATATTTGGACGATATTTTGATTTTTTCCGATGATTGGGAGTCTCATGTGCAACAGGTCAGGATGGTATTTCAGATCCTTCGTGACAATGCCCTGTTTGTGAAAGGGTCTAAGTGTCTCTTTGGGATGCAGAAAGTCTCTTTTTTGGGCTTCATTTTTTCTCCTTCGTCTATAGAGATGGATCCGGTTAAGGTTCAGGCCATTCATGATTGGATTCAGCCCACATCCGTGAAGAGCCTTCAGAAATTTTTGGGCTTTGCAAATTTTTATCGCCGTTTCATTGCTAATTTTTCCAGCGTGGTTAAACCCTTGACCGATTTGACGAAGAAAGGCGCTGATGTGGCAAATTGGTCCTCTGCGGCTGTCTCTGCCTTTCAGGAGCTTAACCCCTTAGCGACCGCTGATACGCCTTTTAACGGCGGCCGCTAAGGGTACTTAAACCACAGCGCCGTTAATTAACGGCGCTGTGGAAAAAGTCCATAGCGCCCCCCAGAGGCCGATTTTCTCCGGG
The DNA here is from genome assembly GCF_032444005.1 of Ranitomeya imitator. Taxonomy (NCBI): domain Eukaryota; kingdom Metazoa; phylum Chordata; class Amphibia; order Anura; family Dendrobatidae; genus Ranitomeya; species Ranitomeya imitator. The sequence continues at coordinate 575,173,520 of NC_091286.1, read as the reverse complement.
GTCTCGGCTGCCGAGGGTAGCCGAGACCCCAGAGAACATGATTCGGGGGGTTTTTAACCCACCCCGCATTTGCGATCGCCGGTAATTAACCGTTTACCGGCGATCGCAAAAAAAAAAAAAAAAAAAAGCAATCTCTTTTTAATTTCTCTGTCCTCCGATGTGATCGCACATCGGAGGACAGAGAAAAAGGGTCCCAGGTGGCCCCCCAATACTCACCTAGCTCCCCCGATGCTCCTCGTGTCTCCTGGTGGGCGCCGCCATCTTCAAAATGGCGGGCGCATGCGCAGTGCGCCCGCCGGCCGGCACCGGGAGAATCTTTGGGGTCTCGGCTGCCGGGGGTAGCCGAGACCGCAAAGAGCACGATCGGGGTCGGTATTACCGACCCCTGTTTTGCGATCGCCGGTAATTAACTGTTTACCGGCGACCGCAAAAAAAAAAAAAAAGTAAAGTGTAATTCTCTGTCCTCTGATGTGATCGCACATCAGAGGACAGAGAAATAGGGGGATTCGGGGACCCTAGCATACTCACCTAGGTCCCTGGATCCTCTTGCTGCTCCTCCTGGCCGCCGGCAGCAGAACATGGCGGACGCATGCCCAGTGCGCCCGCCATCTGTCTCCATCTGCCGGCCGGCAGGAGAACAGCAGTTGGGGCTAAAATTAGGGTTAGGGGTTAGGTTAGGGGTAGGGTTAGGGGTAGGGTTAGGGGTAGGGTTAGGGGTAGGTTAGGGGTAGGGTTAGGGGTAGGGGTAGGGTTAGGGGTAGGGTTAGGTTAGGGGTAGGGTTAGGGGTAGGGTTAGGTTAGGGTTAGGGGTAGGGTTAGGGGTAGGGTTAGGTTAGGGGTAGGGCTAGGGTTAGGGTTGGGGCTAAATTTAGGGTTAGGGTTGGGGCTAAATTTAGGGTTAGGGTTGGGGCTAAACTTAGGGTTAGGCTTCTTTCACACTTACGTCGGTACGGGGCCGTCGCAATGCGTCGGCCCGACATACCGACGCACGTTGTGAAAATTGTGCACAACGTGGGCAGCAGCTGTAGTTTTTCAACACATCCGCTGCCCAATCTATGTCCTGGGGAGGAGGGGGCGGAGTTACGGCCACGCATGCGCGGTCAGAAATGGCGGATGCGACGTACAAAAAAACGTTTCATTGAACTTTTTTTGTGCCGACGCTCCGCCAAAACACAACTGATCCAGTGCACGACGGACGCGACGTGTGGCCATCCGTCACGATCCGTCGGCAATACAAGTCTATGGGCAAAAAACGCATCCTGCGGGCACATTTGCAGGATCCGTTTCTTGTCCAAAACGACGGATTGCGACGGAATGCCAAACGACGCAAGTGTGAAAGTAGCCCTAGGGCTAGGGTTAGGGTTGGGGCTAAAGTTAGGGCTAGGGTTGGGGCTAAAGTTAGGGTTAGAGCTGGGATTAGGGTTAGGGTTTGGATTAGGGTTGGCATTAGGGTTACGCTTGGGATTAGGGTTAGGTTTGGGATTAGGGTTAAGGTTAGGGTTGTGATTAGGGGTGTATTGGGATTAGGGTTAGGTTTGAGGTTAGGGTTGAGATTAGGATTAGGGGTGTGTTGGATTTAGGGTTTTGATTAGGGTTATGGTTAGGGTTGACATTAGGGTTGTTTTGGGGTAAGGGTTGTGATTATGGTTAGGGTTAGTGATTAGGATTATGGATGAGGTTGGGATTAGGGTTAGGGGTGTGTTGGGGTTAGGGTTGGAGCTAGAATTGGGGGGTTTCCACTGTTTAGGTACATCAGGGGGTCTCCAAATACGACAGCCAATTTTGCGCTCAAAAAGTCAAATGGTGCTCCCTCCCTTCTGAGCTCTGCCGTGCGCCCAAACAGTGGGTTACCCCCACATATGGGGCATCAGCGTACTCGGGATAAATTGGACAACAACTTCTGGGGTCCAATTTCTCTTGTTACCCTTGTGAAAATAAAAACTTGGGGGCTACAAAATCTTTTTTGTGAAAAAAATAATATTTTTTATTTTCACGACTCTGCATTCTAAACTTCTGTGAAGCACTTGGGCATTCAAAGTTCTCACCACACATCTAGATAAGTTCCTTGGGGGGTCTAGTTTCCAAAATGGGGTCACTTGTGGGGGGTTACTACAGTTTAGGTACATCAGGGGCTCTGCAATCGCAACATAATGCCCACAGACCATTCTATCAAAGTCTGCATTCCAAAAAGGCGCTCCTTCCCTTCCGAGCTCTGCCGTGCGCCCAAACAGTGGATTACCCCCACATATGGCGCATCAGCGTACTCGGGATAAATTGGACAACAACTATTGCAGTCCAATTTCTCCTGTTACCCTTGTGAAAATAAAAACTTGGGGGCTACAATATCTTTTTTGTGGAAAAAAATAATATTTTTTATTTTCACGACTCTGCATTCTAAACTTCTGTGAAGCACTTGGGCATTCAAAGTTCTCACCACACATCTAGATAAGTTCCTTGGGGGGTCTAGTTTCCAAAATGGGGTCACTTGTGGAGGGTTTCTACTGGTTAGGTACATCAGGGGCTCTGCAAACGCAACATAATACCCGCAGACCATTCTATCAAAGTCTGCATTCCAAAACGGCGCTCCTTCCTTCCGAACTCTGCCGTGCGCCCAAACAGTGGTTTACCCCCACATATGGGGTACCAGCATACTCAGGACAAATTGGACAACAACTTTTGGGGTCCAATTTCTCTTGTTACCCTTGTGAAAATAAAAATTTGGTGGCTAAAAAATCTTTTTTGTGGAAAAAAAATATATTTTTTATTTTCACGGCTCTGCATTATAAACTCCTGTGAAGCACTTGGGCATTCAAGGTTCTCACCACACATCTAGATAAGTTCCATGGGGGGTCTAGTTTCCAAAATGGGGTCACTTGTGGGGGATTTCTACTGTTTAGGCACATCAGGGGCTCTCCAAACGCGACATGGCGTCCGATCTCAATTCCAGCCAATTCTACATTGAAAAATTAAAACGGCACTCTTTCTCTTCCAAGCTCTGCGGTGCGCCCAAACAGTGGTTTACCCCCACATATTGGGTATCGACGTACTCAGGAGAAATTGCACAACAACTTTAGTGGTCTAATTTCTCCTGTTACCCTTGTGAAAATAAAAATTTGTGGGCAAAAAGATCATTTTTGTAGAAAAAATGCAATTTTTTTTTTTCACGGCTCTACGTTATAAACTTCTGTGAAGCACATGGGGGTTCAAAGTGCTCGCCACACATCTAGATAAGTTCCTTAAGGGGTCTAGTTTCCAAAATGGTGTCACTTGTGGGGAGTTTCCACTGTTTAGGTACATCAGGGGCTCTCTAAATGTGACATGGTGTCCGATCTCAATTCCAGCCAATTCTGCATTGAAAAAGTCAAACGGCGCTCCTTCACTTCTAAGTTCTGCGGTGCGCCCTAACAGTGGTTTACCCCCACATATGGGGTATTGGCGTATTCAGGAGAAATTGCATAACAAAATTTATGGTTACATTTCTGTTTTTACACTTGTGAAAATAAAAAAAATGGTTCTGAATTAAGATGTTTGCAAAAAAAAGTTAAATGTTCATTTTTTCCTTCCACATTGTTTCAGTTCCTGTGAAGCACGTAAAGGGTTAATAAACTTCTTGAATGTGGTTTTGAGAACCTTGAGGGGTGTAGTTTTTAGAATGGTGTCACACTTCATTATTTTCTATCATATAGACCCCTCAAAATGACTTCAAATGTGATGTGGTCCCTAAAAAAAATGGTGTTGTAAAAATGAGAAATTGCTGGTCAACTTTTAACCCTTATAACTCCCTAACAAAAAAAAATTTTGTTTCCAAAATTGTGCTGATGTAAAGTAGACATGTGGGAAATGTTATTTATTAACTATTTTTCATGACATATCTCTCTGATTTAAGGGCATAAAAATACAAAGTTTGAAAATTGCAAAATTTTAAAAATTTTCGCCATATTTCCATTTTTTTCATAAATAATCGCAAGTAATATCGAAGAAATGTTACCACTAACATGAAGTACAATATGTCACGAAAAAACAATCTCAGAATCAGCGGGATCCGTTGAAGCGTTCCAGGGTTATAATCTCATAAAGTGACAGTGGTCAGAATTGCAAAAATTGGCCTGGTCATTAAGTACCAAATTGGCTCTGTCACTAAGGGGTTAAACGTCGATTTACTTTTGCTCCAGTGTTGCGCCAACCGGATGTTTCTCTTCCGTTTCAGGTTGAGGTTGACGCTTCTGAGATTGGGGCAGGGGCCGTTTTGTCTCTGAGGGATCCTGTGGGTTCCTTAATGAAACTGTGTGCCTTCTTCTCCCGTAAGTTTTCGCCTGCTGAACGCAATTATGATGTCGGCAATCGGGAGTTGTTGGCTATGAAGTGGGCGTTTGAGGAGTGGCAACATTGGCTTGAGGGAGCTAAGCACCGTATTGTGGTCTTGACCGATCATAAGAATTTGATTTACCTCGAGTCTGCTAAACGGCTGAATCCTCGGCAGGCTCGATGGTCCTTGTTTTTTTCCCGTTTTGATTTGGTCTCGTACCTTCCGGGTTCTAAGAACATTAAGGCTGATGCCCTCTCTAGGAGTTTTTTGCCTGATTCTCCTGAGGTCTTAGAGCCGGTCGGTATTCTGAAAGAGGGGGTGGTCCTTTCTGCCATTTCCCCTGGTTTACGACGGGTTCTTCTGGAATTTCAGGCTGACAAACCTGACCGCTGTCCTGTGGGGAAATTGTTTGTTCCTGACAGATGGACTAGTAGAGTGATTTCTGAGGTTCACTGTTCCATGTTGGCCGGTCATCCTGGCATTTTTGGTACCAGAGATTTGGTTGGTAGGTCCTTTTGGTGGCCTTCATTGTCACGTGATGTGCGTTCTTTTGTGCAGTCCTGTGGGACTAGTGCGCGGGCTAAGCCTTGTTGTTCCCGTGCTAGTGGGTTGCTTTTACTATTGCCAGTCCCTGAGAGGCCCTGGACGCATATTTTGATGGATTTTATTTCTGATCTTCCGGTTTCCCAGAAGATGTCTGTTATCTGGGTTGTTTGTGACCAGTTCTCTAAGATGGTTCATTCGGTGCCCTTACCTAAATTGCCTTCCTCTTCAGATTTGGTTCCGTTGTTCTTTCAGCATGTGGTTCGTTTGCATGGTATTCCGGAGAATATTGTGTCCGACAGAGGTTCCCAGTTTGTTTCTAGGTTTTGGCGGGCCTTTTGTGCTAGGTTGGGCATTGATTTGTCTTTTTCTTCTGCGTTTCATCCTCAGACAAATTGGCAGACCGAGCGAACTAATCAGACCTTGGAGACTTATTTGAGATGCTTTGTGTCTGCTGATGAGCAGGATGATTGGGTGGCCTTCTTGCCATTGGCCAAGTTTGCCCTTAATAATCAGGCTAGTTCTGCTACCTTGGTTTCGCCTTTCTTTTGTAATTTTGGTTTTCATCCTCGTTTTTCTTCTGGGCAGGTTGAGCCTTCTGACTGTCCTGGTGTGGATTCTGTGGTGGACAGGTTGCAGCAGATTTGGGCTCTTGTGGTGGACAAGTTGGTGTTGTCTCAAGAGGAAGCTCAACGTTTTGCTAATCGTCGTCGGTGTGTTGGTTCCCGGCTTCGGGTTGGGGATCTGGTCTGGTTGTCTTCCCGTCATGTTCCTATGAAGGTTTCTTCTCCTAAGTTTAAGCCTCGGTTTATTGGTCCTTATAGGATTTCTGAGATTATTAATCCGGTGTCTTTTCGACTGACGCTTCCGGCCTCTTTTGCTATCCATAATGTCTTCCATAGATCTTTGTTGCGGAAATATGTGGAGCCCGTTGTTCCCTCTGTTGATCCTCCGGCCCCTGTGTTGGGGAGTTGGAATATGTTGTTGAGAAGATTTTGGATTCCCGTTTTTCGAGGCGGAAGCTCCAGTACCTGGTCAACTGGAAGGGTTATGGCCAGGAGGATAATTCTTGGGTTTTTGCCTCTGATGTCCATGCTGCAGATTTGGTCCGTGCCTTTCATCTGGCTCGTCCTGATCGTCCTGGGGGTCCTGGTGAGGGTTCGGTGACCCCTCCTCAAGGAAGGGGGGGGTACTGTTGTGAATTCTGCTCTTGGATTCCCTCTAGTGGTTGTAGGTGGGAATGCAGTTGTCTCTGAGTCACAGACCTGGCCAGGTGTATCGGATGATTACAATTCTGACTGGGATATTTAAGTGGGCAGGATCCTTTAGCCCTTGCCAGTAGTCAAGTGTTGGATCACTTTCTGGCTTCTCCTGCTCGCTGCCAATTTCAGCAAAGATAAGTGTTTGGTTTTTGTTTCTGTGGCACACTGCCGGTGTGCTTGTTTCAGTTTTATTCCTGCTCTGATTGTAGGATTCACTGGAGTTGCAGATTTACGCTCCTACATCTTTTAGTAAGATGTAGGAAGTTTTTGTATATTCTGCTGTGGATGTTTTGAAGGGTTTTTTATACTGACCGCATAGAACTCTGTCCTATCCTGTCCTATCTAGCTAGAGTGGCCTCCTGTGCTAATCCTGTTTTTCTGCCTGTGTATGTTTTTTCCTCTCCGACTCACCACCAATATTTGTGGGGGGCTGTCTATCCTTTGGGGATTTTCTCTGAGGCATGATAGTATTCCTATTTCCATCTTTAGGGGTATTTAGTTCTCCAGCTGTGACGAGGTGTCTAGGTGTGTTAAGTACACTCCACGGCTACTTCTAGTTGCAGTGTTAAGTTCAGGATTATGGTCAGTACAGTGGCCACTTTCTCCAGTGAAAGTTCTCATGCAGCTCCTAGGTCACCGGATCATAACATAGATTCTTGTGATTGGTGAAAATTATGAAGGGGTGTACTGCGCCTTCCAGAAGATACCGCCACTTCTACAATGCTAACTTGATTGCCAGTAGTTCTCTGTCACCAGTGGAATAATTGCGTTCCAAAGTAGAAAATGCCTTGGAGAAGAATACGCAAGTGATCAAACAACCGGATGATGACCTCTGGGAGAGCATAGCCCTGGCTCCTGTGGAGGAGGCATCCACCTCGAGAATGAATGGTCTACTAGTGTCTGGGCGATGAAATACCGGCGCTTGTGCAAAGGCTTGCTTCAGAGTCAAAGAGGCGTCCTCGGCCTCCGAAGGCCAAACACCGGGATCAGATCCTTTGCAAATAAGAGACAAGAGGTGCATGGTCTACGAAGAGAAGTGGGGGCACAAACTGCCTGTAATAGTTCGCAAAACCAAGGAATCTTTGGATGGCTTTCACCCAGAGGGGTCGCAGCCAGTTGAGGATGATGGACACCTTTTCGGGATCCATCTTTAAACCAGAATCAGAGATGATGTACCCCAAAAAAGGCAGGGATGTCTGTTCGAAGATACATTTTTCATACTTGTTGTAGAGACGATTCTCACTCAGACGAAGTAACACTTGACGGATCCGGAGAAAAACCGAGAATGTATTCGAGGTACACCACAACGCAGGAATACAAAAGATCCCGGAAGATGTCATTTATAAACTCTTTAAACACTGCAGGTGCATTGCAGAGACTGAAGGGCATGACCAAATATTTGTAGAGCCCATCCCTAGTGTTGAATGCGGTCTTCCATTTGTCTCCAGCACGGATGTGGACCAAATTGTGGGCACCATGGAGGTCAAGCTTAGTAAAAATTCTAGCTCATCGCAGGCGATCAAAGAGCTCAGGGATAAGCGGCAGTGGGTATTTGTTCTTGATGGTAATTTCATTGAGCTCTCTATAATCAATCAATGCAAAGATGAAGTGAGCCGTCTTTCTTCTTGACAAAGAAGAATCCAGCACAAGTGGGAGAGGAAGACTTTCGGATAAAGCCTTTGGCCAGATTCTCCTTAATATACTCCGACATTGCTTCCGACTCAACTGGAGAGAGCGGATAGATTCTACCCCTGGGAGTCTGTTATGATCCGGTGACCTTGGAGCAGCATGAAAACTTTCACTGGAGTAGGTGGTAACTATACTGACCGCAAATCCTGATCTTAACACCGCAACTAGAAGTAGCCATGGGGTGTACCTAACAAGCCCTAGACACCTCGTCACAGCCGGAGGACTAAATACCCCTAAAGATGGAAATAGGAATACTACCTTGCCTCAGAGCAGAACCCCAAAGGATAGGAAGCCCCCACAAATATTGGCTGTGAGTAGGAGAGGAAAGACACACACAGTCAGAAAACAGGATTTAGCACAAGAGGCCACTCTAGCTAAAATAGGAAAGGATAGGACAGAGTTCTGTGCGGTCAGTATTAAAACCCTTCCAAAAATATCCACAGCAGATTATACAAAAAATTCCTCCATCTAACTAAAGACGTGGAACGTATATCTGCAACTCCAGAGACTACTAAACTCAGAGCAGGAATACAATCAAAAAACAAGCACACAGCTTGTGTACCATAGAAAAAGAAACAGACACTTATCTTTGCTGAATTGGCAGCTAAGCAGGAGAAGCCAGACAGAGATCCAACACTTCCCAAGAAACATTGACAACTGGCAAGGATTAATGAGTCCTGCAAACCTAAATACCCCAGTCAGAATTGCAATCAGCAGATACACCTGTCCAGGACTGCAGCCCAGAGACAGCTGCATTACCACCTACAACCACCGGAGGGAGCCCAAAAGCAGAATTCACAACAGTACCCCCCCCCTTGAGGAGGGGTCACTGAACCCTCACCAGAACCCCCAGGCCGATCAGGATGAGCCAGATGAAAGGCATGAACCAAATCAGCGGCATGGACATCAGAGGCAAAAACCCAAGAATTATCCTCCTGGCCATAACCCTTCCATTTGACAAGGTACTGAAGCTTCCGCCTTGAAAAACGGGAATCCAAAATCTTCTCAACAACATATTCTAACTCCCCATCAACCAACACAGGGGCCGGAGGATCAACAGAGGGAACAACGGGCTCCACATATTTCCGCAATAAAGATCTATGGAAGACATTATGGATAGCAAAAGAGGCCGGAAGCGCCAGTCGAAAAGACACCGGATTAATAATCTCCGAAATCCTATAAGGACCAATAAACCGAGGCTTAAACTTAGGAGAAGAAACCTTCATAGGAACATGACGGGAAGGCAACCAGACCAGATCCCCAACCCAAAGCCGGGAACCAACACACCAACGACGGTTAGCAAAACGTTGAGCCTCCTCCTGAGACAACACCAAATTGTCCACCACATGAGCCCAAATCTGCTGCAACCTGTCAACCACAGAATCCATACCAGGACAGTCAGAAGGCTCAACCTGCCCAGAAGAAAAACGAGGATGAAAACCAAAATTACAAAAGAAAGGCGAAACCAAAGTAGCCGAACTAGCCCGATTATTAAGGGCAAACTTGGCCAATGGCAAGAACGCCACCCAATCATCCTGATCAGCAGACACAAAGCATCTCAAATAAGTCTCCAAAGTCTGATTAGTTCGCTCGGTCTGACCATTTGTCTGAGGATGAAACGCAGAAGAAAAAGACAAATCAATGCCCAGCCTAGCACAAAAGGCCCACCAAAACCTAGAAACAAACTGGGAACCTCTGTCGGACACAATATTCTCCGGAATACCATGCAAACAGACCACATGCTGAAAAAACAACGGAACCAAATCCGAAGAGGAAGGCAATTTAGGCAAAGGTGTTATGACCTGGTGGTCAGGACAATAATGGACCTGGTGGTTAAGAGCACACGGAATGACCTGATAGTTACTGATAATAAAGGACGAGCTCTGGGACGTGGGAACTCTGCTGACCGCAATCCCTAATCCTATCACACACACTAGAAATAGCCGTGGATTGCTCCTAACGCTCCCTATGCAACTCGGCACAGCCTAAGGAACTAGCTAGCCCTGAAGATAGAAAAATAAAGCCTACCTTGCCTCAGAGAAATTCCCCAAAGGAAAAGGCAGCCCCCCACATATAATGACTGTGAGTAAAGATGAAAATACAAACACAGAGATGAAATAGATTTAGCAAAGCGAGGCCCGACTTACTGAACAGACTGAGGATAGGAAAGGTTGCTTTGCGGTCAGCACAAAAACCTACAAAAAGACCACGCAGAGGGCGCAAAGAGATCCTCCGCACGGACTCACGGTGCGGAGGCGCTCCCTCTGCGTCCCAGAGCTTCCAGCAAGCAAGACAACAATAAAAATAGCAAGCTGGACAGAAAATAGCAAACCAAAGAAAAACAAGCAGGAACTTAGCTTCTGCTGGGAAGACAGGTCACAAGAACGATCCAGGAGTGAACTAGACCAATACTGGAACATTGACAGGTGGCATGGAGCAAAGATCTAAGTGGAGTTAAATAGAGCAGCCAGCTAACGAATTAACCTCGTCACCTGTGGAAGGAAACTCAGAAACACCCACAGCCACCAGAGTAAGTCCATGGATAGAACCAGCCGAAGTACCAATCATGACCACATGAGGGAGCCCGACAACAGAATTCACAACACAAAGGCACCAACTTAGAACCATCTTAGAGAACCGGTCACAAACAACCCAGATAACCGACATCCTCTGGGAAACCGGAAGATCGGAAATAAAATCCATAGGAATATGCGTCCAGGGCCTCTCAGGGACCAGCAATGGCAAAAGCAACCCACTAGCACGGGAACAACAAGGCTTGGCCCGCGCACAAGTCCCACAGGACTGCACAAAAGAACGCACATCACGCGACATAGAAGGCCACCAAAAGGACCTACCAACCAAGTCTCTGGTACCAAAAATGCCAGGATGACCAGCCAACACGGAACAGTGAACCTCAGAAATCACTCTACTAGTCCATCTGTCAGGAACAAACAGTTTCCCCACAGGACAGCGGTCAGGTTTGTCAGCCTGAAATTCCTGAAGAACCCGTCGTAAATCAGGGGAAATGGCAGAAAGGACCACTCCTTCTTTCAGAATACCGACCGGTTCTAAGACCTCAGGAGAATCAGGCGAAAAACTCCTAGAGAGGGCATCAGGCTTAATGTTCTTAGAACCCGGAAGTTACGAGACCACGAAATCAAAACGGGAAAAAAACAAGGACCATCGAGCCTGTCTAGGATTCAGCCGTTTGGCAGACTCGAGGTAAATTAAATTATTATGATCGGTCAAGACCACAATACGGTGCTTAGCTCCCTCAAGCCAATGTCGCCACTCCTCAAACGCCCACTTCATAGCCAACAACTCCCGATTGCCGACATCATAATTGCGTTCAGCAGGCGAAAACTTACGGGAAAAGAAGGCACACGGTTTCATTAAGGAATCAACAGGATCCCTCTGAGACAAAACGGCCCCTGCCCCAATCTCAGAAGCGTCAACCTCAACCTGAAACGGAAGAGAAACATCCGGTTGACGCAACACCGGAGCAGAAGTAAATCAACGTTTAAGCTCCTGAAAGGCAGAGACAGCCGCAGAGGACCAATTTGCCACATCAGCCCCTTTCTTCGTCAAATCGGTCAAGGGTTTAACCACGCTGGAAAAATTAGCAATGAAACGGCGATAAAAATTTGCAAAACCCAAAAATTTCTGAAGGCTCTTCACGGATGTGGGCTGAATCCAATCATGAATGGCCTGAACCTTAACCGGATCCATCTCTATAGACCAGGGAAAAAAAATAAAGCCCAAAAAAGAAACCCTCTGCACCCCAAAGAGACACTTAGACCCTTTCACAAACAGGGCATTGTCACGAAGGATCTGAAATACCATCCTGACCTGTTCCACATGAGACTCCCAATCATCGGAAAAAATCAAAATATCGTCCAAATATACAATCAAGAACTTATCAATATACCGTATATACTCGAGTATAAGCCGAGATTTTCAGCCCACTTTTTTGGGCTGAAAGTCTCCCTCTCGGCTTATACTCGAGTCATATACCCGGGGGTCGGCAGGTGAGGGGGAGCGGGGGCTGTGTAGTTATACTTACCTGCTGCGGCGCGGTCCCTGCAGTCCCTGGCTTCCCAGGCGCTGCAGATTCTTCCTGTACTGAGTGGTCACATGGCACCGCTCATTACAGAAATGAATAGGCGGCTCCACCTCCCAAAGGGGAGGAGCCGCATATTCATTGCTGTAAATGATCGGTAACTGTGACCGCTCAATTACAGGAAGAAGCTGCAGCGCCGGGGAAGCCAGGGACTGCAGGGACCGCGCCAGGAGCAGGTAAGAGGAGCGCAGCGCTGCGCGATATTTACCTGCTCCTCGCTCCGGTGCGGCTCCGTCTGCAGCGTCCTCTAGCAGTGACGCTCAGGTTAGAGGGCGCTGTGACGTAGTCAGTGTGCGCCCTCTGCTGAGCGTCAGTGCTGGAGATGCAGCCGCACGAGGAGCAGGTAATTATTGAAAGCGCTGGCGTCCTGAGCAAGAGAGGTGAGTATGTGATTTTTTTTTTTTTATGGCAGCACCAGCAGCATTATATAAGGAGCATCTATGGGGCCATAAAGAACGGTGCAGAGCATTATATATGGCACAGCATTATATAAGGAGCATCTATGGGGCCAAAAAGTACGGTGCAGAGCATTATATATGGCACAGCATTATATAAGGAGCATCTATGGGGCCAAAAAGTACAGTGCAGAGCATTATATATGGCACAGCATTATATAAGGAGCATCTATGGGGCCATAAAGAACGGTGCAGAGCATTATATATGGCACAGCATTATATAAGGAGCATCTATGGGGCCAAAAAGTACGGTGCAGAGCATTATATATGGCACAGCTTTATATGGCACATCTATGGGGCCATAAAGAACGGTGCAGAGCATTATATATGGCACAGCATTATATAAGGAGCATCTATGGGGCCAAAAAGTACGGTGCAGAGCATTATATATGGCACAGCTTTATAAGGAGCATCTATGGGGCCAAAAAGTACGGTGCAGAGCATTATATATGGCACAGCTTTATATGGCACATCTATGGGGCCATAAAGAACGGTGCAGAGCATTATATATGGCACAGCTTTATAAGGAGCATCTATGGGGAAATAATGAACGGTGCAGAGCAATATACCGTATATGGGGCACAGCTTTATAAGGAGCATCTATGGGGCCATAATCAATGGTGCAGAGCAATATACCGTATATGGGGCACAGCTTTATAAGGAGCATCTATGGGGCCATAATCAACGGTGCAGAGCAATATATATATATATATGGCACAGCTTTATAAGGAGCATCTATGAGGCCATAATGAACGGTGCAGAGCATTATATGTGGCACAGCTTTATATGGAGCATCTATGGGGCCATAATGAACGGTATAGAGCATTCTATATAGCACAGTTGTATATGGAGCATCTATGGGGCAATAATGAACGGTATGGAGCATCTATTTTTATTTTTGAAATTTACGAGTAGCTACTGCATTTTCCACCCTAGGCTTATACTCGAGTCAATAAGTTTTCCCAGTTTTTTGTGGCAAAATTAGGGGGGGTCGGCTTATACTCGGGTCGGCTTATACTCGAGTATATACGGTAAGTCCGGAAAATATCATGCATGAAGGACTGAAAAACAGATGGAGCATTAGTGAGCCCGAATGGCATCACAAGGTATTCAAAATGGCCTTTAGGCGTGTTAAACGCAGTTTTCCATTCAACACCCTGCTTAATACGAACAAGATTATATGCTCCCCGAAGGTCAATCTTCATAAACCAACTAGCTCCCTTAATCCTAGCAAACAAATCAGTAAGCAAAGGTAAAGGGTATTGAAACTTGACCGTGATTTTATTCAAGAGGCGATAATCAATACAGGGTCTCAAGGAACCATCTTTTTTAGCAACAAAAAGAACCCCGCTCCCAACGGTGAAGAAGATGGCCGAATATGCCCTTTCTCCAAAGACTCCTTAATATAGCTCCGCATGGCGGTATGTTCAGGCACAGACAGGTTGAAAAGTCGACCCTTAGGAAACTTACAGCCTGGAATCAACTGGACTTGGGCTCATCGAATACATCCTGAAAATCAGACAAAAACTCTGGAATTTCAGAAGAGGAAGAAGAGGAGATTGAATTCAAAGGAACATCATTATGAACCTCCTGACAACCCCAACTAGTCACAGACATGGACTTTCAATCCAGCACAGGATTATGTACCTGCAACCACGGAAAACCCAGCACGATAGCATCATACAAATTATGCAACACCAGAAATCGACAATCTTCCTGATGGGCTGGCGCCATGCGCATGGTCACCTGTGTCCAAAACTGGGGCTTATTTTTAGCCAAGGGTGTAGCATCAATGCCCCTTAAAGGAATAAGGTTCTGCAAAGGCTGCAAGGGAAAACCACAACGCCTGGCAAACTCAAAGTCCATTAAGTTCAAGGCGGCGCCTGAATCCACAAACGCCATGACAGAAAATGATGACAATGAGCAGATCAAGGACACAGATAACAGAAATTTAGGTTGTACAGTACTGATGGTAATTGAACTGGCGATCCTCTTTGTCCGCTTAGGGCAGACTGAAATGACATGAGAAGCGTCGCCACAATAATAACGCAACCTATTCTGACGTCTGAATCCTTGTCGTTCCGTATGAGACAGAATCCTATCACACTGCATTGGCTCAGGAGTCTGCTCTGAGAACAACGCCACAGCGCGCACAGTTCTGCGCTCCCTTAAGCGCCGGTCAATCTGAATGGCCAGAGACATAGAATCACTCAGACCGGAAGGCATGGGAAACCCCACCATAACATCTTTAACGGATTCAGAAAGACCCTTTCTGAAAATTGCCGCCAAAGCATCATTATTCCATTTAGTCAACACAGACCATTTTCTGAATTTCTGACAATACAATTCTGCTGCCTCTTGACCCTGAGACAGGGCCAACAAGGTCTTCTCAGCTTGATCCACAGAATTAGGTTCATCATATAATAATCCTAAAGCCTGAAAAAAGGAGTCTACATTAAGCAGAGCCGGATTCCCAGATTCCAGGGAAAACACCCAATCCTGTGGGTCGCCACGCAGCAGGGAGATGACGATTTTAACCTGTGAATGGAATCATCAGAGGATCGAGGTCTCAGAGCAAAAAATAGTTTACAGTTGTTTTTAAAACTCAAAAATTTGGACCTGTCACCAAAAAACAAATCAGGAGTAGGAATCTTCGGCTCTAAAACAGGAGTTTGAACAATATAATCAGAAATACCCTGTACCCTAGCAGCAAGCTGGTCTACACGAGAAACTAATTCATGAACATCTATGCTTGCACAAGGCTCCTCAGCCACCCAGAGATAAAGAGGGAAGAGAAGATAAAGCAGACTGAAGAAAAAAAAATGGCTCAACACCTTTCTTCCCTTCTTCTGAGATGCATTTAACTCATTATTGGCCAGTTGTACTGTTATGATCCGGTGACCTTGGAGCAGCATGAAAACTTTCACTGGAGTAGGTGGTAACTATACTGACCGCAAATCCTGATCTTAACACCGCAACTAGAAGTAGCCATGGGGTGTACCTAACAAGCCCTAGACACCTCGTCACAGCCGGAGGACTAAATACCCCTAAAGATGGAAATAGGAATACTACCTTGCCTCAGAGCAGAACCCCAAAGGATAGGAAGCCCCCACAAATATTGGCTGTGAGTAGGAGAGGAAAGACACACACAGTCAGAAAACAGGATTTAGCACAAGAGGCCACTCTAGCTAAAATAGGAAAGGATAGGACAGAGTTCTGTGCGGTCAGTATTAAAACCCTTCCAAAAATATCCACAGCAGATTATACAAAAAATTCCTCCATCTAACTAAAGACGTGGAACGTATATCTGCAACTCCAGAGACTACTAAACTCAGAGCAGGAATACAATCAAAAAACAAGCACACAGCTTGTGTACCATAGAAAAAGAAACAGACACTTATCTTTGCTGAATTGGCAGCTAAGCAGGAGAAGCCAGACAGAGATCCAACACTTCCCAAGAAACATTGACAACTGGCAAGGACTAATGAGTCCTGCAAACCTAAATACCTCAGTCAGAATTGCAATCAGCACATACACCTGTCCAGGACTGCAGCCCAGAGACAGCTGCATTACCACCTACAACCACTGGAGGAGCCCAAAAGCAGAATTCACATCAGAAGGCGTACAGCCAGGAGTGAGTTCAATCGGGCAATCATATGGCGGATGCGGGGGAAGACTCTCCACCTTCCTCTTGCAAAAAACATCTGTGAAGGACCAATAAGCAACTGGTAATCTGGCCGGAGCGGAGATAGGATGAGAAATTTGGCAGGGCGAACTGATAACAGGCATTGATCATGGCACTGCTGGCCCCAACAAAGAACGTTCCCCAAGCGCCAGTCCAGGATAGGTTCATGCGCTCTCAGCCAAGTTAGTGCAAGAAGAATTGCATGGGATAAATTGGGCAAGACGTAGAATCCGATTCTCTCGCGATGCAGAGCCCCCACCTGCAACTCCACCTCTTCCATAACCCTCGTGACGGTCTCTTGTAAAGTCCTACCATCCACAGAAGAAATCAGACGTGGCTCCTTTAGGATCCTGATGGAATCTGGTGCTTCTTAACTTCCTCCAGACTAATGAAGTTGCCTGCCGCGCCCGAATCCAAATACCTCAACACTGAGTAGCGCCCATTCACAGAAGTTATCTGGACATAGTTAATGCTAGAGAGGAGTCACACACACCCAGAGAGGCCTCTCCTACCTGACCTAGGTGGAGGAGTTTCCCAGCCGAACGGGGCAAGAACGGAGTAAATGCGAAGCACTACCACAATAAAAACAAAGCCCTTGTGCAACCCTCTTTTTCCGACGCTAATCCGCCATCTTGACCTGATCCACCTGCATAGGTTCAGGCACGGGAATGGAAGAGGACGCCACAGATCGCGGGCTGAGAGATCTATTAATGGAAGAAACCGGATGATGGTATCTCCTCTCCCGGAAGGACTCTCAGGAGCGCTCCTGAAAGTGTACATCAATACGTGTGGCCAAAGAGATCCTCTAGGGAAGTTGGAGTATCCTGGCCCGCCAATTCATCCTTAATTCGACCTGACAACCCATGCCAGAATGCTCCGACCAGTGCCTCATTCCACCCCAGCTCCGAGGACAGAGTATGAAAACGAATAGCATATTGCCCAACCACAAGGGAGCCTTGGGAGCCTCAGAGGCCGAGGCTACACGACCAGGCTTGTTACTTTGCAAAAGGTCTCTAAAAAGGTAGACAATTGAGAGGTTATGGGATCATCACGTTCCCACAAAGGATTTGCCAAGGCCAGAGACTCACCCTCCAAATGGGAAACCACAAACGCCACTTTTGCCCGATCGGTGGGGTATTGGTGCGTCTATCGTTCAAAATGTAAGCGACATTGATTAAAAAAACGCTGACACAACTTGGGGTCACCAAGACGGGGAGGAGGGTGCGGAGAGGGATCAGGGTTACGAGACTGAGCTTGAGCAGAAATTTAAAAAACTGACCTTCACATCCAAACATAGACTAAGTGTGAACCTAGAGTCACCAACTCGTATACAGTTAATAAGGCAGCACACTGCGGCACCAAAACATGCAAATATGAGGTCCTGGTAGACGAGAGATGCCTTAATGTGGCTACCAAGTACATATGAATTGGCCAATTTATGCGCTAAACGCTCTCATTTTTTCATATTTCTAATGCAGTAATGCAGTTTAATTTTCATGTTTCATATTTGCATGTTTTGGCGCCGCAGTGTGCTGCCTTATTTATTTAACTGAGCTTGAGCAGAGGCTGCGGCGGCAGACTGAAGTAAGAGCAGACGGTCATCCAGTGAAGCCATATAGCTTAATATGTGAGTCTGGGTGTCACGCTGCTGAACTAGCTCCTGTTGGAGACTGGCGAGCTGGGAAGCATTCCCGGGGTCAGAGGCCTGTAAAGCGGACAACCGTGATTCCATGGACATCATGAAAGACATCATACGCGTCTGATTCTCCTGTAAGTACACCAACTCCTTCTGAGCGGCAGCCGAGGCACCAGCATGCTCCATGGCCTGATTATTCTGTTACAGTTCCTGAGGTGGACCCACTGGATCACGGTGACGACCGTTCCCAGGCGAGCTGACCAGATGGAACTGACCCCTATTCAGGGACTGCTAGGGGCAAGCCTAGGAGGGAGATACACTGCGATAGCTTGTGCCATAGGGGCGGCTCGGGGACAACGAAGAAAATCAGGGAACTCACTGAGGACCAGACAGATGGAGGAGCCACAGAGAGTACCCAGGACTCAGGATATGGCGGGGTTCACACAGAGGGTACCGGATACAGGACGAAGCAGGGCACGAACTAGAGGCATACAGGGAATGAGCAGAGCACGCTTGCATTGGAAGCATACAAGTACAACAGGTACGGACTGGGGATGAAATTGAGCCCTGGCATTTGAAATCACACAGGCCCATGTTGTCCCCATCCCCAAGTACCAGATGGGGATATATTACTACTATTAACCTGGATGGAGGAAAGGAAGATTTACTACAACACCAATATTTCTAATTATACCCCCGGCCTGCTGGGGTAAATGATGGAGTGACCGGCTTTGTGCTCCATCACAACTGTTAACAGTATGGGTGTCTTCAGAACATTGATTCTGTTAACAAGGCAGCCCACAACCAGACCGACCCTTCTGGCATTTGCCAGAATTGCCAAATGGCCAGTCCGGTCCTGGGTACAGGGCAGAGCACGCACACACTAGAAGCGTACAGGAACAGAGCAGAGCACGCACTGGAAGCATACAGGGACTGAGCAGAGCACGCACTGGAAGCGTACAAGGATGGAGCAGAGCACGCACTGGAAGCGAACAGGGACTGAGCAGAGCAGGCACTGGAAGCATACAGGGACTGAGCAGAGCACGCACTGGAAGCATACAGGGACTGAGCAGAGCACACACTGGAAGCGTACAGGGATGGAGCAGAGCACGCACTGGAAGCGTACGGGGACTGAGCAGAGCATGCATGCACTGGAAGCATACAGAGACTGAGCAGAGCAGGCACGCACTGGAAGCATACAGAGACTGAGCAGAGCAGGCACTGGAAGCATACAGGGATGGAGTAGAGCACGCACTGGAAGCGTACGGGGACTGAGCAGAGCATGCATGCACTGGAAGCATACAGGTACTGAGCAGAGCACGCACGCACTGGAAGCGTAAAGGGACCTGACATACTGGAGCTTAAGTGGACTCGGTGGGAGCATGGAGGGACTCAATAATAATCAGGTGCTTCCTCTAGTAGGAAGTGACCTGATATACCTGGAGGTCGCCGCCCAGGCAGGACAGTGCTTCCGGGTCAGTACAACCCGGCTTCATAAAGAAGCCGGGAGTGCATGCGACCGCGTCCCGGAAGAGGAGGAGGAACACGGCGCGGGACCCAGGAAGCAGGGTGAGTATCACAGTGCGCCGTAATAAATGGTCTGGTTCAAGAATGAAGATATAATAGAGATGCTTCTTTAATGGCTATGCAATAGGCATCTGGATGCCCTGGTCCAATGTACACTGTGGCAGCATGTCTGTAGCTTGCGATAGCCGTCGCTATGATTATGCGCTGTATGCCCGAGTGAGCGTAGCACGTCTGCGGCGTGCGTGCACCGCCATTATGGATGTACACACTCCGCAGATGCACTACTCACTCCGGCATACAGCGCATATCCATAGCGACGGCTGTCGCAAGCTACAGACGCGCTGCCACAGTGTACTTTGAACCACGGCATCCAGGCACCTATTGCATAGCCATTATAGAAGCATCTCTATTATGTCTTCATTCTTGAACAAGACTATTCTGATGAAGGTCCAGTGGTGGACCGAAAATGTTCAATAATAACGACATATTGTCTGGATGCAAAATAAATGGAACTTTCTTTTTTCACGATTTGAGTGCCAAGTGATATTGTTTATACGACAGGCTGGACATCCTACTTGAGCACCTACAACTATTCATCATATGAGTGCCGTGTTTTTTTGTATAACTGTAAGAACCTGAACAGTAACACGGACTTTCGGGAGAAGTCTGTGTTCAAGGTCAGTGCACGGACCCTGAGCTTTACCCCTCAGGTTTGCCCATCTCTTATCCCAATATGATTTTAAAGAATTTACTAGCATACTTTTATATATCTAATCTAAAGATTTCAGCCTGGGGTATCGCAGCTCCATTTCAGACGCTGAGTTTGACACAAGAAAGATCTACCTGTATCTGCCCTTGATCTCTGCTGAAGGGGCTGGCTCACTGCTCATTTCAATAGCCAAGACTGTTTGTATGCATCGGCCTGGACACATCAACCATTGGTAATGTATGTTATTTCAAGGGTAATCCAGGTGAATAGTGACAGTGTGCGCACCTGGATGTTGTCGTGGTTTAGCAGTCACATAGAGTGATGGTAGGCTTTCGTCCCAAACTCTGAGGACCCCTATAATAGCAGCACAGTTGGCCGATGTCTTCTTGTATTTTGAGGTTGATGACGTGAATCTATTTTGACACAGGAACAGCTGTAAAAACACGAGTTGGGAATAAAAATATGACAGAATTCATCAGGAATGTCCCTTGTAGACTCAGAATTGGAAGATGAAGAAACTGCTCTGCTTGCCAGCGTTTACCAATATTTTGGAAACAAACAGATTTCAAGCTCTGAAAACATAAAATATTTCTCTTTCTTGGTTACAACAGGTCCACAAAAAGCAGTTTTGTCCTCTGTTATTAAATGGGTTGCCCACTCTAAAATGAAGTCTGCTGCTGTGATAATTTGCAGTTGTCTGACCCGGGCACAGCGGTGAAGTGTGCGATATGTATACTCCCTGCCAAAGCCCTTTTGGTTGGCGCGGCCTCACTCAACACACTTACATTGAGCGAGGCCGTGGCCACTGACTGTTCTAGATGTTTTTGTTAAAAGCCATGATTTACCTTTATTTTCAAATCAAACTAAAGTCTGCAGAGATTATCTGCCCATAGCCCCTGTTCACACTGTGTTTCTGCAGAGCATCCAGGGGTTCTGTCTGAATCCTCCTCAGGCTATGTTCACACGCTGCATTTTTTACGCATTTCTTTCTGCAGGCAAAAAAAAACTGCTCTCTTGACAGTAAAGAAAAGCAAGTTTTGCTGCGTTTTCCAGGTATATTTGTCTCTTGTACATGGTGATAAAGTTTAGTGCCTATTGCTCCTGAGTTTTCTACAGCAAAACTTGATACCTGTTGTTTTGCACTTACCCGTTTCTTTCTAAGGCTGTATTCACAAGTTGCATTTTTGCAGTGTTTTTTTCCACGCAGGTTTTGCTTAGTTTTCGGTGCTGTTTTCTCTTAGTTTTTGGTCCTTTTTTTACTGCGGTTTTGTCAGAGTATATTTGTCTCTTATGCTTGCTGATAAAGTTTAGTGCTTAAAAAAAAATCTGATTCAACTTCATCAGGTTTTGGCAACAAAAACACAGCAAAACCTGATACCTGTGTTTTTTTGCAGCATTTTTGCACTACCCATAGTTTTAAATGTGTGAAAAACCCTGTAAAAACTCTGATGGAAGTGACAAGCTGCATTTTCCAAAAACGTAGCTCTTTGACAAAACAGTCAGGAAAAAAACCCGAGGTGTGTGCATGTGATTTCGGAAATCTTGTAGCGTTTACTAGTATTGTGAAATGCAGATGAAAATTTGCATAAAAAAATGCAGCAAGAAACACAGTAAAAATGCAACATGTCAACACAACCTAAAAACAGGATTCAGACAAACCGCTGACAGGGCCATAGAATACAGTGACACAATCCGAGTACCCTGTCAGAGCAGGGTGTCAGGGTACCTGGCGTGCAGAGACCAGCGCTTCGCCTGCAGTCACTTGTGGGGGTGACGCAGGTCTCTGAACGTTAAGTACCTTGATATTGTGCACTGACAGTGCGCTCTCCTCTGTGTTAGGCCGGTTTCATACGTCAGTGGCTCCGGTACGTGTGGTGACAGTTTCCTCACGGACCAGAGACACTTACTCACGAGACACATTAAAATAAATGTGTAACTGCACATGACAGCGTGTTTTCACGGACCGTGTGTCCGTGTGGAAAACATGGAGACATGTCAGTGTTCGTGGGAGAGCACGGATCACACGGACCCATTAAAGTCAATGGGTCCGTGTAAACACGTACCGCACACGGATGCTGTCCGTGTGCCATCCGTGTGCCGCCTGAGGACCACACGGAACAGCGCTACAGTAAGTGCTGTCCCCTGTGTGTGGTGCTGAAGCCGCCATTCATCCCTTCTGTCCTGCTTGGCTGAAGGCAGCGCTCGCAGGAGAGAAGGGATGAAAGATTAAGTTTTTTTTTGTTTAAAGTTTGGGGTCACCTCCCGCCTCTCACCCCCCGTGCGCCCGCCCGCTTGCAGAGAAATACTGCATGCCGAATAAATGAATGCCGACTTCAGCACCACACGCAAGGTACAGCGCAGTCTCTCCTGCACGGTCCGTGTGGTCCTCAGGTGGCACTTGGCTGTCGCACGTGTGCCACACTGATGTGTCACGTGAGCACACGGATACGGATAACTCCAGTACCGATTTCTCCGGTACAGGAATTATCTGGACGTGTGAGACTGGCCTTACCGGCTTGCTACAGCTCATCTGAGCTGGCAACACAGAGCGTGCACATCGCACAATGACAGTGCGCAGTGACTAGTCCTGCCCCTAAAACAAGTGTTACTGATGACGATTCGCTTGAGCGAGGAGGCAGAGGCTATGACAGTGTCAGCAGCCTCTGCCCCCTGACCTGATGAGCATCCCAGCATGCACTTGGATTCTGAAACAAAGCGTTATCCCATAGGAAGTAGGGAAAAAAGTACAATAGAGATTAGATAGTGTAATTAGGGAACGGTAGGTAATTTTTAATGCGAGCATATTAGAAAATAGTTTAGATTCCAGCACCAAATAGATAAAGATTTGAATAAAAATTTCTTTGACCTCTGGACCACCCCTTTTAGATTGGTCAACCCCTTTAAGCAATGAAGAAAACACTAGAATTTTGGAGCGCTAACGCTGAGAAAACGCCTGGGCGTCATCCAAGCACCTATCTAGCCTTCTCATTGTATTGTATTGTTAGTATTGAGCACCTTCCTAGTAGACAACTCCTGAAGATTGTACATTACTACTTTTAAATGCCTGAAGTGTTTAGAAGCTCAAAAGCCAAAACAAATGAAAAGCAACAAATGAAACGCAAGGGAATTTTTCCCACAAATATGTTAATTTATTATAAAAAATAAAGATTATTATCAGTTTTTTCAACGTTTTCTGAGCAAAAAAACTCATAAAATGACACAGTGTGAATACACCAGTTGGCTATGTGCACAGGATGTCTAACCTACCTCCGGGGGTTAAAATGTACTTCTGTTCGTTTGTGGGAAAACCCCTGTAACTATTCAGTGTATCCATGTTTGGATATTATTTATAGAAATAAATTATTTCAATACCTTAACGATTGCCGATACGCCTTTTAACGGTGGCAGTTAAGGGTACTTATTCCTCAGCGTCGCTTTTTAACGGCATTGAGAAATTAAGTTATAGTGCCCACTAGCGTCAGAAAATCATGATTTGGGTCGGTTTTTACCGACCCCGGTGTTGCAATCACCGTTATTAGGGCTCATACCCATATGTGAAAAAAAAAACTGTCCGATTTCCAGACCAAAAAAAAGGACGCGTGTCATGCGAGTACAATGCGATTTTTAAATGCAACACCCGTATGCAATGCGATTTTAACATGAGCTTTTACATACAGAAGTTCTGTCATTTACACATCGCTTTAAAATGAAATATTCTTCTAAACACACACACATATATATATATATATATATATATATATATATATATATACACACACACACTGCTCGAAAACATAAAGGGAACACTAAAATCCCACATCCTAGTTATCACTGAAATATTCCAGTTGTAAATCTTTATTCATTACATTGTGGATTGTGTTGAGAACAATAAAACCTAAAAATGATCAACGTAAATCACAACTAATATCCCACGGAGGTCTGGAGTTGGAATGATGCTCAAAATCAATGAAGTTACAGCCTGATCCAACTTCAGTGGAAATGCCTCAAGACAAGGAAATGATGCTCAGCAGTGTGTGTGGCCTCCACGTGCCT
Source organism: Ranitomeya imitator (assembly GCF_032444005.1). Taxonomy (NCBI): domain Eukaryota; kingdom Metazoa; phylum Chordata; class Amphibia; order Anura; family Dendrobatidae; genus Ranitomeya; species Ranitomeya imitator. The sequence continues at coordinate 575,149,535 of NC_091286.1, read as the reverse complement.
GTATGACCTCCCTACAATGCCTGGGCATGCTCCGGATGAGGCGGCGGATGGTCTCCTGAGGGATCTCTTCCCAGACCTGGACTAAAGCATCCGCCAACTCCGGGACAGTCTGTGGTGCAACGTGACGTTGGTGGATGGTGCGAGACATGATGTCCCAGATGTATTCAATCGGATTCAGGTCTGGGGAAAGAGTGGGCCAGTCCATAGCTTCAATGCCTTCATCTTGCAGGAACTGCTGACACACTCCAGCCACATGATGTCTGGCATTGTCCTGCATTAGGAGGAACCCAGGGCCAACCGCACCAGCATATGATCTCACAAGGGGTCTGAGGATCTCATCTCAGTACCTAATGGCAGTCAGGCTACCTCTGCAGAGCACATTGAGGGCTGTGCGGCCCTCCAAAGAAATGCCACCCCACACCATTACTGATCCACTGCCAAACTGGTCATGCTGAAGGATGTTGCAGGCAGAAGATCGCTCTCCATGGTGTCTCCAGACTCTGTCATGTCTGTCACATGTGCTCAGTGTGAACCTGCTTTCATCTGTGAAGAGCACAGGGCGCCAGTGGCGAATTTGCCAATCCTGGTGTTCTGTGGCAAATGCCAAGCGTCCTGCACGGTGTTGTGCTGTGAGCACAACCCCCATCTGTGGACGTCGGGCATTCAGACCATCCTCATGGAGGCGGTTTCTAACCATTTGTGCAGACACATGCACATCTGTGGCCTGCTGGAGGTCATTTTGCAGGGCTCTGGCAGTGCTCCTCCTGTTCTTCCTTGCACAAAGGCTGAGATAGCTGCCCTGCTGCTGGATTGTTGCCATTCTATGGTCCTCTCCACATCTGGTGTACTGGCCTGTCTCCTGGTAGCGTCTCCAGCTTCTAGACACTATGCTGACACAGCAAACTTTCTTGCCACAGCTCGCATTGATGTGCCATCCTGGATGAGCTGCACTACCTGAGCCACTTGTGTGGGTTGTAGAGTCCGTCTCACGTCACCACGAGTGTGAAAGTGCAACCAACATTCAAAAATGACCAAAACATCAGCCAGAAAGCATTGGTACCGAGTTGTGGTCTGTGGTCCCCACCTGCAGAACCACTCCTTTATTAAGGGTGTCTTGATAATTGCCAATAATTTCCATCTATTGTCTGTTCCATTTGCATAACATCATGTGAAATTGATTGTCAATCAGTGTTGCTTCCTTAGTGGACAGTTTAATTTCACAGAAGTTTGATTTACCTGGAGTTATAGTCCGTTGTTTAAGTGTTCCTTTTATTTTTTTGAGCAGTTTATATTAGATAGTAGATTAAAAGAAGGCAAATGATCTGCCACGTACAATATAATCAGAGTGACAGGTTAGAATACAATAGTTAGAATAGATATATACTGTCACGGGGCTGCCAAGAGAGACTAAGGCTGGTTACCCGGGCCCCTGCGTTATCCCTCAGACTAGGGGAAACCCTGTCTGTCCCTCTCCCAGAATTTACACTGATGGTGTGCTTGTCTGGGCCGCCAGGCCTGGCCCTAACTCCTGTTTCAACCCTATGCTGAAACCCCCACCCGCCACCCAGTGAAGAGACCACACACCAATCCCCTACAGAAAGCACAGACAGGGAAAACCAAAAATGCACCACGCCGCAAGCACACAGGAAAATATGATAATGTGCACAGGGCAAAACAAATACAAATATAGGAAGGAGAAATATAACAATAGATCATACACCACCAGATACGATATCACTTCTCCAAGACCACCACTCCAGACCGGAATCACTAGGCACAAGCTGTTATCGTCGACGCCCAAAGTCCAGCAAGACTATTTAAAGGCCATGGGTGTAACCCAACCTTCAACCCGTTTACCAACTAAATTAACCCCGAGAAATCTGGATAAAGGCTGTGTTAAGGTTAGGTTTGTGGTTAGGGTCATGGTTGGGATCAGGGTTAGGAGTGTGTTGGGGGTTAAGGTTGGAGTTAGAATTGGGGGGTTCCACTGTTTAAGTACATCAGGGGGTCCCCAAACGCGACATGGCGGCCGCCATTGATTCCAGCCAATTCTGCGTTCAAAAAGTCAAACGGTGCTCCTTCCCTTCTAAGCCCTGTCATGCGCTCAAACAATGGCTTTCCCCCACATACGGGGTATCGGAGTACTCAGGAGAAATTGCACAACAAATTTTGTGGTCCATTTTCTCCTAATACCCTTGTGAAATAAAAAAAATTGGTTCCAAAGTAATTTTTTGGAGAAAAAAGTAAAATGTTCATTTTTCCTTCCACATTGCTTTAATTTTCGTGAAGCACCTGAAGAGTTAATAAACTTCTTGAATGTGGTTTTGAGCACCTTGAGGGGTGCAGTTTTTAGAATGGTGTCACACTTGGGTATTTTCTGTTATATTGACCCCTGAAAATCACTTCTAATGTGAGGTGGTCCCTAAAATTTTTTTTGTAAATTTTGTAGGAAAAATTAGAAATTGCTGGTCAACTTTTAACCCTTATAACTTCCTTAAAAAAAAATTATGTTACCAAAATTGTGCTGATATAAAGTAGACATGTGAGAAATTTTATTTATTAACTATGTTGTGTGACATATCTCTGTGATATATGGGCATGAAAATTCAAAGTTGGAAAATTGCGAAATTTTCGCCATATTTCCATTTTTTTCATGAATAAAGTTAAGTCATATCAAAGACATTTTACCACTAACGTGAAGTACAATACGTCACGAAAAAAAACAATCTCAGAATCAGCGGGATCCGTTGAAGTGTTGCAGAGTTATAGCCTCATAAAGTGACAGTGGTCAGAATTGTAAAAATTGGCCTTGCTGCAAATTGGCTCCGTCACTAAGGGGTTAAGTGTTTCCAATACATTTTTCAAGCAGAATCCCTTGAAGATGATACAATGAAACTGCTCTAAACTGAATAAAGAGGCTGAATACACAGGAGACGCTGAATACACGGGAGATGCTGAATACACGGGAGATGCTGATTACACGGGAGACGCTGAATACACGGGAGACGCTGAATACACAGGAGACGCTGATTACACGGGAGACGCTGAATACACGGGAGATGCTGACTACACGGGAGACGCTGACTACACGGGAGATGCTGAATACACGGGAGACGCTGACTACACGGGAGACGCTGACTACACGGGAGACGCTGAATACACGGGAGATGCCGACTACACGGGAGACACCTACTACACGGGAGACACTGACTACACGGGAGACGCTGACTACACGGGAGACGCTGACTACACGGGAGACACTGACTACACGGGAGACGCTGACTACACGGGAGACGCTGAATACACGGGAGATGCCGACTACACGGGAGACACCTACTACACGGGAGACACTGACTACACGGGAGACGCTGACTACACGGGAGACACAGAATACACAGGAGACGCTGACTACACGGGAGACGCTGACTACACGGGCTCCTGCTGGAGGGGGCTGTCCAGGATTTTAGCCCCTGCAGAACTTTTCCTGTTCTGCCCTCACACCATCCTCAGGATCACCGGATACAGAGGTGTCGTCTGTACAGCACGGGCCGGTGAGTGCGGCAGGAACAGGAACCTCGGCGGAGCAGGGCGCAGGAACTACAAGTCAGCAATAGAAGGGTGAGAAGAAAAGGGGGAGGAGCGGGAGCGCGCGTCTTACAGTACGGGCGGGGGCGCGCATGGTGAGCGAAGAGGGCGGCGCGGGGACGCGCGTAGGCATTTGAGCTCCCGTCTCCGCAGCTGCCGGTAAGTGCACGGCCGGGGGGTCTGCAGTCCGGTGCTCCCGGGCTCCATGTGTGGTGGTCGTGGCCGGGGGGTCGTCACTGTCCTGGGAGTGTAGTGTGTGTACCCGCCCCTCATGTGGCTCCGGCCGCTGCTCACTTCTGGCTGCACCTCTGTGAATGGCTGCGGGTGTGAGCCTGGCACAGCTGCCTCTGCCCTCTCCGTGCCACGGCCGGACAGGCTCCGATCCCAGCTGCTGGGACTTGTAGTCCGTGGCTGTGCCGTGTCTGCCGCCACTCGGGGCACGATCGTGATGTTTTCACGTAGCAGCTGTGGATCTGTCCCCACACGTCCTGCAGACTCCGCATTCCTGCGCGGCTCCGCTGCTCCCGACCGTGCGCCCATTGATCGAGCGATGTGATTGATGCGATGATCTGTACAACTGTGTCTGCTGCCCGGTACATGGCCACACATGGTGGGTGAGCGGGGGCCGGACCCCGGGGCTGTGGTCATAGTGCCCCCCACATGCTGGACGAAGGTGGAAACTTTTACTCCCCCGATATCAGCTGCCTTTAGTCCGACTTCGATCACATAGCCTTTTTTAATGGCATGAAGCATATGGGGTCCTGTGTACAGGTGCCCTGTGTACGGGGTGTCCTGCGTATGGGGGTCCTGCGTACGGGGGGGTCCTGCGTATGGGGGGTCCTGTGTACAGGTGCCCTGTGTACGGGGTGTCCTGCGTATGGGGGTCCTGCGTACGGGGGGGTCCTGCGTATGGGGGGGTCCTGTGTACAGGTGCCCTGTGTACGGGGTGTCCTGCGTACAGGTGCCCTGTGTATGGGGGTCCTGCGTACGGGGGGGTCCTGCGTATGGGGGGTCCTGTGTACGGGGTGGTCCTGCGTACAGGTGCCCTGCGTACGGGGGGGTCCTGCGTATGGGGTCCTGCGTATGGGGGGTCCTGCATATGGGGTCCTGCTTATGGGGTGCCCTGCGTACGGGGGTCCTGCGTATACAGAGTGCCCTTTAGGCATTTTTCCTCTGTTTGGCGCTGTTCAGGTCCGTGGCAGATCCATGTAGAGGGGCCCCTCGCTGCTCTGGAGGTGGATGTGGCCCTCGTACTTCTTGGGCCCCTATGCGGTTGCACCATTGTTATTTCCACCCTTCAGATATGTTTTTAGGAGTTTATTTTATCTGTTAATTTTAGGGACAAACTGAATTTTTGCCCAAATTGGACCCATTTGCTTTTGATGGAAACTGAAGTCGCCGGGGGCCCCATTATTATGGGATTTGTCTCGTTTCTGTTTTCCACATAATACAGAACTTTTTCCCCTGCTTAAAATAAAAAAAAAAAACCTAAAAAACTTACATCTAAGTGCACAGAGACAGACCCCATAATAATCAGTGGGGCCCACTACTCTCCTTTGTGTCTGTTAGAAAACGGGTCCATTTTGGGCATGAATTCATCTACGGTATGTTCGTAAAATGGAAGAAACAGAATCCCCAAATACACATGTGAACAGCGGCTTACACTGCGCCACTATTCCTATAATAAGAGGTACGGTGTGGTATATGTGTATAGTAGGAGCGTACGGCTCGGGGTATACAGGCGCCCATTGCATCTGCTGTCGGAGGGGTTGGTAAGAAAATCCCCCCAGTGCCGAACTCCAATGGAGCTCTGAAACAATGAGCTGAAGGGCTCTCCGGTGGCGCTGATTGTTGTCACGTTATAGGCCTGTTTCTATCAGATTTTCATCAGTGTTTGGTCAGTTTTTACCATCAGTTTCATCTGTTTTGGGGGGATATTTTTGCATCTCTGAAGGTTCTTAAGCTACGTCTAATAAACCTAAAAATCGGACAGCGCAATTATGTAACTAGGTTGGCGTCGGTGTGCTGGTGATGGTAAAAATGGACACACGGACCAAACACTGATGGCAAAAATGGACACACGGACCAAACACTCATAGCAAAAATGGACATACGGACCAAACACTGATGGTAAAAATGGACACACGGACCAAACACTGATGGTAAAAATTGACAAACGGACCAAACACTGATGGTAAAAAATGGACACATGGACCAAATATTGATGGCAAATATGGACACACAGATCACACACTGATGGTACAAAATTGGACACACGGACCAAACATTGATGGTAAAAATGGAGACATGGACCAAACACTGATGGTAAAAAATGGATACACGGACCAAACACTGATGGTAAAAAATGGACACACGGACCAAACACTGATGGTCAAAATGGAGACATGGACCAAACACTGATGGTAAAAAATGGATACACGGACCAAACACTGATGGTAAGAAATGGATACACGGACCAAACACTGATGGTAAGAAATGGATACACGGACCAAACACTGATGGCAAAAATGGATACACGGACCAAACACTGATGGTAAAAATTGACAAACGGACCAAACACTGATGGTAAAAAATGGACACATGGACCAAATATTGATGGCAAATATGGACACACAGATCACACACTGATGGTACAAAATTGGACACACGGACCAAACATTGATGGTAAAAATGGAGACATGGACCAAACACTGATGGTAAAAAATGGATACACGGACCAAACACTGATGGTAAGAAATGGATACACGGACCAAACATTGATGGTAAAAATGGAGACATGGACCAAACACTGATGGTAAAAAATGGATACACGGACCAAACACTGATGGTAAGAAATGGATACACGGACCAAACACTGATGGCAAAAATGGATACACGGACCAAACACTGATGGTAAAAATTGACAAACGGACCAAACACTGATGGTAAAAAATGGACACATGGACCAAATATTGATGGCAAATATGGACACACAGATCACACACTGATGGTAAAAATGGACACACGGACCAAACACTGATGGTAAAAATGGACACACGGACCAAACGCTGATGGCAAAAATGGACAAACGGACCAAACACTGATGGTCAAAAATGGACACATAGACCAAACACTGATGGTAAAAAATGGACACACGGACCAAATATTGATGGCAAAAATGGACACACGGACCAAACACTGATGGCAAAAATGGACACACGGACCAAACACTGATGGTAAAAATGGACACATGGACCAAATATTGATGGCAAAAATGGACACACGGACCAAACACTGATGGTAAAAATTAACACATGGACCAAACACTGATGGTAAAAATGGACACATGGACCAAATATTGATGGCAAAAATGGACACACGGACCAAACACTGATGGCAAAAATGGACACACGGACCAAACACTGATGGTAAAAATGGACACATGGACCAAATATTGATGGCAAAAATGGACACACGGACCAAACACTGATGGTAAAAATTAACACATGGACCAAACACTGATGGTAAAAATGGACACATGGACCAAATATTGATGGTTAAAAATGGACACACGGACCAAACACTGATGGTAAAAAATGGACACACGGACCAAACACTGATGGTAAAAATGGACACACGGACCAAACACTGATGGTAAAAATGGACACATGGACCAAATATTGATGGTTAAAAATGGACACACGGACCAAACACTGATGGTAAAAAATGGGCACACGGATCACACACTGATGGTAAAAATGGACACACGGACCAAACACTGATGGTAAAAACGGACACATAGACCAAACACTGATGGTAAAAATGGGCACACGGATCACACACTGATGGTAAAAATGGACAAACGGACCAAACACTGATGGTCAAAAATGGACACACAGACCAAACACTGATGGTAAAAAATGGACACACGGACCAAATATTGATGGCAAAAATGGACACACGGACCAAACACTGATGGCAAAAATGGACACACGGACCAAACACTGATGGTAAAAATGGACACATGGACCAAATATTGATGGCAAAAATGGACACACAGATCACACACTGATGGTAAAAATTAACACACGGACCAAACACTGATGGTAAAAATTGGACACACGGACCAAACACTGATGGTTAAAAATGGACACATTGACCAAACATTGATGGTTAAAAATGGACACACGGACCAAACACTGATGGTAAAAATGGACACACGGACCAAACACTGATGGTAAAAATGGACACACGGACCAAACACTGATGGTAAAAATGGACACACGGACCAAACACTGATGGTAAAAATGGGCACACGAATCACACACTGATGGTAAAAATGGACACACGGACCAAACACTGGTGGTAAAAATGGACACACGGACCAAACACTGATGGTAAAAATGGGCACACGGACCAAACACTGATGGTAAAAATGGACACACGGACCAAACACTGATGGTAAAAACGGACACATGGACCAAACACTGATGACGCCGCTGCCATTTTGTTGCACGTCTGTATTTAAACACGGGTGTGTGAATGAGGCCGTAGATTGTATCAGGCCAATGGGACGGACAGAGAACCCTGCATCTGCTGCAGTCACCGACCTTAGATGTCTGGAATGAATGTTTTGGTCGCACATATGTGCCGTATGTGATGTTACCTAACTTTTATTTTTTTTCTCGATAATGTCAGCCCCAGTGATGATCTGGTTGTGCCCAGCTGCTGCGGCCATGAGACATAATACGGCACCAGGCTTCTTTCCAGCCCGGCATGGCATGCTGGTCTAGTTATGAGTCCCTAGGTCGGAGACGATGGGTTATATCCCGGTATCGTGGCTAATACTTACAGCCATATTGGTCATTGCTTTCCCAGCTCCAGAAGTCGGAGTTGTTGGAAGAACACCCTGACAGGTTGGGTGCGGAGATTAGATTATAAAGTAGTCTGTATGTTCTGGGCTTCCCAGCCGCCATGCAGTCAGTGCTGCTCCCCTCCCACACAGGGAATAATGGGCGCTCATTGTTCTGTGCCTACCCAAATCCTGGCAGCGTTGTGTGTCGCACAGGATGAGGTGGTGTTACCCGGCGCTTATCATCTTCCTCTCCTTCTCCGCTCACTCCTGCAGTCAGACTTCCTCCTCACACTTCTTCTTTTCACTACACATAGGTCTTGGTGTCCTGAGCGGATCGATGGCCGTGTAGTGAGGACGTCTCCGTACAGGCCTTACATACAGACTGGGCGGCCTATAAGGAAATACCACAGTGTCACAGGGTAAGTTCTGCAATCCTTGTTGCTTTGGTCACTTTTTTATATATATTTTAAGGTGAATTTGCCGCCTACTATATGATGCCGTGAAGCTTCGGCCTAGGCAGAGACTTTCTCCTTGTAATTATACGTCCGAACGTTGCTGCTGAGCATGTACTGTACAAAGTAGGCAAAGCGTGAGAAGTCTTGGAGATGTGGAGCTTTCCAGTAGGGCAAGGGTGTCTTTCCTTCTACGCTGGTGATCGGGGAGTGCAAACTCCAGAGCTTTAATTCTTATTATATCAAGTGGGTAAAATGGCAACTTGCTTGTAAAAACGTGCAAATGTACATGTTGCTAAGAGCCTCCATTGTCAAGAACAGAGGGATTTTTAATGATCTGCTCATTGCCTAGACTATTGGCCATTTCTGCAGTCTAGCAGCAGTAGCTGGTTTCCTTGGCAAAGAGTGCAATGTGTACAGGGGTTGTTCATCCTTAGGCTACAGGTCTGCAGTCACACTGTGTGACTGCAGACTTGGGAATCCTCATATCGTACGCACTGCACACTGTGTGGATTCCCCTGGGCAGACATGTGATTTGCACACTCCCGGCCACATTCTGACTGTATCTGACCTTGTTCTGTACACTTGCATTGAGCAAGACGGTGCCTACCCAGTCAGCACATGGCCGCATATGTGCAAATCACATAATTGGGATCATTCGCTCTGCGCTGACACCGGAGAATCCTCATAGGGTGCAGAGCGTGCGAGCTGAGGCTTCACATACAGTGACTGCAGACTTGTAGCCTAAGACTGGACAACCCCTTTTAAAAGTTATTTTCCGTAGTCCTTGTGAACACTGCTCTAAAGCTGGCCCTTTCACATCAGAGAGCGCACAGTTTGGGCCAGTGATAGAACAGGACCACTGGCCCAAACCGTCAATCACTCAGGTGTGCAGCTGCATTCTTGAAAAGAAGATGAGACAACCCCTTTAACCCTGCTGTTGTCTTCGGTCAAAAACGACCGACCTTGAACTTCAATATTCTTTAAAATATTCAAGATGCGGCTCTGAAACCCGTGGCTGACCGACCCATCCTCATTTAAGTCAATCAACCACAAGTTTCAGAATCGCATCTTGAACACCCCCAAAAATACCAAAGTTCAAAATCGGTCTCCCCAGACCGAAGACAACAGCAGGGTTAAGGGAGTTCTCTGAGAATTTAGGGGATAATCCTGTGTTATCTCCAGAGATAAAGACTTTGCACCTTTCTTTCCTTGCAAAGTGAAGTCTATGGTAAAACCTGCAGGATACATAGTCATGCTGAGGATTCACCCAGTGCTTGTCACTTTGTGTCCTAATGAATAGTGTAAATATTATCATATTGCCCAAACCACGCACCCCGCCATGCGTTCTGCGGTTCCTTCCTCAGGGAGTGACGTATAGATGTTCACTATGATAGCCTTGAGAGTGGTAGTGCGAGTGCCTCGTAGCCCAATGTTGTCATCTTCCGGACTACATGAGAGAATGAGGCCGGTATCCGAATATGACTCCTGAAGCCCTGCTGCTTTATTCAATTGTATCTGCATTTTGTAAAAGTGGAGCTGTTCTTCAACACCACGTCAGGCTGTGTGCTGCTCGCGCTACTTTGAGCATCCTGCATAGTCTAAATGTGCTACAGTTACCGCCTGCGTCTCCGGACTTGGACTTGTCTTCCATCACATCTGGCACGTCAGGGGTCTACAATTGTAACGGCAGCTGCCAGCAGAGGATCTTGATGGTTTGCACTAGTGCATTCAGTGTGGCAGAACATTCCTCAGACGTTACATCATTGATCGCAGCCCAGACATGTAAGTGTGGGGGATTTCTGCACTGCTGATCCTACTTGATAATGAATAGATCATCACTTGCATATCATTACCATGTCTGTCCGTGATTTCCATAATTCCACAGCTTTTCCTTCCTGGCATATAATCATATAAGAGAGCTGCCATTGGTTTCACCTTGATAATATTGGTCATGGAACGCCTTGGTAAACATCCCATAGAGTAGTACAATCACAAGTACCCGGCGCACAGGAGATTAATGGTCGCTTTATTTTATCTGCTTGCATGCATAAATTGTTTCATGGATGATGGAAAGGTTTTGTGCCAACTCCTTGCATAATGCGGACAGGTGGCAGCTATCAGTGTGGCCGCAGCTGGCATGGCTGGCACTTGGTACGATATTGATTTTGGTGTATGTCCCATACACTGTATTTATCAGACATTTTGACTATAGAAAATAAATTTACATGGCTACCAGTGTGACCATCCCAATCACATCCTTCTAAATAAAATCTTACTATTAAAGAAGCTGGATGTGATGCCCCTTCCTGGCGTAATGGGAATAGCGGTAATCAGATTGAGAACTATGGGAAGACGTCATGTGAACAGACCCTTATTCAGTGTGCGACCTGCCTGACTGACAGTTATAGAACTATAGAAGCGTGAGTGAGAGAGTGTTCGGGTCCCTATTGACTTCTATGGGGTTCTGGTTTAAGTTCAGGTAGAGTTCTGGTACGCGAACCGAACTTTGGACCAGGGCTGTGGAGTCGGTAAGCCAAACCTCCGACTCCTCAATTTCCATGACACCGACTCCACCAAAATGGGCTCCGACTCCAGGACTCCAACTCCGACTCATTGCCCTGCTTTGGACTAAGGTTCTGTCAAACCAGATGAACCCAAGCATGCACGGGTCCGCTCATCACTATGGGCAAGTCCTGATGATAATGAACTTGTCGCATGGCATGGAGTATGATTGCCATATGACTTATCGCCACCATGAACCTCAAGTTACAGGGGATTTTAGTTGAAAGTGTTGTGGAGGAATGTATCTGTGCACACCATGGCGGCAGGAGCACAGTTTATGTGGCTGCATGTTAGGGGGCTATACGGCCCTGTGCACTCCCCAATGTACCATATATGAGCCCCAAAGAAGTGGATGTTGTGAGGCCGGGGCCATACATAGGGTTTGGGCATAATTCCAGTCCCCGGCCTATGAGATTGGCTGAGTGCAATGTTTCGGCGTCTCCACACTTGTTGTACGCTGTCATTGCTCTGTATTCTGGGTGCTTTATATTAGAATAGAGCAGAGGCCACAAGAACTTGTACTTGGTCAGATTTCGGACAACCAGGGAACTCCACCATATAGGAGATCATTCACCTCTATGAAACCTAGCGTGTGGTGCACAAAAAATGCCACGTGTGAAGTATACAGACTGCCTTCATTTAGGGTCTGTTTGTAGTTATGTTGGTGGTATACTTGGGGAGCATCCAGTATATAGATTAGATGTGTTATCGGATAGCACGCTGCCCAGTGTTACACTATGGGGAAGTGCTGACTAGCGCTTTGTATCTCATGCTGATTTGGCATGAGAAAAAAAAAATTGCACTATGCTGCAAGTGCATTTAATGTACATCAAGACAAGTGTAAAGGTACGTGTGAAACATCAGACTGCACTCAGCTGTCATCCGAGTGCAGTCCAACATCTGCAGACTCAGACAATGGAGAAGATGGAGAAATTAATTTCTCCATCTTCACACCTGTGTTACGATTCTCTCATGTGAGAGAATCTTATCACATTAAGATGACTTTCAGCTCAGACTGTCACCCTTGTCATTAGCATAATCGGCCGGTTTCTCTGGCATGAGAGAACATACACCGTCTGACCCCGGCCTTATAGTGGCATATGTTTGACCAGCAACTCCCATTGTAAATAAACAGCATGGGTATATATACAGGTATATACTACAGGCATATACTCCTGTGTGGAGCACGCTTCCTATGTACAGGGTAGTCTCTGTGTAGTCAGAGCAGCCTTAAGGTACCGTCACATTTAGCGACGCTGCAGCGATCTAGACAACGATCCCGATCGCTGCAGCGTCGCTGTGTGGTCGCTGGAGAGCTGTCACACAGACAGCTCTCCAGCGACCAACGATGCGAAGTCCCCTGGTAACCAGGGTAAACATTGGGTTACTAAGCGCAGGGCCGCGCTTAGTAACCCGATGTTTACCCTGGTTACCAGCGTAAACGTAAAAAAAAACAAACACTACATACTTACATTCCGGTGTCTGTACCCCGGCGCTGTGCTTCTCTGCACTGACTGTGAGCGCCAGCCGGAAAGCAGAGCGGTGACATCACCGCTGTGCTCTGCTTTCCGGCCGGCGCTTACACAGTGCAGAGAAGCACAGCGCCGGGGTACAGACACCGGAATGTAAGTATGTAGTGTTTGGTTTTTTTTACGTTTACGCTGGTAACCAGGGTAAACATTGGGTTACTAAGCGCGGCCCTGCGCTTAGTAACCCGATGTTTACCCTGGTTACCAGTGAAGACATCGCTGAATCGGTGTCACACACGCCGATTCAGCGATGTCTGCAGGGAGTCCAGCGACGAAATAAAGTTCTGGACTTTCTGCTCCGACCAACGATGTCACAGCAAGATCCAGATCGCTGCTGCCTGTCAAACTGAACGATATCGCTATCCAGGACGCTGCAACGTCACAGATCGCTAGCGATATCGTTCAGTGTGACGGTACCTTTACAGTAATGGCTCCGACCTCGCTGATTTTACTCATATGCAAAAACAGATCCATGTTTTCTCAGTGTCTCTGTTTTTACCATCAGTGTTTCATCACTTTTTTATTTATTTTTTTTTTTTTATGAATGAGAAATAAAAAAATAAATTGAGCTGCTTCCTAAACATTACATTATTACGTTCTGTCATCAGCTGCAAAGCACTCTAGGTCCTAAAAAGAAAAAAAATCCTGAATGTGATGATATCCTAGAGTGCAAGGTTTCATCACTTTCAGGATTTTTTTCTTTTTAGTGGTAGACTGTGTTATCACCTTGTGGTGTGTGCGTTTTGTCTGTCTACTGTATATGCCAGAAGGCTTCCACATGAGCACAGACTATCTGTCTCTACACACCAGTCTTCCTGCCCGGTTCCTGATTTCCTTGATTGACAGGTTTGTCACCATGTACACCCATAAGCCTTTACTTATATAGCGCCATCATATTCTGCAGCGCTTTACAGACCTTATTATCGCTGTCCCCATTGGGGCTCACAATTTAGATTCCCTATGGAGTGTGGGAGGAAACCGCAGGACACAAACACGGAGAGAACATACAAACTCCTTGCAGGTGTTTTCCTTGATGGGATTAGAACCCAGGACCCCAGTGCTGCAAGGCTGCTGTGCTAACCACTGAGCCACCGTGCTCCCTGTCCAGTCTGCACTCTTGAAGTTGTGTCAAGGTGATCCGCTCCCACTTATACAGTAGACAATGATAACAAGACCGGCACTCGCATGTGTTAGTCATTTTTCAAGATTTATTCAATCAGATCATCATAAAACATTAATGTTGCATTTTGGGTCCACCTGAACTTTTTTAAACCTGATCCCACGTGGATAACACATCTCAAACAGGACCTCATAACTCCGTACCATATTCATAAGTGGCTCTATTATTGTCCATGTACACACAAGGAAAGACCTGTCAGTCAAGAGCGCCAGGGAGGAGCCGGCCGCTAGTCTTCCAATATCAGCACCATTCTGGAACCCTTGTATGTTTCTTACTGTATCTCTTCATATATCTGGCATCGGATAACTGTGGCAGCACTGATGGGCACTGAGACTTCTATACAGACCAGCGCTGCCCCATAGTTCTGCATTCTGAGCTATTGACTCACATCCCACAGGTGCCGGCTTGGCATGTGCTTAGGTTCGGGCGTCAGGTGGGTGCCAACTTCTGTTTTGGGCCGTGTTTTTAGATACCGTTCAAGGCACAGAAAACTGAACTTTCCCTAGAGGGCTATAAAGCCAGAACAGCAGCGATGTCATAACCGGTATGTGCATGATCCTGCCGAGTCAGCAGAACATGGATTTCCTCTGCGTGTTGAAACTCCTATGTCCATGGACCATGTGGATGTGATCTGTTCGCTAGTACGTTGTCAGCTCTGCGTGCCCTTTGTCTGGGCTGTGCCACAATGCCCGAAATTATCAATTTTAATTTAACCCCTTGTAATTTATATGGATGGGATGTACCTGCAGCGACAGTGAGCGCATGTATCATCTGTGTATCTTCTATATATCATCTGTCTATCATCTATGCATCTATGTATCTTCTGTGTATCTTCTGTGTATCTTCTGTGTATCATCTATGTATCTTCTGTGTATCTTCTGTGTATCTTCTGTGTATCTTCTGTGTATCTTCTGTGTATCATCTATGTATCTTCTGTGTATCTTCTGTGTATCTTCTGTCTATCATCTATGCATCTATGTATCTTCTGTGTATCGTCTATGTATCATCTGTGTATCTTCTGTGTATCTTCTATGCATCATCTGTGTATCTTCTGTGTATCTTCTGTCTATCATCTATGCATCTATGTATCTTCTGTGTATCTTCTGTGTATCTTCTGTGTATCTTCTATGCATCATCTGTGTATCTTCTGTGTATCTTCTGTCTATCATCTATGCATCTATGTATGTTCTGTGTATCTTCTATGTATCTTCTGTGTATCTTCTGTGTATCTTCTATGCATTTTCTGTGTATCTTCTATGTATCATCTGTGTATCTTCTGTATATCTTCTGTGTATCATCTGTGTATCATCTGTGTATCTTCTGTGTATCTTCTGTGTATCTTCTGTGTATCATCTGTGTATCATCTGTGTATCTTCTATGTATCGTCTGTGTATCTTCTGTGTATCATCTGTGTATCTTCTATGTATCTTCTATGTATCTTCTGTGTATCTTCTATGCATCATCTGTGTATCTTCTGTGTATCTTCTGTCTATCATCTATGCATCTATGTATGTTCTGTGTATCTTCTATGTATCTTCTGTGTATCTTCTGTGTATCTTCTATGCATCTTCTGTGTATCTTCTATGTATCTTCTGTGTATCTTCTATGTATCATCTGTGTATCTTCTATGCATCTTCTATGCATCTTCTGTGTATCTTCTGTGTATCATCTGTGTATCATCTGTGTATCTTCTGTGTATCTTCTGTGTATCTTCTGTGTATCTTCTGTATATCTTCTGTGTATCATCTGTGTATCATCTGTGTATCATCTGTGTATCTTCTGTGTATCTTCTGTGTATCTTCTGTGTATCTTCTGTGTATCTTCTGTGTATCATCTATGTATCATCTGTGTATCTTCTGTGTATCATCTGTGTATCTTCTGTGCTTCTGTGTATCATCTCTGTATCTTCTGTGTATCTTCTGTGTATCTTCTGTGTATCTTCTGTGTATCATCTGTGTATCATCTGTGTATCTTCTGTGTATCATCTGTGTATC
The DNA here is from genome assembly GCF_032444005.1 of Ranitomeya imitator. Taxonomy (NCBI): domain Eukaryota; kingdom Metazoa; phylum Chordata; class Amphibia; order Anura; family Dendrobatidae; genus Ranitomeya; species Ranitomeya imitator. Next base: position 575,133,375 of record NC_091286.1, on the reverse strand, counting down.
TTCTGTGTATCTTCTGTGTATCATCTGTGTATCTTCTGTGTATCTTCTGTGTATCATCTATGTATCATCTGTGTATCATCTGTGTATCATCTGTGTATCATCTGTGCATCATCTGTGCATCATCTGTGTATCATCTGTGTATCATCTGTGTATCATCTGTGTATCTTCTGTGTATCTTCTGTGTATCATCTGTGTATCTTCTGTGTATCTTCTGTGTATCATCTATGTATCTTCTGTGTATCTTCTGTGTATCTTCTATGTATCTTCTGTGTATCTTCTGTGTATCTTCTGTGTATCATCTGTGTATCTTCTGTGTATCTTCTGTGTATCTTCTGTGTATCATCTGTGTATCTTCTGTGTATCTTCTGTGTATCATCTATGTATCTTCTGTGTATCATCTGTGTATCTTCTATGCATCTTCTATGTATCTTCTGTGTATCTTCTGTGTATCTTCTGTGTATCTTCTATGTATCTTCTGTGTATCTTCTGTGTATCTTCTGTGTATCTTCTATGCATCATCTATGTATCATCTGTGTATCTTCTATGCATCTTCTGTGTATCTTCTGTGTATCTTCTGTGTATCTTCTGTGTATCTTCTGTGTATCTTCTGTGTATCTTCTATGTATCTTCTATGTATGGCTACGTTCACATTAGCGTTGCGTCGGGCGCAGCCGCGGCGACGCATGCGTCATGCGCCCCTATATTTAACATGGTGGGCGCATGGACATGCGTTGCACTTGCGTTTTGTGACGCATGCGTCACTGTGGCGCATGCGTCAGGGCGCAGAGGACGCTGCATGATGCAGTTTTTTCTGCGCCAAAAACCATGCAAAAGTGGACGCATGCGTCACAAAACGCTGCATTGTGCATGCGTTTACATTTGCGTTGCGTCGCCGGCGCTGCACCGCACAACGCAAATGTGAACGTAGCCTATCATCTATGTATCTTCTATGTATCATCTATGTATCATCTGTGTATCTTCTATGTTTCTTCTGTGTATCATCTATGTATCATCTGTGTATCTTCTATGTTTCTTCTGTGTATCATCTATGTATCTTCTATGTATCTATGACTGGGCAGTTAACCCCTTCCCGACCTTTGACGCCACGTAGGCGTCATGAAAGTCGGTGCCATTCCGACCCATGACGCCTATGCGGCGTCATGGAAAGATCGCGTCCCTGCAGATCGGGTGAAAGGGTTAACTCCCATTTCACCCGATCTGCAGGGACAGGGGGAGTGGTAGTTTAGCCCAGGGGGGGTGGCTTCACCCCCTCGTGGCTACGATCGCTCTGATTGGCTGTTGAAAGTGAAACTGCCAATCAGAGCGATTTGTAATATTTCACCCATTATAACGGGTGAAATATTACAATCCAGCCATGGCCGATGCTGAAATATCATCGGCCATGGCTGGAAATACTAGTGTGCCCCCACCCCACCCCTCCGATCGCCCCCCCACCCCCCCGATCTGGCCGGTACACTGCTCCGGCTCCCCTCCGTCCAGTGCTCCGCTCCCCCCCCGTGCTCGTGTCCGCTCCCCCCGTGCTCCAATCACCCCCCCGTGCTCCAATCACCCCCCCTGCACTCCGTTCCACCCCCCCGGTGCTCCGTTCCACCCCCCCGTGCTCCATTCCAGCCCCCCCGTGCTCCGTTCCACGCCCCCCGCGCTCCGTTCCACCCCTCCCGCGCTCCGATTCCCCCCCCCGTGCTCTGATCCCCCCCCCCGTGGTCCCCCCCCACCCTATCATACTTACCGATCCAGCCGTGGTCCCGTCCATCTTCTCCCGGGCGCCGCCATCTTCCAAAATGGCGGGCGCATGCGCAGTGCGCCCGCCGAATCTGCCGGCCGGCAGATTCGTTCCAAAGTGCATTTTGATCACTGAGATATAATCTATCTCAGTGATCAAAATAAAAAAAATAATAAATGACCCCCCCCCTTTGTCACCCCCATAGGTAGGGACAATAAAAAAATAAAGAAATTTTTTTTTTCCACTAATGTTAGAATAGGGTTAGGGTTAGGGGTAGGGTTAGGGTTAGGGCTAGGGGTAGGGTTAGGGTTAGGGGTAGGGTTAGGGGTAGGGTTAGGGTTAGGGGTAGGGTTAGGGGTAGGGTTAGGGCTAGGGTTAGGGTTAGGAATGTGCACACGTATTCTGGTCCTCTGCGGATTTTTCCGCTGCGGATTTGATAAATCCGCAGTGCTAAACCGCTGCGGATTTATGGCGGATTTACCGCGTTTTTTTCTGCGCATTTCACTGCGGTTTTACAATTGCGATTTTCTATTGGAGCAGTTGTAAAACCGCTGCGGAATCCGCACAAAGAAGTGACATGCTGCGGAATGTAAACCGCTGCGTTTCCGTGCAGTTTTTCCGCAGCATGTGCACAGCGATTTTTGTTTCCCATAGGTTTACATTGAACTGTACACTCATGGGAAACTGCTGCGGATCCGCAGCGTGTGCACATACCTTTAGAATTAGGCTATGTGCACACGGTGCGGATTTGGCTGCGGATCCGCAGCAGTGTTCCATCAGGTTTACAGTACCATGTAAACATATGAAAAACCAAATCCGCTGTGCCCATGGTGCGGAAAATACCGCGCGGGAACGCTGCGTTGTATTTTCCGCAGCATGTCAATTCTTTGTGCGGATTCCGCAGCGTTTTACACCTGTTCCTCAATAGGAATCCGCAGGTGAAATCCGCACAAAAAACACTGGAAATCCGCGGAAAATCCGCAGGTAAAACACAGTGCCTTTTACCCGCAGATTTTTCAAAAATGGTGCGGAAATATCTCACACGAATCCGCAACGTGGGCACATGGCCTTAGGGTTAGGGTTGGAATTAGGGTTGTGGTTAGGGTTAGGGGTGTGTTGGGGTTAGGGTTGTGGTTAGGGGTGTGTTGGGGTTAGGGTTGTGATTAGGATTATGGCTACAGTTGGGATTAGGGTTAGGGGTGTGTTGGGGTTAGTGTTGGAGTTAGAATTGAGGGGTTACCACTGTTTAGGCACATCAGGGGTCTCCAAACGCAACATGGCGCCACCATTGATTCCAGCCAATCTCGTATTCAAAAAGTCAAATGGTGCTCCCTCACTTCCGAGCCCTGACGTGTGCCCAAACAGTGGTTTACCCCCACATATGGGGTACCAGCATACTCAGGACAAACTGCGCAACAATTACTGGGGTCCAATTTCTCCTGTTACCCTTGTGAATCTAAAAAAATGCTTGCTAAAACATAATTTTTGAGGAAAGAAAAATGATTTTTTATTTTCACGGCTCTGCGTTGTAAACGTCTGTGAAGCACTTGGGGGTTCAAAGTGCTCACCACATATCTAGATAAGTTCCTTGGGGGGTCTAGTTTCTAAAATGGGGTCACTTGTGGGGGGTCTCTACTGTTTAGGCACACCAGGGGCTCTGCAAACGCAACGTGACACCCGCAGACCATTCCATCAAAGTCTGCATTTCAAAAGTCACTACTTCCCTTCTGAGCCCCGACGTGTGCCCAAACAGTGGTTTACCCCCACATATGGGGTATCAGCGTACTCAGGAGAAACTGGACAACAACTTTTGGGGTCCAATTTCTCCTGTAACCCTTGGGAAAATAAAAAATTCTGGGCTAAATAATTATTTTTGAGGAAAGAAAACGTATTTATTATTTTCACGGCTCTGCATTATAAACTTCTATGAAGCACTTGGGGGTTCAAAGTGCTCACCACACATCTAGATAAGTTCCTTTCAGGGTCTAGTTTCCAAAATGGGGTCACTTGTGGGGGGTTTCTACTGTTTAGGCACATCAGGGGCTCTGCAAACGCAACGTGACGCCCGCAGAGCATTCCATCAAAGTCTGCATTTCAAAACGTCACTACTTCAATTCCAAGCCCCGGCATGTGCCCAAACAGTAGTTTACCCCCACATATGGGGTATCACCGTACTCAGGAGAAACTGGACAACAACTTTTGGGGTCAAATTTCTCCTGTTACCCTTGGGAAAATTAAAAAATTCTGGGCTAAATAATTATTTTTGAGGAAAGAAAACGTATTTATTATTTTCACGGCTCTGCATTATAAACTTCTATGAAGCACTTGGGGGTTCAAAGTGCTCACCACACATCTAGATAAGTTCCTTTGGGGGTCTAGTTTCCAAAATGGGGTCACTTGTGGGGGGTTTCTACTGTTAAGCCACATCAGGGGCTCTGCAAACGCAACGTGACGCCCACAGAGCATTCCATCAAAGTCTGCATTTCAAAACGTCACTACTTCACTTCCGAGCCCCGGCATGTGCCCAAACAGTGATTTACCCCCACATATGGGGTATCAGCGTACTCAGGAGAAACTGGACAACAACTTTTGGGGTCAAATTTCTCCTGTTACCCTTGGGAAAATAAAAAATTGCAGGCTAAAAGATCATTTTTGAGAAAATAATTTTTTTTTTTATTTTCATGGCTCTGCGTTATAAACTTCTGTGAAGCACTTGGGGGTTCAAAGTCCTCACCACACATCTAGATTAGTTCCTTTGGGGGTCTAGTTTCCAAAATGGTGTCATTTCTGGGGGATCTCCAATGTTTAAGCACACAGGGGCTCTCCAAACGTGACATGGTGTCCGCTAATGATTGGAGCTAATTTTCCATTTAAAAAGCCAAATGGCGTGCCATCCCTTCCGAGCCCTGCCGTGCGCCCAACAGTGGTTTACCCCCACATATGGGGTATCAGCGTACTCAGGACAAACTGGACAACAATATTTGGGGTCCAATTTCTCCCATTATCCTTGGCAAAATAGGAAATTCCAGGCTAAAAAATCATTTTTGAGGAAAGAAAAATTATTTTTTATTTTCATGGCTCTGCGTTATAAACTTCTGTGAAGCACCTGGGGGTTTAAAGTGCTCAATATGCATCTAGATAAGTTCCTTGGGGGGTCTAGTTTCCAAAATGGGGTCACTTGTGGGGGAGCTCCAATGTTTAGGCACACAGGGGGCTCTCCAAACGCGACATGGTGTCCGCTAACAATTGGAGCTAATTTTCCATTCAAAAAGTCAAATGGCGCGCCTTCCCTTCCGAGCCCTGCCGTGTGCCCAAACAGTGGTTTACCCCCACATATGAGGTATCGGCGTACTCGGGAGAAATTGCCCAACAAATTTTATGATCCATTTTATCCTACTGCCCATGTGAAAATGAAAAAATTGAGGCGAAAATAATTTTTTTGTGAAAAAAAAGTACTTTTTCATTTTTACAGATCAATTTGTGAAGCACCTGAGGGTTTAAAGTGCTCACTAGGCATCTAAATAAGTTCCTTGGGGGGTCTAGTTTCCAAAATGGGGTCACTTGTGGGGGAGCGCCAATGTTTAGGCACACAGGAGCTATCCAAACGCGACATGGTGTCCGCTAACGATGGAAATAATTTTTCATTCAAAAAGTCAAATGGCGCTCCTTCCCTTCCGAGCCTTACCATGTGCCCAAACAGTGGTTTACCCCCACATGTGAGGTATTGGTGTACTCAGGAGAAATTGCCCAACACATTTTAGGATCCATTTTATCCTGTTGCCCATGTGAAAATGAAAAAATTGAGGCTAAAAGAATTTTTTTGTGAAAAAAAAGTACTTTTTCATTTTTACGGATCAATTTGTGAAGCACCTGGGGGTTCAAAGTGCTCACTATGCATCTAGATAAGTTCCTTGGGGCGTCTAGTTTCCAAAATGGGGTCATTTGTGGGGGAGCTCCAATTTTTAGGCACACGGGGGCTCTCCAAACGTGACATGGTGTCCGCTAAAGAGTGGAGCCAATTTTTGATTCAAAAAGTCAAATGGCGCTCCTTCCCTTCCAAGCCCTGCCGTGCGCCCAAACAGTGGTTTACCCCCACATATGAGGTATCAGCGTACTCAGGACAAATTGGACAACAACTTTCGTGGTTCAGTTTCTCCTTTTACCATTGGGAAAATAAAAAAATTGTTGCTAAAAGATAATTTTTGTGACTAAAAAGTTAAATGTTCATTTTTTCCTTCCATGTTGCTTCTGCTGCTGTGAAGCACCTGAAGGGTTAATAAACTTCTTGAATGTGGTTTTGAGTACCTTGAGGGGTGCAGTTTTTAGAATGGTGTCACTTTTGGGTATTTTCAGCCATATAGACCCCTCAAACTGACTTCAAATGTGAGGTGGTCCCTAAAAAAAATGGTTTTGTAAATTTCGTTGTAAAAATGACAAATCGCTGGTCAAATTTTAACCCTTATAACTTCCTAACAAAAAAAAATTTTGTTTCCAAAATTGTGCTGATGTAAAGTAAACATGTGGGAAATGTTATTTATTAACTATTTTGTGTCACATATCTCTCTGGTTTAACAGAATAAAAATTCAAAATGTGAAAATTGCGAAATTTTCAAAATTTTCGCCAAATTTCCGTGTTTATCACAAATAAATGCAGAATTTATTGACCTAAATTTACCACTAACATGAAGCCCAATATGTCACGAAAAAACAATCTCAGAACCGCTAGGATCCGTTGAAGCGTTCCTGAGTTATTACCTCATAAAGGGACACTGGTCAGAATTGCAAAAAACGGCAAGGTCTTTAAGGTCAAAATAGGCTGGGTCATGAAGGGGTTAACTTACAGGGTTACAGTCTGTTTAGAAAGGATCATAAGAATCGGAGAGGAGGAGGGGTTTGTCTCTATGTAAAGTCTTGTCTAAAGTCCACTTTAAGGGAGGATATTAGCGAAGGAAATGAGGATGTCGAGTCCATATGGGTCGAAATTCATGGAGGGAAAAATGGTAACAAAATTCTCATTGGGGTCTGTTAAAAACCCCCAAATATAACAGAAACCATGGAAAGTCTACTTCTAAAGCAGATAGATGAAGCTGCAACCCATAATGAGGTCCTGGTTATGGGGGACTTTAACTACCCGGATATTAACTGGGAAACAGAAACCTGTGAAACTCATAAAGGCAACAGGTTTCTGCTAATAACCAAGAAAAATTATCTTTCACAATTGGTGCAGAATCCAACCAGAGGAGCAGCACTTTTAGACCTAATACTATCTAATAGACCTGACAGAATAACAAATCTGCAGGTGGTCGGGCATCTAGGAAATAGCGACCACAATATTGTGCAGTTTCACCTGTCTTTCACTAGGGGGACTTGTCAGGGAGTCACAAAAACACTGAACTTTAGGAAGGCAAAGTTTGACCAGCTTAGAGATGCCCTTAATCTGGTAGACTGGGACAATATCCTCAGAAATAAGAATACAGATAATAAATGGAACATGTTTAAGAACATCCTAAATAGGCAGTGTAAGCGGTTTATACCTTGTGGGAATAAAAGGACTAGAAATAGGAAAAACCCAATGTGGCTAAACAAAGAAGTAAGACAGGCAATTAACAGTAAAAAGAAAGCATTTGCACTACTAAAGCAGGATGGCACCATTGAAGCTCTAAAAAACTATAGGGAGAAAAATACTTTATCTAAAAAACTAATTAAAGCTGCCAAAAAGGAAACAGAGAAGTACATTGCTAAGGAGAGTAAAACTAATCCCAAACTGTTCTTCAACTATATCAATAGTAAAAGAATAAAAACTGAAAATGTAGGCCCCTTAAAAAATAGTGAGGAAAGAATGGTTGTAGATGACGAGGAAAAAGCTAACATATTAAACACCTTCTTCTCCACGGTATTCACGGTGGAAAATGAAATGCTAGGTGAAATCCCAAGAAACAATGAAATCCCTATATTAAGGGTCACCAATCTAACCCAAGAAGAGGTGCGAAACCGGCTAAATAAGATTAAAATAGATAAATCTCCGGGTCCGGATGGCATACACCCACGAGTACTAAGAGAACTAAGTAATGTAATAGATAAACCATTATTTCTTATTTTTAGGGACTCTATAGCGACAGGGTCTGTTCCGCAGGACTGGCGCATAGCAAATGTGGTGCCAATATTCAAAAAGGGCTCTAAAAGTGAACCTGGAAATTATAGGCCAGTAAGTCTAACCTCTATTGTTGGTAAAATATTTGAAGGGTTTCTGAGGGATGTTATTCTGGATTATCTCAATGAGAATAACTGTTTAACTCCATATCAGCATGGGTTTATGAGAAATCGCTCCTGTCAAACCAATCTAATCAGTTTTTATGAAGAGGTAAGCTATAGGCTGGACCACGGTGAGTCATTGGACGTGGTATATCTCGATTTTTCCAAAGCGTTTGATACCGTGCCACACAAGAGGTTGGTACACAAAATGAGAATGCTTGGTCTGGGGGAAAATGTGTGTAAATGGGTTAGTAACTGGCTTAGTGATAGAAAGCAGAGGGTGGTTATAAATGGTATAGTCTCTAACTGGGTCGCTGTGACCAGTGGGGTACCGCAGGGGTCAGTATTGGGACCTGTTCTCTTCAACATATTCATTAATGATCTGGTAGAAGGTTTACACAGTAAAATATCGATATTTGCAGATGATACAAAACTATGTAAAGCAGTTAATACAAGAGAAGATAGTATTCTGCTACAGATGGATCTGGATAAGTTGGAAACTTGGGCTGAAAGGTGGCAGATGAGGTTTAACAATGATAAATGTAAGGTTATACACATGGGAAGAGGGAATCAATATCACCATTACACACTGAACGGGAAACCACTGGGTAAATCTGACAGGGAGAAGGACTTGGGGATCCTAGTTAATGATGATCTTACCTGGAGCAGCCAGTGCCAGGCAGCAGCTGCCAAGGCAAACAGGATCATGGGGTGCATTAAAAGAGGTCTGGATACACATGATGAGAGCATTATACTGCCTCTGTACAAATCCCTAGTTAGACCGCACATGGAGTACTGTGTCCAGTTTTGGGCACCGGTGCTCAGGAAGGATATAATGGAACTAGAGAGAGTACAAAGGAGGGCAACAAAATTAATAAAGGGGATGGGAGAACTACAATACCCAGATAGATTAGCGAAATTAGGATTATTTAGTCTAGAAAAAAGACGACTGAGGGGCGATCTAATAACCATGTATAAGTATATAAGGGGACAATACAAATATCTCGCTGAGGATCTGTTTATACCAAGGAAGGTGACGGGCACAAGGGGGCATTCTTTGCGTCTGGAGGAGAGAAGGTTTTTCCACCAACATAGAAGAGGATTCTTTACTGTTAGGGCAGTGAGAATCTGGAATTGCTTGCCTGAGGAGGTGGTGATGGCGAACTCAGTCGAGGGGTTCAAGAGAGGCCTGGATGTCTTCCTGGAGCAGAACAATATTGTATCATACAATTATTAGGTTCTGTAGAAGGACGTAGATCTGGGGATTTATTATGATGGAATATAGGCTGAACTGGATGGACAAATGTCTTTTTTCGGCCTTACTAACTATGTTACTAACTATGTTACTATCTTCTGTGTATCTTCTATGTATCTTCTGTGTATCTTCTATGTATCTTCTAAGTATCTTCTGTGTATCATCTGTGTATCTTCTGTGTATCTTCTGTGTATCTTCTATGTATCTTCTATGTATCTTCTATATCTTCTGTGTATCTTCTGTGTATCTTCTGTGTATCTTCTGTGTATCTTCTGTGTATCATCTATGTATCATCTACAGTTAGGGCCAGAAATATTTGGACAGTGACACAAGTTTTGTTATTTTAGCTGTTTACAAAAACATGTTCAGAAATACAATTATATATATAATATGGGCTGAAAGTGCACACAACCAGCTGCAATATGATAGTTTCCACATCCAAATCGGAGAAAGGGTTTTGGAATCATAGCTCTGTAATGCATAGCGTCCTCTTTTTCAAGGGACCAAAAGTAATTGGACAATGGACTCTAAGGGCTGCAATTAACTCTGAAGGCGTCTCCCTCGTTAACCTGTAATCAATGAAGTAGTTAAAAGGTCAGGGGTGGATTCCAGGTGTGTGGTTTTGCATTTGGAAGCTGTTGCTGTGAGCAGACAACATGCGGTCAAAGGAACTCTCAATTGAGGTGAAGCAGAACATCCTGAGGCTGAAAAAAAAGAAAAAATCCATCAGAGAGATAGCAGACATGCTTGGAGTAGCAAAATCAACAGTTGGGTACATTCTGAGAAAAAAGGAATTGACTGGTGAGCTTGGGAACTCAAAAAGGCCTGGGCGTCCACGGATGACAACAGTGGTGGATGATCGCCGCATACTTAATTTGGTGAAGAAGAACCCGTTCACAACATCAACTGAAGTCCAGAACACTCTCAGTGAAGTAGGTGTATCTGTCTCTAAGTCAACAGTAAAGAGAAGACTCCATGACAGTAAATACAAAGGGTTCACATCTAGATGCAAACCATTCATCAATACCAAAAATAGACAGGCCAGAGTTAAATTTGCAGAAAAACACCTCAAGAAGCCAGCTCAGTTCTGGAAAAGTATTCTATGGACAGATGAGACAAAGATCAACCTGTACCAGAATGATGGGAAGAAAAAAGTTTGGAGAAGAAAGGGAACGGCACATGATCCAAGGCACACCACATCCTCTGTAAAACATGGTGGAGGCAACGTGATGGCATGGGCATGCATGGCTTTCAATGGCACTGGGTCACTTGTGTTTATTGATGACATAAGAGCAGACAAGAGTAGCCGGATGAATTCTGAAGTGTACCGGGATATACTTTCAGCCCAGATTCAGCCAAATGCTGCAATGTTGATTGGACGGCGCTTCATAGTACAGATGGACAATGACCCCAAGCATACAGCCAAAGCTACCCAGGAGTTCATGAGTGCCAAAAAGTGGAACATTCTGCAATGGCCAAGTCAATCTCCAGATCTAAACCCAATTGAGCATGCATTTCACTTGCTCAAATCCAGACATAAGACGGAAAGACCCACAAACAAGCAAGACCTGAAGGCTGCGGCTGTAAAGGCCTGGCAAAGCATTAAGAAGGAGGAAACCCAGCGTTTGGTGATGTCCATGGGTTCCAGACTTAAGGCAGTGATTGCCTCCAAAGGATTTGCAACAAAATATTGAAACTAAAAATATTTTGTTTGGGTTATGTTTATTTGTCCAATTACTTTTGACCTCCTAAAATGTTGAGTGTTTGTAAAGAAATGTGTACAATTCCTACATTTTCTATCAGATATTTTTGTTCAACCCTTCAAATTAAACGTTACAATCTGCACTTGAATTCTGTTGTAGAGGTTTCATTTCAAATCCAATGTGGTGGCATGCAGAGCCCAAATCGCGAAAATTGTGTCACTGTCCAAATATTTCTGGCCCTAACTCTATGTATCATCTATGTATCATCTGTGTATCTTCTGTGTATCATCTATGCATCTGTGTATCTTCTGTGTATCTACTATGTATCTTCTGTGTATCTTCTATGTATCTTCTGTGTATCTTCTATGTATCTTCTATGTATCTTCTGTGTATGTTCTGTGTATCTTCTGTGTATCTTCTATGTATCTTCTGTGTATCTTCTGTGTATCTTCTGTGTATCTTCTGTGTATCTTCTGTGTATCATCTATGTATCTTCTATGTATCTTCTGTGTATCATCTATGTATCTTCTGTGTATCTTCTGTGTATCTTCTGTGTATCTTCTGTGTATCTTCTGTGTATTTTCTATGTATCTTCTGTGTATCTTCTGTGTATCATCTGTGTATCTTCTGTGTATCTTCTGTGTATCTTCTGTGTATCTTCTATGTATCTTCTATGTTTCTTCTGTGTATCATCTATGTATCTTCTGTGTATCTTCTATGTTTCTTCTGTGTATCTTCTGTGTATCTTCTGTGTATTTTCTATGTATCTTCTGTGTATCATCTGTGTATCTTCTGTGTATCATCTGTGTATCTTCTATGTATCTTCTATGTATCTTCTATGTATCATCTGTGTATCTTCTATGTATCTTCTATGTTTCTTCTGTGTATCATCTATGTATCATCTGTGTATCTTCTATGTTTCTTCTGTGTATCTTCTGTGTATTTTCTATATCTTCTGTGTATCTTCTATGTATCTTCTGTGTATCATCTATGTATCATCTATGTATCATCTGTGTATCTTCTATGTATCTTCTAAGTATCTTCTGTGTATCTTCTATGTATCTTCTGTGTATCTTCTGTGTATCTTCTGTGTATCTTCTGTGTATCTTCTGTGTATCTTCTGTGTATCTTCTGTGTATCTTCTGTGTATCATCTATGTATCTTCTGTGTATCATCTATGTATCATCTAAGTATCATCTGTGTATCTTCTGTGTATCATCTATGAATCTGTGTATCTTCTGTGTATCTACTATGTATCTTCTGTATATCTTCTATGTATCTTCTGTGTATCTTCTGTGTATCTTCTATGTATCTTCTGTGTATCTTCTGTGTATCTTCTGTGTATCTTCTGTGTATCATCTGTGTATCTTCTGTGTATCTTCTATGTATCTTCTATGTATCATCTGTGTATCTTCTATGTATCTTCTATGTTTCTTCTGTGTATCATCTATGTATCATCTGTGTATCTTCTATGTTTCTTCTGTGTATCTTCTATGTATCTTCTAAGTATCTTCTGTGTATCTTCTATATCTTCTGTGTATCTTCTGTGTATCTTCTGTGTATCTTCTGTGTATCTTCTGTGTATCTTCTATGTATCTTCTGTGTATCATCTATGTATCTTCTGTGTATCTTCTATGTTTCTTCTGTGTATCTTCTATGTATCATCTATGTATCATCTATGTATCATCTGTGTATCTTCTAAGTATCTTCTGTGTATCATCTGTGTATCTTCTATGTATCTTCTATGTATCTTCTGTGTATCTTCTATATCTTCTGTGTATCTTCTGTGTATCTTCTATGTATCTTCTATGTATCTTCTATGTATCTTCTATGTATCTTCTGTGTATCTTCTATATCTTCTGTGTATCTTCTGTGTATCTTCTGTGTATCTTCTATGTATCTTCTGTGTATCTTCTGTGTATCATCTATGTATCATCTATGTATCATCTATGTATCTACTGTGTATCTTCTGTGTATCTTCTGTGTATCTTCTATGTATCTTCTATGTATATTTTATGTATCTTCTGTGTATCGTCTATGTATCATCTATGTATCATCTATGTATCATCTATGTATCTACTGTGTATCTTCTGTGTATCTTCTGTGTATCTTCTGTGTATCTTCTGTGTATCTTCTATGTATCTTCTGTGTATCTTCTATGTATCTTCTGTGTATTTTCTGTGTATCTTCTGTGTATCTTCTATGTATCTTCTGTGTATCTTCTATGTATCTTCTATGTATATTTTATGTATCTTCTATGTATCATCTGTGTATCATCTATGTATCATCTATGTATCATCTATGTATCTACTGTGTATCTTCTGTGTATCTTCTGTGTATCTTCTGTGTATCTTCTATGTATCTTCTGTGTATCATCTATGTATCTTCTATGTATCATCTATGTATCATCTATGTATCATCTATGTATCTACTGTGTATCTTCTGTGTATCTTCTGTGTATCTTCTATGTATCTTCTGTGTATCATCTATGTATCTTCTATGTATCTTCTGTGTATCTTCTGTGTATCTTCTATGTATCTTCTGTGTATCATCTATGTATCTTCTATGTATCTACTGTGTATCTTCTGTGTATCTTCTGTGTATCTTCTATGTATCTTCTATGTATCTTCTATGTATATTTTATGTATCTTCTGTGTATCGTCTATGTATCATCTATGTATCATCTATGTATCATCTATGTATCTACTGTGTATCTTCTGTGTATCTTCTGTGTATTTTCTGTGTATCTTCTGTGTATCTTCTATGTATCTTCTATGTATCTTCTGTGTATCTTCTATGTATCTTCTGTGTATCTTCTGTGTATCTTCTATGTATCTTCTATGTATCTTCTGTGTATCTTCTGTGTATCTTCTATGTATCTTCTATGTATCATCTGTGTATCTTCTGTGTATCTTCTATGTATCTTCTGTGTATCATCTATGTATCTTCTATGTATCTTCTGTGTATCTTCTGTGTATCTTCTATGTATCTTCTATGTATATTTTATGTATCTTCTATGTATCATCTGTTTATCATCTATGTATCATCTATGTATCATCTATGTATCTACTGTGTATCTTCTGTGTATCTTCTGTGTATCTTCTATGTATCTTCTGTGTATCATCTATGTATCTTCTATGTATCTTCTGTGTATCTTCTGTGTATCTTCTATGTATCTTCTGTGTATCTTCTATGTATCTTCTGTGTATCTTCTGTGTATCATCTATGTATCTTCTATGTATCTTCTGTGTATCTTCTGTGTATCTTCTATGTATCTTCTATGTATATTTTATGTATCTTCTATGTATCATCTGTGTATCATCTATGTATCATCTATGTATCATCTATGTATCATCTATGTATCTACTGTGTATCTTCTGTGTATCTTCTGTGTATCTTCTGTGTATCATCTATGTATCTTCTATGTATCTTCTATGTATCTTCTGTGTATCTTCTATGTATCTTCTGTATATCTTCTGTGTATCTTCTGTGTATCTTCTGTGTATCTTCTGTGTATCATCTATGTATCTTCTATGTATCTTCTGTGTATCATCTATGTATCTTCTGTGTATCTTCTGTGTATCTTCTGTGTATCTTCTGTGTATCTTCTGTGTATTTTCTATGTATCTTCTGTGTATCTTCTGTGTATCATCTGTGTATCTTCTGTGTATCTTCTGTGTATCTTCTGTGTATCTTCTATGTATCTTCTATGTATCATCTGTGTATCTTCTATGTTTCTTCTGTGTATCATCTATGTATCTTCTGTGTATCTTCTATGTTTCTTCTGTGTATCTTCTGTGTATCTTCTGTGTATTTTCTATGTATCTTCTGTGTATCTTCTGTGTATCTTCTATGTATCTTCTGTGTATCTTCTATGTATCTTCTGTGTATTTTCTATGTATCTTCTATGTATCTTCTGTGTATCTTCTATGTATCTTCTGTGTATCTTCTATGTATCTTCTATGTATCTTCTGTGTATCATCTATGTATCTTCTATGTATCTTCTATGTATCTTCTGTGTATCTTCTGTGTATCTTCTATGTATCTTCTATGTATATTTTATGTATCTTCTATGTATCATCTGTGTATCATCTATGTACTGTATCATCTGTGTATCATCTGTGTATCTTCTATGTATCATCCGTGTAACTGCCGCTTCCTGAATGTTGCAATATCTGTTCATTTCTCTGGCAGGAAGGGTGCAGGCATTTGGTAACACAGTTGATTGGGGAAATGTTATGGTTTCAGCTGCACCTATGGTTCATTAGGGGAGCAGTAGTCAGGTTGTTATTTCACCTAGAGCCACAAAATGATGTTATCTGGGAAGATTGTGAAAAGCTGCAAATTCCTCACATTCCAGTTGCTCTGCCAGGTCCTGTGTAAAGAGATCACAGAGAAGCGTCTCCTGCACCCAGTGCCCAGATCAGTGAGGAGCTGCTGACGTGACCATGTTATTGTTTGTCTGCCGCGTGCTTTGTGAGCCGCTAATTGCTAATTTTCCCGTCAAAACAAGTCACCATATCGGAATCTGTCGGACCACACTGAAAGTCTGATCCAGCTGAGCATTGTGGTTACTGATACAAACACCACAACAAAATGTGAACATGGCCAAAGGATCTGCACGATGGATAATTAATATGGCCGGGGCTCCACAGCGACTGGCCACAACACAGGTCGCATGGCCAAAGATCTCTGTATAATGCGAGTGAGTGGGATCTCAATACTGTGGGAAGCTAGTCACACAGAGGCCATGTAGCCCCAGGGTTAAGGAAGAGGCAGGCGGCCATATAACTCGGACGAGGATCACATCGTAATGCACAGACTGGCCGCCGGCTCTCCCAACCAAAGCGTGGCGGCATGTATTTCTATGCAGCTGTCATGCGTGGTTTATGAGAGCCAATGGCCAGTCCGTGCATTGCGTTGCGATCCTCGTCCGAGTTATACGGCCATATGGCTCTTCCCTTAATGAGAGATATAAGTGCCAGTCATGTCTACTACATGGAGGGTTTACCTTAAACGTCACTATTGTGGGGATGTGAGCAGACTTCGTGTTTTTTGTCACTTATTGAATTGTTTTGTATTGGGAATACCTCTCAACTTCGAAAAATGAAAGCGAGACTCCTAGAGCTGCGCTCGTAGTACACCCAGGAATTTTTATTTTATGCTAAGTGACTTAAAGAATCAGAAATGATGAATGTGGCCCTTTGTTTTTCTATTTCCATTAGATAATAATGGCACTTGTACGTGTTGCCTGCTGTTATGGCCATGCGTGCTGGGTAGCAATGATATTGGAGCATCAGGGATGTATTCAACTCCAATTTGCCTGACTTCGCATTGCTTGTTTGTCAGAAGGATTCTTGACGTCCTCCTCTGAGTTGTCCATAGGTTCCCCTTTGCTTGAGGTTTGCTCATGCCATTCTCTGTATGCTCTTGTTACCATTACACAAGGTTAGCAGTCTTTGAAGTACTATCCTCTGCTAGTCTAACATTGATGACCATGCCTTGTTAGCAGGGCCGTAATCACCACCAGGCCAGTGCCCAAGGCAGCACATTGCAGGGGGCGGCTCCAGCTGTCAGTCACTCTTTTCTTTCTTCCAGCTGGTCTATCAACTGAAACCAGTGTCTTAATCGGAGGAGGGGTTGGGAGTAAAACATGGGCTGAATACAGTTTCAGAAGAGCCGCTGCTCAATGCACCAATCTCTTGTCATGGCCGACAGAAACTTTTTTTTGTCCTGCCACCATCACGCAAGGGTCCTGACAACTAAAGACACTGTTATCACTTAATAGTATTTCTTCCAAATGTCAGACCATTTTCCAAGGGACTGAACTACTTCTCTCCAGTCACATCCCCGGCAGCCTTGGAAGACATTCAGTCAGTAGACAGTATGGCAGCTCCCTCTTCTGCTCAGCGACTTGTTGGTTCCTCGGGGGTGGTGCTCCAGTAGAGGAGGCTGGGGGCAGAGTCACCAGGGAGCAGCTTCTCCTCGGTTCAGGTATCGTTCTTCATAGTGCTCGGTAAGAGCCGCCTTTTTCTCCAGATGGTTTTCACATTGTAGTAACATTATACATTATACCGTAGTTTTGTTAATGTGCAATTTCTTTTATACTTTAGTTGTATCTGTGTCTTGGAAAATTGGATGCAAGGAGCATACACAAACCATGACGGCACCTAGAAATGTTCCCACCCAGCTGTACTAAAGTTCTCATGACAAACCTGCCATTCTAAAGGAGTGTATTATACCATGGCATACACTTCAACATAAAGCTGCAGCCCCCATATTACTGCCATAGCTGCGTACAACTACTACCTCTATGGTGCTGAAATGCTTTAGAATATTTGGATAAACTCTCTGTAGTCCAGACACTCTAGTATAAGGCAAGATTCACACCTAGGTTGGAGTCTTCACTAGGAGGCTCCTTCTCAGGTTCCATCATTTTCACCTGAAGGGAAAGTAGACCATGCGGAACTTCTTATGGTCATCGGGCTGGTCTGACTCCAATGTGTCCATCACGAGACAGATCATTTGCATGAATTTACTTCTGTTCCATAATGGAGCTGAAAAGCCAAATTCCTACTCTAGAGTGAACTAAGCCCTACACCTTTGTTTTTGCATACAAGGAAAAAAGTGACATTGTTTTCATCAGAGTGCTGGATCTGATTTTGTGATGTCTGTTTTTCCCATCAGTGTAGCATCTATCTTTCTAACATGAAAAAACCAAAAGATTTCCAAGCTTCTCCTATCCAGCAGGCCTCAGTCAGATGTCTGTGTTGCGTGTACGTGTTGTAGCCATTTTCTTTCACGGGTAGAACATGTATCCATCATAATCTATGGTTCTTTTCACAGGTCCGTGTTTTTTTCACAGACCATGTGTCCATGCAAAACTCATAGCGTCATGTCTGTTTTTCTCCAGTATCACGGATGAGAACTGCCAATACAAGTCTATGGGTCCGGAATGAATAGAGCTACAATTGATCATGTGCATTATACACCATTATAATGGGGATAAAAGTGCCACAGTCTGTTGATCAGTGCAGGTCCCAGTGGTCGGACCCTCCACCGATCAACATGTTTTCACTGATGACCCCTTTAATATTAAGAGTAGGGCTTTTTTTCTCTCTATAAATGGAGTTCCCAGATTCTGGTACAGCACGATGTGCCCTGCATTTTCCACTAGTCCGTATGCTGGACAGCAATGCCTTGTGCATATGTCACTATGAACAGACTGTACGCCTTAATTGTACCCACAATGGTCATTCACAATTGAAGGTAAATTACTGTATATACTCAAGTATAAGTTGACCCGAGTATAAGCTGAGGCATCTAATTTTGCCACGGAAAACTGGGTAAGCTTATTGACTTGGGTATAAGCCGGGTCTGCATTGTCCACTCATCCCTGTCCTGGTATGCATGGCTCCCCTGTCCTGTCCTGGTATGCATGGCTCCCCCCATCATGTCCTGGTATGCATGGCTCCCCCCGTCCTGTCCTGGTATGCATGGCTCCCCCCCCCCATCCTGTCCTGGTATGCATGGCTCCCCCGTCCTGTCCTGGTATGCATGGCTCCTCCCGTCCTGTCCTGGTATGCATGGCTCCCCCCGTCCTGTCCTGGTATGCATGGCTCCCCCCGTCCTGTCCTGGTATGCATGGCTCCCACGTCTTGTCCTGGTATGCATGGATCCCCCTGTCCTGTCCTGTATGCACGGCTCCCCCCATCCTGTCCTGGTATGCATGGCTCCCCCCATCCTGTCCTGTTATGCATGGATCCCCATTTCCTGTCCTGGTATGCATGGCTCCCACGTCTTGTCCTGGTATGCATTGATCCCCCTGTCCTGTCCTGGTATGCATGGCTCCCCCCATCCTGTCCTGGTATGCATGGTTCCCCCCCATACTGTCCTGTTATGCATGGCTCCCTCATCCTGTCCTGGTATGCATGGCTCCCTCATCCTGTCCTGGTATGCATGGATCCCCATTTCCTGTCCTGGTATGCATGGCTCCCCCGTTCTGTCCTGGTATACATGGCTCCCTGTCCTGGTATACATTGCTCCCTCATCCTGTCCTGGTATGCTTGACTCCCCCATCCTTTCCTGGTATGCATGGCTCCGCGTCCTGTCCTGGTATGCATGGCTCCCCCGTCATGTCCTGGTATGCTTGGCTCCCCCGTCAAGTCCTGGTATGCATGCCTCCCCTGTCATGTCCTGGTATGCATGCCTCCCCTGTCATGTCCAGGTATGCTTGGCTCCCCCGTCAAGTCCTGGTATGCATGCCTCCCCTGTCATGTCCTGGTATGCATGGCTCCCTGTCCTGTCCTGGTATGCATGGCTCCCCCGTTCTGTCCTGGTATGCATGGCTCCATGTCCTGTTCTGTCCTGGTACGTATGGCTCCTTATCCCCTATTCCTTGTATGTATGGTTCCTATTAAAAAAAAAAAAACAACAAAAACCATCCTACTCACCTTCCACGCGCCATCTCAGCATCTCCTTGGTCCCGGCACCCTCGCAACATCTCGTTGGTCCTGGCGCCGGCAGCTCTTCCTGTGCCGAGCGATCACGTGGCCCCACTCATTAAGGTAATGAGTATTCTCTCCACGCCTATTGGTGTGGAGAGGTGTGCATATTCTTTACTTTAATGAGCGGGGCCACGTGATCGCTCGACACAGGAAGAACTGCCGGCGCTGGGACCAATGAGCTGCTGCGAGGGCACGCAGGAGGGTGAGTTGGATGTCTTCTGGAAGCCAGCGGCTGCGGGTGTCACTATGTGCGCTATAAGAGAAATGAGCCGCCGGCTTTCTGGGACAATTGACTTGTGTATAAGCCGAGGGGGGCGTTTTCAGCAAAAAAAAATGTGCTGAAAAACTCGGCATAAAACTTATGCATGAGTATATTCGGTAATAGTTTTATTGTCAATCAATCACCCTTGTTAAAACCAGGCCTGTGGAGTCGGAGTCCATTTTTGTGGAGTCCGTGTTATGGAAATTGAGGAGTCGGAGGTTTGGCTTACTGACTCCACAGCCCTGGTTAAAACTGAAGAATTAGCGCTCATGCAGATTTCGGTGACCCCAATGCACAGACTGTCTGTGGGTGTCTCGAACAAACTTGACAGCCAGCTTTATGCCTATCAGGGTATGTTTCCACGTTCAGGAAACGCTGCGTGTTTGACGCTGCATAGAGCCGCAGCGTCAAACAAGCAGCGTCCAGATGTTACAGCATAGTGGAGGGGATTTCATGAAATCACGTCTCCACTATGCATTAAAAGACGCATGCGGCAGACCCGCGGAAACGGACATGCGGCGCGTCTTTTAAGAACGCAGCATGTCCTTACATTGCTGAAACAACGCAAGGACAACGCAGGTGACCTGCCAGTGACCTCAGGTGCAGATTTGGTCAGGATTTTATCTGCGTAAAATCCTGACCAAATCCTGATGCAATACTGAACGTGGACACATACCCTCAGACTTTTGAATTTAGGTCAGGAGATCTGTGGACAGTCCGTGCATTGGGATCCAAGTTTTCTGGACGTCTGCATTAGCCTTTTTACAATTGTTCTAAAATGAACAGTAATTGGGGAGAGTAAATAGCCCCTTGTGGGGTGAATTCCAGCTTAGTACCTAGGGCAGTGCAAGCTGTAAATTCCCCCCTGCTCGTTCACAGTCAGACCAACTGCTTCCTTTTCACATTCTAGATCCACACTGACACTGATATATACTGACACTGATCCACAGAGAACTTGCTCATTTTATTTTCTGCTGCACTCAGGTCAATTCCATGCAGGGAAGAAGATCACATGAGGAAAGGGCAGGTGTCCCTGATCTAGGAGCCATGCAGTGCATACATACATGTACATCTACTTTCTCCTCTAGGATAGACTAATAAATACACTATCCAATTTTTTCATCAATGCAATGTATCAGTGTCTTGTCTTTTTTTTTCTATACTGTGCTGACACCAATGTGTACACGCGACTGGACTTGTCACAAATACAAATATCCGTTCTATACAGAGAACAGGAAACCTCACCGAGCAGTTTTGGAATCCTATTGTATGGGCAGTTTAGTTCTGGTCATTTATGTGATAAAGATACAGCAGAAGTATTTTCTAAGTGGAGTTGTCAACCGTTGGGATATCGCAGTGGAAATACCCTTTTATTTTTCCTTTTTTTTTAAATTAGGTATTTGATTTGTATCTTTGTTAATAATGAGTTTTCCCATCATATTCTGTGGCTCTTGAAAATTCCGTGTGGTTTTCAGTGCCATTGTCATTAAATATTGACAGGTTTTAAAGAAATGGGCATAGAAGAAATTATTAAAGTCACTTGGTCAGTCCTGCGAAAAGCATGTGCTATGGCCTTCCTGAAGGTTAGTTGCTGACTTTCCTCTTGTCTGTGGTGCAGTGGCCCTTCTGGAGGTCAGTCGTTGGCTTTTTTCTTGTCTGTGGTGCAGTGGCCCTTCTGGAGGTCAGTTGGTGACTTTCCTCTTGATTGTGGTTCAATGGCCCTTCTGGAGGTCAGTTGGTGGCTTTTCTCTTGTCTGTGGTGCAGTGGCCCTTTTGTAGGTGAGTCGGTGGCTTTTCCCTATTCTGTTGTGCAGTGGCCCTTTTGGAGGTGAGTCGGTGGCTTTTCTCTTGTCTGTGGTGCAGTGGCCCTTCTGGAGTTTAGTTGGTGGCTTTCCTCTTGTTTGTGGTGCAGTGGTCCTTCTGGAGGTGAGTCAGTGACTTTTCTCTGGCCCTTCTTGAGGTCAGTCGGTGGCTTTTCTCTTTTCTGTGGTGCAATGGCCCTTCTGGAGGTCAGTTGGTGGCTTTCCTCTTGTTTGTAGTGCAGTGGCCCTTCTGGCGGTCAGTCGGTGGCTTTTCTATTGTCTGTGATGCAGTGGCCCTTCTGGAGGTCAGTTGGTGGCTTTTCTCTTGTCTCTGGTGCAGTGACCCTTCTGGAGGTCAGTCGGTGGCTTTTCTCATGTCTGTGGTGCAGTGGCCTTTCTGGAGGTCAGTCAGTGGCTTTTCTCTTGTCTGTGATGCAGTGGCCCTTCTGGAGGTCAGTTGGTGGCTTTTCTCTTGTCTGTGGTGCAGTGGCCCTTTTGGAGATTAGTCGGTGGCTTTTCTCTTGTCTGTGGTGAAGTGGCCCTTCTGGAGGTGAGTTGGTGACTTTTCTCTTGTCTGTGGTGCAGTGGCCCTTCTGGAGGTCAGTCGGTGGCTTTTCTCTTGTCTGTGGCGCAGTGGCCCTTCTGGAGATTAGTCTGTGGCTTTTCTCTTGTCTGTGGTGCAGTGGCACTTCTGGAGGTGAGTTGGTGGCTTTTCTCTTGTCTGTGGCGCAGTGGCCCTTCTGGAGGTGAGTCGGTGGCTTTTCTCTTGTCTGTGGTGCAGTGGCCCTTCTGGAGGTGAGTTGGTGGCTTTTCTCTTGTCTGTGGCGTAGTGGCCCTTCTGGAGATTAGTCTGTGGCTTTTCTCTTGTCTGTGGTGCAGTGGCACTTCTGGAGGTGAGTTGGTGGCTTTTCTCTTGTCTGTGGTGCAGTGGCCCTTCTGGAGGTGAGTTGGTGGCTTTTCTCTTGTCTGTGGCGCAGTGGCCCTTCTGGAGGTGAGTCGGTGGCTTTTCTCTTGTCTGTGGTGCAGTGGCCCTTCTGGAGGTGAGTTGGTGGCTTTTCTCTTGTCTGTGGCGTAGTGGCCCTTCTGGAGATTAGTCTGTGGCTTTTCTCTTGTCTGTGGTGCAGTGGCACTTCTGGAGGTGAGTTGGTGGCTTTTCTCTTGTCTGTTGTGCAGTGGCCCTTCTGGAGATTAGTTGGTGGCTTTTCTCTTGTCTGTGGTGCAGTGGCTCTTCAGGAGGTCAGTTGGTGGCTTTTCTCTTGTCTGTGGTGCAGTGGCCATTCTGGAGGTCAGTCTGTGGCTTTTCTCTTGTCTGTGGTGCAGTGGCCCTTCTGGAGGTGAGTTGGTGGCTTTTCTCTAGTCTGTGGTGCAGTGGCCCTTCTGGAGGTGAGTCGGTGGCTTTTCTCTTGTCTGTGGTGCAGTGGCTCTTCAGGAGGTCAGTCGGTGGCTTTTCTCTTGTCTGTGGTGCAGTGGCCATTCTGGAGGTCAGTCGGTGGCTTTTCTCTTGTCTGTGGTGCAGTGGCCCTTCTGGAGGTGAGTTGGTGGCTTTTCTCTTGTCTGTGGTGCAGTGGCCCTTCTGGAGGTGAGTTGGTGGCTTTTCTCTTGTCTGTGGCGTAGTGGCCCTTCTGGAGATTAGTCTGTGGCTTTTCTCTTGTCTGGTGCAGTGGCTCTTCTGGAGATTAGGCTACGTTCACATTTGCGTTCTGCGGTGCTGCGTCGGCGACGCAACACGCAATGCAAACAAGAACGCATGCAAAAAGCATCATTTTGTGACACATGCATCCTTTTTTGGCATGATTTTGGACGCAAAAAAAATGCAACTTGCTGCGTCCTCTGCGCCCTGACGCTTGCGCCAAAAAAGACGCATGCGTCACAAAATGCAAGACAACGCATGTCAATGCGCCCCCATGTTAAATATAGGGGCGCATGATGCATGCGTCACCGCGGCTGCGCCCAACGCAGCCCCGCAAAACGCTAATGTGAACGTAGCCTTAGTTGGTGGCTTTTCTCTTGTCTGTGGCGCAGTGGCCCTTCTGGAGGTCAGTTGGTGGCTTTCTTGTCTGTGGTGCCGAGCCGTTCTACTGGGACCAGTACTCAGAGGAGAGTTGTTGACTTACTGGTTTCTCCATCAGAAGTACCATACACGTTTTTATGTTAAATTATGCAGTGGTGAAGTGGAGTACCACACTACAGGGACTATACAATGGTGGTAATTTTGTTCCTTTTTCTTGTCCCTACAGTTAGACCTGCTCAGGGCACAGCTATGTGGATGCCCTATGCTCTGGTGCTTGAGGGAGCCATGATATTTCTCTTGTTACCATGCTTGATGGAACAGGGCAGGTGTTTGTGGACCTGTCTGCAGGACCTGGGGCTGAGCTTTAGGATTGTTGCTGTTGTACAATTATCACTTCTCTGTTCCAGCAGCTGAAAAGACAACTTGACTTTTTTAATAGCTTCTTCCTCCTCTGACCTTTTGCCAGCGCTGTCACCTGCTCTGCCTGCTGCTCTTAGCACATTGACCTAGAGACAGCTCTGTCCGCCATACTTGTGGCATCGGAAGCTCTTACCACAATGCCATCAGATCCTTCAGTGACAAAGTACAAGGATGAGGAGCAATAGGTTCTCCGCTCCAGGTGAAGAAGCGCATACTCGCCTCCTCTTACCAAGAGCTCAGATGTCATGTGAATTACACAAGTTGTTGTTTTTATGTATATTTGATGAGACAAATGAATGTTTGTGATTTTATATATTGTCATATTTTATGTTATTTTTTTCTAGCATAGAATTGACTGGAAAAACCACATGTAAAATGAACTTGCCATTCCTGCTGTTGTAAGAAAATGTGTTTTTGTATAAAGGCGCCCCAGAGCTCTACGTGTGTGTGATGCATTGAGATTGCATTTAGGGTAGTGTCACACAGCATTATTTTGGGGAAAAAAAGATTTTTTAGTTTTTTGAACCAAAGCCAGGAATGGATCCAACAGGACAGAGCAGTGTAAGGTGATTTTTAGCAGCGACACGGATCCCGTGGGTAAAGATAGGGTTGCATTGCGACTTGCAAGGTTCTGCAACAAGCAAAAGTCCAACTGGCTCTGACCTGCCTGTTATGGTTGGGATACCTTGCCGTTTGCCATGCAGCCCCATTCATCACTGTAGAAGCTGCATGCAGAGATCTTGGCTGTGCCACCTGTGTCGTGGTCAAAGTCACCATTTAGCCCCAGCCCTGAAGCCCACCCATACATAATAGTGAACCGTGTGCCGAGCAGTCATTTGTTCCAGCTGCTTTCTCTCCGAACTCCCCCCATGCACAGGAGCGCTCCTGTGTTCCCTATGAAAGAGCTGCTGCCAGATTCCTCCGATTCTTTTTTTTCTCCCCAGAGAACAGAAGAATTGTCGATCCACATATACTTTTCACTCATATCTGCAGGTTCGGCAGACGTGAGCCTAATGTGTATGGGGGACATAAAACTCTTCGTTATATTTCCTATAGCTCTTGGATCCACTTCTATCAAATGGTTCCAAAACATGCACCAAAAGCTATTTTTCTTTTCTCTGCAAAATGTCGTGCAAAATCTCCCTAATACGTCCCCCTCTAGGCTCCACTCTTATATGAATGAACGCGCCATGCTGTGTCACCCTAGGTGTGTAGTCCCTCTCCTGCGAAATTAGTCCTGGAAACCTGTGGGAGCTCAAATCTTACCCCACGGCCATTAATGAGATGACTTTTTGTGTAGATTTGATTGGCATATTTTGGGAAAGCCCTTGGATTCACAATAAAACATCTGCGTATATCAATCTCATGATCACTGCAGAAAGTGGAAACCATTAGATATCTAGTTCTTAGTAAACATCCTGGATAGGTCGCTGTCATACACATTTGTGCATTTCCCATGGTTGCACCATGAATTTTGGAGCCAATTGATGTTGCTTTGTCTTAACACTGCCACAATCATTAGGAAAGTTGTGTTTTTTATTATTACACACCTCCAGAGCTGTCAGTCAATCCAAAAGGTTAATAAACCTGAATATTTACGAAAGTAAAAGTGAAGTTTTGTCTTCCCTAGAAGAATATCTGTTTGCAGAATTATTGGACAACTAAATGAAAATCTTAAATTTTTCCATCTCAGTTGTTTTCATCTGTTAAGGTGAGAGTAATAACCAAATAACTCAAAATGTACAGAAATATATATTTCAAAGATGATATCATTGACCAACATAGTCCTCTTTCTTTTCAAAACCAGTGATAAGCCGTCCATCCATGAAGTTTGTTTTGTTTTTTAATCTCTTGACAATCAGCTTTTTGGGCAGCACCACCCCATACACTGATCAGAGAAGTGACTGGTTTTCTTCACTGTAAGGCCATGTTCACACAGTGCGTTTTTTACCGTGGAAACGCAGCGGTTTTGCCGCTGCGGTTCCGCGGCTGTTTTCCATGCAGGGTACAGTACACTGTACCCTATGGAAAACAGGACCCACTGTGCACATGGTCCTGAATTGGAAAAAAAAAAACCACACTGATTAGCTGCGGTAAAAAAGAAGTACCATGTCACTTCTTTTTGTAAAACAGCAGCGGTTCTGCACCCATAGACCTCCATTGTGAGGTGAAAGCCGCAGTAAAACCCGCAGATGAAAAAAATATCTGCGGGTTTTACTGCGGTTTGTGGTGCAGAACCGCTGCAGTGTGGCTGCCCCCCCGTGTCCCAATCCCACCCCCCCATGCTCCGATGCCACCCCCCCATGCTCCGACGCCCCCCCCCCCGTGCCCCCATCTCCCCCCATCTCCCCCCCTTATACTTACCCGGTCCCGTTGTCCGTCCGGCCGTCTTCTCCCTGGGCGCCGCCATCTTGCAAAATGGCGGGCGCATGCGCAGTGCGCCCGCCGAATCTGCCGGCCGGCAGATTCGTTCCAAAGTGCATTTTGATCACTGAGATATAACCTATCTCAGTGATCAAAATAAAAAAAATAGTAAATGACCCCCCCCCCCCTTTGTCACCCCCATAGGTAGGGACAATAAAAAAGTAAAGAATTTTATTTTATTTTTTTCACTAAGGTTAGAATAGGGTTAGGGTTAGGGTTAGGGGTAGGGTTAGGGTATTTTCAGCCATTTTAACCCTAAAAAAATTCCTAGAAAACACACAGACTCTGGCTAGAAAACTGCATCAAAAAACGCATCAAAAAAGGACCAAAAAAGGACCAAAAAAAGGACCTGCGTTTTCTGCCAAGAGCTGCAGTTTTTTAAAAAACAGTCCTGAAAAAAAAAGGATGGAAATCAGGAACGTGTGAACATGCCCTTAATCTCCCATTTAAGAAGGGTCCACAAGTTCTTTATAGGATTTAGGTCCAGTGAGGAAGGGGCCGAGTTATTATTCTGTCATCTTTAAGGCCTTTACTGGCAACTAAGCAGTGAAGCATTGTCTTGTATAGAAATCATGGTTTTCTTATAAGATGCAGACCTTTTGCTTTAACACTGATAGAAGAAAGTGTCTTCTAAAAATGGCAGTAGGTTTGGGGTGTTGATTTTTGAGTCCATCATCAACCTGAAAAGGCCCAACTATCTTCTCTTTAATAACACCAGCCCATAGCAGTCCCCACCTTCACATTGCTGGCTTCTGAGTCGTCTCGGTGGAGGTCTGTGCCCGTTACTGATTCAGTTATGGCCCCATCTATCATAACACTTTTGAAAAGCCTGTCTTCAGATATTTATTGGCCCAGTCTTGACGTTTCACCTTCTGTGTCTTGCTCCGTGGTGGTTGGTTTCGGCCTCCTTACCTCAGCCATGTCTCTGAGCACTGAACACTTTGTACTTCTGGGCCACCAGGGAGGTTGCAGATCTGGGATATGGCAGCACTGGAGGATAATGGCTTCCTGGTCGCTTCACTCTTGATCCTTCTCAAACCTTTGGCAGTTACTGTGCGTCTTTGCTCTCACCACATTTTTGGTGACAAATTTTTTACTTTCCTGAGGTAATGAAATCTTTTTTCCCCATTTTTCTTAAGGAAAATAAGCTTTCTAGTAATACTGTACACCTTGATAAAGGTGTCAGGTCCTTAGGCCTCACCCCTTCATTTCACTAATACACATCACCTGATCTGCTGCATCCAGTAAGAATTCACATTTATACAGCTCGGAGTTGGAAAATGTGCCTAAAAATGATGATTTGGTCATAACTCCTGAAAGTTGTATATTACCGTAGGTTGGCATCGCCAAAAAATGCAGTGCATTCTGGCTAGGCCTATCTTGGATATTCCGTGTCCTATAGATACATTTGGTCATTTGTTCTGCGATAACAGGAAATGAGGGTTTTGGTGGCTTATGAGGTAGATGTTAGTAATATATTTCACAGTGGATTGATTGTAATATACAAGATTTTCCCCATTGGTTTGTAACCACAGCATGTTTCCATTGACCTCCTTCTCCTGAACTCTGTGGGAAATAGGATGTGCCTAGGTTTTGTACGTGAATTCCCTTCCTACTCCATCTCTGTGGGGTTAGATCAGATAGAAGCAGAATTTATGGTTTGTTAGGAACTGTGACCATGGTTGGGGTCATGAGAAGACCGGGTTTATCGAGATTATTGACCAGTCACAAGCAACCCCAGCTAGTTTGTGCCATATATTATACAGTTCTTTGTAGTCCAAATTGTATGATGTCAGTTCATTGAGCTGGAGAATGAAATCTGGAGCATCTCGTAAGGTCTATAGAAGAACAGGAGGGCATAAGTTCCTGGAGGAAAGATAATGGAGATGTTCCTTCTGCAGTCAACCACTTTTTCATGGGGACTCTGCTCCAATAACGGCTCTATAGAAAACGACTGCATCGGCCATTGTTGCTGTACCCCCTACGTTCATTGCCCACACTCATTATTTGACAGCTGTGGCTCACGTCACATTTTAATCCTCAGGTTAAAGGAGTCATACGGTGTTTCTATTCCACCTGCCGATGCTGCCCTGCAAGGGTCTGTCCATTTTTTTTTTTAAATCTGAAAGTACTCGGACCCGTGTTGTGTCACTGATCGTTCACACATCCACGAAAATCACAGATCCAAGAATGAGATATGTGAAACTTGGCGCATGTCCTATACTGATCCGATGTTGAGGATTAGGGTAGGACGTACGCAGTGAGTCTGTGTTGTCCGATTAAAAAACAAAACAGGTAGCACCCAGCTATTCCCACGGGTGTGTGACTGCACCCTTGTGCATACACCTCCATCAAATGCTTGATATTATGAAGTATTTCTGGGTAGACTGAAAAATTCCTAATGTTGGGGAAAAAATAATTGGGTATAAATTTCCAGTGGGTAGGCGGTTGCACAATACCTACTGATGGTGCTTACATCCCAGCAGATACCAGTAGATGTGATGTCATTGGCCTCATTCACCTTATGATGCAAAAGTGATTGGATCCCTTTAAGCCTGGACTCAGCCTGCCGACAGCCTGATTTTAGGCATTGTTGGTTTAAGAGCTTAGGGTACCGTCACACTATACGATTTACCTACGATCACGACCAGCGATATGACCTGGCCGTGATCGTAGGTAAATCGTAGTGTGGTCGCTGGGAGCTGTCACACAGACAGCTCTCCAGCGACCAAGATGCCGAGGTCCCTGGGTAACCAGGGTAAACATCGGGTAACTAAGCGCAGGACCGCGCTTAGTTACCCGATGTTTACCCTGGTTACAAGCGTTAAACTAAAAAAAAAACCAACAGCACATACTTAAGGCCCCTTCACATTAAGCGACGCTGCAGCGATACCGACAACGATCCGGATCGCTGCAGCGTCGCTGTTTGGTCGCTGGAGAGCTGTCACACAGACCGCTCTCCAGCGACCAACGATGCCGGTAACCAGGGTAAACATCGGGTAACTAAGCGCAGGGCCGCGCTTAGTAACCCGATGTTTACCCTGGTTACCATCCTAAAAGTAAAAAACAAACAAACACCAGATACTTACCTACCGCTGTCTGTCCTCCAGCGCTGCGCTCTGCTTCTCTGCTCTCCTCCTGTACCAGCTGGGAGCCGGAAAGCAGAGCGGTGACGTCACCGCTCTGCTTTCCGGCTCACAGCCAGTACAGGAGGAGTGCAGAGCACAGCGCTGGAGGACAGACGGCTGTAGGTAAGTATCTGGTGTTTGTTTTTTTTTACTTTTAGGATGGTAACCAGGGTAAACATCGGGTTACTAAGCGCGGCCCTGCGCTTAGTTACCCGATGTTTACCCTGGTTACCAGTGAAGACATCGCTGGATCGGTGTCACACACGCCGATCCAGCGATGTCTCCAGGGAGTCCAGCGACAAAATAAAGTTCTGGACTTTATTCAGCGACCAACGATCTCCCAGCAGGGGCCTGATCGTTGGTTGCTGTCACACATAACGATTTCATTAACGATATCGTTGCTACGTCACAAATAGCAACGATATCGTTAACAATATCGTTATGTGTGAAGGTACCTTTACATTCTGGTGTCCGTCAAGTCCCTTGCAGTCTGCTTCCCGCACTCAGTGACTGCCGGCCGTAAAGTGAAAGTGAAAGCACAGCCGCTGTGCTCTGCTTTCACTTTACGGCCGGCAGTCACAGTGCTGGAAGCAGACTGCAAGGGACCTGACGGACACCAGAATGTAAGTATGTGCTGTTTGTTTTTTTTTAGTTTAACGCTTGTAACCAGGGTAAACATCGGGTAACTAAGCGCGGTCCTGCGCTTAGTTACCCGATGTTTACCCTGGTTACAAGCGAACGCATCGCTGGATCGCATCGCTAGATCGCTAGATCGGTGTCACACACACCGATCTAGCGATGACAGCGGGAGATCCAGCGATGAAAGAAAGTTCTAAACGATCTGCTACGACGTACGATTCTCAGCAGGATCCCTGATCGCTGCTGCGTGTCAGACACAGCGATATCGTAACGATATCGCTGGAACGTCACGAATCGTACCGTCGTAGCGATCGAAATGTTATAGTGTGACGGTACCCTTACTATTGCTAATTTTGTTTGTTTGTCGGTCCTCGCTGACCCCTGGATGGTTGACTGAGGCTACTTTCACATCAGTTTTTTGCCGTCAGGCAGGATCCGTTGAATTTTTTAAAAAAATGGATCTGGCTCAAAAATGTTACTATGTTACTATGTTACTATGAGAGAGAAATTCCAGAATGGAAAATGCATGATTTATGTAAAAAACTGGATACGGTTGCCGGATTCGGTCATTTCACCTCACGTTTCATATGTTTTTTGCCGGATCAGTCGCTGTGCGCCAGACAGAAAAAAACGTTCCTCTGGACGTTTTCTCCGGCTGCTGGAAAACTAATTTTTGATGGATCCGGCAAAAAACGGATGAAACGTTAGGCCATCAGGTGCAATCCAGCACTAATACAACTCTGAGAAAAAAACGGATCCAGCGGAAAAAAAATGGATCCGTTTTTTGAAAAATTTGCCAGATTGTGCCTGACGGCAAAAACCTGAAGTGTGAAAGGGGCCTGACTGCTGCTCCAGGATGTCGGCTGTCCTCACATTGGCTACCCTTGCTTGACCATGCCATCTCTATTACTACCAAAAAGTACCCCCAATCTAGACTTCTCCAGGTTCCATGAACCTGCGTTTAAGTCCATACATCCATAAGGTATTTCAGTAATTAAGTGTTTCTTATCGGTGCCCAATTTACCCTATGCAAGGATTCACCACTGCGGCTGGTAGCTCAGCAATCCGTCCATGCTCTTCACTGAGCCAGTGGC
Source organism: Ranitomeya imitator (assembly GCF_032444005.1). Classification (NCBI taxonomy): domain Eukaryota; kingdom Metazoa; phylum Chordata; class Amphibia; order Anura; family Dendrobatidae; genus Ranitomeya; species Ranitomeya imitator. Next base: position 575,102,134 of record NC_091286.1, on the reverse strand, counting down.
CTACCACTCATCATCCCTTCTGATATCCTTTCCCTGTCGTCTGCTGGACTTATTCCCACCTGCACCAATGCTGTACAACTCCTGGCCTGAACCAGAAGACTTGCTCCTCACATTGCTTTAAACATCTAGTACTTTAAGGAGACCTATTCCAGGTAGCAGCCATTGTCCATCACCTATGCAAAACCTGACTCTGCCTTGGTGACAGTCCTCCACTCTACTGTCGTCCCGTAGCAGCCCTTGTCACATCACTCTGTATGATGGCCAGATGGTTTATCATCTGTTTCCATGTTTTCTGGACCAACACATGGAGCTGGTCTCCTGAACCAAAGCAGCAACAAGTCCCTTTTGTGTCACTCCTCTCAATCAAGACTGTAGGCTTTTCTGGTGAGAAGGAACGTCTCTCATCATTGTTTTGATTACGTGTTTTATTTTGTTACTTTATCGCCACAAAAATAAATAATTATTAATGTTGGATGTAATTGCTCTTAGCTTTCTACTGTGGTTGGTTGTACGGATTGTCTCCTCAGGTCTAGTCACAGACAAGCTAGTCATAGATTACTTTATTTTGATCCCATGAGGTTTTTTCAGACTCGCCTTGGTGTTTCTCATGGCCACAAACAGGAAACAACGACGGGGTTCTTCAATCTAAACATTTGTATTCCTTATTTTAGAGCTGTATGTCTGGCAGCTGAAGGTCCTCTGCTCCTTCTTCTGGCCTTACACAGAGACTATGGCATTGGTTATTTTACAGTGCGCCCTATAAGCGTCTCATTATACGTGTGATCTGCGTCCAAGGCACATTGTATAACGGGATAATCCTCAGATTGCTGTAAGTCTTAGGGAAAAATAATGGTTTTCTGCTTTCTGCAAATTGGACCACCAAAAGGTGTAAAGTAACAGAGCAGGTTCTCTCCCTTCCCAGCACCCCATCACTGTTTGGTTTTTTTTTGTCGGCAGTGATAAGGTCATGTCAACAGTGTGCATCACTGCTGCAGACGATCACTGAGCTCAGCGGCTGTGCTGAGGTAGATGTGACGTCACCGCCGACTAGCCGTTTTGGCTGCAGTCGTGACGGCACTTTTACCTCAGCACAGCCACTGAGCTCAGTGAACGTCTGCAGCGGTTATGCGCACTGTTGATTTGACTTCACCCCTGCATCCAAATAATGGAGACCCTAGCAGTGACGGGGGGCCGGCCCTGGACCCGGGAAGGGTGAGAACCTGCTCTGTGAAAACCTCTTTAATCAATTAAAATCTCTGTAATTGGACAGAGGTCTCTTTTATACAGTCCATAGCGGCCATTTACACTGATGGCAATGATGGGTTGTCTCCTCAAAATTTGAAAATCGCCGAGTGGATTGACTGATGGCCACGGACTTGGCTTCCGAGATCACTGACAAAGAGCCGGTTATGTGGAAGGAAGTGACTTTCCTGATTTTCCCTTGGTAACCAATGCAATAGGTATGAACCCAAACTTATCTTATTTACTTTTTATTTAATGTTCCAATTACCATAATGTGAACATCCATCAGCGCTTTGGGGACTAACGGTACATAACTGGTTCTGTGACCCCTTCACTGGTTTGGCAGCATTGCTTGTTCACCTTCTTCATTGTGACCTGTGCTGGCGCAGAGCCCGTATACCTATATACATGCAGTGAGTCCATTCCCCAGAAGAACTCGTCCCGTCGCCCCTTTCATCGTCGCGTACAGTCTACAGTTACTCCCATATTGTATGGCAGAAATCATTTCCATATGACCACAATGAATCCGTAGCATTACACATGGCACAGGAATCTGCCGCTATACACTGTAAGGATCTGTGGGTCAGAAACCTCGCACGAGAGCAGCATGTAAAGAGGGTCCGTCTATTCACTGCATTGTGCGTGACTGCAGCAGGCTGGCAAGAGGACAGGATGGCACAGATTCCACACCTGCCATGGAGTCTGGCCATTCACTCTTTCTTCTCCAAGCAGATGTTCAGCTCATCTTTCTGATCTAAAGTAATATTTTTCATAGACTTTGATGCTTTTTATTTTTTCTATTTTTGGGGGGGATGTCTTGAAGAGCCCATAAAATCATAGCCCCCGATTACTCTAGATTGGCGGTTAGTGTGCCAGTCTAAAGGGGTGCGCAGTGTCACTAAGAAGCGCGTGCATTTTATTTAATTTAGCTCCTCTTTCAGCTGTTTATCGTCACTATAAGGCTACGTTCACATTAGCGTTCTGCCGGGCTGCGTCGGGCGCAGCCGCGGCGACGCATGCGCCATGCGCCCCTATATTTAACATGGGGGCGAATAAACATGCGTTTTGCGATGCATGCGTCTTTTTTGCCGCAAGCGTTAGGGCGCAGAGGACGCAGCAAGATGCATTTTATTTGCGTCCAAAATCCGGCACAAAAAGGACGCATGCGTCGCAAAACTATGCGTTTTGCATGCGTTCTTGTTTGCGTTGTGCGTTGCATCGCCGACTAAGCCCCGCACAACGCAAATGTGAACGTAGCCTAAGGGGCTTTCATATTGTGTTCTGTGTCCCCGTTGGGGCAAACATCTGAAATTCCCCGCAAAATGGGTTCCGGACGCATGCGCCAATGGGGCCATAGACTGAACATGAGCTCTGCCGTGCATCATTTTCGGGAGTGTGCGTCTACAGGAGGTGGGAGGTGGTCAGATGTATTAGACCGCGTCTGAGTGTCTGCTTCCTGTAGGCGTACACTCCCCAAAAAGTGCACCATTACAGTCTATGTCCCCATTGATGCATGTGTCCGGACCCGTTTTGGGGGGATTTCGGACGTATGCCGCGAATGGAACACAGAATGCAATGTGACAGCCCCTTAGGAACGTACTCCACTATTTTTTTTTTTATTATTTATTATGCGTTACTTGTATAGCGCCATCCTATTCCGCAGCGCTCTACAGATATTATCGGCACTTTTTCCATTGGTGCTCACAATCTAGATTCCCTATCAGTATGTCTTTGGAGTGTGGGAGGAAACCCACCCAAACTCGGGGAGAACCTACAAACTGCTTGCAGATCTTGTCCTAGAAATTTATTCCAATTTTGTAGCCTACATTAAGCTGAATTTCTCATTGGTGCTTGGTCGTGCCCCCGTAGACCTGACTAGGCTGACATCCATGTAACAATGTCTCTGTAATCCTTCACAAAGGTTATCTGCCTATTACTAAAATGTTTATTAATATCAGTATTATGTTGTCATTCTGACATAGCTTTCCAATGTAAATACACCAGCATCATCAGGTCTATGAGATCTGTTTAATATTATGTCCATTTGCATTGTGAAATCTGGTGTCAGTTATATTTTCCTATTACACAATTTTGGGTCTCCGCTATTCTTTTCCTTTTTTTTTCTGTATCCTTCCCTCCCAACATTGCCTGATCTTGCCCAAATATTATAGTATACAGCTCCCTGCCAAGAAGAGTGCAGTGCAGATGTATGTATAACGAGAATATACAGTGTACAGGGCCGGAGGACTAATAGGAAAGCTGGTGGAGGAGACATAGTAAGCAGATTGTCCCAGATTTTGTGTTTTGGGAACATGTTGACCAAAATGCGTCAGACGTTGTGGCTGAGAAGAGGTGTGAAGTGGGCACCATTTATTCAAGTGTCCTTTCTATCTCAGCATTTAATGGCGGAGATCAGAATAACGTCCTGCAGGTGCCAGACACAAGATGTGGCAATACAGAAGCCGACGAACGTGGAGGTGCTACATTATTTTTGTACATCCCATTGCTGTCCTGTGTCCCCACCTTTGATGGGTAAAGCCTGGATGGAGTTATTCCCATCTCCGCACCTCCGGTGGGTAAAGCCTGGATGGAGTTATTCCCATCTCTGCACCTCCGATGGGTAAAGCCTGGATGGAGTTATTCCCATCTCCGCACCTCCGGTGGGTAAAGCCTGGATGGAGTTATTCCCATCTCTGCACCTCCGATGGGTAAAGCCTGGATGGAGTTATTCCCATCTCCGCACCTCGGATGGGTAAAGCCTGGATGGAGTTATTCCCATCTCCGCATCTCCGATGGGTAAAGCCTGGATGGAGTTATTCCCATGTCCGCATCTCCGATGGGTAAAGCCTGGATGGAGTTATTCCCATCTCCGCACCTCCGGTGGGTAAAGCCTGGATGGAGTTATTCCCATCTCCGCACCTCCGGTGGGTAAAGCCTGGATGGAGTTATTCCCATCTCCGCACCTCCGATGGGTAAAGCCTGGATGGAGTTATTCCCATTTCTGCACCTCCGATGGGTAAAGCCTGGATGGAGTTATTCCCATCTCCGCACCTCCGATGGGTAAAGCCTGGATGGAGTTATTCCCATTTCTGCACCTCCGATGGGTAAAGCCTGGATGGAGTTATTCCCATCTCCGCACCTCCGGTGGGTAAAGCCTGGATGGAGTTATTCCCATCTCCGCACCTCCGATGGGTAAAGCCTGGATGGAGTTATTCCCATCTCCGCACCTCCGATGGGTAAAGCCTGGATGGAGTTATTCCCATTTCTGCACCTCCGATGGGTAAAGCCTGGATGGAGTTATTCCCATCTCCGCACCTCCGGTGGGTAAAGCCTGGATGGAGTTATTCCCATCTCCGCACCTCCGATGGGTAAAGCCTGGATGGAGTTATTCCCATCTCCGCACCTCCGATGGGTAAAGCCTGGATGGAGTTATTCCCATTTCTGCACCTCCGATGGGTAAAGCCTGGATGGAGTTATTCCCATCTCCGCACCTCCGGTGGGTAAAGCCTGGATGGAGTTATTCCCATCTCCGCACCTCCGATGGGTAAAGCCTGGATGGAGTTATTCCCATTTCTGCACCTCCGATGGGTAAAGCCTGGATGGAGTTATTCCCATCTCCGCACCTCCGATGGGTAAAGCCTGGATGGAGTTATTCCCATCTCCGCACCTCCGATGGGTAAAGCCTGGATGGAGTTATTCCCATCTCCGCACCTCCGATGGGTAAAGCCTGGATGGAGTTATTCCCATTTCTGCACCTCCGATGGGTAAAGCCTGGATGGAGTTATTCCCATCTCCGCACCTCCGGTGGGTAAAGCCTGGATGGAGTTATTCCCATCTCCGCACCTCCGATGGGTAAAGCCTGGATGGAGTTATTCCCATTTCTGCACCTCCGATGGGTAAAGCCTGGATGGAGTTATTCCCATCTCCGCACCTCCGATGGGTAAAGCCTGGATGGAGTTATTCCCATTTCTGCACCTCCGATGGGTAAAGCCTGGATGGAGTTATTCCCATCTCCGCACCTCCGGTGGGTAAAGCCTGGATGGAGTTATTCCCATCTCCGCACCTCCGATGGGTAAAGCCTGGATGGAGTTATTCCCATTTCTGCACCTCCGGTGGGTAAAGCCTGGATGGAGTTATTCCCATCTCCGCACCTCCGGTGGGTAAAGCCTGGATGGAGTTATTCCCATCTCCGCACCTCCGATGGGTAAAGCCTGGATGGAGTTATTCCCATCTCCGCACCTCCGATGGGTAAAGCCTGGATGGAGTTATTCCCATTTCTGCACCTCCGATGGGTAAAGCCTGGATGGAGTTATTCCCATCTCCGCACCTCCGATGGGTAAAGCCTGGATGGAGTTATTCCCATCTCCGCACCTCCGATGGGTAAAGCCTGGATGGAGTTATTCCCATCTCCGCACCTCCGATGGGTAAAGCCTGGATGGAGTTATTCCCATCTCCGCACCTCCGATGGGTAAAGCCTGGATGGAGTTATTCCCATCTCCGCACCTCCGGTGGGTAAAGCCTGGATGGAGTTATTCCCATCTCCGCACCTCCGGTGGGTAAAGCCTGGATGGAGTTATTCCCATCTCCGCACCTCCGGTGGGTAAAGCCTGGATGGAGTTATTCCCATCTCCGCACCTCCGGTGGGTAAAGCCTGGATGGAGTTATTCCCATCTCCGCACCTCCGGTGGGTAAAGCCTGGATGGAGTTATTCCCATCTCCGCACCTCCGGTGGGTAAAGCCTGGATGGAGTTATTCCCATCTCCGCACCTCCGATGGGTAAAGCCTGGATGGAGTTATTCCCATCTCCGCACCTCCGATGGGTAAAGCCTGGATGGAGTTATTCCCATTTCTGCACCTCCGATGGGTAAAGCCTGGATGGAGTTATTCCCATCTCCGCACCTCCGATGGGTAAAGCCTGGATGGAGTTATTCCCATTTCTGCACCTCCGATGGGTAAAGCCTGGATGGAGTTATTCCCATCTCCGCACCTCCGATGGGTAAAGCCTGGATGGAGTTATTCCCATCTCCGCACCTCCGGTGGGTAAAGCCTGGATGGAGTTATTCCCATCTCCGCACCTCCGGTGGGTAAAGCCTGGATGGAGTTATTCCCATCTCCGCTGTGAAATGTCTGCTTCAGGACATTGTTGTATTTCCATTATTTGTATTTCCACCAAAGAACCATTCTGGAGTACGTTTTCTTAGAGCTTTGTGTTGCGTAGTTCCTCCATATTCTGGCACTAGCTGCAGTGATTGGACAGTATCGGACTGTGTAGAGACCTCGCCTTAGGCCAGTCTCACACATCCAGATATTTCCGGTATCGGAAGAAACGGTCCTGGAGCTATCCGTGTCCGTGTGTGCACGTAGGCCATCCGTGTGTCTGTGTTTATCGTCTGTGTGCTGCCGTGTGTCCATGTATTGAAACAATTTGTTTCAATTTTAACCCTATGACTTAAAAAAAAAAAAAGCACACGAACGGCATCCGTGTGCGGTACGTGTTTGCACGCACCCATTGACTTTAATGGGTCCGTGTGATCCGTGCGCTCCCATGAACACTGACATGTCTCTGTGATTTGCACACGGATACACGGTCCGTGAAAACACGCTGACATGTGCAGAGACACATTTATTTTAATGTGTCTCGTGAGTCAGTGTCTCCGGTACGTGAGGAAACTGTTGCCACATGTACCGGAGCCACTGACGTGTGAAAATGCCCTTATATTGAGTGACTGCACTTGCCTGCCCAGAAGGATCGCTGGCTAATCTCCAGCCCTGTGCTTTTGTGCGTGCTCCTGGTCTCCTACAGTGTTAATTCACACACAGGGATTTAGGGAGAAAAAAAGAAAAATGTCGGCTACCTGTATAGTGAGTGTATAGTGCAGTCAAATTGTGTCAAGTGTCTTAATGCCAGTGAAGTAAGTCTTAAAAATGTAATTGACCTCCTAAGTATCCTGCATATAATAGATAGTGTGAACATGCCAAACATAAAGAGAAGCAATAATAATATTACCACTAAAATCCTTCTGCCGGCAGCCATCCTCGCCTGACATAGGTTTCGCATCTACTGCTTCATCTGGGGTTGGGATTAAAAATAATTGTTAGGATCTTGGCAAAGTGTAGGGGAAAAAAACAATAGCGCAAAAATGAAACTTGGTCGAGCAAGAAACAGATTAAAGACTATACTTTTAGAACAAAATATTGGTGTGCCTGTGTGCCATGAGCTGTAAGGAGGCATCAGGAGGAAGGGAAGTATGTCTGACCTGACTAGCTAGATGCACCAAGTTATCATGTCCTACGTAATCCGATTTCAGCATCTTTTCTGATATTGCTTGGGAAACCTAGTGTGCCTGAATTGTGTCTGAACACCAGGATATCAATTATTCCTTCCAGGTTTGTTTATGTGATAGCAACAGGCGACTTGTTATCGTCACAATAGAGACAGCATTACTCGTGCCGTGTTATCCCAGGCTGATGATCTGCGGCTTCTATGGCCAGCAGCTGTTGCTTGCAGACACATTTCTGTGCCAATGTTTAGTTTTTAATTAAATTGCGGATGATTTATTTTCTCCAAAACTGAAAGAAGGGAAATGGCAGCTAAAACCATGGTGGAGATTGCTTTTATTTAGTATGTGGCTGTGTTGATATGTGACAACACTGAAAAGTGTAAATGGATCGTTTGCATCTCTTCCGTGTTTTTGAGCTGCGCTGATTTTGACTTACAATTATCAATGCAAAATATGATCTAAATACAACTTGAAGGGGGTCTGTCAGCCCAAACTGACGGTATAATCTAAGCACCTAGCCTTGTAGGGGATATGGTCCCTATAAAGTCACACCTTCTGTGATCTAATAGCTTCCTTCATTCTACAGAAACTGACGTTTAATCAAATATGCTAATTGGGATGCTCGATGTCACCATCTGTGTGGCCAAGAGGCTCAGTGCACCATTCTGCCCACTGGTTTTGCTGTCCCTGTCTCCATCACAGGTGATTGACAGTCCTGACTTGCCTGGACTGAACTCTGTCTGCAGAGAAAGCTTAGGGAAGCCAGTGCTGTCACTACTGAGGGGGCATGCGAAACCAGTGCTGTCACCACTGAGGGGGCATGCGAAACCAGTGCTGTCACCACTGAGGGGGCATGCGAAACCAGTGCTGTCACCACTGAGGGGGCATGCGAAACCAGTGCTGTCACCACTGAGGGGGCATGCGAAACCAGTGCTGTCACCACTGAGGGGGCATGCGAAACCAGTGCTGTCACCACTGAGGGGGCATGCGAAACCAGTGCTGTCACCACTGAGGGGGCATGCGAAACCAGTGCTGTCACCACTGAGGGGGCATGCGAAACCAGTGTTGTCACCACTGAGGGGGCATGCGAAACCAGTGCTGTCACCACTGAGGGGGCATGCGAAACCAGTGATCAGAATGGTGCACTGAGGGTGCATGCGAAACCAGTGCTCAGAACGGTGCACTGAGGGGGCATGCAAAACCAGTGCTGTCACCACTGAGGGGGCATGCAAAACCAGTGCTGTCACTACTGAGGGAGCATGTGAAACCAGTGATCAGAATGGTGCACTGAGGGGGCTTGCGAAACCAGTACTGTCACCTCTGAGGGTGCATGCAAAACCAGTGCTGTCACCACTGAGGGGGCATGCGAAACCAGTGCTCAGAATGGTGCACTGAGGGGGCATGCGAAATCAGTGCGGTCACCATTGAGGGGGCATGCGAAACCAGTGATCAAAACGGTGCACTGAGGGGGCATGCAAAACCAGTGCTGTCACCACTGAGGGGGCATGCGAAACCAGGGCTGTCACCACTGAGGGGGCATGCGAAACCATTGATCAGAACGGTGCACTGAGGGGGCATGCGAAACCAGTGTTGTCACCACTGAGGGGGCATGCGAAACCAGTGATCAGACTGGTGCACTGAGGGGGCATGCAAAACCAGTGCTGTCACCACTGAGGGGACATGCGAAACGAGTGCTGTCACCACTGAGGGGACTTGTGAAATCAGTGCTGTCACCACTGAGGCGGCATGCGAAACCAGTGATCAGAACGGTGCATTGATCTTCTTTATTGGGCTTGGTTCACCCAAGAGGATCAGTGCACTATTCTGCCCACTGGTTTTGCTTTGCATGTCCATGTCTCCATCACTGGTGATTCACAGCCCTGACTTGCCTGGACTGGACTCTGTCTGCAGAGAAAGCCCACTGAGGGGGCATGCAAAACCAGTGAACCTATTTATGGGGCTTGGTTCACCCAAGAGGCTTAGTGCTCCGTTCTGCTCACTGGTTTCACATCCCCCCTCAATTGTGAGAGCACTGGCTTCCCTGGGCTTTCTCTGCAGACCAAGCTCAGGCCAGGAGAGTCCGAAGCGTCAATCACCAGTGATGCAGGAGGGGACATGCGAAACCAGTGATCAGAATGGTGCACAGAGCCTCTTGGGAGAACCAAAGGTGCATCAAGCACCATAATTAACATGTTTGATTAAGCTTCAGGAGATCGGTGACTTTTGATCCCAAGCAGATTCCAACAAAGTGTAGCATGCCATATTATTGGTGTTTTGTCCTATAAGCATGTCTTCTGGGATAGTGTCTCCCTAACACTGTGCAGCCATATAATGGCTCCATATAGCACTGACAGTGTCCGTGGCTTTGTACTGCCGTGGCCATCATCAGGCGCTGATGGGTGTGCACAACGCTTACGCTGCCCACATGGTTCTGCATTAGGCGAGGTCTGCGATGATATAGTGCGGCCCACTGAGCATTACGTCTGGGTTTGTGTAGGAATCTTTGAAAAACTATATTGCGAAGTGAACCCCAACAGAGGCATTCACTTGGATGAAGCCGCGGACACTGCGGACACTGTCACACTGACACCTATGGTTTAAATTGGGTTTTTATATTAAATGGATCTATTTTGTTAATTTTGATCGGCTATTTAGAAGTTTTTCATTCTGAGCACTAAGCCCAATACTAGGCTTATACTTCCTGTCCTGTTCAGCAGAATCCTGGACACATGCTGCCATAGATTGGCCCTGTCTCATCGATTCCTACAGGAGACCTCTCTGGGCGTGTTTTGTTCTGGCAAAGGTCACTATTAACAGTGGATCATGTGTTATCTCTTGTATATAGAATTGTTACCTTTTATGTTAATCCTGTCTGTGCTGATAATGAGACTGTTGAAAACTTGTCTATTCAGAACAGAAAGTGTGAGTCTAGTATTAGGCCATTGTGAAAAATTCTAATCTTTCAAATGTTTGCTATAGGTGGTGAAATGGAAAATTGATAAACACATTATCAAATGAAAAAAAAAATACATCTACAGATTAAAACAATGCGTTATCTTGTGATGAGAAATTCCCGGTTTAGATAGGCAAGTTGCAAACCTGTGTTGACATTTTTACTAATTGCTTCATCCAGAAATAAAAGTGTTTAATCTGCCGTGTGGCGTAATTCCAAAGGGGTGACGGGTCTGTGGCGCACCTCACTGAACGTTCCCCAGTCGCCTCCCCGCGTTCTGAGCGATGGATCAGGGGTCTTTTCAGAAGACCACCAGTGCCGTCACTCGGAGCAGAGGCCAGAGGGTTGGAGGGCTCGGTGCAATTCATTTCTCTGCTAGGAAACGCCCCCTGGACACTCTGAAATAAGAGATGATTAAAGGGTATTTATTGGTTTATTATATGTTTTTTTCATAAATCAATAGTACATGTGAAAATATTTTACTTTGTAATATATCTTAATAGAAAATTCAGCTTCTTTCTCTCGCAGGACTGAGCGGTCATTCTCAAAACTTGTCTTCAGTGAATGCAGATTCTCCCGGTGCTGAGATAGGTGGCAGTTGGTGCCCATGATGTTCTATGGAGAACCGTTGTCCTAGGAGAACTTGCAGCAGAATGTCCGTGCCTGCCTCTAGCTCCTTCCCATCCTCTTCTCTCCATAGAATTTTAAAGAGAATATGTGAGCAGGTTTTTGCTTTGTAATCTGAGAGCAGCATAATGCAGAGACCCTTATTCCAATGATCTGTCACTTGCTGGTCTGCCGTTTCACTGCTGCAGTTCTCTGAATGCTGAGCTCTGTATAACCCCACCCACACCACTGATCGTCTGCTTTTTGTGTACACTGCATAGGCAGAAAGCAACCAATTAGTAGTGGGAGCATGGTTATACAGAGGAGAACATGGCATGAGAACTAATCCTCTAGTGATAATAATCCTGATAAAACACTGATTTTTATTAAATCAACAACAAGCAGCCCTGTATGCGATACATCGCTGGAATCAGGCTCTCTGCCCCTGCATCTTGCTCCTCTCAGATTATATAGCAAAAACCTGGGGACAGATTCCCATTAAAATGCTAAATACAGTTTGTACCCATGAAGTGAAAGTGAAAGATCAGTCTGGGTGCAGGAAGAGGTCGATTTTTTTCTCTGATAAGATATATTGCAAGAGGACTAATGATTTATGAAACTAAAAAATAAAATGTTAATTTCTTCATTTCTGCTTTATGCAACTAATGTGTTTATTTATATGATGTGGGTTTTTTACTTCACATTTTGTGCCATTATAAAACAATATAAATGTGTTGCTTATGACTTATGAAATAGATGGAGTATCCTGAAGGAATAGAAGGGCAAGCGGCATCTCCGATGCTCTGATCGTTAGATCTACCTTCGATGCTCTGATCATTAGATCTACCTTCGATGCTCTGATCGTTAGATCTACCTTCGATGCTCTGATCATTAGATCTACCTTCGATGCTCTGATCATTATATCTACCTTCGATGCTCTGATCGTTAGATCTACCTTCGATGCTCTGATCATTATATCTACCTTCGATGCTCTGATCGTTAGATCTACCTTCGATGCTCTGATCATTAGATCTACCTTCGATGCTCTGATCATTAGATCTACCTTCGATGCTCTGATCGTTAGATCTACCTTCGATGCTCTGATCGTTAGATCTACCTTCGATGCTCTGATCGTTAGATCTACCTTCGATGCTCTGATCGTTAGATCTACCTTCGATGCTCTGATCGTTAGATCTACCTTCGATGCTCTGATCGTTAGATCTACCTTCGATGCTCTGATCGTTAGATCTACCTTCGATGCTCTGATCGTTAGATCTACCTTCGATGCTCTGATCGTTAGATCTACCTTCGATGCTCTGATCATTAGATCTACCTTCGATGCTCTGATCGTTAGATCTACCTTCGATGCTCTGATCGTTAGATCTACCTTCGATGCCCACATGCCCATTAGAGGAAAGCGGAGTAAGGCTCTGGGGTAATAGTTTCATGCACGGCTCACTGTGAGGCGTGAAATCCCCCTCTTAATATATCCATTACCGCTCACGGATGGCGGCTCCCATAGTGCTGAGTGCTTATGGAGACGCCGCTTCCTTTACACAACTAGGACTAACCGTATTGCCCATCATTATGGATGTCCTTGGATTGTGACCAGATGATGCTTGTTTCTGTTCAGTGAGCGCTCTCTCCTGCTGTACACACCCAGCGCAGCACATCTGGATCATGGGGAGATCTTCTCAGATCTACTGACATTGGTTATTCACAGTATTATCATCCAAGTGATGTATATGAATTGGTACCAGAACTAAGCATCAGCACCCCCATCGTATACATGGCAGAGAGCAGTGCACCCGACACACCCATCATATACATGGCAGAGAGCAGTGCACCCGGCACACCCATCATATACATGGCAGAGAGCGATGCACCCAGCACACCCATCATATACATGGCAGAGAACAATGCACCCAGCACACCCATCATATACATGGCAGAGAACAATGCACCCAGCACACCCATCATATACATGGCAGAGAGCAGTGCACCCAGCACACCCATTATATACATGACAGAGAACAATGCACCCAGCACACCCATCATATACATGGCAGAGAACAATGCACCCAGCACACCCATCATATACATGGCAGAGAGCAGTGCACCCAGCACACCCATCATATACATGGCAGAGAACAATGCACCCGGCACACCCATCATATACATGGCAGAGAACAATGCACCCAGCACACCCATCATATACATGGCAGAGAGCAGTGCACCCAGCACACCCATTATATACATGACAGAGAACAATGCACCCAGCACACCCATCACATACATGGCAGAGAACAATGCACCCAGCACACCCATCACATACATGGCAGAGAACAATGCACCCAGCACACCCATCATATACATGGCAGAGAGCAATGCACCCAGCACACCCATCATATACATGGCAGAGAACAATGCACCCAGCACACCCATCATATACATGGCAGAGAACAATGCACCCAGCACACCCATCATATACATGGCAGAGAACAATGCACCCAGCACACCCATCATATACATGGCAGAGAGCAGTGCACCCGGCACACCCATCATATACATGGCAGAGAGCGATGCACCCAGCACACCCATCATATACATGGCAGAGAACAATGCACCCAGCACACCCATCATATACATGGCAGAGAGCAGTGCACCCAGCACACCCATCATATACATGGCAGAGAGCAGTGCACCCAGCACACCCATCATATACATGGCAGAGAACAATGCACCCAGCACACCCATCATATACATGACAGAGAACAATGCACCCAGCACACCCATCATATACATGGCAGAGAGCAGTGCACCCAGCACACCCATTATATACATGACAGAGAACAATGCACCCAGCACACCCATCACATACATGGCAGAGAACAATGCACCCAGCACACCCATTATATACATGACAGAGAACAATGCACCCAGCACACCCATCATATACATGACAGAGAACAATGCACCCAGCACACCAATCATATACATGGCAGAGAACAATGCACCCAGCACACCCATCACATACATGGCAGAGAACAATGCACCCAGCACACCAATCATATACATGGCAGAGAACAATGCACCCAGCACACCCATCATGTACATGGCAGAGAACAATGCACCCAGCACACCCATCATGTACATGGCAGAGAGCAGTGCACCCAGCACACCAATCATATACATGGCAGAGAACAATGCACCCAGCACACCCATCATATACATGGCAGAGAACAATGCACCCAGCACACCCATCATGTACATGGCAGAGAGCAGTGCACCCAGCACACCCATCATATACATGACAGAGAACAATGCACCCAGCACACCAATCATATACATGGCAGAGAGCAGTGCACCCAGCACACCCATCATATACATGGCAGAGAACAATGCACCCAGCACACCCATCATATACATGGCAGAGAGCAGTGCACCCAGCACACCCATCATATACATGGCAGAGAACAATGCACCCAACACACCCATCATATACATGGCAGAGAACAATGCACCCAACACACCCATCATATACATGACAGAGAACAATGCACCCAGCACACCCATCACGTACATGGCAGAGAACAATGCACCCAGCACACCCATCATGTACATGGCAGAGAACAATGCACCCAGCACACCCATCATATACATGGCAGAGAGCAGTGCACCCAGCACACCCATCATGTACATGGCAGAGAACAATGCACCCAGCACACCAATCATATACATGGCAGAGAGCAGTGCACCCAGCACACCCATCATGTACATGGCAGAGAAAATGCACCCAGCACACCCATCATGTACATGGCAGAGAACAATGCACCCAGCACACCCATCATATACATGGCAGAGAACAATGCACCCAGCACACCCATCATGTACATGGCAGAGAACAATGCACCCAGCACACCAATCATATACATGGCAGAGAGCAGTGCACCCAGCACACCCATCATGTACATGGCAGAGAACAATGCACCCAGCACACCAATCATATACATGGCAGAGAACAATGCACCCAGCACACCCATCATGTACATGGCAGAGAACAATGCACCCAGCACACCCATCATATACATGGCAGAGAACAATGCACCCAGCACACCAATCATATACATGGCAGAGAACAATGCACCCAGCACACCCATCATGTACATGGCAGAGAACAATGCACCCAGCACACCCATCATATACATGGCAGAGAACAATGCACCCAGCACACCAATCATATACATGGCAGAGAACAATGCACCCAGCACACCCATCATGTACATGGCAGAGAACAATGCACCCAGCACACCCATCACATACATGGCAGAGAACAATGCACCCAGCACACCCATCATATACATGGCAGAGAGCAGTGCACCCAGCACACCCATCATATACATGACCGAGAACAATGCACCCAGCACACCCATCATATACATGGCAGAGAGCAGTGCACCCAGCACACCCATCATATACATGGCAGAGAACAATGCACCCACACTGATCTAATCTAATTGGAATGCCCATCCATTGTACTAGCATTTCAAGGGGTTGTTCATTTAAGGACATATATATAGTTTTTAATATATTACTTTTAATACTGTATACACTGTATGCAGAATTATTAGGCAACTTGTATTTTAGAGGATTATTTTTATTATTGAACAACAACTATGTTCTCAATCAACCCAAAAGACTCATAAATATCAAAGCTTAATATTTTTGGAAGTTGGAGTGTTTTTTTTTTTTTAGATTTGGCTATCTTAGGCCTGTCCCACACGTCCAGATAATTCCGGTACCGGAGTTATCCGTGTCTGTGTGTCCGTGTGCTCACGTGGCATATCAGTGTGGCACACGTGCGGCAGCCGTGTGCCGTCTGTGTACCACACCGTGCAGGAAACAGCGCTAGAGTTAAGCGCTGTCCCTTGCTCTGGGTGCTGAATCCAGAATTCATTCCTTCTTCCCAGCAGCGTTCGCTGGAGCGAAGGAATTAAAAATGATTTTTTTTTTTGTTAAAATAAAGTTCCCAGTAATCTCCTCCCTCCCTCCCTCCCTCCCTCCCCCTGTGCGCCCGCCCGCTGGCATTAAAATACTTACTCCCCCGATGCTTCCTCTTAGCGTCGCAGCTCTTCCTGTATGAGCGGTCACATGGTGCCTCACATTACAGTGATGAATATGCGGCTCCACCCCTATGCGAGGTGGAGCCGCATATTCATCACTGTAATAAGCGGCACCACGTGACCGCTAATACAGGAAGAGCTGCGACGCTAAGAAGAAGCATCCGGGGAGCTGGGTAAGTATTTTAATGCCAGCGGGCGGGCGCACAGGGGGAGGGAGGGAGGAGATTACCGGGAACTTTATTTTAACAAAAAAAAAAAAAGATTTTTCATTCCTTCGCTCCAGCGAACGCTGCTGGGAAGAAGGAATGAATGGGGCTTCAGCACCACACGCGAGGGGGGACAGCGCTTACTGTAGCGCTCTCTCCTGCACGGCACACGGACTGCACACGGACAGCATCCGTGTGCGGTACGTGTTTTACACGGACCCATTGACTTTAATGGGTCCGTGTGATCCGTGCGTTCCCACAAACACTGACATGTCTCAGTGTTTTTCAAACGGACACACGGTCCGTGAAAACACGCTGACATGTGCAGAGACACATTGATTTTAATGTGTCTACGTGAGTCAGTGTCTCCGGTACGTGAGGAAACTGTCACCTCACGTACCGGAGCCACTGACGTGTGAAACCGGCCTTAGGAGGATATCTGTTTGTGCAGGTAACTATTATTGTGCAGAATTATTAGGCAACTTAATAAAAACCAAATATATTCCTATCTCACTTGTTTATTTTCACCAGGTATACCAATATAAGTGCACAAAATTTATAAATAAACATTTCTGATATGCAAAAACAAAGCCCCAAAAAATGAGTGACGAATATAGCCACCTTTCTTTATGATGCAGCCTCCATCCATAGATTCTGTCAGTTTCTTGATCTGTTTACGATGAACATTGCGTGCAGCAGCCACCACAGCCTCCCAGACACTGTTCCGAGAGGTGGACTGTTTTCCCTCCCTGTAGATCTCACATTTTATGAGGGACCACAGGTTCTCTATGGGGTTCAGATGAGGTGAACAAGGGGACCATGTCATTTTTTTTTCTTCTTTGAGACCTTTACTGGCCAGCCATGCTGTGGAGTAGTTGGAGGCATGTGATGGAGCATTGTACTGCATGAAAATCATGTGTTTCTTGAACAATACTGACTTCTTCCTGTACCTCTGCTTGAAGAAGTTGTCTTCCAGAAACTGGCAGTAGGTCTGGGAATTGAGCTTCACTTCATCCTCAACCTGAAAAGGTCCCACAAGTTCATCTTTGATGATACCAGCCCATACCAGTACCCTACCTCCACCTTGCTGGCGTCTGCCCTTTACTGATCCAGCCTCTGGCCCATACATCTGGCCCATCAAGAGTCACAATCATTTAATCAGTCCATAAAACCTTTGAAAAGTCAGTCTTAAGATATTTCTTGGCCCAGTCTTGATGTTTTATCTCATGTTTCTTGTACAAAGGTGGTCATTTTTCAGCCTTCCTGACCTTGGCCATGTCCCTGAGTATCGCACACCTTGTGCTTTTTGTTACTCCAGTAACGCTGCAGCTCTGAAATATGGCACCACTGGTGGCAAATGGCATCTTGGCAGCTTCACGCTTGATTTTCCTCAATTCATGGGCAGTTATTTTGCGCCTTTTTTGCCCAACATGTTTCTTGCGACCCTGTTGGCTATTTGCCATGAAACACTCGATTGTTCGGGGATCACGCTTCAAAAGTTTGGCAATTTCAAGACTGCTGCATCCCTCTGTGAGACATCTCACAATTTTGGACTTTTCAGAGCCCGTCAAATCTCTCTTCTGACCCATTTTGCCAAAGGAAAGGAAGTTGCCTAATAATTAAGCCCACCTTATATAGGGTTTTGATGTCATTAGAAACACCCCTCCTCATTACAGAGATGCTCATCACATGATTTACTTACGGTAATTTGTACTTGGCTCTCAGGCCTGAACTTTAACATTGCATATTGCCAGCATTTCTGTATTTTACATTAGTATGTCCTGAATAGAAGTTCACTGTGAAGTCCGATCCTCTTTATTGCTTTACGTACATTATACACTGCTTAGACCCAATGTAATGTAGGCAGCAGAGTAAAATTGCGAAATGCGACTCGTCTCCTTATTTTGCACAGTATACGGGTACGTGCACACGTTCAGTATTTTCAGCAGAAAAATGGAGTGTTGGCCGTAAGGCGTTGTGTAAAATACATTTTTTTCTACTCTTTTTTTTCCCCCCATTCATTTGAGTGACAAATGCTGCAAAAACACAAAGAATTGATATTTTGCAGTACGAAAACTGCAAGGAAAAACATAGCTAGCACATGTATAAGATTTCAGAAATCTTTCACTTTGCTGATACCAAAAAACGCTGCAATGTTTCCACGATCGAAACGCAACATGTGAACAAGCCCTGTGACAGATTTAGGGTATGTGCACACGTCAGGATTGCATCAGGATTTTGTCAGGATTTTTCATCAGTATTTGTAGCCAAAACCAGGAGTGGAACAATTAGAGGAAAAGTATAATAGAAACATATGCTCCACTTCTGTATTTATCACCCACTCCTGGTTTTGGCTACAAATACTGATGAAAAATCCTGACCAAATCCTGACAAAATCCTGATGCAATCCTGACGTGTGCACATACCCTCAAAGGGAACCTGTCACTTGAATTTGGCGGGACAGGTTTGTGGTCATATGGGCGGAGTTTTCGGGTGTTTGATTCACCCTTTCCTTACCCGCTGGCTGCATGCTGGCCGCAATATTGGGTTGAAGTTCATGCTGTGTCCTCCGTAGTACACGCCTGCGCAAGGCGTGTATTACGAAAACCCCTGAAAACCCCGCCCATATGACCACAAACCTGTCCCGCCAAATTCAGATGACAGGTTCCCTTTAAAGGCGCAAATATTGGCTCATTGTGTCACATTCATTATTGATCTTTGCCATTTCTGGTACAGAATCCCGGAGTTTATCAATGAGCCATGAAACGACAGAGGAGAAAATCATTTCCCGTGTGCCGCGACATGTTCCAAATGTATAATGTAATCATACTAGGAGCTTGTGTCAGATGACCTGCCCCTTCACTAATAATGTGCACGGCTGCCTAGATGTAGTTTACCTCCTATATATAGCGCCATTAATTTCCACAGCACCTTACAGACATCGTCATCTCTGTCTTTTTGGAGTGCTAGATCTCATCATCTCTGTCCCCATCGGTTGACATTCCTTACAGTCTGTTTTTTGAAGTGCTGGATATCATCATCTCTGTCCCCATCGGTTGACATTCCTTACAGTCTGTTTTTGGAGTGCTAGATATCATCATCATCTCTGTCCCCATCGGTTGACATTCCTTACAGTCTGTTTTTGGAGTGCTTGATATCATCATCATCTCTGTTACACCCAATTTATTCTGGCACTTTAGATTTTTACAGTTTCCTAAACTCTGCAATCTGACGCCTGAGCCGCATCCTCTGAGGTTGTCCGGATTTCCATACCATAAAACCAAAAAAGCATAGTGGCAGCTCCGGCCAGGAACATGACACCGGCTCTCATCCTCTATGGCAGGAAGTTCTCCTGCCTCTGCCATGCTTCTCTTCTGGTAATTGTTGACCTACAAGTCTTTTTTGGGCATTTTAGATTATCCATTGGCCGGTTTCACGGCAAGAGATTTGTTTTTTTCCTCCTACATCAACATATACTGTATAGTGGTGGTGACATCACTCACTTGGTGAAGAAGTCATCACTAGGGTTGTGAATGACTGGTGTCATGAAGGGCATGACAATGGATAAAAGTGCAATGAGTGACAATGGTCTGTGGTATGTTCTAAATATGTCTCCTTAAAGATCTTGGAAAAGGTGGTGATGCCAGTACCCAGCGTGCCACCACTGATGACTTGGACTTGAGGCCACCAGATCGCTGTGGCTCCTGCCCCCGGGAGCAGAGGTCATGCAGATGGTGACATTTGGTGATATCATTGGGATGTTGGGCATATTGACTATGGGAGTTCTTTGTAATGAAGAAAAGCATGGGTTGATGTAAGTGACGTGATGACCTTATAATGACCATATCGATTGCATCCCCTTTAAATGAAGTGGGTCAAATTGTGCAGTTGATGATCTCAGAAGGCGTGCTTGTCTGTACTTGTACCTTGATGACATCACACAATGGCACAGCTTTTGTGCTCACACTGTTGACCCAGGGCTGACAGCATATTCTTAAAGGGAATCTGTCAGCAGATTTTGTTCCATATAATCTGAAGACCACATGCTGTGGGGATTAAAACACAGATTTCATTGATGTCTCTCTTATCAATCTCAGTGGTTTTGTTTGCTTGCAATGATTGTTTTAGCACCAGGAGCTTATCATTTCTGGGACAGGGCAGCATGCTAGTCTGACACGCCCCCTGCTGTGATAAGCAGCTCACCGTCTATGGACATTATATATACAGAACATGATGTGGGTGGGGGCAGCTTCCCCAGCACTGCTGCATTGCTGACTCTAAAAGCTCTGATTGTGTCAGAACGGCTGCACCCAGTAATGTAAGTGATATATCGTTGGATTCAGCTTCTCTTTGCCTACATCAAGCTGCTCTCACAGGTTCCCCTTTAAAGGTCCGCTCTGTAGCATGTTGCTCTCCCTGTCACAGGCTGTCATTATACATAGGTTATCATAGATATGATGTATTTGGCTTGTGTTCTTCATAGATCAGCACACGATTGCACCGTATATAGGGTGAAATGTTCTAGTGAACAGACAGTGCATTGTCGGCTGGACACATCATGTCTGCTCTTCAGTCACGTGTTGTTTGCTTTGAATACCACAGAGCTTAGCACTAGTATACTGAAAGAACACCTAATCTAATATATAAAGCTGAATGTCTGTGTATGTATGTATGTATGTATGTATGTCCGGGATTGGCATCTGCACCGTCGCAGCTACAGCCACAAAATTTTGCACAGTCACACGTCTGGACCCTGAGAGCGTCATAGGCTATATTGTGAGGCGAAATTTTAACCCCGCGCATTCCAATTCACCAAACAATTTTGCCCCTATCTACATGATGGGGAAAAAGTGAAAGGAAAAGTGTTGGAGGCAAATTGACAGCTGCCAGATGTGAACAAGGGGGACTTAAAGAATGAGAGCGATGGCGCCAAAGAGTATATACCGTACAGTTGCTAAGGTGGGGCCCCGACATGGGATACTCACCACACATGGGGATATGAACACACACAAAATGCGCCACACACTACCACGTGCTTGAACACATATTACCCTCAGCACACATTTCACCACACATACACCAACCTCGCCACATAAAAGTCGAAACACAAAAGTCGCCGCTCAAAACTCGCCACATGCAAAACTAGGCTCACGCAAAACTCGCCACACGTGCAAAACTTACTTCATGGACAACTCCCAACACGCAAAACTTGCACACGCGGAAAAATTGCCACATGCACAAAAGTTGCAACACATGCAAAAGTTGCCTCACACAAAACTTGCACATACTCAAAAAGCACCACACATAAAACTCGCCACGCGCAAAACTCGCCATGCGCAAAACTTGCTGCACACAATTTGCTACACTAACCTGTCACATACAACTCGACACACAAAAAGTTGCTACACGCATGTTGCCACACAAAACTCATCTCACAAAAGTCGCTACATGCATGTCGCCACACACAACTCAACACACACAACTTGGACACATGAAACTCGCCCTAAAACACACACAAGTCTGGTATTATCCTTCAAAAATAAAAATCTGATTAATAAGCAGACAAACTACAAGAGCAACAACTGTACCATATAGGAAATACGGCAGCTGTCAGTCACATGACCTGTCTATTATGTGTATGTGTGAGCTAATATATACTGCCAGAGGGAGGGCTTCCTGTTGGCTGGGGATTTATCAGGCTGAGGTAAAAATACTGACCAAATAACGTGTGAACGCGGTCTAATACAGGAGGAGATGACACACAGATATATACAGGAGGAGATGACATACAGATATCTTATATATAATTGTCTAAGGGTCACTTCCGTCTGTCTGTCCTTCTGTCACGGTTATTCATTCGCTGATTGGTCTCGCCAGCTGCCTGTCATGGCTGCCACGACCAATCAGCGACGGGCACAGTCCGGAAGAAAATGGCCGCTTCTTAATCCCCGCAGTCAGTGCCTGTCGCCCTCATACTCCCCTCCGGTCACCGCTAACACAGGGTTAATGCCGGCGGTAGCGGACCGCGTTATGCCGCGGGTAACGCACTCCGTAACTGCTGCTATTAACCCTGTGTGTCCCCAACCTTTTACTATTGACGCTGCCTATGCGGCATCAATAGTAAAAAATGTAATGTTAAAAATAATTTAAAAAAAACCTGCTATACTCACCCTCCGTAGTTGCTCGCGCCGGCCGCCATCTTCCGTTGCAGGTTCCGGTGGCAAAGATGGTATGGCAGAAGGACCTGCCGTGACGTCACGGTCATGTGACCACGACGTCTTCACAGGCCCTGCGCTAGAAAGACCTGCCATGACGTCACGGTCATGTGACTGTGACGTCATCACAGGTCCTGCGCTCATACCAACCCTGGGACCGGAAGCTGCCGTGGACTACATGGGGCCCTCGGAAAGGTGAGTATGTTTATTTTTTATTTTTTAACCTGTGACAAACCTGGCTGGGCAATATACTACGTAGCTGGGCAATATACTACGTGACTGGCCAATATACTACGTGGCTCTGTGCTGTATACTACGTCACTGGGCAATATACTACGTAACTGGGCAATATACTACGTAACTGGCCAATATACTACGTAACTGGCCAATATATTACGTGGCTCTGTGCTGTATACTACGTCACTGGGCAATATACTACGTCGCTGGGCAATATACTATGTGACTGGGCAATATACTACGTAACTGGGCAATATACTATGTGACTGGGCAATATACTACGTCGCTGGGCAATATACTACGTCGCTGGGCAATATACTATGTGACTGGGCAATATACTACGTCGCTGGGCAATATACTATGTCACTGGGCAATATACTACGTGGCTGGGCAATATACTATGTGGCTGGGCAATATACTACGTGGCTGAACAATATACTATGTGGCTGGGCAATAAACTATGTGGCTGGGCAATATACTACGTGGCTGGGCAATATACTACGTGGCTGAACAATATACTATGTGGCTGGGCAATAAACTATGTGGCTGGGCAATATACTACGTGGCTGGGCAATATACTACGTGGCTGGGCAATATACTACGTGGACATGCATATTCTATAATACCCGATGCGTTAGAATCGGGCTACCATGTAATATACTATATACAGGAGATGACATACAGGCGTATACTATATATAAGGGAGATGACAAACATGTATATACTGAGGGGAAAATGAGAGGTGTGAGGTGAAAATGAAAAGGTGTGAGTGCAAAACGAGAGGAGTGAGGGAAAATAGTGGAGTGATCGGAAAATGACAGATGTGAGGTCGAAATGACAAGTGTTAGGGGGGAATGAGAAGAGTGAGGGGGAAAATGAGAGATGTGAGGGGGAAAATGAGAGATGTGATAGGAAAATAAGAGAAGTGAGGTGCTATAACTAACCACAGATATTTACTACGCCCAGGCAACGCCGGGCTCTTCAGCTAGTATTATATATTTTTCCTCCATGTAATCGATCTTTGCAGAGGAGATTGACTTCCAAAGACATACTGATAGGCAATTTAGATTGTGAGCCCCATCATGCACAGCGATGGTGTGTGTAAAAACTAAAGCGCTGAGGAATATGTTGGCGCTGTATAAAGAGATTTTTCTTGTTATAGTCTCCATCATCAGACTTCTGACAGCCTGTTCGGCCTCTCCTCCTGCTTGCAAATCTTGTTACTGTTGAAAATCCTCATCTGTTCCCCAAATTATTTCTATTCTGTTCCATCAAAGAGGTGAGGGTGCAGCTGTGGTACTTCTCTCTGGGATTTCATGTGAGCGGTGAGCTGGGACTTTCACAATCAGGTCTGGCCCACCTAGTGAAATTCAGAGAAAGAATATCCATTTTCACAACAAAAAAAAAAGGGAGTATACCCTGAAAATGTTATTTTTTATCTCTCTAGTTTCAGAATTAAGAATACAATTTGTGTAGCTCCTCCAGTGTGCAGACCTTAGTAACATAGTAACATAGTTATTAAGGTTGAAGGAAGACTTTGGCCACATTCACACGTTGCGTCCTGTCCTGCGGGTTCTCCCGCAGCGGATTTGATAAATCTGCAGGGCAAACCCGCTGCGGTTATCCCTGTAGATTTATCGCGGTTTGTCCTGCGGGTTCCGCTGCGGGATTTTACCCCTACTATTGACGCTGCATATGCAGCAATATGCAGCATCAATAGTAATGTTAAAAATAATAAAATAATTATATACTTACCCTCTGACGTCCCGATCTCCTCAGCGCTGCAGGCGGCGGTCCTGTTCCAAAGATGCGGTGCGACCAGGACCTTCGTGACGTCACGGTCATGTGACCGCGACGTCACCGCAGGTCCTGGTCACATAGCAAACCTGAGACCGGACGGCCGCGTGCAGCGCTGAGACTTCAGAGGTGAGTATAGCATTATTTTTTATTTTAATTCTTTTTTTTTTTACTCAAATATGGTTCCCGGGGCCTGGAGGAGAGTCTCCTCTCCTCCACCCCAGGTATAACCCGCACATTATCCGCTTACTTCCCGCAAGGTGGGCATAGCCCCATGCGGGAAGTAAGCGGATCAATGTATTTCTATGGGTGCAGAATCGCTGCGATTCTGCACAAAGAAGTGACATGCTCCTTCTTTTTTTCCGCAGCAATTCCGCGCGGTTTTTTCCGTGATTTTCCGCAATGTGGGCACAGCGGTTTTTGTTTTCCATAGGGTAACATTGTACTGTACCCTGCATGGAAAACTGCTGCGGACCCGCAGTGGCAAAATCGCGGCGGTTCCGCTGTAAAAACCGCATAGTGTGAACATAGCCTTTAAGTCCATCTAGTTCAACCAATTGCCTAACCTAACATGTTGATCCAGAGGAAGGCAAAAAAAACCCCATGTGGCAAATACCGTATATACTCGAGTATAAGCCGACCCGAGTATAAGCCGACCCCCCCTAATTTTGCCACAAAAAACTGGGAAAACTTATTGACTCGAGTATAAGCCTAGGGTAGGAAATGCAGCAGCTGCCGGTGAATTTCAAAAATAAAAATAGATACCAATAAAATTAATTGAGACATCAGTTGTGCCATATATAATGCTCCATACTGTTCATTATTGCCCCACAGATGCTCCATTTAAAGCTGTGCCATATAGAATGCTCTGTACCGTTCATTATAGCCCCATAAGATGCTCCATATAAAGCTGTGCCCCATATAATGCTCTGTACCATTCATTATTGCCCCATAAGATGCTCCATATAAAGATGTGCCCCATATATAATGCTCTGCATCGTTCATTATTGCCCCATAGATGTGCCATATAAAGATGTGCCCCATATATAATGATCTGCATCGTTCATTATTGCCACATAGATGTGCCATATAAAGATGTGCCCCATATATAATGCTCTGCACCGTTCATTATTGCCCCATAGATGTGCCATATAAAGATGTGCCCCATATGTAATGCTCTGCACCGTTCATTATTGCCACATAGATGTGCCATATAAAGATGTGCCCCATATATAATGCTGCTGCTGCAATAAAAAAAAAACAAAATGACATACTCACCTCTCTTGCTGCCCGCTGCTCCTCAGCGTCCAGTCTCGGTGTCTCTCCGCACTGACTGTTCAGGCAGAGGGCGGCGCGCACACTAGTACGTCATCGCGCCCTCTGACCTGCACAGTCACTGCAAGAGGATGGGAAGACTGAGCGGCGCCCAGCGGGTGGAACGCAGACAGGTAAATATGACATACTTACCTGCTTCGGCGCTGTCCCTGGCTCCTTATCCCGGACAGATGGTCTCCGGGCACTGCAGCTTCTTCCTCTGTCAGCGGTCACCGTTACCGCTCATTAGAGGAATGAATATGCGGCTCCACCCCTATGGGAGTGGAGTCCATATTCATAACTTTAATGAGCGGTCCCACGTGACCACTGAACAGAGGAAGAGCTGCGGCACCCGAAGACCGTGGGACTGCAGGGACAGCGACAGGAGCGCCGGATGCAGGTAAGTATGCGACAGACCTCTCTCCCCCTCACCCGCCGACCCTGCCGCCGACCGTGACTCGAGTATAAGCTGAGAGGGGCACTTTCAGCCCAAAAATTTGGGCTGAAAATCTCGGTTTATACTCGAGTATATACGGGAGTAAGCTCCACTTTGGGGAAAAAAATTCCTTCCCGACTCCACATATGGCAATCAGACTAGTTCCCTGGATCAACGCCCTATCAAGGAATCTAGTATATATACCCTGTAACATTATACTTTTCCAGAAAGGCATCCAGTCCCCTCTTAAATTTAAGTAATGAATCACTCATTACAACATCATACGGCAGACAGTTCCACAGTCTCACTGCTCTTACAGTAAAGAATCCGCGTCTGTTATTATGCCTAAGGCCATGTTCACACAATGCGTTTTTTACTGCGGAACCGCCGCGATTTTGCCGCTGCGGGTCCGCAGCTGTTTTCCATGCAGGGTACAGTACAATGTTACCATATGGAAAACAGGAACCGCTGTGCCCACATTGCGGAAATTCACTAAAAAAGCCGCGCTGAATAGCTGCGGTAAAAAAGAAGGACCATGTCACTTCTTTGTGCGGAACTGCAGCGGTTCTGCACCCATTGACCTCCATTGTGAGGGTCAAACCCGCAGTAAAGCCCGCAGACGAAAAAAATATCTGCGGGTTTTCTGCGGTTTGTGGTGCAGAACCGCTGCAGCAGGAAGTGCGTGGGCGGAGTGTGGCTGTCCCCCCGTGCTCCAATCCCACCCCCCCATGCTCCGATGCCACCCCCCATGCTCCGACGCCCCCCGGTGCCCTCATCTCCCCCCCTTATACTTACCGGGCCTCCCGGTGTCCGTCCGTCTTCTCCCTGGGCGCCGCCATCTTCCAAAATGGCGGGCGCATGCGCAGTGCGCCCGCCGAATCTGCCGGCCGGCAGATTCGTTCCAGGCATATTTTGATCACTGTGATAACCTCACAGTGATCAAAATAAAAAGTAAATGACCCCCCCTTTATCACCCCCATAGGTAGTAACAATAAAATAAAGAATTTATTTCCCCCCCCCCCCCCACTACAGTTAGGGGTAGGGGTAGGGTATTTTCAGCCATTTTAACCCTAAAAAACTTCCTAGAAAACACACAGACTCTGCAGAGAAAACTGCATAAAAAACCGCACTAAAAACCGCATCAAAAAACGCATCAAAAACGCACCACCAAAAACACACCTGCGTTTTCTGCCAAGAGCTGCGGTTTTTAGTGCAGAAAAAACAGCAGGGAAATCAGGAACGTGTGAACATGGCCTTAACCTTCTTTCCACCAGACGTAGAGGATACCCCTTTGTCCCTATCTCAGGTTTATGATTAAAAAGATAATCAGAAAGGTCTTTGTACTGTCCCCTCATATATTTATACATTAAAATAAGATCACCCCTTAGTCTTCGTTTTTCCAAACTAAATAGCCCCAAGTGTAATAACAATCTTGGTATTGCAGACCCCCCAGTCCTCTAATAACCTTGGCCGCTCTTCTCTGTACCCGCTCCAGTTCAGCTATGTCTTTCTTATACACCGGAGACCAGAACTGTGCACATTATTCTAAGTGTGGTCGAACTAGTGACTTGTATAGAGGTAAAATTATGTTCTCCTCATGAGCATCTATGCTTCTTTTAATGCATCCCATTATTTTATTTGCCTTTGTAGCAGCTGCCTGACACTGGCCACTGAATATGAGTTTGTCATTCGCCCATACACCCAGGTCTTTTTCATTGATGGTTTTGCCCAGAGTTTTCGAATTAAGCACATAGTTAGGCTACGTTCACATTTGCTCCTTGGGGCGCAGCGTCGTCGGCGCATACCGACGCATGCGTCATGCGCCCCTATCTTTAACATGGGGGGGCGCATGGACATGCGCCGGTATGCGTTACACTGCGTTTTACGACGCATGCGTCACATAGACGCACAAGACAGGGTGCAGAGGACGCTACTTGTAGCGTTTTCCCTGCGCCGAAAGTCTTGATCAATAGGGTCTTATGACCATGCATGCGTCGCAAAATGCAGCGTTGTGTATTTGCGTTGTTGGTTGCGTTGCGTCGCCGACGCTGCGCCCAACAACGCAAATATGAACGTAGCCTTATTCATCTTATTACTTCTACCCAAGTGCATGACCTTACATTTATCCCCATTAAAGCTCATTTGCCATTTATAAGCCCAAGCTTCTAGTTTGCATAAATCATCCTGTAATATAAACTTGTCCTCCTCTGTATTGATTGCCCTGCAGAGTTTAGTGTCATCTGCAAATATTGAAATTCTGCTCTGAATGCCCCCTACAAGGTCATTAATAAATATGTTAAAAGGAAGAGGGCCCAATACTGACCCCTGTGGTACCCCACTGCTAACCGTGACCCAGTCCGAGTGTGCTCAATTAATAACCACCCTTTGTTTCCTATCCCTGAGCCAGCTCTTAACCCACTTACACATATTTTCCCCTATCCCCATTATTCTCGTTTTATGTATCAACCTTTTGTGTGGCCCCTTGTGTAGCTCTTCCAGTGTGCAGACCTTGTGTAGCTCCTCCAGTGTGCAGACCTTGTGTAGCTCCTCCAGTGTGCAGACCGTGTGTAGCTCCTCCAGTGTGCAGACCGTGTGTAGCTCCTCCAGTGTGCAGACCGTGTGTAGCTCCTCCAGTGTGCAGACCGTGTGTAGCTCCTCCAGTGTGCAGACCGTGTGTAGCTCCTCCAGTGTGCAGACCTCCTGTAGCTCCTCCAGTGTGCAGACCGTGTGTAGCTCCTCCAGTGTGCAGACCGTGTGTAGCTCCTCCAGTGTGCAGACCGTGTGTAGCTCCTCCAGTGTGCAGACCGTGTGTAGCTCCTCCAGTGTGCAGACCGTGTGTAGCTCCTCCAGTGTGCAGACCGTGTGTAGCTCCTCCAGTGTGCAGACCGTGTGTAGCTCCTCCAGTGTGCAGACCGTGTGTAGCTCCTCCAGTGTGCAGACCGTGTGTAGCTCCTCCAGTGTGCAGACCGTGTGTAGCTCCTCCAGTGTGCAGACCGTGTGTAGCTCCTCCAGTGTGCAGACCTCCTGTAGCTCCTCCAGTGTGCAGACCGTGTGTAGCTCCTCCAGTGTGCAGACCGTGTGTAGCTCCTCCAGTGTGCAGACCGTGTGTAGCTCCTCCAGTGTGCAGACCGTGTGTAGCTCCTCCAGTGTGCAGACCGTGTGTATCTCCTTCAGTGTGCAGACCTTGTGCAGCTCCTCCAGTGTGCAGACCTTGTGTAGCTCCTCCAGTGTGCAGACCTTGTGTAGCTCCTCCAGTGTGCAGACCGTGTGTAGCTCCTCCAGTGTGCAGACCGTGTGTAGCTCCTCCAGTGTGCAGACCGTGTGTAGCTCCTCCAGTGTGCAGACCGTGTGTAGCTCCTCCAGTGTGCAGACCTTGTGTAGCTCCTCCAGTGTGCAGACCGTGTGTAGCTCCTCCAGTGTGCAGACCGTGTGTAGCTCCTACAATGTGCAGACCTCCTGTAGCTCTTCCAGTGTGTAGACCTCGTGTAGCTCCTCCAGTGTGCAGACCTTGTGTAGCTCCTCCAATGTGCAGACCTTGTGTAGCTCCTCCAGTGTGCAGACCTTGTGTAGCTCCTTCAGTGTGCAGACCTTGTGTAGCTCCTCCAGTGTGCAGACCTTGTGTAGCTCCTCCAGTGTGCAGACCGTGTGTAGCTCCTCCAGTGTGCAGACCGTGTGTAGCTCCTCCAGTGTGCAGACCTTGTGTAGCTCCTCCAGTGTGCAGACCGTGTGTAGCTCCTCCAGTGTGCAGACCGTGTGTAGCTCCTCCAGTGTGTAGACCTCCTGTAGCTCCTCCAGTGTGCAGACCTTGTGTAGCTCCTCCAGTGTGCAGACCTTGTGTAGCTCCTCCAGTGTGTGGACCTTGTATAGCTCCTCCAGTGTGTAGACCTCCTGTAGCTCCTCCAGTGTGTAGACCTTGTGTAGCTCCTCCAATGTGCAGACCTCCTGTAGCTCCTCCAGTGTGCAGACCTTGTGGCTGATACATTTCTCTGGGCTCTTGTTGTACCTCCATGTGCCTCTGATTTCATACAGATATGGCTTTTTTTTCACCCTTCCATCCTGTAGTATTCTACCCTAGAAGCATTATCACCAGGAGGACGTACACCACATACTGGCACCTAATGGCCTGACACACAGTGCCTATGGGTTCTCTGTACTGGTGACCTTACAGGATCCACATACATGGCTTTGGAATTAACTCTCTTGCAAGACTGTTAGTCAAAAAGCCTAGAATTTTGGTGCTGCCAGATATTTTATGGATTGATTCCTAGTAATGTTCATGAAACTTGCCCACCTCTAAATTTTTTTTTTTTAAAGAATGCTAACCTCAGCAATCTCTCATCGCTGCCTGGGCTCCTAGTGGGTCCCTGTATATAGTATTTGGGCTGTTAGGGTAATCACTTATACTCTACTTACTGAGGATACCATTTCACCGCTGCCCGGCATCCTGCACCATCATCGCTGCAGGCAGTCATTGACTGCAGTGGTCACGTGTCCAAACAGGACTGGCTGTACTTGTTCTGTGCTTCCTGCTCAGTTCCGATGAACATGTGGCCAATCATTAATCACAGCCGGTGACCGAGCTTGACTTGAACAGTGTTGGAAGAGGAGGCACTGGTGATCAGTAAGCGAAGTAAACTATATATATATATATATATATATATATATATATATATATATATATATATATATATAAGCTATATATATATTTTATAGCATTCTGGATAGTTTTTAAATAAAAAATATGAAGACATAGACAATCCATTTAATGACTGACTGCTAAAAAAACCCAAAAAACTGCAGCTTTTGACTTCTGTCCTGGTTTATTGGCACTCCATATAAAGTATTTTGCCTGGCTCTGATATAAGAACTTTACAAGTCGGACTCTGGCTACAGTCAACTAAGTGGAGGGGCATAAAAAGTATATGCAAGGTAGAAAGCGCCTCTAAAATGCTGACACTTGTGAGACCTGTTGATTGGACGTCGCCAGATGCTTATTTTTTATACAGTGAAGGAAATAAGAATTTGATCCATTGCTGATTTTGTAAGTTTGCCCATTGACAAAGACATGACCAGTCTATTTTAAGGGTAGGTTAATTTTAACATTGAGAGATAGAATATCAAAAATAAAATCCAGAAAAATCACATTGTATAAAGTATGTCAATTTATTTGCATTTTGCAGTGAGAAATAAGTATTTGATCCCTCTGGCAAACAAGACTTAATACTTGGTGGTAAAACCCTTGTTGGCAAGCACAGCAGTCAGACGTTTTAGTAGTTGATGATGAGGTTTGCGTACATGTCAGGAGAAATTTTGGTTCACTCCTCTTTGCAGATCATTTCTAAATCATTAAGATTTTGAGGCTGTCGCTTGGCAACTCGGAGATTCATCTCCTTCCATGAGTTTTCTTTGGGATTAAGGTCTGGTGACTGGCTAAGCCACTCCATGACCTTAATGTGCTTTTTTTTGAGCCACTCCTTTGTTGCCTTGGCTGTTTGTTTTGGGTCATCGTCTTGCTGGAAGACCCAGCCACGACCCATTTTTAATGTCCTAGTGGAGGGAAGGAGGTTGTCACCCGGGATTTTACAGTACACGGCTCACTGTCACGGCGCCGCTCAGCGCCACCGCTCCTGCCAACCCCGCCTGCCGCTCCGCCCCCCGTTCGCCGACATACTTGCCCTCTCCGGCACGCTCCTCCTGCGGCCGCGCGTTCTTCCTTCTTCTCCTCCTGGTTCACCGCAGCTTCCTGGTGTACGTCGGGTGCGCGTGCGCACTCCATCTCTCTCTGCGCACGCGCACTTCCTATTTGATATTCTGACGCACTGCTTCTCCTCTCTGTGGCTTGGAGGACCCTGACCCGGAAGTCCTCCTGCACACCATGTATTTAAGGTACACCCTTCCTCTGCTCCTTGTCTGATTGTCATTTGTGCTTCTTATGACCAAGGTCCTCTCTTGTGTCTGCTCGGTCTGTCCTTTGTCCTTGCTCAGTGCAGCCTGTCCAGTTTCTTCGCCGTATTTAGTCTTCCCCGTCGCATCGTCCAGTCCAGCCTGCCCTGTGTCCACCTCCGTACCTGTTCCACCACCTGTGCCTCCATTATTCCCAGCTTTCCTTGCGTCTTGCTTGTGTCCAGTCCGTACCTGTCCGTTCTGCGTCTTCTTCTGTTCAGTGTAGTTCTACGCTCTCCCACTCTCTTTTGAATCTCCTATTCCCTGTCCCCAGGTGCCAGTTTCTGCGGCAATAGTCTCCCTCGGGCCTGCCCCTAACGCTCCCTGTATAGGGGGTGGTCTATCTGGCTAGCTCACCCTTGGGAGGTTCGTTGTCGTGGATCTGCGGGTTCACTCTAGGAGTTCCAAAAACCTCACACTCCATCCATTCTCCCATTGATGCCGTGAAGTTGTCCTGGGCCCTTAGCAGAGAAACACCCCCAAAACATAATGTTTCCACCTCCATGTTTGACAGTGGGGATGGTGTTCTTTGGGTCATAGGCAGCATTTCTCTTCCTCCAAACACGGCGAGTTGAGTTAATGCCAAAGAGCTCTTTTTTTTTTCTCATCTGACCACAGCGCCTTCTCCCAATCACTCACAGAATCATCCAGGTGTTCATTGGCAGACTTCAGTTGGGCCTTCTTGAGCAGGGCGACCTTGCGGGCACTGCAGGATTTGAAACCTTTGCAACATAATGTGTTACCAATGGTTTTCTTGGTGACTGTGGTCTCAGCTGCTTTGAGATCATTACCAAGTTCCCTCCATGTAGTTTTAGGCTGATCTCTCACCTTCCTCATGATCAAGAATACCCCACGAGGTTGAGATTTTGCATGGTGCCCAAGATCGATGTCTACTGGCAGTCATTTTTTATTTCTAGCATTTTCTTACTATTGCACCAACAGTTGTCTCCTTATCACCCAACATCTTACTTATGGTTTTGTAGCCCATTCCAGCTTTGTGCAGGTCTATGATCTTGTCCCTGACCTCCTTATAAAGCTCTTTGGTTTTGCCCATGCTGTAGAGGATAGAGTCTGACTGATTAATTGAGTCTGTGGACAGGAATCTTTTATAAAGGTGACTATGTAAGATAGCTGTCTTTAATGGGACTCTGTCACCTGAATTTGGAGGGAACAATTTTCAGCCATAGAGGCGGGGTTTTCGGGTGTTTGATTCACCCTTTCCTTACCCGCTGGTGCATGCTGGCTGCAATATTGGATTGAAGTTCATTCTCTGTCCTCCATAGTACACGCCTATTGCCTTGTGCAGGCATGTACTATGGAGGACAGAGAATGAACTTCAATCCAATATTGCAGCCAGCATGCAGCCAGCGGGTAAGGAAAGGGTGAATCAAACACCCGAAAACCCCGCCTCTATGGCTGAAAATTGTTCCCTCCAAATTCAGGTGACAGAGTCCCTTTAATGCAGGTAACGAGTTGATTAGGAGCGTCTAACTGGTCTGTAGGAGCCAGAACTCTTAATGGTTGGTAGGGGATCAAATACTTATTTCTCACTGCAAAATGCAAATACATTTATATAATTTATACAATGTGATTTTCTGGATTTTATTTTTGATATTCTATCTCTCAATGTTAAAATTAACCTACCCTTCAAATTATAGACTATTCATGTCTTTGTCAGTGGGTGAAGTTACAAAATCAGCAAGGGATCAAATACTTATTTCTTCCACTGTATATACTCAGGTATCGTCCTTGTTGGACATGTGTGTTGGCTGCGCAGATCCACATAGCAAAGCTGAGAACAGAGCGGCATCTGTAACACCAGGGCTTTAGAATAGATAATGTGACCATTTGTTTCTTGATCTTTGTAATATGAAGAAAGTAGGTCAGAAAGACTAGTGCCGACTGTGCGCAGACTGTAAAGCTGCAGAGCCTTGGCCTGATAGCGACCATCCACACAAGATTGGCCGCTCAATGCTAATTTAATGATCCACACAAGCTGGGAATTGCTCAGAAAGCTAAAGCAGCTGGGCACCGACACAGGGAACGTATGATAAGGACATAAGCTGCCCGCCATAAATATTTGTCTTGCTAGATTATCTATTGGACCCGCTAATTAGAAGGCTGGCACCATGCACTGAGCGGAGGCTACTGGGACCATGACCTTCTTGCCATCGTTGGGCTCACGTGTCTCTAGGACGCCTATGTGGATGATCAGCTCTGTTTAGTGTCACATTAACGCCTTGTGTGTAATTCTACAGTGCATTGGTGACTGAGATGATGCCATGGTTTTACTATACAAGAAGTGATCATCTCTGCTCTCTAAATTTGATGGTAAACTGTTATGCTGTGCTATCAGGCAAAACAGTGTGCAGTAATCAGCGCACATACAGTGATATGGCAATAACCCAAAAACAATAGAACAAGCTCTGAGACGTGGAATCTCTGCAGACTGCAATACCTGAACCTATCCTCACACAACTAAAAGCAGCAGTGGATTGCGCCTAACACTACCTATGCAACTCGGCACTGCCTGAGGAGCTGACTAGCCTGAAGATAGAAATACAAGCCTGACTTGCCTCAGAGAAATACCCCAAAGGAATAGGCAGCCCCCCACATATAATGACTGTTAGCAAGATGAAAAGACAAAACGTAGGAATGAAATAGATTCAGCAAAGTGAGGCCCGATATTCTAGACAGAGCGAGGATAGCAAAGAGAACTATGCAGTCTACAAAAAACCCTAAAGCAAAACCACGCAAAGGGGGGCAAAAAGACCCACCGTGCCGAACTAACAGCACGGCGGTGCACCCTTTGCGTCTCAGAGCTTCCAGCAAAAGAGAATAGCACAGCTGGACAGAAAAAACGGGAACAAAAACAAAGTAACACTTATCTAGCAGAGCAGCAGGCCACAGGAAAGATGCAGTAGCTCAGATCCAACACTGGAACATTGACAAGGAGCAAGGAAGACAGACTCAGGTGGAGTTAAATAGCAAGGCAGCCAACGAGCTCACCAAAACACCTGAGGGAGGAAGCCCAGAGGCTGCAATACCACTTGTGACCACAGGAGTGAATTCAGCCACAGAATTCACAACAGTACCCCCCCCTTGAGGAGGGGTCACCGAACCCTCACCAGAACCCCCAGGCCGACCAGGATGAGCCACATGAAAGGCACGAACAAGATCTGGGGCATGGACATCAGAGGCAAAAACCCAGGAATTATCCTCCTGAGCATAACCCTTCCATTTGACCAGATACTGGAGTTTCTGTCTAGAGACACGAGAATCCAAAATTTTCTCCACAATATACTCCAATTCCCCCTCCACCAAAACAGGGGCAGGAGGCTCCACAGATGCAACCATAGGTGCCACGTATATTCTCAACAACGACCTATGGAATACATTATGTATGGAAAAGGAGTCTGGGAGGGTCAGACGAAAAGACACCGGATTGAGAATCTCAGAAATCCTATACGGACCAATAAAACGAGGTTTAAATTTAGGAGAGGAAACCTTCATAGGAATATGACGAGAAGATAACCAAACCAGATCCCCAACACGAAGTCGGGAACCCACACGGCGTCTACGATTCGCGAAAAGCTGAGCCTTCTCCTGGGACAAGGTCAAATTATCCACTACCTGAGTCCAGATCTGCTGCAACCTGTCCACCACAGAATCCACACCAGGACAGTCTGAAGACTCAACCTGTCCTGAAGAGAAACGAGGATGGAACCCAGAATTGCAGAAAAATGGAGAGACCAAGGTAGCCGAGCTGGCCCGATTATTAACCCCTCTGTGACCTTAGACGTACTATCCCGTCGAGGTGCCCTGGGCTTATCTGACCCTGGACGGGATAGTACGTCATAGCCGATCGGCCGCGTTCACGGGGGGAGCGCGGCCGATCGCGGCCGGGTGTCAGCTGCTTATCGCAGCTGACATCCGGCACTATGTGCCAGGAGCGGTCACGGACCGCCCCCGGCACATTAACCCCTGGCACACCGCGATCAAAGATGATCGCGATGTGCCGGCGGTACAGGGAAGCACCGCGCAGGGAGGGGGCTCCCTGCGGGCTTCCCTGAGCCCCCCGCAGCAACGCGATGTGATCGCGTTGCTGCGAGGGTCTCCTCACCTCCCTCCCTGCTCGAGCCCCGGATCCAAGATGGCCGCGGATCCGGGTCCTGCAGGGAGGGAGGTGGCTTCACAGAGCCTGCTCAGAGCAGGCACTGTGAAGCAGCCTGCACTCCTATCAGATCAGTGATCTGACAGAGTGCTGTGCAAACTGTCAGATCACTGATCTGTGATGTCCCCCCCTGGGACAAAGTAAAAAAGTAAAAAAAAAAATTTCCAAATGTGTAAAAAAAATAAAAAAAAATATTCCAAAATAATGAAAAAAAAAAAAAATATTATTCCCATAAATACATTTCTTCATCTAAATAAAAAAAAAAAACCAATAAAAGTACACATATTTAGTATCGCCGCGTCCGTAACGGCCCGACCTATAAAACTGGCCCACTAGTTAACCCCTTCAGTAAACACCGTAAGAAAAAAAAAAAAAAAACGAGGCAAAAAACAACGCTTTATTATCATACCGCCGAACAAAAAGTGGAATAACACGCGATCAAAAGGACAGATATAAATAACCATGGTACCGCTGAAAGCGTCATATTGTCCCGCAAAAAACGAGCCGCCATACAGCATCATCAGCAAAAAAATAAAAAAGTTATAGTCCTGAGAATAAAGCGATGCAAAAATAATTATTTTTTCTGTAAAATAGTTTTTATCGTATAAAAGCACCAAACCATAAAAAAATGATATAAATGAGGTGTCGCTGTAATCGTACTGACCCGAAGAATAAAACTGATTTATCAATTTTACCAAACGCGGAACGGTATAAACGCCTCCCCCAATAGAAATTCATGAATAGCTGGCTTTTGGTCATTCTTCCTCACAAAAATCGGAATAAAAAGCGATAAAAAAATGTCACGTGCCCAAAAATGTTTTCAATAAAAACGTCAACTCGTCCCGCAAAAAACAAGACCTCACATGACTCTGTGGACCAAAATATGGAAAAATTATAGCTCTCAAAATGTGGTATTGCAAAAAATATTTTTTGCAATAAAAAGGGTCTTTCAGTGTGTGACGGCTGCCAATCATAAAAATCCGCTAAAAAACTCGCTATAAAAGTAAATCAAACCCCCCTTAATCACCCCCTTAGTTAGGGAAAAATAAAAAAAAATGTATTTATTTCCATTTTCCCATTAGGGCTAGGGTTAGGGCTAGGGTTAGGGCTAGGGTTAGGGTTAGGGCTAGGGTTAGGGCTAGGGTTAGGGCTAGGGTTAGGGCTAGGGTTAGGGCTAGGGCTAGGGTTAGGGCTAGGGTTAGGGCTAGGGTTAGGGCTAGGGTTAGGGCTAGGGTTAGGGCTAGGGTTAGGGCTAGGATTAGGGTTAGGGTTAGGGTTGGGGCTACAGTTAGGGTTGGGGCTAAAGTTAGGGTTAGGGTTTAGATTACATTTACAGTTGGGAATAGGGTTGGGATTAGGGTTAGGGGTGTGTCAGGGTTAGAGGTGTGGTTAGGGTTACCGTTGGAATTAGGGTTAGGGGTGTGTTTAGATTAGGGTTTCAGTTATAATTGGGGGGTTTCCACTGTTTCGGCACATCAGGGGCTCTCCAAACACGACATGGCGTCCGATCTCAATTCCAGCCAATTCTGCGTTGAAAAAGTAAAACAGTGCTCCTTCCCTTCCGAGCTCTCCTGTGTGCCCAAACAGGGGTTTACCCCAACATATGGGGTATCAGCGTACTCAGGACAAATTGGACAACAACTTTTGTGGACCAATTTCTCCTGTTACCCTTGGGAAAATACAAAACTGGGGGCTAAAAAATAATTTTTGTGGGAAAACAAAAAGATTTTTTATTTTCACGGCTCTGCGTTATAAACTGTAGTGAAACACTTGGGGGTTCAAAGTTCTCACAACACATCTAGATAAGTTCATTGAGGGGTCTAGTTTCCAATATGGGGTCACTTGTGGGGGGTTTCTACTGTTTAGGTACATTAGGGGCTCTGCAAACGCAATGTGACGCCTGCAGACCAATCCATCTAAGTCTGCATTCCAAATGATGCTCCTTCCCTTCCGAGCCCTCCCATGCGCCCAAACGGTGGTTCCCCCCCACATATCGGGTATCAGCGTACTCAGGACAAATTGGACAACAACATTTAGGGTCCAATTTCTCCTGCTAACCTTGGAAAAATACAAAACTGGGGGCTAAAATATAATTTTTGTGGAAAAAAAAATATTTTTTATTTGCATGGCTCTGCGTTATAAACTGTAGTGAAATACTTGGGGGTTCAAAGCTCTCACAACACATCAAGATGAGTTCCTTAGGGGGTCTACTTTCCAAAATGGTGTCACTTGTGGGGGGTTTCTACTGTTTAGGTACATTAGGGGCTCTGCAAACGCAATGTGACGCCTGCAGACCATTCCATCTAAGTCTGCATTCCAAATGGCGCTCCTTCCCTTCCGAACCCTCCCATGCGCCCAAACGGTGGTTCCCCCCCACATATGGGGTATCAGCGTACTCAGGACAAATTGGACAACAACTTTTGTGGTCCAATTTCTCCTCTTACCCTAGGGAAAATACAAAACTGGGGGCTAAAAAATAATTTTTGTGGGAAAAAAATTTTGTTTTATTTTTATGGCTCTGCATTATAAACTTCTGTGAAGCCCTTGGTGGGTCAAAGTGCTCACCACACATCCAGATAAGTTCCTTAGGGGGTCTACTTTCCAAAATGGTGTCACTTGTGGGGGGTTTCAATGTTTAGGCACATCAGTGGCTCTCCAAACGCAACATGGCGTCCCATCTCAATTCCTGTCAATTTTGCATTGAAAAGTCAAACGGCGCTCCTTCCCTTCCGAGCTCTCCCATGCGCCCAAACAGTGGTTTACTGCCACATATGGGGTATCAGCGTACTCGGGACAAATTGGACAACAACTTTTGAGGTCCAATTTCTTCTCTTACCCTTGGAAAAATAAAAAATTGGGGGCAAAAATATAATTTTTGTGAAAAAATATGATTTTTTATTTTTACGGTTCTGCATTATAAACTTCTGTGAAGCACTTGGTGGGTCAAAGTGCTCACCACACCTCTAGATAAGTTCCTTAGGGGGTCTACTTTCCAAAATGGTGTCACTTGTGGGGG
Organism: Ranitomeya imitator; assembly: GCF_032444005.1. Classification (NCBI taxonomy): domain Eukaryota; kingdom Metazoa; phylum Chordata; class Amphibia; order Anura; family Dendrobatidae; genus Ranitomeya; species Ranitomeya imitator. The sequence continues at coordinate 575,062,591 of NC_091286.1, read as the reverse complement.
GTTTCAATGTTTAGGCACATCAGTGGCTCTCCAAACGCAACATGGCGTCCCATCTCAATTTCTGTCAATTTTGCATTGAAAAGTCAAACTGCGCTCCTTCCCTTCCGAGCTCTCCCATGCGCCCAAACAGTGGTTTACTGCCACATATGGGGTATCAGCGTACTCAGGACAAATTGGACAACAACTTTTGAGGTCCAATTTCTTCTCTTACCCTTGGAAAAATAAAAAATTGGGGGCAAAAATATAATTTTTGTGAAAAAATATGATTTTTTATTTTTACGGTTCTGCATTATAAACTTCTGTGAAGCACTTGGTGGGTCAAAGTGCTCACCACACATCCAGATAAGTTCCTTAGGGGGTCTACTTTCCAAAATGGTGTCACTTGTGGGGGGTTTCAATGTTTAGGCACATCAGTGGCTCTCCAAACGCAACATGGCGTCCCATCTCAATTCCTGTCAAGTTTGCATTGAAAAGTCAAATAGCGCTCCTTCCCTTCCGAGCTCTCCCATGCGCCCAAACAGTGGTTTACTGCCACATATGGGGTATCAGCGTACTCAGGACAAATTGGACAACAACTTTTTGGGTCCAATTTCTCCTGTTACCCTTGGTAAAATAAAACAAATTGGAGCTGAAGTAAATTTTTTGTGTAAAAAAGTTAAATGTTCATTTTTATTTAAACATTCCAAAAATTCCTATTAAACACCTGAAGGGTTAATAAACTTCTTGAATGTGGTTTTGAGCACCTTGAGGGGTGCAGTTTTTAGAATGGTGTCACACTTGGGCATTTTCTATCATATAGACCCCTCAAAATGACTTCAAATGAGACGTGGTCCCTAAAAAAAAATGGTGTTGTAAAAATGAGAAATTGCTGGTCAACTTTTAACCCTTATAACTCCCTAACAAAAAAAAAAATTGGTTCCAAAATTATGCTGATGTAAAGGAGACATGTGGGAAATGTTACTTATTAAGTATTTTGTGTGACATATCTCTGTGATTTAATTGCATAAAAATTCAAAGTTTGAAAATTGCGAAATTTTCAAAATTTTCGCCAAATTTCCGTTTTTTTCACAAATAAACGCAGGTACTATCAAAGAAATTTTACCACTATCATGAAGTACAATATGTCACGAGAAAACAATGTCAGAATCACCAGGATCCGTTGAAGCGTTTCGGAGTTATAACCTCATAAAGGGACAGTGGTCAGAATTGTAAAAATTGGCCTGGTCATTAACGTGCAAACCACCCTTGGGGGTAAAGGGGTTAAGGGCGAACTCAGCCAACGGCAAAAATGACACCCAATCATCCTGGTCAGCAGAAACAAAACATCTCAGATATGTTTCCAAGGTCTGATTGGTTCGTTCGGTCTGGCCATTAGTCTGAGGATGGAAGGCCGAGGAAAAAGATAGGTCAATGCCCATCCTACCACAAAAGGCTCGCCAGAACCTCGAGACAAACTGGGAACCTCTGTCAGAAACAATATTCTCAGGAATGCCATGCAAACGAACCACATGCTGGAAGAACAAAGGCACCAAATCAGAGGAGGAAGGCAATTTAACCAAGGGCACCAGATGGACCATTTTAGAAAAGCGATCACAGACCACCCAAATGACCGACATCTTTTGAGAAACGGGAAGGTCAGAAATGAAATCCATCGAAATATGTGTCCAAGGCCTCTTCGGGACCGGCAAGGGCAAAAGCAACCCACTGGCACGTGAACAGCAGGGCTTAGCCCTAGCACAAATCCCACAGGACTGCACAAAAGCACGCACATCCCGTGACAGAGATGGCCACCAGAAGGATCTAGCCACTAACTCTCTGGTACCAAAGATTCCTGGATGACCAGCCAGCACCGAACAATGAAGTTCAGAGATAACTTTACTAGTCCACCTATCAGGGACGAACAGTTTCTCGGCCGGACAACGATCAGGTTTATTAGCCTGAAATTTCTGCAACACTCTCCGCAAATCAGGAGAGATGGCAGACACAATGACTCCTTCCTTGAGGATACTCGCCGGCTCAGATAACCCCGGAGAGTCGGGCACAAAACTCCTAGACAGAGCATCCGCCTTCACATTTTTAGAGCCCAGAAGGTACGAAATCACAAAATCAAAACGAGCAAAAAATAACGACCAACGGGCCTGTCTAGGATTCAAGCGCTTGGCAGACTCGAGATAAGTAAGATTCTTATGATCAATCAATACCACCACGCGATGCTTAGCTCCCTCAAGCCAATGACGCCACTCCTCGAATGCCCACTTCATGGCCAGCAACTCTCGGTTGCCCACATCATATTTACGCTCGGCAGCAGAAAATTTCCTGGAAAAGAAAGCACATGGTTTCAACACTGAGCAACCAGAACCTCTCTGTGACAAAACCGCCCCTGCTCCAATCTCAGAAGCATCAACCTCGACCTGGAACGGAAGAGAAACATCTGGTTGACACAACACAGGGGCACAGCAAAAACGACGCTTCAACTCCTGAAAAGCTTCCACAGCAGCAGAAGACCAATTAACCAAATCAGCACCCTTCTTGGTCAAATCGGTCAATGGTCTGGCAATGCTAGAAAAATTACAGATGAAGCGACGATAAAAATTAGCAAAGCCCAGGAATTTCTGCAGACTTTTCAGAGATGTCGGCTGAGTCCAATCCTGGATGGCCTGGACCTTAACCGGATCCATCTCGATAGTAGAAGGGGAAAAGATGAACCCCAAAAATGAAACTTTCTGCACACCGAAGAGACACTTTGATCCCTTCACGAACAAGGAATTAGCACGCAGTACCTGGAAAACCATTCTGACTTGCTTCACATGAGACTCCCAATCATCAGAGAAGATCAAAATGTCATCCAAGTAAACAATCAGGAATTTATCCAGATACTCACGGAAAATGTCATGCATAAAAGACTGAAAAACAGATGGAGCATTGGCAAGTCCGAACGGCATCACCAGATACTCAAAATGACCCTCGGGCGTATTAAATGCCGTTTTCCATTCATCTCCCTGCCTGATTCTCACCAGATTATACGCACCACGAAGATCAATCTTATTAAACCAACTAGCCCCCTTAATCCGAGCAAACAAGTCAGATATCAATGGCAAGGGATACTGAAACTTAACAGTGATCTTATTAAGAAGGCGGTAATCAATACACGGTCTTAGCGAACCATCCTTTTTGGCTACAAAAAAGAACCCTGCTCCCAATGGTGATGACGATGGGCGAATATGTCCCTTCTCCAGGGATTCTTTCACATAACTGCGCTTAGCGGTGTGTTCAGGCACGGACAAATTAAATAAACGACCCTTAGGGAATTTACTACCAGGAATCAAATTGATAGCACAATCACAATTCCTATGCGGAGGTAGGGCATCAGACTTGGGCTCTTCAAATACATCCTGAAAGTCAGACAAGAACTCTGGGATGTCAGAAGGAACGGATGACGAAATAGACAAAAATGGACCATCACCATGTACTCCCTGACAACCCCAGCTGGTTACCGACATAGAGTTCCAATCCAATACTGGATTATGGGTTTGTAGCCATGGCAACCCCAACACGACCACATCATGCAGATTATGCAGTACCAGAAAGCGAATAACTTCCTGATGTGCAGGAGCCATGCACATGGTCAGCTGGGCCCAGTACTGAGGCTTATTCTTGGCCAAAGGTGTAGCATCAATTCCTCTCAACGGAATAGGACACCGCAAAGGCTCCAAGAAAAATCCACAACGTTTAGCATAATCCAAATCCATCAGATTCAGGACAGCGCCTGAATCCACAAACGCCATGACAGAATACGATGACAAAGAGCATATCAAGGTAATGGACAGAAGGAATTTGGACTGTACAGTACCAATGACGGCAGAGCTATCGAACCGCCTAGTGCGCTTAGGACAATTAGAAATAGCATGAGTGGAATCACCACAGTAGAAACACAGCCTGTTCAGACGTCTGTGTTCTTGCCGTTCAACTTTAGTCATAGTCCTGTCGCACTGCATAGGCTCAGGTTTACTCTCAGACAATACCGCCAGATGGTGCACAGATTTACGCTCGCGCAAGCGACGACCGATCTGAATGGCCAAGGACATAGACTCATTCAAACCAGCAGGCATAGGAAATCCCACCATGACATCCTTAAGAGCTTCAGAGAGACCCTTTCTGAACCAAGCCGCCAGTGCAGATTCATTCCACAGAGTGAGTACTGACCACTTCCTAAATTTCTGACAATATACTTCTACATCATCCTGACCCTGGCATAAAGCCAGCAAATTTTTCTCAGCCTGATCCACTGAATTAGGCTCATCGTAAAGCAATCCAAGTGCCTGGAAAAACGCATCAACATTACTCAATGCAGGGTCTCCTGGCGCAAGAGAAAACGCCCAGTCCTGTGGGTCGCCGCGCAAAAAAGAAATAATAATCAAAACCTGTTGAATAGGATTACCAGAAGAATGAGGTTTCAAGGCCAGAAATAGCTTACAATTATTTTTGAAGCTCAGGAACTTAGTTCTGTCACCAAAAAACAAATCAGGAATAGGAATTCTTGGTTCTAGCATAGATTTCTGATCAATTGTATCTTGAATCTTTTGTACATTTATAACGAGATTATCCATTGAGGAGCACAGAGCCTGAATATCCATGTCCACAGCTGTGTCCTGAAGCACTCTAATGTCTAGGGGAAAAAAAAAAAACTGAAGACAGAGCTGAGGAAAAAAAAAAAATGATGTCAGGACTTCTTTTTTCCCTCTATTGAGAATCATTGGTATGGCTCCTTGTACTGTTACGCTGTGCTATCAGGCAACACAGTGTGCAGTAATCAGCGCACATACAGTGATATGGCAATAACCCAAAAACAATAGAACAAGCTCTGAGACGTGGAATCTCTGCAGACTGCAATACCTGAACCTATCCTCACACAACTAAAAGCAGCAGTGGATTGCGCCTAACACTACCTATGCAACTCGGCACTGCCTGAGGAGCTGACTAGCCTGAAGATAGAAATACAAGCCTGACTTGCCTCAGAGAAATACCCCAAAGAAATAGGCAGCCCCCCACATATAATGACTGTTAGCAAGATGAAAAGACAAAACGTAGGAATGAAATAGATTCAGCAAAGTGAGGCCCGATATTCTAGACAGAGCGAGGATAGCAAAGAGAACTATGCAGTCTACAAAAAACCCTAAAGCAAAACCACGCAAAGGGGGGCAAAAAGACCCACCGTGCCGAACTAACAGCACGGCGGTGCACCCTTTGCGTCTCAGAGCTTCCAGCAAAAGAGAATAGCACAGCTGGACAGAAAAAACGGAAACAAAAACAAAGTAACACTTATCTAGCAGAGCAGCAGGCCACAGGAAAGATGCAGTAGCTCAGATCCAACACTGGAACATTGACAAGGAGCAAGGAAGACAGACTCAGGTGGAGCTAAATAGCAAGGCAGCCAACGAGCTCACCAAAACACCTGAGGGAGGAAGCCCAGAGGCTGCAATACCACTTGTGACCACAGGAGTGAATTCAGCCACAGAATTCACAACAGTAAACTCTAATTCTACACTACGCTACATTACAGGAGGACCTTGTGCGCCCCATATACTGTTCTTTCACAGGGACCCTTGTCTGTCTGTCCGCCAGGTCTAAAGATGATAAAGTGCCTTTAATCAATGGGTATATTTGAGTTTAAAGGGAACCTGTCACGAGGTCAAAAGCGGAAAGTTTTTGCTCTTGTTTTATTTTTTCTGCTCCCAAGTATTCAATTTTTCCTTCATTTTATAAATCTGGGTTACGGTTCTACAGATACAGGCCTTTTTATCTAGTACTAATTTTTCCAGGTCTTTATAAAGGGGTGTGTCTCACATGGTAATTATGCAGAACAGGCTAAAGACACGCCCCCAGAGAATCCTGTCAGCCACGCCCCCTTAGTAAAGGACATAAAAGTTGACACCAAATTAAAAAAAGGTCCATATCTCTGGAACCACAGGGTGGATTCTAAAAAAGAAAAATGCAGAATACTCAGGGACACAGTACGAATGAAATAAATGTATAAACTGACCACTGTTGGTTTACAGTTGTGGCCAAAAGTATTAACACCCCTGCAATTCTGTCAGATAATACTCAGTTTCTTCCTGAAAATGATTGCAATCACAAATTATTTGGTATTATTATCCTCATTTAATTTGTCTTAAATGAAAAAAACACAAAAGAGAATGAAGCAAAAGGCAAAACATTGATCATTTCACACAAAACTCCAAAAATGGGCCAGACAAAAGTATTGGCACCCTCAGCCTAATACTTGTTTGCACAACCTTTAGCCAAAATAACTGCGACCAACCGCTTCCGGTAACCATCAATAAGTTTCTTACAATGCTCTGCTGGAATTTTAGACCATTCTTCTGTGGCAAACTGCTCCATGTCCCTGATATTTGAAGGGTGCCTTCTCCAAACTGCCATTTTTAGATCTCTCCACAGGTGTTCTATGGGATTCAGGTCTGGACTCATTGCTGGCCACCTTAGAAGTCTACAGTGCTTTCTCTCAAACCATTTTGTAGTGCTTTTTGAAGTGTGTTTTGGGTCATTGTCCTGCTGGAAGACCCATGACCTCTGAGGGAGACCCAGCTTTCTCACACTGGGCCCTACATTATGCTGCAAAATTTGTTGGTAGTCTTCAGACTTCATATTGCCATGCACACGGTCAAGCAGTCCAGTGCCAGAGGCAGCAAAGCAACCCCAAAACATCAGGGAACCTCCGCCATGTTTTACTGTAGGGACGTGTTCTTTTCTTTGAATGCCTCTTTTTTTATACTGTAAACTCTATGTTGATGCCTTTGCCCAAAAAGCTCTACTTTTGTCTCATCTGACCAGAGAACATTCTTCCAAAATGTTTTAGGCTTTTTCAGGTAAGTTTTAGCAAACTCCAGCCTGGCTTTTTTATGTCTCGGGGTAAGAAGTGGGGTCTTCCTGGGTCTCCTACCATACAGTCCCTTTTCATTCAGACGCAGACGGATAGTACGAATTGACACTTTGTACCCTCGGACTGCAGGGCAGCTTGAACTTGTTTGGATGTTAGTCGAGGTTCTTTATCCAACATCCGCACAATCTTGCGTTGAAATCTCTTGTCAATTTTTCTTTTCCGTCCACATCTAGGGAGGTTAGCCACAGTGCCATGGGCTTTACACTTCTTGATGACACTGCGCATGGTAGATACAGGAACATTCAGGTCTTTGGAGATGGACTTGTAGCCTTGAGATTGCTCATGCTTCCTCACAATTTGGTTTCTCAAGTCCTCAGACAGTTCTTTGGTCTTCTTTCTTTTCTCCATGCTCAATGTGGTGCACACAAGGACACAGGACAGAGGTTTAATCAACTTTAATCCATGTCAACTGGCTACAAGTGTGATTTAGTTATTGCCAACAACTGTTAGGTGCCACAGGTAAATTACAGGTGCTGTTAATTACATAAATTAGAGAAGCATCACATGATTTTTCAAACAGTGCCAATACTTTTGTCCACCCCCTTTTTTATGTTTGTTGTGGAATTATATCCAATTTGGCTTTAGGACAATTCTTTTTGTGTTTTTTCATTTAAGATAAATTAAATGAAGATAAAAATACCAAATAATTTGTGTTTGCAATCATTTTCAGGAAGAAACTGAGTATTATCTGACAGAATTGCAGGGGTGTCAATACTTTTGGCCACAACTGTAGTTACTGGCACACTTTAAGTAAAATAATATAAATTGAATAGAAATTGTCCCAAGAGGTGTTGAATTCCATCAATGTGGATATGTTCAGAGATGGGAATAATTGTAAAATTAACCTCAACCCGAATAAAATGGCAATTGGGCATAGTAAGAAATGATGAGGTTAGGGCTCATTGAGACATCGGCCGGAGCACGGATCGCGATGCATGGACTGGCCGCCGATCTGACCGGAGCATGAGACGTCCGCATGATCCCTAATGGTTATCGCCAGGTGACTGTGGAGCAGGATAGGGTTTATACCGAAATCTGACACAGGGTAGTGAATGGTTACTATGCCACTAATGAGAGGCAGAAACATTACTTTCCACAAGTAAAAAAGATGAATGTGAGATGAATATCTTGGTGTAGAAATGGTTGAAAAACCCCTAAATTTGAGGCTAGACTGCCTGTTTGCAGCAGTGTATGCCCGCGGTGTTCTGTGCCAGCTCCCGGCCTAAACTCCTGTGCTGTACTTAGCGTATTGATTATTTTACTGGTCTATTGGGAATTGCGGGATGAAAGTGATTCCAATCAATGCCGTACGTCCTAATAGCTAGTCATTTGGGCTCTCCAGTAAAACCAGCCTCAGTGTTCACTGTGCAAGTAATGGAGCGGAAGCATTCGTAGCAGAAGCGATTCCACCATCAGCTGCTTATTATCCAGCAATGAGCAGGAGACGCTGTGCGGAGCCCCGGGGAAGATGACTTCATTACAAATCCTCGCCGTTGTCGATGCCCGTGTCACGGAGCCATTAGGAAACAATTAATGGGCTTTTAGTTAATAGTGGGCTTAAGGCTATGTGCACACGTTGCAGATTTGACTGTGGAATTTTCTGTGCAGATTCTGAATTTCTTGGCAGAAAACGCAGGTCAGAATCTGCGCCTTTTTTGCTCTGTGCACACGTTGCAGATATTTGTGCGGATTTCTTCCTTTTTTTTTTACTCCTGCAGATTTCTATTATGGAATGGGTGCAGAAACACGGCACATCTGCAAAAAGAATTGACATGCTCCTTTTTTGGATCTGCGGCGTTTTCCGTGCAGATTTTTCCGCATCATTAGCACAGCATTTTTTTCTGTGCCATTGATTTACATTGTACTGTAAATCACTTGAGGATCTGCAGAGTTTCTGCGCGGAAAAAAATGCAGATCTGCAGGAAATCTGCAACGTGTGCACATAGCCTTATATCTGCTTTGTGTGGACACTTTGAATGTTAAATAGTGAATCTGGTCGTTTCTGTGCATTTTCCTCCATATTGGCGTGTAAGCCATAGAGTACAGCCGTCTGTGCCTCATGTAAGGTGGTCTAATAAACCTTACAGACATTAGAGAGTATTAGAAAAAAATGACCGCTGCTAAAAATGTAAAATCCCCATCCTCAGCCAGTCCATTCATTACCGCGGATAACTGTCTTGTGTGCACATAACATTATGCAATGCTAGCCACACTACCTGAGCGATGGTGCCGATAAGAAGCATGTATCACCTGTCCGTCAGTGCGAGATTATTGTAGATCTCTAGGTGTCTCAGCATTGGGACTTCCACTCTTCTTCGGAAGATTCCTACTTAGATCTAGGACCAGGGTTGTCAATATACATAGTGACATAGTTATTAAGGTTGAAGGAAGACTATAAGTCCATCTAGTTCAACCCATAACCTAACCTAACATGCCCTAACATGTTGATCCAGAGGAAGGCAAAACAAAACTCGTGGCAAAGAGTAAGCTCCACATTGGGGAAAAAAAATTCCTTCCCGACTCCACATACGGCAATCAGACTAGTTCCCTGGATCAACGCCCTATCAAGGAATCTAATATATATAACCTGTAACATTATACTTTTCCAGAAAGGCATCCAGTCCCCTCTTAAATTTAAGTAATGAATCACTCATTACATCATCATACGGCAGAGAGTTCCATAGTCTCACTGCTCTTACAGTAAAGAATCCGCGTCTGTTATTATGCTTAAACCTTCTTTCCTCCAAACGCAGAGGATGCCCCCTTGTCCCGGTTTCAGGTCTATGATTAAAAAGATCAGAAAGGTCTTTGTACTGTCCCCTCATATATTTATACATTAAAATCACCCCTTAGTCTTCGTTTTTCCAAACTAAATAGCCCCAAGTGTAATAACCTATCTTGGTATTGCAGACCCCCAAGTCCTCTAATAACCTTGGTCGCTCTTCTCTCCACCCGCTCTAGTTCAGCTATGTCTATTCTAAGTATTCTAAGTGTGGTCGAACTAGTGACTTGTATAGAGATAAAATTATGTTCTCCTCATGAGCATCTATGCCTCTTTTAATGCATCCCATTATTTTATTTGCCTTTGTAGCAGCTGCCTGACACTGGCCACTGAACATGAGTTTGTCATCCACCCATACACCCAGGTCTTTTTCATTGACGGTTTTGCCCAGAGTTTTAGAATTAAGCGCATAGTTATACATCTTATTACTTCTACCCAAGTGCATAACCTTATATTTATCCCCATTAAAGCTCATTTGCCATTTATCAGCCCAAGCTTGTAGTTTACATAAATCATCCTGTAATATAAAATTGTCCTCCTCTGTATTGATTACCCTGCAGAGTTTAGTGTCATCTGCAAATATTGAAATTCTACTCTGAATGCCCCCTACGAGGTCATTAATAAATATGTTAAAAAGAAGAGGGCCCAATTCTGACCCCTGTGGTACCCCACTGCTAACCGCTACCCATATGACTTTTTTTTTCTTGACAGCTTAGAAAAAAATCACGAACAGACTATATTTTTTATGGACACATTGGAAAACCCATAATAAATCATTACGATTATAAGTGATCCATGTCTACAGCCCATAATTCTGATATGAAGACCTCATCTGCATTCACTGCGAACTGTAAAATGATGATAATTAGGGTAAGTTCACACAGGGTGTTTTTGCTGCATTTTTTTTCTGCAGCAAAACCTGATCATCTTGACAGGAAAGAAGCTGCGCCAAAAACGCAGGTTTAGGTGCATTTTTGGTGCGTTTTTTTTTTCTCTTTGTGCATGCCAATAAAGTTGAGTGCACACAGAGGAAAAAAAGCAACTACCTGTAGATAGATAGATAGAATATATAGAATGAATAGATCGATTGATAGAATATAGATTAATAGACTAGATACCTGCGGTATCCTCTTCCCCGGCATTTTCCCACGGTGCAGAGGTTACCTCCGGTCAGGCTGTGAGGGAGCGCAGGCTCGGTGACGTCACCGCTAGTTACTGAGCCTGCGCCCGATCTGTCTCATTCGTTCCCCGGTACTTACAGCCGGGGGTGGTCGCATTAGCAGCGCTCCCGGTTGTAAGCTTTATCTCCCCCAGATACTGCGTGGGACACTCGTAATATCGAACTTCGACAGATCAGGGAGTATACTTTTGCTTTTTTATTTTATTTTTATTACAGAAGATCAAGGGCTTCGCTTTGGAATGGCAGAACAATAAAAAGATTGCAAAACTGTGTGGTGTTTTATTTCATTAAAATACTTTTTTCTGCATGTGTGTGTTTATTTAACCCTTTAATTACTATAGGATTAGTAATGGATAAGTGTCTTATTGACATCTCTCCATTACTAAGCCGGCTTAATGTCACCTTACAATAGCGAGGTGACATTAACCCCTTATTACACCGCTTGCCACCGCTACAGGGCAAGTGGGAAGAGTCTGGCAAAGCACCAGAGTTGGCACATCTAATAGATGCGCCTGTTCTGGGCAGCTGCGGGCTGCTATTTTTAGGCTGGGGAGGGGGCAATATCCATGGCCCCTTACCAGCCCGAGAATACCAGACCCCAGCTGTGAGCTTTAGCAAACCTGGTTGTCAAAAATGGGGGGGACCCCACACCGTTTTTTTAAATTATTTAAATTAAAAATGTGAGGACCCCTCTATTCTTGATAACATAACTAGACCTGCTGAAGCTGACAGGCGGGGGTTGCAGCCCCCAGCTGTGACTTTTGTCTGGCTGGTTATTAAAATTAGAGGGAAACCCATGCCGTATTTTTTTAAATTATTTATTTATAGCGCAGGAGCGGCAGATGAGAACTCCCATCCGCTGCTCCTGCTCTCACTGTAGGTGTCAGATGATGGGATCAGTAGTCCCATCAGCTGACACCAGTGATCAGAGGTGAAGTTTACACCTCCGATCACAGCTGAGCGCTCCCGCTGTCTTCTGAGGCCACGTGCACACGTTGCGGAAAGTGGTGCGGATTTTTCCAGACTGATTTTGGTAGATCCGCAGGTAAACCCCTTTCTGACCATATTTGGTATCACCGCGTTCAGAATCGCCCGATCTATCAATTAAAAAAAGCATTAACCTGATCGCTAAACGGCGTAGCGAGAAAAAAAATTAGAAACGCCAGAACTACGTTTTTTTGGTCGTCGCAACATTGCATTAAAATGCAATAACGGGCGATCAAAAGAACGTATCTGCACCAAAATGCTATCATTAAAAACGTCATCTCGGCACGCAAAAAATAAGCCCTCAACCAACCCCAGATCATGAAAAATGGAGACGCTACGAGTATCGGAAAATGGCGCAAATTTTTTTTTTTTTTTTTTTTTTTTTAGCAAAGTTTGGAATTTTTTTTCACCACTTAGGTAAAAAATAACCTAGTCATGTTAGGTGTCTATGAACTCGTACTGACCTGGAGAATCATAATGGCAGGTGAGTTTTAGCATTTAGTGAACCTAGCAAAAAAGCCAAACAAAAAACAAGTGTGGGACTGCACTTTTTTTTGCAATTTCACCGCACTTGGAATTTTTTTCCCGTTTTCTAGTACACGACATGCTAAAACCAATGATGTCTTTCAAAAGTACAACTCGTCCCGCAAAAAATAAGCCCTCACATGGCCAAATTGACGGAAAAATAAAAAAGTTATGGCTCTGGGAAGGAGGGGAGTGAAAAACGAACACGGAAAAACGAAAAATCCCAAGGTCATGAAGGGGTTAATGGACGCATCATGCAGCCTGTCATCTAGATGTAGCAGGGCCGAGTGTGATGTCACATCCGGCTGTCCTTGACTTTTCTGCAGCAAATACGCTGCAAGAAAAGTCAACATTGCGTATGGGCAGCATTTTTTCACCACCCATTCAAGTCAATGGGTGAAAAACACTGAAAAAACGCTGAAAGAAGTGACATGCCCTATGTCAAAAAAAGGCTGCAAAGCACGAAATACTGATCACACAAAAACCCAATGTGTGTGCATGAGATTTCTGAAAAGGCTTTGCTGGTACTGTAAAAAGCAGCTGAAAATTACCATAAAAAAGCAGCAAAAAAACACCGCAAAATGCCCTGTGTGAACTTACCCCTACAGTCAAAATAATTTGTATTAGTTTCTTCAGTTTAAAAAAAAACAATATCACAAACATCTTAATTTTTCTACCAGACAACGAAAAATCGTTCCCTATTTTTATGGATCGTCCTGTAATTTCTGGAGGTTGGTGACCTTGTCTAGGACCAGGACTAGGAGAACTTTGAATAGATTGACGATTCTATATGCGCCATGTTGGATTCTTTGCTTACATTTATTTCGGAGCCATATAAGTAAATGTGACTTCAATCCACCGCATTTAGTCACACATTTCCCTATTCACCTTGAGGGAAAAACACAGTAAAAACTAAACTGCCTGTGTGCGATGATTTATGTATTTTCGAGAACTACGTCTTCAAGAAAAAAAAACAAGAACAAACATAAATGACCTTAGACAACCAACTACATGTAATTAAAAAGTCCGTTCTGTTTGTCTTTCTCCTTTTTTTTGACTAATTTAGTACTGCTGTGCCTTATTACTATCACCGATAGACATATTATTATAATTACAATTTTTAGGTATCACTATATTGTCCAATTCTTTACTGAAAAACAGTGACTATAAACACTTGGGCCTTTGACATTTTGCATCATTCCATTTATAATTTACTTTCTCCTCGTAGTCACACATTTACCTCAGCGGCTTGGGGTGAAAAACCACAAAAATGTCGACAACCGCAGGAACATCTATATGACTAAGTTGTTTGACTTTAGCCGTATAACAATAGTTAAAAGTATAATAAAACCAGAACAATCCAGCCACAAAAAATAGACTTATAACAAACTGCATATTGCAATATCAATTTCCTTCAAAAGGAATTAGTCATGTAGGTCATTCAAAGACGAACCCAGCTATGACTTTACATGGCCAGTCTGTTCCTTCGTTACTGAAAAATCAGTATTTGAATTGATATGTAAATAAGGCTGAAGAGCTATGGTACATCTGAAGCCTCGGTCATTCCAGCTCTATTCCTCGCTCAACGTCACCTCCTGTTTGTGTGATGGTTTCTGTGCCTGAAGTCACAAAACATGGAGCTATCAGTCAAAAAGGAGGTGGCAGCAGACAAGGTTGGAGTGAAAGAGGTCTAATTTGCATATCAATTCAAATACTGATTCGCCTGGGTTAAGATATTGCTGGACTTGTCTTTGAAAAAGCTGCATCTACTATATAAGGGTCACTTCCGTCTTTCTGTCTGTCCCGGATATTCATTGGTCGTGGCCTCTGTCTGTCATGGAATCCAAGTCGCTGATTGGTCGTGGCAAAACGCCCACGACCATTACCACGACCAATCAGCGACGGGCGCTGACCATGACCAACTTTTTTACTATTGAAGCTGCCTATGCAGCCTCAATAGTAAAAAGATCTAATGTTAAAATAATAAAAAAATAAAAAATCATCATATACTCACATTCTGGCGCCTTTCCCGCTCCTCGCGACACTCCGGTGACCGCTCCATGCAAGCGGCAGGTTCCGGTGGCAAGGATGGTATGCGACAAGGACCTGCCATGACGTCACGGTCATGTGACCGCGACATCATCAGAGGTCCTGCGAGAAAGACCTGCCATGACGTCATAGTCATGTGACCGCGACGTCATCACAGGTCCTGTGCCCATACCAACCCTGGGACCGGAAGCTGCCGCGTGCACCGCATACAGGGCCAGGACTTCAACGGAGGGTGAGTATATGTTTATTTTTTATTTTAAGTCTGTATACTACATGGCTCTGTGCTGTATACTCCGATGCTGTGCAATATACTACGTGGCTGGGCAATATACTACGTGGCTGGGCAATATACTACGTGGCTGGGCAATATACTACGTGGCTGGGCAATATATTACGTGGCTGGGCAATATACTACGTGGCTGGGCAATATGCTATGTGGCTGGACAATATACTATGTGGGCTGGGCAATATACTACGTGGACATGCATATTCTAGAATTCCCGATGCGTTAGAATCGGGCCACCATCTAGTGCACATATATTTAGCTTGGGTTATGAACTCCTGCCTACAGGTTCCGTTTCCTTTTTGACTTGAGATGACCTGATCTATACTGATGTCATCATAATTTTCTATTCTGCAGTCATTATTTCTGTAAATGGCACACAAATAATTTGAGATGAACTGTCACATGTTTACCTCAACAGAGAGAGACCAGAAGACCACGTTGTCTGATTTCATGTACTCCTGCACAAATTAGAAGCACTTCACCATCCCATTAAACAGTGCAGGTTTCTGCTGTGCAGGGGTCAATCTGTTCTTAGCTCCTGGAGCTTCCCTGCTTTGATGGTCTCAGCTGTTCAGTGTTGGCCTCTCCCCTCTGGTATATATACTCTGACAGTCAGGGATTGCCAGGGTTAGTCTTATACTGCTTGTCCTGGAGTTGGAGTTGTTGGTTGTTTGAGGAGGCTTTTGGAGTGTTGTTCAGAAGACTGTTGCTTGGTAATTTATCTGTGTGCATATCCTTATTCTCTTCTATTCGGTTTTTCTTCTTTTACTTTCCGGTTTTCCATTCTGTTGTTTGTGAGTGAATATTTATGTTTGGTATTTTCATATTTGCCTGTACATCTTCCTTTGATAGTCTAGTTTGTCTATTCTTATACACTACAACTCCCCACTTCACCTGGTGAGGGAGGGGACTGATAAGGGCTAATTTAGAAGCTCAGCAAGACATGTTGCCCCGGTGTCTTCACCATCCAAGGAGCAGGGATAGTTAGGATGCCCCTAGCTTAAGGTACAGTGAAAGAGCCCCTAGCACCGGGATATCCTGCAACAGTGCCACAACATTAACACTGGCCCAAAACCGTGTGTTTTTTTTAATCCATCATGGATCCGGTTACTACTCTGGCAGGGCAACTGCATCTACTCAACCTGGACATGGCAGACTTATGCACTGTTGCGTTGTAGCACTCAAACACATCTGGTTTAGGGACCGTGACACCCAGGCAACCCCTGGTGGAGCCCAAGATTGTTTTTCTGACAAGATCTCTGGGGGCGAGACAAGTTTATTGTTTTCAGTGAGGCCATTAAGCTTTACTTTTAAAGGGCTGATAAGGACTGATTTAGAAGGTCAGCAAGGCAAGTGGCCCCGGCATCTTCACCATCAGAAGTAATCCAGGGAGTAAGAATAGCTAGGGCGCTCCTTGCTTTAGGGATATGGAAGGAGCCCCTAGCCCCGGGATATTCTGCAACAGTGACATGACATGAACAATGTGGGACTACATGTCTTAATCCACACCTCATTTTTTTTAAAAAAGTCTTGGGATGCCTTGGGTAGATGTAAGCAGGGCTGCTCCACAGAACTTGTTGGTGTGTCCTGGTTAGCAGCAGATCCGGTATTACAATTTGTTTGGTGACCATCTCATCATTTCCTTATATACATAAACCACACCATCAACTTAAAAAAAAAAAAAAAAAAAAAAGAAAAATGTAAGGGTCACCTAACGGAGTTATCCAGGACTTGTTTTTTTAACTATGGAAAAGAAACAATGGAGAAATGGGGTTCACAGTTCTGCCTAGGGCCTGGTTCATTACGTTTTTGGCGTCCGTCAGACGGACTACGTTACACCGAGGCATAATGCGGTGTAACATAGACCTTTAACGCCGCCATTTAGTCCAATGTCGGACGCATCGCTAGCGCACTCCCACAATGGGCGTGCGCTAGCAATGTGCCGTCATTGAGTGACGGATCCTGGGACGCGGGCTGCAACGTTTCCGGGTCCGTCACTGCTAGCTTAGATAGAGCATCTGCTAGCTCTATATGCGCTAGAACGACGACATATCTGCACTTGCGTTAACAGCAGCCCGTTAACGCATGTGTTGAACGGGCTGCTGTTAACATAATGTGAACCTGGCCTTAGATACCAGTAGGTGAAACCAGGAAATGCCGTTAGCTGAAACCAGGAGACCAAGGATATTTCTGTGCGGTTTATTGTTCCATCTATCGGTATCTTCAGCAGTGCGGTAAACCCCATCGCTCCATTGTTTCATCTCCTCAGATTAACTTGCGGGTCTGCTGACATTTTCATGCTGTGTTTCGCACAACTCCATCAGGTGAATAATTCTCAGTACCCTGATACCCCTTTGCACCGTATAAGACCTTATTGAACTAATGTTTTAGCAGCTTTTCGTCACTCGTTTTTTTTACTATGGGCCTAAGGATTAATAGGCAGGTCGCAGACCTGTATGTTCCCAGCACCTGCTCTGTGGTCACTGACCACTTCTAACGATTCTGCTGCTTCACGTCAATACACAAGGTCTTCTTCTGGGTGGCTCTGATAATGGGTGTGACTGCCGACGTCATGCTGATTGACAGCCGGCTCCCCGCAGATGGCAGTTTTATTGTCGCCATGTTATCCCAGCCTTAGGCCGGTTTCACACGTCAGTGGCTCTGGTACGTGAGGTGACAGTTTCCTGACCTACCGGAGACACTGACTCACGTAGACACATTGAAATCAATGTGTCTCTGCACATGTCAGCGTGTTTTCACGGACCGTGTGTCCGTGTGCAAAACACGGAGACATGTAAGTGTTCGTGGGAGCGCACGGATTACACGGATCCATTAAAGTCAATGGGTCCGTGTAAAACACATACCGCACACAGACACTGTCCGTGTGCAGTCCGTGTGCCGTGCAGGAGACAGCGCTACAGTAAGCACTGTCCCCCCCACGTGGTGCTGAAGCCGCCATTCATATCTTCTCTCCAGCAGCGTTCGCTGGAAAGATATGAAAAATCCTTTTTTCGTGTTTTAAATAAAGATCCCTGTCCCCACCCCCCTCCCACCCCCTGTGCGCCCGCCAGCTGGTAATAAAATACTCACCCGGCTCCCTCGCAGCATCCTGTCCTCGCCGCAGCTTCTCCTGTATGAGCGGTCACGTGGTGCCGCCCATTACAGTCATGAATATGCGGCTCCACCTCCCATAGGGAGAGAAGATATGAATGGAGGCTTCAGCACCACGTGGGGGGGACAGTGCTTACTGTAGCGCTGTCTCCTGCACGGCACACGGACTGCACACGGACAGCGTCTGTGTGCGGTGTGTGTTTTATGTGCGGTATGTGAGACTGGCCTTAATGTGCGAGGGAGCTATGTTAGGGAAAATTGCCATTAACCCCCAAGCCCTGGTGTCACGCTCCCTTTAAAAGTCTCTTTTTCACTTCCCGTACAGGATGTTTTGCTCTTGTTAATTAATGTTTTATGTGTCCCGAGATGAAGTGTTTATTGATATGGTGACAGACAATGCATTTATGTGACCTGATGAGGAAGATGATGTTATTTTGGTTTCAGCAAGCAATTGTTAGTCTCTGTATAAAGAACATTTCTAACTTTTTTCAATGTTCATTTCCTTACAATTCCTTAAAGGGGTTTTCCCACAAAGATAGTAGATTTTAATCAATAGATCACAGAAAATTGTGAAGTTCCGCAATTGGATGTGTTAAAAATATTTTTTCCTGTGCTGAGATGATCGTATAACTGTGCCCCTGCTGTGTACTGTGTAATGGCTGTGTCTGACCGTGCAGGGACATGGTCTGATCATACCACAGCTCCTGGGCAGGGAAGGAAGCAAAAGAGTATGCAGACAAGACAGCAGAGGATCACAGCTGTTTCTTTCTGTGAGGTAAAACATTGTTTAAAAACAAGCAGCGAATACTTTACCTCACAGAAAGCAGTAGCTGTGATCCGGTGCTCTCCTGTCTGTATCCTCTCTTATTTCCTCTTCTGCCCAGGAGCTGTGGTATGATCAGACCATGTTCCTCTGCGGTCAGATACAGACATTACACAGTACACAGCAAGGGCACATTTACGAATAAGATTATCTCAGCACAGGAACATTTTTTTAACACATCCAGTTGTGGAAATTATTATTATTCCAAGATAAAAATATACTTTATTTGTGGGAAAACCTCTTTAAAATGGATAAAAACTTGCAGTAGTCTCCGAGCTGCTCGGCTCCTTTGGCTATGTTCTCACAACAAGCATTTACAGAATTTTTGATGTTGCAGATTTTACTGCAGCATTTCTACACCGCAGGTAAATTAGATTACTTGCATTTTTACATGCGTTTTTTCACGTCTTTGATGTATTTTTGTCTCTTTTTGATACTTCCCGCTATTTGGATTTGACAAAACTTTACTGATCCATTCTTGTTTGTGGATTAAGTGGATTTTTTTTTCAAATCTTCTGCAAATACTGATGTGTTGGCAGGAAAAACGCAGCATAAATTACCTGCATTTTTTACTCTGTTTTTGCATGCGTTTGTGATAGATTTTCCCCATTAATTAATATGGGTGAAATCTGCAGCAAAAACTCTGAAACAATAGGCACTCTGAAGATTTATGTCTGCACCAATTCTGCAAGCGGAAAATAAGTACCGTGTGCATTAAGGTACCTTCACACATAACGATACCGTTGCTTTTTGTGACGTAGCAACGATATCGTTAAGGAAATCGTTATGTGTGACAGCGACCAACGATCAGGCCCCTGCTGGGAGATCGTTGGTCGCTGAACAAAGTCCAGAACTTTATTTCGTCGCTGGATCTCCCGTGGACATCGCTGGATCTGCGTGTGTGACACCGATCCAGCGATGTCTTCACTGGTAACCAGGGTAAACATCGGGTAACTAAGCGCAGGGCCGCGCTTAGTAACCCGATGTTTACCCTGGTTACCAGCGTAAAAGTAAAAAAAAAAAACACTTCATACTTACGTACCGCTGTCTGTCCTCCAGCGCTGTGCTCTGCACTCCTCCTGTACTGGCTGTGAGCGTCGGTCAGCCGGAAAGCAGAGCGGTGACGTCACCGCTCTGCTTTCCGGCAGCTGTGCTCACAGCCAGTACAGGAGGAGTGCAGAGAAGCAGAGCGCCGGGGACAGACAGCGGTAGGTAAGTATGTAGTGTTTGTTTTTTTTAACTTTTACGCTGGTAACCAGGGTAAACATCGGGTTACTAAGCGCGGCCCTGCGCTTAGTAACCCGATGTTTACCCTGGTTACCGGGGACCTCGGGATCGTTGGTCGCTGGAGAGCGGTCTGTGTGACAGCTCTCCAGCGACCAAACAGCGACGCTGCAGCGATCCGGATCGTTGTCGGTATCGCTGCAGCGTCGCTTAATGTGAAGGGGCCTTTAGACTTCAGGAATCTCATTCACTTTGCTGGTACTAGGAAATCGCTTTGTGACAAATTTGCGAAGAAAACAAGTGTTAAAAACGCAACATGTGCACAGATCATAAGACTGTATTTTAGTGTCCAAAATCAGGTGAAAAAATCCCCAAACTTTTTTATTCTGCCATAGCTGGGACATTTCACACTGCGATAGGTCTTTTTTAAGCATACGTAAAAAGGTTGTCCACTGCTTTTTCATTGGTGACCACTGATTGGTAGCTTTCTGCCTATGCACAGAGTACATAGAAAGCTGCCAATCAGTGGTGTGTGTGGGGTTATACAATGCTCAGCATTCAGAGAACTGCTAGATCTGCAGCAGGTAAAACAGTTTTTGATAAAAAAAAAACCCGGTAAAGTGAGTGATAGATCACTGGAATCAGAGTCTCCACATCATGCTGTTCTCAAATTGGGTAGGAAAAACCTGGCGACGGATTCCCTTTAAGCATCAAATCACAAGAGAAGGCTAGATCTTTTTCATGGGAGACACCACCAATGAGCCCAATGTAAGGCCTTAACTCTATGTTTAAAAATCTAGAGGGAGTACAACGTGAGGAAATGTGAGTGGGCTTTGCTGGATTAGGCACTTATGGAATATCCTATATTCTTGAATAAAAGATATTTCTGGAAAATCCCCATTTGCAGATTACTGTGCTTATACTGTTCTTTTTTATATTTATTTCTACATGGTCGTTAGATCATTTTCATTAATTATTGTTTATTGACCATCCATTACGTCAGTACCTGGTGTTCCTGAATTCTTCCGGGAACTGACGAATTTCGGTATGTTCTGCCTGTAGCACAGAGATGAATTCCAATAGTTCCATAGCCTGCGCTTGAGAAGTCACATTGCCTTAACCATTTGTTAACACTCTGGGAGACGGTGGAGAAAATGGACTGAAATGACTGATTTTCCCTTATATTTATAAACCTTCATGTCATTGCCTATTGTTGTAAGCAGCTCGCTCCTATATAAGCATGTCTACTTTTCTTCCTCGCAGAGCCCGATAACGTTCCTTCTGATACCATCTGGACCTCGGCTTGCTGCTATGCTCAGCTGACCATAAGACATGTCGAGAAGAAAGGAGACCAGGAGTGAGATGTCCTGAAGAAAACCCAGATATAAATGCAAACTGTAAGTCTGATTATTGACACTATAATGGTTTTTGTGATGCAGGGGATTAAAGAGAACCTGACATTGATTCATAGTGCCTGTAGCCGGGGACTGTGTCTTGGCTGAATAGTCTAAAGGCTGGTCCTGGACTAGTCTAAAGGCGGGTCCTGGACTAGTCTAAATGCAGGTCCTGGACTAGTCTAAATGCGGGTCCTGGACTAGTCTAAATGCGGGTCCTGGACTAGTCTAAAGGCGGGTCCTGGACTAGTCTAAAGGCGGGTCCTGGACTAGTCTAAAAGCGGGTCCTGGACTAGTCTAAAAGCGGGTCCTGGACTAGTCTAAAAGCGGGTCCTGGACTAGTCTAAAGGCGGGTCCTGGACTAGTCTAAAGGCGGGTCCTGGACTAGTCTAGTGTAATGGCGGGTCCTGGACTACTGTAAAGGCGGGTCCTGGACTAGTCTAAAGAGGTCCCTGGACTAGTCTAATGGCGGGTCCTGGACTAGTCTAAAGAGGTCCCTGGACTAGTGTAATGGCGGGTCCTGGACTGGTCTAAAGGCGGGTCCTGGACTAGTCTAAAGAGGTCCCTGGACTAGTGTAATGGCGGGTCCTGGACTACTGTAAAGGCGGGTCCTGGACTAGTGTAATGGCGGGTCCTGGACTAGTCTAAAGAGGTCCCTGGACTAGTCTAAAGGCGGGTCCTGGACTAGTCTGAAGAGTTCCCTGGACTAGTGTAATGGCGGGTCCTGGACTACTGTAAAGGCGGGTCCTGGACTAGTGTAATGGCGGGTCCTGGACTAGTGTAATGGCGGGTCCTGGACTAGTGTAATGGCGGGTCCTGGACTAGTGTAATTGTGGGTCCTGGACTAGTGTAATGGCGGGTCCTGGACTAGTGTAATGGCGGGTCCTGGACTAGTGTAATGGCGGGTCCTGGACTAGTGTAATGGCGGGTCCTGGACTAGTGTAATTGTGGGTCCTGGACTAGTCTAAAGAGGTCCCTGGACTAGTCTAAAGGCGGGTCCTGGACTAGTCTAAAGGCGGGTCCTGGGCTAGTCTAAAGAGTTCCCTGGACTAGTGTAATGGCGGGTCCTGGACTAGTGTAATGGCGGGTCCTGGACTAGTGTAATGGCGGGGCCTGGACTAGTGTAATGGCGGGTCCTGGACTACTGTAAAGGCGGGTCCTGGACTGTTCTAGCTGCATTAACCTGATCACTGGTTCCCGTAGAGGAATGTTAGGCTGATAGCGGGAGTCTTCACTGCATTTTGTGCCTTTATAACCTGCTGGTGTCCAATAACTGTAACGTCGTCAGTTTTCTCTGAAATGATCTGTTCGCACATTTCAGTCTTCCTGGTGCTGATCTGCACTGAAATACACATCACATATTCACATGATGACAGATCACACTGCAGAGTATGACGTATGGATGAGGTTTCCTAGAATCCCATTAACAATGCTGCTGTAATATCCATTAGGTTTTGTATCTGGAGAGTCAGCCATGTATAAGCCTGCTGGGCCTATATGATTACATGCCGGACATCACTGTAATGCATAGATGGTGTCTGGCTGATTGGTTCGGTCGCCTAAATGGGGACAACCCTGTGTGATATTAGGCTATACTTGGTCATATGGACTAGGGTTGTCTTCAGTAAAAAATCCCTGCGGTTTTAGATAAATCACCATCTCTATAATGTATGAACCAGCCAGGTCTGCCATAGCACATTCTTTGCTTTTC
Organism: Ranitomeya imitator; assembly: GCF_032444005.1. NCBI lineage: Eukaryota > Metazoa > Chordata > Amphibia > Anura > Dendrobatidae > Ranitomeya > Ranitomeya imitator. The sequence continues at coordinate 575,039,561 of NC_091286.1, read as the reverse complement.
TCAACTATGCAATTCATGAAGAAGCATGTAAAGGCAGTATGTCAGCCCAAACTGACGCCCTAAGTGTACCCTAAGTACTGGTGACTTACAGTGTACCCTAAGTACACCTCAATGGTGACTGACAGTGTACCCTAAGTATGCCTTAATGGTGACTGACCGTGTACTCTAAGCACACCTCACTGGTGACTGACAGTGTACCATAAGTACACCTCACTGGTGACTCACAGTGTACCATAAGTACACCTCGCTGGTGACTGACAGTGTACCCTAAGCACTCCTCAAAGGTGACTGACAGTGTACCCTAAGTACGCCTTAATGGTGACTGATAGTGTACCCTAAGTATGCCTTAATGGTGACTGACAGTGTACCCTAAGCACATCTCACTGGTGACTGACAGTGTACCCTAAGCACACCTCACTGGTGACCGACAGTGTACCCTAAGCACTCCTCACTGGTGAGTGACAGTGTACCCTAAGCACACCTCACTGGTGACTGACAGTGTACCCTAAGCACACCTCACTGGTGACTGACAGTGTACCCTAAGCTCACCTCGCTGGTGACTGACAGTGTACCCTAAGCACACCTCACTGGTGACTGACAGTGTACCCTAAGCACACCTCACTGGTGACTGACAGTGTACCCTAAGCACACCTCACTGGTGACTGACAGTGTACCCTAAGCACACCTCACTGGTGACTGACAGTGTACCCTAAGCACACCTTGCTGGTGACTGACAGTGTACCCTAAGCTCACCTCGCTGGTGACTGACAGTGTACCCTAAGCACACCTCACTGGTGACTGACAGTGTACCCTAAGCACACCTCACTGGTGACTGACAGTGTACCCTAAGTACACCTCACTGGTGACTGACAGTGTACCCTAAGCACACCTCACTGGTGACTGACAGTGTACCCTAAGCACACCTCACTGGTGACCGACAGTGTACCCTAAGCACTCCTCACTGGTGAGTGACAGTGTACCCTAAGCACACCTCACTGGTGACTGACAGTGTACCCTAAGCTCACCTCGCTGGTGACTGACAGTGTACCCTAAGCTCACCTCGCTGGTGACTGACAGTGTACCCTAAGCACACCTCGCTGGTGACTGACAGTGTACCCTAAGCACACCTCACTGGTGACTGACAGTGTACCCTAAGCACACCTCACTGGTGACTGACAGTGTACCCTAAGCACACCTCACTGGTGACTGACAGTGTACCCTAAGCACACCTCACTGGTGACTGACAGTGTACCCTAAGCACACCTTGCTGGTGACTGACCGCTTGATCTGCCTCCTTTCTCTAAAGGTACCTTCACACTAAACGATATCGCTAGCGATCCGTGACGTTGCAGCGTCCTCGCTAGCGATATCGTTCAGTTTGACAGGCAGCAGCGATCAGAATCCTGCTGTGATGTCGTTGGTCGGGGCTAGAGGGCCAGAACTTTATTTGGTCGCTGGCTCTCCCGCTGACATCGCTGAATCGGCGTGTGTGACGCCGATTCAGCGATGTCTTCACTGGTAACCAGGGTAAACATCGGGTTACTAAGTGCAGGGCCGCGCTTAGTAACCCGATGTTTACCCTGGTTACCATCCTAAAAGTAAAAAAACAAACGCTTCATACTTACCTTCCGCTGTCTGTCCCCAGCGCTGTGCTTTCCTGCATTCACTGTGAGCACAGCGGCCGGAAAGCAGAGCGGTGACGTCACCGTTCTGCTTTCCGGCCGCTGTGCTCACAGCCAGAGCAGAGAAGCAGAGCGCCGGGGACAGACAGCGGAAGGTAAGTATGAAGCGTTTGTTTTTTTTACTTTTAGGATGGTATCCAGGGTAAACATCGGGTTACTAAGCGCGGCCCTGCGCTTAGTAGCCCGATGTTTACCCTGGTTACCGGCATCGTTGGTCGCTGGAGAGCGGTCTGTGTGACAGCTCTCCAGCGACCAAACAGCAACGCTGCATCGATCCGGATCGTTGTCTGGATCGCTGCAGCGTCGTTTAGTGTGAAGGTACCTTAAGATAGCAGTAACTCCAGGCAAACCAGCTCTGTTAATCACCAGCGAGGCAGGGGGGGCATACAAACCCAGTGGGCAGCACGGTGCATTGAGATCTCAGCCACAAAAAGGTGCACTGGATATTTAATTTAAATTCAGTTTTTCTTTTCTGTTTTTATAGTCGAGCTAGTTGCCCCGAGTTATCACAGGATGACTTTTCTCCAGCAATCTCCATATTTTATTGACCACAATTACTCCATATGTGTTGCCCTGCAATGCGCCCACTAGTACATAAAGCAGATTATTAAGGAAGCCCTCCTCCCATCCACATTTTTATCCTCTCAATATATGGTAATCATCATATTATATAGCACTGTGTACTTACAATTGCTGACTTTGTCTTTCTACCCAGATAATTCTTCCCTTTTCCATTAGGTCAATGACATCCCGTGATTATAAACTGACTAGCTGAATCCTTCTAAGCTCTATGTAGAAAGAGGAAGTTTATTTTCTCTGCGTGAGTCAGCATTAGAACTACAATTCTAGTCACCGCAAACGTTTATGGCAGGGAGTAGTGGAGCAGCTGGGTCAGGAGTTGAAGAGGGGAAAGACTCATGTAGGGAAATTGTTTCTACTTGGAGCAGAGAAAAGAGAAGAATTAGCTGGGTAGAAGAGCAAAATGAGCAATTGTAAGTAAACAGTGCTGTACACTATGACACTGACTATATAGTAAGAGGGCGAAAATTGTGATGGAGGAGGAGGAGGAGTGCTTCTTTATCTGCTGGATGCAAGTTACATCAATAGTTGCCTAAAAATATATAGTAGAAAGAGCAGAACCTGGCCACCGGGGATGATCTGTAGTCACCTTGGCGGTCTGCTGGCTGTGTTTTGTCCAGCTCCACCGTGGATCGATGCATTTATTACTGAAGCGGATTAGAGAATTCCTTTCAGAGTTAATTAGGGTGAGAAGGGCTTGTGCCGAGCGCACGGGAGATGTGACGTTCAGACCACTCGGGGTAATTGCTCTCTTTACTTTCACTGTGCCAGCTGGGAAAACAAATCATGTGTGCCCATTCCACCAGTGACTCTGCACGGGAAGGTCGCAGCTCCACTATCTGACATTGATGACCCAGTTCTGTTGGAAACGATAGAACCCTTCTCCATATTGCTCCTATGAAACTACGCCTCCATTCAGCTCATGGTCCATGATGCCCTTCTTACTAATCGCCTTTACCACTTATCTGCCTTATAAATCGAAGTTGATAGATGGCGTTTGGTCCCATCGCAGAACGTCTCTCCTTCTCCTTTGTGGCCAGAGGGATTTGGATGGAGCGGCTGGTCGCACATGGCACATTGGAGAAGATGGCCGAGCTTGGCACTCGACGAGGTTATCTTCAGCAGGCTCATTCCATTGCTTTTACTTACAGCAGGGGATATGTTCATTTACTTTCTGCCTTGGGTTTTGTCTGTTTCATGGCCCATGTGAACATGCTCCTATTGTGCAGCGTACCGACTTATACTCCAGTTCATTATTCGGTCTCGTTTCATTCCATTGTCCACGTACTAGTCACTATATAGTCAGTCATTGAATGCGAAGAAATGTTATACATGTGGAACACGATTACATTATTGCACACGCATTATGTATCTTATGTTTTGTTTCCTTGTGCCGCCCTCTGAATGATAGGCAAATCCTGATTGTCCTTTTTGTGTATTAAAATGTAATTGTCCTTTCTTCTAAAATCCTATTAAAAAGCATGGTGTGGTTGTCTGCATTCCCCACAAAGATGATATAAAATGTCCAGGAACCATTCAATTCACAAGGTCTGTAACTTGCCCTCCACTTTCACTGGCTCATTCCTTTCCATCTGCATTCTGCCAGCACTATAGGTGCTGGAATTTCCTTTGTTACTTGCTGTTGTCCTGCCTTCCCCGGACTGAAGCCCGTCTCTGTTGTATCTGTATTCTGTTTGACAGACAAGTGAACAGGACAAGAGACAAAGTCTCGCTATCTGTTCCGGTAATCGTTCTGTGTCTCTGCTGCTAGAGACTGATTATATCTGACGACAGAAAGAAGGAAGATGTATAGTGATCGGCATATTGGCATGAAAATAAAGGGAATCTGTCAGTAGGATCAACCCTCCTAAACCATCTATATGGGCATGTAGATAATAAGAAGCTGGATAAAATAACACCTTGATATCTGTGATCCAGAGAAACCCATTTTTCTTAATATATAAATGAGCTGTTAAGATCTATGGGCCGGACATAGATCTCCCTGAGAATCTGCCTCCAGAGATTATTATAAGTGAAAGGGAGTGATACCAGTGTGAGACATGTAGATCGGGAGCACAGACTGTCAGTCATTACATGTCTCACTCTGGTAATTCTTCCTATCATTTATAATAATCTCTGGAGGCAGATTCTCAGGGAGATCTATGTCCGGCCCATAGATCTTAATAGCTCATTTACATATAAGAAAACTCATATATGAAGAAAATTGTGCATTTCTCTGGAATGAGACATCAGATTGCGTATATCAAGGTATCATTTTATTCAGCTTCCTATGACCATCGTGCCCATGTAGACGGCTTAGGAGGGATGATCCCACCGACTGATTGCCTATTAATACTTGTAAAATAAAGTACTTTACAGTTTTGTTGGACTCATCTGATGGCCAATGCAATCACTACATTTGTTGAATTGACAGTGATCATTTAGTTAAAAAAACGCATAATTAATGTTGATTGTGCCATTTTTTTATTTACATTGGCTGGTGTGATTTGGTGATGAGTGACGCTGAACCTGTATTTTCTTTATTTTATCATAAAAACTGGGTGTGCAGCTTATAGAGGCGATATATGGAGAGAAGAACATAGAAGTAGTGTTATGTAATGTCCGCAGGATGGCTGCCAGCTCTGAGCACTCACAGGTATGTTGGGAAACGTGTCTGCTCATGTCTCCTCCATGCACATCCACGGGGATGTTCTGCATTCTTCTCACTGCCAGCAGAACCTCTGCATATATGGAGAATTCAGCTGCAGGCTTCCCTAGTAGGGATGTACAGTGGGTACGGAAAGTATTCAGACACCTTTACATTTTTCACTCTTTGTTTCATTACAGCCATTTGGTAAATTCAAAAAAGTTCATTTTTTTCTCATTAATGTACACTCTGCACCCCATCTTGACTGAAAAAAAACAGAAATGTAGACATTTTTGCAAAATTATTGAAAAAGAAAAACTGAAATATCACATTGTCATAAGTATTCAGACCCTTTGCTCACACACTCATATTTAAATCACATGCTGTCAATTTCCTTGTGATCCTGCTTGAGATGGTTCCACGCCTTCAATGGAGTCCAGCTGTGTCTAATTAAACTGATAGGACTTGATTTGGAAAGGCACACACCTGTCTATATAAGACCTCACAGCTCACAGTGCATGTCAGACCAAATGAGAATCAAAGGAACTGGCCAAGGAGCTCAAAGACAGAATTGTGGCAAGGCACAGATCTGGCCATGGTTATAACAGAATTTCTGCAGTACTCAAGGTTCCTAAGAGCACAGTGGCCTCCGTAATCCTTACTTGGAAGTAGTTTGGGACCACCAGAAGTCTTCCTAGACCTGGCCGTCCAGCCAAACTGAGCAATCGTGGGAGAAGAGCCTTTGTGAGAGAGGTAAAGAAGAACCCCAAGATCACGGTGGCTGAGCTCCAGAGATACAGTGGGGAGATGGCAGAAAGTTCCACAAAGTCAATTATAACTGCAGCCCTCCACCAGTTGAGACCTGAAAATAGCTGTCCACCAACGTTCACCATCCAACCTGATGGAACTGGAGAGGATCTGCAAGGAAGAATGGCAGAGGATCCCCAAATCCAGGTGTGAAAAACGTGTTACATCATTCCCAAGAAGACTCATGGCTGTACTAGCTCAAAAGCAGCTTCTACTCAATACTGAGCAAAGGGTCTGAAAACTTATGACCATGTGGTATTTCAGTTTTTCTTTTTTAATAAATTTGCAAAAATTTCTACCTTTGTTTTTTTCAGTCAAGATGGGGTGCAGAGTGTACATTAATGGGAAAACAATGAACTTTTTTGAATTTACCAAATGGCGGCAATGAAACAAAGAGTGAAAAATGTAAAGGGGTCTGAATACTTTCTGTAACCACTGTATATAGCTTTATTTCCAAAAGATGGAAGGAATCCTCCGTACAGGTAGTAAACCTGCAAGGGACCAGCATTGTGATTGTTGGGGTGTCAGAACTTGCATTGAGTTACATGTAACTGACAGATACGGCCATTCTTCTTTTCACTGACATTTCTATTCCCAAGTTTGCTCTGTAAAGTGGTTGTCAACCCATGTTCCATTTATGTATGGAAAAAGAATGTGGAGCAATATATACCGTAAAAAAAAAAGATTCTAGGAACTAAGGAATATCATACACATGCACCAGTGTCTTGGTGTTTTCTAACCACTTTGGCCCCGGGACACCCCTGGCGAATAGATAAGAAACTAAACATGGTGTCCTTAGAATGAACGTGTGTGTATACCTACTTACACATAATCGTTCTGGGTGTGTATAATGAGTGTATATAATGTATGTGTGCATATACACATTTACACGTCTGCCGTATATATGTGCGTCCCCTGCACTGAAGAGATAAAAAGCATTGATCGGACTCGCTTGGATGCTCCTGTGCAGCCCAGTGTTGTGCCCGCTCTCATGCTGAGCGACGCTGGCACTGCATTGATATTGTGCTGCCAGCGTCATCTTGGAGAAGACGTGAGAGCACTAGTCGGCCAAATATTACTTCCTGAAGCGCGGCTGCTTAATTTGTGTCCGTGTTTTAAAGAACCAGATAATTGAATGAATTCGCGTCATTGCTGGAAGCCATGAGCAGCCTCCTGCCTAGCGCCCCTCACTGCCACCTCCATGTATAACCGTAATGTTGTGGCATTCATTGGGAGTTTCAGCAGAACCATGGGAGGGAAAATGCTGATCCGCAGTACATGGTGCATTGCTCTGAAGAAACCGATGCTGCCTCATACGGTGTCAATTTTTCATCACCAAATAATCCAAGATCCACTAAAGTTTTGCATCAAGAAGTGCAGTGAAGAAAGCCTAGATTTTCCTTCTTGCATAGAAACCTCATTATAGATTACATAACAAAATGAAACTAAATGTTAGAGGAAAAAAGTGTCATTATTGGGATGAAGCTATGGGACCATATCTGCTGGGCTTCTCCTGAGTGAATGACGGGAGTCCTCTATACCAGTGTCTGATGGTGATATCAGTAGCTAAAGATACTTTTGCAGAAATTATTTTGTGAATTAGGGGGTCTGTTCACATTTTGTAGACTTCAGACCCATTTGTAGACGTCCCACCCATCTTTACACGCACCCCTATATGTAGACGACCCACCCATCTGTAGATGTCCCACCATCTGTACACGTCACCCCATTTGTAGACGTCCTACTCAACAGTAGACATCTTACCCATCTGTAGACGTCCCGCCAATCTGTAGACGTCTTACCCAGCTGTAGAAGTCCCACCCATCTGTAGATGTCCCACAATCTGTACACGTCACCCCCATTTGTAGACGTCCAACTCAACAGAAGATGTCTTACCCATCTTTAGACGTCCCGCCAATCTGTAGACGTCTTACCCATCTGTAGACGTCCCACCAATCTGTAGACGTCTTACCCATCTGTAGAAGTCCCGGCCATCTGTAGACGTCCCACCATCTGTTCACGTCACACCCATTTGTAGACGTCCCACTCAACAGTAGACGTCTTACCCATCTGTAGACGTCCCACCAATCTGTAGACGTCTTACCCATCTGTAGAAGTCCCGGCCATCTGTAGATGTCCCACCATCTGTGCACGTCACCCCATCTGTAGTGACTTTTGCAGGCATTATAAACCCGTGTTGAATATATGTAAATTTATATGAGGAACCTATTAAATTATATTACCCCATGACTTTTGTAATGAAGATGAAGCCTTTTTCCATTGTGGAACTCCTATTTAATGGATTTTGTATTCTACAATAAAGTTTGTAGTATATTTTTCCACCTCTGGCGTTTACCGTCTGATAGGAGTTAAATGTACAGTGGGGCAAAAAAGTATTTAGTCAGTCAGCAATAGTGCAAGTTCCACCACTTAAAAAGATGAGAGGCGTCTGTAATTTACATCATAGGTAGACCTCAACTATGGGAGACAAACTGAGAAAAAAAAATCCAGAAAATCACATTGTCTGTTTTTTTATCATTTTATTTGCATATTATGGTGGAAAATAAGTATTTGGTCAGAAACAAAATTTCATCTCAATACTTTGTAATATATCCTTTGTTGGCAATAACAGAGGTCAAACGTTTTCTGTAAGTCTTCACAAGGTTGCCACACACTGTTGTTGGTATGTTGGCCCATTCCTCCATGCAGATCTCCTCTAGAGCAGTGATGTTTTTGGCTTTTCGCTTGGCAACACGGACTTTCAACTCCCTCCAAAGGTTTTCTATAGGGTTGAGATCTGGAGACTGGCTAGGCCACTCCAGGACCTTGAAATGCTTCTTACGAAGCCACTCCTTTGTTGCCCTGGCGGTGTGCTTTGGATCATTGTCATGTTGAAAGACCCAGCCACGTTTCATCTTCAATGCCCTTGCTGATGGAAGGAGGTTTGCACTCAAAATCTCACGATACATGGCCCCATTCATTCTTTCATGTACCCGGATCAGTCGTCCTGGCCCCTTTGCAGAGAAACAGCCCCAAAGCATGATGTTTCCACCACCATGCTTTACAGTAGGTATGGTGTTTGATGGATGCAACTCAGTATTCTTTTTCCTCCAAACACGACAAGTTGTGTTTCTACCAAACAGTTCCAGTTTGGTTTCATCAGACCATAGGACATTCTCCCAAAACTCCTCTGGATCATCCAAATGCTCTCTAGCAAACTTCAGATGGGCCCGGACATGTACTGGCTTAAGCAGTGGGACACGTCTGGCACTGCAGGATCTGAGTCCATGGTGGCGTAGTGTGTTACTTATGGTAGGCCTTGTTACATTGGTCCCAGCTCTCTGCAGTTCATTCACTAGGTCCCCCCGCGTGGTTCTGGGATTTTTGCTCACCGTTCTTGTGATCATTCTGACCCCACGGGGTGGGATTTTGCGTGGAGCCCCAGATCGAGGGAGATTATCAGTGGTCTTGTATGTCTTCCATTTTCTAATTATTGCTCCCACTGTTGATTTCTTCACTCCAAGCTGGTTGGCTATTGCAGATTCAGTCTTCCCAGCCTGGTGCAGGGCTACAATTTTGTTTCTGGTGTCCTTTGACAGCTCTTTGGTCTTCACCATAGTGGAGTTTGGAGTCAGACTGTTTGAGGGTGTGCACAGGTGTCTTTTTATACTGATAACAAGTTTAAACAGGTGCCATTACTACAGGTAATGAGTGGAGGAAAGAGGAGACTCTTAAAGAAGAAGTTACAGGTCTGTGAGAGCCAGAAATCTTGATTGTTTGTTTCTGACCAAATACTTATTTTCCACCATAATATGCAAATAAAATGATAAAAAAACAGACAATGTGATTTTCTGGATTTTTTTTTCTCAGTTTGTCTCCCATAGTTGAGGTCTACCTATGATGTAAATTACAGACGCCTCTCATCTTTTTAAGTGGTGGAACTTGCACTATTGCTGACTGACTAAATACTTTTTTGCCCCACTGTATATATCTGAAAACCCAACGTGACCGAGCCAATTTTAACCTTAAAGGGAACCTGTCACCCCGTTTTTTGAGATTGAGATATAAATACTGTTAAATAGGGCCTGCGCTGTGTGTTACAATAGTGTATGTAGTGTACCCCGATTCCCCACCTATGCTGAGAAATAACTTACCAAAGTCGCCGTTTTCGCCTGTCAATCAGGCTGGTCAGGTTGGGTGGGCGTGGTGACATCGCTGGTTCTTCCTCAGCTTTACGTTGGTGGCGTAGTGGTGTCCGCATGTTGAGGTGACTAATCCACTGTGGGCACGTGAACAAGCAGCGCGCGATCTGCGCTGTCATCCCTTTCGTCGGTGGGGGCGGCCATCTTCCTGGGGCCGCGCGTGCGCAGATCGAGTGCTCTGCTGCACGGGGCTTCAGGAAAATGGCCGCGGGATGCCGCGCGTGCGCATTAGAGATCGCGGCCGCCATTTTCCCAAAGCCGAGATGCAAACTCGGCTTTGGGAAAATGGCCGCAGCGATCTCTAATGCGCACGCGCGGCATCCCGCGGCCATTTTCCTGAAGCCCCGTGCAGCAGAGCACTCGATCTGCGCACGCGCGGCCCCAGGAAGATGGCCGCCCCCACCGACGAAAGGGATGACAGCGCAGATCGCGCGCTGCTTGTTCACGTGCCCACAGTGGATTAGTCACCTCAACATGCGGACACCACTACGCCACCAACGTAAAGCTGAGGAAGAACCAGCGCTGTGAACACGCCCTCCCGACCTGACCAGCCTGATTGACAGGCGAAAACGGCGACTTTGGTAAGTTATTTCTCAGCATAGGTGGGGAATCGGGGTACACTACATACACTATTGTAACACCCAGCGCAGGCCCTATTTAACAGTATTTATATCTCAATCTCAAAAAACGGGGTGACAGGTTCCCTTTAATGACCAGGCCCAATTATGGAAATCTGACCAGTGTCACTTTATGTGGTAATAACTCTGGAACCCTTCAGCGGATCCCCGTGGTTCCAAGATTTTTTTTTTCGTGACACATTGTACTTTGTTAGTGCTAAATTCGGGTTGGTATGTTTTGCGTTTATTTGTGAAGATATCAGCATTTTGGTCAAAATGTTGAAAAATTAGCAATTTTCAAACTTTCAATACAATCGTAAAATCATAGAATGTTAGAATTGTAAGGGACCACCAGGGTCGTTGTGTCCAACCCTCGCCTGAATGCTGGATTCACTTATCCATTTCAGACACTGAAGACTTCCATTGAAGGAGAACTCACCACCTCTCATAGCAGCCTGTTCCACTCATTGCTCACCCTCACTGTCAAAAAGTTTTTTTCTAATATATAACTGGTATCTTCTCCCTTCCAGTTTCATTCCATTGCTCCTCGTGTTTCCATGTGCAATGAGAATAATGATTATCCCTCTACACTGTGACATCCCTTCGGATACTGTATTTGTAGAGAAAAATAAAGTCTCTTCTTAGCCTTATTTTTTGCAAGCTAAACATTCCCAGATCCTTTATTCATTCCTCCTAGACATACATTACAGTCCGCTCACCATCCTGGTTGCTCTTCTCTGAACTTGCTCTAGTTTTTCAATGTCTTATTTAAAATGTAAACAAAATTAGAGTATGAACGGCACTAGGCGGTCTCACAACACACGGTTCACTAGTAGACGTGGAATCCTTATTAGGGCTCGTATAGATCCAGCAGTATGCGGGTGGTGCTCCACACAAAAGTCGTAAGCAGATATAAAAAACAGAAGAAATAGATGTGGCACTCACCCAAGTTTTACTGCAATTCATTGTCCTTTATTCATCTTTATAACGAAGCAGACATAGTAAGGAGAGGCGGCTGGTGAGGGTTGCAGTGCGGGGAGTGAGAGAAGGACGACGGCCGTTTCGCGCTTGTGCGCTTCCACGGGTTCAGGTCCCGGGGTGAGTGCCACATCTATTTCTTCTTATTTAACCCCTTCCCGACCTGTGACACAGCGTATGCGTCATGAAAGTCGGTGCCAATCCGACCTATGACGCATATGCTGTGTCACAGAATGATCACGTCCCTGCAGATCGGGTGAAAGGGTTAACTCCCATTTCACCCGATCTGCAGGGACAGGGGGAGTGGTAGTTTAGCCCACGGGGGGTGGCTTCACCCCCCCGTGGCTACGATCGCTCTGATTGGCTGTTGAAAGTGAAACTGCCAATCACAGCGATTTGTAATATTTCACCTAAAAAACTGGTGAAATATTACAATCCAGCCATGGCCGATGCTGCAATATCATCGGCCATGGCTGGAAACACTTATGTGCACCCACCCCACCGATCGCCCCCCCAGCCCTCCGATCTGTGCTCCGCTCCCCTCCGTCCTGTGCTCCGCTCCCCCGTCCTCCTGTCCGCTCCCCCCGTGCTCCAATCACACCCCCCGTGCTCCAATCAAACCCCCCGCACTCCGATCCACCCCCCGCACAGCGATCCCCCCGTGCTCCGATCCACCCCCCCCGCACAGCGATCCCCCACCCCGTGCTCCAATCCACCCCCCCGTGTTTCGATCCACCCCCCCCGTGTTTCGATCCACCCCCCCATGCTCCGATCCACCCCCCCGTGCTCCGACGCCCCCCCGTGCCCTGATCTTCCCTCCCCCCCCTTATACTTACCGAGCCTCCCGGGGTCCGTCCGTCTTCTTTCCTGGGCACCGCAATCTTCCAAAATGGCGGGCGCATGTGCAGTGCGCCCGCCGAATCTGCCGGCCGGCAGATTCGCTCCAGAGTGAATTTTGATCACTGAGATAGGTTATATCTCAGTGATCAAAATAAAAAAAATAGTAAATGACCCCCCCCCCCCCCCTTTGTCACCCCCATAGGTAGGGACAATAAAAAAAATAAAGAATTTTTTTTTTCCACTAAGGTTGGGGTAAGAACTAGGGTTAGGGGTAGGGTTAGGGTTTGGGATGTGCACACGTATTCTGGTCCTCTGCGGATTTTTCCGCAGAGGATTTGATAAATCCGCAGTGCTAAACCGCTGTGGATTTACCGTGTTTTTTCTGCGCATTTCACTGCGGTTTTACAACTGCAACTTTCTATTGGAGCAGTTGTAAAACCGCTGCAGAATCCGCAGAAAGAAGTGACATGCTGCGGAATGTAAACCGCTGCGTTTCCGTGCAGTTTTTCTGCAGCATGTGTACAGCGATTTTTGTTTCCCATAGGTTTACATTGAACTGTAAACTCATGGGAAACTGCTGCGGATCCGCAGCGTTTTCCGCAGCATGTGCACATACCTTTAGAATTAGGCTATGTGCACATGGTGTGGATTTGGCTGCGGATCCGCAGCAGTATTCCATCACGTTTACAGTACCATGTAAACATATGGAAAACCAAATCCGCTGTGCCCATGGTGCGGAAAATACCACGCGGAAACGCTGCGTTGTATTTTCCGCAGCATGTCAATTCTTTGTGCGGATTCCGCAGCGTTTTACACCTGTTCCTCAATAGGAATCCACAGGTGAAATCCGCACAAAAAACACTGGCAATCCACGGTAAATCCGCAGGTAAAACGCAGTGCCTTTTACCCGCGGATTTTTCAAAAATGGTGCGGAAATATCTCACACGAATCCGCAACGTTGGCACATAGCCTTAGGGTTAGGGTTGGGTTGGAATTAGGGTTGTGGTTAGGGTTAGGGGTGTGTTGGGGTTAGGGTTGTGGTTAGGGGTGTGTTGGGGTTAGGGTTGTGATTAGGGTTACGGCTACAGTTGGGATAAGGGTTAGGGGTGTGTTGGCGTCAGAATTGAGGGGTTTCCACTGTTTAGGCACATCAGGGGGTCTCCAAACGCAACATGGCGCCACCATTGATTCCAGCCAATCTTGTATTCAAAAAGTCAAATGGTGCTCCCTCACTTCCGAGCCCTGACGTGTGCCCAAACAGTGGTTTACCCCCACATATGGGGTACCAGCATACTCAGGACAAACTGCGCAACAATTACTGGGGTCCAATTTCTCCTGTTACCCTTGAGAAAATAAAAAATTGCTTGCTAAAACATCATTTTTGAGGAAAGAAAAATGATTTTTTATTTTCACGGCTCTGCGTTGTAAACGTCTGTGAAACACTTGGGGGTTCAAAGTGCTCACCACATATCTAGATAAGTTCCTTGGGGGGTCTAGTTTCCAAAATGGGGTCACTTGTGGGGGGTTTCTACTGTTTAGGCACACCAGGGGCTCTGCAAACGCAACGTGATGTCCGCAGACCATTCCATCAAAGTCTGCATTTCAAAAGTCACTACTTCCCTTCTGAGCCCCGACGTGTGCCCAAACAGTGGTTTACCCCCACACATGGGGTATCAGCGTACTCAGGAGAAACTGGACAACAACTTTTGGGATCCAATTTCTCCTGTAACCCTTGGGAAAATAAAAAATTCTGGGCTAAAAAATTATTTTTGAGGAAAGAAAACGTATTTAGAATTTTCACGGCTCTGCGTTATAAACTTCTGTGAAGCACTTGGGGGTTGAAAGTGCTCACCACATATCTAGATAATTTCATTTCGGGGTTTAGTTTCCAAAATAAGGTCACTTGTGGGGGGTTTCTACTGTTTAGTCACATCAGGGGTAATGCAAACGCAACGTGACGCCCATAGAGCATTCCATCAAAGTCTGTATTTCAAAACGTCACTACTTCACTTCCGAGCCCCGGCAAGTGCCCAAATAGTAGTTTACCCCGACATATGGGGTATCACCGTACTCAAAAGAAACTGGACAACAAATATTGGGGTCAAATTTCTCCTGTTACCCTTGGGAAAATTAAAAAATTCTGGGCTAAAAAATTATTTTTGAGGAAAGAAAACGTATTTATTATTTTCACTGCTCTGTGTTATGAACTTCTGTGAAGCACTTGGGGGTTCAAAGTGCTCACCTCACATCTAGATAAGTTGCTTTCGGGGTCTAGTTTCCAAAATGGGGTCACTTGTGGGGGGTTTCTACTGTTAAGCCACATCAGGGGCTCTGCAAACGCAACGTGACGCCCGCAGAGCATTCCATCAAAGTCTGCATTTCAAAACGTCACTACTTCACTTCCGAGCCCCAGCATGTGCCTAAACAGTGGTTTACCCCCACATATGGGGTATCAGCGTACTCAGGAGAAACTGGACAACAACTTTTGGGGTCAAATTTCTCCTGTTACCCTTGGGAAAATAAAAAATTGCGGGCTAAAAAAATCATTTTTGAGAAAATAATTTTTTTTTTATTTTCATGGCTCTGCGTTATAAACTTCTGTGAAGCACCTGGGGGTTCAAAGTGCTCACCACACATCTAGATTAGTTCCTTTGGGGGTCTAGTTTCCAAAATGGGGTCATTTGTGGGGGATCTCCAATGTTTAGGCACACAGGGGCTCTCCAAACGCGACATGGTGTCCGCTAATGATTGGAGCTAATTTTCCATTTAAAAAGCCAAATGGCGTGCCTTCCCTTCTGAGCCCTGCCGTGCGCCCAAACAGTGGTTTACCCCCACATATGGGGTATCTGCGTACTCAGGACAAACTGGACAACAACATTTGTGGTCAAATTTCTCCTATTACCATTGGCAAAATAGGAAATTCCAGGCTACAAAATCATTTTTGAGAAAAGAAAAATTATTTTTTATTTTCATGGCTCTGCATTATAAACTTCTGTGAAGCACCTGGGGGTGCTCCGTATGCATCTAGATAAGTTCCTTGGGGAGTCTAGTTTCCAAAATGGGGTCACTTGTGGGGGAGCTCCAATGCATAGGCACACAGGGGCTCTCCAAACGCGACGTGGTGTCCGCTAACAATTGGAGCTAATTTTCCATTCAAAAAGTCAAAAGGCGCGCCTTCCCTTCTGAGCCCTGCCGTGTGCCCAAACAGTGGTTTACCCCCACATATGAGGAATCGGCGTACTCGGGAGAAATTGCTCAACAAATTTTTTGATCCATTTTATCCTATTGCCCATGTGAAAATGAAAAAATTGAGGCGAAAAGAAATTTTTTGTGAAAAAAAGTACTTTTTCATTTTTACGGATCAATTTGTGAAACACCTGAGGGTTTAAAGTGTTCAGTAGGCATCTAGATAAGTTCCTTGGGGGGTCCAGTTTCCAAAATGGGGTCACTTGTGGGGGAGCTCCAATGTTTAGGCACACAGGGTCTCTCCAAACGCGACATGGTGTCCGCTAACGATGGAGATAATTTTTCATTCAAAAAGTCAAATGGCGCTCCTTCCCTTCCGAGTCTTACCATGTGCCCAAACAGTGGTTTACCCCCACATGTGAGGTATCGGTGTACTCAGG
Organism: Ranitomeya imitator; assembly: GCF_032444005.1. Classification (NCBI taxonomy): domain Eukaryota; kingdom Metazoa; phylum Chordata; class Amphibia; order Anura; family Dendrobatidae; genus Ranitomeya; species Ranitomeya imitator. The sequence goes on along the minus strand of NC_091286.1, from coordinate 575,023,583 downwards.
AGAAATTGCCCAACAAATTTTAGGATCCTTTTTATCCTGTTGTCCATGTGAAAATGAAAAAATTGAGGCTAAAAGAATTTTTTTGTGAAAAAAAAGTACTTTTTCATTTTTACGGATCAATTTGTGAAGCTCCTGGGGGTTTAAAGGGCTCACTATGCATCTAGATAAGTTCCTTGGGGCGTCTAGTTTCCAAAATGGGGTCACTTGTGGGGGAGCTCCAATTTTTAGGCACACGGGGGCTCTCCAAACGCGACATGGTGTCCGCTAAAGAGTGCAGCCAATTTTTCATTCAAAAAGTCAAATGGCGCTCCTTCCCTTCCAAGCCCTGCCGTGCGCCCAAACAGTGGTTTACCCCCACATATGAGGTATCAGCGTACTCAGGACAAATTGGACAACAACTTTCGTGGTTCAGTTTCTCCTTTTACCATTGGGAAAATAAAAAAATTGTTGCTGAAAAATCATTTTTGTGACTAAAAAGTTAAATGTTCATTTTTTCCTTCCATGTTGCTTCTGCTGCTGTGAAGCACCTGAAGGGTTAATAAACTTCTTGAATGTGGTTTTGTGCACCTTGAGGGGTGCAGTTTTTAGAATGGTGTCACTTTTGGGTATTTTCAGCCATATAGACCCCTCAAACTGACTTCAAATGTGAGGTGGTCCCTAAAAAAATGGTTTTGTAAATTTCGTTGTAAAAATGAGAAATCGCTGGTCAAATTTTAACCCTTATAACTTTCTAGCAAAAAAAAATTTTGTTTCCAAAATTGTGCTGATGTAAAGTAGACGTGTCGGAAATGTTATTTATTAACTATTTTTTGTCACATAACTCTCTGGTTTAACAGAATAAAAATTCAAAATGTGAAAATTGCGAAATTTTCAAAATTTTCGCCAAATTTCCGTTTTTATCACAAATAAACGCAGAATTTATTGACCTAAATTTACCACTAACATGAAGCCCAATATGTCACGAAAAAACAATCTCAGAACCGCTAGGATCCGTTGAAGCGTTCCTGAGTTATTACCTCATAAAGGGACACTGGTCAGAATTGCAAAAAACGGCAAGGTCTTTAAGGTCAAAATAGAAATAGGATAATACACCGCACTCACGGATGGAATATTTTGCAAGTGAATCAAACAATTTATTGGTGTACATACATATTGAATACACAACAATGCCAGTATATATGCGCAGTAGAAAAAGCGTGCATACAGATGACGTTTCGAACCCCAACCGGGTTCTTAATCATAAAACGCTGTGGAAAAATTGGAAAATACAAAACATAAATCATAACAAACATATACAATCAGCCTGAAACCATATATAATAAGGAAAAAATGGACACCCAAGGCACAGAGCCCAAAGAAATAACCCCAAGAACAGGATGGAGTTTGGACCCCTCAGGTAATACAGCGTTATGTAGCTTTCCTCTTTACATACCTTACTATACTATGGGGTCTCATGACATCATTATTATGCCTGCAGGTACTATCTAGCGGCTGCTAGCCTACATTTTAAGCCTACATCTACTCTAGGTAATGTTTTGTTCCTCCATATACCCATTTGACATAAATCCACTATACATTGCTCTCCTAATTTTCACTTTTATCACACCATTCCCCACAGCATTATTGTACAGTATATTAATCCATCCCGGCTGGGATATTCCTAGTGCTCTTGGCTGCATACCATCTGTAGGTAAATCCTTGCTCCCTTGCCCTACTCCGGTGTTACTTTCTGTATATATCCTTATTAGTTCTTATAGCACAGTGGGTGTTCATACATCCCTCTTTGATCAGGACTGGCCTATGTCCAAACTCCATCCTGTTCTTGGGGTTATTTCTTTGGGCTCTGTGCCTTGGGTGTCCATTTTTTCCTTATTATATATGGTTTCAGGCTGATTGTATATGTTTGTTATGATTTATGTTTTGTATTTTCCAATTTTTCCACAGCGTTTTATGATTAAGAACCTGGTTGGGGTTCGAAACGTCATCTGTATGCACGCTTTTTCTACTGCACAAATATACTGGCATTGTTGTGTATTCAATATGTATGTACACTAATAAATTGTTTGATTCACTTGCAAAATATTCCATCCGTGAGTGCGGTGTATTATCCTATTTCTATTAAGGACTCTGTTGTCCATTACACCAGCACCCTCCTCTGATATAGCAAGAGTGCAGACTATATTCTCTCTTTTAAGGTCAAAATAGGCTGGGTCATGAAGGGGTTAAAATGTAGTAACCAGAACTAGACACTGTATTCCAGATGAGGCCTGACCCAGCAGGAGTAGAGGGGGATAATTGATTCACATGATGTAGACTCGATGCTTCTCTTAATACATCCCATAACTGTGTTTGCCTTTTTTTGCTGCTGCATCACACTGTTGACTTAATTACTGTATTCTTATCCAAATACATATATGCTGTTTAAATAATTTCTTCAAAGATCTTTCGTGGTATAGAAGCAAGTCTCACTGACTAAACCAGTTAGTCATGCTGTACAAAATAGTTAATAAAAAAAATTCCCATATGTGTACTTTACATCTGCATCATTTTTAAAAAGTCATTTTGTTAGGATGTTAGAGGGGTTAAAAGTTTAGCAGAAATGTCTCATTTTTTTCAAGTAATTTACAAAACCTGTTTTTTTTAGGGACCTATTCAGATTTATAAATGGACTATGCGAGGCCTATACATTACAAACTGCCCAAAAGTTACACCATTTTAAAAACCGCACACCTCAAATACTTTAAAACTGTTGTCTTGAAATTTGTTAACCCTTCAGGTGTGACACAGGAATTAATGCAAAGTTGAATTAAAAAAAACAACTTGTCTCTTCAGAGAGAAAGAGGACCAAGAACTATAGTGGCACCTATAGGGAGTAGCAATCCTTATAGTCAATATCTACTCTCTTAACGAGCCTTGTCACATGACTTAAGGTACCGTCACATTTAGCGACGCTGCAGCGATCTAGACAATGATGCCGATCGCTGCAGCGTCGCTGGAGAGCTGTCACACAGACAGCTCTCCAGCGACCAACAATGCCGAAGTCCCCGGGTAACCATGGTAAACATTGGGTTACTAAGCGCAGGGCCGCGCTTAGTAACCCAATGTTTACCCTGGTTACCAGTGTAAATGTAAAAAAACCCAAACACTACATACTTACATTCCGGTGTCTGTCGCATCCCCCGGTGTTCTGCTTCCCTGCACTGTGTAAGCGCCAGCCGTAAAGCAGAGCGGTGATGTCACCGCTGTGCTTTACGGCCAGCCGGCGCTCGGTATGTAAGTATGTAGTGTTTGTTTTTTTTTTACATTTACACTGGTATCCAGGGTAAACATCGGGTTACTAAGCGCGGCCCTGTGCTTAGTAACCCGATGTTTACCCTGGTTACCAGTGAAGACATCGCTGGATCGGCGTCACACACGCCGATTCAGCGATGTCTGCGGGAGATCCAGCGACGAAATAAAGTTCTGGCCTTTCTGCTCCGACCAACGATGTCACAGCAGGATCCAGATCGCTGCTGTGTGTCAAACACAACGATATCGCTATCCAGGACGCTGCAACGTCACGGATCGCTAGCGATATCGTTGTTAAATTGTTCAGTGTGAAGGTACCTTTAGGATAAAAAAAAAACCCAAAATCTCAATTTGTAGATGTGTAAGATCTGGTTTGGCTGGGTGAGAAGCGTAGGATGGGGATCCAAGGGATGTCATTTCTCCTTGCAGAGAGTGATGTGTCAAGCCTGAACTGCCCAGGTGAGGAGACTTTTAAGCTGTGTTCTACGCTGAGCACTTACATCGTGGCTTCTGTGTTAGTCCCACAAAAATGTGATTCAGACAAAACCCCCTACAAAACCACTCACTTATGAGGCAGGTGAAACACTTTGCTGTCTGCTCAGGTAGTGTCCATATTTTTAGGCGTGCACAAATCTGTGGTTGCCCACTAAAGATATGCCTCAAATGGTGGACACCGCCGGAACACAGGCCAGTCCAAAATGACTCCATCTGCCTCATAAGTGAGTGGTTCCTTAGGGGTTTTTGTCTAAAACGCAATTTTGAGGATTTACACAGAAACCCCTGTGTAAGTGCTCAGTGGAGAGAGCAGGATAAATGTGACCCAAGCCTTATTCCAATTTTTAGGAAGTGCAATGAACAAATTGACAGTAGTACAAGAGTAATTTTTAATTTTATTATTCACTGTGCGGTATAAGTGATAAGGCGGATTTATTTCTCGGGACGGGGCGATTACAGCAATATCAGATTTATACATATATATAGATACAGTGGAGATTTTTTTTTGTACCATTTCGGAGCACATAACATTTTTTGATCACTTTTTATTCAGATTTTTTAGATGGAGAATGAAAAAAAACCATCAGTTCAATCTTTATTTTTTTTTCTTTTGCGCCTCTTGGTAAAAGTGATAAGACTGATTTATCCGTTGGGTCAGTTTGATTACAACGATACCAGATTTATATTGTTTGTTTTATGTTTTGCTACTGTAGTTTTGCAGACTAAAATCAATATTTTACAAAGATTGATTTGTTTTTGCATCACTATATTTTGAGAGCTGTAACTTTTTATTTTTTTCCCCCGAATGAGACTTATTATGGCTTGTTTTTTTGCAGGACAATTTGCTGTTTTTATTTATGCCAGTTTTTGTTTACATATGTCTTTTTGATTGCTTTTCATTCAATTTTTTTGTGTCCAAGTGATAAAAAAGTGACATTTTTTAATGGCAATTCAGGATTTATTATTATTTTTTTTTTAACATTTACACTTTTCGTAATTTTTCTTACTTTTTCACTTACTTCCACTGTGGGACATGTATATTTTTTACTTTGCTCACTGGTTTTGTGTACTCCAGTGCCTGAGGCCTGTCAGTGAGTCACTTACTGTCAGAGAGACCCTGCTTATGGCTGGATCATACAGGTCCTGTACCCTGAAGTCATCAGATGACCCCAAGATACCATAGCAATGATAGTCACGTTCGATTACGACCTCAGGGAATCTGATCATGCTATAGAGGGTTTCTTAACCCCATTTTTACCACTTGGATACCTTAAGGGCTTCATCGGCCTCTATTGGTAACAAAGAAGTACGGGGTTGATACCGCAGGGTGTCAGCTGTCATGTACAGCTGTCACCCGCAGGAATTGCACCTAAGGGGGGCATTATTCACTCATTCCTGACTGCCACTTTAAAACGATGATCAGGAATAAGGTCCTTTAACGGATGCCGTTTTAATGTGTAAGGTAGTCGCTAAAAGGTTAATGAATATTAGCATTATTTTTTTTAGAAGGATTATTAACCTGTTGTTATTCACTTCTATACAGATATTATCTTTTATCCAAATATTCTTATCCATGGGTTCTTAGATTACCAGGATCCCTTCTCAGGGAGAAGCACAGGACTGGATTCCAAAATATCAACATAAATATGCAAAAAATTACACTCCTTCACCCCAGCCATGGGCTTTTATGACTACTGTTTTGTACCAAATACCAATACTTTATGGGGAATTCCAATGGATTGTCCGCTCAGTAAACTATGTGTATATTTGGCTTTTTCTCTATGTTTTGTAAATATATAACATACCATTCACTGGTCATTACTTGTAACTAGTCGGTCATATCACAATGTTTCTTGTACCACATCTGTACGTTATACTGTATAATGTGACCTGCATGGACAGTTAATCATTCGCTAAAGGGTTTTCAGCTTAGTTTATAGTCTATAAACCAGGGTTGTGGAGTCAATATAAAATGGACTGACTCCTAAAATATGTAATATATTGGGTACAGTACTACAATGCTGGTTGTGCTGTAAACTTTTTCCTAAGAATTTAGGAAAGTCAGGAAATGTCCTATTAATGTCTGTTCTGTTCCTGATCTAAGGATCTGGGCTTTTAGTTGAGATAAATGTACATGCTCAGTAGTGAGGCAGTGCTGTGGGGTCATAATGGAGATGAATCTGTTCTGCACTTTATGTACATGCTCAGTAGTGAGGCGGTGTTGTGGGGTCAGAGTGGAGATGAATCTGTTCTGCACTTTATGTACATGCTCAGTAGTGACCAGTGCTGTGGAGTCGTAGTGAAGATGAATCTGTGCTGCACTTTATGTACATGCTCAGTAGTGAGGCAGTGCTGTGGAGTCATAATGGAGATGAATCTGTTCTGCACTTTATGTACATGTTCAGTAGTGAGGCAATGCTGTGGGGTCATAGTGGAGATAAATCTGTGCAGCACTTTATGTACATGCTCACGAGTGAGGCAGTGATGTGGGGTCGGAGTGGAGATGAATCTGTGCTGCACTTTATGTACATGCTCAGTAGTGAGGCAGTGCTGTGGGGTCATAATGGAGATGAATTTTTTCTGTACTTTATGTACATGCTCAGTAGTGAGGCAATGCTGTGGGGTCATAGTGGAGATAAATCTGTGCAGCACTTTATGTACATGCTCACGAGTGAGGCAGTGATGTGGGGTCGGAGTGGAGATGAATCTGTGCTGCACTTTATGTACATGCTCAGTAGTGAGGCAGTGCTGTGGGGTCATAATGGAGATGAATCTGTTCTGCACTTTATGTACATGCTCAGTAGTGAGGCAATGCTGTGGGGTCATAGTGGAGATAAATCTGTGCAGCACTTTATGTACAGTGGGGCAAAAAAGTATTTAGTCAGTCAGCAATAGTGCAAGTTCCACCACTTAAAAAGATGAGAGGCGTCTGTAATTTACATCATAGGTAGAACTCAACTATGGGAGACAAACTGAGAAAAAAAAAATCCAGAAAATCACATTGTCTGTTTTTTTAACATTTTATTTGTATATTATGGTGGAAAATAAGTATTTGGTCAGAAACAAAATTTCATCTCAATACTTTGTAATATATCCTTTGTTGGCAATGACAGAGGTCAAACGTTTTCTGTAAGTCTTCACAAGGTTGCCACACACTGTTGTTGGTATGTTGGCCCATTCCTCCATGCAGATCTCCTCTAGAGCAGTGATGTTTTTGGCTTTTCGCTTGGCAACACGGACTTTCAACTCCCTCCAAAGGTTTTCTATAGGGTTGAGATCTGGAGACTGGCTAGGCCACTCCAGGACCTTGAAATGCTTCTTACGAAGCCACTCCTTCGTTGCCCTGGCGGTGTGCTTTGTATCATTGTCATGTTGAAAGACCCAGCCACGTTTCATCTTCAATGCCCTTGCTGATGGAAGGAGGTTTGCACTCAAAATCTCACGATACATGGCCCCATTCATTCTTTCATGTACCCGGATCAGTCGTCCTGGCCCCTTTGCAGAGAAACAGCCCCAAAGCATGATGTTTCCACCACCATGCTTTACAGTAGGTATGGTGTTTGATGGATGCAACTCAGTATTCTTTTTCCTCCAAACACGACAAGTTGTGTTTCTACCAAACAGTTCCAGTTTGGTTTCATCAGACCATAGGACATTCTCCCAAAACTCCTCTGGATCATTCAAATGCTCTCTAGCAAACTTCAGACGGGCCCGGACATGTACTGGCTTAAGCAGTGGGACACGTCTGGCACTGCAGGATCTGAGTCCATGGTGGCGTAGTGTGTTACTTATGGTAGGCCTTGTTACATTGGTCCCAGCTCTCTGCAGTTCATTCACTAGGTCCCCCCGCGTGGTTCTGGGATTTTTGCTCACCGTTCTTGTGATCATTCTGACCCCACGGGGTGGGATTTTGCGTGGAGCCCCAGATCGAGGGAGATTATCAGTGGTCTTGTATGTCTTCCATTTTCTAATTATTGCTCCCACTGTTGATTTCTTCACTCCAAGCTGGTTGGCTATTGCAGATTCAGTCTTCCCAGCCTGGTGCAGGGCTACAATTTTGTTTCTGGTGTCCTTTGACAGCTCTTTGGTCTTCACCATAGTGGAGTTTGGAGTCAGACTGTTTGAGGGTGTGCACAGGTGTCTTTTTATACTGATAACAAGTTTAAACAGGTGCCATTACTACAGGTAATGAGTGGAGGAAAGAGGAGACTCTTAAAGAAGAAGTTACAGGTCTGTGAGAGCCAGAAATCTTGATTGTTTGTTTCTGACCAAATACTTATTTTCCACCATAATATGCAAATAAAATGTTAAAAAAACAGACAATGTGATTTTCTGGATTTTTTTTTCTCAGTTTGTCTCCCATAGTTGAGGTCTACCTATGATGTAAATTACAGACGCCTCTCATCTTTTTAAGTGGTGGAACTTGCACTATTGCTGACTGACTAAATACTTTTTTGCCCCACTGTACATGCTCACGAGTGAGGCAGTGATGTGGGGTCGGAGTGGAGATGAATCTGTGCTGGACTTTAGGTACATGCTCAGTAGTGAGGCAGTGGTGTGGAGTCATAATGGAGATGAATCTGTGCTGCACTTTATGTACATGCTCAGGAGTAAGGCAGTGTGGTGGGGTAATAGAGGAGATGAATCTGTGCTGCACTTTATGTACATGCTCAGTAGTGAGGCAGTGCTGTGGAGTCATAATGGAGATGAATCTGTTCTGCACTTTATGTACATGCTCAGTAGTGACCAGTGCTGTGGAGTCGGAGTTGAGATGAATCTGTGCTGCACTTTATGTACAGTTAGGTCCATATATATTTGGACAGAGACAATATTTTTCTAATTTTGGTTATAGACATTACCACAATGAATTTTAAACAAAACAATTCAGATGCAGTTGAAACTCAGACTTTCAGCTTTCATTTGAGGGTATCCACATTAAAATTGGATGAAGGGTTTAGGAGTTTCAGCTCCTTAACATGTGCCACCCTGTTTTTAAAGGGACCAAAAGTAATTGGACAGATTCAATAATTTTAAATAAATTGTTAATTTTTAGTACTTGGTTGAAAACCCTTTGTTGGCAATGACTGCCTGAAGTCTTGAACGCATGGACATCACCAGACGCTGTGTTTCCTCCTTTTTGATGCTCTGCCACGCCTACACTGCGGTGGTTTTCAGTTGCTGTTTGTTTGTGGGCCTTTCTGTCTGAAGTTTAGTCTTTAACAAGTGAAATGCATGCTCAATTGGGTTGAGATCAGGTGACTGACTGGGCCATTCAAGAATATTCCACTTCTTTGCTTTAATAAACTCGTGGGTTGCTTTGGCTTTATGTTTTGGGTCATTGTCCATCTGTAGTATGAAACGACGACCAATCAGTTTGGCTGCATTTGGCTGGATCTGAGCACAAAGTATGTTTCTGAATACCTCAGAATTCATTCGGCTGCTTCTGTCCTGTGTCACATCATCAATAAACACTAGTGACCCAGTGCCACTGGAAGCCATGCATGCCCAAGCCATCACACTGCCTCCGCCGTGTTTTACAGATGATGTGGTATGCTTTGGATCATGAGCTGTACCACGCCTTCACCATACTTTTCTCTTTCCATCATTCTGGTAGAGTTTGATCTTGGTTTCATCTGTCCAAAGAATGTTCTTCCAGAACTGTGCTGGCTTTTTAGATGTTTTTTTAGCAAAGTCCAGTTTAGCCTTTTTATTCTTGATGCTTATGAGTGGCTTGCACCGTGCAGTGAACCCTCTGTATTTACTTTCATGCAGTCTTCTCTTTATGGTAGATTTGGATATTGATACGCCTACCTCCTGGAGAGTGTTGTTCACTTGATTGGCTGTTGTGAAGGGGTTTCTCTTCACCGTGGAGATTATTCTGCGATCATCCACCACTGTTGTCTTCCGTGGGCTCCCAGGTCTTTTTGCATTGATGAGTTCACCAGAGCTTTCTTTCTCAGGATGTACCAAATTGTAGATTTTGCCACTCCTAATATTGTAGCAATTGCTCGGATGGTTTTTTTTTTCTGTTTTCGCAGCTTAAGGATGGCTTTTTTCACCTACATGGAGAGCTCCTTTGACCGCATGTTTACCTCACAGCAAAACCTTCCAAATGCAAGCACCACACCTCAAATCAACTCCAGGCCTTTTATCTGCTTAAGGCCGGCGTCACACACAGCGTAAAACAATACGGTCCGTATATTACGGCCGTAATACGCTGAAAAGTCCCGAAAAAAGTGGTCCGTAGCTCCTCCGTAGGCAGGGTGTGTCAGCGTTTTTTGCGCATGGCATCCTCCGTATGTAATCCGTATGGCATCCGTACTGCGTGGTTTTCTCGCAGGCTAGCAAAACCAACATACCGCTATAGAAGTGATCCATGTGTCCCAAAAAGAAAAGAAAATATATATATACTGTCTATATATATATATATATATATATATATATATATATATATATATATATATATATATATATATATATATGTGTGTGTCAGTAGACACATATATTAGAGAGAAAAGCCGGTAATTCAGTGCGGTGTACAGTAAAATCACACTGACAGCTTACAGTAGAATAGGTAGAATAAATGTGTACACATAGAATAGGTATATATATATATATATATATGTCAGTGAGACACATATATGTATATATATTAATATTTATTCCAGCGCTAGACAGCTTGAAAGCCGGTAATTCAATTACCGGCTTTTTCCTTCTCCTTCCTAAAACCCGACATGATTTGAGACATGGTTTACATACAGTAAACCATGTCTTCTCTCCATTTTTTTTGCAGATTCCACACTACTAATGTCAGTAGTGTGTATCTGCAAAATTTGGCCGTTCTAGCTCTTAAAATAAAGGGTTAAATGGCGGAAAAAATTGGCGTGGGCTCCCGCGCAATTTTCTCCGCCAGAGTAGTAAAGCCAGTGACTGAGGGCAGATATTAATAGCCTGGAGAGGGTCCACGGTTATTGGCCCCCCCCTGGCTAAAAATATCTGCCCCCAGCCACCCCAGAAAAGGCACATCTGGAAGATGCGCCTATTCTGGCACTTGGCCACTCTCTTCCCATTCCCGTGTAGCGGTGGGATATGGGGTAATGAAGGGTTAATGCCACCTTGCTATTGTAAGGTGACATTAAGCCTAATTAATAATGGAGAGGCGTCAATTATGACACCTATCCATTATTAATCCAATTGTAGTGAAGGGTTAAATAAAACACAAACACATTATTTAATATTATTTTAATTAAATAAAAACAATGGTTGTTGCAGTATTTTATTCAACGCCCAATCCAGTCACTGAAGACCCTCGTTCTGTGAGTAAAAAAACATAATAAACCAACAATATACTTACCCTCCGCAGATCTGTAACGTCCAACGATGTAAATCCTTCTGAAGGGGTTAAAACATTTTGCAGCAAGGAGCTGTGCTAATGCAGGCTGCTCCTCGCTGCAAAACCCCAGGGAATGAGGCTAAAAATAGATCAAGGATCTATATTTAGCTTTATTTGCGGTGAGGCGCCCTCTGCTGGCTGTTCATAGATCGTGGGAAATTACCTAGAAAGCTCCCTGGCTTTCTAGGTAATTTCCCACGATCTATGAACAGCCAGCAGAGGGCGCCTCACCGCAAATAAAGCTAAATATAGATCCTTGATCTATTTTTAGCCTCATTCCCTGGGGTTTTGCAGCGAGGAGCAGCCTGCATTAGCACAGCTCCTTGCTGCAAAATGTTTTAACCCCTTCAGAAGGATATACATCGTTGGACGTTACAGATCTGCGGAGGGTAAGTATATTGTTGGTTTATTATGTTTTTTTACTCACAGAACGAGGGTCTTCAGTGACTGGATTGGGCGTTGAATAAAATACTGCAACAACCATTGTTTTTATTTCATTAAAATAATTTTAAATAATGTGTTTGTGTTTTATTTAACCCTTCACTACAATTGGATTAATAATGGATAGGTGTCATAATTGACGCCTCTCCATTATTAATTAGGCTTAATGTCACCTTACAATAGCAAGGTGGCATTAACCCTTCATTACCCCATATCCCACCGCTACACGGGAATGGGAAGAGAGTGGCCAAGTGCCAGAATAGGCGCATCTTCCAGATGTGCCTTTTCTGGGGTGGCTGGGGGCAGATATTTTTAGCCAGGGGGGGGCCAATAACCGTGGACCCTCTCCAGGCTATTAATATCTGCCCTCAGTCACTGGCTTTACTACTCTGGCGGAGAAAATTGCGCGGGAGCCCACGCCAATTTTTTCCGCCATTTAACCCTTTATTTTAAGAGCTAGAACGGCCAAATTTTGCAGATACACACTACTGACATTAGTAGTGTGGAATCTGCAAAAAAAATGGAGAGAAGACATGGTTTACTGTATGTAAACCATGTCTCAAATCATGTCGGGTTTTAGGAAGGAGAAAGAAAAAGCCGGTATTGGAATTACCGGCTTTCAAGCTGTATAGCGCTGGAATAAATATTAATATATATACATATATGTGTCTCACTGACATATATATATATATATATACCTATTCTATGTGTACACATTTATTCTACCTATTGGACTGTAAGCTGTCAGTGTGATTTTACTGTACACCGCACTGAATTGCCGGCTTTTCTCTCTAACAGCGCTGCGTATTTCTCGCAAGTCACACTGCTTGTCCGTGTGTAATCCGTATTTTTCACGCTTCCATAGACTTTCATTGGCGTATTTCTTGCGCAGTACGGTGACAAACGCAGCATGCTGCGATTTTGTACGGCCGTAGAAAGCCGTATAATACTGATCAGTAAAATACGGCAAATAGGAGCAGGGGCATAGAGAATAATTGTGCCGTATTTTTTGCGAGTTTTACGGACGTAGATTCTGCGCTCTTACGTCCGTAAAACTCGCAAGTGTGACGCCGGCCTAATTGAGAATGACATAACGAAGGGATTGCCCACACCTGTCCATGAAATAGCCTTGGAGTCAATTGTCCAATTACTTTTGGTCCCTTTAAAAACAGGGTGGCACATGTTAAGGAACTGAAACTCCTAAACCTTTCATCCAATTTTAATGTGGATACCCTCACATGAAAGCTGAAAGTCTGACCTTCAACTGCATCTGAACTGTTTTGTTTAAAATTCATTGTGGTAATGTCTATAACCAAAATTAGAAAAATGTTGTCTGTGTCCAAATATATATGGACCTAACTGTACATGCTCAGTAGTGACCAGTGCTGTGGAGTCATAATGGAGATGAATCTGTGCTGCACTTTATGTACATAATATTAATAATAATAATCTTTATATAGCGCCAACATATTCCGCAGCACTTTACAGTTTAACAGTTTCAAACACAAAAGTCATAAGTAACAACGTTAACAATACAATAATTAAAGCAAAATAAGACGACCCTGCTCGTGAGAGCTTACAATCTACAATGAGGTGGGGGAGATACAAAGTACAGGTGTGTATTTACAATGATGTATTTACAATGATGGTCCAGCCATCTTCAGGGGGTGGGGAATAGATGGGGATAGTGAATGGGCTACACACACACAAACATAACATAACTTTGATTAGTGAACGTGATAGGCCGCTCTGAACAAATGTGTTTTGAGCGAGCGCCTAAAACTATGCAAATTATGGATGGTCCTAATATCTTGGGGTAGAGCATTCCAGAGGATTGGCGCAGCACGGGAGAAGTCTTGGAGTCGGGAGTGGGAGGTACGGATTAGTGCAGAGGTTAGCCGAAAGTCATTTGCAGAGCGCAGTGGTCTGTTAGGCTGATAGACAGAAATGAGGGAGGAGATGTAAGGGGGTGCCGCACTGTGGAGAGCTTTGTGGGTGAGAACAAGTACTTTGAATTGTATCCTGTAATGAATGGGCAGCCAGTGTAACGACTGGCGAAGAGCATGTACATGCTCAGTAGTGACCAGTGCTGTGGAGTCATAATGGAGATGAATCTGTGCTGCACTTTATGTACATGCTCAGTAGTGAGGCAGTGCTGTGGAGTCATAATGGAGATGAATCTGTGCTGCACTTTATGTACATGCTCAGTAGTGAGGCAGTGCTGTGGAGTCATAATGGAGATGAATCTGTGCTGCACTTTATGTACATGCTCAGTAGTGAGGCAGTGCTGTGGAGTCATAATGGAGATGAATCTGTGCTGCACTTTATGTACATGCTCAGTAGTGAGGCAGTGCTGTGGAGGTGGAGTTGGAAGTCAGAGAAATTGAGGAGTATATGTCAGGGGTTTGGCTTACCGACTCCACAGCCCTGCTACAGACACTTCTTATTTTCAGTGTTTCAGCTATTTTTGTATTCCAAGAGGTCACATAATGTAAAGTGTACCTCCAGCCATTCTTGTTCACTGCGACATACACTATGTGCACATTTAGGTAATTTGTATTTTGGATTATCAATTTCATTATTTGACATCTCCAGTGCTGACAATAAATCCAAAAGGTTTATAAATCTATAAATATAAGAAAGTAAAAGTGTGGTTTTGTCTTTCTTAGGAGAATATCTTTGCATGCATAATTATTTGCCAACTAAATAAAATCTCAGACTGTTATAGTAAGAATAATAACCAAACAACTCAATCTATAAAAAATAATTTCTGACATTTAAAAATTAAGTTGCCAATATAGCCGTTTTTCTTATTACTGTAATAACAGTCCTAAACCTTCCATCCATGGAGTCTGTCAGTTTCTTAATCTGTTGACTATCAACTTTTTGGGCATCACCAACTAAGACACTGTCCAGAGAGGTGACTGTTTTCCACAGAAGGCTCACATGACCTCTGGCACAGACAGGTGGGCTTCTCCAAATGAGGAATAGCTGATAGCATTTAAAGGGAACCTGTCAGCAGGATTGTGCACAGTAACCTACAGACAGTGTTGGGTCGGCTCCTTTATATCATTAACTCAAAACTGAAAATAAAGATTATACAACAACCACAAAGACAAATTTCATCAACAAAAGGTATCATTTTAATCAATATAATGGCGCCAATCTGATACTGTCTGTAGGTCACTCAGGACAATCCTGCTGACAGGTTCCCTTTAACTGCACTATAGATGGAAATACATCTATGGGTGAGCAGAGATCACAGATGGATTCTTTACTGTAAGAGCAGTGACATTATGAAATTCTCTGCTGCGTGACTGGAATATGACTTACCGTATTCCTTCCAAAGACCATTATCCTCAGAAATAAGAATACAGATAATAAATGGAACATGTTTAAGAACATCCTAAATAGGCAGTGTAAGCGGTTTATACCTTGTGGGAATAAAAGGACTAGAAATAGGAAAATCCAATGTGGCTAAACAAAGAAGTAAGAGGGGCAATTAACAGTAAAAAGAAAGCATTTACACTACTAAAGCAGGATGGCACCATTGAAGCTCTAAAAAACTATAGGGAGAAAAATACTTTATCTAAAAAACTAATTAAAGCTGCCAAAAAGGAAACAGAGAAGCACATTGCTAAGGAGAGTAAAACTAATCCCAAACTGTTCTTCAACTATATCAATAGTAAAAGAATAAAAACTGAAAATGTAGGCCCCTTAAAAAATAGTGAGGAAAGAATGGTTGTAGATGACGAGGAAAAAGCTAACATATTAAACACCTTCTTCTCCACGGTATTCACGGTGGAAAATGAAATGCTAGGTGAAATCCCAAGAAACAATGAAAACCCTATATTAAGGGTCACCAATCTAACCCAAGAAGAGGTGCGAAACCGGCTAAATAAGATTAAAATAGATAAATCTCCGGGTCCGGATGGCATACACCCACGAGTACTAAGAGAACTAAGTAATGTAATAGATAAACCATTATTTCTTATTTTTAGGGACTCTATAGCGACGGGGTCTGTTCTGCAGGATTGGCGCATAGCAAATGTGGTGCCAATATTCAAAAAGGGCTCTAAAAGTGAACCTGGAAATTATAGGCCAGTAAGTCTAACCTCTATTGTTGGTAAAATATTTGAAGGGTTTCTGAGGAATCATGGGGTGCATTAAAAGAGGTCTGGATACACATGATGAGAGCATTATACTGCCTCTGTACAAATCCCTAGTTAGACCACACATGGAGTACTGTGTCCAGTTTTGGGCACCGGTGCTCAGGAAGGATATAATGGAGAGTACAAGGAGGGCAACAAAATTAATAAAGGGGATGGGAGAACTACAATACCCAGATAGATTAGCGAAATTAGGATTATTTAGTCTAGAAAAAAGACGACTGAGGGGCGATCTAATAACCATGTATAAGTATATAAGGGGACAATACAAATATCTCGCTGAGGATCTGTTTATACCAAGGAAGGTGACGGGCACAAGGGGGCATTCTTTGCGTCTGGAGGAGAGAAGGTTTTTCCACCAACATAGAAGAGGATTCTTTACTGTTAGGGCAGTGAGAATCTGGAATTGCTTGCCTGAGGAGGTGGTGATGGCGAACTCAGTCGAGGGGTTCAAGAGAGACCTGGATGTCTTCCTGGAGCAGAACAATATTGTATCATACAATTATTAGGTTCTGTAGAAGGACGTAGATCTGGGGATTTATTATGATGGAATATAGGCTGAACTGGATGGACAAATGTCTTTTTTCGGCCTTACTAACTATGTTACTATGTTACCATACTAAGGGCCAGGGGGCACTGATTGCGGATGGAAGAAAGGCAAGTCCATTCCAGCAACTAAATAGGAAAGGGTTCTTTACAGATAGAGCAGTCAGACTGTGGAATGCCGACCACAAGGTAGTAATGGCAGACACTATAACAGCTTTTCTAAAAGGGCTGGATGATTTCCCCAGTACACATAACATTGTGAGTTATAGTCAAATTAGTGACAAAAAATTTATAATTGGTGGAAAAAGGTTCAACTTGAGGGACCGAGGTCTTTTTTCAACCTATGATGTTATAATGGTTACATTAAAAAAAATATGTACAAGGAGGGCCTGGGTGCCTTTCTTGAGAAACCTAATATATTAATTGTTATGGCTACTAGATTCTGTGACAGGACAATGATCCAGGGAACTAGTCTGATTGCTATTTGTGGAGTTGAGAAGGAATGTTTCCGCTGATGTGGAGTTATTAGCATCTGCCGCAGGGGCGGACACAGACAGAGGTGGATCCCCGTGCCGTGACAGTATGTGGGCCTCCTCTTTGTGTCTCTGACAGGAGCTACTTCCTGCTTTGGGGCCGGATTGGGTTCTCTTACCTCTTAGTCCATGATGTGGTTGCACTAATGTTATGTCCGCCTCTGCTCATGAGATTTTTGCCTTCTTCTGGATGAGCTTCTTTGATTATAGGTTGAACTTGATGAATTTGTGTCTTCTTTCAACCTTGAAGGGATTACCCACTGCTCAGACAGCTCCTTCTCAATCCTATTGCTTCTCTTATGTAAAATAACAACCCCTATTCTCGTGTCCGGTGCTGTCACCGTTACAGTGGCATGAGCACTGGCTCTCCCGGGGATTGCGTGACATTGTCACATGATCCTTGCAGCCAATCAGCACTGGCTTCACATTCCCTGCCTTCGGACGTATCACATACATCCAAAGGAAATGAGAGAGCAACAGCTCTCACTTCGTCCCGATGTATGTGATACGTCCGAATACATGGAGAGTGAAGTCAGCACTGATTGGTCATAGGGATCACATGACAATTGTGTCACGCGATCCCTGGGAGAGCCAGCGCCTACACTGCAGGAACGGTGCTAGCAACAAAGGCGAGTATAGATTTTAATATTTTACAAGGGGGAAACCTAGGGATTCAGAAGGCGATGTCTGAGTAGTGGCCAACCACTTTAAAACTATGAATCTTAAAGTATTGCATGCCCCCATAGAATAACGCAGGCCTGGCCTAGCCTCAGATATACGTACAATCCCTGCCATAGTTGCCACCTTGCCCCTGACATGCATGTAGCGTGTTTTAGAATAGCGGATGGGTCCCGGACATCTTCCTAGTTTCTCTTGGTGCTCATCCTAGTAATAAACTATAGGCACGGTTAATTTACGTATGAATTATTATTATCAATATATCATGAATATTCTTTTTTGGAGTGATCAGTTATCTCCGCTACCTTATACACAGTAAGAATCGGGAGAGGAGAACATATTTTGTCGTGTTTTTTCTGATGCACCGGAGAAGTGTATCCTCATCTGGCAGGACAGCGCTCCGGAAACATTAATGTGACTCTCCAGCAGTCTTCCGCTATTAGTACTTCCACCATGTGCCGCTGTGAATCCTCCGCCTGTATGTACGGCAGGTCCCAGCGGAGGTGGCGGTCTCCTCCCAGCAGGGGCTGCGGCTCACACTGAGCAATCTCTGTGTTGTCTCTGGATAACTGCAGTGTTATGGAGAATTGCATTATTTCTGGGGTGTTTGTTTTAACCTCTTGGCTGCCGCGTGACCCCTCCACAGTGAGACGAACGCTCTTGGAGGTTACCCCGCTCTTGAACTGGCCACTCAGTCCTGCCGAATTGACTCTGAGCACACAGTGCCTCTTTGTTAGCGCTCTGCTCACTGTAATTCCCCTCCGATGTCCTGTCATTGTGTTCTCAGCTGGAATATGTCATTCTGGTTGGTTGTCTTAGACGCTGCGCAGGTAATGCCCACCCATTCCATGCTGAGATAATTACAAGTCTCCTGGTGCAAAACTGACTTTTCCAGTTAGGGAAATGGCGGGGGAGACATTATAGAAGAAATTACATCTTTCCACTAAGTGCTTATTACCACTGAGCCCTGGAAACTGCTGGCACCGAGTGCGCCAGACGCCCAGAAATGGGCTATCGATCTGTTGTGAAGTCCTTTTCCCTGTGTTTGTTTTCTGCACTATGGATCGCCGCATTAATAATAGATGAATCCCCATTGCGCGGCTCACACTCGAGATGTTATTCAGATTTCGCTTATTTTATTCTCCGTTAGACCTGCTTTTATAGAAAGGAGTTACGCTGGGTTTTTTATATTTTTTTTTTTTGTCTCTCTGCTTAGGATTCTTCCTATATTCGGCACCTGCTTGTCATAAAGTGCTGACTTTATCACTACGTTCCCACCATCAGTGTTTGTTGAGTTTTTTGACGCGGCAGAATTTCTGCACCTAAGTTTTCTTGCGTTTTTTGACTCTGCGTTTTTATCTCGGTTTTGATGCTGCGTCTTTTCGTCTCTGGTGTGTCGTGCTGTCATTGACATTCTTAGGTGCGGATTACATGCGTTTACGCTACATAGGCGCACTAAAAACTCGTGTGTTTTTTTTACCTGCTGATTTTCCGCATGAAATGAAAGTCTATGGTGAAGTTTGGCGCAGAAAATTCAGCGTCCCCTTGAGAAATTGACATGCTGCGGATTAGAAAAACACAGCCCAGGTGAGTTCTTACAGAGATAAAGAGAAGCTCAGTGGGCAGGAGATTTTGGAAAATCCCATCCACTTTGCTGGTACTGTAAATCGCTGTGTTTTTGCTGCAGCGAATATACGCAGCGTCAAAGCCACTATAAAAGCTTATCATGGGAACGTAGCCTAAATTACCATTAAGTGGGTGGATTTCATTGTATCAGTAGGAAAAGAAATTCCCAGTTGATGCGAAGGCAACTATACGGGTCTAGGTCCCTACAAACTGCACCACAAAACAACTTTCCAAACAACTTTTCTGCAAACTAATAGTAGTGATTTACCTTGCCAGCTGATGCTGTGTCTTCTCCACTTAAGGCTATGTGCACACGCTGCGGATTTTGCTGCAGATTCACAGCTGTTTTCCATGCATTGTACAGTACCATGTAAGCCTATGGAAAACCAAATCCGCAGTGCAGAAAATACCGCGCAGAAATGCTGTGTTATTTATTCCGCAGCATGTCAATTCTTTGTGCGGATTCTGCAGCGGTTTACACCTGGTCCTCAATAGGAATCCGCAGGTGGAATCCACACAAAATCCGCATTCATTCCGCGGTAAATCCGCAGGTAAAGCGCAGCAAGATCTATTTAGTGGGCACATAGCCTAAAACTGCTCTTCTTTACGGTCTGATGGCTCCTTTCTCTCCAAGAGTCACTTTATGAGGACCTGTCATTTTCTCAAAGTCATTGAGTGTTATACCTTGTAAAAATTCCCTGATTCTTCCTCTCTCTTCCGTTTTGCTCTGCATCACTTCATTGCAGAGATCACATTTGTTTCTTCTGAAGTGCAGTATGTGAAATCTCTTTTTGTAGTGCAACTGGGTATTCTGCAGGTGGGTGCTTCTGGAGGTGGGTGCTTCTTTCACCCTTCCATTACCAGACAAGGCCAATTTCAGATACTGCCAAGCATTTTTTTTTCTTGTACAGCAAAATTGCTGCCCTAAAACCGTTGCATAACAGCAGCTTTCACCGCGTTTGCTCAAATGTTTTTGATCTTGCGATTTGTCTGAGAATTGATGGTAACAGACACGGGCCTCCCGGCCTACATTGCAGTGCAATGCAGCCAAATTGGCTTGTATTGTGACTTATAAGATACTAGGACAAGCAACCCGCAAAATTCTGAATGACTTGGATTTTTTTGCAACTTGCTTCTTGCAGTCGCTGTACTCTGCAGGTTGCAATACGTCTTGCATTATGCTACAATGTGGCAGAGGCACCAATTGATCTGTGGCTGCGCAACCTATGTGGCCGCCAAATTTGCCATCTAGTCCCAGTTTTAAAGGGGTTGTCCAAGTTTGGCACAAAAGTCTGCAGTCACTGTGATTCTGAGCGGGATACGAGCACCTCTAGTGGGAATGTGGCCGTAAGTTTGCATATTTGCGGTTACATGACCGCCCAGTCTCACCGCCAGTAGCGGAGAAGCCTGACAGTGTGCACAATGTGAGGATTGCCCGTATGTGGGTATTTTGCTATTTAATGGGCAGAAGAAGCTGGGATTGTAAAAATTGAACATGAACTAAAAATGGGTTCAGCACAATGAAGAAAAAACAAGGACTGATTTTCATCTACTGTATGAGAAGAAAAAGGACCAACATTTGGTTATGTGCAATAATTTAAAATGAACCCAATGACGTCCGCAGCGTGCTTCCCCCTGTCTAGCTCCATTTGATTGACAGGTCTCCCCTTGTACACACATGGGTGGGGAGCAGCCAGCCGTAGACCGCTCTGGACCAGTCAGGTCTCTCATTTATAGCACCCAGTCAGCTCATCAAACTATGCTTTTTCTAAACTGCATTTCAGAGTAACTCATACCTAGCTGCAAATGTACAGACAGGCTTTGATTGATGCTGTCAGTGGTTTGGGCAGCATGAATCTGAAGGCAGCTTCCCGTAATATATTTTCACAACATATCTATATTTCATTTGTTTTTTGTTTTTGTCATAGAATCATAGAATATTAGAGTTGGAAGAGACCTCCTGGGTCATCGTGTCGAACCCCCTGATCAATACAGGATTCACTAAACCATCTCAGACAGATGTCTGTCCAGCCTTTGTTTGAAAACTTCCATTGAAGGAGAACTCGCCACCTCTGGCGGCAGCCTGTTCCATCGATTCACCCTCACTGTCAAAAAGTTTTTTCTAATATATAATTTTTATCTTCTCCATTTTAGTTTCATTCCATTGATTCCTTCTCGTGTTTCCATGTGCAATGAGAATAAGGATGATCTCTCTACATTGTGACATCTCTTCAGATATTTGTAGACAGCTATTAAGTTTCCTCTTAGGCTGTGTGCACACGTTGCGGTTTTTTTAAGTTTTTCGCTATAAAAACGCATAAAAAACGCATACATATGCATCCCATCATTTAGAATGCATTCTTCAATTTTTGTGCATATGTTGCGTTTTTTTTCCGTGAAAAAAATGCATCGCGGTAAAAAACGCAGCATGTTCATTATTTTGCGGATTTCCCACTATATTATTGCATTTGGAACCTCCGGAAAAATCCGCAAAAAAACCACACAAAAAATGCGCAAAAAACGCATGCAGAAAATGTCCAGATTTTGCTCAGGATTTTTCTGCAAGAAATCCTGACGTGTGCACATACCCTTGGCCTTCTTTTTTGTAGGCTAAACATTCCCAAATGCTTTAACCGTTCCTCATAGGACATACTTTGCAGTTCATTCACCATCCTGGTAGCTCTTCTCTGAACTTGCTCCAGTTTTTCGATGTCTTTTTTTTTTTTTTTCAAATGTGGTGCCCTGAACTGAACATAGTATTGCAGATGAGGCCTGACCAAGGAGAAGTAGAGGGGGATAATCACTTCACGTAATCTAGAAGCTATGCTTCTTTTAAATACATCCCAGGACTGTTTTTGCTTTTTTTTTCTGCTGCATCACACTTTTAACTCACGTGTAGTCTGTGTATACCTGTCTTTTTCGCACATGCTGTTGCTTAGTTCTATTCCTCCCATCCTGTAGATGTACTTTTCTCTTCCTTGCCCAGATATACAATATTATACATTATATTGCATTTCTCACTGTTAAGTTCCATTCTATTACTCGCTAGCCATTGTTTAAGCTTATCAAGATCCTTCTGAATCCTTTCAATGTCTTCTCTAGTGTTGGTTATTCCTCCTAGCTTTGCATCGTCTGCAAATTTGATTAGTTTACCTTCACTTCCCTTATCTAGATCATTTATAAAAATGGTGAACAACACTAGAGCCAGGACAGAGCCTTGTGGTACCCCACTTGAAACACTCTTTCAGTTGGATGTGCAACCATTTATCACTACTTTTTGAGTACGATCACTGAACCAGTTATGAATTCACCTATCCATAGCCTTGTCAATCCCATACTTGGTCATTTTTTCAATAAGGATGGCATGAGATACTTTATCAAATGTTTCGCTGAAGTCGAGATGTACTATGTCTACCGCATTTCCCTGATCCACCCAGTCAGTGATTCTATCATAGAAAGAAATGAGATTAGTGTGGCATGACTTGTTTGCTACAAACCCATGCTGGCTCTGGTTAGTTACTGTATTCTTATTCAAGTACTTGTACATGCTGTTTAATAATTTGTTCAAAGATCTTTCCTGGTATATAAGTAAGGCTCACTGGCCTATAATTTCTTGGTTCCATCTTCTTTCCTTTTTTGAAGATAGAGACAAAATTTGCTCTTCTCCAATCTTCTGGGACTTCTCCCATTCTCCAGTTTTTTTCAAAGATCCTGGCTAGTGGTTCTGCAATTTGCTTTCTAAAGGTACCTTCACACATAACGATATTGTTAACGATATCGTTGCTTTTTGTGACGTAGCAACGATATCGTTAATGAAATCGTTATGTGTGACAGCGACCAACGATCAGGCCCCTGCTGGGAGATCGTTGGTCGCTGAATAAAGTCCAGAACTTTATTTGGTCGCTGGACTCCTGCTGACATCGCTGGATCGGCGTGTGTGACACCGATCCAGCGATGTCTTCACTGGTAACCAGGGTAAACATCGGGTAACTAAGCGCAGGGCCGCGCTTAGTAACCCGATGTTTACCCTGGTTACCATCCTAAAAGTAAAAAAAAACAAACAGTACATACTTACCTACAGCCGTCTGTCCTCCAGCGCTGTGCTCTGCTCTCTTCCTGTACTGGCTGTGAGCGTCGGTCAGCCAGAAAGCAGAGCGGTGACGTCACCGCTCTGCTTTCCGGCCGCTGTGCTCACACAGACAGTACAGGAGGAGTGCAGAGCACAGCGCTGGAGGACAGACGGCTGTAGGTAAGTATGTACTGTTTGTTTTTTTTACTTTTAGGATGGTAACCAGGGTAAACATCGGGTTACTAAGCGCGGCCCTGCGCTTAGTTACCCGATGTTTACCCTGGTTACCGACATCGTTGGTCGCTGGAGAGCGGTCTGTGTGACAGCTCTCCAGCGACCAAACAGCGACGCTGCAGCGATCCGGATCGTTGTCGGTATCGCTGCAGCGTCGCTTAATGTGAAGGGGCCTTAACTCTTTCAGTACCCTAGGATGTAATTCACCTGGACCAGTAGATTTAAATTTAGATTAGCCATTTGTTCCCTCACCATATATCTGTTTATACATAGTGTGGATTCTTTTATTTCATCGATATCACCGTAAGGCCACATTCACACGTTCCTTTTTATCCTGCGGGTTCTCCCGCAGCGGATTTGATAAATCTGCAGGGCAAACCCGCTGCGGTTATCCCTGCAGATTTATCGCGGTTTGTCCTGTGGGTTCCGCTGCGGGATTTTACCCCTACTATTGATGCTGCATATGCAGCAATATGCAGCATCAATAGTAGTGTTAAAAATAATAAAATCATGGTATAGTCACCCTCTGACATCCCGATCTCCTCGGCGCTGCAGGTGGCGGTCCGGTTCCAAAGATGCTGTGCGACCAGGACCTTCGGTGACGTCACGGTCATGTGACCGCGACGTCACCGAAGGTCCTGGTCGCATAGCAAACCTGAGACCGGACGGCCGCGTGCAGCGCTGAGACTTCAGAGGTGAGTATATCATGATTTTTTATTTTAATTCTTTTTTTTTAATACAAATATGGTTCCCGGGGCCCGAAGGAGAGTATAACCCGCACATTATCCGCATTACTTCCCGCATGGTGGGCACAGCCCCATGCGGGAAGTAAGCGGATCAATGCATTTCTATGGGTGCAGAATCGCTGCGATTCTGCACAAAGAAGTGACATGGTCCTTCTTTTTTTCCCGCAGCAATTCAGCGCGGTTTTTTTCGGGTTTTTCCGCATCATGTGCACTGCGGTTTCTGTTTTCCATAGGGTAACATTGTACTGTACCCTGCATGGAAAACAGCTGCGGACCCACAGCGGCAAAATCGCCGCGGTTCCGCAGTAAAAACCGCATAGTGTGAACATGGCCTAAAGATCAGTTGATGTTACAAATGCTTTCTTAGAGAACACAAATTCAAAATAAAAATGTGAAAGTTTGGCCTTCTCAACATCATATTTGACCACTTCACCCTGTAAAAATTATATAGCATCTTTGACTTTTCTTTTGCTTTTGATATACCCCCCAAATCCTTTTTTATTACTTTTGGTCTCACTTGCAAGACTCACTTCATTACTGGCCTTAGCTCTTCTAATGCTTGCCCTGCACTCCCTACAGACAGCATTATATTAATATTTAGATGTTACCCCTCTTTCCATTTAATACACCTTTCTTTATTCCCTTTTAACAAGTGTTTAAGTTCTTTGTTCATCCACCCTGGTCTCTTTAAATGCTTCCAATTCTTCCTTCTGTTTGGGATTGTTACTGATTGTGCAGTGAGAATTTCATTTAACAAAATCTCCCATCCTTCCTGGACATTTCTGTCCTTTAGAACATCCAGCTATTTGACTTTCCTACCCTTTTTCAGAGCCCATTAACATCTGCTTTTCCGAAGTCCAACCTTAAAGTCTGAGTCCTCGCTGGTCTTCCTCCTCTTGTAATCCAAAATTTGAGGATAGCATGATCGCTGCCTCCTAAATTCCCAGCCATCTGTACTCTCAACCATTTTATTATTATTATTATTTATTATTATAGCGCCATTTTTTCCATGACGCTTTACATGTGAGGAGGGATATACATAATAAAACAAGTACAATAATCTTGAACAATACAAGTCACAACTGGTACAGGAGGAGAGAGGACCCTGCCCGCGAGGGCTCACAATCTACAAGGGATGGGTGAGGATACAGTAGGTGAGGGTAGAGCTGGCCGTGCAGCGGTTTGGTCGATCGGTGGTTACTGCAGGTAGTAGGCTTGTCGGAAGAGGTGGGTCTTCAGGTTCTTTTTGAAGAAGGATGAAATAGCAGACAGACATTGAGGGATTCTGGTTAGTAGGGTGGTAATATCTGGTCCAGAGATGTAGATCTGTGTGTCGTCAGCATAGAGATGATATTGAAAGCCGTGAGATTCTATGAGCTGTCCCAGGCCAAAGGTGTAAATAGAGAAGAGCAGGGGTCCTAGAACTGAACCTTGCGGGACTCCGACAGATAGGGGGCGAGGTGAGGAGGTGGTGTGTGAGTGGGAGACGCTGAATGTACGGTCAGTTAGGTATGACGAGATCCAGGATAGGGCCAAGTCTGTGATTCCAAGGGATGAGAGGATCTGCAGCAGCAGGGAATGGTCCACTGTGTCAAAGGCAGAGGACAGGTCCAGGAGGAGGAGGATAGAGTAGTGTCGCTTGCTCTTGGCGGTTAATAGGTCATTGGTGACCTTAGTTAGGGCAGTTTCAGTGGAGTGGTGTGACCGGAAGCCTGATTGAAAGCGGTCGAAGAAGGAGCAGGAAGATAGATGGGATGACAGTTCAAGATGGACATGTTGTTCCAGTAGTTTTGAGGCAAAGGGGAGAAGTGATATAGGGCGATAGCTAGATACAGAGGATGGGTCAAGAGATTGCTTTTTGAGGATAGGTGTGATTGAGGCATGTTTAAAGCTTGAGGGGAAAACGCCAGTTGTTAGTGATAGGTTAAAGAGCTGGGTTAGGGTTGGGATGAAGACTGTGGTGAGGTTTGGGATGAAGTGGGATGGGAGTGGGTCAAGTGCACAGGTGGTGAGATGCGATCTTGAGAGTAGAGTGGAGAGTCCGTCTTCTGTAATGGTGGAGAAGTTGGTTTTGGAGGTGGAGGGCTGGGTAGTTGGGAGGAAGGGTTCTGGGGGTTGTTTACTAAAACTGTCTCTGATGTTCTCAATTTTCTGCTTGAAAAATGAGGCAAAGTTCCTCCTTGTTGGTTAGAATTAGGTCCAAGATAGCAGATCCTCTTGGTCTCTCTTCTACCTTTTGAAAGATAAAGTTGTCAGCTAAAGAAGATAAGAATTTTCTGAGCAAGTTACTTTTCCCTAAGGGTACCGTCACACTATACGATTTACCTACGATCACGACCAGCGATATGACCTGGCCGTGATCGTAGGTAAATCGTAGTGTGGTCGCTGGGGAGCTGTCACACAGACAGCTCTCCAGCGACCAACGATGCCGAGGTCCCTGGGTAACCAGGGTAAACATCGGGTAACTAAGCGCAGGACCGCGCTTAGTTACCCGATGTTTGCCCTGGTTACAAGCGTTAAACTAAAAAAAAACAAACAGCACATACTTACATTCTGGTGTCCGTCAGGTCCCTTGCAGTCTGCTTCCCGCACTCAGTGACTGCCGGCCGTAAAGTGAAAGTGAAAGCACAGCCGCTGTGCTCTGCTTTCACTTTACGGCCGGCAGTCACAGTGCGGGAAGCAGAGACGGCAAGGGACCTGACGGACACCAGAATGTAAGTATGTGCTGTTTGTTTTTTTTTAGTTTAACGCTTGTAACCAGGGTAAACATCGGGTAACTAAGCGCGGTCCTGCGCTTAGTTACCCGATGTTTACCCTGGTTACAAGCGAACGCATCGCTGGATCGCATCGCTAGATCGCTAGATCGGTGTCACACACACCGATCTAGCGATGACAGCGGGAGATCCAGCGATGAAAGAAAGTTCCATACGATCTGCTACGACGTACGATTCTCAGCAGGATCCCTGATCGCTGCTGCGTGTCAGACACAGCGATATCGTAACGATATCGCTGGAACGTCACGAATCGTACCGTCGTAGCGATCGAAATGTTATAGTGTGACGGTACCCTAAGAGCGATTCCCAACAAATATCTGGATAGTCAAAATCTCCCATGATCATTATGTTGTACTTTTTTGAGAACAGAGACATCTGATGTATAAATAGTTCATCCATATCTTCAGTCTGTAAAGGTAGCCTATAGTAAAGACCTACAGTAATGTCTTTTCTGTTCTTCTTTCCTTGTATTCTTACCCAAACTGTTTTTGCAGAGCTACCATTCTCTGAAGCTTGGATGTCTGTGGAGATAAACATTTTCCTAACTTACAATGCAACACCTCCTCCCCTCCTGTTTCTAGTAAAAAAAGTTGTAGTGTTCAAGGTTTGTATTCCAATCATGTGTATCATCCCACCAAGTTTCAGTGATGACTATGACATCCTATATCTCTTCCTGTATTAGCGGCTCCAAATCCCTTTGTTTGTTTCCCGTGTTCTGTGCAGTTGTATGTTTGTTTATGTCTTGCTTTGAGAGCACTCTTTTCATCTATTGTAGTTGTACACTTTTTTTTTTCTTTTCCTCTTTCTGTCAGTAATGGAAAATGTTCTGTATTTGAGAAGGCATGACAGTGTTTTCTGATTGAGAAGGTCACAAATAGGCTTTGTAACAGCTGACTCAGCTCCACACAGCAGACAGAGGATCTGTGCTGGCTTTGCACATACCATTGAGTTGAGAAATTGTCTGATACTATTAGAACAGTGAGCTTTATCATCTGGTTTTCTGCTATCTTTCAAAAGTGTTTTCAATGGCGTGAGCAGAAGCAGACAAACAAACTTCAGGGCTATGCAGTTTTTTTGTGCTTTTTTTTGTTTTATGTCTCTTGGAAGAAGAGGACAACTTTTTTTTCTTTGTAGTATCCATCGGATGCTTTTTTTGTGGGATAAGTTGTAGTTTTGATTGACACTTAATAATACCATAAGCCCTGAAAAAAAATAAAATCTTGGTTTGGGTTCCCATTTTCTCAGACCTGTAATGTTTTTGTTCCACTCTCAATGGAGCTGTTTCATAGCATCTTTTTTTTTGTGTAACGAGCTTCATTTTTCCTTGGCATCATTTTGGGGTACATATGAGGTTTTGATAAATTTAAAGGTGTTTTTACGGCATATACCATATCCGTTCATACTTATTATATTACAGTAGTGTAGAATATCGTGAAATCACGATGGAGCTGAGCCTGTGTTTGAGCTCCATAAGACTAACAAAATGGCAATGACGGGTGGCCTGCAGAAGGTCTCTGGCTGTCAGGGTAACCCATCTGTGACCTATAATCTTGTTGTGGGGGCCCACGGGAGCTGGTATTCTTGCACACCATCAATGGGATTGTTTAAATACTACTTTAACAGATTGACAGCAGCATATAAATGGCTAACAGCAGCCATGTTGATGCCAGCTGTGTACCACATTCCGGCTGCTGTTAGGCACAGATGCTGGCTGTGTAACAGGACGTATGGTTATGCCCATATATGCAAAAGGGTTAAGGGGACCTGTCTGCTCCACTGACATGTCTATTTTAGTAAATGTTTGTGTTCCCTGTGAATGAATATAACATTCTGAAGCATTTGCTGTGCCACTCTAATGCCTCCTAGAAATGTAACAATAAATAGACAACTGGGTGTGCCCTTAAACAATCCACCGTTGTCCAATCAGCGCTGCAGGTGACTAGTAAGGGACTGGCCCATCTAAGGGTATATGTGCACATCGTCTTTTTCGGCAAATTCCGCCATCGAAACTGCTTAACAAAAACCAGAATCTGAAAACGCTTAAAAAATGAACATAGGGTATGCATTTCTATGGACAAACGAATGGCTGTTCATGTGTTCAGGCTGCTGAGCCTCTCTTAACCTCGTCCTTTAAAAACCCAAAGATTAGCAGAACCCTAATGCCCCCCGAAAGGGAACAGACTATCTAGGAAACCAGGTCTGACCTTCTGGGCTGAATGTGAAAGTGCGAGATCTCGCTCTCTGCACTATCCAAGCTCTGCCGCCACTGGATTATGTGGTTTACCGCGTGGTTTAAAGTCAGAATTTGGGATTTCTGCCTGCAAGTAGACAATTAAATGGCGCGCCAGTTGTGCGTCTGCTCCTCTTCCAGTACATTGGACTATCGGCAGACCCAGTACAGCTCCGAGCCGTCTCTAATCCCTGGCAGAGGTCAAATGGCGTGGCCGGGAAAAGTCCCCAATAATGGCATTGGGACCTCCGTGGGTCTAGTAATTATCAGCCGTAGTGCGTATAGGTGCTAACTTGTGATAGCAGGAACATCCCCTTTAATATTGACCACAGCTGTATAAAAAAAAAATAAGCGTTACTTACTTACTTTAACTTTTAACATTTTTTTTAATATTTTAAGCTCCCCCCACACTGGGGAAAAGACCTGCATCTACTTTTGTTGCCCATAGCAAGGAATCAGAGCACAGCTCTCATTTCATATTCTCCTCTAGAAAAATAAAAGGAGCACTGTGATTGGTTGCTTTGGGCATCAAAGGCTGTTTTTCCTTTTAACAGTTTCATAACTGTGCCTCAATGTTTTTGTTAAAGGGAATCTGTCACCAGATTTTTGTGATGTAACCTGAGAGCAGCATGGTGTGAGGACAGAGACCCTGCCTCCAGCGCTGCGTCACTTACTGGGCTGTGTGTTTAAATAAAATCAGTATTTTTTTATGGAGATTTTTGCTACAGGATTAGTTGCCTTGTGCAGTGTATCATCCTGCTCTGTATATCCCCACCCCATCACTAATTGGCAACCTTCTGCCTATGCACAGTGTACACAGAAAGCTGCCAATCAGTGGTGTGGGCGGGGCTACACAGATTTGCAGCAGAGAAAAAGATGATTGTATAAAAATGACAGCACGCAGCCCACTAAGTGACACATCGCTGGAATCAGGCTTTCTGCCCCTACATCATTCTGCTCTAATCTACATCATTCTGCTCTGATTATACAGCAAAACCCTATTGACAATTTCCCTTTAAAATAAAAAAAAAAAGCGTAGGTTGCTTTTGATATGAAGCCAACATATGTTACTTATACGCAGAAATGGTACCTCTCTCTAGTGGTGGATCTCCATGAATATTTTCTTTTTTATTCTTTTTGTGAGTATGTAGAGAACGATGGGTCCTGGAGAACTGATGACTGGTCAGAACCTTCTGAAGTGCCTGATTCACCTTTGGTCCCAATTTGGGGCAGGTTGGCCATAAATTAATATTCACTTTTGTGCTCCGTTTTATTGGCGAATATCTCAAATGCTTTTATTTTCTGTTGTTTTGGCATCTACATGGATAATTATTATAATTGAGGTCCTAGAGAGCTGATACCCAGGTAATCCCGGCGCTTCTGAAGGCCTTAGGTCTGGGCTAAACTCGGTGCAGAGTGGTCGCACTAAACAGGGATCAGACAGCAGAAACTCATTTTTCTATATAAAGATGAATCCAGTAGAATAATCCCCGTGCACAGATGTGGACTGATGTGAGGGGATCGGGACGGACATGTGGTACGCTCCTCCTCTATCTTTACTGCACTAGAATGTGTGGACGGAGGTGTAGCCTCCTCTAGTGGTGGGAAGTTTTGTTGCAGGAGCTGTATTAATACGCCATTTATTTGATATTAATTTATTCTTTTTTAACTTATTTTTTGGCCAGTTTAATAAATATGCTACCTATCATCATTTAATCAAGTCCCAATTGTATGTCTTTCTCCGCATCCTAATTGCTCCACGTACTCCAGTTAATAGCTAAAAGAATCCAGGGTAAAAGCATCTGAAAAAAAAAACACGTAGGAGAACAGTCAGTTATCAGCACAACCCCTGTAATCCCTGACATAATTTGTAGTGTTGTGCTAGGAATACTGTATCGGTTTCCTATTACTTTGCTGAGTGCAGGCTGGAAATGCACAGATTACGGGGGTAAGCGCCACTCATCAGCTTAAGCTCTTGGTGATTGCAGATTTAACTCTTTCTTTAAAGAAATCGCATTATAGAGCAGTTAGAAGACGGTCTTATTCAGTCTGTAGCTCTTCCAAATTGGCAGAGGATGCTGGGAGTTGTAGTTCCATAAGAGCTGGAGATCCAAGCCCCTGGTGCAGTGTGGTAAGTGTATGGTTGTGACCCCTGGCATGGGTGAACCATCGCCCTGGTACAGACTCTCTGATGCCTCGTGGCTTCCTCTTTTAGTGAGTCAGTTTCCTACCAGCGGCTCATGACTGCCCTCCTATATAAAGAGCAGATCCCGTGTCACTGTTGCGCGCCTATGACTACACTTTGTGTTATTCTCTTTCTTATTCAGTTTTTCTGCTCCTATAAAAACATCCCCCTGAGTCACATCTATTTTTGTTTCCTGGAAATCTTGCTCAGCAAAGTTCAGCACCCACAGAGTAAAATGACAGTCTGGTGTAATGTTCGGGGGGGGGGACTATGGAGGTATGCGCTGGGCAGTAGTGGTGGTGCAGGATCTGTGTGGTCAGGCGCTGTGCAGTAGTGGTGGTGCAGCATCCTTGTGGTTAGGCGCTGGGCAGTAGTGGTGGTGCGGGATCCGTGTGGTCAGGCGCTGTGCAGTAGTGGTGGTGCAGGATCTGTGTGGTCAGGCGCTGTGCAGTAGTGGTGGTGCAGCATCCTTGTGGTTAGGCGCTGGGCAGTAGTGGTGGTGCGGGATCCGTGTGGTCAGGCGCTGTGCAGTAGTGGTGGTGTAGGATCTGTGTGGTCAGGCGCTGTGCAGTAGTGGTGGTGCAGCATCCTTGTGGTCAGGCGCTGTGCAGTAGTGGTGGTGCAGGATCTGTGTGGTCAGGCGCTGTGCAGTAGTGGTGGTGCAGCATCCTTGTGGTTAGGTGCTGGGCAGTAGTGGTGGTGCGGGATCCGTGTGGTCAGGCGCTGTGCAGTAGTGGTGGTGCAGCATCCTTGTGGTCAGGCGCTGTGCAGTAGTGGTGGTGCAGGATCTGTGTGGTCAGGCGCTGTGCAGTAGTGGTGGTGCAGCATCCTTGTGGTTAGGTGCTGGGCAGTAGTGGTGGTGCGGGATCCGTGTGGTCAGGCGCTGTGCAGTAGTGGTGGTGCAGCATCCTTGTGGTTAGGCGCTGGGCAGTAGTGGTGGTGCGGGATCTGTGTGGTCAGGCGCTGTGCAGTAGTGGTGGTGCAGCATCCTTGTGGTTAGGCGCTGGGCAGTAGTGGTGGTGCAGGATCTGTGTGGTCAGGCGCTGTGCAGTAGTGGTGGTGCAGCATCCTTGTGGTTAGGCGCTGGGCAGTAGTGGTGGTGCGGGATCCGTGTGGTCAGGCGCTGTGCAGTAGTGGTGGTGCAGGATCTGTGTGGTCAGGCGCTGTGCAGTAGTGGTGGTGCAGCATCCTTGTGGTCAGGCGCTGTGCAGTAGTGGTGGTGCAGGATCTGTGTGGTCAGGCGCTGTGCAGTTGTGGTGGTGCAGCATCCTTGTGGTTAGGCGCTGGGCAGTAGTGGTGGTGCGGGATCTTGTTGTTAGGTGCTGGGCAGTAGTGGTGGTGCAGGATCTTGTTGTTAGGTGCTGGGCAGTAGTGGTGGTGCGGGATCCTTGTGGTTAGGTGCTGTGCAGTAGTGGTGGTGCAGGATCTGTGTGGTCAGGCGCTGTGCAGTAGTGGTGGTGCGGCATCCTTGTGGTTAGGCGCTGGGCAGTAGTGGTGGTGCGGGATCCATGTGGTCAGGCGCTGTGCAGTAGTGGTGGTGCAGCGTCCTTGTGGTTAGGCGCTGGGCAGTAGTGGTGGTGCGGGATCTTGTTGTTAGGTGCTGGGCAGTAGTAGTGGTGCGGGATCTTTGTGGTTAGGCGCTGTGCAGTACTGGTGGTGCGGGATCTTGTTGTTAGGTGCTGGGCAGTAGTGGTGGTGCGGGATCCTTGTGGTTAGGCGCTGTGCAGTGGTGGTGCGGGATCCTTGTGGTTAGGCGCTGTGCAATAGTGGTGGTGCGGGATCCATGTGGTTAGGCGCTGTGCAGTAGTGGTGGTGCGGGATCCGTGTGGTTAGGCGCTGTGCAGTAGTGGTGGTTCGGGATCCTTGTGGTTAGGCGCTGTACGGTAGTGGTGGTGCTGGATCCGTGTCGTCAGGCGCTGTGCAGTAGTGGTGGTGCAGGATCTTGTTGTTAGGTGCTGGGCAGTAGTGGTGGTGCAGGATCTTGTTGTTAGGCGCTGTGCAGTAGTGGTGGTGCGGGATCCTTGTGGTTAGGCGCTGTGCAGTAGTTGTGGTTCGGGATCCGTGTGGTTAGGCGCTGTGCGGTAGTGGTGGTGCTGGATCCGTGTGGTCAGGCGCTGTGCGGTAGTGGTGGTGCAGGATCCTTGTGGTTAGGTGCTGTGCAGTAGTGGTGGTGCGGGATCCTTGTGGTTAGGCGCTGTGCAGTAGTGGTGGTGCGGGATCCTTGTGGTTAGGCGCTGGGCAGTAGTGGTGGTGCGGGATCCGTGTGGTCAGGCGCTGTGCAGTAGTGGTGGTGCGGCATCCTTGTGGTTAGGCGCTGGGCAGTAGTGGTGGTGCGGGATCCGTGTGGTCAGGCGCTGTGCAGTAGTGGTGGTGCAGCATCCTTGTGGTTAGGCGCTGGGCAGTAGTGGTGGTGCGGGATCTTGTTGTTAGGTGCTGGGCAGTAGTGGTGGTGCAGGATCTTGTTGTTAGGTGCTGGGCTGTAGTGGTGGTGCGGGATCTTGTTGTTAGGTGCTGGGCAGTAGTGGTGGTGCGGGATCCTTGTGGTTAGGCGCTGTGCAGTAGTGGTGGTGCGGGATCCTTGTGGTTAGGCGCTGTGCAATAGTGGTGGTGCGGGATCCATGTGGTTAGGCGCTGTGCAGTAGTGGTGGTGCGGGATCCGTGTGGTTAGGCGCTGTGCAGTAGTGGTGGTGCGGGATCCTTGTGGTTAGGAGCTGTGCAGTAGTGGTGGTGCGGGATCTTGTTGTTAGGTGCTGGGCTGTAGTGGTGGTGCGGGATCTTGTTGTTAGGTGCTGGGCAGTAGTGGTGGTGCGGGATCCTTGTGGTTAGGCGCTGTGCAGTAGTGGTGGTGCGGGATCCTTGTGGTTAGGCGCTGTGCAGTAGTGGTGGTGCGGGATCCTTGTGGTTAGGCGCTGTGCAATAGTGGTGGTGCGGGATCCATGTGGTTAGGCGCTGTGCAGTAGTGGTGGTGCGGGATCCGTGTGGTTAGGCGCTGTGCAGTAGTGGTGGTGCGGGATCCGTGTGGTCAGGCGCTGTGCAGTAGTGGTGGTGCGGGATCCGTGTGGTCAGGCGCTGTGCAGTAGTGGTGGTGCGGGATCCTTGTGGTTAGGAGCTGGGCAGTAGTGGTGGTGCAGGATCTTGTTGTTAGGTGCTGGGCTGTAGTGGTGGTGCGGGATCTTGTTGTTAGGTGCTAGGCAGTAGTGGTGGTGCGGGATCCTTGTGGTTAGGCGCTGTGCAGTAGTGGTGGTGCGGGATCCTTGTGGTTAGGCGCTGTGCAATAGTGGTGGTGCGGGATCCATGTGGTTAGGCGCTGTGCAGTAGTGGTGGTGCGGGATCCGTGTGGTTAGGCGCTGTGCAGTAGTGGTGGTGCGGGATCCGTGTGGTTAGGCGCTGTGCAGTAGTGGTGGTGTGGGATCCTTGTGGTTAGGCGCTGTGCAAATAGTGGTGGTGCGGGATCCATGTGGTTAGGCGCTGTGCAGTAGTGGTGGTTCGGGATCCTTGTGGTTAGGCGCTGTACGGTAGTGGTGGTGCTGGATCCGTGTGGTCAGGCGCTGTGCAGTAGTGGTGTTGCAGGATCCTTGTGGTTAGGTGCTGTGCAGTAGTGGTGGTGCAGGATCTTGTTGTTAGGCGCTGTGCAGTAGTGGTGGTGCGGGATCCTTGTGGTTAGGCGCTGTGCAGTAGTGGTGGTGCGGGATCCATGTGGTTAGGCGCTGTGCAGTAGTGGTGGTGCGGGATCCGTGTGGTTAGGCGCTGTGCGGTAGTGGTGGTGCTGGATCCGTGTGGTCAGGCGCTGTGCGGTAGTGGTGGTGCGGGATCCTTGTGGTTAGGTGCTGTGCAGTAGTGGTGGTGCGGGATCCTTGTGGTTAGGTGCTGTGCAGTAGTGGTGGTGCGGGATCCGTGTGGTTAGGCGCTGTGCGGTAGTGGTGGTGCTGGATCCGTGTGGTCAGGCGCTGTGCGGTAGTGGTGGTGCGGGATCCTTGTGGTTAGGTGCTGTGCAGTAGTGGTGGTGCGGGATCCTTCCTGTGTCACTGGTGGCGTCACACCGTGTAGGGAGATCGCTCAGAAGTCATTCAGCTGGACACAGCCCTACCGGCCGGAGCATCGGGGGAAACATTGACCCGTCAATCATTGCCCCACAGAAACTCTTAGGCTGCCGTCACACTATCAGTATTTGGTCAGTATTTTACATCAGTATTTGTAAGCCAAAACCAGGAGTGGAACAAATAGAGGAAAAGTATAACAGAAACATAAGCACCACTTCTGTATTTATCACCCACTCCTGGTTTTGGCTTACAAATACTGATGTAAAATACTGACCAAATACTGCTAGTGTGATGGCAGCCTAACAAGTGCAGTGAAGAACAATGCAGCTGGAGGATCTACAGTCACTGTGTATCCGGTGCCCATGAAAGCTTTTATAGTTTGCTACTTTTTCATCAAGTGGATACATAACTTTGAATCCTGGACCTTCCATAATGCTATGTTCACACGTTGCGTATTTGTTGCATTTTTTTTTTTTTTTCTGCAGCCAATAACTGCTCTCTCTTCTGTAAAGAAGCTGCTTACAAAAAGCAGGGTGTGCTGCATTTTTTGCTGCATATTTTCTGTTTTTGCTGCATTTTTGTTGTCTCTTGTGCATGCTGATAAAGTTCAGTGCACCCCCCCCCCCCAAAAAAAAAAGAAATTATGCATCTGACTTAGGTTTTTGTACCAAAAACGCAGCCAAACCTGATACCTACAGGTTTCGCTGCATTTTTTGCACTTACACATTGCTTTCTATGCAGAAATGCTGAAATAAGTGATATGTTGCAATTTGCAAAAACGCAGCAGTTTTCCACAGTCGGGAAAAAAAACCCATTGTGTGCTCATGAGATTTCTGAAATCTCATGGATTTTGCTGGTACAGTAAAACGCAGCTTAAAATTTGCATAAAAAAAGCAGCAAAAGCATAACATGGCCTCAGGTTAACACATAGGACGAGCATCTGTTGTAAGTCACTTTAATAAAAACACTTTAGAACATACAGACGTGTGATTTACCAGGAGGACACGTGTATGTGTTTTCTACACTGCAGCGTAATACGGACGAGTGCTAAGCGATAAAAAATCTCATAGCACTCGGACCAATGTTAATCTATGGGGCAGCTCCCATCATCCTTTTATTTCTCGTCCGTATTACGCATGCTGCGAATGTCCGCGTATCTCAGCCGAGAAACACCAATGCAAATCTATGGGTGCGAGAAAAAAAATCGCACAGCACACGGACCATGCGTGTGACTTGCGAGAAATTCTCAGGCATTGGGCAGGTGACAGGATATTGGTGTGTGAGAAAATCTCACCATACGGATGAGATACTGATGACACACGGATACTTTTTTGAGAATAAAACGCACCCTGGCATTGCACACGGATCACCATACGGAGAACATTTGTGCGACTCTCGGCAGACCAAAATCGGACAGATTTTTTATACATTGTGTTTCTCCAGCCTAACTGTGAGAAATAAACAAGCGAGAATACCGGTCTAATTTGGAAGATTTTTCCCCCGCAGATTGTCTATCAGATTCACACATAGTCATCCCGCATCGAATCCCTCCACCGCTTTGTCAGACTACACCTCGTCATCGCTCCATTTGTTTAGTATTGATCTCCGCCATTCAGCTGCGGGGGAGACATTTGATAATCCGCCGAGCCTTGATTGACACCAGCTATTCAGTGCTGAGGACTTTGTGGGCGTCTGTTTGTCCTGTGTCTTTGAGTACACGGCTATAATAGGAGAACTTGCTGCCGGTTGATTTATGGGATAGACCACAATTATATAGTATACCAGTCATCGGTCTGCTTTATTTTCCACAATAGATATTCCCGTATAATTTGCTTTAGATGCTGAGAATGCCATAGTGCACCAATGAGCCTCTCTCTGATTGAGACCTTAAATGGAATCTGTCAGCAGGTTTTTGTTATGTAATTTGACAAAATAGCATGATGTAGCAGCTGAGAGACAGATTTCAGGGGATGTGTCACTTATTAGGCTGTGTGCCTGTTTCCATTCAATAAAGGTTTTATCACCAGGAAATTCACTAACTCCACCCCCTCCTCTGATTAGCAGCTCACTTTCACTATACAGTGTACACAGGGAACTGTGGTGTGGGTGGGGGCAGCCTTTTGAGTTCTGCTACATCTAAAAACTCTGATTGTTGTCACAACTTCTGCCCCAAGCAAACTAAGTGACACATCGTTGGAATCAGGGTCTCGTCCTCTACATTATTTTATGTAGTATAAACCTGGTGACAGATTCGCTTTAAAGAAGTGGTTCACCTTTTGGGGTTAATTTTTATTTTTTCATTTAAAAAAATATATTTTTAGACAAAATTACCCGTATTTAATTGGGTTTCTAACTCTTTATTATCTGTATTATTTTTTAAATTATTTACTCTCAGCTCATTTACAACCATAGATCCCATCAAAGTTATATGTCCGGGGAAACAAAGAGCCTGTAAAAGCAAAATGGTGCAAATATTTTTGTGAAAGCAAATTGCAAAAAAAAAATTTTTAGGTCAAAATACCGTACATGCATTTAAGTAAAAAAAAAAAGTCCAATGAGAAAAAGAAATTCACACTGCCCAAACCACATGCAGTATGACGCAGCATTTAAAAAAAAAAAAAATTAAAAAATCTTTCCAGGGACAATGTGTCACGGATGATTAGCCCAAGAGGCCGGTCTCCAGCAGCTTTGTTCCCGCTTTCCTACTTTAAATTGACAGGTCTCCCTATAAGTGTGTGTATAAAGAAGCCTTTTAGGACTAGGTAGCAGAGCGTGGCGGGAGAGGCCACCAGGCACAGGCCTCTTAAACTAATATAGGTACATAGGCCCAGATTCATCAAATATATTTTACCAGAATACTGATATAAAATGCTTTGTGCCTTTTTAGAGTTGCGACAAAATTTTGGGACTTTTGTTAGAACCGTTTTAAACCGCTCCGCCAATATGGTCAGAGCTGGGGCGGAACGAAGTGCTACAATGCTTTTTCGGCTAATTCATGACATGCTGTGGTGTGCTTCTGACTTGAGTCAGATTTGTGGCAGAGCGCACAGAGACACGCGCTGATTAAAAGGCGTACCCTAAAGTAATTTTTTTCTGACATTTTAGGAGGAATAACACAATGAAGAGTTAGAAAGCAAGTTGCTCTAAAATTCTTATTTCATGGGCAACACAAGTGTCTACAAACCCACACGTGCCAGAGAGTGGACATAGTATATTTAAAATGGAAGGGTACTTTCATCAAATTTTGCAGAAATCAATATCACAGGTAACTGTAAGAAACTTTGAAATATGTCTCACCTGAGATATCTACTTCCTTTTTATCATTATCTCCTTTACCCTTTGCCTTAAATCCATCTTTATCAGAAAGACTAAACTTAAGGTACCATTACACTAAACGACTTACCAACGATCACAACCAGCGATACGACCTGGCCGTGATCGTTGGTAAG
This sequence comes from Ranitomeya imitator, assembly GCF_032444005.1. Lineage (NCBI taxonomy): Eukaryota > Metazoa > Chordata > Amphibia > Anura > Dendrobatidae > Ranitomeya > Ranitomeya imitator. Next base: position 574,984,687 of record NC_091286.1, on the reverse strand, counting down.
TCGTTGTGTGGTCGCTGGGGAGCTGTTACACAGACAGCTCTCTCCAGCGACCAACGATCAGGGGAACGACTTCGGCATCGTTGAAACTGTCTTCAACGATGCCAAGTCCCCCTGCAGCACCCGGGTAACCAGGGTGAACATCGGGTTACTAAGTGCAGGGCCGCGCTTAGTAACCCGATATTTACCCTGGTTACCACTGTAAAAGTAAAAAAAAAAAAAAAACACTACATACTCACATTCCGATGTCTGTCCCATCCCCCGCCGTCAGCTTCCCTGCACTGCCTTTGTCAGGGCCGGCCGTAAAGCAGAGCACAGCGGTTACGTCACCGCTGTGCTCTGCTTTACGGCCGGCGCTGACAGTCAGTGCAGGGAAGCTGACGGCGGGGGACGTGACAGACATCGGAATGTGATTATGTACTGTTTTTTTTTTTTTAACTTTTACAATGGTAACCAGGGTAAATATCGGGTTACTAAGCACGGCCCTGCACTTAGTAACCCGATGTTTACCCTGGTTATAAGTGAACACATCGCTGGATCGGCGTCACACACGCCGATCCAGCGATGGCAGCGGGTGATCAGCGACCAAAAAAAGGTCCTGATCATTCCCCAGCGACCAACGATACCCCAGCAGGGGCCTGATCGTTGGTCGCTGTCACACATAACGATATCGTTAGCGGGATCATTGCTACGTCACAAAAAGCGTGACGTTGCAACGATATCGTTAACGAAATCGTTATGTGTGAAGGTACCTTTAGACTTTTTACTGTAAGCACTGAGGTGTCAGCTTACACTCCCTGATATAATCTATGGAAATGAGTGGAGTGAGTAGGACGAAAAAGCGAAAACAAGCAGAGATAGACACAGAAGGATCATGATGAGTTTTCTAACAAGTCTTTTGCCTCACATAAGAGTTTTAGTCACAACCAGACAGCTCACTACTACTGTATAATGTCCTCCATGCTGCTGCTGATCTTTGTGTGCTGTGCTGTGTATGGCAGAGATCACAGCAGATAGTCTCTTCCCACCAGCTCAGAGTGGATTGCAAATTAAGAGAGACCCTGCAGAGGATGAAACTAGTGATTACTGTACAGTATGTACAATGGACACTTTTTCCTAAAGTTACTTGAAAGTACCCCTTAAATCTGTTATAGACAATAGTTATCGATTTGTTATTAACCATAACTGACAGCCAATTGCCCCCTCCACTGTAAAGGGGTTAATTTATGAAGACAACTCATTTCAGTAACTTATCTCACCCCTTTAACTGGGCCAACGAGATGGTCACAAAGAGTGGTTCTGGCTCTGAAGGCTGACATGTAATCCTACAGGAGATAATGCCCTGGCATTACCAGCTGTGATGATTAACTGATTGCCAGGCAGGCATTATGAGAAAGCCATTTATATTTAACCCTGCAGCTTGAGGCGTGTGTGTATATACAGTGCTCAGCATAAATGAGTACATCCTCTTTGAAGTAGTAAAAGTATAGATCATTGAACTCAAGAACAATTTCCAAAATTTTGGCCATTGAATCACCTTCACCCTGTTCTTCTTCAGAAATACAACAGTGACCTTAGGTGTGTGCTTTGGATCATCATCTTGTTGGAAACGTACATGTCTACAAAGGGCACTGAGTGATGGCAGCATCTTCTCTTTTAATATATAGCAGAGCATCTATCAATTCATGATACCATCAATGAAATGTAGCTCCTGACACCAGCAGCACTCATGCAGCCCCACATAAGGACACTGCCACCACCATGTCTCACTGTAAGCATCATGCATTTTTATTTGTACTCCTCACCCTTACTACATCATAGAGTTTTGAATCCTCAATTAAAAAAATGTTTATGTTGGTCTCATCACTCAAGAGTATAGAGTCTCCGTAGTCTTTTTATATTTTTCAGCATTGGCCATGACAAATTTTAGGTGGACTTTAGGAGAGATTTCCTATGTGGACGATACCTGTACATGCCATTCCTCTGCAGTGTGTGCCATATTGATTCATGAGAAACACTCGCCTCATTTTGGCTTTCTACTTCTTTAGCTAACTGCAGTAAACTTGCACATTGATTTTCTTCAACCCTTCTCATCAAAAGATGCTGCTGTTTAGGTGTTTACTTGCATGGTCATTCTGGACATTTCTGTGATATGGTTGTTGTAGTTCCATCTTTGTTAAATGTTGGTATCACTTTTGCCATAGTATTTCGACTGATGAGTAAATCTTTGCTAATCTTCTTGTAGCCTTCACCTTTCTTGTACAGTTTCTTTTTTCGGTCTTATGACATTTCTTTTCCATGTGGTGCTATTGCTGACAGTATGAAATGGGAAGGGGTTTTCTTTAAGTAATACCCCTTTATAGTTGACTGTCTGTGGGATAATTGCTTAATGAAAATTAAACTTAACTTTGGTTGAGTTCTTGTTAATTAGAATCGTGTAGTTTTAAACTTTTGGCTTTTCTCCTAAAACCTTTATTGGGGTGTAATCATTTTTGCAATATGGTCTTGAATTAACTTGTTAGGGAAATTACTCTTTTTTGTGTGCAAAATAACATCTTGTTTGCAATGAAAGGCCCACATTTGTAGGAGTGTTTTGTAGTATAGTATCCCATGGAAAATGATGGTTCTGAAAGAAAAACTATTTTTTTTTCTGTCAAATCTGTTGCGGTGAAGTGCAGTTATATAATATACTAGATGAAGAGCCCGGCGTTGCCTGGGCATTTACTTTATAAATGTCTAAGGGTGACTTCTGTCTTTCTATCCTTCTGTCTGTCTTTCTTTCTGTCACGGATATTCATTGGTCGCGGCCTCTGTCTGTCATGGAATCCAAGTCGCTGATTGGTCGTGGCAAAACGCCCACGACCATTGCCACGACCAATCAGCGACGGGCGCAGTCCGGCAGCAACATGGCCGCTCCTTCCTCCCCGCAGTCAGTGCCCGCTCCGTACTCCCCTCCAGTCAGCGCTCACACAGGGTTAATGGCAGCGCTAATGGACCGCGTTATGCCGCGGTGTAATGCACTCCATTAACACTGCTATTAATCCTGTGTGACAACTTTTTAACTATTGAGGCTGCCTATGCAGCCTCAATAGTAAAAAGATCTAATGTTAAAAATAATAATACAAAAAAAATCATCATATACTCACATTCCGGCATCTTCACGCTCCTCGCAATGCTCCGGTGACCGCTCCATGCAAGCGGCAGGTTCCGGTGGCAAGGATGGTATGCGACAAGGACCTGCCATGGCATCATGGTCATGTGACCGCGACGTCATCACAGGTCCTGCGAGAAAGACCTGCCATGACGTCACGGTCATGTGACCGCGACGTCATCACAGGTCCTGCACCCATACCAACCCTGGGACCAGAAGCTGCCGCGTGCACCGCACACAGGGCCAGGACTTCAACGGAGGGTGAGTATATGTTTATTTTTTATTTTAATTCTGTATACTACATGGCTCTGTGCTGTATACTCCGTCGCTGGGCAATATACTACGTGGCTGGGCAATATACTACGTGGCTGGGCAGTATACTACGTGGCTGGGCAATTTACTACGTGGACATGCATATTCTAGAATACCCGATGCGTTAGAATCGGGCCACCATCTAGTAGTAAATACCTGTGGTTAGTTATAGCACCTCACTTCTCTTATTTTCCCATCACGCCTCTCATTTTCCCCCTCACTCCTCTTATTTCCCCCCCTCACTCCTCTCATTCCCCCCTAACACTTGTCATTTCGACTCCACAACTGTCATTTTCCGATCACTCCACTATTTTCCCTCACTCCTCTCATTTTCCCCTCAGTATATACATATTTGTCATCTCCCTTATATCTTGTATACACCTGTATGTCATCTCCTGTATATAGTATATACAGTGGGGCAAAAAAAGTATTTAGTCAGTCAGCAATAGTGCAAGTTCCACCACTTAAAAAGATGAGAGGCGTCTGTAATTTACATCATAGGTAGACCTCAACTATGGGAGACAAACTGAGAAATATAAATCCAGAAAATCACATTGTCTGTTTTTTTTAACAATTTATTTGCATATTATGGTGGAAAATAAGTATTTGGTCAGAAACAAAATTTCATCTCAATACTTTGTAATATATCCTTTGTTGGCAATGACAAAGGTCAAACGTTTTCTATAAGTCTTCACAAGGTTGCCACACACTTTTTGCATCAATTACTGCATCAATCCGGCGTGACATGGAGGCGATCAGTCTGTGGCGCTGCTGAGGTGTTATGGAAGCCCAGGTTGCTTTGATAGCAGCCTTCAGCTCGTCTGCATTATTGGGTCTGGTGTCTCTCATGTTCCTCTTGACAATGCCCCATTGATTCTCTATGGGTTTAAGGTCAGGCCAATGCTGGCCAATCCAGCACAGTGATACTGTTGTTTGTAAACCAGATATTGGTACTTTTGGCAGTGTGGACAGGTGCCAAGTCCTGCTGGAGTTTTCCGTCTCCAAAAAGCTTGTCACAGAGGGAAGCATGAAGTGCTGCGCTGACTTTGGTCTTGATAAAACACAGTGGACCTACACCAGCAGATGACATGGCTCCCCAAACCATCACTGATGGTGGAAACTTCACACTAGACCTCAAGCAGCTTGGATTGTGGCCTCTCCACTCTTCCTCCAGACTCTGGGACCTTGATTTCCAAATGAAATGTAAAATTTACTTTAATCTGAAAACAACACTTTGGACCACTGAGCAACAGTCCAGTTCTTTTTCTCCTTGGCCCAAGTAAGACGCTTCTGGCGTTGTCTATTGGTCATGAGTGGCTTTACGCAAGGAATACCACACTTGTAGCCCATGTTCTGGATTCTCTGTGTGTGGTGGCTCGTGAAGCAATGACTCCAGCAGCAGTCCACTCCTTGTGAATCTTCCCAAAATTTTTGAATGTCCTTTTCTTAACAATGATTTCAAGGCTGCGGTTATCACGGTTGCTTGTGCACCTTTTTCTACTACACTTTTTCCTTCCACTCAACTGTCCATTAATATGCTTGGATACAGCACTCTGTGAACAGCCAGCTTCTTTAGCAATGACCTTTTGTGGCTTACCCTCCTTGTGGAGTGTGTCAGTGACTGCCTTCTGGATATCTGTCAAGTCAGCAGTCTTCCCCATAATTATGGAGCTACTGAAACAGACTAAGGGACCTTTTTAAACGCTTAGGAAGCCTTTGCAGGTGTTTTTTGTTAATTACTCTAATTTACTGAGATAATGACTTTTACTTGAAATAGATCACTCTGTAATGACTATATAATATAGGAGTTTCACTTTTTGTATTGAAGAACAGAAATAAATTAACTTTTTGAATATATTCTAAGTTACTGAGAAGCACCTGCTGTATATGTATATTTATTTGACTATGTTAAATGATTGCTCCAGATAAATTCGGTATATATATTTGCTACATGATTGCCATGTCAAGAAAAGCCTGGTAACCAGTCTTCTGTGAACTGTAATCATCTTCACGTTGTGACTTTGTTTTCTTGGAACCAGATATGAGTGAGATAATACATGCACTTGAGACATCCTGATTTTTCAGATTCTTCCATGATTCATGTCGTCACAGTGTATACAGTATTTGCATCCATGGGTATACACGTGCACAGAATAGAGATCCCAGGTCTGCAGCAGCCCAGTATATTCTCATTTTTTTCGCTTACTATCTTGGCATGTAATAAATGGTTATAAGTAATTCGCTTTGTGTGCTGACAGCTTGCAGACACTTTCCCCTTTTCCTTGCTGTTACTGAGAAGCTGTCATCAGGAGCGATGATTGCTCGATCCGATCGCGCTGCAGCTACTTGTAACCGGCGAGAGTTTGGTTTGTGGTTTTGTATCTTCCGAGAGTCTTAGGATCAGGATCCTGCCTTCTCATCGTGTTCGGAATGATGTGCTCCTCAGGACTCCAGTCTGGGTTTTACCTCTTGCATCTGACATCTCCTTCCGTTTATTTGTAGTAACAGGAAGAAATGTTGCATTTCCTTGAAGTCTGTCATCATAATGAATTTGTATCCATTTCCCTACTTATTTCATTAGGCATACAAAGTGAAACCTCATTAAAGTGAGTCACCACCAAAAGAATAATTAAACCACTTATACGGGTCTATAGGGGACTTGGCCCCTTTAAAAATCGCAACTTTAGTGTTGGGTTTTAGTTTCTGAAAAACAAACAAAAAACCCCAAAACAATTTTATTTTGCATGCAAACAAGGGGGCATTGGTGGACCCTTGGTTGTTGTGAAAGGCCTCATTGCATTGTTACCCCTCTGCAGTTTGCATACTGGGCCTTTGCCATACCTTGATAGATAGTTCTCAAGCAACCGAGCTGACACAATGTTATTGCAGGATCTCATCATCTCCTGTATGCAGCTGGCACAATGTTATTGCAGGAGCTCATCATCTCCTGTCTGCAGCTGGCACAATGTTATTGCAGGAGCTCATCATCTCATGTCTGCAGTTGGCACAATGTTATTGCAGGAGCTCATCATCTCATGTCTGCAGCTGGCACAATGTTATTGCAGGAGCTCATCATCTCCTGTCTGCAGCTGGCACAATGTTATTGCAGGAGCTCATCATCTCCTGTCTGCAGCTGACACAATGTTATTGCAGGAGCTCATCATCTCCTGTCTGCAGCTGGCACAATGTTATTGCAGTAGCTCATCATCTCCTGTCTGCAGCTGGCACAATATTATTGCAGGAGCTCATCATCTCCTGTCTGCAGCTGGCACAATGTTATTGCAGGAGCTCATCAGCTCCTGTCTGCAGCTGGCACAATGTTATTGCAGGAACTCATCATCTCCTGTCTGCAGCTGACACAATGTTATTGCAGGAGCTCATCATCTCCTGTCTGCAGCTGACACAATATTATTGCAGGAGCTCATCATCTCCTGTCTGCAGCTGGCACAATGTTATTGCAGGAGCTCATCATCTCCTGTCTGCAGCTGACACAATATTATTGCAGGAGCTCATCATCTCCTGTCTGCAGCTGGCACAATGTTATTGCAGGAGCTCATCATCTCATGTCTGCAGCTGGTGCAGTGTTATTGCAGGAGCTCATCATCTCCTGTCTGCAGCGGACCAACGCAATGTTATTGCAGGAGCTCATCATCTCCTGTCTGCAGCTGGCACAATGTTATTGCAATAGCTCATCATCTCCTGTCTGCAGCTGCCGCTGAGTAATGTACTGCAGACAGGAGCCGAAGAGCTCAGTATGACAATTGAGGGGGTGTAACAGTGCTTTGAGCCCTTGGCCACCGTAAGGGTGCACCAAAGCCTCCTCATGTGCTTACAAAATAAATGTTGTTTTTTTAATGGCAGCTAAATTGCTAAATTGTATACTTGTTATAGGGGCTAAGTCCCCTACATATCTGTATAAGTGGTTTGAATAATGCTTTGAGGCTAACACTTCATTTAAGTAGATATTTCTATTACATTTTGACTTCTTTCTCAGGGGTATCTGCCAAGACATTAGTGACGTCCAACCGCAGGATCCAGGTGGGATCAATGTCATGTTGTAATACAGATCAAACTATAGCTTACCTGGAGCTTTGGACCACCCTGGGCGTGAAACTGTGGCATTAGTGGCGCCACTGCTACTTTCTGTTTTCTTTTAACATTTTGCCCCCCTATCATTTTGTTAACTGGTGGTGGTGGGCTAGACATCCCAATTGGCGGCTGTCCCCTCCTTTATGTAAGCCCCTTCTTTATTCTATTTGTGAGCAATATGGGGCAACCAACATGGCCACCATTTCAGCTCTCACATGAGGTTGTCATCCAGCTATTCTGCACTGCTGATCTGCAAATCTTGGAATGTGTGACTAAGGAATACCCGACCCTTGTAGGAGCCGCGATGACCGTATTGGCTGTCAGTAACAACTAGACCATAGTGGGCATCATTGATGTATTCTTTTTCTTCTCTTTTCTGTACTCTCATGTATGATATTGGTGCTTTGTTTCTCGTTGTGTGACCACAGACCGTCCCTTCACTATGGCAGTAAGCATGGGCTTCGTCACCGATCAGACTGTAGATGTGCTGGAATAAGAAGTGACATCCAGACCTCCCCGGGCAGCGACCTCTGCAGAGGAGATGCGGTATTACAGTAGCACCCTCTGCTCTCACCTATAAAGGGGAGTCCTAATGGAGGATATTTCTGATGAGTGAACCCCTAGAGAACAAAAGCAGACACGCAAAGTCTTTTCCTTCTATTAAAATGAGAAGCCGGGTTTTCTTTATTCTTAGACCTGACGTCCACCTTTTAATCAGGCTGTAATTAGTTAGATAATGAAATGTCACAGTCACGTTCTGCAGGAACGCTAAAAATAAATCCGCTACACAATGGAGAGGAAATGGGCAATGCCAGCGTCATATTCTCCATCTCATCTAATCATCATTTGGGCTGTCATTTGCCGCGTTCTCCTGCAACCAATTAGCTCTGCTGACGAGCTGCGTCCAAATTGAGAAATCAGCGTGCTGTTTGATGTTTGGGCTTTGATGCTGCAACAAAGGACCTGGATCTTGTGGTTTCAGTGGTTTTCCTTTCTCTGAGAAGTGGAGAACTGCTACGTCATAGGTCCGAGCCTGCACAAAGAAACTAGACGGAACTGAAGCTTTGTGCTTCCGAAAGGACGAAAACGAGCTCAGGGCCTGCGTACATCAGCGAGGCACTACTGCCTGCGGACATCAGCGAGGCACTACTGCCTGCGGACATCAGCGAGGCACTACTGCCTGGGTACATCAGCGAGGCACTACTGCCTGCGTACATCAGCGAGGCACTACTGCCTGGGTACATCAGCGAGGCACTACTGCCTGCGTACATGAGCGAGGCACTACCGCCTGCGTACATCAGCGAGGCACTACTGCCTGCGTACATCAGCGAGGCACTACTGCCTGGGTACATCAGCGAGGCACTACTGCCTGCGTACATCAGCGAGGCACTACTGCCTGCGTACATGAGCGAGGCACTACCGCCTGCGTACATCAGCGAGGCACTACTGCCTGCGTACATCAGCGAGGCACTACTGCCTGCGTACATCAGCGAGGCACTACTGCCTGCGTACATCAGCGAGGCACTACTGCCTGGGTACATCAGCGAGGCACTACTGCCTGGGTACATCAGCGAGGCACTACTGCCTGCGTACATCAGCGAGGCACTACTGCCTGGGTACATCAGCGAGGCACTACTGCCTGCGTACATCAGCGAGGCACTACTGCCTGCGTACATGAGCGAGGCACTACTGCCTGCGGACATCAGCGAGGCACTACTGCCTGGGTACATCAGCGAGGCACTACTGCCTGCGTACATCAGCGAGGCACTACTGCCTGGGTACATCAGCGAGGCACTACTGCCTGCGTACATCAGCGAGGCACTACCGCCTGCGTACATCAGCGAGGCACTACTGCCTGCGTACAATAGTGAGGGCATTACTGCCTGTGTAGGGCACTACTACCCTGCCACACTACACTGCTGTCTGCGTACATCAGCGAGGCATTAATGTTTAGTTGTATACTTTGTGCTGCTGGGCTACATTTCCACACTCACATTTCTAGGATCAATTTTGGGTAATGTAGATTTATTTAGATATGGCCAAGAATCTCATGTAAAATATTCCTGGAAAAGTCGTGCAGCTAGATCATCGCTCGCCTATGTGATCTGATGTCATTCGTGTCACATACTGACTATATAGCCGGGATCATCACACTGCAGCTTCTCTGATCTTGGCGTATGAACCCTGCGTGTAACCTGCGGGTGATCTTCGCTGCTGTCTTTACATTACCGTCCAGATATTCATTACAAGGCAGTAATAATTGTCTGCGCTGATTACCTGAAGCTCCAATACAAGATTGGCCCCGGAATGGGATACAGTATTGTATCGTCAGAAGTGATGGAGCCACGTGCCCACGGCTGCAGTACTGCATAGTGTTGTGTGGAGGCGCCATTACACGAACATTTTACAGGTTGAATGAACCCATGTGTCAGTCAGTTGTCGCCAAAGATTTTCTGTATCCGCTGCAGCCATAAAATACAACAAATTTTCATTTTTTTTGTTGTTGTGCAGAAATGCTGGGGATTTGCCACGTATTTCATTTTTTTCATTACATTGGATAAAATCCGCAGCGAAAATCTGTAGCTTAAATTGACTTGTTTTAGATTGAAAATCGTGCTTTGCATATAAACGTATTGTGCCGCTTTTGTATGCAGTGTACAGATGACATTTGGTAAAATCTCATCCACAAAGCTGCCACAGTAATACATGGCACATATTCCATCCACAAATTTGCAGCATAGTTGCTATATGGTAATATGCAGTAACCGCTCCAAAATCCTCCTCAAAAACGGCTTCAAAAATCTACCATATATTTTTTTAAAGCGTTTTTTTTTTTTACTTGAAGAGGTTTTGAAAAATGCCTAGTGGGGGAATAAATCATGTAATTTCCTTTGTAGTGGACACTGAGGGAATCCATTGGGAACTGCCAAAAGGCTGCTGAAGACGCTTAAAGAAAAAGACTCCAAAACTCTTCATAGCTGCTCCAGAATCGAAAGTAGAGCTCCAAACAGCCGAGCACCACCGCTCTCCCTGTACGGCCAAGCGAGTGTCTAATCCATTCTGCCATTGAGCACTTCCCTGCTATGGTCGTGCTCCACCGCTCTCCCTATACAGCTCACATGGTGCTCTCTTAATGCGTGATGCCCCCCTCTTGTGAGTGCTCGCTCAATGTCTAATCCTTTCTGCCATTGAGCACTTCCCTGCTATGGTCAGGCTCCACCGCTCTCCCTGTACAACTCACATGATGCTCTCTTAATGCGTGATGCCCCCCTCTTGTGAGTGCTCGCTCAATGTCTAATCCATTCTAACATTGAGCACTTCCCTACTATGGTCGTGCTCCACCGCTCTCCCTACACAGCTCACATGGTGCTCTCTTAATGCGTGATGCCCCCCTTCTTGTGAGTGCTTGCTCAATGTCTAATCCATTCTGCCATTGAGCACTTCCCTGCTATGGTCGTGCTCCACCGCTCTCCCTATACAGCTCACATGGTGCTCTCTTAGTGCGTGATGCCCCCCCTCTTGTGAGTGCTCGCTCAATGTCTAATCCATTCTAACATTGAGCACTTCCCTACTATGGTCAGGCTCCACCGCTCTCCCTACACAGCTCACATGGTGCTCTCTTAGTGCGTGATGCCCCCCTCGTGTGAGTGCTCGCTCAATGTCTAATCCATTCTGCCATTGAGCACTTCCCTGCTATGGTCGTGCTCCACCGCTCTCCCTATACAGCTCACATGGTTCTCTCTTAATGCATGATGCCCCCCCCCCCCCCTCTTGTGAGTGCTCGCTCAATGTCTAATCCATTCTGCCATTGAGCACTTCCCTACTATGGTCGTGCTCCACCGCTCTCCCTACACAGCTCACATGGTGCTCTCTTAATGCGTGATGCCCCCCCTCTTGTGAGTGCTTGCTCAATGTCTAATCCATTCTAACATTGAGCACTTCCCTACTATGGTCAGGCTCCACCGCTCTCCCTGTACAGCTCACATGATGCTCTCTTAATGCGTGATGCCCCCCTCTTGTGAGTGCTCGCTCAATGTCTAATCCATTCTAACATTGAGCACTTCCCTACTATGGTCGTGCTCCACCGCTCTCCCTATACAGCTCACATGGTGCTCTCTTAGTGCGTGATGCCCCCCCTCTTGTGAGTGCTCGCTCAATGTCTAATCCATTCTGCCATTGAGCACTTCCCTACTATGGTCAGGCTCCACCGCTCTCCCTGTACAGCTCACATGATGCTCTCTTAATGCGTGATGCCCCCCTCTTGTGAGTGCTCGCTCAATGTCTAATCCATTCTAACATTGAGCACTTCCCTACTATGGTCGTGCTCCACCGCTCTCCCTATACAGCTCACATGGTGCTCTCTTAATGCGTGATGCCCCCCTCTTGTGAGTGCTCGCTCAATGTCTAATCCATTCTGCCATTGAGCACTTCCCTACTATGGTCGTGCTCCACCGCTCTCCCTACACAGCTCACATGGTGCTCTCTTAATGCGTGATGCCCCCCCTCTTGTGAGTGCTTGCTCAATGTCTAATCCATTCTGCCATTGAGCACTTCCCTGCTATGGTCGTGCTCCACCGCTCTCCCTATACAGCTCACATGGTGCTCTCTTAGTGCGTGATGCCCCCCCTCTTGTGAGTGCTCGCTCAATGTCTAATCCATTCTAACATTGAGCACTTCCCTACTATGGTCAGGCTCCACCGCTCTCCCTGTACAGCTCACATGATGCTCTCTTAATGCGTGATGCCCCCCTCTTGTGAGTGCTTGCTCAATGTCTAATCCATTCTAACATTGAGCACTTCCCTACTATGGTCGTGCTCCACCGCTCTCCCTATACAGCTCACATGGTGCTCTCTTAATGCGTGATGCCCCCCTCTTGTGAGTGCTCGCTCAATGTCTAATCCATTCTAACATTGAGCACTTCCCTACTATGGTCGTGCTCCACCGCTCTCCCTATACAGCTCACATGATGCTCTCTTAATGCGTGATGCCCCCCCCTCTTGTGAGTGCTCGCTCAATGTCTAATCCATTCTGCCATTGAGCACTTCCCTACTATGATCAGGCTCCACCGCTCTCCCTATACTGCTCACATGATGCTCTCTTAATGCATGATGCCCCCCTCTTGTGAGTGCTCGCTCAATGTCTAATCCATTCTGCCATTGAGCACTTCCCTACTATGGTCAGGCTCCACCGCTCTCCCTATACAGCTCACATGGTGCTCTCTTAGTGCGTGATGCCCCCCTCTTGTGAGTGCTCGCTCAATGTCTAATCCATTCTGCCATTGAGCACTTCCCTGCTATGGTCATGCTCCACCGCTCTCCCTATACAGCTCACATGGTGCTCTCTTAATGCATGATGCCCCCCCCCCTCTTGTGAGTGCTCGCTCAATGTCTAATCCATTCTGCCATTGAGCACTTCCCTACTATGGTCGTGCTCCACCGCTCTCCCTACACAGCTCACATGGTGCTCTCTTAATGCGTGATGCCCCCCCTCTTGTGAGTGCTTGCTCAATGTCTAATCCATTCTGCCATTGAGCACTTCCCTGCTATGGTCGTGCTCCACCGCTCTCCCTATACAGCTCACATGGTGCTCTCTTAATGCGTGATGCCCCCCCTCTTGTGAGTGCTCGCTCAATGTCTAATCCATTCTGCCATTGAGCACTTCCCTGCTATGGTCGTGCTCCACCGCTCTCCCTACACAGCTCACATGGTGCTCTCTTAATGCGTGATGCCCCCCCTCTTGTGAGTGCTCGCTCAATGTCTAATCCATTCTGCCATTGAGCACTTCCCTGCTATGGTCGTGCTCCACCGCTCTCCCTATACAGCTCACATGGTGCTCTCTTAGTGCGTGATGCCCCCTTCTTGTGAGTGCTCGCTCGTGTAACCCTACGAGCCGTATGCATTCTACTTGTCGACACCTTACTGCTGTGGTAACCGGTGTGCTCCCGGCCGATCATCAGCTGCCTTGTACTGCGTTTCATGTGTGTTGTATTTCATCAATCTTCATGTTTATTTTCTGTATTACAATTATGTGAATTTTAAAAGCTCTTTTTACTTTCTCTTGTCCAAGGGACAGGACCACCAACCCCTTAGCACAATATTAGACACTACTTAACGTATCCGTGTATGTTGTATTGTATTCTGTCTCCATAACTTGACAAAGGAGACTGTGTCCCGAAACGCGTTGTTTTTGGAAACTTTACATATTCATCCATTTCCTCTCCTCTTGTGCTTCCGACATCCCTCCCTATTTGATGACAGAAGGGTTAATACCGTTTTTTTAATCTTTTTCTGAGCTCCTCTCAGCTGATTTATGGCTACAGACCACAACAAAGTTGAGTGTGCAGGGAAATAAAGAGCCTGTAAAAGCCAAATAGTGCAAAATCTGTATTGAAACCCAGTTGCAAAAATTATCTTTAGTAATTTTTTTCCCCCCGAAGATGGACAGCCTCGCTTGCTCTTTACTTTTCCTGTCTCTCCAGCTGTCCCAAGGATCACTGAGACTTCACGCGGTCTCGGTGGTCTCTGTAGTGAATGCTATCTTGCCGTGGTCCACACTTTTCCTCTCACGTTTTCCCTCTGCCGCTGTGTGGGAGCTTGGCCCCGGACCAGGATCACTCCCAGTCACCCAGTCTAGGACAATGCCGGCTGTGTTCAGCTGCCATGATCTCGTTTGTTGTTGTACACAATTAAGGGAAGTGATATTATTAGTATTGCCTCATGACTGTGTGACGCATTAACCCTTACCACATTGGGTCAGGCAGCAGCACGCCACGTTCTGCAGTTCTCTCCAGCGTAGGCAGCTGGGCTTTGTTTTATTTTATTTTGTAAAGTTGGAATCCTGCTTTTATCTTCTTAAAGGGGTTGTCCAAGGGTACATAAAGTGATAGCAAATCTAATAAAACAAAGCGCACATGGGACCCAGCTCTTAAATCACCATCATTGGAGTACGGTACGTGACCATTGACTGCAGGGACTGGCGGTAGCGGAGCACGCAGAGATAGATCAGCGAGGGATTCAAGCTTAGTACTGAGGGTTTTTTTTTACAAAGATGACAACAAGGGCATAGTTATAGTGGGTAACGGGATTGCACTCCCACCATGGCCCTGAAGATTAGTGGGGTCAAAATGACCAATATTATTAAAGGGAGTCTGTCACCAGGTTTTTGCTACCTTATCTGAGAGCAGCATGATGTCGGAAAATAGATCCTGATTCCAGCGATGTATCACTTAGTTTAGTGGGTTCAGAGGTTGTGACACAATCGGAGCTTTTAGATGTAGCAGAACTCAAAAGCTGCAACCGTCCACACAAATCGCAGCTTTCTGTGTATATTGACAGTGAGCTGCTAATCAGTGCTGGGGGAAGAGTAGGACCAGGATGCACAGGGGCTGTATTCCTATAGTGTTCATCTCCTGCTGATAAATGCTCATTGTATGGAAACTCTATAAAGGCACGGATGATTGACCTCGTGGAGACCAAAACATCCAACACCGCGGAGGCACCATCACGTGTTTCTCAACGCAGTGATCCAGAACACTGCCCCCAAATAAGCAAATGCATGTAGAGGAGCTGCGGAGACACCATCACGTGTTTCTCAACGCAGGCAGTGAATAGCCAGGTCTTTCCCCGGGAAGGAACAACCAAGGGAAGGGCAGCATCCAATAAAGGAAAACATCCAATAAAGGAAAACCACCTATGCCAAGCATGGTATCCATCCACAGACAGCTGTTTCGGGGTTTTTGCCCCTCATCAGTGTGGAGTAGGAAACTGGCTATCAGGAACAGTGCCTAGTAGAAAGTCTATAAAGGCACGGATGATCCGCATTTGCATATTTGGGGGCAGTGTTCTGGATCACTGTGTTGAGAAACACGTGATGGTGTCTCCACGGTGTTTGATGTTTTGGTCTCCCCGAGGCCAATCATCCGTGCCTTTATATACTTTCTACTAGGCACTGTTCCTGATAGCCAGTTTCCTACTCCACACTGATGAGGGACAAAAACCCCGAAACAGCTGTCTGTGGATGGATACCATGCTTGGCATAGGTGGTTTTCCTTTATTGGATGTTTTCCTTTATTGGATGCTGCCCTTCCCTTGGTTGTTCCTTCCCGGGGAAAGGCCTGGCTATTCACTGCCTGCGTTGAGAAACACGTGATGGTGTCTCCGCAGCTCCTCTACATGCATTGTATGGAAACAACAGCACACAGCCTAATAAGTGACATAACTAAGGAATCAGTGTCTCGGCCCCTACCTCATGCTGCCCTCAGATTACATAACAAAACCTCCTGACGGATTCCCTGACTGTCGGGGGCCATGTTGGAGGTTACATTGCAGCCCACAAGCTTCAGGTTACGTCCTTGCATGTCAATATCAGTCCATCTTTTTTCAGTCAGACATTTGCGAAATATAACACTTGGAGGCTCCATTTGAGGAGTGAAATGCAGATCTGACTGAAAGTACCAGACTAAATAGGGCCGCATAATGCTCTTTTATTTGGTAGAGTGAAATGCTTAGGACATTTTTTAGTATTACTGCATATTTTAAGTTGTGCTCACGCTGTTTATTTTATTGTTTGTGCGTGGTTTTTTTTGTTTCTTATAGCCTGTAAGGTAAGGCACAAACAAAAAAAAGTCAGATACGTATTCCAGGTTACAAAATATTAGGCTTTTGGACAAACTGGTATTTCAGTGGGGGTTTGAGCCCTTGAAAAATATTAATGGCGCAGAGTTGGTAAGATCCTGAAAATGTGTCCGTGCCACAGAGTGACGCAGCGTGTCAGAGAAGGCCTACTGGGAAGGAGTGGAGTAACTTGGACAGCGGGAAGACTTGAGAAAAGCAAAGCCTCTACCTGTGGAGAATTCATTTTATGTTTGCACTTTAGAGAATTCAAGCTGAACTTTTTCTAGTGTAGGTTGTTTTTTTTGTTTTTTTTAATTAACGCAAAGCTCTTTTTTGTTCTCCGTTAACGTGAATAATAGGAAAAATAAAGTTAATTATGTTGTGGGAGTCAAAATGATATTACCGCTTTTCCGCGTGGGTGGAACTTGTCTGCCTCTTGTAGTGTGAGCAGGGGGGATGCTCCTTCTGCAGCCTGCTATCTTACGTCATGTTCACACAGCGTTTCTTTTATGTGGATGTGGCTGAAAAATCCGCATCTAAAAACTGCTCCTAAAAGGCACAATGTTTTTGTCGTGCTTTTGTAGGAGCACATATGTTTTGATGCGTTTTTTAACATTTTTTTTTAGAATGAATTTTGAGATTATGGAAAGTCTTCAGACCCCTTTATATTTTTCACTCTTTGTTTCATTGCAGCCATTTCATAAATTCAAAAAAAGTTCATTTTTTCTCATTAATGTACTCTCTGCACCCCATCTTGACTGAAAGAAAATAGAAATGTGGAAATTTTTGCAACTGTAATAAAAAAGAAAAACTGAAATATCACATGGTCATAAGTCATCAGACCCTTTGGTCAGTATTGAGTAGAAGCACCTTTTGAGCTAGTACAGCCATGAGTCTTCTTGGGAATGATGTAACAAGTTTTTCACATCTGGATTTGTGGATCCTCTGCCATTCTTCCTTGCAGATCCTCTCCAGTTCCGTCAGGTTGGATGGTGAACGTTGGTGGACGGCCATTTTCAGGTCTCTCCAGAGATGCTCAATTGGGCTTAGGTCAGGGCTCTGGCTGGGCCAGTCAAGAATGGTCACAGAGTTGTTCTGAAGCCACTCCTTTGTTATTTTTGCTGTGTGCTTAGGGTCATTGTCTTGTTGGAAGGTGAATAGTGATGAGCAAATATACTCGTTACTCAAGATTTCCCGAGCATGCTCGGGGGTCCTCCGAGTATTTTTTTAGTGCTTGGAAATTTAGTTTTTATTGCTGCAGCTGAATGATTTACATCTGTTAACCAGCATAAGTACAAGTGGGGATTTCCTAGCAACCAGGCAACCCCCACATGTACTTATACTGGCTAACAGATGTAAAACATTCAGCTGCAGCAATAAAAACTAAATTTCCGAGCACTAAAAAAATACTCGGAGGACACCCGAGCATGCTCAGGAAATCTCGAGAAACGAGTAAATTCGCTCATCACTAAAGGTGAACCTTCGGCCAAGTCTGAGGTCCAGAGCACTCTGGAAGAGGTTTTCATCCAGGATATCTCTGTACTTGGCCGCATTCATGTTTCCTTCATTGACAACCAGTCGTCCTGTCCCTGCAGCTCAAAAACACCTCCATAGCACGATGCTGCCACCACCATGTTTCACTGTTGGGATTGTATTGGGCAGGTGATGAGCAGAGCCTGATTTTCTCCACAGATACTGCTTAGAATTATCACCGAAAAGGTCTATCTTTGTCTCATCAGACCAGAGAATCTTATTTCTCATAGTCTGGGAGTCCTTCATGTGTTTTTAGCAAACTCTATGAGGGCTTTCATACGTCTTCCACTGAGGAGAGGCTTCTGTCGGGCCACTCTGCCATAAAGGCCCGGCTGGTAGAGGGCTGCAGTGATTGTTGACTTTATGGATCTTTCTCCCATCTCCCTACTACTTCTCTGGAGCTCCGCTACAGTGATCTTGGGGTTCTTCTTTACCTCTCTCACCAAGGCTCTTCTCCCACGATTGCTCAGTTTGGCTGGACAGCCAGGTCTAGGAAGACTTCTGGTGGTCCCAAACTTCTTCAATTTAAGGATTATGGAGGCCACTGCAGAAATTCTGCGGCAATTCTGCAACGTGTGCACATAGCCTAAAATGCATTGAAGAGGGGCCATATCTCTGCAGTGGAAAGGGACAAGAACTGAAGAATAACGAAAAACCACTGGCATATTCAGCAGAACAGCGGCATGTAGCTATATTAATGGCGCAGTGACAAGTCCTATTTAAGATGCAGTAGGAAAGTTGTATTGTATGTTCCGTCCACAATGAATGTGCAGCATATGTATCACTGAGAAAAGATCCTTCATTCTGTCCTAATGAACCGTATATAATGCATCGTGCCACGTAACGACACTAACACTGTGGCCTCCTTTCAGGGCCATGTTTCACAGGTAGTACCTCATCCTACAAAATGCCTCCCACTGTGTCGGATCCCATGGACTTTTGGGCGGACGATACACAGCTTTCACCAAAAGTGTCTGTGGATATCTTACTCCCCACTGGAATATACGTGCAGATGAAGGTGCCGCGGGACGCTTCAATATCGCAGATTAAGCAGGTAAACACTCCACAATATTAGTATTTTCTTACCATGCTGATCACACTTTGATGGCCGATCTTAGGCTACGTTCACATTTGCGTTGTTCAATGTTGCGTCCGAGACGCAACGCACAACAAAACGCACGCTAAAATGCAGCGTTTTGCGACGCATGCGTCCTTTTTTTGCACGCAAAAAAAATGCAACTTGCTGCGTTCCCTGCGCCCCTACGCTTGCGGCAAAAAACCGCATGCGTTGCAAAACGCAGCACAACGCATGTCCATGCGCCCCCATGTTAAATATAGGGGCGCATGACGCATGCGTCGCAGCGGTTGCGCCCGACGCAACGCAAATGTGAACGTAGCCTTAATGATGGGCTTTTAGTATTAAAGGGGTTTTCCAATTGCGGAGAATCTAAAAAAAAATCAAGCAAATTGTGCTTTACTCATTCTCCCCGGGTCTAGTGTTGAGTCTCCACCGCTACAATCTGGACAGACTCACTGAAATCACTTATTAGCTACTGCGCTGTCAACATGATGTCAGCACTATGGACCATAATATTTTTTTTCTGTAGGCAAAATCTGCTCTTAGCAGTAAAGAAGCTGCTTACAAAATCAGGTTTTGCTGCGTTTTTCAGGATCCCAAAGTTCAGCTTTGCTTTCACCACAGAAGCATGAACACAGGTCACCAGTGCAAGACATATGGGAAACAATAAAACCATTTTTGGAAAAAAGGGCAACTTGATCACATTATTTAGTGGAAAAAATTATTTTATGTCTGAAAAAATAGTGACTATTCTGAACAAAAAATTCACATGAGTTAAGTTAATGGACAAATACACAAATACAAATATAACAGGGGATGTGAATTGGTCTGGAATAGTTTACCTAAGATATGGACAGATCATTGAGTTTGCAGGACACTGTTTACTTTCACACTTTGGTCAGCCACAGGCATTACTCAATTTCACACCTTGGTCGGCCAATGTTTATTTTTGTACACATAAGTCATTTAAACTGTACTAATCCAAACTGCCCTGCTCAGGTGAGGAGACCAAGACATTATGGTTTTAACTTGGGAAATGTAAAAAATAAATGGGTTTCACATAATGGTGTATTTGCTTTTTTTCACTAAAAACACAACAGAACCTGATTCCCGCGTTTTTTTTTTCTGTTTTTTTTTACACTTCGTGCTCTCCATGGGTGAAAAAACGCTGCAGAAACATTGAAAGAAGCGACACACTTCAGTTCTAAAAAACGGAGTAGTTGTCCAAAGTCAGGAAAAAGAAAACAATGTGTGTGCATGAGATTTCTGAAAATGCAGCTTAAAATTTGCATTAAAAAAGCAGCAGGGAAAAAAAAACCGCAATGTGTGAACATAGCCCAACAGACACCAGGATCGGTGGTGGGTGGAGACTCAGAGCTGGACTTGGCAGCTGGGGAACAGGTGTTTTCTGATACCGGAATACCCCTTAAAAGTTCTGTAAGAACAATATTATTATTGTCAGTAGATGCACTGTTTTTCTGACTTTGTAAGTCTTTTGAGCCGTTGGCCAACCTAGTTTTGCTTTCCCGAGTTGGTAATGCATAAGAATACAGTCTAACCCTCTTTTTTTAATCAAATTCTTTTTATTAAATAATTTGCAAGTAATTACAACCACAGGGAACATCTTCCCAAATAAATCACATTCAAAAACAAAAAAAGATTACGCCCCTCCATTCCGTAACACAAGTCCTGAAACTATTTTTATATAGGAAGGTTAAAGGTATGTGCACACGTATAGAGCTCCTCTGCGGATTTTTCCGCAGCGGATTTGATAAATCCACAGGGGAAAACCGCTGCAGTTTTTACTGCAGATTTATCGTGTTTTCTGTTGCGGATTCCACTGCAGATTTACATCTGCAGTTTTCTATTGGAGCAGATGTAAAAACGCTGCGGATTCTGCACAAAGAATTGACATGCTGCGGAAAATAAAACGCTGCGTTTCCGCGCGTTTTTTTCCGCAGCATGGGCACAGCGTTTTTTGTTTCCCATAGGTTTACATTGTACTGTAAAGTCATGGGAAACTGCTGCGGATCCGCAGCACAATCCGCATCGTGTACGCATAATCCTAAGAGTATCTTCTGTATACCTTATTTTGTTATGACCATAAATGCAAATAAGACCAAGATTAATTCCTCTTCTTCAACGTGGAAACAGAAGTTCTCTGCCGTCCAGCAAGTGTCCATTCACACTGCTTACTACAAGCCTGGAATGGGAAAATCAGTTTAGTGTAGAGAAGCAAAAATATTCTCGTAGGATTCTCAATGGTAAACCTGGGGTGTTGATCCATGGACCCCATATGTTATCACATGTGGAATATACAGTATTCTGGCCATACCAATTGCCTCAGGAAGATCTGCTATGACTCCAAAAATACATATTTTTGGCTCTGGGTTTAGAACTACACAATAAATACTGTTAATTATATCTTGCACATCATTCCAGAAGGATCCAATATTATTGCTTTCCCATATCATATGCATGAGGTGGCCATTAGGTAAAGCACATCTGATGTAGAAATTTTGGAGCTTTGTATTTTCTGTAAATTGAATGTATCGGTAATTGTGACAACCTTTGAGCCTTGGAAAGGGAAAGAGGTGTTAAGCCTAATCTGGAGTCCGGCTGATCCTCCGGTATCACTCCCACATCGGGAGCTTATGTAGGTCTGCAGTTAGCAGAAGCCTATGTAGGTTAGAAATAAGGCCTCACTTTGTTCTTTCCCCAACACCCATTGAACCATGGTATAATCCTAATTCTGGACCTCAACATTGACACTGTGTATTCTGTTCATAGCTGGTGTGGAAGGATGCAGAAACGTACCCCCTCTTCCACCTGCTCCTGGAAATTGAATCCTATAGGTTCCAATGCATCAACCAGACAGCTGTCCACGAGGAACTGGAAGACGAGAGTCGGCGGCTGTGTGATGTACGACCCTTCCTGCCTGTCCTGAAGCTGGTGACCAGGAGCTGCAACCCTGCGGATAAGCTGGATTCCAAGATCGGTGTCTTGATAGGAAAAGGTAATGTGTGATCAGACCTCACTTTTAGCTATCACCTCCATCTCTCTACTGCCCTTACTTTGTAGACAGGGTGAAGTCATACCATAGAATTAAAGGGGTTGTCCGGGTGGCGGCGCAGGAGCATCTATCGTTTGCCGATAGATGCAACCGTGTATGAATCGGCGCCATTTTGTTTAAAGGCCACAAAATATCTGTATATTATTTTGCCATAAACAGCCTCACAGTTCCCGTGTTGCACTGAGAGCTTTTCTGAGTACATTATCTATTCGTTAAGGAGGTGGTCGGGGTGTTCTTTGGTGTTTAATTCCCACAATACAGTCATTTAAAGTTTTGAAAATGCAAGAATAATTGTGGGAACACAACTCCATAAGGTCTTGCTTTGTAAAGCAGCTTTAGGTGTTCTTTTACATAGGAAAAAAAAGCATAAAAGCCGTTCCACCAATGTCAAGGTGTACTCAGATTTGGGATGGTCCTACCCTCTAGTATTCTAGTATTAAAACCCGCTCAGCCCTTATTCACATTGGTGTCACTTTGACACAGATGTTTTTAATACTAGAGGTTAGGACTTTGGGTTAGGACTTGGCTCTTCTTGGATGGTTTTTACTCTTTTTTTTTTTTTAACCAAAAATGGTGATTACTAGGTATCCTGTGTTACCTACATGCACTATTGTTTTTACTTATTTACCTGCAGCAGGGCATATGTTCATTTTGTTTGTCTTAGGTTTTGCGTCCTTAATGGCCGGTGTGAACATGCTCCTATTTTGCATTCATAGCAACTTACCGTATGTCCAGTTCATTTTTATCAATTAGGGCTCCTTTCCACTTGTGAGATAAATGTCCGTGTCTCGCATGTGAAAACCAAGCTCTGGCGCCGGCACTTGGGAGCGGAGCGTGCGGCTCCATGTATTGCTATGCGGCCGCACGCTCCGCTCTGGAGTGTCGGAGCCATAGCTTGGTTTTCACATGCGAGACACGGACGTTTATCTCGCAAGTGGAAAGGAGCCCTTAAGGTAATGATTTAGGTATAGCAGTTTCCGGTTTGAGGATCCGAACAAAGAATTTGTCATATCTTATAGAAGTCATGCAAATCTGGCATAAGGGAAGTGGGAATCTGGAGTTTACTGCCTCTTCATTTATAAGAAGTTGACTTTAAGAATTTAATTAAGGATCTTTAATCTGGGGCTGACCTGCAATGCAAAAAGCAGCCCCTGGACACAAGTGGCGCTATTTTAAATACTGATTCTTTTATAAAATCCAGGCAAACCTTCTACCAATTATCATCTCTCTCTAAAAGATCTGGAATAGAGTTAATTAATTTCTATAATTTCCCCTGATGGGGAAATGAACGCTTCTAGGTTCCCCACAGATCGCTTTTTTAAAGTGGCAGGGCAGCTTAAAACAAATTTGCCTATCCACAGCAGACAGGATGATCCCAGTTTTGCCGGTTATATCCGGTGTTTACCTTCCAGAGCATGTAATGGATTGTCACATCCAGTGAG
The DNA here is from genome assembly GCF_032444005.1 of Ranitomeya imitator. NCBI lineage: Eukaryota > Metazoa > Chordata > Amphibia > Anura > Dendrobatidae > Ranitomeya > Ranitomeya imitator. The sequence continues at coordinate 574,961,400 of NC_091286.1, read as the reverse complement.
GCATGAGATGCAGGTACCGTCAATGATCCGGAGGCATGTGCGGCCGGAGTATGCTTTCCGATGATACATTCCAGAGACCCCCTACTTTCTAACCCTATATGCCGTGCGAGCCGGCTAACTCCAGTCAGTTCTCAGATTAGTGGAATAACTCTGGCACATGTCCCGCCATCATCTTCCTGAGATCTGCAGGCTCGGCCCTGAATGACAAGCTTTGACTTGACTTTGGCAGATGAAGAAGAGAATGTTCGACTTTCCAAGCCTCAGCACGATCCTCTCCCAAACCTATTTCCCATCTCCCCTCAAATCTGGAATTCACTGCTAAACCTGGCTGGACTCCGCACACTATGAGTGACATGTGGTCTGATATAGAAACCATAACAAGGGTGATCTAATAGGGTTTGTAACCATGGCCCTATGAGAAATATTATGCTTTTCATATGTGTGCTGCTTCTGAGCCTCTGTTACAGTTTCGGATTTTTCCTCAATCGTTGTTTTCTCTATTATTAATTGAATTGAAAGCGAATATGAGTCCATATTATACTTTCGTCTCCAGATCCCAGAGCTTTTAGCGGGTGCAGCAAGACCATCACACATAGTTAGGTGTCTGTTCCTGGGGGATGGCGGTTAGATGGGTTGGATTTATACTGTCCGCCTCTGCTGTTTTCTCACTAGATAATCTGTTTTTCAGGGTTCCAGTCATCTTATAGATTATTGTGAAATATTAACTCTTGAGTGGTGCTGAACCCACAGAAGTGTATTCTTTCTACGCAGCGGGCAATATCATAGATGTAAAGCCCAAGTAGGCATTGTGTGGGTCCCTGAAGACCATATAGGAGAGCTGTTAGGCACTCCGTGTACCACTATATGGTAACTTCGAGGAATACGGAATTTGATGGAACCTGTTCAGGGGGAAACCAAAAACTTGGTGTGTTTCAGAATCAAATCAGATGCAATCCTTTAAAACATGCAAACCCCATTTATATCCTAGTGATAAAATGACTAAGCAGTTAGAACTCATGGAGATGACTGTCTGTTCGGTCCGTGTGTGATCTGATAAAACATCGGATCGCACTTGGACCAACATTGTTCTATGGGGCTGTTCACATGTCCATAAGTCTCGGCATGCCCGAGTTGCATCCAGATTGCACTTGGCAATGCAAGTCAATGGGTCTGTCAAAAAAAAATTGGAACTTCCCCAGATGACATCCGAGCGCCATCCAATTTTCATGGACTGACAGAATGGAGAAGTGGAGGATTTTTGTGCCCATCTTCGCCTCATCTGAAAAAATCTGATTACACCCTGAACACAGCATAATCAGACCGATTTTGTTGGATCAGAGAAAATATAGCCGTGTGGCCCTACCTAGCCATGGAGTTTAACATTTTGCAATGTTGTTAATCTAATGCACATTTTTTTTACATGTAACAGGTATCGCCTTGCAAAACTGCATCAAATTGTGGTTAAATGCTTATTTCTTTTATTTCCTCTCCCACATGGTTTTAACCAGAACTGTGGAGTTGATAAGCTAATGTACTGACGCCAACTCCTGTATTTTTCTACTTCGTATAAAACCAATATTATACTGCCATTTCTAAACATGTTTCAATTCTAATGAAGCCTAATAAATTAATTAAGCATTTTAATAACAGAATCCTAAAATATTTTTGTAAAGTTGGAGTTGGTACATTTTTTTCCAACACAGACTTCACGCAAAATGAATTCCAACTGTCTTACTCCGCAGCCGTGGTTTTCACCTTACGTCACCAGCAATGTGTGCATGTGCCCTTGAGTCGTGTACACATGGGGCGGTATGCTGCAGATTTTCCATCCAGGTGGACGATCCTCTGTGTAGTACATGATCAGCATTGTCTGAAATTTTCTGATGTATAAAATCTTCAGTATAAATTGATCTGCACATCTACTATATAAAGCTGAATGTGTGTATGTGTGTGTGTATGTCCGGGATTGGCATCTGCACCGTCACAGCTACAGCCACAAAATTTTGCACAGTCACACGTCTGGACCCCGAGAGCGTCATAGGCTATATTGTGAGGCGAAATTTTAACCCCGCGCTTTCCAATTCACCAAACAATTTTGCCCATATCTACATAATGGGGAAAAAAATGAAATGAAAAGTGTTGGAGGCGTCGCAGCTACAGCCACAAAATTTTGCACAGTCACACGTCTGGACCCTGAGAGCGTCATAGGCTATGTTGTGAGGTGAAATTTTAACTCCGCGCTTTCCAATTCACCAAACTATTTTTCCCCTATCTACATAATGGGGAAAAGTGAAAAAAAAAGGGTTGGAGGCAAATTGACAGCTGCCAGATGTGAACAAGGGGGACTTAAAGAGTGAGAGCGATGGCGCCAAAGAGTATATACCGTACAGTTGCTAAGGTGGGACCCCGACATGGGATACTCACCACACACGGGGATATGAACACACACACAAAATCCGCCACACACTACCACGTGCTTGAACACATATACCACCCTCAGCACACATTTCACCACACATACACCAACCTCGCCACATAAAAGTTGAAACACAAAAGTCGCCGCTCAAAACTCACCACGCGCAAGACTCGCCACATGCAAAAAATAGGCTCACGCAAAACTCGCCACAAGTGCAAAACTCACCTCATGGAAAACTCGCCACACGCAAAACTTGCACATGCGGAAAAATTGCCACATGCACAAAATTTGCAACACATGCAAAAGTTGCCTCACACAAAACTTGCACATACTTAAAAGGCACCAGACATAAAACTCACCACGCGCAAAACTCGCCATGCGCAAAACTTGCTGCACACAACTTGCTACACTAACCTGTCACATGCAACTCGACACACAAAAAGTTGCTACACGCATGTTGCCACACAAAACTCATCTCACAAAAGTCGCTACATGCATGTCGCCACACACAACTCAACACACACAACTTGACAAACGAAACTCGCCCTAAAACACACACAAGTCTGGCATTAGCCTTCAAAAATAAAATTCTGATTAATAAGCAGACAAACTACAAGAGCAACAAATGTACCATATAGGAAATACGGCAGCTGTCAGTCACATAACCTGTCTATTATGTGTATGTGTGAGCTAATATATACTGCCAGGGGGAGGGCTTCCTGTTGGCTGGGGATTTATCAGGCTGCCAATTTAGCTTACAAATACTGAAGTAAAAATACTGAGCAAATAACGTGTTAACGAGGTCTAATACAGGAGATCACACAGATATATACTATATACAGGGGAGATGACACACAGATATATACTATATACAGGAGAGATGACACACAGGTATATACTATATAAAGGAGGAGATGACATATAGGTACATACTATATACAGGAGGAGATGACATACAGATATATACTATATACAGGAGGAGATGACACACAGGTATATACTATATACAGGAGCAGATTACCTACAGGTATATACTATATACAGGAGGAGATGACGTACAGGTATATGCTATATATAGAAGATGACATACAGGTATATACTATATACAGGAGGAGATGACACACAGATATATACTATATACAGGGGAGATGACACACAGGTATATACTATATACAGGAGGAGATGACATACAGGTATATACTATATATAGAAGGAGATGACATACAGGTTTATACTATATATAGGAGGAGATGACATACAGGTATATACTATATATAGGAGGAGATGACATACAGGTATATACTATATATAGGAGGAGATGACATACAGGTATATACTATATACAGGGGAGATGACACACAGCAGGTATATACTATATACAGGGGAGATGACATACAGGTATATACTATATACAGGAGATGACATACAGGTGTATACTATATATAAGGGAGATGACAAACATGTATATACTGAGGTGAAAATGAGAGGTGTGAGGTGAAAATGAAAAGGTGTGAGTGCAAAATGAGAGGAGTGAGGGAAAATAGTGTAGTGATCGGAAAATGACAGATGTGAGGTCGAAATGACAAGTGTTAGGCGGGAATGAGAGGAGTGAGGGAGAAAATGAGAGGTGTGAGGGAGAAAATGAGAGATGTGAGGGGGAAAATTAAAGATGTGATTGGGAAAATGAGAGGCGTGATGGGAAAATAAGAGAAGTGACGTGCTATAACTAACCACAGATATTTACTATGCCCAGGCAACGCCGGGCTCTTCAGCTAGTCGTATATAAGAACAGCGGCCTGTCAATATATGCTTCGTATTTTATCTGTGAGTTTACCCTATTGCAATGCAAGTGTCCAGCAGTTTTTTGGGTGCAGATTTCCCTCTATAAAAAATATGCACACTGCTTCATATAAGTTTTTGTGCATATACCTATTAACGTCAGGAGCGCTTCTAAAAAATATGACAACACTTTTGTTTTTGTTCCTATTTTTCATGAGTTGAAATCAAAGATCTATGACTTTTTTTCTGTGCACACAAACACCTTTTTCTCTCCAATATTGTTCACAAATTTGTCTAATTCTTAGGCCGGGATCACACACAGCGAGATACGGCCGAGTCTCGCTGGTTAAAAGCAAGCTCTGGCACCGGCACTCCAGAGCGGAGCGTGCGGCCACACAGCAATACATGGAGCCGCACGCTCCGCTCCGGAGTGCCGGTGCCAGAGCTTGCTTTTAACCAGCGAGACTCGGCCGTATCTCGCTGTAGTGTGACTCCGGCCTTAGTTAGTGAGCTCTTCTGCTTTGCCCAGATAATCCATCCACCTGACACGTGAGGCGTATCCAGATGCTAATTAGACACATGATTATTGCACAGGTGGGCCTTAGGGTGGCCATAATAAAAGGCCACTCTAAATTGTGCATTTTTACAGTATTGGTGGGGTCCGGAGACGTCAGAAAATCTCAGTATCTGGTGTGGCCACCAATTGCCTCACACAGTGCAACACATCTCCTGAGTGTGGCCTGTGGGATGTTGGTCCGCTCCTCCCCAATGGCTGTGCGAAACTGCTGGATATTGGCGGGAACATTGTTCACACTGTCATAGATGCTGATTCCGAGCATAACATGATCAATGGGTGACTTATCCGGTAAGTACGATGGCCATGGAAGAACTGGGATGTTTACAGCTTCTAGGAACATGAAGCCATTTTGAACGCATAGAGATACCATAATGAGATCCTGAGGCCCGTTGTTGCGCCACTCATCCATGATCATCACCTCATGTTGCAGCATGATAATACACGGCCCCATGTTGCAAGGATCTGTACACAATTCCTAGAAGCTGAGAACATCCCAGTTCTTGCATGGCCGCCATAGCCAACAACCTGATCAACTCCATGTGAAGGAAATGTGCTGCACTGCGTGAGGCAAATGGTGGTCACACCAGATACTGACTGGTTTTCTGACCCCCCTGGAATCCCTCAATACTGTACATCTGCACATTTTAGTGTGTCCTTTAATTGAGGCCACCCTAAGGTCCACCTGAGCAATAATCATGTGTCTAATCAGCATCTGGATACGCCTCATGTGTCAGGTGGATGGATCTCAGCAAAGGAGAAGAGCTCACTAGCAGATTTGGACACATTTGTGAACAATATTTGAGAGAAAAAAGCCTTTTGTGCTCATATTTTATATTTTTTTTCAGTGTATCTAGCCATGTGCAGACATAGTGGATTATTTATGTATTTTCAGTGAAAATTCCATGATGAAAAACTGCAGTAAATGGCAGTACAACAAAAGGGAATCTGGAAATAGATCTTCTTTAATCATGGTCTTAATTTGCTTTATTTTGTATTTTATTTTAGTTAGGATTTTTAGCATTTGCTATATTTAGCTGAGATAACAGTTTTGTGTCTAATGTAGTTATAAAATATGGTGCTCGGTGAGTGTGGTACTGTATTTGGGCAGCATTTCTATAAGACCCCTATGCACACACGCACATGCAGATATAGTTGACATGTCTATTAGCGGTCTATTAGGAGACTCCAGCTTCAGCCCCCAGTGCATAATGTGCTCGTTTGTTTTTAATAAATGCCTATTTCCTCCGTCCGCCCCCCACCCGCCTTTACCTTCAGGGTGCTGTCAGATGTTTGAAATCACTTAAAACAAGTTTCATGGAAATGAGCTTGTGATCTCTCTTTGTGCCTGAGAGAGAGATGGTGCTGGTTATCCACAGCTCTGGGTTTGGTTTAATACAGAGCTGTGCCACAGAGCTGTCAGGACTTGGGGGAGAGAGATCACATGCAGGAATGCATAGATCAGGTCCCCAGATGCTCGAAACTCTGGAAATCCGGGGTCTGGAACCACTAGGAACCTGCACCTATGTGCATAATCGTGCTATCAATTTTAACTCTGTCATGCCTTAAGGACCAGAATACTAACTCTGCTTATTCTTGATATATCCTGCTTTAAAGAAAGTATATTTAGGAGGATTTGATTAAAAGGCTTCTCAGGTTGTCTCTTGAGCAGCTCGCAGCTCTGCATTCTCCTTCTTGACTACTTGGTGGGGCGGGCGCCCATCCCTGAGTGACAGTTCTGGTAAGCAGCTTCATTCTACTACTCCACATTAATGGTCTGTGAGTGTTTATTCTGAGTCTACACAATCATCGGTATATTATGATATAAACATAACTGGGAATTTGAACATGCACAGAGAAAGTGAGCACCATGATTAGGAGAACTACAGTGGAAACTGACCATTCTGAATGCCAGGAAATTGTGGTTCTGCAGAACTCATGAGAGCGGTCAAGAGCTGAAGTGGAGGGAGGTGATCAAATAACTGCTGTAAAGAAATCAATGAACTGGAGAGAGCTGACTGATATGTTAGGAGTTAACCCCTCTTCTTTAATGTAATTAATGTGTATGCTTGGCCAGAGTTTTGAGGGAAAGTTCCTCCCTGGAGTTTGCCCTCCAGACCCTGGTTGAGCGTACACAGTATTTAAATTCCAGGAGAGTGGTTAACGCCTAACATACCAGTCAGCTTTCTCCAGCTGTCCACTGTGAAAGAAAAACACAGCTGTACACTATAATAGATAAAAGCTCACACAGCAAGAAAGTGATAACAGATTGAAAAAGAAAGGTAATTGCAAACTTGCTCATTTTGATAATGTCTAAGAAAATACTGCAAGTTAATAACATGAAATTACCTCTTTAACCCCTTTCCGACGTTGGGCGTAATAGTACACCCATGTCAGAATCCATCTGACGGGGGCATTTAACTCACACTTACCGGGAGTGCACCGGAAATCCCACCCATTGGTGACCCCGTCATATGATCGCGGGTCACCAATGGGTTGCCATGACAACCAGACATCTCCAGCAGGTATCTATGGTTGTCATAGTCGGATTGCTATGAGCGCCGCCCGGTGGTCCGCGCTCTTATGGCCCCTTCTTCAGGAATTACCACATACAACATACGTTGTGGTATGTTGTATGTGGTAATTCCTGAAGAAGGGGCCATAAGAGCCCTGAAACGCGTTAAATAAACCACTGTTTTAAGTCTACTATCAACTGAAACCTCATCATTATTGCGGCAGCGCAGATTTAATCCACACTTCCTATAGTATACTGCTTCATATGGTCGGTGACCGGCTTGTGGATCTGCGGCAGCCGAAATCTTCACATGCCTGCTTTCAGCTTCACCAGGTGAGAGATTTTCTTGGTGATTCCTCCATTCTTTTTGTGAGATAAGACCCTATTTGCGCTTTGTGTCTCCCTTTTTCCCTTCAGATGGAGACTATTGAAGCATGCAAAAAGTAACAAAAAAAAGTTTTAAAAAATAATTAAAGAAATAAAAAAATATGAAAGTTGAAATCACCCCCCTTTCGCACCATTCAAAATAAAACAATAAAAAAATAAAATATACATATATTTGGTATTGCCACATTCAGAATCACCCGATTTATCAATAGAAAAAATTAATTAACCCGATCGCTAAACGGCGTAACGAGAAAAAAATTAAAAACTTCAGAATTCTGTTTTTTTGGTCGCCGCTACATTGCAATAAAATGCAATAATGGGCGATCAAACATCGTATCTGCACCAAAATGGTATCAATAAAAACATCAGCTCGGCACGCAAAAATAAGCCCTCACTGAGCCCCAGATCATGAAAAATGGAGACGATATAGGTCTCGGAAAATGGCGCCATTTTCTTTTTTTTAAAGCAAAGTTTGGATTTTTTTTTTCACCACTTAAATAAAAAAAGAACCTAGACATGTTTGGTGTCTATGAACTCGTAATGACCTGGAAAATCATAATGGCAGGTCAGTTTTAGCATTTAGTGAACATGATGAAAAAAAACACAAAAAACAACTGTGGAATTGCACTTTTTTTTGCACTTTTTTCCCATTTTCCAGTACACGATATGTTAAAACCAATGGTGTCGTTAAAAAGTACAACTTGTCCCGCAAAAACAAGCCTTCACGTAGGCAATTTGACTGAAAAATTTAAAAAAGTTATGGCTCTGCGAAGAAGGGGAGCAAAAAACGAAAACGCAAAGACGAAAATATCTGTGTCATGAAGGGGTTAAGGTCATGTTCACAAAAGTGAAAATCCATCTACAAAATGAATATTATGGTGCCAGCATTGCAGATGTGATTTTAGGTAGTCTTAGCGGCACTGTAAAGTGAGAAAAACTGCAGATTTTCACTGCAGAAAAATCCTCATTAAATCCAGAGCAAAACCTGTGCTATTTGGTGCGGAGAATTGGCAGGATATCTTTCCATTGTGTATTTACTCTGAGAAGTCTGAAAAAACTGGGTAACTTCCGCGGTGGGAACAGTAATAATTAATTCTGTTTGTCCTCAAGCATGAAAAAAAAATGCTGATTAAAATTTAGACTCAAATGCATACTCCTCACACGTAAAGGGGTATTCTCGTCTGGAATATTTATGGCATATCCATAACTTCTATGGCGATTCAAACCACCTTTTCACTGACCGTAGCATGATAGGGCCGTATTCTGAAAATAGATGCAGGTCCTAGAAGTGGAACCCATCCATATCTACTGTACATTTAGGGCATAAATGTATGAGACAGGAATGCCCCTTTATCTAGTAGAATTTCGCTGTGTTCACCTCTAAAGGTACCGTCACACTGGACGATATCGCTAGCGATCCGTGACGTTGCAGCGTCCTGGCTAGCGATATCGTCCAGTGTGACAAGCAGCAGCGATCAGGCCCCTGCTGTGATATCGCTGGTCGGGGCAGAAAGGCCAGGACTTTATTTTGTCGCTGGACGTCCCGCTGACATCGCTGAATCGGCGTGTGTGACGCCGATTCAGCGATGTCTTCGCTGGTAACCAGGGTAAACATCGAGTTACTAAGTGCAGGGCCGCGCTTAGTAACCCGATGTTTACCCTGGTTACCATCGTTAAAGTAAAAAAAAAACAACCACTACATACTTACCTACCGCTGTCTGTCCCCGGCGCTGTGCTTCTCTGCTCTGGCTGTGAGCGCCGGGCAGCCGGAAAGCACAGCGGTGACGTCACCGCTCTGCTTTCCGGCCGCTGTGCTCACAGCCAGAGCAGAGAAGCAGAGCGCCGGGGACAGACAGCGGTAGGTAAGTATGTAGTGTTTGTTTTTTTTTAACGTTTACTCTGGTAACCAGGGTAAACATCGGGTTACTAAGCGCGGCCCTGCGCTTAGTAACCCGATGTTTACCCTGGTTACCAGCGAAGACATTGCTGAATCGGCGTCACACACGCCGATTCAGCGATGTCAGCGGGACGTCCAGCGACGAAACAAAGTTCTGGACTTTCTGCCCCGACCAGTGATATCACAGCAGGATCCTGATCGCTGCTGCGTGTCACACTGGACGATATCGCTAGCCAGGACGCTGCAACGTCACGGATCGCTAGCGATATCGTCCAGTGTGACGGTACCTTTAGAGATTATGGTAACAAGACCAGTAAAAGCCCCCCCCCCCCACCTGCGCCACCGTTGGGTTAGGTTACAAGCTCTGATGACCTCTTTCTCTAGAATTGTTACCTTTTTTAGCCAAAAAATGCTAGCAAAAGTAAAAAAAAATTGATGCACTTTAGGGATGTGACTTAACAGATAACAATTTTGAAGTTAGATATAAAATAAAACATTTTTATTGCAGACCATTTACACTATACAGAGGAAAAATAGTGATATCCATCCCTGATGTCTTTTATTTTTAATAACAAACCTAAGGATAGTCATGGAAACTAATGTAGCTTAACTATAATGGGGCTGTTTAATTTCAATTAAGGTGCCCAGCATTTGGCAGATAACCTAATTGAAAATAAACAGATCCATTATGGATAAAGGGATACGTTTGATAGGTTTTGCATCTGTCATGGGACAAATACAGCTTGCACAAAACTGATGGTGGTTCTGGTGGTGTATTCATGTAATGTCTTTTTAGTGCATGGAAGCATCACTAGAACTGCCATCAGTACATGACTACGTCGCCAGAAGTACCATCAGTAAAGTAATACACCACTAGAACCACCGTTAGCGCATGAATACATCACCAGAACCACAAGTACTTGAGTACAAGAACCAAGCATAGTACAATGATCAACTGTAATGTCAAATCAGCCCATAAAGATTTGTATTGCATGAACTTACAATCCCAAAACTACCACTATGTACTTAACAATGGTAAGGATATACTGGGAGTTGTTGCTACCAGCCATCATCAGACTGCGGACATTACAGGAACCACAGTACCGATGTGATGTAGTCGGTATAACAAATAAATATTTACATCCAGGTACCCTTATAGAGGACATCTTCTCTAGAATCGTGTCTTTGTTTTCATCTCCATCTTGTCTAGATGCCATGATGACTTTTCACATACAGAGCTCATCTCTGCAGACCTGCCTCTTCTCCGATCTTCTGCAGTACATCCCCAAACGGTGCCCTTAAAAATACAAGTATTGCTAAAATGCCCTCTTCATAATAAAATCTGTCCATACTGTACCCTAAATAAGCCGCCTATAATATACACGCATCAGTGTCAGCCCTTATGGACCAGAGCCTATACCATGACTGTCCCCTCTCTAATTTTCCATTGCACTCTGTATATCTCCATCCACACTGTCCCCCCACCATGCTAACCTTGCTCCATATTATGCCCCCATTTCACCCTGTCCCCTCGCCATATCCATTCTGTTCCCTCTCTTTACACTATGCCCTCTTATTGCCCCCCATGCTACCCCCTTGAAACTGTAACCACTCCACACACTGTCCTCTAGCACAGTATGATGGTCACCATAGCCACCCGTATGGTATGATATCCACAACAAACCCCAGTATATAGTATGGTCACCACAGCCCCCCCACATATAGTATGATGTCCTCCACAGCCCCCAAATGTAGGATGATGTCCAAAACAGCCACCTATGTTTAGTGTGATGGCTTCCACAGCACCTCCTACAGTATCATGTCCTCCATAGCATCCCACATAGTATGATATTCACTACATCCCTCAGTATAATGTCCTCCAAAGCCCCATATATAGAATGGTCACTGCAGCCACTCATACACTTTGCTGTCCCCTGCACAGTCCTATTTGCTGTGTCCCCCCTCCCTCCCCCCCCCCCGAACAGCTCCTCATCTCATGGCCTTTCGTACAGCCCCTCATCTCATTGCCCCTTTCACGGCACCTCATCTAATCTGGCACAGCCCTTCATCTAATGCCCCCCTCATCTCATAGTCCCCCTGCACAGCCACTCATTTCATTGGCCCGCCACATCTCCTCATCAGATAGCCTTTCTGCACAGCACCTTATCTCATGACCCTCCCCACAGCTCCTCATCTCATAGTCCCCCTGCACAACCCCACATCTCATGGTCCACCTGCACAGCACCTCATCTCATGGCCCTCCACACAGCCCCTCATCTCATAGTCCCCCTGCACAGCCCCTCATCTCATGGCCCCCCACACAACTTATCATCTCATAGCCCCTTCACAGCACCTTATCTCATGACCCTCCGCACAGCTCCTCATCTCATAGTCCCTCGCACATCCCCTCATCTCATGGCCCTCCCTACATACCCCCCTCATCTCTAAGCCCCACCTGCACAGCCCCTCATCTCATAGCCCCCCGCACAGCCCCTCATCTCATAGCTCCCATTGTATAGCTCCTCATCTCATTGTCCCCTACATAGACCCTCATCACATAGCCCCCTCTGCTCAGCCCCTTATCTCGTTACCCACTGCACAGCTCCTCATCTTATACTCCCCCTGCACATCCCCTTATCTCATGACTCTTCACACAGCTCCTCATCTCATAGCCACCCCGCACAGCCCCTCATCTGATGGTTCCCCATACTGAATTTACAAATATAAGAATTGGGAAAAAAAGAAAATGTATACTCACCTAATCTTGGCTCCTTGTCTACTCTCTCCTTTGTGCTGCATTGGGCGCGATGACGTCACTTCATTGCGCCATTCGACATCCTCTGCGTGCGCCTTCTCCAACAAGGAGCTGCGTCTTGCTGGAGATTCCGGTGGAGCAGGGAGGTGTCTTACTGACGCAAATACAACTGAGTGCGGGGAGGGAGCGATGGCCGGGGCGCAAGCAGAGAGAGGGGTGAGTGATGTCAGTGACTGATACTGCTCCCCTGTGTGCCTGCGCCGGCCTTCAATGTGCTGAATACCTGCGGCGGGAGGTAATCAGCAAGGAACCAGAGTGCGCCCCCGAGGGTCGGCAAGAAGTAATGCCCTAGGTGGGTGCCTACCCCTTGTCCCGGCCCTGGTTTCATATATCCATCATATGACATTCAGCACCACACATCGGCTTCCACTGTAAATGGTGACTATGACATAGCTTAACCTTTGGGGTTTCTTTTGTATATCTTAAAATGAAACTACAGATATGTTTATACCATTCAAGGTGCAGAAACGTAAGTTATTTCTGTATTTTCCTTTGCATTTAATAAATCCAAGACAAGCCTGTTTGGAATTGTAGTATAAATTGGCATTAACGTCTCTATAATGTCCCCCCAAATAACATCTTTGGTTGTGTATTGTAACCACATGGATGAAATTTTCATCTAAGAAACCTCTTTGAAGTATGGGACCCACAGCAAAATGCCCTTTCTTCCTAACCCCTTAACCCCTTACCGGCATCGGACGTACTATACCGTCCGATGCCGGCTCCCCTGCTTTGATGCAGGGCTCCGCAGTGAGCCCGCATCAAAGCCGGGACATGTCAGCTGTTTTGAACAGCTGACATGTGCCCATAATAGGCGCGGGCAGAATCGCGATCTGCCCGCACCTATTAACTAGTTAAATGCCGCTGTCAAACGCAGACAGCGGCATTTAACCACCGCTTCCGGCCGGGAGGCCGGAAATGACGTCATCGCCGACCCCCGTCACATGATCGGGGGTCGGCGATGCTTGTATATTGTAACCATAGAGGTCCTTGAGACCTCTATGGTTACTGATGATCGGTGGCTGTGAGCGCCACCCTGTGGTCGGCGCTCACAGCACACCTCCATTTCTGCTACATAGCAGCGATCAGCAGATCGCTGCTATGTAGCAGAGCCGATCGCGTTGTGCCTGCTTCTATCCTCCCATGGAGGCTATTGAAGCATGGCAAAAGTTTAAAAAAAAGTTTAAAAAAATGTGAAAAAAATAAAAAAAAACATAAAAGTTTAAATCACCCCCCTTTCGCCCCAATCAAAATAAATCAATAAAAAAAATATCAAATCTACGCATATTTAGTATCGCCGCGCTCAGAATCGCCCGATCTATCAAATAAAAAAAAGTATTAACCTGATCGCTAAACAGCGTAGCGGGAAAAAAATTCGAAACGCCAGAATTACGTTTTTTTGGTCGCCGCGACATTGCATTAAAATGCAATAACGGGCGATCAAAAGAACGTATCTGCACCGAAATGCTATCATTAAAAACGTCATCTCGGCACGCAAAAAATAAGCCCTCAACCGACCCCAGATCATGAAAAATGGAGACGCTACGAGTATCGAAAAATGGCGCAATTTTTTTTTCTTTTTTTAGCAAAGTTTGGAATTTTTTTTCACCACTTAGATAAAAAATAACCTAGTCATGTTAGTTGTCTATGAACTCGTACTGACCTGGATAATCATAATGGCAGGTCATTTTTAGCATTTAGTGAACCTAGCATATAAGCCAAACAAAAAACCAATGTGGGATTGCACTTTTTTTGCAATTTCACCGCAGTTGATATTTTTTTCCTGTTTTTTAGTACACGACATGCTAAAACCAATGATGTCGTTCAAAAGTACAACTCGTCCCGCAAAAAATAAGCCCTCATATGGCCAAATTGACGGAAAAATAAAAAAGTTATGGCTCTGGGAAGGAGGAGAGCGAAAAACGAACACGGAAAAACGAAAAATCCCCTGGTCATGAAGGGGTTAAACCATCACAGACTAGCGATTACTCATAAGAGCTGTCAATAGTATTGAAATCTGATTACACAATGGCCTTTAGGGAGGTTGGATTCCATAGAAGAATAACTAATCCGTGTATATATAAAAACAAAGAAAGTGGCAAAACTGTGTGCGTCTTACGTCATTTATCTGCTGATGTGCTATTCTAGTCTAGTACACGTCGTCTCAATCAGTTTAATATCTGCAATGTGCGATTCTGAAAAGTGCTATGGCAAAAAGGTGAAGGTCTGTGCCATATTGAAGTCTTACAATTTCAAAATATCAAGTTTATTCATTATACAAGGAAAGAGTTAATAAGTAAATTGTAGCCCTCGCGGGCAGGGTCCTCTCTTTTCCTGTACCAGTCGTGACTTGTATTGTTTAAGGTCATTGTACTTGTTTTTTATTATGTATACCCCTCCTCACGTGTAAAGTGGCATGGAATAAATGGCACTAATAAAAAGTAATAATAAGTCCTCACAGTTTTCAAAATCTCTGCTTGCAAATATTTGATTGGATCCTTAAAGGGATTCTGTCAGTAGGTTCAACCCTTCTAAGCTGTCTATATGGGTATGTAAGTCAGTGGAAGCTGAATACAATGATACCTTGATATCTGTGATCTCATGTCTTAAAACAGAGAAATCCATGTTTTTCCGTGTATGCAAATAAACTGTTAAGATCTATGGGCGGGTCATAGATCTTTCTAAGAATTTGCCTCCAGAGCTTATTATAAATGAAAGGAAGCAGTACAGCAGAACTAACATAGTACAGCAGAGCTAACTAACACATCCCAGCAGAGCTGACACAGTACAGCAGAGTTAACACAGAGTCTACCTCCAGAGCTTGCTATAATTGAAAGGACGCAAAACAGCAGAGCTGACACAATACTGCAGATCTAACACTGTACAGCAGAGCTAACTAACACAGCGTAGCAGAGCTGGCATAGCAGAGCTAACACAATACTGTAGAGCTTACTAACACAGCATAGCAAAGCTAGCACAGCAGAGCTAACAGTACAGCATAGCAACACAGCACAGCAGAGCTAACACAGTACAGCAGAGCAACACAGCATAGCAGAGCTAACACAGTACAGCAGAGCAACACAGCACAGCAGAGCTAACACAGTACAGCAGAGCAACACAGCATAGCAGAGCTAACACAGAGCTAAGCAGGGTCTTTGTTCCTATATTATGCTGCTCTTATATGTTGTAGAAAAAAATTGGTGGCTGATTAGCTTTACTTCATGTGTAGATTAGTGTTTTTTTTTCTTAAACTTTGAAGAATTAATAGCCTATACTCAATAGCTGTTTTAACTAAGAATTAAATGTAATATTTTGGTCTTTAATTTAACCCAGACCACTGTTTTATCTGATTTTTTTTTTCATTCATTTATTGATACAGGTCTCCATGAATTTGATGCCCTTAAGGATAACGAGGTCAAGGAATTTCGTAGTAAGATGAGAAAAATCAGTGAAGACAAGATCCAGTCCATGCTTAGTCTCACCTGGATGGAATGGCTTAAATGCACTTTTCCTCCTGAACTTGAGCCTGCAGGACAACATTTAGGACAAGATAACATTCAGGACAAGTTATTTGGTGGAAACTTGGTGGTGGCCGTCCACTTTGAAAACTGCCAGGTACAATGAGATTTTATACTTTTTTTTCTGTAGTAAAGCAAATAATTGCATAAATTCCACTGTAAGGAACTGAAGAACAGCATTGTATGTATGTGGGGTTAGATTATTGGGAAAACTCATTATTCTGTAGTTTTTCTTTGGTATACCAGAATATACTGACCATATGAAGATGATATGATCGGTCTTTGACCCCCATTGGGCTAGTGAAAGCTCATGGACACACATAGCTTGTACATCGGAAGGTTTCCTACATTATGTACTAAACGAACATCATAAATAGGATGTGAACTGGACCTAAACCATGTTGTAATATTCACATCTTAGTAATATATTGTGACCAAGTCTGGATTCAGTGTACAGAAGTCCAAACGCTAATAGAATTGATTGATCGTAGAGCGACCTTGGTCCGTTTTTATGATACTTCCCATTTGCTTTCTCAGCACTTTTACTGTTTGTGTCTTATTTTTATCCTTACAGGACGTCTTCAGCTTCCAAGTATCCCCAAACCTAACCCCTATAAAGTTGATTGAATTAGCTATTCGCAAAAGGTTAACCATCCATGGTCGAGAAGATGAGGACGTGGATCCAGAAGATTATGTGCTTCAGGTCATAGGGAGACTGGAGTATGTGTTTGGGGACTATCCTTTAATACAGTTCCAGGTGAGTGTTGAACATGAAGGGTCATTTTCTATTAATCAAACCAATAATGTGGTGGTGAAAAATCATATTAAATAGCTGCAAGTGTGACAAAAGAACATTGGACAACTCTGTATCAAACAAGAATCTCACAAAGATCAAGAAAGCAGAGCACCGCCGCTGGCTGTCAGAAATAAACATTGCTGAAAACAATACCGCTTCGGTTCAATTATTCAAATCTTTGGGTGCTCACCATAGAAGAAACAATGATGTATTATCCAAAAGAGTGAAAAAGGTGGCACTCACCAAATAAATTCCATGCTTTATTAGACAAACTTGTAACATTACATCTTCAGCTGGAGGTAGGGCATTGGAGTGCGAGGACAATGGGCCGTTTCGCGCTGAATAGCTCTTCTGCGGGTCAGTGCCAGTGCAACAGCACAGCTAGGATGGATAAACCTGAAAGTCGCGCAGATTAGGACTTCCCTGACCTTCACAGCTTTGTATTTCTGAGTAGAAGGGACTCTGATGATTTCACGTACACATTCACTCAAGCATAGGTACAAATCAGGTGTTTAGTAATCCGTATCGAATCCACCAACAAGTTTCAGGTGTCTCCCGTTTCGCCTACCGTAACACAAGACAGAGTAGGGACACGTGTTCCCAATGGTGGAGCTTTGTGGAAATTGGTTGAGAGCAAGAAATCTTTTATTATACTCACAAGAGAAAAACATGTTACAATACGCATATAAAATCATGGTGAGGTCACCTGCCCTACCCAGAGTTTCAAAAGAGAAGAAGCCATAATGGCAAAACTTGAGTCTGACACCCGACCTCACCGTGATTTTACCAGATTTGTCATGGGGAAATCTGCAGTGGATGTGCCATGTGAACACGGGATTGATCACCAATTGTTTTTGTGCCAAGTTTTCAATAATGGGCACATTTCCTATGACAAGTCAGGATTTTGATGTGGAAATTAGTGCTCGGATAGTGTGTTATCTGAGCATGCTCGGGTGCTAACCGAGTGTCTTCGGCGTGCTGGATTAATATGTCCGAGTCCCCATGGCTGCATGTCTCACGGCTGTTCGACAGCCACAACACATGCAGGGATTACCCTGCAACATATGCAGTTGCGGGGACTCGAACATATTTTCCGCGCATGCCGAAGACACTGTATTAGCACCCGAGCATGCTCAGATTACACCTTATCCAAGCGCATTCTCCCTCCAGTACATGTTCAGAGTGTTGTGTGCCTCGTTCTCATGCTAAAGGGAAAAAAGTGGATTACCAAACATGAACATTGTAAACTCTGCAGCATAAAAATTATTGTTGCAGTTTTTGGGGTCGGATTAGCTGCATTAAATGATGAGCGCCATTCACCGTACGGATTCACACGACAATCCGCTGAGTCTCCATGGCCTCGTGCTAATCCGAACCATGTGAACATGCCATAACATTAAGATGTGTCGTGTCCTACATTAATGATCCTGTGCTTTCTTTGTAAATAACAAATATTTATGTGCACTTTGTTTTTTACACGTAATCTTCGATCTGGAAGATGCTTTACCAATATGTCTCCCTCTGATTTCCAGTATATCACAAGCTGTGTATTGAATAAGACGCCTCCTCGGCTCACACTAGTTGAGTGCTGTAATATTAAGAAGATGTTTGACCAAGAAATGAGCGCCATTGAACTTGCAGTGAGGAGGAAACCATCTGCACCACCCTTGCCGTTGCCCCCCAAAACTCGTGGTGCCTCTGTGAGTAACCTGATCAGTGTAATGAATTTATTTTACAGGAATGTCTCTATTGAATGGTGAGCAGGACTTCCGAGTAACCATCATTGTCATTTTTATTTCCTAAATCAATAGTAATCATGAAAATGAGCAACTGGGGCAGTGGTCAAGCATGCGCACTGCAGCCCCATAGGGAATAAATGGAGCAGCCATCGAGCACACGCTCTGCAGCCTCATGGGAAATAAATGGAGCAGCCATCGAGCATGCGCACTGCAGCCCCATAGGGAATAAATGGAGCAGCCATCGAGCATGCTCTCTGCAGCCTCATGGGAAATAAATGGAGCAGCCATCGAGCATGCGCACTGCAGCCCCATAGGGAATAAATGAAGCAGCCATCGAGCATGCGCACTGCAGCCCCATAGGGAATAAATGGAGCAGCCATCGAGCATGCGCTCTGCAGCCTCATGGGAAATAAATGGAGCAGCCATCGAGCATGGGCACTGCAGCCCCATAGGGAATAAATGAAGCAGCCATCGAGCATGCGCTCTGCAGCCTCATAGGGAATAAATGGAGCAGCCATCGAGCATGCGCACTGCAGCCCCATAGGGAATAAATGGAGCAGCCATCGAGCATGGGCACTGCAGCCCCATAGGGAATAAATGGAGCAGCCATCGAGCATGCGCTCTGCAGCCCCATAGGGAATAAATGGAGCAGCCATCGAGCATGGGCACTGCAGCCCCATAGGGAATAAATGGAGCAGCCATCGAGCATGCGCTCTGCAGCCTCATAGGGAATAAATGGAGCAGCCATCGAGCATGCGAACTGCAGCCCCATAGGGAATAAATGGAGCAGCCATCGAGCATGCGCTCTGCAGCCTCATAGGAAATAAATGGAGCAGCCATCGAGCATGCGCTCTGCAGCCCCATAGGGAATAAATGGAGCAGCCATCGAGCATGCGCTCTGCAGCCCCACAGGGAATAAATGGAGCAGCCATCGAGCATGAGCACTGCAGCCCCATAGGGAATAAATGGAGCAGCCATCGAGCATGCGCTCTGCAGCCTCATGGGAAATAAATGGAGCAGCCATCGAGCATGGGCACTGCAGCCCCATAGGGAATAAATGGAGCAGCCATCGAGCATGCGCACTGCAGCCCCATAGGGAATAAATGGAGCAGCCATCGAGCACGCGAACTGCAGCCCCATAGGGAATAAATGAAGCAGCCATCGAGCATGCGCACTGCAGCCCCATAGGGAATAAATGGAGCAGCGGTCGAGCATGCGCATTGCAGCCCCATAGGGAATAAATGGAGCAGCCATCGAGCATGCGCTCTGCAGCCCCATAGGGAATAAATGAAGCAGCCATCGAGCATGTGCACTGCAGCCCCATAGGGAATAAATGGAGCAGCCATCGAGCATGCGCACTGCAGCCCCATAGGGAATAAATGGAGCAGCCATCGAGAATGCGCACTGCAGCCCCATAGGGAATAAATGGAGCAGCCATCGAGCATGCGCTCTGCAGCCTCATAGAAAATAAATGGAGCAGCCATCGAGCATGCACACTGCAGCCCCATAGGGAATAAATGGAGCAGCCATCGAGCATGCGCACTGCAGCCCCATAGGGAATAAATGGAGCAGCCATCGAGCATGCGCACTGCAGCCCCATAGGGAATAAATGGAGCAGCCATCGAGCACGCGAACTGCAGCCCCATAGGGAATAAATGAAGCAGCCATCGAGCATGCGCACTGCAGCCCCATAGGGAATAAATGGAGCAGCCATCGAGCATGCGCTCTGCAGCCCCATAGGAAATAAATGGAGCAGCCATCGAGCATGCGCTCTGCAGCCTCATAGGAAATAAATGGAGCAGCCATCAAGCATGCGCTCTGCAGCCCCATAGGGAATAAATGGAGCAGCCATCGAGCATGCGCTCTGCAGCCTCATAGGAAATAAATGGAGCAGCCATCGAGCATGCGCTCTGCAGCCCCATAGGGAATAAATGGAGCAGCCATCGAGCATGCGCTCTGCAGCCTCATAGGAAATAAATGGAGCAGCCATCGAGCATGCGCTCTGCAGCCCCATAGGGAATAAATGGAGCAGCCATCGAGCATGCGCTCTGCAGCTCCACAGGGAATAAATGGAGTAGCCATCGAGCACGCGAACTGCAGCCCCATAGGGAATAAATGAAGCAGCCATCGAGCATGCGCACTGCAGCCCCATAGGGAATAAATGGAGCAGCCATCGAGCACGCGCTCTGCAGCCCCATAGGGAATAAATGGAGCAGCCATCGAGCATGCGCTCTGCAGCCCCATAGGGAATAAATGGAGCAGCCATCGAGCATGCGCTCTGCAGCCTCATAGGGAATAAATGGAGCAGCCATCAACCATGCGCTCTGCAGCCCCATAGGGAATAAATTGAGCAGCCATCGGGCATGCGCTCTGCAGCCTCTTTGGGGATAAATGGAGCACCCATCGAGAATGCGCACTGCAACCCCATAGGGAATAAATTGAGCAGCCATCGAGCATGCGCACTGCAGCCCCATAGGGAATAAATGGAGCAGCCATCGAGCATGTGCACTGCAGCTCCATAGGGAATAAATGGAGCAGCCATCGAGCATGCACTCTGCAGCCTCATAGGGAATAAATGGAGCAGCCATCGACCATGCGCTCTGCAGCCCCATAGGGAATAAATGGAGCAGCCATCGGGCATGCACTCTGCAGCCTCTTTGGGAATAAATGGAGCAGCCATTGAGAATGTGCACTGCAACCCCATAGGGAATAAATTGAGCAGCCATCGAGCATGTGCACTGCAGCCCCACAGGGAATAAATGGAGCAGCGGTCGAGCATGCGCATTGCAGCCCCATAGGGAATAAATGGAGCAGCCATCGAGCATGCGCACTGCAGCCCCATAGGGAATAAATGGAGCAGCAGTCGGACATGCGCTATGCTGCCCCATTAAGTAATTGATAACTTGTTTTTAATGGACAACCCTTTTAATGAGCCACTTTAAGTTTTCCTTCTGTACAGATAAGCTTTCCTAATGGCTGGGTTTGGTTTCTCCTGTAGATGGTATCTAAGAGTGTGTGGGATTTAAATGAAACCTACAAGATTACTCTAATAAAAGGGAGCAAACTGAACACGGAAGATACGGTAAGAGTCATCCAGTCATTAGTAGACTGATAAATTGCTTGTATTCTTATTTTCTCATCTTTGCTATGGCTTTCCCAGACACACTTGGACGCCTTTGTTGCCTAGAGGGTCACTAAGGGGCTAATTCACATGCAGCTAATTAAAGCTTTTACTAAATGGCAATGTGTCAGTTTACTCAATTAAAGCATATGGAGGTCCTAGTTGGGGTCTCTGTAGCCCTCCGTTTGAACCGGAACGTAATGCTGCTCTGTAAGACACGTGCCATCTGTGTAATACATGGGCATTCACTTATTTACCTTCCTATAAGAGAGACTTTAATTTAGTTAAAGGGATATTCTTTTTAGGAATGCTGGACACCTGAATGCTCCACCGAATATTCTCATTGTACATGATAATGAATCTGTTGTGTGTCCTCAGGTTGTAGTTCGGGCAGGCTTATTCCATGGCACCGAACTGTTGTGCAAATCCTTCATGACCTCTGAAATAGCGGGAAAGAACGATCATCTGTGGAACGAGACTCTGGAATTCGACATTTATGTGTGTGACCTCCCTCGAATGGCTCGTCTCTGCCTGGCTATCTATGCCGTACTGGACAAGACCAAGACAAAGAAAAACATCAAAGCTTCTAACCCCAAATACCAAACCATTAAGAAAGCAGGGAAAGTGGTAATTATATTTTTTTTCTCCAGCTTCCTAACGATACAAATAAATGTGGCATGTGACTGCTTAGACTTGTGGTTGGCTGTGGTTGTCCCATGCCAGTTTAGCACCATTACTGTCAGTCTGCATAGACAAAATGACTGGTGGCCACTGGAGCATCTGCCCGAAATCACAGGTGGATTGAAGAATACAAACATATTCTCCAATGTACCAAAATCTCTAATCCATGTTTTTCGTAGTTGTGTATCTTTGTTATAGTCGCCTTACGTAGAACTCAACTGAGGATATTCTTTAGGGCTGGAGGTCAGATGCCTAAAAATTTGCCAGTTCAGTATTCCTAACTAGATGCCACACACCCATGGACATCAGTTCCCTCTTGCCACACACTTGTTAACATCGTCTGCAATTTCGTGCCATCCATAAAGCCGCTTACGTTTTTTGACCATGATCAGCTGATGTGGACGGAAGCCCACTGTTTTTGCTTAATACCTTTTTCATCTGTCATGCGCGGCTGATTCTTCATTTTTTATACTTTTTTTGCTTTTTCTAGACATGTCGCACTGTGATAACCCATCACCAGCAGTCACCCCAAATCTTCAGCCTTTACATAGCAGTACCCATATAAAATGCAGTTGAAGGTCAAGTCCACCAGATTATGCTCGGTTCACATGACCTTTGTCAAGGACCTCTATGTGTCAATGTTTTTTAATGTGCAGTGTGTTGTGTCTATCATTTTACTTGTGCCAGTCGTTCAGTCTTGACTGTTCCATATAAGCAATGAAAGGGTTAATATAGTTCATTTAACATAGTTATTTTTATTTTAGATATTGTACAAAGTTCTTAATGTATCCACCTACCTATCCTATGAAATGTGATCTGCTTAATCTAGCACCAAACTTTAATTCTATCGTTGCCCGAAGTAACTGGTGTTCTACTAGGTAGCTGCAATTGTTAGAAGTAACGTATTAGTACATACAAAAATGTGCAAAATAATGAAGGCCCCGAATCATCAAGACCAGCTTATAAGGAGGTGTGATGGAGTCTGACGCTCCTGATCCATATATAATATGTTACCATTGGAAATTAGAAATCAGCAAGTCACTGGGAATATAGCACACTAGATGTGGTGTGGTGTGAGGTTGTGTGTGTGTTCTTCTGTATAATGTGTGACGTATGACTTTTGCAGCACTCTCCTGTGGCCTGGGTGAACACTATGGTGTTTGACTATAAGGGACAGCTGAAGACGGGTGAACATGTGCTGCACGGCTGGTCATCGTTCCCTGGTAAGTATGTACTGTCCTGGGAAAATCGTCATGTCTTAATTAACACAACTAATTAACTTGCATGTGTCTTTTTTTCCTTCCAGATGAACTTGAAGAAATGCTGAACCCCATGGGAACGGTCCGGACCAATCCTTTCACTGAGAACGCCACTGCACTGCACATTAAGTTCACGGAGTACTCTAAAGTTGGCATTTATTACCCTCCATTTGACAAGGTAATCATTTTCTACTGTGAGGAATTATCAGCTCCCTGACTGTGAAAAGATAATTGAAGTCACGACTGCGTTCTTTGTATTATGTAAAAATGCATGGCGCATTATTCCCGTTTTAATGAGGATGTGATCTGAATTTTTTAATTAGCAAAATATGGAAATCCTTGGGTTGCCATCTTCTGTGAGGCTGTCACGATTTCAACCTTAGGAGCCTGGAAAAAACCTGATTATAAACCTATTTGTCCGTGTATAGGGTGTCTATGCACCCACTGCTTTAAGACTTCTGAGTGACAGATGTATCTGACTATGCAGTGATAAGATGGCCATACATATCGGTCATGCCAATGCCCGTTCAGCCAAAGACTACTTTGCCCGATTCTTGCCCACATCCTCTCCAAAAACCCCACCCAAAGATATACTTGCTTATCTATGCCAAATTTTCCTGTGTTCTATATGGTGAAAAGAGAGATAAGCCTGCCATATACATGATATAGCTGTCAGCCGAATGCAGTATCACCCCAGCTCACCCGTGCACAGGACTGTTTTGCCTTTCCGAGCATTGACATCTTCTCTATGAGAGAGCCACTGCCAGACTCCTCTGGTGGTGGGATATCACCCGGAAATCCAATGTGCCAGATCCTTCTCTGCCCCGACATCATCTGTTAGGGTAGAGGCAGGAGGCCCCCATGAAACGGTCATCAGCCATTATCTGTCTAAAAAAAACTTTTTAGCAAGCATAATATACCTAAGGGCAGTAAATAGCTAAATGTAGAAAAATATATAGTATATCTCATACACTACCCATGGTATAAAATAGGACCTACAGTAATCAGGACCAACTGCAGAACACGATTCAAACAACAACCAGGAGAAAACAATCATTAAATCCAAATTATATACAAAATTCCAAAACTTTATTAATGATTGAATCAGGGACAAGGCAAACAGGGAGGTAAAAACGTAGAGGCAGAATCAACATCCACAAAAGGCTGGAAAATATATATATTTATTTCCAATTTAATGTAAACATTGCATAATGTATATGCCCATGTTAGATGGAACAAATTCCCACAACACAATGATATGCACATAATTGTGCTAACACAAATCCATAAAAATTAGTCATGGAGGTATATAATAAGACACACGAGGTCACACCGGACCACCCCGACGCGCGTTTCGGATGTCTCCTTAGTTTCTGTCTAAGCACAGTTATCAAAAACCTGAGCAATATTGTAGGGTCTTAATGTAAGAAAACCAAAGGAAAAAGAAACCCCTTAAAAAAATAACTTTTATTGGTATATATTAAAAAAGATACTAAAAACAACCTAATTTATAATAACATGGGCATAAGAGGGTCTGGTACGGGCTAACCCAAGAAAAGTGCAGTCTGGGATGTAAAAGAATTTACCATGTACGCCTAGGATTTTTGGCACAGGTAAATTACAAATAGGAAAGGTCTAGGGGATATAGATTGTGTATTATCTGATATGTCCCTTCTTAACAGCGGATATATGAAATGGTGCCCCCGCTCTACGTCGACTAGCCCACCCTGACCCTCAAAGGATGCCCTAAGCAAGCCACCACCAACACCCAAATAAAGTGCTTAAGTGCAAAGTATAGATGTATAATACTGTGTCTAATCAACAGAGAGCCATGCAGGGATATGTCTCAATGTTCCAAACAGGTTATCTCTATGTGGATATGTTGTAAGCGCGCTTGCATGGGGTAATTAATGTCTCTCTATGATGTGCAAAGAGAATACGGTAGCTTATAATTATAGCCTTAAAATAATTACATATATATATAGGGAGACAAAGACCCTTATAAATCCAATTGATGAAGGGTTTAGAGGAAGTCATGAAATAAACCCAAGTGGCATGGTATATGTGCATGACCCTAGAGGCACAATATATCTATAAAATGTCAGACACAAGTAAATATGCAAAACTGCCCATGATAGAGAGGTTCTTCAGCCCAATTTGGGCACTAATACAAGTAAAGCAATACACCCAGCAAACCCCATCCTAACGCGTTTCCCCCCTTTTGTCTGTCCATACGGGGTTCATCAGGGGAAATGGTTTTGATAAGCCGTGGGCAGCATATGTGAATGGAACGCTGCTAAGCACAGCTACCAAGAGCTATTGGGTGCATGCAGGATGTTAAAGCAGATGAATAGGAGGGAGCAGATTCTGAGGAAAATGTAGAAAGAGGGAATAGGGGAGAGTTAGGTTAGTGAATAGAGATGATAGGCCTGTCTAAAAAGATGTGTTTCAGAACAGCTTAAAAACGTGGGGACTATGGATTTATTGGATCATCTGGGGTATTGCATTCCAGAGAACTGATGCATCATGAGAGAAGTCTTGGTGGCGGAATTGGGAGGTTCGGAATATGGAGGATCTTAGTCTTAGATCAGTTATGGAGCAGAGAACATGGGGAACATTGAATAATTGGCCGAAATAGGCAGATTAGTCTGAAATTAGTCTAAATTGTGTGACCTTTGGCCTACATGTTTCTTTCATTCATGAGTTTAGGAATGTTAGCACAAACTTTGGTGCTTTCTGTAACGGTGGCCGCTCGTTATCTCTCATTTAGGCCAGTGGAAATAAGCTGCTCCCAGAAGGCTTTAATTGCGGCTTCCTCTCCTCTCTCCATACATTTATGCTAATCGTACATTTATGTAGGGTAGTCCGCTAAATATGCGTTTGCCTGACAACTGTGGAGGTGTATGGATGTAAGACCCACTTTAAGCTGGGGTCTTTAGTTCTTCACCATCAGACGTGAACTCCATTACTGGTGTCACTGGAAGCCACCTTACATAATGTCTTCCATCCGTTTAAAGGGAACCTGTCATCCCCAAAATCGATGGTGGGGTAAGCTCACCGTTATCAGGGGCTTACCTACAGTATTCTGTAATGCTGTAGATAAGCCCCCTGATGTATCCTGAAAGATGAGAAAAAGAGGTTATATTATACTCATCCAGGGGCGGTCCCGCTGCAGTTCGGTCCAGGGCCTCCCATCTTCTTACGATCACGTGCTCTTGTCTTCACGCCGCAGCTCCGGCGCAGGCGTACTTTGTCTGCCCTGTTGAGGGCAGAGCACAGTACTGCAGTGCACAGGCGCCGGGCCTCTCTGACCTTTCCCGGCGCCTGCGCACTGCAGTACTTTGCTCTGCCCTCAACAGGGCAGACAAAGTACGCCAGAGCCGCAGCGTGAAGATAAGGAGAGGATGTCATCCTATGACGATGGGAGGCCCCGGACCGGACCGTGACATGTCTATCGGATCGGACCGCAGCGGGACCGCCCCTGGGTGAGTATAATTAACCTCTTTTTCTCATCTTTCAGAATGCTGTAGATAAGCCCCTGATGCCGGTGGGCTTAGCTCAATTTCCATCTTGGGGGTAACAGGTTCCCTTTAACCCTGCAGATCACCCCTAGTCTATGTATGGCATAATCGCATAGAGCTGTGGTTCCGTTCCTTTGTGATTTGTCTTATTCTATGTTCTATGATCTCGATGTTGCCTGAACCCAAGGTATTAACTAACACATTTTTTTGAATAGATACTTGAAAAAGCTGCGGAGATTGCTCGGCACAGTGACAGCCTGAATATGTCGGTGAGTTCCAGATCATTTTGGGATATTACATGCGGAGTCTGTATCACAGCCTAAAGTGAACGACCGGAATCTGCCGGTCCTGTCCTGGGATACAGGATATACTGGCTGTGGACGCACACAATGCACTGCTCCCAGGGTATACAGAAATGCCATGTACATAAGCTGTAAAAGAGCAGGAAAGGATTGATAGAGCTGCCTAATATCTGCTGGAATGTCGTAAGGAAGTGCAAAAGTGAACACTCCCTTTGATGTCTAACTTCACCTTTGCCCATCTGTGTATATACAATCTACAGAGATCTGGGCAACGCTGGAGCAACCGGATTTCTTTATCTTTCTCACGTCCACACTTACCACATGTCTTACAGTTCGGAGATTCATTTACATTTTTGCTGGCTACTGCATAAAGCAAGTCATAACTATGTTGTCCTCTGGTCACAGACACAAGACTATTGACATTTATTTTTTCGTCT
Source organism: Ranitomeya imitator (assembly GCF_032444005.1). Classification (NCBI taxonomy): domain Eukaryota; kingdom Metazoa; phylum Chordata; class Amphibia; order Anura; family Dendrobatidae; genus Ranitomeya; species Ranitomeya imitator. The sequence continues at coordinate 574,933,643 of NC_091286.1, read as the reverse complement.
GCTTTAAAATAGTAGTTGTGTCACATCTCAGATATCAATGGCCGATCCTAACGACAGGTGATTGATTACCTGTCAGGACTGCAGCTGCTGAATTCTGTGAGGTAAAACATTTTTCTGCCTGTTTGAAAAGTTGTTTTACCTCATAGAAATAATCAGTTGCGCTCCCATGCTGTCCTGTCTGTATACCCTTTTGCGTCCTCTCCTGCCCAGGAGCTGTGGTATGATCAGACCATGTTCCTGCACGGTCAGACACCAGACATTACACAGTACACAGCAGGGGCACATTTATAAGATTATCTCAGGACAGGAACATTTTTCACATCCAATTGTGGAGTTATTTTTATTCTAAGATCCATTAATTGAAATGTACTTTCTTCTTAAGAAAATCCCTTTAAAAATACCGAGTAATTCCTACTGTAAATACTGCACAAATCTCCTGCTTTGTACAAGCAGAAAGAGAGAGACTTCAACTCCAATTATATATATATATATATATATATATATATATATATATATATATATATATATACACTGAGGCGTGTAAGAGTTTGGACACCCCTGATCAGGATTACTGTTACTGTGTACAGGTTAGCAAGTTGAAAACAAAATGATCTCTTAAAAGGCTAACGTTAAAGATGACACATTTCCTTTGTATTTTACTCTAGAAATATGTATTTTCATCTTTTACATTTTAGAAATTGTAAAAATGAAAATGGGCCAATGCAAAAGTTTGAGCATCCTTGGAGATTTGTGTGCTCAGATAACTTTGACCAAAGTTTCAGACCTTAATTAGCCTTTTAGGGTTATGGCTTGTTCACTATCATCATTCGGAAAGGCTAAGTGATGCAAATTTCCCAGCTTGTAAAAACCCAGCCTCCTCTAACCTTGTGCCACAGCAGCCATGGGTTCTTCTAAGCAGCTGCCTAGCACTCTGAAAATAAAAATGGTGGAGGCCCACAAAGCAGGAGAAGGCTATAATAAGATAGCAAAGCATTTTCAAGTTGCCCTTTCCTCAGTTCAAAATGTAATTAAAGAATTTGAGCTAACAGGAACAATGGAGGTTAAGATAAGGCCTGGAAGACTAAAGGTACCGTCACACTAGACGATATCGCTAGCGATCCGTGACGTTGCAGCGTCCTGGCTAGCGATATCGTCCAGTGTGACAGGCAGCAGCGATCAGGATCCTGCTGTGATATCGCTGGTCGGGGAAGAAAGGCCAGAACTTTATTTCGTCGCTGGACTCCCGCTGACATTGCTGAATCGGCGTGTGTGACGCCGATTCAGCGATGTCTTCGCTGGTAACCAGGGTAAACATCGGGTTACTAAGTGCAGGGCCGCGCTTAGTAACCCGAAGTTTACCCTGGTTACCATCGTTAAAGTAAAAAAACAAACACTACATACTTACCTACCGCTGTCTGTCCCCGGCGCTCTGCTTCTCTGCTCTGACTGTGAGCGCCGGGCAGCCGGAAAGCAGAGCAGTGACGTCACCGCTGTGCTTTCCGGCCGCTGTGCTCACAGCCAGAGCAGAGAAGCACAGCGCCGGGGACAGACAGTGGTAGGTAAGTATGTAGTGGTTGTTTTTTTTACTTTAACGATGGTAACCGGGGTAAACATCGGGTTACTAAGCGCGGCCCTGCGCTTAGTAACCCGATGTTTACCCTGGTTACCGGCATCGTTGGTCGCTGGAGAGCTGTCTGTGTGACAGCTCTCCAGCGACAAAACAGCGACGCTGCAGCGATCCGGATCGTTGTCGGTATCGCTGCAGCGTGGCTTAGTGTGACGGTATCTTAAGCAGCATTTCAGTGAGAGCTGCTTGTAGCATTGCTAGAGAGGCAAATCAGAACCCCCGCTTGACTGCAAAAGACCTTCAGAAAGATTTATCAGACTCTGGAATTGTGGTACATTGTTCTACTGTTCAGAGACACCTTCACAAATATGGCCTTCATGGAAGAGTCATCAGAAGAAAACCATAAAATGTAGGTCAGAAGAATGCAAAAGAACATCTAAACAACTTTTTGCATTTTGGAAACAAGTCCTGTGGACCGATGAGGTTAAAATAGAACTGGCCACAATGATCAAAGGCATGTCTGGAGAAAAAAGGGCACAGAATTTCAGGAAAAGAACATCTCACCAACCACCAAACATGGGAGTGGATCAATCATGCTTTGGGGTTGTGTTGCAGCCAGTGGCACGGGGAGTATTTCACTGGTATAGGGAAAAAAGGATTAGATGAAATTTCAACAAATTCTAGATGCTAACCTAACACCATCTGTAAAAAAAGCTTAAGTTGAAAAGAGGATGGCTTCTACAAATATGTAATGATAATAAACACACGTCAAAATCCTCAATAGACTACCTCAAAAGGCGCAAGCTGAAGGTTTTACAATTGCCCTCACAGTCCCCTGATCTGAACATCATTGAAAATCTGTGGTTAGACCTCAAAATGGCAGTGCATGCAAAGAAACCCAGGAATCTCAGCGAACTGGAAGAATTTTCCAAGGAAGAATGGATGAAAATTCCTCAAACTGTTTACAAGCTGTGATACTTGCAAATTGGAGTGCTACTGGGTATTAGCCATGTAGTGTGCCCAAACTTTGCATCGGCCAATTTTCCTTTTTGTAATTTTCAAAATGTAAAAGAGGAAAATCCATAATTGTTTTGCTTTTGCCTACAATACAAAGGAAACGTGTCATTTTTAACTTTAGGCCTTTTAGACATAATTTTATCTTCAACTTGCTTAACTGTTCACAATAACAGTAATTTTGACCAGGGGTTGCCCAAACTTTTACATGCCACTATATGTACATATATTGTGTGAGTTCACTCCCTTCTGTTTAAAAGAGTTGTTCCACAAGCAGCATCTATTGTGAATCTACAAGGTAGGTTATAAGAGAGTGATTTCATCAGTCAACCTCCACCCAAGCCAAAGAACAGTAGTCGTGTGTGCCCAATGTGAATGAAGTGGCCGTACACATGCTTAACCACTGCTGTACTACATTACTGATATAAAACCAAAAACACATGGGCCACCTGCATAGCGAACAAGTCTGTAGAAACCTGTTCACACCACCAAAGAACTTGAAGACACAAAAGCACACAGAGAGGTCCAAAAATACTCAGTTGTAAAAAAGTCACAGTAAATAAGCAAGTGCTAGTCAAAAAATGAAGAAATACAGGGTATTTAGTTAATACGTTTTTTTGCAAAAAAAGTATGTTAAGCTGCTCCACCAATCGCCAAGGTATACCCATAATAGAGCAGTCCTGTCTAATCTATATAATCCCTATCTGATGTATTTAAAAACCTGATCATCTGTATAGTACGTGTATGAACAGGGCTCAGAGAGAAAATATCCACGTAGAACATGCGAGATGGAACAACTACAATGCAAATGACCCACAGAGGAGTGGTGAACTCCCCAGCCTTGTAGAAACAAGAGAACAATTGTAAAATTACATTAGTACATTACTGAGACTACAGTAGCAGCAGTACACAAGTGTGGCTGCTAGCGAATGGAGCAGTGGTCATGCACTGGCCGCTCTGTTCTTGGGTTGTTGGGAGTCATTGTATATACATTTGGCTAAGGAAGCTCAGATAAGTTAATGTATAAGCTCCAGAAGCTCCTGATACATTGTATATACTGGATGCATATCACAGACATGACATGGTCAAAGTCTTAGATAATTAAAGTAACATTTTTACAAGACTGTTTTTTTTAGTCTGTAGAGTTTATGTGTTAGTAGTGTTGTAAAATGGTTTCCAAAGGTGAACACTTGTATGTAATAAACCAAGAGCTTGGGAGACAATAAACGTCTCTTCTGCCTGCCAGACAATAAAAAAAGAATTGATCGTTACATATTCCTCTGCAAATGCTGGAGAGTGCTGATTTCTCTGTTGAGCACAACATGTATTCTTAAAGTGATTGTCCCAAGTAAAATTAATTTTGACTAATAGATCTTGTAAAAATTTACTAACTTTCACAATTGAACATTTAAAAAAAAATGTTCCTGTGCTGAGATAATCTTATAAATGTGCCCAGCTATGTACTGTGGAATGGCTGTGTCCAACCATAAAGAGCTGCTCCAGTTCATGTTCGTCACTTATCACATACCACAGCTCCTGACCATAGACAAAAGCATAAGGAAGCTGACAAATAACGCAGCAGGGATTCACAGCTGCTTCTTTTTGTTAGGTAACTTATTTGCCTGCCTGTTTTCTCACAGGAGCAAGTGTTTTGGCCATCTCCAGCTCTCTGAGCTCATCATAACTCCAGTCTCTGAATTAAGGGCCCTGGCTGCTGATGTGCTCATTTGTTACTGATTGAATTAATGATAAGCTCATATGGTTGGAGATGTGGCAGAGACTCTCACCACTGTGATAAAATGGTCATGGAAATGTGTTACCTCGTAGAAAGAAGCAGCTGTAAGTCCTGCTGTGTTGTGTATATATGTTCTTTTGTGCTTCATTCATTCATATTTAGATTGTGAGCCCCATTGGGGACAGCGATGATAATGTGTGCAAACTGTAAAGCGCTGCGGAATATGTTAACGCTATATAAAAATAAAGATTATTTTTTAATCATTCCAAGGACAGGAGCTGTGGTATTCACCAACCATAAACTGGAGCAGCTCTGCATGGTGGGACACAGCAAAAAAGACCGTACATAGTAGGGACTCACGAACATTTTTTTTAACACATCCAATCGTGAAGCTTATTATTATTTCAAGATCTAGTCATTAAAGGGAACCTGTCACCCCTAAAATGGAAGTTGAGCTAAGCCCACCGGCATCAGGGGCTTATCTACAGTATTCTGTAATGCTGTAGATAAGCCCCCGATGTATCCTGAATGGTGAGAAAAAGAGGTTATATTATACTCACCCAGGGGCGGTCCCGGTGCGGTCTGGTCCAGGGCCTCCCATCTTCATAGGGAAAAAGTCAGAGAGGCCCGGCGCCTGCGTACTGCAGTACTTTGCTCTGCCCTCAACAGGACAAAGTACGCCTGCGCCGGAGCTGAGACTTGAAGACAAGAAGAGGACGTTATCGTAATAAGATGGGAGGCCCCGGACCGCGACGCCCACCGCAGCAGGACCGCCCCTGGGTGAGTATACTCTAACCTCTTTTTCTCATCTTTCAGGATACACCGGGGTCTTATCTACAGCATTCCAGAATACTGTAGATAAGCCCCTGATTCCGGTGGGCTTAGCTCATCTTCGATTTTGGGGGTGACAGGTTCCCTTTAAAATGTACTTTGTTCTTGGACCAATACCTTTCAGATGAACTTAAAGAGGTTGTCTAGCCCCACATTGGAGGTGACCGATGACACCTGTTGAGATGCACGTACGATAAATGGGGTTGTAATGTCACACTTGCCTCCAATGCAGTAGTTAGCGATGCCAGAACACTGTTTTTATTACATAGTTGCATATTTTTGGCAACTACCTATGGCCCGCTTCATTATTCCATTTGCACCCCATTGTCTGTGCGTCATTGCTGGCTAGGTGTGAGGGTTCCAGATGTTTTCTGTTGATTCATAAATTCTGAATGTCAAAATTTTTACGCAAATGGACTGCAGCCCCCTCTTGAGTGATTTTATGTGCGTGTGATTTATTTTTTTATTGGAAAAAAATGTATAAACCACTTTGAATAATTTGGTGAAGAAAAAAATAACAATTCTACAAGACAAAAAACTAAAGAAAAGTGCCTTCACATAAACCGCAAATGATGACTCTTCTTTTTTCAATGGTTGACTCCCCTCTGTTGGGATAAAGGTGGACACTGACCTACAAGGGCCACCAGAGCATCCCCTAATTCTGGAGGATGGCTACTTAGTGGGTCACAACCCTTCACAGCCAGAGTACAGTAGAATAGACAGATACTGGTCACCCTGGCTCACACTGGGGCATCAGATCTATTACACTTGGAGGAATGTGTTCCTTTTATTTCTTGCTGAGCTGAGTCTTGTGGTTACAGAACATGTTGTTTAATGGTACACCAGAAAGTTAATTAATAACATGGCCTGGGGACAGTTCCATCCCACTGAGTGCAGGAAGCGTGTATCCCCTGCTGAGCTTTTCAGGCTATGGTTACCATTAGGACATTTACAACGCCAAAGGGAAATTCTTCTTGAAAAAGAAATAAATAAAAAGTAATAATGGTACGCCAGTATCTAATAACTAACGGAGAGCCATTACCTCTTCGTAGACACCTATTCTTGAAATGTTATAGTCCAGATAATAAAGCTTTGGTATTACAGCTCTAAATGTGTATTCATTACTGGAACTGATTTGCAAAATGTGAAATATTTTGTTCCCTGGGAGCCACAGCTTGAATTGTGCACAGGGGCGACATTTCTCACCCTTCCATCACCTTGGCCTTATATAGTCCTGGATGAGTAATATAACGCTTCCCAATTAATGGAGGTTTCTGGTTCAGTATTGTACTTTTTGCATCAACTTCTTAAGATCTCTGTTTGATTTGAAAGTCATTGTTTATTCCCAGAGGAGTAAAATCTGTCATTGTGTGTTTAGCCAGGCTTTATTGTGTATTGACTTGCCTGACATGAGAGTGTAAGGAGACTTAAAAGCCATGCGATGCCCCTCTGTGAAATTAAATATCCAAATGGTCTCTTCAAAGAGGAAGATGACTTGAACTCTAACGCCACCTATTGGAAATAGCAAGCCTAAAAGTCAATATCGTCCCTTAAACAAGCCTTGTCTTATGACTTGGGATAAAAGCCAAATCAGAATGTTAATTTGCAGACACTGTGTTTCGAGATGTTGCCCCTCCTCAGTGCAAAGAATGAGATCTGATTTGGCTTTATGAGATGCCTCTGTCTGAGGTCTACGGGGTACCGTCGTTTGTTGTGGAGAGTGACAGGCCAGTGTAGGAGACCCCAGTCAAATACCTCTCACACAGCCAAATCAGATCTTGTGCTTTGCACTGAGAAGGGGCAACCCCCCCGAAATACATCTGCAAATTGAGATTCTGGTTTTACCCCAAGTCATGTGGCAAGGCTCGTGAAAGGGGTCGAGATTGACTTTTAGGCCAAGTTCAGACATTCAGTATGTGGTCAGTATTTTACCTCAGTATTTGTAAGCCAAAACCAGGAGGGGAACAAATAGAGGAAAAGTATAATAGAAACACGTCACCACTTCTGTATTTATCACCCACTCCTGGTTTTGGCTTACAAATACTGAGGTAAAATACTGACCGAATACTCAGCGTGTGTATGTGGCCTTAGGATTGGTATTTTCAATAGGTGGCACCGAGTTCAAGTCATCTTCCTCTCTGAAGAGGCGATTTGCATATCCTCTAGGAGAAAACAAAGAAGATTTTAATTCTAAGGCCGGGATCACACATACGCGAGATACGGCCGAGTCTCGCAGGTGAAAACCCTCCTCTGGCGCCGACACTCTGGAGCGGAGCGTGCAGCCGCACAGCAATACATGGAGCCGCACACTCCGCTCCGGAGCGAGACTCCGGCCGTATCTCGCGTATGTGTGATCCCGTCCTAAGGCAGCAAACGGATCTCTAAAACCATGAGGCATTGCTATAAAAAGTGCATTGTAGAATTGCAAAAAATGTTTATGTACATATGAATAAGGTTCATATTAGGAGCCTGAAATAACCATGTGGGACTGGTTTGAATGCATTTTCGCTTAATCTAACAAAAAATACACTAACATACCTTAAAGTCAAAACCAAAAGCGGATCCTAAACTTTTATTTTTTTTTTTTAATATATATTTTCATGTTTTGGATCCACTTTTGAAATAAAAAAAACAAACCTATGCCAAGCTGCTCTGTGAATAAAACCTTAGGTCCAGGAATTTCTAGTAGGAATAATTCAAATATAAAAGTGACTTTGAGGTTACAAATCCATTCCCATAAAAGATGAACTGTGCCCTTTTCATTTAAAAAAGCTGTATTCATATGGTCACAGTTGAAACTAAAAGATAGCAAATCATAATTAGAAAGTTTTTACTTCTTTTATTTCCTTATTTCATTTAAAGGGAAAGACAGAAGTCATTCAGAGATAATATAACACTGCCACCTAGCGGAAAGTCTGATGAGCAGACTAATGTAAACCATATAAAGTCGTGAACAAAAGTGTTCAGACTGAGGCTCGTTTTGGTTTTCACAAAGTTTGTTGCTTCATCGTACCATAAAAATATCTGAGTAAAAGACCTGCAATTACTGAAGTACAATTATAAATATACAGTTGATGCATAGACTTAATATTTACTGTACTGACCCTTTAAATTCATCCTGCCATGCTGTATATCAGCTCCGGGCCAAATCCTGAATGATGACAGCCCATTCTTGTCTAATCAGTGCTTGAAGTTTATCACCATTTCTCTGTTTTTGTTTGTCCTTCTGCTTTTTCGAGGAATGACCATGGGGTCTCAAGAGAATTGCCATCTGGAGAGTTTCCTGGTCATGGGCCCAAAATGCTTTGCTCACCGAGCCACTTAGTTCTCACCTTTTTCTTTGTGACATGGTCTCCATCATGCTGGAAAAAGCATCGTTCATCACCAAATTGCTCCTAGATCATTGGGTGAAGTTGCTCTTGAAGGATGTTTAGATGCCATTCTTTGATGGTGGCAGTTATAGAAGGCAAAATTGGAAGTGAGCCTACTCCTTTGGCTGAAAAGCAAGCTCTCACGAGTGGTCTCGGGATGCTTTACTGTTGGCATAACAAAGGACTTGTGGTAGTGCTCACTTGTCTTCTCGGGACAATCATTCTTCCAGATATAACAAACGGGCTTCATTAGAGAAAATATGCCAGTCTTCTGGAGTCTAATCTCTGTACTTACTGCAGCATCTCCGTATGTCCTTAATGTTTTTCTTTTTTTACCATCCATCTTGACACCAGGCTAGCCTCCAAGAGACTGTGTGCGCAGATGCACTGACACCTGCCTGCTGCCATTTCTGAGCAAGCTCTGCACTGGTGTTGAACTGATGCCATAGTTGAATTCTCCTTAGGAGACAGTCCTGGCACTTCTTGGATTTTCTTGAGCATCCTCAAGTCTTCTTCACAGCAGTCGAACCTTCCTCATTCTTGATGATCCAATTAATGGTTGCTCTAGGGGCAATCTTAAAAGCAGCAATGACTGTAAAGCACTTTGGATGCGATGCAGTGATGACAGGATGTGTTTCCTTGGAGGCAACCATGGCTAACAGAAGAAGACCATGATTTCAAGCACCAGCACCCTTTTTAGGCAACCAGTCTGCTGTTAGCACTCTGCCATGCTGATTGAATTATATCAGCTGCCATGTCCTTGTTAACACTTTCTTCTGAGTTACCGAGAAGATCACTGAAATGATGTAAGAAGGTTATTTTGTGACAGTGCTGACGTTCAGTAGAAATGGGGTCTTTGTGATGTAAGTTAGTTTTAGCCCTCGCGGGCAGGGTCCTCTCTCCTCCGGTACCAGTCGCGACTTGTATCGTTTAAGATTATTGTACCTGTTTTTATTATGTATACCCCTCCTCACATGTAAAGCGCCATGAAATAAATGGCGCTATAATAATAAATAATAATAATTTTCTTGGCAAGAAAGAATGACTTTGCAATTTTGGGCAATTCATCTGATCATTCGTCATAACAATCCAAAGTTAATGCAAATTGCTGCAATAAAAACTGTAGCAGCAAACATTGTGAAAACCAAAATTTGGGTCGGTCTCGAAACTTTTGGCCACAATAATGACGCTAGATGTTCTAATGCAAAATGCAGAATTGTGTTAAGAGAAACACTGTGAAAAATCCATTAGTCGAATTTGTTTTTTTTTTTGTTTGTTTGTTTTTTAAATTTCTATCCGAAGATGTCCATCAGAACATTTAATCTACTGACCAGCCAACTAATCTTCATTAATAGGATACAAGCTGTGATAATATTCATTGTGTCCATATTACAGGGGCGAGGAGGAAAGAAATTTAATATAGAGTTGAAGGAAATCATGGAGAGGGACCCCCTGTGCCAGCTGTGCGAGAACGAGAAGGATCTGATTTGGACTTTGCGGTACGACTGCCGGGAGAATTTTCCTTGTTCACTTCCTAAATTATTACTGTCTGTAAAGTGGAACAAGTTAGAAGATGTTGCCCAGGTGAGTAAGACTAGAAAGGACACTAAGTCCATGATCCCAAGTGCAAAAACTCCGAGCACCAAACACCACAATATACGCAATAGCAATCTGTTCTTATTATGGGATTTTTGCAGCATTGTTTTAATGAGTTCTCTTCTTTTTATCTATATATGTATTTTTTTATTTTATTTATTTTAAGGGTATGTGCACACGTTGAGTATTTGCAACCGATTTTTCTGCATTTAAAATCAGATTTATTTGAAATGGTGAAAATGCTGCCAAAATGCTGAACGAGTTGACATGTTACAAATTTGAAACAACACTTTGCTTTAAATCCGCAAGTAAAAAAACGAAAAGCTGTATATATGCATAAGATTTCCGAAATCTCATTCTCATTTTTTTTTTACCCTTGAAAGGTGCATGGGAAAAAAAAAGTATCAAGTACGCAGGGATTGAACACGCGCTAAGCTTTTTTTTGGTGCAGATTTGATGCAGCTTTTTTTTTTAAGTGAAGAAACTTCTGTACTTACAAAATGCAGTTGTGTTTTTGATATGCATTTTTTTCAGGCTTGAAGGGGAAAAAAATCCATGAACACTCATTCATGGGGTGGTTTGATTGTTCGTGCCAATTTTGAAATAATCATTATCGTCATCGCTTAATACTGAGTAGACCAGTGATGTGATGCCAGTAATGCACAGAATGATTGTACCACTCTGGTCTGCCCGTCTGAGCATACATCCACTTTCATTCAACTGTTAAACCCAGCAAATTGTGTGCACAAATCATGGTGCAGAAAAAAATGCAGGGTTTTTGCTATTTGGGAACATGATCTCGTGGCAGCAACAATAATAATAGTAGTAGTAATAATAACAACATTTTGAAGGGTAGCACTCGTCCCCAAGCCAGTCCAAGGATAAAATCGCAGCATGCACAGCTTGCCTCTGAGAACCAGTCGGCACTCGCCCAATCAACTCTATGGGTCCGTGGAAACCATTGGACCTCACTGGGATGACACCTAAGTGCGGTCCAATGTTCACGGTTTGACATTTTACAGAACATGGAGAATCCTTTCTTTTCCTTTTTTCTCTTCACCTCCGAGGAAATTGGATCAAACTCTCATCAGAGTGCGATTAGCATAATCAGCATTTTCTCAGATGCAGAACAAAAGGTCGTCTGACCCTAGCCACACCGATAATAATAGTTACACTAATAATAACACTTAGGGCTTGTTTCCACTTGCGAGAAACACGTCCGTGTCTCGCATGTGAAAGCCCAGCTGTGGCACCGGCACTCCAGAGCCGAGCGTGCGGCCGCATAGCAATACATGGAGCCGCACGCACCGCTCCCAAGTGCCGGCGCCACAGCTGGGTTTTCACATGCGAGACACGAACGTGTTTCTCGCAAGCGGAAACAAGCCCTAAGAATAATAATAACAACACACTAAGAAAAATAATAATAGTAACACTAATATTAACAGCAACGCTAATAATAAGAATAATAGTAGCACTAATAATAACACGCTAAGAAAAATAATAGTCACACTAATAATAACACACTAAGAAAAATAATAATAGTAACACTAATATTAACAGCAACGCTAATAATAAGAATAATAGTAACACTTATATTAACAGCAACACTAATAATAAGAATAATAGTAACACTAATATTAACAGCAATGCTAATAATAAGAATAATAGTAACACTAATATTAACAGCAACGCTAATAATAAGAATAATAGTCGCACTAATAATAACACACTAAGAATAATAATAGTAACACTAATATTAACAGCAACACTAAGAATAATAATAATAGTAACACTAATATTAACAGCAACACTAATAATAAGAATAATAGTAACACTAATATTAACAGAAACACTAAGAATAATAGTAACACTAATATTAACAGAAACACTAAGAATAATAGTAACACTAATATTAACAGCAACACTAATAATAAGAATAATAGTAACACTAATATTAACTGCAACACTAATAATAAGAATAATAGGAACACTAATATTAACAGAAACACTAATAATAATAGTAACACTAATATTAACAGCAACACTAACAATAATAAAAATATTAACACTAATATTAACAGCACCACTAATTCCCAAACTCCAGCCGTCACGGCCCCCAGCAGGTCATGTTCTCCGGATTTCCTTAGTTATTGCATGGGTGGTGGAAGTATCATCAAGGCATGATGAATTCTCGCCTGTGCAGCACTATGGAAATCCTGAAACATCCCCTGTGAGGGCTGGAGTTTGGGAAACACTGTCCTATGGGGTTGTGACTGTCGGTTCGGGAAAGGATCACGACGTGCACAATTTGCCTCCAATAGCCTTGAATACCAGCTGTAGTCATAAACGTCTGGGGGATTTTTCCTTACTACAGTTTTAATGTTTAATCACCTTTGTTCCTAAGTAATGTAGAGAAAAGTGTTGATTGGAATACGTGTCTGGTACAAACACTTGCTTGAAAAGTGTGGAAATCATTACTTTACTTTTAGTCCTTAACCCAAAAATGATCTAATTTCTGACTACATTTCAAATTGGGAGTTAAAGAAATGTATGATAGGCGAAGGCCTAGCGGCTCCTTATGTTATCGTCCATATCCTGTGCAGTTTATGCATTTTAGCATCTACTGTGCTATTTTATATACGTAAACGGACACTATGGATCCTCTTCCCCAGTGGAAAGACTTTCCTAATGATGGCACCATACATACATGGCGCGCACAGAAGACTAGTGCCGTAACGGCATGTCTTGGCCTCTTTTATATTGTTGATCAGAATATTCTGTATGTTTGTGTTTATTATACAGTACAGACCAAAAGTTTGGACACACCTCATTTAAAGATTTTTCTGTATTTTCATGACTATGAAAACTTTAAATTCACACTGAAGGCATCAAAACTATGAATTAACACATGTGGGTGGAATTATATACTTAACAAAAAAGTGTGAAACAACTGAAATTATGTCTTATATTCTAGGTTCTTCAAAGTAGCCACCTTTTGCTTTGATGACTGCTTTGCACACTCCTGGCATTCTCTTGGTGAGCTTCAAGAGGTAGTCACCGGCAGGGCCGTATTTGCCACTAGGCACGCGAGGGCACGTGCCTAGGGCGGCGACATTGCGGGGGGCGGCACCTGAGCAAGGTGTTTTTTTTTTTTTGCTTTTTTTTAAGTCCCGGGTCAAAAACGCGACCGACGGCCCCGCCCCCCGCCTCCGCGGCCTCCCAGTCCCACCCACCCTCCTTGAAGACGATACTCACCTGCTCCAGCGATGCCTGGTCTCAGCGTCTGTAGCGCGTCCTGAGTGAGTGGTCATGTGGTACCGCTAATTAAGATCATGAATATGCGCATCTTCATGACCTTAATGAGCGGTACCACATGACCGCTCACTCAGGAAGAAGGCGCTGCGGCGGGACAGAGCCGTAGGGATGTCATGTCGGCGCGGCGTGTGGGACAGGTGAGGACGGGGGGCGGATGGCAAACCGCCCGCGCCATGCAAGACAGCCATGCATACAGGGGGGATTATGAGCCATCAGCCATGCATACAGGGAGGGGGGAATTATGAGCCATCAGCCATGCATACAGGGGGGGGGGGAATTATGAGCCATCAGCCATGCATACGGGGGGGGGGGGAATTATGAGCCATGCATATGGGATGGGAGGGAGATGAGCTATGCATACAAGATGGGAGGGGGGCATTATACACTATTGAGCATCATGTGGGGTCATTATACAGTATGGAGCATCATGTGTGGCCATTATACAATATGGAGCATCATGTGAGGTCATTATACAGTATTGAGCATCATGTGTGGCCTGTTATGGCTGGCAATCAGGCAACACAGCGTGCAGTAATCAGCGCACATACAGAGATCTGGCAATAACCAAAAACAATAGGACGAGCTCTGAGACGTGGAATCTCTGTAGACTGCAGTACCTGATCTATCCTCACACAACTATAAGCAGCAGTGGATTGCGCCTATCACTACCTATGCAACTCGGCACTGCCTAAGGAGCTGACTAGCCTGAAGATAGAAATACAAGCCTGACTTACCTCAGAGAAATACCCCAAAGGAATAGGCAGCCCCCCACATATAATGACTGTTAGCAAGATGAAAAGACAAACGTAGGAATGAAATAGATTCAGCAAAGTGAGGCCCGATATTCTAGACAGAGCGAGGATAGCAAAGAGAACTATGCAGTCTACAAAAAACCCTAAAACGAAAACCACGCAAAGGGGCAAAAAGACCCACCGTGCCGAACTAACAGCACGGCGGTGCACCCCTTTGCTTCTCAGAGCTTCCAGCAAAAGTTAATAGCAAGCTGGACAGAAAAAACAGAAAACAAACTAGAAGCACTTATCTAGCAGAGCAGCAGGCCCAAGGAAAGATGCAGAAGCTCAGATCCAACACTGGAACATTGACAAGGAGCAAGGAAGACAGACTCAGGTGGAGCTAAATAGCAAGGCAGCCAACGAGCTCACCAAAACACCTGAGGGAGAAGGCCCAGAGACTGCAATACCACTTGTGACCACAGAAGTGAACTCAGCCACAGAATTCACAACAGTACCCCCCCCTTGAGGAGGGGTCACCGAACCCTCACCAGAACCCCCAGGCCGACCAGGATGAGCCACATGAAAGGCACGAACAAGATCTGGGGCATGGACATCAGAGGCAAAAACCCAGGAATTATCTTCCTGAGCATAACCCTTCCATTTGACCAGATACTGGAGTTTCCGTCTAGAGACACGAGAATCCAAAATCTTCTCCACGATATACTCCAATTCCCCCTCCACCAAAACAGGGGCAGGAGGCTCCACAGATGGAACCATAGGTGCCACGTATCTCCTCAACAACGACCTATGGAATACATTATGTATGGAAAAGGAGTCTGGGAGGGTCAGACGAAAAGACACCGGATTGAGAATCTCAGAAATCCTATACGGACCAATAAAACGAGGTTTAAATTTAGGAGAGGAAACCTTCATAGGAATATGACGAGAAGATAACCAAACCAGATCCCCAACACGAAGTCGGGGTCCCACACGGCGTCTACGATTAGCGAAAAGCTGAGCCTTCTCCTGGGACAAGGTCAAATTGTCCACTACCTGAGTCCAGATCTGCTGCAACCTGTCCACCACAGAATCCACACCAGGACAGTCCGAAGACTCAACCTGTCCTGAAGAGAAACGAGGATGGAACCCAGAATTGCAGAAAAATGGAGAGACCAAGGTAGCCGAGCTGGCCCGATTATTAAGGGCGAACTCAGCCAACGGCAAAAATGACACCCAATCATCCTGGTCAGCAGAAACAAAACATCTCAGATATGTTTCCAAGGTCTGATTGGTTCGTTCGGTCTGGCCATTAGTCTGAGGATGGAAGGCCGAGGAGAACGATAGGTCAATGCCCATCCTACCACAAAAGGCTCGCCAGAACCTCGAGACAAACTGGGAACCTCTGTCAGAAACAATATTCTCAGGAATGCCATGTAAACGAACCACATGCTGGAAGAACAAAGGCACCAAATCAGAGGAGGAAGGCAATTTAACCAAGGGCACCAGATGGACCATTTTAGAAAAGCGATCACAGACCACCCAAATGACCGACATTTTTTGAGAAACGGGAAGGTCAGAAATGAAATCCATCGAAATATGTGTCCAAGGCCTCTTCGGGACCGGCAAGGGCAAAAGCAACCCACTGGCACGTGAACAGCAGGGCTTAGCCCTAGCACAAATTCCACAGGACTGCACAAAAGCACGCACATCCCGTGACAGAGATGGCCACCAGAAGGATCTAGCAACCAACTCCCTGGTACCAAAGATTCCTGGATGACCAGCCAGCACCGAACAATGAAGTTGAGAGATAACTTTACTAGTCCACCTATCAGGGACGAACAGTTTCTCGGCCGGACAACGATCAGGTTTATTAGCCTGAAATTTCTGCAACACTCTCCGCAAATCAGGGGAGATGGCAGACACAATGACTCCTTCCTTGAGGATACTCGCCGGCTCAGACAACCCCGGAGAGTCGGGCACAAAACTCCTAGACAGAGCATCCGCCTTCACATTTTTAGAGCCCGGAAGGTATGAAATCACAAAATCAAAACGAGCAAAAAATAACGACCAACGGGCCTGTCTAGGATTCAAGCGCTTGGCAGACTCAAGATAAGTAAGGTTCTTATGATCAGTCAAAACCACCACGCGATGCTTAGCACCCTCAAGCCAATGACGCCACTCCTCGAATGCCCACTTCATGGCCAGCAACTCTCGGTTGCCCACATCATAATTACGCTCAGCAGCAGAAAATTTCCTGGAAAAGAAAGCACATGGTTTGAACACTGAGCAACCAGAACCTCTCTGTGACAAAACCGCCCCTGCACCAATCTCAGAAGCATCAACCTCGACCTGGAACGGAAGAGAAACATCAGGTTGACACAACACAGGGGCACAGCAAAAACGACGCTTCAACTCCTGAAAAGCTTCCACGGCAGCAGAAGACCAATTAACCAAATCATCACCCTTCTTGGTCAAATCGGTCAATGGTCTGGGAATGCTAGAAAAATTACAGATGAAGCGACGATAAAAATTAGCAAAGCCCAGGAATTTCTGCAGACTTTTTAGAGATGTCGGCTGAGTCCAATCCTGGATGGCCTGAACCTTAACCGGATCCATCTCGATAGTAGAAGGGGAAAAGATGAACCCCAAAAATGAAACTTTCTGCACACCGAAGAGACACTTTGATCCCTTCACGAACAAGGAATTAGCACGCAGTACCTGGAAAACCATTCTGACTTGCTTCACATGAGACTCCCAATCATCTGAGAAGATCAAAATGTCATCCAAGTAAACAATCAAGAATTTATCCAGATACTCACGGAAAATGTCATGCATAAAAGACTGAAAAACAGATGGAGCATTGGCAAGTCCGAACGGCATCACCAGATACTCAAAATGACCCTCGGACGTATTAAATGCCGTTTTCCATTCATCTCCCTGCCTGATTCTCACCAGATTATACGCACCACGAAGATCAATCTTAGTAAACCAACTAGCCCCCTTAATCCGAGCAAACAAGTCAGAAATCAATGGCAAGGGATACTGAAACTTAACAGTGATCTTATTAAGAAGGCGGTAATCAATACACGGTCTTAGCGAACCATCCTTCTTGGCTACAAAAAAGAACCCTGCTCCCAATGGTGACGACGATGGGCGAATATGTCCCTTCTCCAGGGACTCCTTCACATAACTGCGCATAGCGGTGTGTTCAGGTACGGACAAATTAAATAAACGACCCTTAGGGAATTTACTACCAGGAATCAAATCGATAGCACAATCACAATTCCTATGCGGAGGTAGGGCATCAGACTTGGACTCTTCAAATACATCCTGAAAGTCCGACAAGAACTCTGGGATGTCAGAAGGAATGGATGACGAAATAGACAAAAATGGAACATCACCATGTACTCCCTGACAACCCCAGCTGGTTACCGACATAGAGTTCCAATCCAATACTGGATTATGGGTTTGTAGCCATGGCAACCCCAACACGACCACATCATGCAAATTATGCAGTACCAGAAAGCGAATAACTTCCTGATGTGCAGGAGCCATGCACATGGTCAACTGGGCCCAGTACTGAGGCTTATTCTTGGCCAAAGGTGTAGCATCAATTCCTCTCAACGGAATAAGACACCGCAAAGGCTCCAAGAAAAATCCACAACGTTTAGCATAATCCAAATCCATCAGATTCAGGGCAGCGCCTGAATCCACAAACGCCATGACAGAATACGATGACAAAGAGCACATTAAGGTAATGGACAAAAGGAATTTGGACTGTACAGTACCAATAACGGCAGAGCTATCGAACCGCCTAGTGCGTTTAGGACAATTAGAAATAGCATGAGTAGAATCACCACAATAGAAACACAGTCTGTTCCGACGTCTGTGTTCTTGCCGTTCTACTTTAGTCATAGTCCTGTCGCACTGCATAGGCTCAGGTTTACTCTCAGACAATACCGCCAGATGGTGCACAGATTTACGCTCGCGCAAGCGACGACCGATCTGAATGGCCAAGGACATAGACTCATTCAAACCAGCAGGCATAGGAAATCCACCCACATATAATGACTGTTAGCAAGATGAAAAGACAAACGTAGGAATGAAATAGATTCAGCAAAGTGAGGCCCGATATTCTAGACAGAGCGAGGATAGCAAAGAGAACTATGCAGTCTACAAAAAACCCTAAAACGAAAACCACGCAAAGGGGCAAAAAGACCCACCGTGCCGAACTAACAGCACGGCGGTGCACCCCTTTGCTTCTCAGAGCTTCCAGCAAAAGTTAATAGCAAGCTGGACAGAAAAAACAGAAAACAAACTAGAAGCACTTATCTAGCAGAGCAGCAGGCCCAAGGAAAGATGCAGAAGCTCAGATCCAACACTGGAACATTGACAAGGAGCAAGGAAGACAGACTCAGGTGGAGCTAAATAGCAAGGCAGCCAACGAGCTCACCAAAACACCTGAGGGAGAAGGCCCAGAGACTGCAATACCACTTGTGACCACAGAAGTGAACTCAGCCACAGAATTCACAACAGTGGCCCTTATACAGTATTGAGCATCATGTGTGGCCATTATACAGTATGGAGCATCATGTGTGACCATTATACAGTATGGAGCATCATGTGTGGCCCTTATACAGTATTGAGCATCATGTGTGGCCATTATACAGCATTGAGCATCATGTGTGGCCATTATACAGTATTGAGCATCATGTGTGGCCCTTATACAGTATGGAGCATCGTGTGTGGCCCTTATACAGTATTGAGCATCATGTGTGGCCATTGTACAGTATGGAGCATCATGTGTGGCCATTATACAGTATGGAGCACTGTGTGGCCATTATACAGTATGGAACATCATGTAGGGCCATTATACAGTATGTGGAGCACTGCGTAGCCATTATACAGTATGGAGCACTGCGTGGCCATATTTTTTGGGGGTTTTAATTCTTGTATATGAAACAGTGTGATCAGCAGTGCTGAATGGGAGTAGTTGGGACTTGGATATGGGTGTGATTAGTTGTGAAATGGGTGTGGTCAGAGGCGTGGCCTAAAATTTGCCATGGCGCACGTAGTAGACCTTTTTCCCTTCTTCAAAAGTTGGGAGGTATGGTACCGCATTTCCCAGATCACAGCAAGTACTGCAAATCCCGTAGGGAATGAATGAAACCAAACGCAGTGTTGCAGTAAGTGGTCCGTTACGTGGCAGATGCAGAAAAACTGCCCGATCTGCTGCAAAAGGTGACTTTCACAACAGCGATTCTTGCCAAAGTCTATGCGAAGTCTATGTCATACTCACCAATGGGGGAGGCAGCACTAAAAGTGCCTAGGGCAGCAGAAACTCTAAATACGGCCCTGGTCACCGGGAATGGTTTTCACCTCACAGGTGTGCCCTGTCAGGTTTAATAAGTGGGATTTCTTGCCTTATAAATAGGTTTGGGACCATCAGTTGTGTTGTGCAGAAGTCTGATGGATACACAGCTGATAGTCCAACTGAATAGACTGTTAGAATTTGTATTATGGCAAGAAAAAAGCAGCTAAGTAAAGAAACACGAGTGGTCATCATCACTTTAGGAAATGAAGGTCAGTCAGTCCGAAAAATTGGGCAAACTTTGAAAGTGTCCCCAAGTGCAGTTGCAAAAACCATCAAGCGCTGCAAAGAAACTGGCTCACATGAGGACCGCCCCAGGAAAGGAAGACCAAGAGTCACCTCTGCTTCTGAGGATAAGTTTATCCGATTCACCAGCCTCAGAAATTGCAGGTTAACAGCAGCTCAGATTAGAGACCAGGTCAATGCCACACAGAGTTCTAGCAACAGACACATCTCTACAACAACTGTTAAGAGAAGACTTTGTGCAGCAGGCCTTCATGGTAAAATAGCTGCTAGGAAACCACTACTAAGGACAGGCAACAAGCAGAAGAGACTTGTTTGGGCTAAAGAACACAAGGAATGGACATTAGACCAGTGTAAATCTGTACTTTGGTCTGATGAGTCCAAATTTGACATCTTTGGTTCTCAAATGTTCTGCGTCTTTGTGCGACGCAGAAAAGGTAAACGGATGGACTCTACATGCCTGGTTCCCACCGTGAAGCATGGAGGAGGAGGTGTGATGGTGTTGGGGTGCTTTGTTGGTGACATTGTTGGGGATTTATTCAAAATTGAAGGCCTACTGAACCAGCATGGCTACCACAGCATCTTGCAGTGGCATGCTATTCCATCTGGTTTGCGTTTAGTTGGACCATCATTTGTTTTTCAACAGGACAATGGCCCCAAACACACCTCCAGGCTGTGTAAGGGCTATTTGACCAAGAAGGAGAGTGATGGGGTGCTACGCCAGATGACCTGGCCTCCACAGTCACCAGACCTGAATCCAATCGAGATGGTTTGGGGTGAGCTGGACCGCAGAGTGAAGGCAAAAAGGCCAACAAGTGCTAAGCATCTCTGGGAAGTCCTTCAAGATTGTTGGAAGACCATTCCCGGGGACTACCTCTTGATGCTCATCAAGAGAATGCCAAGAGTGTGCAAAGCAGTCATCAAAGCAAAAGGTGGCTACTTTGAAGAACCTAGAATATAAGACGTAATTTCAGTTGTTTCACACTTTTTTGTTAAGTATATAATTCCACATGTGTTAATTCATAGTATTGATGCCTTCAGTGTGAATGTACAATTTTCATAGTCATGAAAATACAGAAAAATCTTTAAATGAGAAGGTGTGTCCAAACTTTTGGTCTGTACTGTATATTGTAACAATCTTAACCCTAAACAGACAAAATAATGTAGTTTTTTTTTTTTTAGCAAATTCTGAACATTGTATTACAATCCACCGCAAAATGTAAGGGCTGATCGTCCATTTTTACATCTGAATAAGAGGAGATGGATTTGACAGCTTGGATTTTTCATGTTCAGCTGTATTGTGAACCATAGAGTAATCACGTCTCTTATATTTCCTGCTGTATAGAATTAATATGAGGAAATCTCCTAGATAATAATTATGGTTTGCTAGTCTAGTTACCTTCCTTTTTTCTTTTCTTTTTTTACGTCACCTTTCACTCGGAGACCACATTATATCACAAATCCCACCACGGAGACATTGCACCAACAATGATATCAGTCCATTCACCACCAACCTGTTGCAGACCGCTACTCATCAATTCTTCCCATATTCCCCCACTAATCATGAACGAAGGTTATTGTTGATAATCCGCGAGGGTCTTACCTTTCTGTCTTTTGAACCCTTCATATGATTTGATGTCAGAAGAAACAATGAAATTGACATTTCAGATTAAAAGAAAACACAGCTGGAATAGGCTTTAATAAGATGGTTTCCTGTCTGTGCTCCATGACTGGAGGTCGTATGTGTGCAGAGCTGTTTTTAGACATCCTTTGGTCTCTGGGCGTCCTCCGGCTTTCACGTTTTGATGGCTGATTATCTCTCTTGGTCACAGAGCTCCTCTGTAGCCTTAACTTCCCTTCCAGATTTGCGGCCGTGGAATGTAAACATGTTACAAGCTGTATTTTTGGAATTTCCTCGCGCCTGTCAGGTCACTTAGACCTCTGCTTCCTCCCAAACCACGGCTTGCAGACTTACTTTCCAAAAGACGTAAGAAACCATTTCCTCCAATCATAAATTGTACAGACGATGACTATAGACCTGCAATCTTTCATTGCGGAGAAGCTTTTAAGAACGGTATATTGTTTTGCAATTCTTCGTAGATCTCAAATATAAGGTTTTGGAAACTCTTGATTTAGATATCCAATAAAGGCTTTGGATGAAAACTAAACATTTAAAGTGTTTGCCGCAATTTTGTATTGATTTGTTGACTTTACTACTTTAGCAGAATTCTTTCTAGTTATTTTGCCACAATTCCTAAAACGCGTGGGGCTTAATGCATTTGTATAAATGGCACTAATGCTGCAAAATAGAACGGCTTTGTATCCTTGGGTTGGAATAGTGACGTGAACCGGCATGTTGTGCCCTGTTTTGGATGAAATTGGTTCTAAATCTAGAAGTCCAGGTGCAATGAAAGGAAAGTGCGGCCCGATTTCATACACAACAACGTCCCGAGCCGTCTGCGATAAGACATCCAGACAATGAACTGATAAACAGGAAGGTGAAAGACGCTCACTGAGGTCAGTCAACTTTTCTCTGGAAAATTCCCAAGGCTTCGGAGAAGGACGACTGGTCATAGTACATGTAGAAACTTTTGCCACATATGGGGGGATAACCGAGTTTAAGGAAATTGTAGAAAGTAATAAGGATATATTAGCTGTTGGACATCATGAAGGTCTACAGATATGTTAGATGGAGGCACCCAGAGCACCGCAATGTAAGGACCTTCCTCGAACCTGCCTCACGCCCCAACGCGCGTTTCGGCAAAAACAACCTTCGTCAGGGGGCGAAGTACATAAATAGACTACAGCTCTAGTAAATGAGGATTTTTAGCCCATACTTCTGGAGTTCTCTAGTGCAACAAAGCATGTATTGATCAAGATGCATTATATATTAGCTATAGATGTGGTATGTAATGGGAATATCAGATTTTGCGCTCTAGAATAAAGTGGACATATCTAGGCTGTAGTTGTTCTGGGCCTATCTAGGCCATAACTTTGATGGAGCTAATAGATCCCTCTAGTTTAACTCTAGGTTGGACTGGCTTAGCCGAGAACCAGAGGATACCAGTTGCGGGCCTAGTTGCTCATATAATGGAAGATCCCTAATACAACACTAGCCAAATTATTATTGTGTGCCCTTTTGTCTTACTGCATCGGATCAAGGACCAGGGCAATGTCTGCATGGAGTATAGATATTTAGGTACTCCAGTTTCTTCCCACACACTAAACCGGTGATAATGTAGTTGGCCTTCTATAAAATTAGCCGTCATGGCTGATCGCTAGCAGTCCTAACACTCGCCTCTCCTCGCACACACGCACATTGGGAACGAGAAGCTGAAAGTGCTCCGCAGACACCTCTAGGGGTCCGACTATAATCTAATGTGTGAGATGAGGAAACTAGTGACCTCGGCACAGTAAGCAATGAAAAATGAATAAAATAAGTAAGTAGACATGTCAGCCTCTACAGATGATGGTGGACCCTCAGAATTTCCCCATTCACTTTCTGGTCTGTACAGGATGGAGATTTCCAGACTGGATCTCTTGCACCTGATGGTTATCTTGGACCTAGTACTTGCGTTATTGGGATAGTTAGCTTTTCACTCTGGTAAGTTAAGCAGAGTGCTAAAAAAAAGCTATCTAGATTAAACGTGTTTTCCCCAAATCGCAAGTTATCGTCTTTCCATAGGACAGGGAATAACTTTCTGATTGCTGGGGAAGTCTGATCCAAGTCATCCTGAGAATGGGGCTCTGCAGGGCCCATCTTGAGAATGGAGCTGAGGTGCTCGGCCTCCACTCCTTTTGTTGTTTTGGACTGCTGGAGAAAGCAGAGGGCAGAGCTCTACTATTTCCAGCAGTCCCATCAACAATGAATGGAGCCGTGGTCAATCATGTACATCTCTGCTCCATTAAGGTCAGGGCTGCAGAGCCCTATTTTTGGGATTACTGGGGCACTCAGACTCCCCAGTGATCAGTAACTTATCCCCTGGATAGGGAATAACCACTATGGTATCTGATCATTCTGCTACACGGTCTACCAGGTTGCTTTGGTACATAAGATTCACACTGTCGTCCTAGAACATGATGGTGTTTTCTAACCTGTAGCTGTATTACATTATGGATTGCCACAATGTTTTTGCGTCATTTTTCTAGACCTATTTAATCAGTCATTTTTCCTTTACAGCTTCAGGCGTTGCTGCAGATTTGGGCCAAACTTCCCCCCAGAGATGCTTTAGAGCTGCTTGATTTCAACTATCCTGACCAGTATGTAAGGGAATACGCGGTTAACTGTCTGAAGACCATGAGGTAGGTCAATCTGCGGGCGCAGAAGTATATACTGTATGTAGAATAGATCCTGATCTACATAGCCCTGCAGAAAAACTACCCGTCTGTGAGATTTACCATTACCTGCCTCTAGACCATGCAAATTCCTTTTTTTATCACACAGTGTAGAATTCTGAGTATTTCCATAGATGACAGGTCAGGTCATTACACACGACCCATACATGTAATTAGAGCCTTATACCTGCACAGAAGATCTGTATCCATCAGATATCGGCTCCCTGTCAGTACATACATACGCACATCCCATGTTATCACAAGTGGAGGTTTGGGAATAGGCAAAAGTCTCTGTAGACAACATTTACCGTAATTAGTTTTTTAGTAATCTTAAAAATGTGTATATCATAATTCTGAGATTTTTGTATTGAAGATTAGATCCATTTTTTTAAGTTTTCCATGAATCTTTTTGAAGAGCCAAATCATCAATGGATCACAGTCTCATAGACAATGATCGGAGCCGAGGTCACACGTGTGCACCTCCTCTGCATCCAGGACGGAGCTGTAGAGCCTGCCCTGGGGGTTCCAGAGCTTTGTTCTCAGGATCATTGGGGGTCTTAGTGGTGGGATTTCCACCCCCACATAATTATAAAATTTTTCCTTATCCAATGGATACAGTGAGTAGCTATCTTGGATTTATCCCCGGTAGTGCCGAATTGCTGTATTACAATTCAATCAGCCCTCATTTGTAACCAAATGCGATTACCAAAATGGTAATGAATGAACAAAATAGAATGAGTCATTGAGGGGCGACCAATGACCTAGAATCAAATACTTGTGAAGAGAATTAGTTTGATCCATGTCGTCAGTCACTTTCCTACACTTTCCTCTGTGTTGCCAGTGATGAGGAGTTATCCCAGTACTTACTACAGCTGGTCCAAGTTCTCAAGTACGAGCCCTTTCTGGATTGTGCGCTCTCACGTTTCTTGCTGGAGCGGGCCCTGGCTAATCGCAGAATCGGACAGTTCCTCTTCTGGCATCTCAGGTTGGTTTATACCTAAATCCATTATTACCTAGTCAATGTACAATTATTGAGTCATGCACACAGCCTAACTACAAAGTCACCGTTAATATTGGGTTGGGATATTTAATGTCTTTAATCTTGTAATTGATTCCATGGTGCTGTTCACAAGAAGGGGTTACATACAAAATAAAAATATAAATTACAGTCAAGAAACTAACAAAGACAGACTGGAACAGAAATGAGAGGGCCCTACCCTTGCAGGCTTAGGCTACATTCACATTTGCGTTGTTGGGCGCAGCGTCGTCGATGCATACCGACGCGTCATGCCCCCCTATCTTTAACATGGGGGCGCATGGACATGCGCCGGTATGCGTTGTACTGCGTTTTACGACACATGCGTCATATAGACGCACAAGACAGGGCGCAGAGGACTGTTATGATCTGGTGGCCTAGGAGCAGCATGAGACGTACTCTGGAGAAGGTGGTACCTGTACTGACCGCAAACCCTGAACTTAGCAGCGCAACTAGAAGTAGTCGTGGGGGGTACCTAACACTCCCTAGACCCCTCGACACAGCCTAAGAACTAACTTCCCCTAAAGACAGAAACAGGAAACCTATCTTGCCTCAGAGAAAATCCCCAAAGGATAGACAGCCCCCCACAAATATTGACTGTGAGAGGAGAGGGAAATAACATACGCAGACATGAAATCAGGATTTAGCATAGGAGGCCATACTAGCTAAAAAGAAAGAATAGGTCAGAGTACTATGCGGTCAGTATTAAAACACTAGAAAATATCCACCACAGAAAATACAAAACACCACATCTGACTAAAGACATGGAGGGTATATCTGCATCTCCAGAGACACAGCTTGGCTGCAAAAAATCCTTCACAGACAAAGCTGGACTAAACAAAACAAGAAAATGCACAGAACTATAAGGTCCACAGCAGGTGGACAGCAAAAACAAAGCCAGAACTTATCTTTGTTGAAATGAACAGCAGAACAGAAGAGACCAGGTATGGATGTGAATCCTCCAAAAACAATGGACAACTGGCACTGACTAAAGGATAAAGCAGGACTAAATAGCCCTGCCCAAATTGCAAAAAATAGAAACACCTGATAAATGCTGCGATCCAACTACCGCAGCACTACCACTCATAACCACCGGAGGGAGCCCAAGAGCAGAATTCACAACAGAGGACGCTACTTGTAGCGTTTTCCCTGCGCCAAAATTCCTGATCTGTAGGATCTTATGACAACGCATGCATCGCAAAACGCTGTGTTGTGTACATGCGTTGGTGGTTGCGTCGCCGACGCTGCGCCCAACAACACAAATGTGAACGTAGCCTTACAGTTTACAGGATGGTAGATGCTGTACAGCACAGCATACTGTGGTAGGAGAGAAGGAAAGCTTATAGAAGGATTTGTAATGTGACACCACTAAACTCTGTTGTGCTTCACCTTCCCTCATATCTTATCTGAAGACTGTCATCTGCGCTTTCTAATTATGCAGGAGGTTAGACAAGGGGATCAGGCTTGTATAGTTACATCTCACACTGAGAAACCTAAGCTATGGTGGAGACCCCAATGTTAGCCTGTTTTCCGGGTGTTGTGCTGCTTGGACACAAAGCAATCCATTGGGAACTATGAAGAAGCAAGTTTACTTACAGTGCCACCACAGACACAATTAAGCCTTACACCACTCTTTTGCGTCCATGAACATGTTGGGTCCACTAGGTAGAGAGATACTCTTGGTTGCTACTCTAGCTAGTAGCTAGATGAGGGTTCTTAGTCATCACCAATAACTCAGAATTCTCTATAACGGCACTTATCTATTTTTTAAGTATTTTCGAGTTTAGAAGAACTATTTCTGAGTGTAAATATGGCAGTATAGTCTGATCCTTAGATCAGAGTCCCTGACCATGTTATATCCACTCTCCGGTATCGCCTTTTCTTCGTATGATAGTGAATTGCGAAGGAAACGCAGCACCTGTTTTTGACTTTCTCTGACTTTATAAGAAAACCACCTTTCAGAATCCCCATTGTATCCAGCAATCTTACCTTTATAAAATGGTCTCATTTGAAGAAACAAGATTATTTTCCAGCACCGGTCCTATGGTTTTTAAACATACATCTATAATATAACGCTGGGAGCGTCACTCTGTCCGAAGCCTTTATAGACTGCGCAGGCGCAAGCGCCGGCGCAGTCTGGCCCCCACAGAGTGACGCTCCGAGGAGATCGCGGTATGCGTAAGCACTGAACGCATACCGCGATCTCCACCGGAGAGTCAGGGACCGTGGACGCGCCAGGAGGGAGGGTAAGTATATTCACCTGTCCTCCGTTCCAGCGCTGCGTGCGGCTCCGTCTCCCGGCTCCTCTGCTGTGACAGAGTCCAGTCACAGGCAGAGGAGCCGGAGTGTGTGTTCAAGAAAATGGCGCCGGAAAGCGCGGACTGCGCAGGCGCCGATTCCTGCTGCCGGAATTGGCGCCTGCGCAGTCCGCGCTTTCCGGCGCCATTTTCTTGAACACACACTCCGGCTCCACTGCAGGTGTGTCTTCAAGAAAATGGCGCCGGAGAGCGCGGACTGCGCAGGCGCCGATTCCTGCTGCCGGAATCGGCGCCTGCGCAGTCCGCGCTTTCCGGCGCCATTTTCTTGAAGACACACCTGCAGTGGAGCCGGACGATAGGTGAGTATGGTATTTTTTTTTTTATATGGCAGCAGCATACGGGGGCATATAATACAATAGTGGCGCAGGATGGGAGCAGCACATGACAGAACGGGCGCAGGATGGCAGCAGCACATGACAGAACGGGCGCAGGATGGCAGCAGCGCATGACAGAACGGGCGCAGGATGGCAGCAGCACATGACAGAACGGGCGCAGGATGGCAGCAGCGCATGACAGAACGGGCGCAGGATGGCAGCAGCACATGACAGAACGGGCGCAGGATGGCAGCAGCACATGACAGAACGGGCGCAGGATGGCAGCAGCACATGACAGAACGGGCGCAGGATGGCAGCAGCACATGACAGAACGGGCGCAGGATGGCAGCAGCACATGACAGAACGGGCGCAGGATGGCAGCAGCGCATGACATAACGGGCGCAGGATGGCAGCAGGATGGGAGCAGCACATGACAGAACGGGCGCAGTATGGCAGCAGGATGGGAGCAGCACATGACAGAACGGGCGCAGGATGGCAGCAGCACATGACAGAACGGGCGCAGGATGGCAGCAGCGCATGACATAATGGGCGCAGGATGGCAGCAGGATGGGAGCAGCACATGACAGAACGGGCGCAGGATGGCAGCAGCGCATGACAGAACGGGGGCGCAGGATGGGAGCAACACATGACAGAACGGGAGCAGCACATGACAGAACGGGCGCAGGATGGCAGCAGCGCATGACAGAACAGGCGCATGATGGCAGCAGCGCATGACAGAACGGGCGCAGGATGGCAGCAGCGCATGACAGAACGGGCGCAGGATGGCAGCAGCGCATGACAGAACGGGCGCAGGATGGCAGCAGCACATGACAGAACGGGCGCAGGATGGCAGCAGCACATGACAGAACGGGCGCAGGATGGCAGCAGCACATGATGGAAACCATATACCAATATAAATGCTCGCCACCCGGGCGTAGAACGGGTTCAATAGCTAGTATTCTATATTCTGACTGACCTTCAAGTATTCTAATGGCCATGACTAGAAGTATAGATCGCCACGGACAAGGCCTTTGCTGGCCAGTGACATATTTGGCTATTCTCACAATTGGCAATAAGTTGTCCAAAGGCTTACACACTGCCATTACTCTTCTATGTGTATATGTATATCATAGTACTTCTATAAAAGTTATGGTAAGGGCTGGGGTTTTCCGGAGTAAGCAAATTGCATCCGTTTCTGGCATACAAATTCAGGTTCTGTTAAAGTTTGCAATGTGATCTGAGTTACTAGTGCATATATGTTAGGTCATTGTTCGCGCAATTCCCTTACAGTGAAGAACACTGAAATATAGTGAGGGTCATACTATATAGTTGCTATTGTTCCCTAAGAGGGATAAAAGTGTAGCTAATATGGCCACTCTGGACCAGTCCCAAGGATCAGTAGTTTATAGCATAAGAAACCATAAAATGTAACATTTAATATATAAAAGATAAAACTTCAAACACCAATAAACCATATATATGACATAGACATTCAAAGAGTGCTCACGATGAGAACAGTGAAATTAATAAAAATTTGGGGGATCTCGCACGTTTCTCTGGAGATCACCCTCAGAAAACGGCATAGGAGGACGGGGATCAGTGAAATGGTTCAGTCCCAAATATCCCTTGTTGATCCCCAAATACAGGACTCCTACCCTAACAAGGGCAGTACCCAAGTATGGCACTGTAGTAGTAGTGAACCCCAACCATTTCCAACGCGTTTCAACCTTTTTTCATAAACCTCATCAGGGAAAATATAGTAGCGGGGTAAATATATTGTACAAATTGTTAAAGATTCTTTGAGTAGTGCAGTGGCACTGATGACTCAGATAAGGGCATGTCAAAGATGATATTGCCTAGAATGTTCCTGATATTGATCCCTGTGGATTCCGTAGAGGGATCCACCATTGGTTGACTTCATCCTCATTACTACTGGGTGGCCAGAATGTCCCTCCCCAGAGGAACGGCATTATGAACAAATGTGCCAGGGAAGTGGAAAGCCAATACCAAACTTTCTGTTGGGTGTGGCATAATCTGGCACTATAATTTGGAGCCCACTTTAAGGTTTACTATGGTTCCTCCTGTCTTGTAAGTATGCTGATGTTAGACTGTCCCTGTCACTTATGTTAGAAGACTCATAATATTGGAATGTCAGAAATTGTGCTCACAATAAAAGAGATGGGAAATGTAATCCTCTACATATGGATCACTAAACTTCACAGCTCACCTTTTTATAGAAAAGAATGAAAATGTCATCAGGCTCCTTGCTGATTTTTCTGAATAGATTCATCATCTTGTCTTGAAATTTTAAGTTTGATTGTATTACTTTAGACCAGAGCAATAACTTGAAGCTCTTGGGCCCCAAAACAATATCTGCAACTGTCCGTCACTATATGCCTTTTATAATACCTGGAATTCTTTAATTGCCTACCTTTTCTATTTTACCATCTAAATCTGTGGCACTGTCTGAGGTCCTCTTTAATAGTCAATAGAGTATCTGTCTCTTGCTCTCAAAAATTGTTTTAAATATGTTTTAAATGTGGGCAGCACGGTGGCGCAGTGGTTAGCACAGCAGCCTTGCAGCGCTGGGGTCCTAGGTTCTAATCCCACTCAGGACAACATCTGCAAAGAGTTTGTATGTTCTCTCCGTGTTTGCGTGGGTTTCCTCCGGGCACTCCGGTTTCCTCCCACATTCCAAAGACATACTGATAGGGAATCTAGATTGTGAGCCCCATCTGGGACAGTGATGATAATGTGTGCAAAATGTAAAGCGCTGCGGAATATGTTAGCGCTATATAAAAATAAAGATTATTATTTATTATTACCTTGTGAAAATCTTTGAGCTCCCCTGAGTCTGCCACATTTTTCCATTTTATACTGCATCGCTCCATTACAGAAATATTCACATTTGGTGCTTTTGGAGTGCAGCATGTGAAATCTTTGCTTGTAGTTCAACTGGGCATTTCTTCAGAGTCTTCTCTGGGGGGCATGTACTTGGACCCCTCCCAGACTATGCCAATCCCTGCTCAACAGCTGATCTAGCAGTCTCCTAAACAGCCAAGCAGTGATTAGAATTGTCTGGGAGGATGCCCAGTTGGTCTCCAAGTAGAGATTTCACATGCTGAGCTCCAAAAGCAACAAATAGAAATATCTCTGTAATGGAGTAACACAGTGAAAAACTGAAAAAAGCAGCAGAATCAGGAGAGCTCCGAGAATTTTACAAGGTATGTATCTCAGTTTTTTAAGCAATTTAAATGTTATTTTCTCCCTATACCCTCTAAAGGTCATACAGAAGCTATGTATGCGCGTTTTGTAATGTATATCCAAATCTAATGACCGCTAATGCTGCAGATTATCGGAGGAGCCCTCATGTAACCAAAGTGTGCCCGTCACCATATCGTCTCCACTTTATTCCTATGACTTTGATGGATAGACCCTTATGTGTTACAATGAAGCCCACATAATTATTGTATAAGGAATTCAGAAAATGCTTCTGGTGCTTGACTTGGCAAGACATATGTGGCTCTTAGCACACAGGGGAAGGGGGAAGAAATGAAGCTGCATGCATAACCCATGGCAGATAGCATTAGGGAATCTGGATGTTTGCAGTACAGCTCTATGGCTCTGATATTGTTGTAACTGGCATAAGTGCATCCTATGTTATATCTGCTCTCCTCGTTCTGATGTTTCTGGCTATAGGGCTGAGATTCACAACCCTGCGGTGTCGGTGCAGTTTGGTTTGCTGCTGGAAGCTTATTGTCGGGGCAGCGTGGCTCACATGAAGGTGCTGTCCAAACAGGTGAGCAATGATATGCAATATCATCCACATATACGTTATTAATTTCCTCTAATCTTTACAGAAAATGTTCATATATTTATATAGAAATTCATCCTTCTTTAATGCACTCTATGACCATAAAAGATCCAGAAGATCTTCTAATCTGGCACAGTTAAGATGCCAATAAAGGGGTATTCTACCCTATATATGCATGACATATACTCAGTAAGTGCCATACACTCACTGCAACCCGCTCCTTCATTCTACACATGGATGCAGCGTCCTCACCAGATAGGACAACGGCCGTAGTATTGGGAAAAAAAAGGTTCAGGTTTAATAGATATGCCATAAATGTCAAAGGTAAGAATATCCCTTTTAAAGGGGCTTTCCAGTCTAAGATGAACAGTCTGCTAAACTGTGACAGTGTGCGATGCGCTGTGTACTGTCACTATTGCCCTGTATTCCCCATGCGAGGGAGCGCTCACTCAGCCACATGTATGTGATTCGCACACGTGGTCACTTTCCAACTAGTCTCATCCAAATACTCTCAACAGAAGAGCCATATGAGAGCAGCTGGATGCGACTAGTTGGCTTGTGACCATCAGTGTGCAAATCACATACAATCTCACATCTCAGAAGTCACTTTAATCCTCATGCATTTTCCTGTCCTCTATGGTAAGATTTTTCCTTCGGTGACTTCAGTTGGTCATTTTGGTCTTGTTCTTAGGTGGAGGCTCTCAACAAGCTGCGTACATTAAACGGCCTGATTAAGCTCAATGCAATGAAGCAAAGCAAGGGGAAGAACAAGGAAACCATGCACGCCTGCTTGAAGCAAAATGCTTACAGGGAAGCCATCAGTGATGTCCAGTCACCCCTCAACCCCAGCGTCACCCTCTCTGACCTTGTGTAAGTTCCACTTCTTTCTAGGTGGGCTCACAGAAGTGGACCCCCCGAATCAGGAATAAGGGAGTAAATGGGAATTTGATGGTGAGAGAACTCGCCAGTCCTTTGGGGGGGTTTCTATATTTCTCTGTGGTTTAGACCAGTCGTATATACACTGAAGAGTTTCAGATTTTGCATTATTCCCCGAGACTTTTGAAGAGTCGTAGATTGTCACTAGCCTAGGCTATCCTCCACATACATTATATTGGCATAGATTGGGGCCAGAACACTACTCTCTAAATTAGAAATAATTAGTAGAGATCTGTGACCTTGTCCACATTGCATCTTTGTACACAAGGACATTACCCGAATACTTTCTGCTCACATCTCTTCTCTTCTATGGACAGTATAGACAAGTGCAAGTACATGGAATCCAAGATGAAACCTCTGTGGATTGTGTACAGCAATAAAGGCTTTGGAGGAGAGAATACAGGGATCATCTTCAAAAATGGAGATGGTAAGTTAGCGTGCATCATATATATAGATAGATACCCACCGATACATGTGTGTAAGTATGGAAGAAGCCCGCGTCCCATCCTCAGCCTGGAATATACACCTCTGATGTGTCCTATACGTAAGGCAGTGTTCGCCTACACTTAGCCTTTTGGTAAGGATCCCATATTTTTTACATGACGCATTATTTTTAATATCTAAAGCTTGTCTTTTCTAATATACAACATGAATATTTTCAGATTAATCACTGGGGGTCTCTCTGCTAAGAGCACCACCAATCTTGAGAATAGGGGTCCTAGTGTGTGGGGCGCAGTTCTGCACATGCTTGACCATTGCTCCATTCACTTCTATGGCACTGAAGGAGATGGCCGTTCCATCAGTCCTGTACAAGTGGCTAGAACAGTGGTCGAGCAGGCACATAGGCGAATTTAAGACCCCTGTTCTCGTGATTGATGGGAATCTGAGCAGCAGTCCTCCAGCCATCATCCATTCATCACTTATCCCATTGATAGATGTATTTAGGGGATAAGCTCTTGAAGCTGCTGTAGAGACCCTTACAGACCAGGTGCCATCAGGGTGAACGCCTTTTAGCCTACACATCTACAATCCAACATTCTCGGTCATATGTACAACAAGGGATTTTACATTCCTGGGGTAATGTCTGTTCTGTGGGAGTGATTGACAGCTGCTTTATTTTCTGTTTTTCTTTATTCCCAGTAGAAAGTAAATTGTCATTTTTGTCTGCGGTCATCCCAGTGACTAGTAGTGTATTTAGAGATCCCCTCTACATGTCTCTGCACAGATTTACGCCAGGATATGCTCGCCCTCCAGCTCCTCCGCCTGATGGACATGCTGTGGAAGGAGTCGGGGCTGGATCTCCGGTAAGCTGCTTCCACACAGAGCTGATATTGGTATCACACAACTGTCCTAGCCCAGAAGGGTCGCCATGATGTTCTCACCTTGTCATGTTTAGCTTTGGGCACAGTCGGTCCTGTATAGGGATCATATATATTAGCAGTTGTCCCTGTACCCGGACAATGGGATCCCACTCATGCGACAGTACAGATGTAATGTCCGGCACACGGCAGTGTCCTAATCTCTAATAACCTGACAGGTGAGACGCGTCTTCTCTTTCTTCCCCCACATGTAGGACTTGTCCTCCCGCTGACTCCTGTCAGAGCTGCTCTTGACAAGGATGTTTTTATACTCCCCTCCTGCTGCTTCTCTTGGGAGCTCGGCTGTCAGCGCTCGGCCTCTGGACGGGAAGTTACTGGCCTTGTGCCCACAACTTCCACACTATGGGTTTGACAAGTGACTGTGAAATAAGGCCAAGTGACCCAGTGACCCTGGCAGCACTTAGCACCGAGCTGTCTCCTCCGCCGAGCCCCGTGTGATGCCAGCTGCACTGACTCCTATGTACCCGGACAATGTTCCCAGCGTATAAATAGCCATATGGTCACCTGTGTAGAGCAGGGTGTAGGGAGCTAGATGAAATCCTTGGCTTTATTCACTTATTACAGTTTCACTTTTTTAGACAAGGAATAGATTCTCCAGGGTTCAGGAGTCGGCAACCTGCAACAATCTCGCTCTTGTGCAACTAGCATGTCCTGAGAGTTGTAGTGCACAGGTTACTGACCTTTTCTGTATGGCCTTTGTGTAATGTATACATTGAGCGTAAGTCTTGATAGTATTCTATGATACAATGGATATAAAAAGTTCTCCACACCCCTATTAAAATGCCAGATTTTTGCCATGAAAAAAAATCATACCAAGAATAAGCTTTTCATACTTTTTTCCATCTTTGTTATCAACCGTAATCTATACAGATCCATTGAGAAACAAACTGAAAGCATTGAAATAATCTTGAGAGTGAACATAAAAATTAAAACAAAACTAAAATAATATGGTAGTATAAGTGTGAACCCCCCCTTATAACTGGGGATGTGGTTGTGTTCAGAATTAGCTAATCATATTGACACGCACCTTACGTAGTGGTCAGTACACAGCTACCTTCATTTACAGATATTCTGATTAACCCCATGTAAGGTACAGCTGTTCTAGTAGGATTTTCCTGACATTTTTTTAGTAATGTTACAGGGTATATACACTAGATTCCTTGATAGGGCGTTGATCCAGGGAACTAGTCTGATTGCCGTACGTGGAGTCGGGAAGGAATTTTTTCCCCAATGTGGAGCTTACTCTTTGCCACATGAGTTTTTTTTTGCCTTCCTCTGGATCAACATGTTAGGGCATGTTAGGTTAGGCTATGGGTTGAACTAGATGGACTTAAAGTCTTTCTTCAACCTTAATAACTATGTTACTATGTTAGTTGCAGCAAAATCCAAGGTCCGTAAACAGCTTACAACACAGCAAAGGAACCTCATTGTTGAAATTTATCAGTCAGGGGAAGGGTACAAAAATGTTTCCAAGGCACTAAATATACTGTGGAACACTGCGAAGATAAAATTGGCACAAAAGTGATATTACCTAGAACTGGACATCTCTCAAAAATTGATAAGACCAGAAGAAAATTTGTCCAAGATTCTGCCAAGAGGCATTTAACAGCATAATGTGAGCTGCAAGTACTGGCAAGTACTAGTTGTGTGCTGCATATAACAACAATCCCCACTGTTAATGTCTGGCCTTTTGGGTACGGTGGAAAGAGGAAGCCTTTTCTTGCAAAGCCTTTTGCCAAAACATACATCAACAACCAACATCAGGGTACAAAGTACCCGGAAACACACCACTCAAAAGAGTATAAAATCTAAACATTTTTATTAAGGATTAAATGTAAAAAAGACATGAACCAGACAGTAAATGGGACACGTAAGAGGATTCAAAAGGGGCTAAAAACAAGTAGATCAATACTGCCAAAGGCATGCAGGAAAACGTCTTATGGTCTGATGAGACCAAGGTGGAACTAGTTGGCCGTAATTTCAAAAGATATGTTTAGTGTAAAGCCAATACTGCGCATCACCAAAAGAACAACCTACCCACAGTGAAGCATGGTGGAGGCAGCATTGTTATTTGTGGCTGTATTTTGACATCGCAAACTGGGGCTTTAGTGAAGATGGAGGGAATTTTGAATAATTTCAAATATCAGTCAGTTCTGCAACAAAACCTTTAGGCTAAAAAGGTGAAGAGAACTTTCATCTTTAAGATCAACAACAACCATTACCATACCTCAATATCAACAAAATAATGAATTTGTCAGAAGAAGATCAAGATTTTGGAATGGACCAGCCAGAGCCCAGACCTTAATCCAGTTGAAAGTCTGTGAGTGACCTGAAGAGGGCGTTGTACTCAGGAGATGTCCCCGCAATCTGACAGAATTGGGGTGGCCAAAGAGTGCCAATTCTAGATGTGCAATGATAGAATCCTACCCAAAAAGATTGACTTCTGTCATAAATTCACCATAACATCAATTTAAGGGTGTGCATATTGCTGCAACTACATTATTGTGGTTCTTTATTTTGATTTTCCACCTGAAAAGATTTCAGTTTATTATTCAATTGAATTTTTCAGATAATGGATGACGTTAAAGGTGGAAAAAGTTCTGAAATGATTCTTCATTGGGGGTTTTTTTACATGACAAATATCTGCATATTAACTCGAGTGTGTAGACTTTTTATATCCATCTGCACTGTATACTGGATGTAGAAGCATCTGTTGCTCATAGGGTTCCAGTGTGTAAAAAAAAAAAAAATCACAAAGCTGTCACAGTTCCGCACTTTTTTTTTAAAGATTGATTGACATGTAATAGGCAGAAGAAGGCCCAAAGTACATTCTTTTGATCTCTATTTAAATAATAAAGCGCTATAAAAGCACGTAGCCTTATATTGTGGGTTTTCCCTGCATACAATAATATTATAAGTGAGACAGCGCCATCTGCTGGTGGCATATAGAATAGCTGACATTACAGAAGCTGCAGCACTTCCGTCTCTGATCTGCAGGTTCATTCGGAGAATCCCGGCAGTATTATTGTGGGGCTAATACTCTTGTGTTTCAGGATAATACCTTACGGATGCCTGGCTACAGGAGATCGATGTGGCCTGATAGAAGTGGTATCGGCAGCAGAGACCATCGCCGATATCCAGCTCGACTGCAGCAACTTGGCGGCAGCGGCTGCCTTCAACAAAGATGCTCTGCTAAACTGGATCAAGGAGTACAATGCAGGGTAATTCTCACTTTTTGCTTTCTTCCTCTAATTATTTTCTGTGTTTTACCTTCAGATCAATTTCTACCACTTCAGGTCTTAGTATGTACATCCAGGGTCGGCGTTAGGGGCAGGCAGACTAGGCATTTGCCTAGGGCCCCCACTTTGTCTAAAACCGGCCCTGTGTTCAGCTTGTTCCTCATTACACTGTTCCTTCCCTTCTGTATAGAGATCATCTGGAGCAAGCTATTGAGGAGTTCACCCTGTCCTGCGCTGGCTACTGTGTAGCTACTTATGTCCTCGGCATCGGGGACAGGCACAATGACAACATTATGGTCAGAAAAACAGGACAGGTAAGAAACTGAAGTCTCGGCTAGTTGTAATGAATTCAGGTGACGTGACTAATGAAAAGTACGTGTGAGCGAGTATTTCTGGGCCATGATGAAACACTTGTATGTTATGATGATGCACAGTACAAGGGAGCATGCACACAGCCACGTCATAGTACATCAACACTTGTAGTCATAGGAAAGGTCAGTGATGTCATAGTATGAAAGTAGTGTGCACGGTGATGTCACAGAGCTGGATAGTATAGATGATGTCACAGATAATGTTTAACCCCTTCACGGCCTTGCGATTTTCCGTTTTTTTTTGCGTTTTCGTTTCTTCCTCCCCTTCTTCCCAGAGCCATAACCTTCTTTTATTTTCCAGTCAATATGGCTGCATGACGGCTTGATTTTTGCGGGACGAGTTGTCCTTTTCAAGAACTCCATTTACTTTACCATATAGTGTACTGAGTGTACTGGAAAAGGGTACAAAAATTCCAAGTGTGGTGAAATTGTAAAAAAAAAAGTGCAATTCCATAATTGTTTTTTTTAACCATGTTCTTTAAATGCTTAAACTGAGTTGCCATTATGATTCTCCAGGTCATTGCGAGTTTGTAGACCCCAAACATGTCTAGGTTCTCTTTTATTTAAGTGGCGAAAAAAAAAATCCCAAATTTGTAAGAAAAAAAAAAAGTGCCATTTTCCGAAACCTGTAGCGTCTCCATTTTCCGGGAACTGAAGCTGGATGACGGTTTATTTTTTGCTCGCCAACCTGGTGTTTTTATTGATACCATTTTTGGGGTAGATACAATGTTTTCATCGCCCGTTACTGCATTTTAATTTAATGTTGCGGCTGCAAAAAAAAAGTAATTCTGGTGTTTTGATTTTTTTTTTATTAGACCGTTTACTGATCGGATTAATTGTTTTTATAGTTTGATATGAGACATTTGTGAGCACAGTGATACCAAATATGTGTATGTTTTTATTATTGTTTTATTTTGAAGAGGGGTGATTTAAACTTTTATACTTTTAAAAAAAAAAATTAAACATTTTTTAAAACCTTTTTTTTCTGCTTTTTACTTTCTTCAAAAGTCTTTTTGGGAGACTTGAAGTTGCGATCATGCGATCTCTTGTGCTACACATAAAAATCACCATCTTCTATGGGAAATCTGCAGTGACCGGTATGCTGGTCTCCAGAAGACCCCCAGCTGCCTTGCCAACCCATCGGCGCCCCCGCAGTCATGTGATGGGAGGGCCTTATGATTCACTTCCAGCGCACTCGAGTTAAGTGCTGCTGTCAGTCAGCTGTCAGTCAGCTGTCAGTGGCATTTAACATGTTAAGAGCCACAATGATTTTGGTAAAAAACAAGACATACCGTAGATTGATGTGACCCTACCGGGAGGCAGCTTGCTGCACAAGAACCCTTCTCCCATTACTCTGTTGTTCCATTAAGGCACAGTGTCCGTGTAGAGAAGGAGGAGGGCCTGGATTACAAGTCCATTCGTCATGTATGCCTCCTACTGCAACGGTGACAGCGGGCCGACTAATCAGAACAGGCATTAAGGAAGTCGGCAGGTTGGAGGAGTCTCGTAAAGCTCTGGTCCAGCGGCCACAGACTACCAACATGGCAATATTTTGCTCAGCTTTAGTTATATGTACTAGATTTTGGAGATGGACCGTTGATCCAGAAAACTAGTCTAATTGCCGTATGTGGAGTCGGGAATGAATTATTCCCCTAATACGGAGCAATTTATATTTGTCTCCTGGGGTTTTTCCGTCCTCTGGATCATCATGTTATGGAATAGGTTGAACTCGATGAACTTGTGTCTTAAAACTGTGTAATTCTGAAAGTTCTCTTAATACGGAGTTTTACTTTACCCTTGTTGTACCTGTGGGGTATTGGTGGGTCTGTCTGTCTGTCCACCTTCAAGAAGAATTCTGTATAGCCTTGTATCTTGTTACCTTTCAGCTGTTCCACATTGATTTTGGTCACATTCTGGGAAACTTCAAGTCCAAGTTTAAAATTAAGAGGGAGCGCGGACCCTTTATTCTTACTTATGACTTCATTCATGTCATCCAACAAGGGAAACCAGGGAACACAGAAAAATTTGGCAGGTAATTTGCCCCCTTGTTTTTATATGGTACTTCATAACACTTCAGTAACACTAGTGCTGCTTCATTGGTAAAAATGACAAATTGTGAATTTTCATTCTGATGCCTTGTTTGGTCCACGGACATCTTTGCAAGACCATGCTATGGTGTGAGCACCATAGAAAAGTAAGCAATGTGTGAGACCGGGTCAAACGTCACAAACCGGCTATTGCTTCTGTTCTGCAGATCCTGAGGAGGCTTTTTCAGTTTTTGGTTGCTTCCATGCAGGTTTCGGCAGTGCTGTGAGGATGCGTACTTGATCCTTCGTAGGAATGGAAACCTCATCATCACCCTCTTTGCACTCATGCTGACAGCTGGCCTCCCAGAACTTAGCTCCGTAAAAGATATTCAATACGTCAAGGTAACGTGACCAGAGGTCTAATCCATGGATCAGACTTATCAGCCTTCTTCTGTAATGGTGGACACTAATGACATGTATGGAGTAGATACCAGGCAACCTACCTGATTAAACAGCTGGTCCTCACATTCATGTGGGGGCATTGGGGACAATTTTATTTTTATATAAATGCCTATATTTTGTGTTTTAAAATATTTCTTACAATTTCATCAAAAGTGTTAGCCCTTTGGTTTTTTTACAGGCTCTTTGTTCCCCTGCTCATTGCTAGCTCCACAATGAGTTAACTGAAAATCGGTC
Source organism: Ranitomeya imitator (assembly GCF_032444005.1). Taxonomy (NCBI): domain Eukaryota; kingdom Metazoa; phylum Chordata; class Amphibia; order Anura; family Dendrobatidae; genus Ranitomeya; species Ranitomeya imitator. The sequence goes on along the minus strand of NC_091286.1, from coordinate 574,893,401 downwards.
CATGAGCTTGTTCTGATGGGAAATTCATGACCATTTTATGTTTTTTTTTCGGAGTCGTCATCTGATTTATGACCTCATCAAAGTTCAGCTCAACTTCTTTGTGGTCTGTGGTCGTAAATCAGTTCAGAGGAGTTAAGAAAAGGAGACACTAGATTTACAAACTCTCCATGACATCGACTCATTGATCGATTCTAAGATTCCTTCTACAGTTGTCACCAAAGGTTTTGATACTCAAAGACATTTTGGTTTTCACAAAGTTTGCTGCTTCATTGTTTGTCGATCTTTAATTTAGTTGGATGTTTCTTTGGTTACTGAACTGTTAGTATTTCATGAGTTTTTATACTTTGACCAATACATCAAGTTTGTGTAAAGACCCAATATTTACAGTGTTATCCCTATTTATCAAGACTTCTGCTCTTTGTCCTGACAGCTGGATAGCAGCTCCTAGGCCAAACCCTGACTGATGACCATATATTCTTGCCTAATCAGAGTTGTTTTTATTTGTCCTCCCGATTTTTGAGGATTGACCACAGGTTCTCAATGGGATTGAGATCTGGGAAGTTTAATTGTTTAACGAGCCACTTAGTTATCACTTTTGCCTTGTGACATGGTCTCCATTATGCTGGTAAGAACATTGCTCATCACCAGATTGCTCCTAGATCGTTGGGAGAAGTTGCTCTTGGAAGATATTTAGATCTTATTCTTTATTCAAGGTAGCGTTCTTGAGCAAAATTGTGTGAGCCACCTCCATGCATGACAAGCACCATCCACACATGAATGACCTCAGAATTCATTACTGTTGGCAAGACACACGACTCATGTTAGAGATCATCTTTACTTCTCCGGACACTCATTCTTCCATATGTCCCAAACCGTCTGAAGGAGACTTCATCAAAGTAACTTTAACCCAGTCCTCTGCAGTCCAATTTTTGTACTTCCTGAAAAAAACGGGTGGCCAACTAAAAACACAGAAATTGTGATAAACTCGAAGCAGTGATTAGACAAGAATGTGCTGTCATCAGTCAGGATCTGGCCCAGAAGTTGGTGTCCAGCTGCCGTGGCAAATGGCAGCAGTCCTGAAAAATAAGGGTCAACACTGTAAATACGTAGTCTTTCCATAACCTGGATGCATTTGTGAATAGTGTAAAATCTTATGAAATGCTGATAATTGTACTACTACAGTGACCATACAAACATCCAACTAAAAAAATAAACCCTTCAGCAGAAAACTTTGTGAAAACCAAAATTTGTGTAAATCTTAAAACTGTTGGCCATGACTGTATATCCAGCAATGTGAAGGTTAATAGAGACCCTGTAAGAGCCAAACTGTGCAAAATGTTTAATGAAATCCAACTGCAAAAATAATTTGTAGCCCAAAATATAAGCATTCAAGTAACAATACAATGTTTCTCCCCAAAGGTGCACATAAGCTTTAAGTCCCATAACTCCTGTAGTCCCTTACATATTTTGTTACTGAGATGTTCTCACTTTCCACCATCAGGACTGCTTGGCCCTGGGAAAGACAGAAGAAGAAGCACTTAAGCAGTTTAGACAGAAGTTTGATGAAGCTCTAAAGGAGAGTTGGTCAACCAAAGTCAACTGGATGGCCCACACCGTGCGGAAGGATTACAAGTCCTAGCGGCAGGCTGATGGCTCCACGTTTGTATCCTGGTTGTGCTATGGGACGGATGGCCATCAGCTTCCATAGTGGAACGGTGCCTGAATGTGCGATGTGAACACTGGATGTGGTCGCTCACCCTAATCCAGGGAAACTACTGAACAAGGACTGAATGTGAGACATTACTGCCAATTACTGTACAGCAGAGATCGGCGCGGCCACTTCTGATGGACATAAAAGGGATCTGACAAGGACTGCTGGATGAGGAGTGGAGGCAGAGGGTCTCCTTGGACCTCCGCGAGGCTATGGATTTGCACACTTTCAGTTTTGATGGCTTACTTGAGACCTTTGTTTGATAATCTATTTTTTTAATCGACTTGTGTTTTTTTTAATAAGATTGTGTCGCCCATGTGGCTCAGCCCTTACCAATATTCTCCGATTATTTGACGTCTTCCTGAGTCCAGGTAACTGTGTCAGCTGAGCACTGCCGTGTCTTCGCTAAATGGGGATTTTAGTGTCATTCCTGTCCAGGGAACAGTTTGGGGGATCCAGTTTCCATTACATTTATATATTTTTTTTAGCAGACTGATCACTACAGATAATTATAGCCCAGTTGCTGTCCTGCCTTATAGTTCCATGGGTATACACCTCACCAGTAGGGGGCAGGCTTTACCAGCCAGTGTTAACTCTTCCGTGGCTGCTTTACCTCACCTGGTGAACCAGTGATAACTTTGTGACTACTTGAATGAGGGAAAACCAGAACTGCTTTACCAAAGCACTTACTCCCCGGGGTGGTACCAGTCTTTATATTGCTGAGAACGTCATTGTAAAGCCGCTTCATATGACGCTATGAACTCCATACATGCAGGGCTACATTTCCGCACATCTCATCTCTAAAGTTTAGATTTTGCAGCACTAGCTTCCACATTGCTGCAATGCTGCCATAAACCAAGGTACAGCATTGCTTTGCTGCAGTGCTGCGCTGTCTTATCGCTCCTCCAGGATATCCCTGTGACTTCACATTTCTGCTTAGTTCCCAACCTTCCTAAATGAGTCTAGCCTCATGGCGTGATTCCTCTGCAAGGATGGAAGGCGAAGACCAACAGGCAATACTTGATATGAATATGCGATGTAAGAGACTTATAGTGTTTGTCCTTTCAATTATTATTTCATAAATCAGCAGGAGACCTGAAAATAACCAACTTTTATAATATTTATAATTGGAGAAATCTGCTTCTTTATCCTTCTAGATTGATGGGTCACTCTCAGTTCATGGGTGGAATCTCCATGGAATGTTGTAAGCACCAACTGTCATTTCCTATGTCAGTAATGTCTATTTTATAGGGAATCTGTCAGCAGGATTTTGCTACTTCATCTGAGAGCAGCGTAATGAACAGAAAGAGACCCTGATTCCAGTGATGTATCACTTAGGCTCTTTAGGCCTTCAGCAACATGATGGCTTAAAGCTATAAAGATAATGGCAGGGAAGACCCTGGTGGACCTATCTAGACTTGCACAACATTGATCTTCCTCCAAATCATTCAGCGAGTCGCCATGGTTGGAGATCCCACAGAAGACAGTTAAAAAATTTTTTTTAAATCACATAATTTACTGGGTGCAACAGCTCAGAGTTTTTAGATGTAGCAGTGCTCAGAAAGCCGCCCCTGTCCACACCCCTGGTTAGCAGCTTTCTATGTACATTGAATATTGACAGTAAAATGCTAATCAGTGCTGGGGTGTGGTTGGAACAAGATGCACGAGAGATATAGTCCTGTAATGATGATCTCCTGATGATAAAAGTCATTGCATTGAAACTGCAGTACCCAGCCTAATAAGTGACACATCACTGAAATGTGTCTCGGCTAGTACATCATCCTGCGACGGTTACCCTAAGTCATATCTGCTGCCAATTGTATTTGTATTATACCTATGTGACTCCAGACTGAATACAATGTGACTGACTGCTAGTTACATTCACATAAGGCAGAATATAATTGAAACATTTTATTTATTCCAACTTTTTTTTTTTTATTTTTAAGGAGAAGAGACTATTTTATTGTGATTTGACGGTTGTCACATGACTCTGATATTTATTGAACGCCCGGGCGTTCCGGCTTGGCTGTGATTTCCCAGGCAATAGAATATTGTATTTTGTACAGAATTCCTACCTGGCGACGGCCTCATTCATAGCGCGCAGCTCCCCGGAGGCTCCGCGCCCGCCGCCTGCTTCTGTTGCACACGTCTTACACTGGAAAACAAGTTTGTGTACATAGGATGGAAGAATCCACTGTTTTGCTGAGAATGTATCCGCGTTGATTTGACACTGTAAACAGGACAAGAATCTGATTCAGATGCTGAATAAACGTAACCGATGTTCTGGACGCCGCGGCTCATTTGTCATTTGTCTTACTTTCTTTTTTTTCGCTATTAATCAAATTGTTTATGGGATGGATTTTCTCTATCAGGGCATGTACACACGATGTGTTATAGACGTCAGCGTACCCTGCAATTTTTATTTAATTCAATATTTCATGTAGTGGAAACTGCCAGAAGAATGGACCGGTCACTTCTTTTAGCAGCCTTGCAGTTTTTGAAGCCTGAAGTGGTGAAAAGAAAAATGACAAAAGACTGAACATTACATGTACAACAAGTCGCCTTTGCATTTCTGTGCATGCGTCCCTTTTTTTTTTTTTTTTTGGAGCTTTAGCACTTTTTCAGGGGGTTACAGCCATAACCCACCTGAAAAAGACTTCTTGTGCACATATCCTTTGAGCGGCCTGCACATTATATATATATATATATATATATATATATATATATATATATATATATATATATACCGTATTTTTCGGACTATAAGACGCACTGGACTATAAGGCGCGCCCAGGTTTTAGAGGTGGAAAATAGGGAAAAAAATATTTGAAGCAAAAAAATGTGGTAAATTATTTAATAACATACTATTATATATAACAACACCACATATAATAGTATGTTATTATGTTGGAAGCTGCGGGACCAGTGTGGTGTCTGTACAGTACTATATGAAGATGCTGGAGGGTGAGTATAAGAATGGGGGCACAGGGCTTATATTTAAAGCACCACTCCAGCACTGCAAAATAACACTGGAGTGCTGCTTTAAAATCCAATGGGAGAACTATAACTCCCAGCATGTCCTGCAGATCCTATGACATGCTGGGAGTTATAGTTCACTAAAGAAGTGGCAGAGTGCTTTATTGTGTTTTGGAAAGACTAACCTCTTAATTGCGGCAGCCAGCCACACTGTGGTGAGGTAAAAGCATCCCATGACTGCACACAGAGCCCTCCCTCTTGTTGCCTTTCCACAGCACAGGTAATGGAAGCCAGCAGATTCTAGTGTTGGAGTCTGAAGGATCTGTGATGATGTCAAGAAGAGGGAGGGCTCTGTGCTGCCATGTGATGCTCCAGCCCGCCCACTTCTGACATCATCACAGGTCCTCCTTGTGCACACTGCACAACACTCAGCTCCAGCCCAGGAAGGTACAGCGATCTCCTCTCCCCCGGACCCTGCTGCTGCTGCCTCCTCCTGCCCCGGACACACAGATCTCCCCAGCTGCTGCAGGAATCAGCGCTGGGGAAGCCATGTGTGTCCCTGCTTAAGTGCAGTATTCATTTGCCTCTCCAGGCTCACCACTCAGCTGATAGGTGGGCGGGGAGTAGCTAATGAATATTCACTGCACTTAATCATCGGGACCGCATGGTTTCCCCAGCACTGATTCTGGGCAGCAGGGACATCCTGAAGTGGGATAACAGTGCGATCCCACTCACTGCTGCCCCCCTCCCCACATGCTACATCCGTACCATAAGATGCACCCACACTTTCCTCCCAAATTTGGAGGAAAAAAAGTGCGTCTTATGGTCAGAAAAATACAGTATATATTATTATAAATTACATATTGTAGCATGGCTAAAGGGTTTGTAGTCGATGGGAGGTATGTGCCACATAAGTGCCTGGTTGCTGTAATGTAGCCCGGAGTATTCCTTTCTTGCACATAATCTTGTATATGTGTTTCAGGACCTGTGGTAATGTCAGACCACATGGCTAATCATGTGATGGGTTACTGGGTGGGGTTAGCTCTTTATAAGACTGGCTAATCCTTTACACAGCAGAGATGTGTGGAGGTGAAACCCTCCTGAGTGTGTTACGGCTTCAGGACTGAGCCGGATGAACTGGACACTTGTTTTTCTTTGCCTGAACCAAAGGCCCATTTTGCTTTCTGTTATTTGCCACATGGTTTATGAAGCAATAAACCCAGTGAACTTTAAAGGAACACGTCTCCTGAGTGTCAGCCGTCGCAGCTGAGTGAGTGAAATCCTTACAATTGGTGGAGAATGCGGGCAGCGTTCCCAGCGGAGACGTGAGTTTATTTTTGAATGTCCTGGGTCAAGGCTGTTGCAAGCCAGCAAGCATTGCCGGAGAAAATGGAGGACCTGCTGAAACACTTGGTCCAGATGCAGTCACAGCAGGAGAAAAGGCAGAGCCAGCAGGAGCAAAGGCAGCAAGAGGCCAACAGGCTGTTGATGCAGCAGATACAACAGAGCCAGCAGGAGCAACGGCAGCAGATGCAGCAAAACCAGCAGGAGCAACGGCAGCAGATGCAGCAGAGCCAGCAGGAGCATCAGCAGCAGATGCAGCTTCTGGCAACCGCCATCCAGGGCAAGGCGAGCGCCCCAACCCCAGGTTTGGCGGATGACACCCACGTCCGGAAGACGGTAAGACGCGCATTGCAGAAAATGACTCCCGGGGATGATGTTGAGGCCTTCCTGACGGTGTTTGAGAGGGTCGCTGAGAGGGAAAAACTTCCGCCAGAGCAGTGGGCAGAGGTACTTGCGCCATACCTGACGGGAGAACCCCAGAAGGCGTACTATGATTTGACCTTGCAGGATGCCAAAGAGTATCACAAATTGAAAGCCGAGATTCTCGCACGTTTGGGGGTGACACTGACTGTCAGGGCACAGCGAGTTCACTCCTGGGGCTATCACCGGGACAAACCACCTCGTTCCCAAATGTTTGATCTGTTGCACCTGGTCCAGAAATGGCTGCAGCCAGAATCCTCTGCGCCTGCACAGATGGTAGAACGGGTGATGATGGATCGGTTTGTCCATTCCCTCCCGAGGCCTATACAGTCTTGGGTTGCCCAGAGTGATCCCCAGAATGCCGACGAGCTGATCGGACTGGTTGAGAGATACCAAGGGTTGGAAGGCTCCTTCGGGAGGCAGCCCATGCCGTACTGGGGGGCCCAGAAGGCAGCTGAGTCCCAAAAAGGGGTGGTGCGTCCAAGGTCACAAAGGGCGGGGGAGGTGGTGCCCAAGGTCCCCACGGGTGATATTATTTGTTGGAGGTGCCACAAGCCAGGACATATAGCTGCCCGTTGTTCCCAAACCACTGAGCAGATGGACTGCAGCATGGGACGCCGTTGTTCATACTATGCGTATCCAGCCTGTAGTGTGAACTCTCCATCCAACGAGGGACCTCAAGTGTGTCCCGTAAAGGTGAACGGTCGAGCAGTAACGGCACTATTAGACTCGGGGAGCCTAGTGACCCTGGTGAGGGCCACTTTTCCTCTCCACCTGCTCCCAGGAAAGAAGGTCGGAGTGCGGTGCATACATGGTGATGCAAAGGACTACCCTATGGCCAGGGTGGACATTGAAACGGCATGTGGCACTGAGTCCCACATAGTCGGCGTGTTTCAGGACTTGTTGCACCCTATAATTATTGGCCGGGATTTCTGTTTGTTTTGGGATTTGTGGGGAAATGGTTCTGAGCTGCCTGGCAGGGAACCAGTGAACCCTGGAAGGGTATCGCCACACCCAGAGGCAGACAGTTTTCCTTTTTGTGTTCTGGTTGGGGATGAGGAGGAAGTATCCCCTACATCTGACATTCTGGATTTAGAAGTTACCGGTGAAAATTTTGGGACTGCCCAACATAGGGACCCCACTCTGAGGGAAGCCTTTAATAATGTCACAGTTATTGACGGGGTGGTACAGGAGCCGGGGGCAGACACAAGATTTCCCCATTTTCTGTTGAGGGGGGAGTTGTTGTACCGTGTCACGAAAATACGGGAGGAGTTGGTAGAGCAGTTGATAGTGCCGGGTCCGTATAGACGGAAAGTGTTGGACATGGCCCATTCACACATCTTGGGTGGACACCTGGGGGTGGAAAAAACGCAGGAACGGGTTGTGCAGAGGTTCTATTGACCTGGGTGTCACCGGGAAATAGTGAACTATTGCAGGTCCTGCCCTACATGTCAGCTAACTGCTCCTACTCCTCATTTCCGGAACCCCCTTGTGCCACTGCCCATTATTGAGGTACCGTTCGAGAGAATTGCCATGGACTTGGTCGGTCCCTTAGTCAAATCAGCTCGGGGCCATCAGTATATATTAGTCATCCTGGACTATGCCACACGCTATCCTGAGGCAATTCCCTTGAGAAATTCTTCCTCAAAAAGCATAGCCCGCGAGTTGGTCCATGTCTTTTCCCGGACAGGTCTGCCAAAGGAGATCCTGACTGACCAGGGTACACCTTTCATGAGCAAGGTGATGAGGGAGTTATGCAAAGCCCTGAAGATCTCCCAGTTGAGGACCTCGGTGTACCATCCCCAGTCAGATGGCCTTGTTGAGAGGTTTAACAAGACACTAAAGAGCATGCTGAGAAAAGCTATAGAGAAAGACGGTAGAGACTGGGATTGTCTCTTACCCTATCTGATGTTTTCCATTCGTGAAGTTCCACAGGCCTCCACAGGGTTCTCACCGTTTGAGCTTCTGTATGGCCGACATCCACGAGCACTCCTGGATATAGCCAAGGAAACCTGGGAGGCCGAAGTCACACCCCACAGAAGCGTCATTGAGCATGTGGCCCTGATGCAGCAGAGGATTGCAAAGGTGATGCCTATCGTGAAAGAACACCTTCTCCAAGCACAAGAAGCTCAAGCCAGGGTCTACAACCGGTCTGCAAGAGTGAGGCAGTTCAATCCGGGAGACCGAGTTCTTGTGTTGGTTTCAACGGTGGAAAGCAAGTTCTTGGCCAAATGGCAAGGGCCATATGAGGTTGTCGAGAAACTTGGGGAGGTAAATTATAAAATTCACCAACCAGGAAGACGGAAACCATTCCAAGTTTACCATGTCAACCTCATCAAGCCATGGCAAGATAGAGAGCCGACAGCAACTCCGTCATTGTTAAGCAACCCAGAAGGTGAGGTTGGAGCGGTTACTATAGCAGAGACGCTATCAAAGACCCAGAAACAGCAGTGCCGGGAGTTACTCCAGAAAAACAGGGACCTGTTTTCAGAATTGCCAGGATACACGAAGGTCATAGAGCACGAGGTCCTAACAGAGCCACATGTGCGGGTGAATGTGAAACCTTATCGTATTCCTGAGGCTCGTCGAGAAGTTATCTCCAAGGAAGTGGAGCGTATGTTGAGGCTTGGGGTCATTGAGGAATCCAAGAGCGGTTGGTCGAGCCCAATTGTCCTGGTCCCAAAACCTGATGGAGAGTGGAGGTTTTGCAACGACTATCGGAAGTTGAATGAAGTCTCCAAGTTCGACGCTTATCCCATGCCCCGTATTGATGAGCTCATCGAAAGGCTTGGGCACGCCAGATATATATCCACCTTGGATTTGACAAAGGGGTATTGGCAGATCCCCATGGCACAGGAAGCCAAGGAGAAGACGGCCTTTTCGACACCTGATGGATGCTTCCAATATGCCCGGATGCCGTTTGGCCTACAGGGAGCTCCGGCGACCTTCCAGAGGGCTATGGATAGAGTCCTTGCACCCCATAAGGCCTACGCTGCTGCGTACCTAGATGATATCGTCATCTTTAGCCCGGACTGGGAGAGTCATCTGGAGAAAGTCCAAGCGGTGTTGGATGCTATAAGAGAGGCCGGATTTACTATAAACCCGAAGAAGTGCGCCTTGGGTAAAGAAGAAGCTAAGTACCTTGGATACATAGTGGGTCATGGAGAAATAAAACCCCAAATCAATAAAGTGGAGGCAATCCAAACATGGCCAAAACCAGTTTCCAAGAAACAAGTTAAAGCCTTCCTGGGAATCGTGGGATATTACAGGAGGTTCATCCCAAACTTCGCCACGATGGCTGCGCCTCTGACTGACCTGCTAAAAGGGACAAAATCAGTAATGGTTAAGTGGTCCGAAGAAACAGAGTCAGCCTTCCAAGAAATGAAAAACGCTTTGTGTAAGCAACCCGTTCTGATGGCCCCAAACTTCAAGAAAGAGTTTATTCTTCAGACAGATGCCTCAGATGTTGGGGTGGGAGCAGTCCTTTCCCAAGAACTACATGGGGAGGAGCATCCTGTTCTCTATCTGAGTAGGAAGCTGTCCTCATCTGAAAAGAACTACTCAGTCGTTGAGAAGGAGTGCTTGGCCATAAAATGGGCAGTGGACACATTGCGGTACTATCTGCTGGGACGTAAATTTAGACTGGTATCTGACCATGCCCCTCTTAGGTGGATGAGAGAAACGAAAGGAAGAAATGCTAGAGTCACCCGTTGGTTCTTAGCCCTGCAGGACTTCAGTTTCCATGTGGAACATAGGGCCGGAAAGCTGCACGGTAATGCGGATGCCCTATCGAGAATCCCTTGTTTAGTGGGGGAAAGTGCCAAGCCCCACGGCTTTAGGCAGAGGGGGGAGGTATGTAGCATGGCTAAAGGGTTTGTAGTCGATGGGAGGTATGTGCCACATAAGTGCCTGGTTGCTGTAATGTAGCCCGGAGTATTCCTTTCTTGCACATAATCTTGTATATGTGTTTCAGGACCTGTGGTAATGTCAGACCACATGGCTAATCATGTGATGGGTTACTGGGTGGGGTTAGCTCTATATAAGACTGGCTAATCCTTTACACAGCAGAGATGTGTGGAGGTGAAACCCTCCTGAGTGTGTTACGGCTTCAGGACTGAGCCGGATGAACTGGACACTTGTTTTTCTTTGCCTGAACCAAAGGCCCATTTTGCTTTCTGTTATTTGCCACATGGTTTATGAAGCAATAAACCCAGTGAACTTTAAAGGAACACGTCTCCTGAGTGTCAGCCGTCGCAGCTGAGTGAGTGAAATCCTTACAATATATACATATACTTTTTATATACGGTATATATATATAATATTAGTTATTTTACGACTCAGGAAACTTCCCAGAAACTTCCAAATTTTAGATGAGTTTTGAGTTCTTAAGAAGGATTTGGAGAGCTTCCACCCAGTTTCTTCTCCAAAAACACTTAATAAAACTCTGTGTGAACATACCCTGGTCAATCATTGTGCTGGGCTATTTCTTCTGGTAAAATGGCAAATATATATGGATTACTTGCGTGTTTTTTTTCCCATTTCTGCAGAGGATGTACACTAAAAATACATGCTTTTTATCTGCAGAATTTCTGCATCTAATTCTATGAGGACAATAAACACACAACTCTGCGTCCCTCCAGAAGAAATTCACCTGCTGCGGATTTTCAGAACGCACTGCAGGTCCGTTTTCACAGCACATCGGGCAGGAGATTTCTATAAATCCCATTCACTTTGCTGGAAGTGTAAGACGCTGCATTTTTTCCCCAGTAAGAAAACACGGCATCAGAAAGTCATTGTGGGAACTTGCCTAAAGTAGATTGTGCGGGAAAATGTAATTTTTGTCACCACATTCCAAGACCCATACCATTATTATCTTGTAGGGCTGTGGGGATTTTGGTGTAAGAATGTATGTATAAGACATCTTGGGTTTGTTCAGAGCTTGGAAAACACTGCGTCAAAGTGCGGAGCAAGTCAGTGGAAGAACCCGAGGATCCAGCTGAAAGAACGGTCAAAATGCTTTATTCGCAATAATCGGGCTCTGCACCTACCATAATACTAACCCTCACTGAGCGCTAAAGCTGGCATGTCACTGAAAGCAGACAATGAGAATAACAGGTTCAATGCAGAGACTGGTAACAGTATGGCAAATTATCCAAAACACATATACATATCTAAAAATATAGAAAAGTGCATACATCCTATAAACCAAATAATCTTATTTCTTAGGTTCATTAGGATTCTTAGTAATCATAGTGATCTAGTAAACTGTGTGCCACGAACAGGGAGTTGGCATGCAGAGTGTCACACTTTCTGCAAGTGACGATCTCACACTTGGGGCACATTGTCTTGGACCGTCCGGGCTGGCGGCAGCAGGTTTCTTCATGGGAGACCTTTGGCTCTTTGGGTCCAGCTCTTCTCATTGGCTTCTTCTTGTTGTCTTCGGATACATGTTTCTTCACTCTGAAAGAAAGGTTGGTTGGAGTTTTCTTATAGTTTTACTCACAGCATGAAATACTTTTCAGAGAATCTTTTATTGTGACTGTACCCTGTACTTGTCCCTTAAAAAATCCTCAAAACATTACTTTTCTCCTGCCAGACAGATAAAAGGTTAATAGGGATTATGGCCCTGATTTGTCAAGACTGGCCTTCTGTAAGCCACGCTGGATGCAGCTGATTCATTACCAGGCATGCTCCTTCTCATGAATTTGGTGCATCATTTCACTTCTGTCCGGGATTGGAGTACATTCCTGTCTTAGGCTATGTGAACACATTGCGGATTTTGCTGCGGATCTGCAGCAGCTTTTCATGCGTTTACAGTACAGTATAAACCTATGGAAACCGCAATCCGCAGTGCCCATGCTGCGGAAAAAAAATGCGTGGAAACACTGCGGGTTACATTCCGCAGCATGTCAATTCTTTGTGCGGATTCTGCAGCGGTTTATACCTGCTCCATAATAGGAATCCGCAGGTGTAAAACCGCAGTGGAATCCGCACAAAAACCGCATAAAAACCTCGGTAAATCCGCAGGTAAAACGCAGTGCCTTTTACCTGCGGATATCTAAAATCTGCAGAGCTCCTTTCTACGGGTGCACATACCCTTAATGTATGGGTGTGCTCGACCATGGACCTTCTTGGCCGAGCTTCCACTCACTTCAAAAAGTGGTTGGAGTTGGCCAGGACCGGTGTAAACGAGCCAAAAGCACAACACTTTTACAATATTTCAAGTTGTTTTATGCCAACAACTTGACCCATAGAAATCGTTATGGCAACATGAAACGGCTGTCGTCCACTCCTCTCCCGCATTCCGCGTGTATGTCCCGGAACTTGAATTAAAGGACTTTTATTTTTAGGATACAGTGAGTGTCGCTATTCTTTGCCTTCATTTAGTTATTTTCCCGGACTTTAGCAGAGCACCATCGGAAATCCTTTTGCACTGATCAGGCTCACATTGGAAGGATAGCAATTAACAGTGTATGGTTGTCCGGTGCCGTAAAGCTTAACTTTAACGTTTAATCCATTTACCAAAAAGTTGTTGAAAAAAAAAGCCAAAACATGATTTTTGTATGAAAAGCTAAAGAAGTCCAAACGGCGCTTTAGGCAGATTAGGGTGTGCACATATAGTATAAGGTGAGACCGGTGTTCAGATGAGGTCCCTAGTAGATAGTCGCATAACTATCCTGGATATCCTGCACTCCAGTACCTAAAATGCTATTATAATGCTAGGTCATGAAACCTTATGTTGTGCTGCACCTGCTGTGCACCTCCAGCGAGGTGATATTGGTAAGTGGCATAACGCTCTTCTAGTTCAGTATGTTACGCTCAATGAATGCCAAGGCCAAAAGATGGCTACGCGACTGTAACGTCTTCCACCAGTGGTGGCTTTGAGTGCACAATTTTGTTTCATCCTAAGAGTCTCAGCCTCTCAGGTATCGTTTTGATGGATTACTTAGCTAGCAGAGGGCTAAACACCCAATAATGTGATGAATCATTCCAGGACTATGAGAGAACCACAGAGGAGCATGTAAGGGGCTCCAGCCTTAGCTGTAGTGCGTGAGATCTTCTTCAGGTAGAGGATACCAGCCGACCCGCACATCATTAGGCCGGGGCGAGGTATCACACAAAAGAAACCCTCAGAAAAGTCGTGTGGCCAAAATATGGGCGTTTTGCTTGTTCTCCAGCAACGGGCGCAGTTGCATCTGCCCAACATTCTCGGGATTTGCAGCACTTCCCCGTCCTTTACAGCACGCCTTACGCATTTTGAAATTACCAGGTCTCTGGAAACCAAGTTTCCTTAATTAATTGAAAATAAAAAGTTTAAATTAACTCCTTTACCCCAAAGGGTGGTTTGCACGTTATGGACTGGGCCAATTTTTACAATTCTGACCACTGTCCCTTTATGAGGTTATAACTCTGGAACGCTTCAACGGATCCCGGTGATTCTGACATTGTTTACTCTTGACATATTGTACTTCATGATAGTGGTAAAATTTCTTTGATATGACTTGCATTTATTTGTGAAAAAATGGAAATTTGGCAAAAAGTTTCGCAATTTTCCAACTTTTAATTTTCATGCCCTTAAATCACACAGATACAGTACAGACCAAAAGTTTGGACACATCCTATTTAAAGGGAACCTGTCACCCCGAAAATCGCAGGTGAGGTAAGCCCACCGGCATCAGGGGCTTATCTACAGCATTCTGTAATGCTGTAGATAAGCCCCCGATGTTACCTGAAAAAGGAGAAAAAGACGTTATATTATACTCACCCAGGGGCGGTCCCGCTGCTGGTCAGCTCAGATGGGCGTCTCCTGTCGGCTGCGGCGCCTCCTATCTTCTTTCCATGACGTCCTCTTCTGATCTTCAGCCACAGCTCCGGCGCAGGCGTACTTTGCTCTGCCCTGTTGAGGGCAGACAAAGTACTGCAGTGCGCAGGCGCCGGGCCTCTGACCTTTCCGGCGCCTGCGCACTGCAGTACTATCCTCTGCCCTCAAGAGGGCAGAGCAAAGTACGCCTGCGCCGGAGCCATGGCTGAAGATCAGAAGAGGACGTCATGGAATGAAGATAGGAGGCGCCGCAGCCGACCGGAGACGCCCATCTGACCTGACCAGCAGCGGGACCGCCCCTGGGTGAGTATAATCTAAAGTCTTTTTCTCCTTCTTCAGGTAACATCGGGGGCTTATCTACAGCATTACAGAATGCTGCAGATAAGCCCCTGATGCCGGTGGGCTTACCTCACCCGCGATTTTCGGGGTGACAGGTTCCCTTTAAAGAATTATATACTTAACAAAAAAGTGTGAAACAACTGAAATTATGTCTTATATTCTAGGTTCTTCAAAGTAGCCACCTTTTGCTTTGATAACTGCTTTGCACACTCTTGGCATTCTCTTGATGAGCTTCAAGAGGTAGTCACCGGGAATGGTTTTCACTTCACAGGTGTGCCCTGTCAGGTTTAATAAGTGGGATTTCTTGCCTTATAAATGGGGTTGGGACCATCAGTTGTGTTGTGCAAAAGTCTGGTGGATGCACAGATAATAGTCCTACTGAATAGACTGTTAGAATTTGTATTATGGCAAGAAAAGTAGCTAAGTAAAGAAAAACGAGTGGCCATCATTACTTTAAGAAATGAAGGTCAGTCAGTCTGAGAAGGAGAGCCGTTTTGGAATGCAGACTTTGATGGAATGGTCTGCGGGTGTCATGTTGCGTTTGCAGAGCCACTGATGTGCCTAAACAGTAGAAACCCCCCACAATTGACATTTTGGAAATTAGACCCCCCAAGGATCTTATCTATATGTGTTGTGAGAACTTTAAACCCCCAAGTGTTTCACTAAAGTTTATAACGCAGAGCCGTGAAAATAAAAAAATATTTTTTCGCTCAAAAATGAATTTTTAGCCCCAAAATTTTTATTTTCACAAGGGTAACAGGAGAAATTGGACCACAAAAGTTGTCCAATTTGTCCTGAGTATGCCGATACCCTATACGTGGGAGTAAACCCCTGTTTGGGCGCACGGCAGAGCTCAGAAGTGAAGGAGCGCCGTTTGACTTTTTCAACGCAGAATTGGCTGGAATTGAGATTGGACGCCATGTCACATTCGGAGAGCTCCTGATGTGCCTAACAGTGGAAACTCCCCAATTTAGACTCCAACCCTAACCGCAACACACCCCTAACCGTAATCCTAACCACACCCCTAACCCGAACACACCCCTAATCACAATCCTAAGCCCAACACACTCCTAAACCCAACCATAACCCTAACCACACCCCTAACTGACACCTCCCTAATTCCATCCGTAAATGTAATCCCAACCCTAGCCCTAATCCAAACCATAATTTTAGCCCCGTCCCTACCAAGATGGCTATGGCATTACAGTGACTGGCAGGCAATCCCCGCATATTTATTGGCTGTGTAACAGGCACCAAACGTGGGACGGGGATTCGAGCATTAAATCTCCGAGCACTGGCCAATGCTCGATGAGTGCCGAGCACACCCAGATACTCGAATGGTAGCTGAGTATCACCGAGCACTTTCGCTCATCACTCATTTCTGCGATTTCCGTGCCATACAACACATGTTGTCGTGTAACCTTAGTCTTAGAAATGCAAAGACCGACACCTTATGATTTCAGAGTGCCTAGTTTGGAGCATTTTTCTTCAGGAGCTGTTTCAAAACAATGATATGCAGTTTTCTCCCACTAGCTGGGAAAAGAGATGAACAGAACAAATCTTTTGATGTGTGTAAGTAATTTTTCAGGCTTTTTTTTTGCACGGTTCCACCCCTAAAAATTCTCCAAGAAATTGTTGCATATGTACACTAAGTGTATAGAGCAGGGATACGCATGCATCCTTCCTCCATCCCAGAGTAGGGAGCCACTCAACCACCAAGAGCCACTACCTGCTGTAATTAAAGAAGAACACCCTATACCTCTTCTATAAAGGGATTCAATCTATACTCCGCGTCATCCAAGCCCATATTAACAGTTAAATGTAACTTTCAGATATGGAAATAATACTTGTGTTTCTTCAATGATCCGCAGATTGCAGTAATGGAAGACACTTTCTTGCGGAGGATCCACTCCTTCTTTCTGGCATTCCTGTCCAAGGATGTGTTCGTCTCCTTGTCCTTCTCTAGATGCTTCTTGTTATGATTGCTCATGTCCAGTGCAGCAAGTAAATATAAGATGATAATCAAAAACCTGCATCAGCAGAAATAAGGATTTATTCAGTGTAGGTGCAATAAGGGAATAAGGGAAAAAAAAATATGACAGTGTCTCCACATTGCTAATACAACAGTCATGTGCGCCCTCAATTATGGTACAATATCTCTTGTCTCTTGTACCATCTACTGCAAATTATGAGAATATTACAATATACAAGTCATCAAGGGAGTCCAGAGACCATATAAAAGCACAAGGCTGCAAGTGGAGTCTAATTACAATGGTAACTTATGATAGCCTTTAAAATGCCTTAAAATGTGTATTTAGGGGACATTATTCATTATAAGGCTGCCGTCACACTAGCAGTATTTGGTCAGTATTTTACATCAGTATTTGTAAGCCAAAACCAGGAGTGGGTGATAAATACAGAAGTGGTGCATATGTTTCTATTATACTTTTCCTCTATTTGTTCCACTCCTGGTTTTGGCTTACAAATACTGATGTAAAATACTGACCAAATACAGCTAGTGCGACGGCAGCCTAATGCACACCTCATCTGCTGCAGAGCCTCTTTTCAAGCGGTAATAATTGAATATTTTGTCCGCTATGTGTTGATATGACACACTTATTCCTTTGAAAAAGGTGGTCTACAGCATGTCAGCTTTTGTTTCGCAGCTGAGACATTTAACCATATAATATCCACTTCAGGTGCTGGGAAGTCTCTTCTTAAAGGAAATATGTGATCAAGTTTTGCTCTGTAATCTACGAGTTGCACGATGTAGGGGCTGAGATCCTGATTCCAGGGATGTATCACTTGCTGGTCTGTATGCATTCATTCTCATACAATCATTTTTTTATCTGATACAGATATATCAGTTCTCAGAATGCTGAGCCCTGTAGAACCCCACCCACAACATTGACAAAAAGCTACCAGTCAGTAGAGGGGGCAGGGTTACACCCAGCGGTGGACAAGGAGGCACAGAGAGACTAGTCTTGTAGTGATAACCTACCCCTGATATAACACTGATTTTATAGAAACAGCAACACACAGTCTTATAAGTGACACATTGCTGCAATCAGGGTCTCAGCTCCTACATTATGGTGCTCTCAGATTACAAAGCAAACATCTGCTGCCAAATTCGCTGTAAAGGTAAACTAGCTTCCAACTCTGAAGATTTTTTTTGCAGAAATTTCTACAGTTGAAAATAAGTTAATCTAAGTTAACATGATGAGTATTTAGTGTGTTTTTGATGTTGAAGATTTTCTGCAGCATTTCTGCTGCTATTAGCTAAAGTGAACATGTCAGCACAATTTTGTAGTGTAAAGTAAAGACATGGCTGTAATGGGGCTGAAATACGGCTGAAATATAGATTACATTGATACTTTTAGTGGAGAAATCCTTTGTTTTTCTGTAATCAGCATCTCCTCCTGCCTGTATGTGATTCCCCAATGACTCTCCCTGCTCCGGTCTGTAATTCCCCAGCTCCCCTGCCTGTCTCTGGTCTGTGATTCCCCGACCCGTCCTCCTGCCTCTGGTCTGTGATTCCCTGGCCCCTCCTCCTGCTTCCAGTCTGTGATTTCCCGGCTCCTCCTCCTGGCTCCGCTGTGTGATTCCCCGATTCCCTGGCCCCTCCGATTCCCTGGCCCCTGCCTCCGGTCTGTGATTCCCCGACCCCTTTTCCTGCCTCCAGTCTGTGATTCCCTGGCCTCTCCTGCCTTCGGTCTTTGATTCCCCAGCCCCTCCGCCTGCCTCCAGTCTGTGATTCCCAGGCCCCTCCTCCTGCCTCCTGTCTGTGATTCCCCCGGTACCACCTCCTGCCTCCAGTCTGTGATTCCCCTGGCCCCTCCTCCTGCTTCCGGTCTGTGATTCCCCCAGTCCCTCCTCCTGCCTCCGGTCTGTGATTCCCCTGGCCCCTCCTCCTGCCTCCGATCTGTGATTTCCCCGGCCCCTCCTCCTGCCTCCAGTCTGTGATTCCCCCCGGTCCCTCCTCCTGCTTCCGGTCTGTGATTCCCTGGCCCCTCCTCCTGCCTCTGGTCTGTGATTCCCTGGCCCCTCCTCCTGCCTCCGGTCTGTGATTCCCATGCCCCTCCTCCTGCCTCCGATCTGTGATTCCCCGACCCCTCCTCCTGCCTCCGATCTGTAATTCCCCGGCCCCTCCTTCTGCCTCCGGTCTGTGATTCCCATGCCCCTCCTCCTGCCTCCGATCTGTAATTCCCCGGCCCCTCCTCCTGCCTCCGATCTGTAATTCCCCGGCCCCTCCTGCCTCCGGTCTGTGATTCCCTGGCCCCTCCTCCTGCCTCTGATCTGTAATTCCCCGGCCCCTCCTCCTGCCTCTGGTCTGTGATTCCCAGGCCCCTCCTCCTGCCTCCGGTCTGTGATTCCCATGCCCCTCCTCCTGCCTCCGATCTGTAATTCCCCGGCCCCTCCTCCTGCCTCCGATCTGTGATTCCCTGGCCCCTCCTCCTGCCTCTGATCTGTAATTCCCCGGCCCCTCCTCCTGCCTCCGGTCTGTGATTCCCTGGCCCCTCCTCCTGCCTCCGGTCTGTGATTCCCAGGCCCCTCCTCCTGCCTCTGGTCTGTGATTCCCAGGCCCCTCCTCCTGCCTCCGGTCTGTGATTCCCCCGGTTCCTCCTCCTGCCTCTGGTCTGTGATTCCCTGGCCCCTCCTCCTGCCTCTGGTCTGTGATTCCCAGGCCCCTCCTCCTGCCTCCGGTCTGTGATTCCCAGGCCCCTCCTCCTGCCTCCGGTCTGTGATTCCCAGGCCCCTCCTCCTGCCTCCGGTCTGTGATACCAAGGCCCCTCCTCCTGCCTCCGGTCTGTGATTCCCAGGCCCCTCCTCCTGCCTCCGATCTGTAATTCCCCGGCCCCTCCTCCTGCCTCCGGTCTGTGATTCCCAGGCCCCTCCTCCTGCCTCCGGTCTGTGATTCCCCCAGTCCCTCCTCCTGCCTCCGATCTGTGATTCCCCCGGTCCCTCCTCCTGCCTCCGATCTGTGATTCCCCCGGTCCCTCCTCCTGCCTCCGATCTGTGATTCCCCTGGTCCTTCCTCCTGCCTCCGGTCTGTGATTCCCAGGCCCCTCCTCCTGCCTCCTTTCTGTGATTTTCCCGGTCCCTCCTCCTGCCTCCGATCTGTGATTCCCCCGGTCCCTCCTCCTGCCTCTGGTCTGTGATTCCCCCGGTTCCTCCTCCTGCTTCCGGTCTGTGATTCCCAGGCCCCTCGTCCTGCCTCTGATCTGTGATCCCGTGGCCCCTCCTCCTGCCTCTGATCTGTGATCCCGTGGCCCCTCCTCCTGCCTCTTATCTGTGATCCCGTGGCCCCTCCTCCTGCCTCTGATCTGTGATCCCGTGGCCCCTCCTCCTGCCTCTGATCTGTGATCCCCGGGCCCTCCTCCTGCCTCCGGTCTGTGATTCCCCCGGTCCCTCCTCCTGCCTCCGGTCTGTGATCCCGTGGCCCCTCCTCCTGCCTCTTATTTGTGATCCCGTGGCCCCTCCTCCTGCCTCTTATCTGTGATCCTGTGGCCCCTCCTCCTGCCTCTGATCTGTGATCCCGTGGCCCCTCCTCCTGCCTCTGATCTGTGATCCCCGGGCCCTCCTCCTGCCTCCGATCTGTGATTCCCAGGCCCCTCCTCCTGCCTCTGATCTGTGATCCCGTGGCCCTCCTCCTGCCTCCGGTCTGTGATCCCCGGTCCCTCCTCCTGCCTCCGGTCTGTGATCCCCGGTCCCTCCTCCTGCCTCTGATCTGTGATTCCCCTGGTTCCTCCTCCTGCTTCCGGTCTGTGATTCCCCCGGTCCCTCCTCCTGCCTCCGATCTGTGATTCCCAGGCCCCTCCTCCTGCTTCCGGTCTGTGACTCCCCCGGTCCCTCCTCCTGCCTCCGGTCTGTGATTCCCCTGGTTCCTCCTCCTGCCTCCGATCTGTGATTCCCCTGGTTCCTCCTCCTGCTTCCGATCTGTGATTCCCCCGGTCCCTCCTCCTGCCTCCGATCTCTGATTCCCAGGCTCCTCCTCCTGCCTCCGGTCTGTGATTCCCCTGGTTCCTCCTCCTGCCTCCGATCTGTGATTCCCCTGGTTCCTCCTCCTGCTTCCGATCTGTGATTCCCCTGGTTCCTCCTCCTGCTTCCGATCTGTGATTCCCCTGGTTCCTCCTCCTGCCTCCGATCTGTGATTCCCCTGGTTCCTCCTCCTGCTTCCGATCTGTGATTCCCCCGGTTCCTCCTCCTGCCTCTGATCTCTGATTCCCAGGCTCCTCCTCCTGCCTCCGGTCTGTGATTCCCCTGGTTCCTCCTCCTGCCTCCGATCTGTGATTCCCCTGGTTCCTCCTCCTGCTTCCGATCTGTGATTCCCCCGGTCCCTCCTCCTGCCTCTGATCTGTGATTCCCCGGTTCCTCCTCCTGCCTCTGATCTCTGATTCCCAGGCTCCTCCTCCTGCCTCCGGTCTGTGATTCCCCTGGTTCCTCCTCCTGCCTCCGATCTGTGATTCCCCTGGTTCCTCCTCCTGCTTCCGATCTGTGATTCCCCCGGTCCCTCCTCCTGCCTCCGATCTCTGATTCCCAGGCTCCTCCTCCTGCCTCCGGTCTGTGATTCCCCTGGTTCCTCCTCCTGCCTCCGATCTGTGATTCCCCCGGTCCCTCCTCCTGCCTCCGATCTGTGATTCCCCCGGTTCCTCCTCCTGCGTTCGGTCTGTGAATGACAGGTCACTGCAGAGATTTCAACAGAGAAGGAAAGTCATTCACAGACAGGAGGCAGGTGGAGGGATCGGGGAATCACAAACAGGGAGGAGGAGAAGACCCAGGTTACAGTCCGGCCCCTGTGCACCAAAATCTAATTAAAAGGAAACTTCAGATGGTGATTAAAGGAGAACCAAAAGTGGATTTCTTCACCAAAGGTATTAATGGAATCGGCATCACAGCACCATTACTGCCATGTCTTTACATTACAAAATCATGCTGACAGTCAGGTTTTCTTTAAATTTTTCAATGCATTTTTTTATTACATATTTGCATGCGTTTTTGTATCCTTTTGGTATATCATGCTTTAAAGAAAACTACTTTATTTTGGAAATTAATTGGCTTTGATAAAACTTTATTGATACAGACATGCAGGATTACTTGTATTTTTAGTACGCTTCCGGAAACACACTAAAACATTAAATACACATATTACTCATACACATATTATCATCTTACTCATTATGGGGAAAATGCCCCCATATAATTCACATTTACCACAAGAAATTCATATGTTTCGGATTTCAAAACTGCAATATGTGAAACTATCATAAAGAAAATGGGAGCACTAAATCTCAATCCATGATCTGCACAAGCAAAGGAACTTCTTCCAAAATTGATCTGTAAAGGTGTGAGCTATCTGCGTTATTTTCAGGAATTTTCAGGAACAGTTCAGTAGAAACTTTACAATTCTCCAAAATTCCTGTTTGATCTCCTGTATATAAATTTCTTCTCCAAAAACTCCTGAAAAAAAATCTATGTAAACATACCGTAAAAGAAAGCTTCTGCAAAAACTACTGCTGCAGAAAAATATAGGTAATGTCCATTTTGCACCACTGACCTCTTTACAATCATCAGGTCAGAATGTGATGTTTATATGAATATTATTATTTTCAAAAGTCAACTGAAAGTTTTCTGTGATGTCCAATAATCCACCACTCCATGATAGTATAAAGCCTACCCCTATTAAGTTCTTCTATTACCTAAATAAATGAACAATGATCCCTGACCAAATAATTCTCCTACACTATAATAATTTGCCCCAACTGCCTCCTTCTATCAGAGTCATCTGTCCTTGGTCTTATTTCATTACAAAGCAGTGTCCTGATCCTTTTCTGACCATATAAAAACTCATAGAAATGCCCCAAATCAGGTCCCTTTGTAAGACTCCATCATTAATCTAGTTTTTCTATATTCCTTATTAGAGCACACTGCCGTCACAGGTTTCCTAAAGTTAATTTATATTTCAAACTCTAAACTGTAATCTATCCATAAGGTAATCATCAATTCAAGGAAACACAACTAAACTCCCTCACTGACCACTTAAGTCATTACACTAAATAATTGGCCACTTGTCAGTATCATGTCAAATAGTTTCAGGTGGCCAAAGTAATTTACGAGTCACAGAAGCACGAACCTTCCTTGCGGTTGCCCTGCTCAGCCTCCTCGGTCTGGATGGACACAGTGGTCAGATCTGACTGGCAGCAGGTTCTCCAGAAGTGTCCAGGGAGCTCCAGCACAGCCTCCTGCCCCCCTCACTGATCAGTCTTCATTTCCTTATTTTCATGTTCTAGTTCAGATATAATTGCCCATTCAGTCTTTAGAATTGAATTATCGGCCTCAGTAGGAATGTGTAATTCACTAATTATATTTTGGCCAGGATGGATTCTCCTCCAACCCAGGCTTCTGCTACTTGTTGCCCCCACATTGTGCTGCCTACAGTGTAATGGCTTAATGTTATTTTCCGCAGTGTTTTGTTTTGGCAGATGGCATTGCCATAGACAACACAGGTCATTAGCTCCTGTTATTAGGACATGGATTATCTCCTGTGGGTACCTACTCAGTGGCCCAGCAGTGCCTGAACTTTGCTTTATGCCTCTGAGATAGTGCATGTCATGACTCCACCAGTCACAGCCCCTCACACCTGCACCTAGGAGCTGGGGAGCCCCCATGTATTGGCTCACCTCCTCTTACACAGAGACACTCCCAGGGCTGGGTGCTGCCTGCTCCATCACACAGACAGATCCCTGTGAGCTGAGAAGAAAACAGGTCTGTGGACACTCCAGAAGACAATGTGAGTAGTAGACATGGGAGCTGTCCATGCACTCAGTGCTGATCCCCTTGTACTATAAGGATATGCCCTGTGACTATGTCACTGGGTGCTGTGCATGCATCCAGCATGTGTTGTCTGTGTACAGAGTATTGATCATCTTCATATCTTCTCAGACCCTGGTTATTGT
Source organism: Ranitomeya imitator (assembly GCF_032444005.1). Classification (NCBI taxonomy): domain Eukaryota; kingdom Metazoa; phylum Chordata; class Amphibia; order Anura; family Dendrobatidae; genus Ranitomeya; species Ranitomeya imitator. Next base: position 574,869,835 of record NC_091286.1, on the reverse strand, counting down.
GTATATATATATTTTTTTTTCTTCACCGCTAATCTATATGATCTTTACTGAGGGCATCTCTATAACTATCTCATACTCAATGGTCCTCTGCACTTTGGCTCCCTGACTTCCAGTGCAAATATTCTTATCACTTCACTCCTTCCATGAGCTGAGTGCATGCATTCTTCTCCCACTCATATGGTCGGAGATCTGAACCTCTGGATTTATTTCCAGCTCCCCAATATTCACATGGTTATTACTGATATGGTTATTAATGCCGTTTTTATTGTAAATAACATGCTACTGTTTGTCTTGTAACATTTATAGCTGTAGTGATGGTATGTAGTGATTTACAATGCATATTACTATTCTTATTTCTCAGCTATGATATAATGGACACTAGAACACTCATCATTCAGTTCTTCTGATTGCCCATGATGAGGGTGGTAGCCTCTTATGGTTAGTTACACTGTCAGTACAATTCAGATTACTCTAACTTCACTGCACTGCTAATGTTCCTCACATGTCCAGAGATGATATACTAATGTCACTTGTCAGTCCAATCTGATTATTTACTAGATGGTGGCCCGATTCTAACGCATCGGGTATTCTAGAATATGTATGTATGCACGTTGTGCTGTGGGTGGAGGTTAAATTTCATGCCAATATCGCTGATTGGTCGCGCCCGGCTGGCCGATCAGCGAAGTGTGGTTCAAATCCAGCGCCAATTCGCGGCCGGACTGCGCCTGTCACTGATTGGTTGCGTCCGGCCAGGCGTGACCAATCAGCGAAGCGTGATTTAAATCCCACTCCAATGTCACTGATTGGTAGCGGCCGGCCAGGCGTGACCAATCAGCGACACGGGATTTCCGTGACAGATAAACAGACGGAAGTGGACGTTAGATGATTATATAGATAGATGATCATATCAGTGGCCACCATATAACACATAGGGCAGCACGGTGGCTTAGTGGAATTGGGGTCCTGGCTTCAAATCCCACCAAGTACAACATGTTTAAGGAGTTTATATGTTCTCCCCGTGTTTGCAGGGATTCCTCCAGTACTCCAAATAGGGAATCTAGATTGTGAGCCCCAATGAGGACAGTGATGATGATGTCTGTAAAGCGCTGTGGAATTAATGGCGCTATGTAAGTGAGTAAAATAAACAGTCGCAGAAAACACACTGCAGATTGAAGGGAATTCCATTGATGGAGGAGCATCTAGAGAAACCTGCCCCACAAACCACAGCACAGTCCCCGTGTAAAGCAATCAGACTATATAGCAGCCTCCGTGTAATCACAGTGTGACCCCAGCGCATCATCACCCTACTAACCTCTGTCACCACGGCGGCAGGTGAGGGGTGTGCAGAACTCCCACCATACATACAGGGGTATATAGCACTGGACCTCAGAGTATAATACTGCACATTTGATTCACCAAATGTCTCGGGGTGATTGGATAGAATCTGCTCATCCTTAGACCACAGCGGTATGGCCTTCACCCATGTGATACACATGGCATATCCTAAAAGTAATCCTCTTTTACTAACATTGCAAAAGCATCAGACAGGAACAAATGGGCCAAAGGGGGATGAGAAAAACAGCCACATTAATGCCAACTGCTGCTGTAGTCACAGATCAGTTCTCCTAGAGCCTATCATGTAGGACCATCAGGAGATGAGATCCTCGTGAGATGGCACACTGAACCCTGCACACCGTACCCTGCCTACCACACCTTGCCCATCATACCCTGCACACCATACCCTGCACACAGCACCTTTCCCACTGTACCTTTCCCACCGTACCCTGCACACCATACCCTGCCCACCGTACCCTGCACACCGTACCTTGCCCATCGTACCCTGCACACCATACCCTGCACACAGCACCTTGCTCACTGGAGCTTTTCCCACCGTACCCTGCACACCGTACCCTGCACACAGCACCTTGCCCACCGGAACTTTTCCCACCGTACCCTGCACACCATACCCTGCCCACCACACCTTGCCCACCATACCCTGCACACCGTACCTTGCCCACTGCACCTTGCCCAATGTACCCTGCACACCATACCCTGCCCACCGCACCTTGCCCACCGTACCCTGCACACCGTACCTTGCCCATCGTACCCTGCACACCATACCCTGCACACAGCACCTTGCCCACTGGAGCTTTTCCCACCGTACCCTGCACACCATACCCTGACCACCGCACCTTGCCCACCGTACCCTGCACACCGTACCTTGCCCACCACCCTGCACACCATACCCTGCACACAGCACCTTGCCCACCATACCTTTCCCACCGTACCTTGCCCACCGTACCCTGCACACCGTACCTTGTCCATCGCACCTTGCCCATCGTACCCTGCACACCATACCCTGCACACAGCACCTTGCCCACCGTACCCTGCACACCATACCCTGCACACCGTACCTTGCCCACCATACCCTGCACACCATACCCTGCACACTGCACCTTGCCCACCGTACCTTTCCCACCGTACCCTGCACACCGAACTTTGCCCATCATGCCCTGCACACCGTACCCTTCCCTCGTCCATCAGCCACTTGGACCTCCTGGAGTCTGAGCCTCGCTGTGTTTCCAGCCTCAGCTCAGATACTGTGTCACAGCAGAGACCTGCAGTACAGATACAGAGCCTGAGTGTCTTCTGCAGGGAGAAGGGAAGACACCCGCTCACCATGTCCACGTCCGGATAGGTGAGCGGGTCTTGGGGTCTCAGCCACATGTTACACGGCAGCTTCACCTGCAGGCTGCTCAGCGGGTGCACGATGAGGGTCCACTGCTTCAGGGGCTTACTCCGGGACTCCGCTGCCCAGTTACCTCTGTGCCATCCGCCAAAGACCACCATAAACGGTTGCGACATAGAGGGAGACCATTATTGCGCTATAGCAGCCATGCAGACACTTCTCTGTTTTCTCTGCGCACTGTACTCCCTGCCTCTGGGAAATGTAGTTAAAATGCAGAATACTACATGGCCTATGAGGGTAAACAAACTACAACTCCCAGAATTCCAAGGCCCATATGTTACACGGCCGGACTAAGCCTGTCGCTGATTGGTCGTGGCTGTTTTGCCGCGACTAATCAGCGACTTGGGATTTCCATTACAGAAAGACAGATAGACAGACAGAAAGACGGAAGTGGACCTTAGACAATTATATAGTAGATTTTATGTCATCACATTTTGCACTTCCAATGAAGAGGTAGCATGGGGACTCAGTATAGAGAAGGGGAAGCTTGGGGTTTCACTATGGAGAAGTGGCAATGTGGTGGTCCAGTATGGAGAGGGATGTTTGGAGAAGGAGAGCATGGGGGTGTCAATATGTAGAGAGGGAAATCTGGGGGGTTCAGGATAGAGAAATGTTAGCATTGGGGGCTCAATATGGAGAAGGTGAATAATTGTGGGCTCAGTATGGAGAAGGGGCAGCTTGGGGCTCAATATGGGGAAGGACAGAATGGGGACTCAATATGGAGAAGTGGAGCATGGGGGACAATGTGAAAAGAGGGCTCACTATGGAATGTGTGTAACATGAGGGGGAAGTGTTAAGAGAGGGCAGTGAGGGGACATTCTGAAAAGGCGTGGCAAGGGATGGGGACAGTGTGGAGATCATAGTTCATAAGTGAAGAAGCCAAGGTGAATATAATTCATAACGGAGGACAGTGGCAATCTTAGTTTATGAGGAAGTGGTTTTAGTCATAATTCAGAGGGCAGACAGTGTGGAGGTCATAACATACAGTCATGGCTGAAAGTGTTGGCACTCTTTAAATTGTTCCAGAAAATTAAATATTTCTCCCAGAAAATTATTACAATTACACACGTTTTGTTATACACATGTTTATTTCCTTTGTGTGTATTGGAACAACGCACACAAAAAACAGAGGAAAAAGGCAAATTGGACATAATTTCCCACAAATTCCCAAAAATGGGCTGAACAAATTGATTGCCACCCAGATTAATTGGCATTTTGGTCGTAACAGACCCCTTTTAAGCAAGCTTAAAAATCATTTCACCCGATGAACGAATGCTCGCAATGTAAACGCACCTTAAAAAGTAACTAAACTTTTGGGAGAATGTTTGCTTTTAGGCTCATTACTTCGAAGCAGATCGGTAGGTGACCTGGTCCTGGGACCCCAACCTATTGTTCAAGATATCTTTTAGAAGAGCGTGGCTCATGAGAGCGGAATATGGATGTGTAACGCAGGTGACCAAATGAAACGCACAGAGGATACGAGGCAAGAAAAGTCAGTGAACGGTGTAATTTACAGTAATTATAAGAAAATTGGTGTTATTAAACAATGCAAATTAACAATGAACCATATAATGGTACAATTGTAATAACAATGAAAGCTTTTCGCTATATAGTGCTAATGTTCTCTTTACAAAAAGGTTACGCCTGTTTGTGGCCCTAGCGGGGGTCACTGGGTTTTCCCGCTAGGTCGCAAGTCTTTCTGATGAAGTCTATTAAAGCGCATTGAGCATCCAATGCACCAATTGGCCCCTTCCCCAACTAATGTCCTAGCTCAGGCCAGACTTGGTACCGTTATTTCTAGCTGGAAGTGACGGCCCTGCTCACTTGCGCTGCCTCCCTGGAATTGCAGGCGTGCTCCTCTGGTTGCCGTCTCCTTGCGGGTCTTCGGTGGTTGACCATCGGCAGATGTCTTCTGGGCCTGGGGTAGGAAGGACTGGGTCTCAACTCTTGACCAGTGTCTCAGGTCCCAGGAACTTTTATATCCAGGAACCCTGTTATGTGAGTCACCTTTCCAGGTCCAGCACATGAACTTGCTCCTCCTGCAATTCTTCTAGTACAAATTGGTTCCACCTGGTTTCCCCCAGCAGATGGCGATCTTTTCTCACTAATGTCACATCACACAAGAGCTCTTCAAGGGGATTGCTGCTTCCTCCTACAGATGCAGTAGAAAATCATAGTCCTGTCTTCCTGAACTGTGCACTTCTAAGAGGTCTTTTGATCAATCATTGGGGGTCTAAGGTCTCAGTCTTGCACCAATCTGCTTAAAATTAAAGGACTAAAATATAAGACAGCTACCAAAAGTTATTTTATTTTCTAAATGTTTAATAATGCTATTGCCTGTGTGTTTAATAAGTACTGTGGTTTCTATATGGTCTGCAGTTTGAAGATAATGGATAACAACTCCCATCATCTCTTAACATTTGTAAAGTACATGCTGGCTGTTGAAGTTTAAAGTAATATAATTGTATGTCGGGTACTGACTTGAAACTGCAACTGATCACTGTACTATGCTTGGTGTCTTATTCATATATATCCGTTCTGATGATGATTCAGATGCTGTAACCATGTACTGATGGTGGTCCTGGTGATGTATTCACGTACTAATGGTGGTTTTGGTGATGTAGTCATGTACCGATTGATGTAAACATGGTGGTTCTGGTGATCCAGTAATCATTCTGCCAGCTGCTATCTCTCCTAAATCTCCCATATATAGGACCATTCACTCTGTCAAGCACTCCTGTGTTTTCTATGAGAGAGCCACTGCTGGGCGTCTCAAGCGGTGGCTTATTACTTATAGAACAAAAGATCTTCATTCTGAAATCGTACCCTTTTTTTTACCCAAAAATCATCTATCAGAGGCACCTATACACACAAGACTACTGGCCGAACCTGTCGATATTGGCTGGTTCAGCCAACTTCAGTCTGTGAATGGAGGTCTAAACTACTATCTAATAGATATGTGCAGTTTTAGGGTATGCACACACAGTGTCTTTTCGATGTTTGCAAGCGCAAGAGTTTTTCAGGACGTGCAGGTGTGTTTTTTTTGTTTTAGTCTTTACCAATATTTTTTGGCCTCTGTTTTTTAGTGAAACTGTATTTATTAAACTAGTGTGCTGCTTCCAAGTAGAAGCTGCCAGAAGAATGGTCACGTTGCTTCCATTGCTTTGTGTCTTTGAAGACCGGAAGCAGTTAAGAAAAGCTCAGAAGACTCAACATATGAACAGTAAGTCATTTTTACATTACAGTGCTTGTGGTCATTCTTTTTAGCATTTGTTTAGCGCTTTTTCAGGCAGGCTTTGAAGCTGATCTGCCTGAAAAGATGTGTGCACATACTCTTATCTGTTTTACCAGTAGGGAGGATGGCCACTAAAAGTACATAGGGCAGAATTAATGCCGGATCCAATCATAAATAGGTTGGACTTCATGCCAAGAACTGTGCCCCCTTTTTGTCAACTTAAGCTCCATTAAACAAAAATGGTGTAATAAATGGCAGAAAACATTGATCAATTTGTGGAATTATGATCAAGAAATGGAACAAATGGAATATAAATGGTTCCAAGTATGTGACTCATTTCTATGTACATACTGTAAATTCAGGTGTTGTAAAAAATCTCCATACAGATGCAGCCATTTATCATGTCTTGTAGCTGCACAGTGTATGTTGGCACAAAAGATTGAGATTTGTATGTTCCTACCTACTGTTCTTAAATGTGTGAGAATATATTTTCTCTCCTTAATTGCAAGTTAATTAAAATTTCACACTGAACTCCTCTCAAGGTTGACAGATCTGGATATTTTTGGCATGTTTTTAACAGCTCATTTTAAATGTGTGAAGGGGAGATGGGAATATTCCCAGGACCCGGCGTTGTTAGGTTCTCTGTAGCACAGGTACTGTGTGATCCTGAATTCGGAAGCTAAACAATATAGAAACTATGATGCACATTTACCAATGTTATGAAGAATATTGGAGATATAATTTCATGTCAATCATGTGTATCCTATATGACATGGGATTATAAAACCCCCTTCATTTATGCAGCTGTAACAGTACACCTTGCTCAGCAGGGGGAAAATTCAGAGAAGAAATTCACACCCCCACCAACTAGATAGTATCAAGCTCCTACAGGAAGTCCGCTTGTAGATACGATGCCATCCAACGGCTTTATTGAGAGTCAGCTATGATTTGATAAGGAGAATATGGACTTAAGGTACCGTCACACTAGACGATATCGCTAGCGATCCGTGACGTTGCAGCGTCCTCGCTAGCGATATCGTCCAGTGTGACAGGCAGCAGCGATCAGGCCCCTGCTGTGCTGTCGCTGGTCGGGGAAGAAAGTCCAGAACTTTATTTCGTCGCTGGACTCCCCGCAGACATCGCTGAATCGGCGTGTGTGACACCGATTCAGCGATGTCTTCACTGGTAACCAGGGTAAACATCCGGTAACTAAGCGCAGGGCGGCACTTAGTAACCCGATGTTTACCCTGGTTACCATCCTAAAAGTAAAAAAAACAAACACTACATACTTACCTACAGCCGTCTGTCCTCCAGCGCTGTGCTCTGCTCTCCTCCTGTACTGTCTGTGAGCGTCGGTAAGCCGGAAAGCAGAGCGGTGACGTCACCGCTCTGCTTTCCTGCCGCTGTGCTCACACAGACAGTACAGGAGGAGAGCAGAGCACAGCGCTGGAGGACAGACGGCTGTAGGTAAGTATGTACTGTTTGTTTTTTTTACTTTTAGGATGGTAACCAGGGTAAACATCGGGTTACTAAGCGCGGCCCTGCGCTTAGTTACCCGATGTTTACCCTGGTTACCGGCATCGTTGGTCGCTGGAGAGCGGTCTGTGTGACAGCTCTCCAGCGACCAAACAGTGACGCTGCAGCGATCCGGATCGTTGTCGGTATCGCTGCAGCGTCGCTAAGTGTGACGGTACCTTTAGGCTACTTTCACACTTCCGTTTTCTGGGGTCCGTCGTGGTGCAGTAAAATGACGTTTTGACGGACGTCATGAAAATAGGTAAAAACGTGTGCGACGGATCCAGTGTAATGATGGATCTGTCGTACAGAAATTCCGGAAATTAAATGTCCGGGGAAGGGATGGGGGGGGGGGGGGGGAGGGGGTTGTAGAGAGAGAGAGAGATTTTCCCCAGACCTGGAAATCCTTCCGGGCATGGTCAGAGGGGAAAAACTGGATATGTCGCTGGATTCCTGTGTGTGACAGTCAGCGACGAATCCTGCGTCCATAGGCTTCCATTGTAGCCGACGACGGGCAGTGCAGGGTGCGTCGCTGACCAATTTTTCCAACGTGCACAAAAAACGTTACAATGAACGTGTTCTCTGCACGGCGGATCGCTATTTTACGACGGATCCAGTGCACGACGGATGAAACGGATGGCCATCCATCACAATCTGTCGCTAATACAAGTCCATGGGAAATGCAGGATCCTGCAAATTTTTTTGCAGGATCCTGCATTCTCAAAAATCGATGGATTGTGACGGATCTGAAAAGACGGAAGTGTGAAAGTAGCCTTATTGTACGCTCTGGTCACACAACGGTTACAGTTTTGAGATCTACATTTTGCAAATGGGTAAAAGCAGGAATGTTGACCCTGATAGACACTGAGGTTCAATACAATACAATAGCCCTAAAAGCCCCACCCTATTCTGAAAACTAGCAGGGTGGGCAGTGGACACTTAGCCTTTTCTTAACATATGCGTGCACATGTCCTCCCCTGAAGATCTGCAAGGTGAAAAGCGTTGGAAGCCACGTAGGCTATATAGGGCAAGTCCAGTTTAGGGAAAGCTGTGGACTGCCCTTGTAAGGGCGGGAGCTATGAGGCTTCTAGGGCTATTGTATTGACCCAAAGGTCCTAGCAAGGTCAATATTCCGGCTTTTACCCATTTGCAGACCTGATGAGGATAGTGTCTTTGGATATACTTCCTGAGGTATCTTGCACTTCACCCTAGGGATGACACATATTGAGTGAGAGATTTCCTTTTTTCCATTTGTCACTGTTATAATAATATTTGCCTCCATATGTTAAATTCTTTGTTTGTGACCACTGTCATTCTGAAGCAGAGTAGCGGAGATTCAATCCACAGATCTATCTTCTCTATTATTGACTTATCCACCACTGTGGCTGTTCATTCATTATACAATGCCTTTGTAAAACGAAGGTGTGTATCCCTTTTTTAGTGACTGGTCCACCACTGTGGCTGTCTATTCATTTATATTACATATGTGTAACGAAGATGTTTTGCTTTTACACTACCCATATGTGATTTTATACCTATAGATTAAAAGTTAAGTTTTACTTTTGTCACTTTGCTACTATATTCTAGAATATGTGAGTTTTGGGAATCAGACGTTGATCAGGGCTGCTGGCCCTTTGTTTCTTTCTGTCTCGTCTTCTGCTATATTTTGTTAGTAGGACCTAGGTAGCAAAGCTAGGTTTGGTCTCAACGCGTAGCAGGGGCCTGGCCGGATACGATGGCACCAAAACCGTCTCCCTAGGATCGCCCATTAAGGAGTTATGACCAATCTTAGGTTTGGGAATTTTTAGCTGCTATAACCAAGGGGAGGGGATTTTGGTTCAGCCCAGAGGGCAGTGACCCAAAGGGGATAAAGGCTTGTGTTAGGGTACCGTCACACAGTGCCATTTTGATCGCTACGAAGGTACGATTCGTGACGTTCCAGCGATATCCATACGATATCGCTCTGTCTGACACGCAGCAGCGATCAGGAATCCTGCTGAGAATCGTACGTCATAGCAGATCGTTTGGAACATTCTTTCGTCGCTGGATCTCCCGCTGTCATCGCTAGATCGGTGTGTGTGACACCGATCTAGCGATGCGTTCGCTTGTAACCAGGGTAAACATCGGGTTACTAAGCGCAGGACCGCGCTTAGTAACCCGATGTTTACCCTGGTTACCAGTGTAAATGTAAAAAAAAAAAACAGTACATACTTACATTCCGGTGTCCGTCAGGTCCCTTGCCGTCTGCTTCCCGCACTCACTGCTTTCCAGCCGTAAAGTGAAAGCAGAGCACAGCGGTGACGTCACCGCTGTGCTGTGCTTTCACTTTACGGCCGGCAGTCAGTGAGTGCGGGAAGCAGACGGCAAGGGACAGACACCGGAATGTAAGTATGTAGTGTTTTTTTTTTTTACGCTGGTAACCAGGGTAAACATCGGGTTACTAAGCGCGGTCCTGCGCTTAGTAACCCGATGTTTACCCTGGTTACCCGGGGACCTCGGCATCGTTGGTCGCTGGAGAGCTGTCTGTGTGACAGCTCTCCAGCGACCACACTACGACTTACCAACGATCACGGCCAGGTCGTATCGCTGGTCGTGATCGTTGGTAAATCGTATAGTGTGACGGTACCCTAAGGCAATGTGGTCACTCTTTCTGTTATGCTTCGAAAGAGGGGATCAGGTTGAGTTTGTGAAGGAACTAGAAACCAGCAGGCAGCCCATGCCCCCTGCGGCCATGCACTCACATGGTTGAATATCAAACTGGTAATTGACATGATCCATATGCTTATATCTTTTTGTACTACCACTATTTGTATTTGCATATGTAAGGAGGTGGCCAGTCCCCTCAGTAGTGCCTTGTCCTCCTCTCTTGTGACCCCCCATGCACTTTATGTGAATAAGTTATGTCTCATGTATTGGCTTACTGCATTACATGTACGTGACATCTAATTGCATTGAACTGCCTTATATTGCTGTGTAATACTGTTACATTGTATACTGTATATCTATAATATAACACTGGGAGCGTCACTCTGTCCGAAGCCTTTATAGACTGCGCAAACGCCGGCGCAATCTGGACCCCACAGAGCGACGACGCCCAGGAGATCGCTGTATGCGTAAGCACTGAACGCACACCGCGATCTCCAACGGAGAAGCAGGGACGTGCCAGGAGGGTGAGTATGCTATATTCACCTGTCCCGTTCCAGCGCTGCTCGCCGCTCCATCTTTCGGGTACTCTGCCTGTGACGTTCACAGTTCAGAGGGCGCGATGACGCGCTTAATGCGCGCCTCCCTCTGACTGAACAGTCACAGCCAGAGGATACGGAAGACGGAGCGGCACACAGCGCTGGAACGGGACAGGTGACTATAGCAAGTGTCGGGGGCCTGAGCTAGCGGCGACTCCGGCACCTGACCCCCAAAGCGCGCTTGTGTCCCCGCCTGCTCAGGCCCCCCAGCACTCGGCGCCCAGCGACGATAGGCGAGTATGTTATTTTTTTTTATATATATTGCAGCAGCATACGGGGCATATACTATGGAGCATCTTATGGGGGCCATAAACCTTTATGGAGCAGTTTACGGGGCATATACTATGGAGCATCTTATGGGGGCCATCAACATTTATGGAGCAGTGTACGGGGCACATACTATGGAGCATCTTATGGGGGCCATAAACCTTTATGGAGCAGCATACGGGGCATGTACTATGGAGCATCTTATGGGGGCCATCAACCATAATGCAGCAGCATACGGGGCATATACTATGGAGCATGTTATGGGGCCATCAACCATAATGCAGCAGCATACGGGGCATATACTATGGAGCATCTTATGGGGGCCATCAACCATAATGGAGCAGCATACAGGGCATATACTATGGAGCATCTTATGGGGGCCATCAACCATAATGCAGCAGCATACGGGGCATATACTATGGAGCATCTTATGGGGGCCATCAACCATAATGCAGCATCATATGAGGCATATACTATGGAGCATCTTATGGGGGCCATCAACCTTTATGGAGCAGCGTATGGGGCATATGGATGGGAGCAGCAAATTACAGAACGGGGGTGCAGGATGGAAGCAGCACATGACAGAACGGGGGCGCAGGATGGAAGCAGCACATGACAGAACGGGGGCGCAGGATGGGGCGCAGGATGGGAGCAGCAAATGACAGAATGGAGGCGCAGGATGGGTGCAGCACATGTCAGAATGGGGCACAGGATGGGTGCAGCACATGACAGGATGGGGGCGCAGGATGGAGCAGCTCATGACAGGATGGGGACGCAGGATGGAGCAGCACATGACAGGATGGGGGAGCAGGATGGAGCAGCTCATGACAGGATGGGGACTGTTGTGAATTCTGTGGCAGAGCTCCCTCCTGTGGTCACAAGTGGTACTTCAGCTGATTCTCTGCGCGCCGCCCTCTGACTGAACAGTCACAGCCAGAGGATACGGAAGACGGAGCGGCACACAGCGCTGGAACGGGACAGGTGACTATAGCAAGTGTCGGGGGCCTGAGCTAGCGGCGACTCCGGCACCTGACCCCCAAAGCGCGCTTGTGTCCCCGCCTGCTCAGGCCCCCCAGCACTCGGCGCCCAGCGACGATAGGCGAGTATGTTATTTTTTTATATATATATTGCAGCAGCATACGGGGCATATACTATGGAGCATCTTATGGGGGCCATAAACCTTTATGGAGCAGTATACGGGGCATATACTATGGAGCATCTTATGGGGGCCATCAACATTTATGGAGCAGTGTACGGGGCATATACTATGGAGCATCTTATGGGGGCCATAAACCTTTATGGAGCAGCATACGGGGCATGTACTATGGAGCATCTTATGGGGGCCATCAACCATAATGCAGCAGCATACGGGGCATATACTATGGAGCATGTTATGGGGGCCATCAACCATAATGCAGCAGCATACGGGGCATATACTATGGAGCATGTTATGGGGGCCATCAACCATAATGCAGCAGCATACGGGGCATATACTATGGAGCATCTTATGGGGCCATCAACCATAATGGAGCAGCATACAGGGCATATACTATGGAGCATCTTATGGGGGCCATCAACCATAATGCAGCAGCATACGGGGCATATACTATGGAGCATCTTATGGGGGCCATCAACCATAATGCAGCAGCATATGAGGCATATACTATGGAGCATCTTATGGGCGCCATCAACCTTTATGGAGCAGCGTATGGGGCATATGGATGGGAGCAGCAAATTACAGAACGGGGGTGCAGGATGGAAGCAGCACATGACAGAACGGGGGCGCAGGATGGGAGCAGCACATGACAGGATGGAACGCAGGATGGGAGCAGCAAATGACAGAATGGAGGCGCAGGATGGGTGCAGCACATGTCAGAATGGGGCGCAGGATGTGTGCAGCACATGACAGGATGGGGGCGCAGGATGGAGCAGCTCATGACAGGATGGGGACGCAGGATGGAGCAGCACATGACAGGATGGGGGAGCAGGATGGAGCAGCTCATGACAGGATGGGGACTGTTGTGAATTCTGTGGCAGAGCTCCCTCCTGTGGTCACAAGTGGTACTTCGGCTGATTCTCTCTGTGAGCTTCCGTTGGTGGAGGAAAGTGGTACTGCGGCTTCTGAGTTTCCTTCCTCAGGTGATGTGGTGAAGTCGTTAGGTGCTGCTCTATTTAACTCCACCTAGTGCTTTGATCCTGGCCTCCAGTCAATGTTCTAGTATTGGACCTGTTTCCTCCTGGATTGTTCCTGTGGCCTGCTGCTCTGCATGGCTAAGTTCCGCTTGCTATTTTGTTTGCTGTTTTTTCTGTCCAGCTTGTCTATTTGTTTTTTCCTGCTTGCTGGAAGCTCTGGGACGCAGAGGGTGTACCTCCGTGCCGTTAGTTCGGTACAGAGGGTCTTTTTGCCCCCTTTGCGTGGTTTTTGTAGGGTTTTGTGTTGACCGCAAAGTTACCTTTCCTATCCTCGCTCTGTTCAGAAAGTCAGGCCTCACTGTTCCATCAGTGTTTCAGTCCTTTATGCATGACATCTTCCGAGAGTACCTGGATAAATTCCTGATTGTGTACTTGGATGACATTTTGATCTTCTCGGATGATTGGGAGTCTCATGTAAAGCAGGTCAGAACGGTGTTTCAGGTCCTGCGTGCTAATTCTTTGTTTGTGAAGGGATCAAAGTGTCTCTTTGGTGGTCAGAAGGTTTCATTTTTGGGGTTCATCTTTTCCCCTTCTACTATCGAGATGGACCCTGTTAAGGTCCAAGCCATCCATGAATGGACTCAGCCGACATCTCTGAAAAGTCTGCAAAAGTTCCTGGGCTTTGCTCATTTTTATCGTCGCTTCATCTGCAATTTTTCTAGTATTGCTAAACCATTGACCGATTTGACCAAGAAGGGTGCTGATGTGGTCAATTGGTCTTCTGCTGCTGTGGAAGCTTTTCAAGAGTTGAAGCGTCGTTTTTCTTCTGCCCCTGTGTTGTGTCAACCAGATGTTTCGCTTCCGTTCCTGGTCGAGGTTGATGCTTCTGAGATTGGAGCAGGGGCTGTTTTGTCGCAGAGAAGTTCTGATTGCTCGGTGATGAAACCATGCGCCTTCTTTTCCAGGAAGTTTTCGCCTGCTGAGCGAAATTATGATGTGGGTAATCGAGAGTTGCTGGCCATGACGTGGGCATTCGAGGAGTGGCGTCATTGGCTTGAAGGAGCTAAGCATCGCGTGGTGGTCTTGACTGATCATAGGAACTTGACTTATCTCGAGTCTGCCATGCGGTTGAATCCTAGACAGGCTCGTTGGTCGCTGTTTTTTGCCCGTTTTCACTTTGTAATTTCGTACCTTCCGGGCTCTAAAAATGTGAAGGCGGATGCTCTGTCTAGGAGTTTTGTGCCCGACTCTCCGGGTTTATCTGAGCCGGCGGGTATCCTCAAAGAGGGAGTAATTGTGTCTGCCATCTCCCCTGATTTGCGGCGGGTGCTGCAAAAATTTCAGGCTAATAAACCTGATCGTTGCCCAGCGGAGAAACTGTTTGTCCCTGATAGGTGGACGAATAAAGTTATCTCTGAGGTTCATTGTTCGGTGTTGGCTGGTCATCCTGGAATCTTTGGTACCAGAGAGTTAGTGGCTAGATCCTTTTGGTGGCCATCTCTGTCGCGGGATGTGCGTACTTTTGTGCAGTCCTGTGGGATTTGTGCTCGGGCTAAGCCCTGCTGTTCTCGTGCCAGTGGGTTGCTTTTGCCCTTGCCGGTCCCGAAGAGGCCTTGGACACATATCTCTATGGATTTTATTTCAGATCTTCCCGTCTCTCAAAAGATGTCAGTCATTTGGGTGGTCTGTGATCGCTTCTCTAAGATGGTCCATTTGGTACCCTTGTGTAAATTACCGTCCTCCTCTGATTTGGTGCCATTGTTCTTCCAGCATGTGGTTCGTTTACATGGCATTCCAGAGAATATCGTGTCTGACAGAGGTTCCCAGTTTGTTTCGAGGTTTTGGCGAGCCTTTTGTGGTAGGATGGGCATTGACTTGTCTTTTTCCTCGGCTTTCCATCCTCAGACTAATGGCCAGACCGAACGAACCAATCAGACCTTGGAAACATATCTGAGATGCTTTGTTTCTGCTGATCAGGATGACTGCGTGTCCTTTTTGTCTTTGGCTGAGTTTGCTCTTAATAATCGGGCCAGCTCGGCTACCTTGGTTTCGCCGTTTTTCTGCAACTCTGGGTTCCATCCTCGTTTCTCTTCAGGGCAGGTTGAGTCTTCGGACTGTCCTGGTGTGGATACTGTGGTGGACAGGTTGCAGCAGATTTGGACTCATGTAGTGGACAGTTTGACCTTGTCCCAGGAGAAGGCTCAACGTTTAGCTAATCGCAGACGCTGTCTGGGTCCCCGACTTCGTGTTGGGGATTTGGTTTGGTTATCTTCTCGTCATATTCCTATGAAGGTTTCCTCTCCTAAGTTTAAACCTCGTTTTATTGGTCCGTATAGGATTTCTGAGGTTCTTAATCCTGTGTCTTTTCGTCTGACCCTTCCAGATTCTTTTTCCATACATAACGTATTCCATAGGTCATTGTTGCGGAGATACGTGGCACCTATGGTTCCATCTGTTGATCCTCCTGCCCTGGTTTTGGTGGAGGGGGAGTTGGAGTATATTGTGGAGAAGATTTTGGATTCTCGTGATTCAAGACGGAAACTCCAGTATCTGGTTAAGTGGAAGGGTTATGCTCAGGAAGATAATTCCTGGGTCTTTGCCTCTGATGTCCATGCTCCCGATCTTGTTTGTGCCTTTCATATGGCTCATCCTGGTCGTCCTGGGGGCTCTGGTGAGGGTTCGGTGACCCCTCCTCAAGGGGGGGTACTGTAGTGAATTCTGTGGCAGAGCTCCCTCCTGTGGTCACAAGTGGTACTTCGGCTGATTCTCTCTGTGAGCTTCCGTTGGTGGAGGAAAGTGGTACTGCGGCTTCTGAGTTTCCTTCCTCAGGTGATGTGGTGAAGTCGTTAGGTGCTGCTCTATTTAACTCCACCTAGTGCTTTGATCCTGGCGTCCAGTCAATGTTCTAGTATTGGACCTGTTTCCTCCTGGATCGTTCCTGTGGCCTGCTGCTCTGCATGGCTAAGTTCCGCTTGCTATTTTGTTTGCTGTTTTTTCTGTCCAGCTTGTCTATTTGTTTTTTCCTGCTTGCTGGAAGCTCTGGGACGCAGAGGGTGTACCTCCGTGCCGTTAGTTCGGTACGGAGGGTCTTTTTGCCCCCTTTGCGTGGTTTTTGTAGGGTTTTGTGTTGACCGCAAAGTTACCTTTCCTATCCTCGCTCTGTTCAGAAAGTCAGGCCTCACTTTGCTAAATCTATTTCATCTCTACGTTTGTCTTTTCATCTTAACTCACAGTCATTATATGTGGGGGCTGCCTTTTCCTTTGGGGTATTTCTCTGAGGCAAGGTAGGCTTATTTTCTATCTTCAGGCTAGCTAGTTTCTCAGGCTGTGCCGAGTTGCATAGGGAGCGTTAGGCGCAATCCACGGCTGCCTCTAGTGTGGTTGGAGAGGATTAGGGATTGCGGTCAGCAGAGTTCCCACGTCTCAGAGCTCGTTCTATGTTTTTGGGTTATTGTCAGGTCACTGTATGTGCTCTGACCTCTATTTCCATTGTGGTACTGAATTACCTTATCATAACAGGGGACGCAGGATGGAGCAGCTCATGACAGGATGGGGGTGCAGGATGGAGCAGCTCATGACAGGATGGGGACGCAGGATGGAGCAGCACATGACAGGATGGGGGAGCAGGATGGAGCAGCTCATGACAGGATGGGGACGCAGGATGGGAGCAGCACATGACAGGATGGGGGAGCAGGATGAAGCAGCTCATGACAGGATGGGGACGCAGGATGGAGCAGCACATGACAGGATGGGGACGCAGGATGGAGCAGCACATGACAGGATGGGGACGCAGGATGGAGCAGCTCATGACAGGATGGGGGAGCAAGATGGGAGCAGCACATACCAGGATGGAGACCATATACCAATATAAATGCTCGCCACCCGGGCGTAGAACGGGTTCAATAGCTAGTATTGTATACTGCTACATTGCTCTGGGGTGTAAATCCCCTTTAGTTGTCTTTGTATCTATTGCTGTCTGTAGTTATGTTATGGAAAGTTAATGGTTAAAAGGTGGGCTGGGCCAGTAGCAGTAGTGGTAGTTATTTGTTTTGGTGGTTGGTGCCAGCAGGAAGCCCAAATGTTAGGCCTTAGTATAGAGGAACCTGGGTTGTTTTGGTAACAAATCCCCTATACACTTGTCCCCTCGTAGTAGTGACCAATGCTTACATACAATTTTATTGAATTGTTTATAACTTGTTTGGAATTGGGTGATAATGGGTAAACGTTGTATTTGCTCTTGGATAGTAGGAGGAGAATCGTTGTTGGTACAGAGCCTGTAGATTTCACCAGCTGCATCTGAGATTTTTTCACATTTCTTCCTGGGCGTTGTAGCGCCAGTGTGTACCCATTTATAACCATAAATAAATACTGACCATTGCCCGCTCCCCCACTGCTCCAGTCTCTTCATGGTGTCTTCAGATCCTGAGCACAACCCGGTGGAGCAGGCGCGTTGTAATGACGTCATTGCACCAGGTGCGCTGAGATGTCAGATGCAGAGAGGGACATGGCCGAGCACTGTACTCGGAAAATACAAGCTCCATGTTTTCTGTCTTGCTGTTGTAGACAGAATGATTCACAAAGCCTATGTGTTTTTACCAAGCACTAAAAATAAATCTGCTGAGCTGAAGAATTCATCATCACCTTGTAAAACTGTGTGATAGAGGAACCTGAGCATGTTTAATTGTTGGCGTGTAATGTATTCATGTGCTAATTAACCAACATTGTCTGTAACATTCAAAATATATTTATAGAGCCAGAAAAATACAGGGTTAGAGCACTAAACAGTAAGGGAGAGATTCTACCCAGATTCTTATTGTACTACAGAGGTATCATGATGGCTCAGTGCTCAGCAGTAACGGAAATAATGAACAAATACTTGTTGGAATCTTGGCGAAAAAAGATGTGATCCACCAATAATACTAGTTAGTATTAACCTCTTCCCAACATGCGCCATAATAGTACTGCTCTACGGGAACTACGTTCCCACAAACAGCAGTACTAGTACGGCACACCGATCACGCGGCCTCACGCTGAGCACCGCGGCGATCGGGTGCGGATGTCAGCTGTATGTGACAGCTGACACCCCACAGCAATGCTCACGATCAGTGCTAGCACTGATCGCGGGCATTTAACCCCTCTGATGCCGCTGTAAGTAGTAACAGCAACACAGAGGGGGAATCGCGCAGGGAGGGTGCTCCCTGCATGCTTCCATAAGGGCAACGCGATGCGATCGCGTTGTCCTGATGGTCTCCATGGGGACCCCTGGCCCAAAATGGCCGCGGTATCCTTCCGGGTCCTGCAGGGAAGGTGCCTTCCCAGTTCCTGCAGAGAGCAGACCGTTAGATGCCTCCTTAACTGCCTGCCAGATGCTGCTCCAATGTTCTGCATTGCAGACCATCAGATCAGCGATCTGATGTAGTAGTACAGTAATGTCCCATACTGGGACAATGTAAAAAAGTTTTAAAAAAAATATTAAAAAGTGTTAAAACATTTTTTTGCAAAATCTCCAAATAAAAAAAAAAATGTTTCCAATAAATACATTAATTTATATAAGTTAAAAAAACAATAAAAGTTCACATATTTGGTATCACCGAGTCTGTAACGACCCGCTCAATCAAACTGTCCCACTAGTTAATCCCTTCAGTTAGCACCGTAAAAATAAATAAATAAAAAACGAGGCAAAAAACAATGCCTTATCATCATACCGCCAAACAAAAAGTGTAATAAAACATGATCAAAAAGATGAATGTAAATAAAAATGGTACCGCTGAAAACGTCATCTTGTCCCGCCAAAAACAAATCATCACACAGCTCCATAAGCAGAAAAATAAAAAAATTATAGCTCTCAGAATAAAGCAATGCAAAAATTATTATTTTTTCTATAAAATAGTTTTTATTGTGTAAAAGCGCCAAAACATAAAAAACATATAAATTGGGTATTGCTGTAATCGTACTGACCCGAAGAATAAAACTGCTTTATCAATTTTACCACACACAGAATGGTACAAAAAAAAAAAAAAAAGCAATTTTTGAATTGCTGGTTTTTGTTCATTCTGTCTCACAAAAATCGGAATAGAAAGCGATAAAAAAATGTTATATGACCAAAATAATAACGTCGGCTCGTCTCTCAAAAAACAAGCCATAACATGACTCTATCAGCCGAAATATGGAAAAATTATAGGTCTCAAACTGTGGTGATGCAAAAACTACAATGAACAGCATCTTCTAGTATGTGACAGCAGCCAAACATAAAAACCTGATATAAATCTGGTATCGCTGTAATCGCACCAGCCCGAAGAATAAAGTTGCCTAATCACTTATACTGCACAAGGAATGGCGTAACAATAATTAACACCTATTCTTCACATGCTGATGATTTTTTTATTCTGCCTCCCAAACATCGAAGTACAGCTCGATGCACATTTATCCTGCACTCTGCGCTGAGCGCTTACACCGGGGTTTCTGTGTAAATCTCTGAAATACATGATTCAAATGGAGGCACTGTGGACGCCGTCTGACCTGTGATCCTGCGGTGTCCATCTTCTTAGGGTACTTTCACACTAGCGTTTTTTTAAATCCGTCACAATGCGTCGTTTTGCAGAAAAAGTTTTTTCCCCATACACTTCTATTGACGACGCATTTGCGACGGATTTGCACACTTCGCATCCGTCTTGCGACGAATGCGTCGTGCTTTGGCGGACCGTCGGGAGAAAAAAACCCTACATGTAACGTTTTTTTCTCCCGACGGACCCCCACCTTACAATGGGGACCACCTCCCCGCACCTTACAATGGGGCAGCGGATGCGCCGGAAAAATGCATCCGCTGCCTCCATTGTGCAATGCAGCAAACGCTAGCGTCGGAATCTCTCCCCGACGCATTGCGACGGGGAGATTCCGACGCTAGTGTGAAAGAAGCCTTAGGATTTCATAAAAGTGCCGTCAGCCACAGTTTTATGCACTTCTGAAAAGAAGGACACAGCTGAACAGAGGCCAGACGAAGTCCAGAGTAACTCTGCTGCCTCATTATAGTGAATGGATCCCTCAGGGGTTTCATCTGTAACGACACTCAGGCATTTAGATGGAAACCCCGATGTAGGTGCTCAGCGTACAGCGCCGGATAAATGTGATAAAAGTTATGTAAAATGTTCCCAATAAAAGCTTCAACTCAATCCACAAAAAAGTAAGCCCTCACTCAGATCTGTCATCTGTTAACAAAACTATTGGGGGCTTCCATGTTACTGGTAGTGCAGCGCCCCAGAGTCCTGGTCATTGCAGTAATGTTATTCTTCCACCAGGGGGAGTGATATTACATCTGTTGGCACTAAAGGAGTACACCCTGCCAGGTATCACAAACCATACACTACACTTCACACTCCAGTCCACCAGGGGGAGCAAAGGTTCTATCTACTAGGCCACTCCTCACATTAGGGTAAAACTGGTGGGTTGGATAGAAAGTTAGTCAGACGTTGCCTGGGCTTCACCCAGGGAGTTCCTGTCAGGCAGACAGCGGGAAAGGAGGAACACCACAAAGCTGCAGACAGAGGGCCCCAGACAGGGGTGGGATCCTGTCAGAGGCCTAGACAGAAAGACACAGAGCTGCGCCTGCTCCATGTGCGGCAGCATCGTAAGAAAGGATACGAAGAGAATTGTATTGTAGAAAGTGAGACACGAAGTCATAACACAAGGAGAAAACCAGAAGGAGTTCTGCCCTGAGAGAGGCTGCCTCCTTCTGAGGCGCGTAGCCGGTGGCCGGAACACTGAGGGAGTAATAGATTCTACGCTTTACTTCAGAGACTGGCAGGACAGTCAATTCCAAGTAGGCTGCCCGACCTTAATATCTAAGAAGACACGGTGGCAAATTGTGGGGGTCGAGGCGTCTCTAGGGTCCCTATGAACAAGCCTCAGGCCATCAGTCATACGGGTTGTCCTATCCACACCATCTGGGGGACAGAGAGGAAGAAATAACATCTAGAACATCTACAACAGTTGTGAGGACCTTACCGAGTTGCTCAGCAGGGAGGTACTACAACACCCAGGCGCTAGTAGGAAGGCTACTGAATTCCACCTGGATAAGGGGACTCTGGATGTGCCTTCGGACCGGCCGGACTCTGCCTGCCCTGTGGTCTGGTGCCCTGGACTGTGGATGTTGAGGCCTTCAGTAAAGGTAAAGAGACTGCAACCTTGTGTCCTCGTTATTGCCTGTGCCTTACAACATTCACCATCTACCAACTACACTCTGGGAAGCCCTGGGGACACACTTCACCTGTGGGAAGGTATACCATCTAGCTGCCATAACATCACCCCAGCGGGCCCCTAAGCAGCGTCGGTCACCCTGACCTAATACCACAGGTGGCGTCACAAACATTATCCTAGAAACTGTTGCCCTTTTATTGGACGCCCCTCAAAGGGCCACGGACCGGGTCAAGCCACCGTGACATCCCCTTCGACTAACAGAAGGGCCCGAATCCGAGTACCCCATTGCCCTACACTTGGGGCGATCCAGTAGCACAAAGGCTCTGGAAAAGCAAAATGGCTCCTCACCCACCAAAAGAAATTCAGCAAATTCTCCACTCCCAAATCCAAATGCCCCCTCCCTTCTGAGCCCTACAGTGTACCTAAACCACATATAGCACCCATATGTTTGGCATTTCTGTAGTGATGAGAGCCCGCCTAATTTACAGGTGTGTGTCTCCAGAAGCATGAGCTGGGCATAACGTACTAGTCACTACAATGGCAGATTTGCAATATTCACTAAGCAACATCCATTACTGCTTGTTTCTGGAAAACACCTATGGAGTCAAAATCGTCACTACACTTGTAGATAAATTCCCAAAGGGGTATATTTTCCAAAATAGGATCACTTGAGGGGGGATTCTGCTTTTCTAGCACTTAGGTTCTCTGTATATGGAGTCTGCAAACTAGTCTAGGAAAATCTGTGCTCCTGGAGGCAAATAAGCGCTTCGTCCCTCCCGAGTCTCTCCGTATGGCTAAGCAGTACTGTACAGCCACATATGGGGTATTTCTTCATTCAGCAGATATTGTGGGACACATTTGGGTACCATTTTTACCATTTTCCCAGTATGAAAATGTAAAATTTGGGGTAACACAATTTTGGTGGTAAAAATATAAATAATTTTTTCTTCACTGCCCAATGGTATAAAATTTAGTAACACACCTGTGGTGTCAGTATAATCACTGCACCCCTAGATGAATTCATTTACTTTGTAAAATGGGGGCACTTATGCAGGGGTGGATTAAGGGTAGCCAGGGCCCCGGGCTGTTCAGACACTGTGGGCCCCCCCCCGGTCATGTGACGGGGGTCATGTGACGGGGGTCATGTGACGGGGTCATGTGACGGGGGTCATGTGACGGGGGTCATGTGACGGGGGTCATGATATACCCGAACCAGATTATTCCAGAAAAATGGCCGGGCCCTACTCTACTGTAACCTATTAAATATTTGTTAGAATCTGCAATACAATTTAGGTATATTTTGACCAATAATATCACATACAAGGAACAAATACCACCGCACCGTGACCAGACCACAAATTACAACCACAGTGATCGAATAATATCACATACAAGGATCAAATACCACCGCGCCATGACCAGACCACAAATTACAACCACAGTGATCGAATAATATTACATACAAGGATCAAATACCACCGCGCCATGACCAGACCACAAATTACAACCACAGTGATCGAATAATATCACATACAAGGGACAAATACCACAACACCATTTCCAGACCACATATTACCACCACATAGTGACTGAATACTACAATACTGATCAGTAAAAAACAACAACACAATACTATCACCATAAGTGCCAGTATTCACAGGAGATCTGTACTTAGTATGCAGTGTCTGTGTAGAGGTAATACAGAGATCACTGGTGGTATTATACACAGGAGCTCAATATAGTATACAGTGTATAGTGTCAGTGTATAGGTAACACTGACTCACCAGTGACGTCTCTAGGTGAAGTCCTTCATCTTTCAGCCAGCACAGACCGCCATCATTTCTCCCAGCCAGGACTCGTTTCTGCAGGAAATAACACAGTTATCTCGAGCTCCGCTTGCAGAACACATTACTTAATTTTCACAACTTCTACATTACACCACATGAAGAAAAAAAGGTGATATAGTGTCACTCTGCACAGTAACAGGACCGCCCCCCATTTAAAACAGTATACTCAAAAAATAAAATAAATACATCACTGCAGTAATAATATCCCTAAATTAGCCCCTATGGTAATAATATTCCACATCCTGGCCCCGTGTGTCTCATTCCTGGCTCCAGCCATATGTTCTCGCATCCTGCCCTCATGAGTATCCATTCTACCCCATATGATCTCCACATCCTGCCCCATATGTCTCCATCGTATCCATCCTGCCACATGATCCAATCCTGCCCCATGTCTTTAATTCTGCCCCGTGTCTCCAATCATGCCCCGTGTCTACATTCTGCCCATGCCTCCAGTCCTGCCCCCATTGTGTCCAGCAATCTGCCCCAGTATGTCCAGCATATTGCCCCAGTGTCCAGCAATCTGCCCCAGTGTCTCCAGCATATTGCCCCCAGTGTGTCCAGCATTGCCCCCAGACAGTGTGTCCAGCAATCTGCCCCAGTGCGTCCAGCATTGCCCCCAGACAGTGTGTCCAGAATATTACCACCAGTGTGTCCAGAAATCTGCCCCAGTAAGTCCAGCATTTCCCCCAGTGTCTCCAGCATTGCCCCAGTGTCCTCCAGCTCCAGCAATCTGCCCCAATGTCCTCCAGCATTGCCCCAGTGTCCTCCAGCATTGCCCCAGTGTCCTCCAGCTCCAGCAATCTGCCCCAATGTCCTCCAGCATTGCCCCAGTGTCCTCCAGCAATCTGCCCCAGTGTCATCCAGCAATCTGCCCCAGTGTCATCCAGCAATCTGCCCCAGTGTCATCCAGCAATCTGCCCCAGTGTCCTCCAGCATTGCCCCAGTGTCCTCCAGCAATCTGCCCCAGTGTCATCCAGCAATCTGCCCCAGTGTCATCCAGCAATCTGTCCCAGTGTCATCCAGCAATCTGCCCCAGTGTCATCCAGCATTGCCCCAGTGTCATCCAGCCATCTGCCCGTGTCCTCCAGCATTGCCCCAGTGTCTTCCAGCATTGTCCCAGTGTCCTCCAACAATCTGCCCCAGTGTCTTCCAGCCATCTGCCCCAGTGTCCTCCAGCCATCTGCCCCAGTGTCCTCCAGCCATCTGCCCCAGTGTCCTCCAGCATTGCCCCAGTGTCCTCCTGCCATCTGCCCCAGTGTCCTCCAGCCATCTGCCCCAGTGTCCTCCAGCCATCTGCCCCAGTGTCCTCCAGCCATCTGCCCCAGTGTCCTCCAGCCATCTGCCCCAGTGTCCTCCAGCCATCTGCCCCAGTGTCCTCCAGCCATCTGCCCCAGTGTCCTCCAGCCATCTGCCCCAGTGTCCTCCAGCCATCTGCCCCAGTGTCCTCCAGCCATCTGCCCCAGTGTCCTCCAGCATTGCCCCAGTGTCCTCCAGCATTGCCCCAGTGTCCTCCAGCCATCTGCCCCAGTGTCCTCCTGCCATCTGCCCCAGTGTCCTCCAGCATTGCCCCAGTGTCCTGTGCATTGCCCCAGTGTCCTCCAGCCATCTGCCCCAGTGTCCTCCAGCATTGCCCCAGTGTCCTCCAGCATTGCCCCAGTGTCCTCCAGCCATCTGCCCCAGTGTCCTCCAGCATTGCCCCAGTGTCCTCCAGCATTGCCCCAGTGTCCTCCAGCCATCTGCCCCAGTGTCCTCCAGCCATCTGCCCCAGTGTCCTCCAGCCATCTGCCCCAGTGTCCTCCAGCATTGCCCCAGTGTCCTCCAGCCATCTGCCCCAGTGTCCTCCAGCCATCTGCCCCAGTGTCCTCCAGCCATCTGCCCCAGTGTCCTCCAGCCATCTGCCCCAGTGTCCTCCAGCATTGCCCTCAGTGTGTCCAGTCCACCGTTGTAAAAAAAAACAAAAAAAAAAAAAACAAAGTCTCCTCACCTGTCCTCGCTCCAGCGCCGCGGTGAGCTCCCTCCAACAGAGCACACTCGCCGGCGACTGACAATGACGTCAGACGCCGGCGACGTGTGCGCCTGCGGCCGACATCAGCCGCCAGCCTCCAATTGGCTGGCGGCTGGTGTTAACTATTGACGTGCGGGCGCGTGCCCGCACGTCAATAGGAAACCGCCGCAGCGCCGGAAGGGGCCCGGTGAGCAGATGAGAAGGGGCCCCATGCGGGCCCCCTCTCTCTGCCCACCGGCTACGGCAGGGGGCCGGGGGCGGGCACATAAATGCCGGCGGCGGCCGCCGGCAGCGGCATTCGAATAACAGATGATCAGAGGGTCAACAGTGCGGTAGCCCAGGGCCCCCCCAGACCACTGGGCCCTGGGCTACCGCCCATATTGACCCTCTGATAATCCGCCCCTGCACTTATGGGGTGTTCTGCTGTTCTAGTACCTCAGGGGCCCTGCCAATGTGACATGGCAAAATCTGCACTGTAATATGGAGCTACTTCCCTTCTGAGCTTTGCACTGTGCCTCAAAAGTAGTTTTCGACCATATATGGGGTATCGGTGAACTCAGGAGAAATTGCAAAACAATTGTTGGAGTCCATTTTCTTCTGTTACTCTTGTGAAAATACAAAATTTGGAGTCAAAAAATATTTTTGCAGGAAAAATGTTATTTTTTATTATTTTATTTTCACGGCTTTACGTTATAAACTTCTATAAAGCACCTGGGGGTTTAAGGACATCAATACACATCTAGATAAGTTCCCAAAGGGGTCTAGTTTCCAAAATGTTGTAACTTGTTGGGGTTCCTACTGTTTAAGTTACATCAAGGGCTCTCCAAACCCAACATGGCATCCACTAATTATTCCAGTAAATTTTACATTCAAAAAGTCAAATGGCGCTCCTTCCCTTCCAAGCCTTGCCATGCACCCAAACTGTTGTTTTCCGCCATATGTTAGGTATCTGCGCACTCAGGAGAAATTGCACAACAAATTGAATGGAGCAATTTCTCTTTTTACCCTTATGAAAATGCAAAATTTTGGCTAAAATGATTTATCTGGGTAAAATGTTATTTTTTTTATTTACACGGCTCTACATTATAGACTTCTCTGAAGCACTTGTGGGTTCAAGGTGCTCAATAAACAGCTAGATAAGTTCCATAACGGGGTCTACTTTCCAAAATGGTGTCACTTATTCGGCGTTTCCACTGTTTAGGCACATCAGGGGCTCTCTAAACGCGACATGGCAACCGCTAATTATGCCAGCCAATTTTAAATTCAAAAAGTCTCCTTCCCTTCTGAGCCCTGCCGTGTTCCCAAACCGTAGATTTCCCCCATATATGGGGTATCGGCATGCTCAGGATAAATTGCACAACAAATTGTATGGTCCATTTTTTCCTGTTATCTTTGCGAAAGTAAAGAAAAAATTAGGTCTAAAGGAAAATTTTTGTGAAAGAAAAGTAAATGTTTTTTCCTTACACATTACAAAAATTCCTGTGAAGCCCCTGAAGAGTTAATAAACATCTTGAATGTGATTTTAAGTACCTTGAGGGGTGCAGTTTTTGTCATATAGGCCCCTAAAAGTCACTTCAAGTGTGGTGGTCCCTAAAAAAATATGGTTTTGCAAATTTTGTTGGAAAAATGAGAAATTGCTGGTCTACCTTTAACCCTTATAATTTCTTAACAAAAAAAAATGTTTCCAAAATTGTCCTGATGTAAAGTAGGCATGTGGGAAATGTTATCTATCAACTATTTTGTGCGATATGACTCTCTGATTTAAAGGTATAAAAATTAAAATTTTGAAAATTGCAATATTTTCAAAATTTTCGCCAAATTTCGTTTTTTTTCCCACAAATAAACGCAAGTCATATCAAAGAAATTTTACCACTATCATGAAGTACAATATGTCAGGAGAAAACAGTCTCAGAATCAGTGGGATCCATTGAAGCATTCCAGAGTTATTACCTCATAAAGGGACAGTGGTCAGAATTGTAAAAATTGGCCTGGTCAGGAAGGTGAAAACAGGCTTAGGGGTGAAAGGGTTAACTAAACAAAAGTAAAACAATTACAGAACTGTGCAAATGTTTGACACAGGAGTGAAAAAATGCTGCAAAATAAGAATGCTTAAAAAAATCAAAGTGTTAAATGGAATCTGTCAGCAGATTTGTGCTATTTGCTATTTGCAGCATGTTGTAGGGGCTGAGACACTGATTTCAGGGTTGTATCACTTATTAGGTTGTGTGCTGATGTTTAAATACAATTAAGGTTTATGAACAGGAGATTATACTACAGCTCCCGTGCTTCTTAGTCCAACTCCGCCCCAGCACAGATTAGCAGCTCACTGTCTATAGACAATTTACACAGGAAGCCGTGGTTTGGGCAGCATTCTGAGCTCTGCTACTCGTACATGCTGCATCTAAAAACTGTGTGTCACAATTGCTGCACCAAGTAAACTAAGTGATACATCACTGCAATCAGAGTCTCTTTTCCTACATTATGCTCCCCTCGGATGCGGTAGCAAGAACCTGGTGACAGATTTCCTTTAATTGCTTATTTTTTATTAATTAACAAAATGCAAAGTAAATGAACAAAATAAAAATCTTAATGCAAATCAATATTTGGTGTGATCACTCTTTGCCTTCAAAACAACATTAATTCTTTTAGGTAAATGTGCACACGGTTTAATAACGCATATTTAATCATCATGACCCTTTAATGTCCAAAATTGTTTATTGATTAATATCTTCACAGCAGTCAGATCCGCTGCATAGCTGCCACTAGAGGGAGCTTTCTTCATACAGAGTTGTTAATGAGTTCAATGTACATCAGCAGGCAGTAGCGCCCTCTAGAGGTGGGTGCAGGTAGAAATCATATTATCCTTGAAATCCATTTCTGCGTAGAGCATGGGGTCTCAAACTGCATTCCTCGAGGGTCTCAGACCATGCGTGTTTTCAAGATTTCCATCGCATTGACCAAGGTGCTGGAATCATTCTGTGCAAGTGATTAAATTCTCACCTGTGCAATACAAGGAAATCCTGAAGACATGACCTGTTTGCGGCCCTTGAGGAATGCAGTTTGTGACCTCTGGCGTAAAGGATGTTTAACTCTGTTTAAGAAAAATAGAGCTATGTTCACAATAAAGATACATAAATTAGTGAGCACAGCATTTTGAACCTGCTAAGATTTATATTAATGTTCAATACATATTCCCTCCAGCAGACAGTAACTGGAGAGAATTCTGAATATCGTTGTTCCACATTGGTAGAGTAAGAGGCTCTCAGGTTGTTTTCCGTTATTAATCCTATATCGACATACGTTCCCCCACCCCCCATTATGTAGTAATATCCCCCATCCTGGGCCCCTTCCTGGAATACAGCCGGAATAATAGGTACTGGATACACATCACCAAGTAAATATATTTCTAAATGTGCTAATGACATGAAATTCTAACAAGATGTTGGTAACAACAACCCATCCAATCCACAGAGCCAAAGGCTGTGCAACCAAGTATTAATTTGAGGGTGCCAACAATTTTGTCTGTCCAATTTTTAAGGTTTTGTGTAAAATTATGTCCAATTTGCCTTTTTCAGATTTCTTTTTGGGTTGTTCCAATAAACACAAAGGAAATAAATGTGTATAACAAATGTGTAATTGCAATAATTTTATTGGGAAAATACTTCATTTTTTTTTATAACTTAGGTGTGAAATGACCTCTAAATATGTTTTTGACTAATACTTAAAGGGGTTCTTCATAATATTTTTTTTTATTGTCCAGTTGGCATGAACCGCTGAACCCAATAATTGGTTACAGTGGTCACATGCACTGTAAGGTATCTGCTGCAGTCTGTCAGAAATGACCGGACAGCAACAGAGAAGCAGCTCGAGTGGGGAAGGTGAGTATAGCTGAGGTAATTTTCAACACCTGCAACTCTATGCACAAAAAAGTGAGAAATTCCATTAATTTCCAATAGTTCTAGAAGGCATTTTACCAGCCTTTACTAATGGATAGTTAATTCTGCAACCGATGGTATTACAATAGTCACAAAAACTCTTGTATCCTCACTGAGTATGACAAATAAAAATGCAGCTGCACTCTCCTTCCATTATGTGATTATTCATTTCAAAATTAATAGTAATATATTTCCTTATTTCATGTTTTAGGTCTGGTCCAGGTGGCATGCCCCAAACTAGCAATCGCAGACTCCTCCAGACACAGGCCCAAGTCAATGAGGTAAGTCCTAGTCATCTGTTTGCAAAGTAAGGCCCCTTTCACACGTCAGTGTCTCCGGGACGTGTGGTGACAGTTTTCTCACGTACCAGAGACACTGACACACGTAGACCCATTCAAATGAATGGGTCTGTGCACGTCAGGGTGTTTTCACAGACCGTGTCTCCGTGTGTAAAACATGCAGACATGTCTGTTTTCACCCGGACACACGGGCCTCAAAATGTGTCACACATGTGCACACGGAGAACAGTGCACACTGTTCTCCGTGTGCACGGACGGCCACTGGGGACATAGTGCTACTGTAAGCCGTTTTTCCCCAGCAGCTGGTGCTGAACGCGGCTTTCATCCATACTCCCCTGCTCTGCTGGCGAGCAGGGGAGAATAAATGAATGAAAAACCCGACGTGGGGTCCCCCTATGTTTTTAAACCAACCAGGCAAAACTCACAGGTGCGAGCTGCTATTCTCAGGCTGGTAAGGGGCCATGGATATGGGCCCCTAGCCTAAATACAGCAGCCAACAGCTGCCCAGAAAAAGTGCATCTATTAGCTGCACCAATTCTGGCGCTTTGCCCGATTCTTCCCACTTGCCCTGTAGCGGTGGAAAGTGGGGTAATGAGGGGTTAATGTCACCTTCCTATTGTAAGGTGACATTAAGCCCGGCTTAGTAATGGAGAGGTGTCAATAAGACACCTCTCCATTACTAATCCTAGAGTGGGTAAAGGGTTAAATAAACACCACACAGTAAGAATAAAGTATTTTAATGAAATCTTACACCACACAGTTTTGCCATCTTTATTATACTGCTAATCCATGCGACGCCCTCGATCTCTTGTAAAAAAATAAAAATAACAAACCAATATACCCAAACCTGTCCGGTGTTCAGGACCACGCCGGAATCCATATCTGGCGAATGTACAGATTACAACCGGAGAGGTGCTAAGATGCGATTGCTCCGGCTGTAAACTACTGGGGAATGAATGAGAAGCAGCGGGCACAGGCTCAGTAACTAGCGGAGACGTCACTGAGTCTGTACTTGCTGCCGGCATAAACTCCTGTGACCTCAGGACCATGGGAGAATGCAAGTGATGAGACTTTATTCTGGCTGTGTCTTTATTTAACATGTAACAACTATAGGAGAAGTAATGGATAGGTGTCTTATTGATGCCTCTCCATTACTAAGCAGTGGGCTTAATGTCACCTTACAATACAAAGGTGACATCAACCCCACAACTATTACCCCACTTGCCACCGCTACAGGGCAAGTGGGAAGAGTGAGGCTAAGTGCTGGAATTGGCACATCTTAGAGATGCACCTTTTCTGTGGTGGCTGAGTGCTGATGTTTTTAGCCGGGGGGCAATATCCATGGCCCCTTCCTAGGCTATTAATATCAGCCCACAGCTGTCTTCATAGCCTTTGCAGGTTATTAATAATGGGGGGATCCCACATAATTTTTTTGGGGGGGTCTCCCATTTTATTAGCCAGTAAAGGCTAAGTATATAGCTGTGAGCTGATATTAATAGCCTGAGAAGTTCCATGGGTATTTGTTATGACCTGGTGGTCAGGACAATAATGGACCTGGTGGTTAAGAGCACACGGAATGACCTGATAGTTACTGATAATATAGCACAAGCTCTGGGACGTGGGAACTCTGCTGACCGCAATCCCTAATCCTATCAACCACACTAGAAATAGCCGTGGATTGCTCCTAACGCTCCCTATGCAACTCGGCACAGCCTAAGGAACTAGCTAGCCCTAAAGATAGAAAAATAAAGCCTACCTTGCCTCAGAGAAATTCCCCAAAGGAAAAGGCAGCCCCCCACATATAATGACTGTGAGTAAAGATGAAAATACAAACACAGAGATGAAATAGATTAAGCAAAGTGAGGCCCGACTTACTGAACAGACTGAGGATAGGAAAGGTTACTTTGCGGTCAACACAAAAACCTACAAAAAGACCACGCAGAGGGCGCAAAAAGACCCTCCGCACCGACTCACGGTGCGGAGGCGCTCCCTCTGCGTCCCAGAGCTTCCAGCAAGCAAGACAACAATAAAAATAGCAAGCTGGACAGAAAAATAGCAGACCAAAGAAATACAAGCTGGAACTTAGCTTCTGCTGGGAAGACAGGTCACAAGAACGATCCAGGAGTGAACTAGACCAATACTGGAACATTGACAGGTGGCATGGAGCAAAGATCTAAGTGGAGTTAAATAGAGCAGCAGCTAACGAATTAACCTCGTCACCTGTGAAAGGAAACTCAGAAACACCCACCAGAGGAAGTCCATGGACAGAACCAGCCGAAGTACCATTCATGACCACAGGAGGGAGCCCGACAACAGAATTCACAACAGTACCCCCCCCCCTTGAGGAAGGATCACCGAACCCTCACCAGAGCCCCCAGGCCGACCAGGATGAGCCAAATGAAAGGCATGAACCAGATCGGCAGCATGAACATCAGAGGCAAAAACCCAGGAATTATCTTCCTGACCATAACCCTTCCACTTGACCAGGTACTGGAGTTTCCGTCTCGAAACACGAGAATCCAAAATCTTCTCCACTATATACTCCAACTCCCCCTCAACCAACACCGGGGCAGGAGGATCAACGGATGGAACCACAGGCGCCACGTATCTCCGCCATAACGACCTATGGAACACATTATGGATGGCAAAAGAAGCAGGAAGGGCCAAACGAAATGACACAGGATTGATAACCTCAGAAATCTTATACGGACCAATGAAATGAGGCTTAAACTTAGGAGAGGAAGCCTTCATAGGAACATAGCGAGACGACAACCAAACCAAATCCCCAACACGAAGTCGGGGACCCACACAGCGCCGGCGGTTAGCGAAACGTTGAGCCTTCTCCTGGGACAATGTCAAATTGTCCACCACATGAGTCCAAATCTGCTGCAACCTATCCACCACAGTATCAACACCAGGACAGTCTGAAGACTCAACCTGCCCTGAAGAGAAACGAGGATGGAAACCAGAATTGCAGAAAAACGGCGAAACCAAAGTAGCCGAGCTGGCCCGATTATTAAGGGCGAACTCAGCCAACGGCAAAAAGGACACCCAATCATCCTGATCAGCAGAAACAAAGCATCTCAGATATGTTTCCAAAGTTTGATTAGTTCGTTCGGTTTGACCATTTGTCTGAGGATGGAAAGCAGAGGAAAAAGACAAATCAATGCCCATCCTAGCACAAAAGGATCGCCAAAACCTCGAAACAAACTGGGAACCTCTGTCAGAAACGATGTTCTCTGGGATACCATGTAAACGAACCACATGCTGGAAAAATAATGGCACCAAATCAGAGGAGGAAGGCAATTTAGACAAAGGTACCAAATGGACCATCTTAGAAAAGCGATCACAAACCACCCAAATGACCGACATCTTTTGAGAGACGGGGAGATCCGAAATAAAATCCATAGAAATATGCGTCCAGGGCCTCTTCGGGACCGGCAAGGGCAAAAGCAACCCACTGGCACGAGAACAGCAGGGCTTAGCCCGAGCACAAGTCCCACAGGACTGCACAAAAGAACGCACATCTCGTGACAAAGACGGCCACCAGAAGGATCTAGCCACCAAATCTCTGGTACCAAAGATTCCAGGATGCCCAGCCAACACTGAACAATGAATCTCAGAGATAACTCTACTAGTCCATCTATCAGGGACAAACAGTTTCTCTGCTGGGCAACGGTCAGGTCTATCAGCCTGAAATTTTTGCAGCACCCGCCGCAAATCAGGGGAGATGGCAGACAAAATTACCCCCTCTTTGAGAATACCCGTCGGCTCAGGAACACCCGGAGAGTCAGGTACAAAACTCCTCGACAGGGCATCAGCCTTCACATTCTTAGAGCCCGGAAGGTACGAAACCACAAAATCAAAACGGGAGAAAAATAACGACCATCGAGCCTGTCTCGGATTCAACCGTTTGGCAGACTCAAGATAAGTCAAATTCTTGTGATCTGTCAAGACCACCACGCGATGCTTGGCTCCTTCCAGCCAATTACGCCACTCCTCGAATGCCCACTTCATGGCCAACAACTCACGATTACCAACATTATAGTTACGCTCAGCAGGCGAAAACTTTCTAGAAAAGAAAGCACATGGCTTCATCACCGAGCCATCAGAACTTCTTTGCGACAAAACAGCCCCTGCTCCAATCTCAGAAGCATCAAACTCAACCTGAAACGGGAGCAAAACATCTGGCTGGCACAACACAGGGGCAGAAGAAAAATGACGCTTCAACTCCTGAAAAGCCTCTACAGCTGCAGAAGACCAATTGACCACATCAGCACCCTTCTTGGTCAAATCAGTCAACGGTTTAGCAACAGTAGAAAAATTAGCGATGAAGCGCCGATAAAAATTAGCAAAGCCCAGGAACTTTTGCAGGCTCTTCACAGATGTCGGCTGAGTCCAATCGTAAATGGCCTGGACTTTAACAGGGTCCATCTCGATAGTAGAAGGGGAAAAAATGAACCCCAAAAATGAAACCTTCTGAACTCCAAAGAGACACTTTGACCCCTTCACAAACCAGGAATTCGCACGAAAGACCTGGAACACCATTCTGACCTGCTTCACATGAGACTCCCAATCATCCGAAAAGACCAAAATATCATCCAAATACACAATCAGGAATTTATCCAGGTACTCTCGGAAGATGTCATGCATAAAGGACTGAAATACTGATGGAGCATTGGAAAGCCCGAATGGCATAACCAGGTACTCAAAATGGCCCTCGGGCGTATTAAATGCTGTTTTCCATTCATCGCCTTGTTTAATACGCACAAGATTATACGCCCCTCGAAGATCTATCTTGGTGAACCAACTAGCCCCTTTAATACGAGCAAACAAATCAGACAGCAACGGCAAAGGATACTGAAATTTGACTGTGATCTTATTAAGAAGGCGGTAATCAATACAAGGTCTCAAAGAACCATCCTTCTTGGCCACAAAAAAGAACCCTGCTCCTAACGGTGATGACGACGGGCGAATATGGCCTTTCTCCAAGGACTCCTTTATATAACTCCGCATAGCGGTATGCTCTGGCACAGATAAATTGAACAATCGGCCCTTAGGAAACTTACTACCAGGAATCAAATTAATTGCACAATCGCAATCCCTATGAGGAGGTAGGGCACTGGCTTTGGGCTCATCAAATACATCCCGATAATCCGACAAAAACTCTGGAACTTCAGAAGGAGTGGAAGACGAAATAGACAAAAATGGAACATCACCATGTACCCCCTGGCAACCCCAGCTGGACACAGACATAGATTTCCAGTCCAATACTGGATTATGAACCTGTAGCCATGGCAACCCCAAAACGACCACATCATGCAGATTATGCAACACCAGAAAGCGGATATCCTCCTGATGTGCAGAAGCCATGCACATGGTTAATTGGGTCCAGTACTGAGGCTTATTCTTGGCCAAAGGCGTAGCATCAATTCCTCTCAATGGAATAGGATACTGCAAGGGCTCCAAGAAAAAACCACAGCGCCTAGCATACTCCAAGTCCATCAAATTCAGGGCAGCGCCTGAATCCACAAATACCATAACAGAATAGGATGACAAAGAGCAAATCAGAGTAACGGACAATAGAAATTTAGACTGTACCGCACCAATGGTGGCAGACCTAGCGAACCGCTTAGTGCGCTTAGGACAATCGGAGATAGCATGAGTGGAATCACCACAGTAAAAACATAGCCCATTCCGACGTCTGTGTTCTTGCCGTTCAGCTCTGGTCAAAGTCCTATCACATTGCATACATTTACTTAACTATATACGAGTTGGCGACTCTAGGTTCAGCACCTGTTCACACTTAGTCTATGTTTGGATGTGCCGGTCAGGTTTTTGAAATGTATTCTTTAGCCTTCTGATCGTGCACTCCGCCCCCTCGCCACAGGTGTTTTAATTACAACAGGTCCAATACCCCTCCACAGAGAGAGAGAATTTTAGTCTAGGAAGAGGTTTCACATGTACCCATTCAGATGGAGACGTTTATTCTCAGCGAGGTAAGGCAAGTTTAGGACCTGGTATAAGAGAGATGCCGTAAAGGGGCTACCAGGTACACATAAAATTGGCCATTTTTATGCGCTAAACGCTCTCATTTTTCATATTTCTAGTGCAGTAATGCAGTTCAAATTTCGTATTTCAAGTTTGCATGTTCGCTGCAGTGTGCTGCCTTATTTACTTAATTATCACATTGCATAGGCTCAGACCCATGCTCAGATAGTACCGCCAAATGGTGCACAGCTTTACGCTCACGCAAGCGTCGATCGATCTGAATGGCCAAAGACATAGACTCATTCAGACCAGCAGGCATGGGAAACCCCACCATGACATCCTTAAGGGCTTCAGAGAGACCCTTTCTGAAGATTGCTGCCAGGGCACATTCATTCCACTGAGTGAGCACAGACCACTTTCTAAACTTCTGACAATATATCTCCGCTTCATCCTGACCCTGACACAGAGTCAGCAAGATTTTCTCTGCCTGATCCACTGAATTAGGTTCGTCATAAAGCAATCTAAGCGCCAGGAAAAACGCATCAACATCACGCAATGCCGGATCTCCTGGCGCAAGGGAAAATGCCCAGTCTTGAGGGTCACCACATAAAAAAAAGAAATAATGATCTTTACTTGTTGAACAGTCACCTTGTCACCTGAGGAGCGAGGTTTCAAGGCAAGAAACAATTTACAATTATTTTTGAAATTCAAGAACTTAGATCTATCACCAAAAAACAAATCAGGAATTGGAATCCTAGGCTCTGACATCGGATTCTGAACCACAAAATTTTGAATGTTTTGTACCCTTGCAGTGAGATTATCCATACAAGAGGACAGACCTTGAATGTCCATGTCTACACCTGTGTTCTGAACCACCCAGATGTAAAGGGGAAAAGAGAAACAAAACACACTGCAAAGAATAAAAAATGGTCTCAGAACTTCTCTTATCCCTCTATTGAGATGCATTAGTACTTTGGGCCACCTGTACTGTTATGACCTGGTGGTCAGGACAATAATGGACCTGGTGGTTAAGAGCACACGGAATGACCTGATAGTTACTGATAATATAGGACAAGCTCTGGGACGTGGGAACTCTGCTGACCGCAATCCCTAATCCTATCAACCACACTAGAAATAGCCGTGGATTGCTCCTAACGCTCCCTATGCAACTCGGCACAGCCTAAGGAACTAGCTAGCCCTAAAGATAGAAAAATAAAGCCTACCTTGCCTCAGAGAAATTCCCCAAAGGAAAAGGCAGCCCCCCACATATGACTGTGAGTAAAGATGAAAATACAAACACAAAGATGAAATAGATTAAGCAAAGTGAGGCCCGACTTACTGAACAGACTGAGGATCGGAAAGGTAGCTTTGTGGTCAGCACAAAAACCTACAAAAAGACCATGCAGAGGGCGCAAAAAGACCCTCCGCACCGACTCACGGTGCGGAGGCGCTCCCTCTGCGTCCCAGAGCTTCCAGCAAGCTGGACAGAAAAATAGCAAACCAGAGAAGAAAAACAAGCAGTCACTTAGCTTCTGCTGGGAAGACAGGTCACAAGAACGATCCAGGAGTGAACTAGACCAATACTGGAACATTGACAGGTGGCATGGAGCAAAGATCTAAGTGGAGTTAAATAGAGGAGCCAGCTAACGAATTAACCTCGTCACCTGTGGAAGGAAACTCAGAAACACCCACAGCCACCAGAGAAAGTCCATGGACAGAACCAGCCGAAGTACCATTCATGACCACAGGAGGGAGCCCGACAACAGAATTCACAACAGGTATTACCCCCTTCCCAGGCTATAAACATCTGCCCCCAGTCATTTGCTTTCCCTCTGCTGGTTGCAAACATTGCGCTGGAGCCCTTCACATTTTTTTTCCGTAAAATAATTTTATTAATTAAATACATGTACAGTAATTTGCCCACACACTCTACTAATTGTATTTGTCACTGACATCTATATATCTACCTATTCTATTTGTATTTACTGTATGTAATCCATCTCTTTTATTCTGTCGGCTCCTGCAGTGAATTTACAGAACCCGACAGATGTATTACCGGCTTTTCTTCTATCTATCTCTCTATGCAATATAAATACATATATATATATATATATATATACAGTGGGGCAAAAAAGTATTTAGTCAGTCAGCAATAGTGCAAGTTCCACCACTTAAAAAGATGAGAGGCGTCTGTAATTTACATCATAGGTAGACCTCAACTATGGGAGACAAACTGAGAAAAAAAATCCAGAAAATCACATTGTCTGTTTTTTTATCATTTTTTTTGCATTTTATGGTGGAAAATAAGTATTTGGTCAGAAACAAACAATCAAGATTTCTGGCTCTCACAGACCTGTAACTTCTTCTTTAAGAGTCTCCTCTTTCCTCCACTCATTACCTGTAGTAATGGCACCTGTTTAAACTTGTTATCAGTATAAAAAGACACCTGTGCACACCCTCAAACAGTCTGACTCCAAACTCCACTATGGTGAAGACCAAAGAGCTGTCAAAGGACACCAGAAACAAAATTGTAGGCCTGCACCAGGCTGGGAAGACTGAATCTGCAATAGCCAACCAGCTTGGAGTGAAGAAATCAACAGTGGGAGCAATAATTAGAAAATGGAAGACATACAAGACCACTGATAATCTCCCTCGATCTGGGGCTCCACGCAAAATTCCACCCCGTGGGGTCAGAATGATCACAAGAACGGTGAGCAAAAATCCCAGAACCACGCGGGGGGACCTAGTGAATGAACTGCAGAGAGCTGGGACCAATGTAACAAGGCCTACCATAAGTAACACACTACGCCACCATGGACTCAGATCCTGCAGTGACAGACGTGTCCCACTGCTTAAGCCAGTACATGTCCGGGCCCGTCTGAAGTTTGCTAGAGAGCATTTGGATGATCCAGAGGAGTTTTGGGAGAATGTCCTATGGTCTGATGAAACCAAACTGGAACTGTTT
This sequence comes from Ranitomeya imitator, assembly GCF_032444005.1. Lineage (NCBI taxonomy): Eukaryota > Metazoa > Chordata > Amphibia > Anura > Dendrobatidae > Ranitomeya > Ranitomeya imitator. The sequence goes on along the minus strand of NC_091286.1, from coordinate 574,831,459 downwards.
GGTAGAAACACAACTTGTCGTGTTTGGAGGAAAAAGAATACTGAGTTGCATCCATCAAACACCTGTAAAGCATGGTGGTGGAAACATCATGCTTTGGGGCTGTTTCTCTGCAAAGGGGCCAGGACGACTGATCCGGGTACATGAAAGAATGAATGGGGCCATGTATCGTGAGATTTTGAGTGCAAACCTCCTTCCATCAGCAAGGGCATTGAAGATGAAATGTGGCTGGGTCTTTCAACATGACAATGATCCAAAGCATACCGCCAGGGCAACAAAGGAGTGGCCTCGTAAGAAGCATTTCAAGGTCCTGGAGTGGCCTAGCCAGTCTCCAGATCTCAACCCTATAGAAAACCTTTGTAGGGAGTTGAAAGTCCGTGTTGCCAAGCGAAAAGCCAAAAACATCACTGCTCTAGAGGAGATCTGCATGGAGGAATGGGCCAACATACCAACAACAGTGTGTGGCAACCTTGTGAAGACTTACAGAAAACGTTTGACCTCTGTCATTGCCAACAAAGGATATATTACAAAGTATTGAGATGAAATTTTGTTTCTGACCAAATACTTATTTTCCACCATAATATGCAAATAAAATGTTAAAAAAACAGACAATGTGATTTTCTGGATTTTTTTTCTCAGTTTGTCTCCCATAGTTGAGGTCTACCTATGATGTAAATTACAGACGCCTCTCATCTTTTTAAGTGGTGGAACTTGCACTATTGCTGACTGACTAAATACTTTTTTGCCCCACTGTATATATACTCTGCTCAAAAAATAAAGGGAACACTAAAATATTTATTCATTATATAGTGGAATGCGTTGAGAACAGTAAAACCTAAAAATGATCAATGTAAATCACAACTAATATCCCATGAAGGTCTGGAGTTAGAATGATGCTCAAAATCAAAGTGGAAAATCAAATTGCAGGCTGATCCAACTTCAGTGGAAATGCCTCAAGACAAGGAAATTATGCTCAATAGTGTGTGTGGCCTCCACGTGCCTGTATGACCTCCCTACAATGCCTGGGCATGCTCCTGATGAGGCGGAAGATGGTCTCCTGAGGGATCTCCTCCCAGACCTGGACTAAAACATCCACCAACTCCTGGACAGTCTGTGGTGCAACATGACATTGGTGGATGGTGCGAGACATGATGTTCCAGATGCGTTCAATCGGATTCATGTCTGGGGAATGGGCGGGCCAGTCCATAGCTTCAATGCCTTCATCTTGCAGAAACTGCTGACACACTCCAGCCACATGAGGTCTGGCATTGTCCTGCATTAGAAGGAACCCAGGGCCAACCGCACCAGCATATGGTCTCACAAGTGGTCTGAGGATCTCATCTCGGTACCTAATCGAAGTCAGGCTACCTCTGGCGAGCGTAAAGGAAAAAAAAAAGTTCCAGCTCTTCTTGATAAAATACTTGACTTTATTTGATGCGTTTAAAATACAAACAGCCCCTTGGACAACGCACAGGAGGAGATGAGCTACGTGTTTTTTAATGTTTTCTCACTCAGTGGTGTGTAGCTTTGATAAAGATCGCCGCAGCGATCGAAACGCGTAGCTCATGTCCTCCTGTGCGTTGTCCGAGGGGCCGTTTGTATTTTAAACGCATGAAATAAAGTCAAGTATTTTATCAAGAAGAGCTGGAAGATTTTGTTTTTTCCCTTTACTATTGGACCGTCTCATGAGGACGGGGGTTCCGTGCACCGTCTGAAGATCGGTGAGCTGGCTATTTCTTTCCTTTTTTTCTTGTGATCAATTACCTCTGGTGAGCACATAGAAGGCTATGCAGCCCTCCAAAGAAATGCCACCCCACACTATTACTGACCCACTGCCAAACCGGTCATGCTGAAGGATGTTGCAGGCAGCAGATCGCTCACCACGGCGTCTCCAGACTCTGTCACGTCTGTCACATGTGCTCAGTGTGAACCTGCTTTCATCTGTGAAGAGCACAGGGCGCAAGTGGCGAATTTGCCAATCCTGGTGCTCTGTGGCAAATGCCAAGCGTCCTGCACGGTGTTGGGCTGTGAGCACAACCCCCACCTGTGGATGTCGGGCACTCAGACCATCCTCATGGAGTCGGTCCTGCTGCTGGGTTGTTGCCCTCCTACGGCCCCTCCACATCTCCTGGTGTACTGGCCTGTCTCCTGGTAGCGCCTCCAGCCTCTGGACACTAGGCTGACAGACACAGCAAACCTTCTTGCCACAGCTCGCATTGATGTGCCATCCTGGATGAGCTGCACTACCTAAGCCACTTGTGTGGGTTGTAGAGTCCGTCTCATGCTACCATGAGTGTAAAAGCACAACCAACATTCAAAAGTGACCAAAACATCAGCCACAAAGCATTGGTACTGAGATGTGGTCTGTGGTCCCCACCTGCAGAACCACTGCTTTATTGAGGGTGTCTTGATAATTGCCAATAATTTCCATCTGTTGTCTATTCCATTTGCACAACAGCATGTGAAATTGATTGTCAGTGTTACTTCCTAAGTGGACAGTTTGATTTCACAGAAGCTTGATTTACTTGGAGTTATAATCTGTTGTTTAAGTGTTCCTTTTATTTTAGATATATGTGTGTGTGTCAGATATATATATATATATATATATATATATATATATATATATATATATATATATATATATATATATATATTCTATTCTAACCTGTCAGTTTGATTTTACTGTACGCGCACAGGATTTGCCAGCTTTTTTTCTAACTATCTAAAATATATATATATAAAAAAGAAAGTATGACGGCACCAGGATGAATGGTTTTTGATGGTAGTTAAAATAGGCAAGCAAGCTGCAACTAATCAGAGTTTCATGTGGCAGACAGACCAACCGTGGACCATAATCGCATAGTGGTGCACAACCAAGCAGCAATTCATATAAGAGCATCCAGAGAGAAAAAAAAAACAGAAAAGTTTGCACTCACCCAGCGATGTAAATAAAAAAGTCCTTTATTTATCCATACAATAGGATGCGGACATGCCTGTAGGTACCTGGACCCGTTGAAGCACAGTCCGCGCGAAACGGCCGTCGTCTGGTCTCCTCCTCGCACCCTCTTGTTTGAACTGCAGCCCTACAGGCATGTCCGCATCCTATTGTATGGATAAATAAAGGACTTTTTTATTTACATCGCTGGGTGAGTGCCAACTTTTCTGTTTTTTTTCTCTCTGGACATATATATATATATATATATATATATATATACATACTGTATATGTGTGTGTGTGTGTGTGTGTGTTTTGACGAATATTTCCTTGGAAAACGATGTGTAAATGACAGAGAACTGCTGTATGTAAAAGCGCATGTTAAAATTGCATTGCACTCGGATGTAAATCGGATGCTATGTGTGAAATTTGCATTGTACTCGCATGACACTCGTCCGTTTTTTCGGTCCAGATCACAGAACGTTTTTTTTCTCGCATATGAGTATGAGGCCTAAGACTGATTAAAAACAACACAATGGAAAACCTTTACATGCTGAAGCTTTTTTTGTGCAGGAGATAAAAAATGCAGGAAAAAAATGTGTATGTGAAGGAGGCCCAAGATCAGCTTTTCATGAGCGTCATATACTGGTTTGACCACAATAAATATTATACTGGTATAAGGGTAAGTGCACACGTATAGAGCTCCTCTGCAGATTTTTCCGCAGCGGATTTGATAAATCCGCAGGGGAAAACCGCTGCGGTTTTTACTGCGGATTTATCGCGTTTTCTATTGCGGATTCCGCTGCGGATTTACATCTGCAGTTTTCTATTGGAGCAGATGTAAAAACGCTGCGGATTCCACAAAAAAGAATTGACATGCTGCGGAAAGTAAAATGCTGCGTTTCCGCGCGTTTTTTTCCGCAGCATGTGCACAGCGTTTTTTGTTTCCCATAGGTTTACATTGTACTGTAAACTCATGGGAAACTGCTGCGGATCCGCAGCAAAATCCGCATCGTGTGCACATACTCTTAGGCTTGGTGTACACACAGTTTTTTGAGGTTGTCAAAAACTAAGAGTTTTCTCTTCAAACATTGTTCCATCTTTTTGGAGAAGATTTTTGCCTTCTGAAGCAATTTTGAGGCGTTAATCAACATTTTTGGAGAGTTTAATGCATGAGCTGCCATTTTACTTGCAGACTTCAGTGTATTTTCTCCAGAACAAATCTGCAGCAAATTTGACCCGTTTGGACTAATTCATATTGGGATTTTATTGAACTTATGATCCCATGATTCGCTTGTGTCTATATACCAGTGACATGGTCGTTTGATGACATTTGTAAAGGCCCCTTCACATTAAGCGACGCTGCAGCGATACCGACAACGATCCGGATCACTGCAGCGTCGCTGTTTGGTCGCTGGAGAGCTGTCACACAGACCGCTCTCCAGCGACCAACGATGCCGGTAACCAGGGTAAACATCGGGTAACTAAGCGCAGGGCCGCGCTTAGTAACCCGATGTTTACCCTGGTTACCATGCTAAAAGTAAAAAAAAACAAACACTACATACTTACCTACAGCCGTCTGTCCTCCAGCGCTGCGCTCTGCTTCTCTGCTCTCCTCCTGTACTGTCTGGGAGCCGGAAAGCAGAGCGGTGACGTCACCGCTCTGCTTTCCGGCTCACAGACAGTACAGGAGGAGTGCAGAGCACAGCGCTGGAGGACAGACAGCGGTAGGTAAGTATGTAGTGTTTGTTTTTTTTTACTTTTAGCATGGTAACCAGGGTAAACATCGGGTTACTAAGCGCGGCCCTGCGCTTAGTTACCCGATGTTTACCCTGGTTACCAGTGAAGACATCGCTGGATCGGTGTCACACACGCCGATCCAGCGATGTCTCCAGGGAGTCCAGCGACGAAATAAAGTTCTGGACTTTATTCAGCGACCAGCGATCTCCCAGCAGGGGCCTGATCGTTGGTCGCTGTCACACATAACGATTTCATTAACGATATCGTTGCTACGTCACAAATAGCAACGATATCGTTAACAATATCGTTATGTGTGAATGTACCTTAAGACATGCTTTCTACTACAAATAGTGCTACTTAAAATATTGTTATTTTATGAAACTCAGTCAGTGACTACTTTTTACGGAGATTGCCATCCCTCCTCACCAGCACCTCGGATCTCAGCAAGAGTGCTCGCCACACTACCCGCCTACTTTTTTGTTCAAACAGTGCACTGGTCATAAGGCCAGCACTGCAACAAATTTTAGATCTGATTTCTGGTCACTGGTCATGCAATGTAATCTGTAACCACTAGATGGCAACAAAGTCCTAATCTGTCATCGTGATGCACTGGACTGAGTACAAATAACACAGGCAGGTTCTAGTCTTATTTCCCTGCAGCTGCTGCTAGAGAGGTGCTTCTATATGTTCACCCAGGAGTGGCCATACTATTGGTGCAAGAGGTAAAGGGGCATCATCTGCCATCTCCAAATCAGGTGGAAGTGTGATGAGCTGTAAAGGGCACATAACTTGTTTTTGCACAGGGACCCTTTACTATCTGCGTTCACCCATAACTTTTAACAAGGCATTTCTACATTAATGCAGAGGTACTATAGAAACTTTTGACCCTAGAGAGAACCTTATAATGCCCCCCTTATTTACTAAGATGACCATTCACCAAATGTTTCATGTTGAACTGAACATACAATGTAATAGTGGCTGCACAGCGGGAAAAAAAATATTTTAATTTCGCCTCTCCGTTGCAGAGATATTAGCAATTAAACTACTCTGCACCTAATGAGTTAATTTTAGTCCAAGTGGGTGTTATCAGACAGTTTTCACTGGGGGCGTGAACTTCTACTCCCTCTATGATTGGAAGTGGGTGTCATCAGATAGCAACTCATACATGGAGAAGACGTGTGCTCCGCCTGGTGAAAACTGTCTGGTAACGCCCACTGGGACTTTACTAAAGTTAAAGGGAACCTGTCACCCCGTTTTTTCAGATTGAGATATAAATACTGTTAAATAGGGCCTGCGCTGTGCGTTACAATAGTGTATGTAGTGTACCCTGATTCCCCCCCTATGCTGCGAAATACATTACCAAAGTCGCTGTTTTCGCCTGTCAATCAGGCTGGTCTGGTCAGATGGGCGTGGTGACATCGCTCTTTTCTTCCCCAGCTTTCCGTTGGTGGCGTAGTGGTGTGCGCATGTCGCAGTGACGAATCCACTGCGCGCACGTGAAGAAGCAGCGCGCGATCTGCGCTATTACCCCCTGTCATCGGTGGGGGCGGCCATCTTCCTGGGGCCGCGCGTGCGCAGATGGAGTGCTCTGCTGCACGGGGCTTCAGGAAAATGGCTGCAGGATGCCGCGTGTGCGCAGAAGAGATCGCGGTGGCCATTTTCCCAAAGCCGAGATGCAAACTCGGCTTTGGGAAAATGGCCGCAGCGATCTCTTCTGCGCACGCGCGGCATCCCGCGGCCATTTTCCTGAAGCCCCGTGCAGCAGAGCACTCCATCTGCGCACGCGTGGCCCCAGGAAGATGGCCGCCCCCACCGATGACAGGGGGTAATAGCGCAGATCGCGCGCTGCTTCTTCACGTGCGCGCAGTGGATTCGTCACTGCGACATGCGCACACCACTACGCCACCAACAGAAAGCTGGGGAAGAAAAGAGCGTTGTCACCACGCCCATCTGACCAGACCAGCCTGATTGACAGGCGAAAACAGCGACTTTGGTAATGTATTTCGCAGCATAGGTGGGGAATCAGGGTACACTACATACACTATAGTAACGCACAGCGCAGGCCCTATTTAACAGTATTTATATCTCAATCTTAAAAAACGGGGTGACAGGTTCCCTTTAAATCAGCAGGTGCCAAATCGGATCAGAGTGAGATTGGGATAATCGGACCGTTTTGCTTGTATGGAGAATATGCAATAGTGTGACCCGTATCTGACTGAGGGACCTGTGAAAAGCAAATGTAGTATCTCTGCACCTGCACATCTGTGGGAATGCACTAGATGTCACTGCATGCTAATACTTCTAGTTCTCCAGCCATCAGATCACATATTTCCGCCTCTTTGTAGTAGTAGCTTTTATGAGCGTCCAAGTTTCAAACAATATGAAACTGCTCAATTTATAGCTGTATTTCATATTTTGCTGATGCCCTCAATATCCAGCACTTGCACCTTTGAAGTCCGGTGCTGATCGTATCTTTACCAGATTTACCCATATACAAAATCTGAAATCTGGCAATAGGACGGTTTTTTACATTCTGTAGTAAAAATGAGAGAATGTGAGGTTATGGTCCGATTACTAAAGGTTCCAATACTTATTTTGCCCAGTGCTTCTGCCATGACAAGCTCCCCGCGCTGTGAATGTCACAACTAGAAGTCATCTTTCCAGCTCCAGATGCCTCTGGGCCCGCTGCATTGTCGTCACTGACTCGGTCGTCAGGCAGACCTTCATGTGTTCCATTAGTAGCTTCAAAGAAATAATTTAGGTCAACTCCAGCGCAATTTTGGTCGTCGCTGCGCCGTTTCTGCAGCCAGTTATTTTCTTTGCTCTTGCAACCCCTGCCTGACACAGAATACTACATTGTATTGATGCCTCCCGGCCCCCCGACTGCATCCTTATAACTCCCATCCATTCATGTCTGTGGAGCATAATAGATGACAAACCCATTGTGTGCCTCCGGACCAGACACATTAGCGTTTTATGACCTAGATCAACCTGTCGTCCACTGATTAAAGAGGAAAAGCTCAAATATTGTCTGAAATAATGCCCATATACAGTCATGGCCAAAAGTATTGACACCCCTGCAATTCTGTCAGATAATACTCATTTTCTTCCTGAAAATGATTGCAAACACAAATTCTTTGGTATTATTATCTTCATTTAATTTGTCTAAAATGAAAAAAACACAAAAGAGAATGAAGCAAAAAGCAAAACATTGATCATTTCACACAAAACTCCCAAAATGGGCCAGACAAAAGTATTGGCACCCTCAGCCTAATACTTGGTTGCACAACCTTTAGGCAAAATAACTGCGACCAACAGCTTCCGGTAACCATCAATGAGTTTCTTACAATGCTCTGCTGGAATTTTAGACCATTCTTCTTTGGCAAACTGCTCCTGTAGCTACAGGTCATCATATGCACACCGGTTCCTCGCGGTTTCACGCGGATTCAGCATCACTTTGGTAGATACCATTATTGCATCTTATGGCTTTGTCAGGATTCAGACTTCCTTGAAAAAGGCAGGATATGCCGAAACGTTGGAGATTATGTCTGTTATTTCAGAATGGGAATAAACACCGTGTGCACTGCTATAATCTGGTGCAGAGACTAGGTACCCAAACCATATAGTAGAAATGTGAAAAAGTCTCGCACTCAAATTAAGTATTTTTAATTGTAGATTTGATAAGCATGATAAAGACCCATTTGGGTTGAAACGTTGCATTTATGGCACAATAAAGAAGAATTTTCACTTTCACCTTGACTGGATGCTGTCCTTCACTTCAATCTATGGTATGAGCCTCAAGAGGTAGTCACCAGGAATGGTTTTCACTTCACAGGTGTGCCCTGTCAGGTTTAATAAGTGGGAGTTGGGACCATCAGTTGTGTTGTGCAGAAGTCTGGTGGATACACAGCTGATAGTCCTACTGAATAGACTGTTAGAATTTGTATTATGGCAAGAAAAAAGCAGCTAAGTAAAGAAAAATGAGTGGCCATCATTACTTTAAGAAATGAAGGTCAGTCAGTCTGAAAAATTGGGAAAACTTTGAAAGTGTCCCCAAGTGCAATGGCAAAAACCATCAAGTGCTACAAAGAAACTGGCTAACATGAGGACTGCCCCAGGAAAGGAAGACCAAGAGTCACCTCTGCTTCTGAGGATAATTTTATCCGTGTTACCAGCCTCAGAAATCGCAGGTTAACAGCAGCTCAGATTAGAGACCAGGTCAATACCATACAGAGTTCTAGCAGCAGACACATCTCTACAACAACTGTTAAGAGGAGACTTTGTGCAGCAGGCCTTCATGGTAAAATAGCTGCTAGGAAACCACTGCTAAGGACAGGCAACAAGCAGAAGAGACTTGTTTGGGCTAAAGAACACAAGGAATGGACATTAGACCAGTGGAAATCTGTGCTTTGGTCTGATGAGTCCAAATTTGAGATCTTTGGTTCCAACCACCGTGTCTTTGTGCGACGCAGAAAAGGTGAAAGGATGGACTCTACATGCCTGGTTCCCACCGTGAAGCATGGAGGAGGAGGTGTGATGGTGTGGGGGTGCTTTGCTGGTGACACTGTTGGGGATTTATTCAAAATTAAAGGCATACTGAACCAGCATGGCTGCCACAGCATCTTGCAGCGACATGCTATTCCATCCGGTTTGCGTTTAGTTGGACCATGTGGTGAAATATGTGTATATATATCTATATGTGTGTAGTGACATATGTCTAGGGTTATACGTGTGACTAGTGATAATGTAACATCTGTCCTGAAGGCAAGTCGCACCTAGGTGTTTATAGGTACTTCCTTGGGACTAGTAGAAATTGTGTCTCCATATATCACCAGGAGGTCTAGCTAAGGCCAAGGAGAAAGGAACACTTGACACCCCCTAGTGCTTGGAGGGGAGGTGCTAATTGCGGCCTGAGGTCAGCTATTCCTGGGAACCATCTCACAAGTGTCTCAAGAGGAAAATAATTTTTATTCATTAGTAGAGCGGCCATGCCCAATCAAACAGACCGCAATTATGATATTAACCTGGGGGGCCGGTCTAGAAACCTGACCTCAGACCAAAGTTATAAATTTAGGCTGCAGACAGAGAATTGTGTTCACATGATGGGGGCAGCCTGAGAAGCTGGTGTGATCCAATCTACATTTGTCCTACCCTCAGGGAGCAGGAAGCAACTACCAGTTAGATAATTTCTGTAAGTTTCTCCTGTTCATTTTGACACTGTTTTGCATAAGTTGTATGTCTTTTTATTATCATATTTTTAAACCATTTTCTTATTGTAAGCATTGAACCTTTTGTTATTAAAGTATAAAACTTTAACGAGTTGAACCTTGAATGTTCTAAAAGAATCCATAGCCTAAAGTGTGTGAGCCTTATGAGTGATAGACATATTTTTATTAGTATTGTTAGTTCCGGGACTCATCGCCCGTGTATTCGATGAGTGGTGGCAGCGTGTATGAGCGGGTATGTGGCTTGGGTCGGTGTGTGATTTATGCTCCCATTACAGCATAGGACAGAGGTTGAATTCTGGACTGAGAGTGGGGAGATAGATTAACCCTTGCAGGCACAACCACAAGTCACATCTGAGAGCGGACACGTGATGAAATAGTGACACCACGGAGAAGGGATCCGTGACAGACCATCATTTATTTTTCAACAGGACAATGATGCCAAACACACCTCCAGGCTCTGTAAGGTGTTATGACATGGTGGTCAGGACAAAAATGGACCTGGTGGTTAAGAGCACACGGAATGACATGATAGTTACTGATAATTAAGGATGAGCTCTGGGACGTGGGAACTCTGCTGACCGCAATCCCTAATCCTATCACACACACTAGAGATAGCCGTGGATTGCTCTTAACGCTCCCTATGCAACTCGGCACAGCCTAAGGAACTAGCTAGCCCTGAAGATAAAAAAATAAAACCTACCTTGCCTCAGAGAATTTCCCCAAAGGAAACGGCAGCCCCCCACATATAATGACTGTGAGTAAAGATGAAAATACAAACACAGAGATGAAATAGATCTAGCAAAGTGAGGCCCGACTTACTGAACAGACTGAGGATAGGAAAGGTTGCTTTGCGGTCAGCACAAAAACCTACAAAAAGACCACGCAGAGGGCGCAAAAAGACCCTCCGCACTGACTCACGGTGCGGAGGCGCACCCTCTGCGTCCCAGAGTTTCCAGCAAGCAAGACAACAATAAAAATAGCAAGCTGGACAGAAAAATAGCAAACCAAAGAAAATACAAGCAGGAACTTAGCTTCTGCTGGGAAGACAGGTCACAAGAACGATCCAGGAGTGAACTAGACCAATACTGGAACATTGACAGGTGGCATGGAGCAAAGATCTAAGTGGAGTTAAATAGAGCAGCCAGCTAACGAATTAACCTTGTCTCCTGTGGAAGGAAACTCAGAAACACCCACCAGAGGAAGTCCATGGACAGAACCAGCCGAAGTACCATTCATGACCACAGGAGGGAGCCTGACAACAGAATTCACAACAGTACCCCCCCCCCTTGAGGAGGGGTCACCGAACCCTCACCAGAGCCCCCAGGCCGACCAGGATGAGCCAAATGAAAGGCACGAACCAGATCGGCAGCATGAACATCAGAGGCAAAAACCCAGGAATTATCTTCCTGACCATAACCCTTCCACTTGACCAGGTACTGGAGTTTCCGTCTCGAAATACGAGAATCCAAGATCTTCTCCACCACATACTCCAACTCCCCCTCAACCAACACCGGGGCAGGAGGATCAACGGGTGGAACCACAGGCGCCACGTATCTCCGCAATAACGACCTATGGAACACTGTTATGATAGGCAATTCAGCAACACAATGTACATAGCGATCAGAGCACATACAGTGATCTGACAATAACCCAAAATAATAGAACGAGCTCTGAGACGTGGAAACTCCGTAGACCGCAATTCCTGATCCTCTCCAAACACAACTAGAGGCAGCTGTGGATTGCGCCTAACGCTTCCTATGCAACTCGGCACAGCCTGAGAAACTAACTAGCCTGAAGATAGAAAAATAAGCCTACCTTGCCTCAGAGAAATACCCCAAAGGAAAAGGCAGCCCCCCACATATAATGACTGTGAGTAAGATGAAAAGACAAACGTAGGGATGAAATAGATTCAGCAAAGTGAGGCCCAATATTCTAGACAGAACGAAGATAGGAAAGATAACTTTGCGGTCTACACAAAACCCTAAAGAAAACCACGCAAAGGGGGCAAAAAGACCCTCCGTACCGAACTAACGGCACGGAGGTACACCCTTTGCGTCCCAGAGCTTCCAGCAATACAAATAGACAAGCTGGACAGAAAAAATAGCAACAAATAGCAAAGAAGCACTTAGCTATGCAGAGCAGCAGGCCACAGGAATGATCCAGAGAAACACAAGTCCAACACTGGAACATTGACAGGAAGCATGGATCAAAGCATCAGGTGGAGTTAAGTAGAGAAGCAGCTAACGACCTCACCAGATCACCTGAGGGAGGAAACTCAGAAGCTGCAGTACCACTTTCCTCCACAAACGGAAGCTCCCAGAGAGAATCAGCCGAAGTACCACTTGTGACCACAGGAGTGAACTCTGCCACAGAATTCACAACAGTACCCCCCCCCCTTGAGGAGGGGTCACCGAACCCTCACCAGAGCCCCCAGGCCGACCAGGATGAGCCACATGAAAGGCACGAACAAGATCGGGAGTATGGACATCAGAGGCAAAAACCCAGGAATTATCTTCCTGAGCATAACCCTTCCATTTAACCAGATACTGGAGTTTCCATCTTGAAACACGAGAATCCAAAATCTTCTCCACAATATACTCCAATTCCCCCTCCACCAAAACCGGGGCAGGAGGCTCAACAGATGGGACCATAGGTGCCACGTATCTCCGCAACAATGACCTATGGAATACGTTATGTATGGAAAAAGAATCTGGAAGGGTCAGACGAAAAGACACAGGATTAAGAACCTCAGAAATCCTATACGGACCAATAAAACGAGGTTTAAACTTAGGCGAGGAAACCTTCATAGGAATATGACGAGAAGCTAACCAAACCAGATCCCCAACACGAAGTCGGGGACCCACACGGCGTCTGCGATTAGCGAAAAGTTGAGCCTTCTCCTGGGACAAGGTCAAATTGTCCACTACCTGAGTCCAAATCTGCTGCAACCTGTCCACCACAGTGTCCACACCAGGACAGTCCGAAGACTCAACCTGTCCTGAAGAGAAACGAGGATGGAACCCAGAATTGCAGAAAAACGGCGAAACCAAGGTAGCCGAGCTGGCCCGATTATTAAGGGCGAACTCAGCCAAACGCAAAAAGGACACCCAGTCATCCTGATCAGCAGAAACAAAGCATCTCAGATATGTTTCCAAGGTCTGATTGGTTCGTTCGGTCTGGCCATTAGTCTGAGGATGGAAAGCCGAGGAAAAAGACAAGTCAATGCCCATCCTACCACAAAAGGCTCGCCAAAACCTCGAAACAAACTGGGAACCTCTGTCAGAAACAATATTCTCTGGAATGCCATGCAAACGAACCACATGCTGGAAGAACAAAGGCACCAAATCAGAGGAGGAAGGCAATTTAGACAAGGGTACCAGATGGACCATCTTAGAAAAGCGATTACAGACCACCCAAATGACTGACATCTTTTGAGAAACGGGAAGGTCAGAAATAAAATCCATAGAGATATGTGTCCAAGGCCTCTTCGGGACCGGCAAGGGCAAAAGCAACCCACTGGCACGAAAACAGCAGGGCTTAGCCCGAGCACAAATCCCACAGGACTGCACAAAAGTACGCACATCCCGCGACAGAGAGGGCCACCAAAAGGATCTAGCCACTAACTCTCTGGTACCAAAGATTCCAGGATGACCAGCCAACACCGAACAATGAAGTTCAGAGATAACTCTATTTGTCCACCTATCAGGGACAAACAGTTTCTCCGCTGGGCAACGATCAGGTTTATTAGCCTGAAATTTTTGCAGCACCCGCCGCAAATCAGGGGAGATGACAGACACAATTACTCCTTCCTTGAGGATACCCGCCGACTCAGATAAACCCGGAGAGTCGGGCACAAAACTCCTAGACAGAGCATCCGCCTTCACATTTTTAGAGCCCGGAAGGTACGAAATCACAAAGTCAAAACGGGCAAAAAACAACGACCAACGAGCTTGTCTAGGATTCAAGCGCTTGGCAGACTCGAGATAAGTCAAGTTCTTATGATCAGTCAATACCACCACGCGATGCTTAGCTCCTTCAAGCCAATGACGCCACTCCTCGAATGCCCACTTCATGGCCAGCAACTCTCGGTTGCCCACATCATAATTTCGCTCAGCAGGCGAAAACTTCCTGGAAAAGAAAGCGCATGGTTTCATCACTGAGCAACCAGAACCTCTCTGTGACAAAACAGCCCCTGCTCCAATCTCAGAAGCATCAACCTCGACCTGGAACGGAAGAGAAACATCTGGTTGACACAACACAGGGGCAGAAGAAAAACGACGCTTCAACTCTTGAAAAGCTTCCACAGCAGCAGAAGACCAATTGACCAAATCAGCACCCTTCTTGGTCAAATCGGTCAATGGTTTGGCAACACTAGAAAAATTGCAGATGAAGCGACGATAAAAATTAGCAAAGCCCAGGAACTTTTGCAGACTTTTCAGAGATGTCGGCTGAGTCCAATCATGGATGGCTTAGACCTTAACCGGATCCATCTCGATAGTAGAAGGGGAAAAGATGAACCCCAAAAATGAAACCTTCTGCACACCAAAGAGACACTTTGATCCCTTCACAAACAAAGAATTAGCACGCAGGACCTGAAAAACCGTTCTGACCTGCTTCACATGAGACTCCCAATCATCCGAGAAGATCAAAATGTCATCCAAGTACACAATCAGGAATTTATCCAGGTACTCACGGAAGATGTCATGCATAAAGGATTGAAACACTGATGGAGCATTGGCAAGTCCGAACGGCATCACTAGATACTCAAAATGACCCTCGGGCGTATTAAATGCAGTTTTCCATTCATCGCCTTGCCTGATTCTCACCAGATTATACGCACCACGAAGATCTATCTTAGTGAACCAACTAGCCCCCTTAATCCGAGCAAACAAATCAGATAACAATGGCAAGGGGTACTGAAATTTAACAGTGATTTTATTAAGAAGGCGGTAATCTATACACGGTCTCAGCGAACCATCCTTCTTGGCTACAAAAAAGAACCCTGCTCCTAATGGCGACGATGACGGGCGAATATGCCCCTTCTCCAGGGATTCCTTCACATAACTGCGCATAGCGGTGTGCTCAGGCACGGATAAATTAAACAGTCGACCCTTTGGGAATTTACTACCAGGAATCAAATTGATAGCACAATCACAATCCCTATGCGGAGGCAGGGCTTCGGACTTGGGCTCATCAAATACATCCCGGTAATCAGACAAGAACTCTGGAACCTCAGAAGGGGTGGATGACGAAATTGACAGAAATGGAACATCACCATGTACCCCCTGACAACCCCAGCTGGACACCAACATGGAATTCCAATCCAATACTGGATTATGGGCTTGTAGCCATGGCAACCCCAACACGACCACATCATGCAGATTATGCAACACCAGAAAGCGAATAACCTCCTGATGTGCAGGAGCCATGCACATGGTCAGCTGGGTCCAGTATTGAGGCTTATTCTTGGCCAAAGGTGTAGCATCAATTCCTCTCAATGGAATAGGACACTGCAAGGGCTCCAATAAAAACCCACAACGTTTAGCATAATCCAAGTCCATCAAATTCAGGGCAGCGCCTGAATCCACAAACGCCATGACAGAATACGACGACAAGGAGCATATCAAGGTAACGGACAGAAGAAATTTTGACTGTACAGTACCAATGCGAACCGCTTAATGCGCTTAAGACAATCAGAGATAGCATGAGTGGAATCACCACAGTAGAAACACAGCCCATTCAGACGTCTGTGTTCTTGCCGTTCAACTCTGGTCATAGTCCTATCGCACTGCATAGGCTCAGGTTTAATCTCAGGTAATACCGCCAAATGGTACACAGATTTACGCTCACGCAAGCGTCGACCGATCTGAATGGCCAAAGACATAGACTCATTCAAACCAGCGGGCATAGGAAATCCCACCATGACATCCTTAATGGCTTCAGAGAGACCCTTTCTGAAAATGGCTGCAAGCGCAGATTCATTCCATTGAGTGAGCACGGACCATTTTCTAAATTTCGGGCAATATAGCTCTATCTCATCCTGAGCCTGACAAAGAGCCAGCAAATTTTTTTCTGCTTGATCTACTGAATTAGGCTCATCGTACAGCAATCCAAGCGCCAGGAAAAACGCATCGATATCACTCAATGCAGGATCTCCTGACGCAAGAGAAAATGCCCAGTCCTGAGGGTCGCCACGCAAAAAAGAAATGACGATCCTAACCTGTTGCGCTGGGTCACCAGAGGAGCGAGGTTTCAAAGCCAGAAACAGTTTACAATTATTCTTGAAACTCAGAAATTTAGTTCTATCTCCAAAAAACAAATCTGGAATAGGAATTCTCGGTTCTAACAAAGAATTCTGAACCACAAAATTTTGAATATCTTGAACTCTTGCCGTGAGCTGATCTACACATGAAGACAGACCTTTAATGTCCATTGTAACACCTGTGTCCTGAACCACCCAAATGTCTAGGGGAAAAAAAAGACAAATCACAGTGCAAAGGGAAAAAAATGGTCTCAGAACTTCCTTTTTCCCTCTATTGAGAATCATTAGTACTTTAGGCTTCCTGTACTGTTATGATAGGCAATTCAGTAACACAATGTACATAGCGATCAGAGCACATACAGTGATCTGACAATAACCCAAAATAATAGAACGAGCTCTGAGACGTGGAAACTCTGTAGACCGCAATTCCTGATCCTCTCCAAACACAACTAGAGGCAGCTGTGGATTGCGCCTAACGCTCCCTATGCAACTCGGCACAGCCTGAGAAACTAACTAGCCTGAAGATAGAAAAATAAGCCTACCTTGCCTCAGAGAAATACCCCAAAGGAAAAGGCAGCCCCCCACATATAATGACTGTGAGTAAGATGAAAAGACAAACGTAGGGATGAAATAGATTCAGCAAAGCGAGGCCCAATATTCTAGACAGAACGAGGCTAGGAAAGATAACTTTGCGGTCTACACAAAACCCTAAAGAAAACCACGCAAAGGGGGCAAAAAGACCCTCCGTACCGAACTAACGGCACGGAGGTACACCCTTTGCGTCCCAGAGCTTCCAGCAAAACAAATAGACAAGCTGGACAGAAAAAATAGCAACAAATAGCAAAGAAGCACTTAGCTATGCAGAGCAGCAGGCCACAGGAATGATCCAGAGAAACACAAGTCCAACACTGGAACATTGACAGGAAGCATGGATCAAAGCATCAGGTGGAGTTAAGTAGAGAAGCAGCTAATGACCTCACCAGATCACCTGAGGGAGGAAACTCAGAAGCTGCAGTACCACTTTCCTCCACAAACGGAAGCTCCCAGAGAGAATCAGCCGAAGTACCACTTATGACCACAGGAGTGAACTCTGCCACAGAATTCACAACAGAACACATTATGGATGGCAAAAGAAGCAGGAAGGGCCAAACGAAATGACACAGGATTGATAACCTCAGAAATCTTATACGGACCAATGAAACGAGGCTTAAACTTAGGAGAGGAAACCTTCATAGGAACATAACGAGACGACAACCAAACCAAATCCCCAACACGAAGTCGGGGACCCACACAGCGCCGGCGGTTAGCGAAACGTTGAGCCTTCTCCTGGGACAATGTCAAATTGTCCACCACATGAGTCCAAATCTGCTGCAACCTATCCACCACAGTATCTACACCAGGACAGTCCGAAGACTCAACCTGCCCTGAAGAGAAACGAGGATGGAAACCAGAATTGCAGAAAAACGGCGAAACCAAAGTAGCCGAGCTGGCCCGATTATTAAGGGCGAACTCAGCCAACGGCAAAAAGGACACCCAATCATCCTGATCAGCAGAAACAAAGCATCTCAGATATGTTTCCAAAGTTTGATTAGTTTGTTCGGTTTGGCCATTTGTCTGAGGATGGAAAGCCGAGGAAAAAGACAAATCAATGCCCATCCTAGCACAAAAGGATCGCCAAAACCTCGAAACAAACTGGGAACCTCTGTCAGAAACGATGTTCTCCGGGATACCATGTAAACGAACCACATGCTGGAAAAATAATGGTACCAAATCAGAGGAGGAAGGCAATTTAGACAAAGGTACCAAATGGACCATCTTAGAAAAGCGATCACAAACCACCCAAATGACCGACATCTTTTGAGAGACGAGGAGATCCGAAATAAAATCCATAGAAATATGCGTCCAGGGCCTCTTCGGGACCGGCAAGGGCAAAAGCAACCCACTGGCATGAGAACAGCAGGGCTTAGCCCGAGCACAAGTCCCACAGGACTGCACAAAAGAACGCAAATCCCGCAACAAAGACGGCCACCAAAAGGATCTAGCCACCAAATCTCTGGTACCAAAGATTCCAGGATGCCCAGCCAACACTGAACAATGAATCTCAGAGATAACTCTACTAGTCCATCTATCAGGGACAAACAGTTTCTCCGCTGGGCAACGGTCAGGTCTATCAGCCTGAAATTTCTGCAGCACTCGCCGCAAATCAAGGGAGATGGCAGACAAAATTACCCCCTCTTTGAGAATACCCGCCGGCTCAGGAACACCCGGAGAGTCAGGCACAAAACTCCTTGACAGGGCATCAGCCTTCACATTCTTAGAGCCCGGAAGGTACGAAACCACAAAATCAAAACGGGAGAAAAATAACGACCATCGAGCCTGTCTCGGATTCAACCGTTTGGCAGACTCAAGATAAGTCAAATTCTTGTGATCTGTCAAGACCACCACGCGATGCTTGGCTCCTTCAAGCCAATGACGCCACTCCTCGAATGCCCACTTCATGGCCAACAACTCTCGATTACCAATATCATAATTATGTTCAGCAGGCGAAAACTTTCTAGAAAAGAAAGCACATGGCTTCATCACCGAGCTATCAGAACTTCTTTGCGACAAAACAGCCCCTGCTCCAATCTCAGAAGCATCAACCTCAACCTGAAACGGGAGAGAAACATCTGGCTGGCACAACACAGGGGCAGAAGAAAAACGACGCTTCAACTCCTGAAAAGCCTCTACAGCTGCAGAAGACCAATTGACCACATCAGCACCCTTCTTGGTCAAATTAGTCAACGGTTTAGCAACACTAGAAAAATTAGCGATGAAGCGCCGATAAAAATTAGCAAAGCCCAGGAACTTTTGCAGGCTCTTCACAGATGTCGGCTGAGTCCAATCGTAAATAGCCTGGACGTTAACAGGGTCCATCTCGATAGTAGAAGGGGAAAAAATGAACCCCAAAAATGAAACCTTCTGAACTCCAAAGAGACACTTAGACCCCTTCACAAACAAGGAATTCGCACGAAGGACCTGGAACACCATTCTGACCTGCTTCACATGAGACTCCCAATCATCCGAAAAGACCAAAATATCATCCAAATACACAATCAGGAATTTATCCAGGTACTCTCGGAAGATGTCATGCATAAAGGACTGAAATACTGATGGAGCATTGGAAAGCCCGAATGGCATAACCAGGTACTCAAAATGGCCCTCGGGCGTATTAAATGCTGTTTTCCATTCATCGCCTTGTTTAATACGCACAAGATTATACGCCCCTCGAAGATCTATCTTGGTGAACCAACTAGCCCCTTTAATACGAGCAAACAAATCAGACAGCAACGGCAAAGGATACTGAAATTTGACTGTAATTTTATTAAGAAGGCGGTAATCAATACAAGGTCTCAAATAACCATCCTTCTTGGCCACAAAAAAGAACCCTGCTCCTAACGGTGATGACGACGGGCGAATATGGCCTTTCTCCAAGGATTCCTTTATATAACTCCACATAGCGCCGTGCTCTGGCACAGATAAATTAAACAATCGGCCCTTAGGAAACTTACTACCAGGAATCAAATTAATTGCACAATCCCTATGAGGAGGTAGGGCACTGGCTTTGGGCTCATCAAATACATCCCGATAATCCGACAAAAACTCTGGAACTTCAGAAGGAGTAGAAGACGAAATAGACAAAAATGGAACATCACCATGTACCCCCTGGCAACCCCAGCTGGACACAGACATAGATTTCCAGTCCAATACTGGATTATGAACCTGTAGCCATGGCAACCCCAAAACGACCACATCATGCAGATTATGCAACACCAGAAAGCGGATATCCTCCTGATGTGCAGGAGCCATGCACATGGTGAATTGGGTCCAGTACTGAGGCTTATTCTTGGCCAAAGGCGTAGTATCAATTCCTCTCAATGGAATAGGATACTGCAAGGGCTCCAAGAAAAAACCACAGCGCCTAGCATACTCCAAGTCCATCAAATTCAGGGCAGCGCCTGAATCCACAAATGCCATAACAGAATAGGATGACAAAGAGCAAATCAGAGTAACGGACAAAAGAAATTTAGACTGTACCGTACCAATGGTGGCAGACCTAGCGAACCGCTTAGTGCGCTTAGGACAATCGGAGATAACATGAGTGGAATCACCACAGTAAAAACATAGCCCATTCCGACATCTGTGTTCTTGCCGTTCAGCTCTGGTCAAAGTCCTATCACATTGCATAGGCTCAGGCCCATGCTCAGATAATACCGCCAAATGGTGCACAGCTTTATGCTCACGCAAGCGTCGATCGATCTGAATGGCCAAAGACATAGACTCATTCAGACCAGCAGGCATGGGAAATCCCACCATGACATCCTTAAGGGCTTCAGAGAGACCCTTTCTGAAGATTGCTGCCAGGGCACATTCATTCCACTGAGTGAGCACAGACCACTTTCTAAACTTCTGACAATATATCTCCGCTTCATCCTGACCCTGACACAGAGCCAGCAAGATTTTCTCTGCCTGATCCACTGAATTAGGTTCGTCATAAAGCAATCCAAGTGCCAGGAAAAACACATCAACATCACGCAATGCCGGATCTCCTGGCGCAAGGGAAAATGCCCAGTCTTGAGGGTCACCACGTAACAAAGAAATAATGATCTTTACTTGTTGAACAGGGTCACTTGAGGAGCGAGGTTTCAAGGCAAGAAACAATTTACAATTATTTTTGAAATTCAAGAACTTATATCTATCACCAAAAAACAAATCAGGAATTGGAATCCTAGGCTCTGATATCGGATTCTGAACCACAAAAATCTTGAATGTTTTGTACCCTTGTAGTGAGATTATCCATCCAAGAGGACAGACCTTGAATGTCCATGTTTACACCTGTGTCCTGAACCAGAATCAGCTGTGGAGGATATCCACTAATAAAACATAACTTTTAATATTAAATGCTAAAAACTGCACATCCAACAGGACACAAACGAAAAAAACATACAAAGTGCTCAGGTGAACCAGTGCTCAATAAAAAAGAATGGTTGGATCTCACCCAAGCTGCCGGACACTGTATACTTCCGTACGACACAGTAGAGATCCAATTAGATGAGGAGGGGCAGGGCTGAAGTAGTATGTCTACCCTGTAACCCCTCTGTAACTCCTGTCCTGACAAGGACAGGCCCCAAATGGACCTTGCTCTAAGGGACCAGCCCACCCAATATGTGTAAAGGCAGAGTCCCAAAACCTCTTGAAACGTAGAATCTTCCTCCCTACGCGTTTCAACTCCGGTCATGGAGAATCATCAGGGGAGTCATATGGAAAAAAGTGCCAACGGGCACAGAGATGTAAGTCCGTCTAAATTGTGGGGCCTGCAGTGGCTAGGTAACCCACGCTGGAGATGACCGTCTGTGTCCACAGTCTCTGGTAGAGTACAACCCACCTCTGTGAAGCCTCTCTATATACCCAAAGCCCCTCCCCCTAGTACCTGATATACTGGGATATGGGAAAACCCGGAACGGATCAAACTGCCTAATAAACCATGTGCACTGTATGCCCCAAAAAGCTATAGATCTAGTTGGGGCATTCCAAGGGGGCATAGATAATGCCCGTGAGCCCCCATACTCATGAATGAGAAATTATCATAGCCGCACAAAACCAGCACTAGTCATATGCGGCTGCATGGTTACCAGTTTATAAATAATGATATACGAAAAAAAAAAAAAAAAAAAAAGCCATATGCGGCTGCATGGTTACCAGTTTATAAATAATGATATACGAAAAAAAAAAAAAAAAAAAGCCATATGCGGCTGCATGGTTACCAGTTTATAAATAATGATATACGGAAAAAAAAAAAAAAAAGCCATATGCGGCTGCATGGTTACCAGTTTATAAATAATGATATACGAAGAAAAAAAAAAAAAAAAAAAAAAAAAGGGGGCACCGGAGTTACGGCGCCATCTCATGTGCGCTGATGTGTTTAGCCAGGCGTACATAGTCGGGGGCATAATTGATGTCAGTAAACCTCCACTATCATAAGCGGCCATATGGCACAAGCACTCACCATGTCCACATGGTTACTGGATTATACATCCAGGTTTTGGGACTCTGCCTTTACACATATTGGGTGGGCTGGTCCCTTAGAGCAAGGTCCATTTGGGGCCTGTCCTTGTCAGGACAGGAGTTACAGAGGGGTTACAGGGTAGACATACTACTTCAGCCCTGCCCCTCCTCATCTAATTGGATCTCTACTGTGTCGTACGGAAGTATACAGTGTCCGGCAGCTTGGGTGAGATCCAACCATTCTTTTTTATTGAGCACTGGTTCACCTGAGCACTTTGTATGTTTTTTTCGTTTGTGTCCTGTTGGATGTGCAGTTTTTAGCATTTAATATTAAAAGTTATGTTTTATTAGTGGATATCCTCCACAGCTGATTCTGTCTTGAGCCAGGGGGTATATATATGGTGTGTTTTTTGCACACTATTGCTTTTTCTGCTATTGATTGTGCTTGCTATGGCTGGGTTTCTGGCAGCAGGCCCTGACACAGACCTATGGCTGACTGAGGCCAAAGACATTTTTTCAGAGAAAGCTTTTTCTCAAAAGAAATATACACCTACTTATGCTTCTGTCTTTAAGGACCTGAACAGAGTATATAGGGAACAAATAGTTTCTTGGTGGGAACTACAAAGCCTTGAGAACTATATAAAAAATGGTATAGTCCCAAGAGGACTACGTATTTCCCTTACCCCAGCAGCACGGTGCAGAAACCCCCAGTTGATGAGTCTTTGGGAGAAAGAAGCTACCTGCAGTTCCCTGAGATTTATGCAGATTTTAGTCAATGAAGAAAAAATCAATTTGGAGAGACTGAATATTAAACTTAAAGAACAGATAGAGATTACCAAAAAATTTGAGTCTGAGAAAGACTTCATTGTGAAGGAGACTGAGTTACAAAACTCCATTGAGAAATTTCAATATAATCTCAAAGAAAGAAAGCATAAACAATATCTCAGGGACCTGCAGGACTTCAAAGACAACAAAATATATCAAGTTGTGGTGGATAGATCTGAAAGAGGAGATAGAGAGACAGATCTGTCTTCTACTGAGACAGACCTGTCAGATACAGAGAGTAGAAGGCCCACTCCTAAAAACCGACAGAGGGGGAGGGGTAGCAACTACCGTAGAGGAGATAGATTTCAGACCAATATACCTAGGACTGGTTTTTTAGATCGACCATACCAGCTCCGCAGTCACAGGTTTTGAATCTATCAGACAGACAGCTTACGGAGGTTGAAATGTCGGTCCTTTCAAAAGGATTATCGTTTATACCCAGTTCTGACTTTGTTCCGTTTGATATGATTAAGGATTTGAATCTGTTCATAAGGAAACTCAAGTGGCATAAATTTTTTAAACAAAAGGACAAAAAAACCTGTCATGAACTGGGCATCTCTCTCGTCACAATCTCAGTAGAGTACAGATGGAGGCTCTCCGGGGTTTAGAAAATGACAAATCCCTTATTTTCAAGCCATCTGACAAAGGTGGCAATATTGTGGTTATGGGGATCGACGGGTATAGGAATATGTGTTTGTCGTTACTTAATGACCGGTCCACTTATGCCCATGTAACAACGAATCCAACTACTAAATGTGTGTCAGAACTTAGGGCCATTTTACTTAAAGCCAAGGCTGAGAAACTGATTGATGAGGATGAGTTCTCCTTCCTGTTGCCCCTCCACCCGGTTATGCCCACATTCTATGCCCTCCCAAAGGTCCACAAGGGCCTGGATCCGCTAAAGGGTAGACCCATTGTCTCTGGGATAGGAGGTGTTGGACAAAATGTGGGTATTTACATCGATAATGTCCTAAGACCATTTGTTACCGCACTTCCATCCTATGTTAGGGACACCATGGATCTGCTTCGCAGACTAGAGGGTATTTCCCTAGAACCTGGCACCCTCCTGGCCAGCATTGACGTTGAGTCTCTGTACTCCTCAATCCCACATCAGTGTGGAGTTCAGGGGGTGCAATACTTTTTGAACACAAGGGGGTGTCAGTTCAGGGCCCACAATGAACTTATCATATCTCTTCTTGAATTTGTACTGCATAACAATTTTTTTTGCTTTGATGGCAGGATCCTCCACCAGCTCAGGGGCACTGCCATGGGCAGCCCATGTGCGCCCACCTACGCAAACTTGTTCCTGGGCTGGTGGGAGGACAGTATTGCCTTCTCAGAGACTTATGAGAATTATCTGGCCCTTGTGGACCTTTGGGTCAGATATATAGATGATATTTTCATATTGTGGAGGGGCACCAGGGAGGGTTTTGCTGAGTTTGTGGCATCCCTTAACGATAATGAGATTGGCCTCAGCTTTACTTTTGAAATACAGGAAGAGAGACTACCATTTCTGGATGTCCTCATCTCTAAATCTAGGGATGGGGAGTGTCTTGAAACTACTGTGTACAGGAAGCCGACCGCAACCAATTCCCTTTTAAGGTGGGACAGCCATCATCCCTTCTCTCTAAAAAAGGGTATCCCTAAAGGCCAATACCTTAGGTTGCGTCGCAACTGTTCCAATCAAAGGGATTTTAAAATAAAGGCGGATGATCTTCGGCAGAGGTTCCGGACCAGGGGCTACCCGGATTGGATTCTTAGGGAAGCATTTCGCCATGCGAATGCATGTGAGAGGGGGACCTTGCTTATACCCCGAAATAGAGAAGAAGAGACCCCTAAGGAGACTAGGGTGATTTGCACCTTTGACAATGGGGCAGGACCCGTGAGGGACATCTTGAAAAAACATTGGGGAATTTTGGGGATGGACGAGGACGTGAAAGATATCATTGGCAAGGAACCAAGGATCACCTATCGGAGAGGTAGGAGTTTAGGTGATAGACTCATGCATAGCCATTTCACTACGCCTAGAAAGGAGACATGGCTTCCTCAAAGACCAGCAGGATGTTTTAAATGTGGAGCCTGTGTGGCGTGTGATTTTGTCCTTACTGGGAAGGTATTCCATAATGAGCATACACAGCAGTCCTATACCATCAGGGACTTTATCAATTGTAGAACAACAGGGATTGTATACAGGGTGAGTTGTATCTGTGGAATCACCTACATTGGAAAAACGATCAGAGAATTCAGACGACGAGTGGGGGAACACTTGGGGGATATACGAAACAGAAGGGATACCCCGATAGCAAAACATGTGCATGATATACATGGGGGTGACCCCAAGGTCTTGCGTTTTATGGGGATTGATAAGGTGCATCCTCCGTCCAGGGGGGGTGACCTGGATAAAATGCTTCTTCAGAGAGAAGCGAGATGGATCTTTCTTCTGGATACATGCCAACCCCATGGTTTGAACGAACAACTTAATTATAGCTGTTTCCTTTAGGCTTTATTTACCTTATTAGTGGTGTTCTCCTTGCCTAGTCTTTCTCTCCATTACTCTCTGTCTGTTCCCTCCCTCTCTCCCCTTCCCCTTTCCCATCTTATTATTTTATGTAATTTGTTATTTGTCTGTTTGACGGGTCTTCTCCAGTTACCATGCCAAAGAAAGCAAGATATATTATGATCCATCGGGATCTGTTTGGAAACTAGCCACTGCTACTTTCTATATAGCCATCTAGGTTATAATGGGTGTCACTATGACTTCAATTACTGACACCTCTATGTCTAGTATGAGCTTCTGTTTTTTGCTTCTGTGCATCCATTTTTATCCACGTTTCACGCTAATTGTTTTATGGAATTTTGTTTAATTGATCTTCGCCCATTTATGTTAGCCTCTAACCCCCTCCCCCTTGTTTGGGTTTATAATCCATTTCTGCCAGTTTGCTTGTGATTATGCATGGATGTGGGTACCGCATAGAATCTTATTTGTTGATATCATGAGTTGATTCGGTTATTGTGACGCTTCCCCCCCTCCCTTCTGTGCAACTTACAAGGGCCGGTGCTTCACTGTGGTCGTGGACGGAGACGGCTTGCGTTTCACCCTTGAAACGCATTCACCATGGCAACATGTGGGCGCCGTACAGGATGTGACGCGTACAAGATGGCGCCGCAACTTCTGGTACCTGCACTTACCACGCCGAGTGAGTCGGCTTGCGTTCCACTGCTGGAGCGCACCCAGCGTTACATGTTGTGGGCGCCGTACAGGATGTGACGCGTACAAGATGGCGCCGCAACTTCCGGTTCCTGCACTTACCACGCCGAGTGAGTCGGCTTGCGTTCCACTGTTGGAGCGCACCCAGCGTTACATGCTGTTGGGCGCTTGATAGGATGTGATGCGCACAGGATGGCGCCACAACTTCCGGTGCATGCGCTCACTATGTGATATTATGTATAATCCAGTAACCATGTGGACATGGTGAGTGCTTGTGCCATATGGCCGCTTATGATAGTGGAGGTTTACTGACATCAATTATGCCCCCGACTATGTACGCCTGGCTAAACACATCAGCGCACATGAGATGGCGCCGTAACTCCGGTGCCCCCTTTTTTTTTTTTTTTTTTTTTTTTTCTTCGTATATCATTATTTATAAACTGGTAACCATGCAGCCGCATATGGCTTTTTTTTTTTTTTTTCCGTATATCATTATTTATAAACTGGTAACCATGCAGCCGCATATGGCTTTTTTTTTTTTTTGTATATCAT
Source organism: Ranitomeya imitator (assembly GCF_032444005.1). Classification (NCBI taxonomy): domain Eukaryota; kingdom Metazoa; phylum Chordata; class Amphibia; order Anura; family Dendrobatidae; genus Ranitomeya; species Ranitomeya imitator. The sequence continues at coordinate 574,804,668 of NC_091286.1, read as the reverse complement.
TATTTATAAACTGGTAACCATGCAGCCGCATATGGCTTTTTTTTTTTTTTTTTTTTTCCGTATATCATTATTTATAAACTGGAAACCATGCAGCCGCATATGGCTTTTTTTTTTTTTTTTTTTTCCGTATATCATTATTTATAAACTGGTAACCATGCAGCCGCATATGGCTTTTTTTTTTTTTTTCCGTATATCATTATTTATAAACTGGTAACCATGCAGCCGCATATGGCTTTTTTTTTTTTTTTTTTTTTGTATATCATTATTTATAAACTGGTAACCATGCAGCCGCATATGGCTTTTTTTTTTTTTTTTTTTTTCCGTATATCATTATTTATAAACTGGTAACCATGCAGCCGCATATGGCTTTTTTTTTTTTTTTTTTTCGTATATCATTATTTATAAACTGGTAACCATGCAGCCGCATATGGCTTTTTTTTTTTTTCGTATATCATTATTTATAAACTGGTAACCATGCAGCCGCATATGACTAGTGCTGGTTTTGTGCGGCTATGATAATTTCTCATTCATGAGTATGGGGGCTCACGGGCATTATCTATGCCCCCTTGGAATGCCCCAACTAGATCTATAGCTTTTTGGGGCATACAGTGCACATGGTTTATTAGGCAGTTTGATCCGTTCCGGGTTTTCCCATATCCCAGTATATCAGGTACTAGGGGGAGGGGCTTTGGGTATATAGAGAGGCTTCACAGAGGTGGGTTGTACTCTACCAGAGACTGTGGACACAGACGGTCATCTCCAGCGTGGGTTACCTAGCCACTGCAGGCCCCACAATTTAGACGGACTTACATCTCTGTGCCCGTTGGCACTTTTTTCCATATGACTCCCCTGATGATTCTCCATGACCGGAGTTGAAACGCGTAGGGAGGAAGATTCTACGTTTCAAGAGGTTTTGGGACTCTGCCTTTACACATATTGGGTGGGCTGGTCCCTTAGAGCAAGGTCCATTTGGGGCCTGTCCTTGTCAGGACAGGAGTTACAGAGGGGTTACAGGGTAGACATACTACTTCAGCCCTGCCCCTCCTCATCTAATTGGATCTCTACTGTGTCGTACGGAAGTATACAGTGTCCGGCAGCTTGGGTGAGATCCAACCATTCTTTTTTATTGAGCACTGGTTCACCTGAGCACTTTGTATGTTTTTTTCGTTTGTGTCCTGTTGGATGTGCAGTTTTTAGCATTTAATATTAAAAGTTATGTTTTATTAGTGGATATCCTCCACAGCTGATTCTGTCTTGAGCCAGGGGGTATATATATGGTGTGTTTTTTGCACACTATTGCTTTTTCTGTGTCCTGAACCACCCAGAGGTAAAGGGGAAAAGAGAGACAAAACACACTGCAAAGAAAAAAAAATGGTCTCAGAACTTCTCTTATCCCTCTATTGAGATGCATTAGTACTTTGGGCCACCTGTACTGTTATGACCTGGTGGTCAGGACAATAATGGACCTGGTGGTTAAGAGCACACGGAATGACTTGATAGTTACTGATAATTAAGGACGAGCTCTGGGACGTGGGAACTCTGCTGACCGCAATCCCTAATCCTATCACACACACTAGAGATAGCCATGGATTGCTCCTAACGCTCCCTATGCAACTCGGCACAGCCTAAGGAACTAGCTAGCCCTGAAGATAGAAAAATAAAGCCTACCTTGCCTCAGAGAATTTCCCCAAAGGAAACGGCAGCCCCCCACATATCATGACTGTGAGTAAAGATGAAAATACAAACACAGAGATGAAATAGATTTAGCAAAGTGAGGCCCGACTTACTGAACAGACTGAGGATAGGAAAGGTTGCTTTGCGGTCAGCACAAAAACCTACAAAAAGACCACGCAGAGGGCGCAAAAAGACCCTCCGCACCGACTCACGGTGCGGAGGCGCTTCCTCTGCGTCCCAGAGCTTCCAGCAAGCAAGACAACAATAAAAATAGCAAGCTGGACAGAAAAATAGCAAACCAAAGAAAATACAAGCAGGAACTTAGCTTCTGCTGGGAAGACAGGTCACAAGAACGATCCAGGAGTGAACTAGACAAATACTGGAACATTGACAGGTGGCATGGAGCAAAGATCTAAGTGGAGTTAAATAGAGCAGCCAGCTAACGAATTAACCTCGTCACCTGTGGAAGTAAACTCAGAAACACCCACCAGAGGAAGTCCATGGACAGAACCAGCCGAAGTACCATTCATGACCACAGGAGGGAGCCTGACAACAGAATTCACAACAGTAAGGGCTATTTGACCAAGAAGGAGAGTGATGGGGTGCTACGCCAGATGACCTGGCCTCCACAGTCACCAGACCTGAACCCAATCAAGATGGTTTGGGGTGAGGTGGACCGCAGAGTGAAGGCAAAAGCGACAACAAGTGCTAAGCATCTCTGGGAACTCCTTCAAGATTGTTGGAAGACCATTCCCGGTGACTACCTCTTGAAGCTCATCAAGAGAATGCCAAGAGTGTGCAAAGCAGTCATCAAAGCAAAAGGTGGCTACTTTGAAGAACCTAGAATATAACACATATTTTCAGTTGTATCACACTTTTTTGTTAAGTATATAATTCCACGTGTTAATTCATAGTTTTGATGCCTTCAGTGTGAATGTACAATTTTCATAGTCATGAAAATACAGAAAAATCAGTAAATGAGAAGGTGTGTCCAAACTTTTGGTCTGTACTGTGTATATTTATATATAAGGTAGGAAGCTTGCGCTACAGTCCGCCTGACATCATTTTATGTGTAATAAGATAATGAGTTCATACTTAGAGATGGGCGAACCCTTACAGAAATGTTTGGCGTTCGTACCGGACAGTCACTGTTCGGGCCTGAATGCTGAACACGGACTTTATGCTGATGTCTGGTTCAGTATTCAGGTAAGTCTGTGGTTGCGCAGGGATGTGAGAGAGATTTTTTCTTTTCTTAGCAGTTCGGGAATCCATTATTTTCAATGGGATTTGGGTTTAGGTGGAAATTTGGGTACTGTTCTGGTACCAGAACCTAATTTTCTAAAAGGTTTGGGTCAGGTATCAGAACTCAAACTTCCCCCACTCCACTTATCCCTATCGAATCATAATGCTACGTTGTTCTGGTTCTTCATACAGTCTGTGGGTGTAATACAGCAGAATTTGGAAATGTTCTTGCTTATCTTTTCAAAAACCAAATCAAAACGATCTATATGAAAATGTGTTATTTTCAGGATACTATTCAGGATGTATGGCAATGATCTGGTAAACTTCGTATACAGTAAAGGTGCTACACTTATTTTTTAGACTTAGGTCAACACATGTGCAGCAATAGGGAAACCTAACAGATACCCCTTAATCTAAAGGACGCATATTCAAAAAAATCTAGAAAGAAATACAGCGTCCACATAAATAAATAGTCAGCACATGTTCCACGCTACATTTATGGAAAACATATACGAAAGATGCGTATATCGAACAAATCTTTATTAGAATAAAAAATTGTACTTAAACATTGAAACATGCAAAATTTAAAATCTGGTAGCCAACAAAGTGCTCGGTATATGAGCCAAACAAATATACATGGCACCACCACTGAGCAAACAGCATTACAAAAAGATGGTAATATCAACATCAATATATTGCTAAAACTAGCATAATTCTAGGTGGGAGACAGAGAACAATACCTCAAATCACCAATTGGAAACATCAAGCCATAGTGGCATACCCGGTTCCCACTACCCAGTAGTACTGACGAAGGAACGCTGCCGAAACGCGCGTAGGGGCTGTGGCACCATCTCCTGAGCATCAGCAAGGATCTATTTATCAATGTGAGTACTTTGATGTATATTACTTTGCTATTATGAGTACTACTGGGTAGTGGGAACCGGGTATGCCACTATGGCTTGATGTTTCCTATTGGTGAGTTGAGGTATTGCTCTCTGTCTCCCACCTAGAATTATGCTAGTTTTAGCAATATATTGATGTTGATATTACCATCTTTTTGTAATGCTGTTTGCTCAGTAGTGGTGCCACGTATACTTGTTTGGCTCATATACCGAGCACTTTGTTGGCTACCAGATTTTAAATTTTGTATGTTTCAATTTTTTATTCTAATAAAGATTTGTTCGATATACGCATCTTTCGTATATGTTTTCCATACATGTGCAGCAATAACAGAGCATAAAAGAACTGAGGTCACAGAGACACAAATACATTTTGCATGACCTAAACATATTCTATGCAACACATGCAGTATATAAACTAAGGAGTTCTAATATGAAAACTATGAACGCATTACAGTATCTTATTGCAAGCCAGTACTTTGTTGCCACCGGGAATGCCATATATAGAACTGTTTGTGTCGAATATTCAAGTGTATGAATACAATGCATGTAGAGAACTGCTAGATTTACTGTGCCTCAGGCAGGACTGTAAAAGAGAATAAGGCACAATGTCCATCATAGTTTTATGTGGCAGATTAGGTCTGAAACACATTGAGTGATCCTGCACTTGATGGGCCAGTGACTCACTAGAGGATTGGGTTGACGTGTTGAATGTACCCTTAGTTCGGTACTCCATGTGAGGAAAGCACAGTAACATTCATGGACTTGTTAAGGTTCAACTGAAATAGACATTAATTTGGCATGACCAAAGGATCATAGTCTCCAGATGAAGGAACAATTTGGGCCCTTACACACAAAGGAGGCAAAGAGCTTGGCGGTTAGACTTCAGATTTGGGGACAAAGCTTGGTGGCCTCCAGAAACCGGAACAATCTCTTGGCACAATCCCTGATTTTACAGGGCTTTGCGCGCTGACCCTCTTAAACGAGAGCATCTTGGCTTATGCCTGTCCACAATACAGACTACAGTTTAGAAGTTGGTCATAGACACTTGTAATATCAAGGGTTCTCTGTAGACCAGGTAGCCCAATAATAATAACGCCTAGAGGCTAGAGCAGACTCCAAGCATTGGCAGTTGTCCAAAAACTGCTCCTTTGGGTCTCAGTGTTGCTACTCTTCTCAGGAGGCCCAACCAGCCATGGTACTTCTCACTGTGACTAACTCAGGACCGGTGCACCATGGGTGTTTAATACTCTTAAAAAATAATAAAAATATCAACTCACCAAATTGTGTCAGGAAATTACTTTGGATTCAGAGTATATCCAATGCACATAGACGTCATGTAAGGACCCAGGCAGACATTAACTGAAATACATCTCATAACCATATGCACAACGAAATATGGCAGACATGGCGTTACTAAGCTTAACGGAACATAGCAAGGCAATGAGCGGCCATTAGGTCAGTGGTGGTCCATGGCTTAAGGATTATGTCTAAAGGTCCCCATAGGAGGCTGGAGAAAAGAAAACACTTCAGGCAGTAGGACCCACCGCAGGGGCCAGTGAGTTATGGGGATGCTCTCTATAATGAACAGTTCTTGTATTCAGTGCAGTTCTTGTAGCCCAGTATCTGAGGTTGTGTCCACAAAGCAGCAGGGTTGTGACCATGTGTTATGGTGACTGCTGACATATGGCACACACAACAAACATGAACTCCGGGGGTCACACACTTCTTGTTATGCTGATTTGTCTCTTGCACCACATTAACTTCCTTTGTATACTGATAATTCTTGCCATGTCTGTGTTTTTGTTGATGGTGGTGGCAGGTGGTGGACATCATGCGTGTTAATGTAGACAAGGTCCTGGACAGAGATCAGAAGCTGTCGGAGCTGGACGACAGGGCCGATGCCTTGCAGGCTGGGGCTTCCCAGTTTGAGACCAGTGCAGCTAAGCTGAAGAGGAAATACTGGTGGAAGAACTGTAAGGTGAGCGCCACCGCTTCCACTTCTACAGGTGCCTGTAATAAACAATTTATATTCAATGGTTTTAAAAGGGTTTCTACAGAAATGAGTGCCCACCTACAATATGCCACAGTCATTATAAAGATTCTGGAATGCGGGAGGTAAGAGGAAAAGGGGGATTGTCCATCAACATCGCCCTGTGTGATTTACTGCCAGTCTACTGACATCAATGCCACCGGCTCATACAGTACTCCTTATCCATAATATGGCATTATAGCCTGGACAGTAAATTGGTGCATTCTCTTATGACACACACTTATTTTTTCTTACATTTTTGCTGTTTTTTTTACTTTTCGTTTCATCATCTATATTGAAAAATCTCCAAATCACTCGGGCTACTGCCACTAATAGACTTGTTGGAGTCTACAACTCCAGGCTCGAGCAGACAGCATATTGTGTTGGGTTACCTAACTATTACATTTTGCTGGTACTTGTAGTAATTCCTCTAGCCTGTATTATATGACCTCTCTGTATTGTTTTCTGTCAGTTCTTTCCTGTAATCCTCCATGCTGTGGCGATAATAGTTTCTGTAGGCCCAAGAAAAACAATACAAAAAACTGACACGGTCTGTTTTTCAGAGATCACTTTTCAGTAGTAATCTTGTTATCATCACAGGTAAGATTCCAATGTAATGTATAATTTGCATAAAGATATGATAGGATCCACTATTCACTATAGTTGATGGTCACAGCTCACCTCCTCCTCATCCCTGCACAATGACCTCTGCACAGGTAACAGAACATGCCCACAACATGGAAATCAATGATTCATCTCTACAGTATACTTCTAAAGGCTGTTAACGGCAGGTCAGGCAAGATGGCTGCCACCATTACCATGTACAGAATGTGGAACAAAAAATCTATAATCAGAAAATAAAAAATATATATTTCAATATGGAAGATTAATAGTATAGACATACTGTACAAATGTGAATTGGTAGTACAAAATATAGGTGATACATTTTTAGCTAATTGGCTACATAAAAAGAAGCAGAAGGTTGGAGGCTCAGTAGATGAAAAATGAAGATCCGAGCCCAACAATGAAGGGTTGATGTAACAAATCTGCAAAGATATCAGTAAGCCCCCAAAGAGTTGTTCTTTTTCAGAAAACTTTTCCTGACATGTACTCAGCACTGGACCCAGGGGATTTAAGTAAGGCACCGGTTTTTGTTTTTAAAGGAAAAGGAATAATTCACACTTTTTTTTCATGTGAGTGCTATCCATCTTTTTCACTTGATGGCACTCGCAACTATGATAGTGACTGGGGCCGTTCACATGTTTGTGCTTTTTGGCAGCTCTCTCAAAATTTGTGGAGACATGCCCAATATTGATTTGAGGGTCTTTTCTTTTCTTTGTCATCTTTTCTTTTTGTGCATGAAAATCAGACCAAACTTTGATGGTAAAAACTTGACCTATGACCAAACTCTGATGATAAAAAAAAATAACACTGATTAAACTCATTTGAGAAAATCGGCGTCGACTGAATGCGCCCTATTGGGACATATCAGGAAACGTTTTCTGAAAAGTGAAACAGCCCCTTTTACCTCTGAAGCATCCTACATAAAAAGTGAATTTAATATTGATTCAGCTATGGTGTCCCAAGTTCCTACAAACATCTCATTTACATTACAATGTAGGGAAACTTTTGTTATTTGCTTTAGTGGTGGGTGTAATTTTGCATAATTTGGGGTTTTGATCTTCACTGTTGCTACCAAATAGACAATAACTCTTTCTCTCTACAGATGATGCTTGTCATGGGAGCGGTAGGCGCACTAATGTTCATCATTCTCATCAGTAAGTCATTATTTTACTTCATAGACAATAGCAGCAGCTATTAATCATTTATTGAACCCATGTTACAGAATTGCAATGTATCGGATTCCAATTTTTTTTCTCGCACCCATACACTTGAATGGGTGAGTCTCATGTTTTGTTCATCGGGTCTCTTATCTATATATAATTGTCTAAGGGGTACTTCCGTCTATTTGTCTGTAACTTCCCTCTGTCTGTCTATCGCAGAAATCCCGGGTCGCTGATTGGTCGTGGCCAGCCAGCCACGACCAATCAGCAACTGGCCCCTCCCTACTCCCCTCCAGTCAGTGCCCACTCCATACTCCCCTCCAGTCAGTGCCCCCTCCATACTTCCCTCCAGTCAGTGCCCCCTCCATACTCCCCTCCAGTCAGAGGCCATATAGGGTTTTAGCAGTCCGTTAAACGTACTGCGCTACACCGCGGCATAATGCGGTGTAACGCACTCCGTTAACGCTGCCATTAACCCTTTGTGACCAACTTTTTACTATTGATGCTGCCTATGCAGCATCAATAGTAAAAATATATATTGTTAAAAATAATTTAAAAAAAACACATTATATTCTCATGGCGATCGCGGCAGCCTGTGCGGCTCCTCGCGATGCTCCGGTCCCAAAGCATCACTGGGAACGGAGCGTCACGAGAAGCATCGCTAAAAGCCTGGGCTGGATCCGGGGGCCGATGGAAGTTGAGTATATAACTATTTTTTATTTTAATTGTTTTTTTTAACAGGGATATGGTGCCCACATTGCTATATACTATGTGGGCTGTGCTATATACTGCGTGGGCTGTTATATAGTACTTGGCTGTGTTATATACTATGTCGCTGTACTATATACTATGTGGCTGTGCAATATACTAAGTGGCTGTGCTATATACTACGTGGCTGTGTTATATACTACATGGGCGGTGCTATATACTATGTGGGCAGTGTTATATACTTCATAGGCTGTGTAATATACTTCATGGGCTGTGATATATACTGCGTGGGCTGTGTTATATACTACATGGGCTGTCTTATATACTACGTGGGCTGTCTTATATACTGCATGGGCTGTGCTATATACTACGTGCCTGTGCAATATACTACGTGGGCTGTGCTATATATTACGTGAGCTATGCTATATACTACATGAGCTGTGCTATATACTTCGTGAGCTGTGCTATATACTACGTGGCTGTGCCATATACTACGTGGCTGTGCAATATACTATGTGGAAATCTTCATAAATAAACTACATCCATATTCTAGAATACCCGATGCGTTAGAATCATGCCAACATCTAGTCTCCAATACTGGGCTAGAATGGGGGTTGGCACGGTGTGGTCAGGTGAGCTACCTGCTGTTACTATAATAACCGGCTATTAAATTCTCTCTAAATATACTTACATTTAATCCTTCCTGTATGTAACACTCTGAGAATATAAGCCAAGATTCAATCTCTTCCAATAACAAGAATATCAAGTGTTCACACACACAGCCCTAGATAATTCTTGCTCTGATTGATGACGTGCGCTCCATAGGTCATGATTAAAGAGAAACCAATACACATGGATTTCTGTATAGACTATGTATAAAGAACTAGTGAGTTTGCATTTCGGACCCATTTCCTAACCATATTCTCCCTCTCTTACAGTTTATTTCTGCACTTGATGCTGTGGTCGCCTGTGCTTGTATCCTCCTTTCTGTCCACCTCTTCCTTGTTCCCTTTTTATCGTCATCTTTTCTCCATTTGATCTCATCCTAGTGACTTCTCTGTTTTTAATAAACCTATGTTTTGAAATTGATAATAAATCATTAAGCTATAAATAATGCACTGTCAAAATCAATGAACAAATTGTAAAAATAAAATGTGGGAATAATTGCAACATGTAATATTCCAAAATAAAGTATGTCTGTTTATGATGGTTGGCTGGGTCTTACCTTTGGTATATATGGACAGCGTGTAGATCAGAATGGCATCTATGGCCAATATAAAGGGGTTGGCCGGTGAAGATAAGCCATTATCTTTCCATAAGTTAGGGGGCTTACTGATCAGTGGGGGACCTTCACCAATCAGAACAGAACAGAGAATTTTTATCCCCCACAGGACACTTTCTTTACAAAATGGTACAACCTCCATGACATAAATTTTCTAAGGGGCTGCTGGAAGAAGCACAGCGCTCGGCAGCCCCATTGGGAATGAATGGATCAGAGGTCAAGCATGATGCGCACTGACGCCCCATTCAGAAAATGCCAAATGGTCCCAGACGACTCTCACCGATCAATAGCAACAACTCATTGTTAGGGGTCGAGTTCCCACCTCTGCACAGGGGGAATCTCGGGCCATCTCCGCTGCGGTCTCCCATTCTTCTCCTGCCGCAGTGGAGCCTGCTCAGCTGAGACGTCGGTCCCAGAGTCTTGCTCAGTCCCACTCTGTACAAAGAGTTACTGCTGCTTTTCCTGCTTCTGCCATTGAAGTCAGTGCTGGGCAGCGGCGAGCAGACGCTTCTGGGCCTAAGTCCTGCTTTTCTCGTTCTGAGCATGTCCTGAGTAAGATCTCTCAGTGGAGATCGAGGGTCACATGGTCAGATACGGCACCTAAGTCCATTGGTCCTTTCAGGAAGGTCCTTTAAGTGCTTGGACTAAGTCCTGCTTTGCACACACTGAGCATGCCCAGGGCAAGATCTCTCAGTGGAGATTTAGGGTCACATGCTCAGGTATGGCAGTCTCTCATTGGTCCTTCTAGGAAGGTCATTTACTTGCTGCAGCTATATAAGGCTTGCATGGCCGCACGGCCATGCGCTAGTATCAAATGTGTTTTGGCTTATGCCAGTGGATACTATACCACTCCGTTCTTATGTGGTGTGAAGCTGTAGCATTGGGACTGTACACTCAGGCAGGCAGCTAGCGTCAGTGGGGGCAATTAGCCATTGGCTTAGCATCTGGTTCCTTCATGTGTGCTGTTAGCACAGAAGAGTTCCAGAGCAAGCACAACCCTAGTTAGGGTATTAGTTTTGTGTACAGCGCGTCTCTGTGAGGCAACAGAGTTCGCTACCAGTTCACACGGGGTGAAGCTTAACCTACGTGTGAGCTCAGAGTCCATCCGCCATTACTTAGCAGCAGATATCTCTGCACGGTGGACCCCGGGCTGCGAACGCACCTTGTAGCTACCTACCTATTACTCGGTGCATTCCGCTAGCCCTAAAGGTACCTTCACACTCAGCAACTTTACAACGAGAACGACAGCGATCTGTGACGTTGCAGCGTCCTGGATAGCGATCTCGTTGTGTTTGACACGCAGCAGCGATCTGGATCCCGCTGTGCCATCGCTGGTCGGAGCAGAAAGTCCAGAACTTTATTTCGTCATCAGGTCGGCGTGTATCGTCATGTTTGACAGCAAAAGCAACGATGCCAGCAATGTTTTTACATGGAGCTAACAACCAGCGAGAACGAGAAGTGAGTCGCCGTTACGTCACTGGATCGCTCCTGCATCGTTCTGGAGTTGCTGTGTTTGACGTCTCTACAGCGACCTAAACAGCGACGCTCCAGCGATCGGCTCGTTGTCTATATCGCTGCAGCTTCGCTGAATGTGACGGTACCTTAACACTCATTTACAGCTAGTAGGATCTTCTAATTAGCCAATCAATGCTGCAGCAATCTAACTATTGGAGTAATAGAATAGATATGTTGGGTTTGTGTTATCTGAAGAGATAATCAGTTCTGGAGCCTTATAGACCCATTAACTTAAACAAGACTTTTTCAACGTGATGTCTTGCTAGTAGTGTTGAGCGATACCGTCCGATACTTGAAAGTATCGGTATCGGATAGTGTCGGCCGATACCCGAAAAATATCGGATATCGCAGATACCGATATCCGATACCAATACAAGTCAATGGGACATCAAGTATCGGAAGGTATTCTCGTGGTTCCCAGGGTCTGACGGAGAGGAAACTCTCCTTCAGGCCCTGGGATCCATAGGGATGTGTAAAATAAAGAATTAAAATAAAAAATATTGATATGCTCACCTCTCCGGCGGCCCCTGGACATCACGGTGGTAACCGGCCGGCTTCTTTGTTTAAAATGAGCGCCTTCAGGACCTGCGAATGACGTCGCGGCTTCTGATTGGTCGCGTGCCGCCCATGTGACCGGCACGCGACCAATCAGAAGCCGCGACGTCATTCGCAGGTCCTTAATTCCTAGAATTAGGAGTTTTGTGAATGAGAATGACGTCGCGGCTTCTGATTGGTCGCGTGCCGGTCACATGGGCGGCACGCGACCAATGAGAAGCCGCGACGTCATTCGCAGGTCCTGAAGGCGCTCATTTTAAACAAAGAAGCCGGCCGGTTACCAGCGTGATGTCCAGGGGCCACCAGAGAGGTGAGCATATCAATATTTTTTATTTTAATTCTTTATTTTACACATCCCTATTGATCCGATACCGATACCCGATACCACAAAAGTATCGGATCTCGGTATCGGAATTCCGATACCGCAAGTATCGGCCGATACCCGATACTTGCGGTATCGGAATGCTCAACACTACTTGCTAGTAGTCATGTGTCGTGTTGTCTCTCGGACTACCCTGCAGCTCTGAGCTCATACAGCCAATCCAAGAAATGTCTGCAGTCGGCATGTTTGGGTTTCTTCTGGGTTCTATGTTTTCCTCCCATACATCAAAGCATAATGATAGTGTGAAGTATGGGGTTTTTCAAAATGAAAGTCATTGATAGATGCAAAAATATTCCAAAGGAGTTTATTTTAAGCCGCCATTTTCCTCAGCAAAAGAAAATAACAATAAGGCTAGTTTCACATTTGTGTCTATGTGCGCAGCATATCATCCACAAACGCATGCAAAAACCCATGCTAACGCAGCGCTTTTTATCCTCATCAGCTTACGCATAACGCCAAAAAAATGCTGTGTTTTTGCCTGCCTTTGTGCTTTCTATGCATATGCGTTCGATATTTCCAGGAGGGTGTGTCTCAATCGGTTCCTGGACATGCGTAGTCCAAAGTATGCAAGCGCATCGAACGCATGTGTTCCCATAGACAGTAATGCGTTTTTTAACGCACTCATCCGCATGCGCATGCCTGTGCATATTTGACAAATTTTTGACGCTTCCAAAAATGCAACATGTTGCGTTTGCCGCGACCAGCTGCACACCGCAAAACGACGCATGTGTAAGCAAACGCAGGCGAACGCATGCAAACGCATGTACCTGCGTCCACAATGTAAAAAGATATGAAAACACAACGCATGCGGACACAACCGCAAATGTGAAACCGGCCTAAGTAAAAATCCACATTTTGCTCAACATAAGCCTTTGCATATCCCTTTAACATGGTCACAGGCATATCCTCACAACTATCCTTCCTTATTGCTGCTAATTGCTCCCTAAGTGAATGTGTTACATTTCAATACTATTATTCAGATTGTTATACACAGATGCATTTTCCTTGGTTTTGGTACTTTTTTACTAGCTGGCAACTCAGAAAAAGAAGGAAACGTGGCCAGCCTGACAAGAAAAGTAGAAAATAAGAAGCATTCACACAGAAGCTCTCAGACTAGAAACATTCATGTACCACTACCAGGTTTACAGACAGAAATAAAACTTTCTACCTCTTCACAGATAGGTTAATTAGCATTCTATTGCATTCGTGTAGGAAATTGGACTTTAATTTCCACTTTGCATAATGCTGCTATATTAAACAGGAAATAGATATAGATATCAATTTCAAAGAAAAATAGCAGCGCAGTCCTGATGTTGCGGTTGGAATACTTCCACAATCAACCAACCGAAAGGCTCCTAACGTCAATTTTTTTTTACGTACAGTGCTGAGTATAAATGAGCATACCCCAACAGATTTCTCGGAAAACCTTTAGTTTTTTTTCAAAATCAACATTTTCTAAAGGTTACCATACTACAAAATGCTCAATCAGCGCTGGCATCACTGTCTCCGCATTCGGACAAACTGAACATGAAGAGGAAGCCAGAGCTGCAGCTCATCCCAGACTTCCTGTTCCTGTCTGATTTATCCAAAGGTGGACACAGTGAAGCCAGCACTGATTGGGTACTGTTCATCACGTGTCATTCCACCACCGCATCACAGCCCCGGGACCGTGAGAGCCGACACAGCTGGAACTGAGCTGGCAAAGGTGGTGGCGAGTATAGGCTTTATTGTTTTATTGGGGCTGAACATTTAGTTTAAGAAGGGGTTGTCCTAGTAGTGGACAACCCCATTTAAGAGCAAAGCTAAAGTTTTGCTACTAAATTCTAATTAACAAGATTTCAACTCCAGGTAAGTCTAATTGTTCATCAAACAGGGATCCAGCAGACAGTTGATTGTAAAAGGGCATTACTTCACAAAAAAAACCTCGTCCTATTTCATGGTGTCAGCCATGGCACCACATGGAAGAGAAATGTCACAAGACCTGAGAAGGTCTACAAGAAAAACATCTAAGCTGTTCTTATCACTCAAAATGCTGTCGGAAAAGTGATCCAAAAATTTAACAAATATGGAAGTGCTGCCATCTCAGAAAGACGTTTAGGCAAACCATGGAACTAAACACCTAAACAGTAGTGTCTCCTGTTGAGAAAGATTTTAGAAAATCGACATGCAAGTTCAATGCAATTATCTAAAGAAATAGAAAGTCAAACAGAGGTTTATGTTTCCCGTGACACAATATGGAGTACACTACAGTGTAATGGCATGCATGGGTGTCGTCCACTAAGAAAGCCTCTCCTATAGCCCCTGCACAAAAAAGCCCGCCTAAAATTAACCTGGGCCCATGAAAAAATATGGAGACTACTGGGACCCTGTACTCTGGAGTGTTGAGACCAAGCTAAATGTTTTTGGAACTGATGTCTTCAAAACTGTATGGCACCGTAAAGGTGAGAAGTACAAAGAAAAATGGTGGTGACGGTGTACCAATGTGGGGCTGCATGAGTGCTCCTGGTGTCGGGAGCTATATTTCATTCGGGGCATCATGAATTCTTTCTATATTGAAAGAGACGCTACCATCAATCTGTGCCCTTGGTAGACGTGCACTTTTCCAATATGACAATGATTCAAAACACACATCTATGGCCACTGCTGCATTCATGAAAGAAAACAAGATGAAAATAACTTAGTGGCCAGGTATGTCTCCTGATCTGAACCCAATCAATCACCTATTGGATAAGTTAAGCATCACTCTCCATCCAGCTTCCAGGTTCTAAAAGAAGTAATTCTTGTAGAATGGAAAAAGATAAATGTTGCAATATGTCACCAGCTTGTTCATTTCTTGCCTAGAAGACTTGGTACTGTCTTTAAAAGCCATGAAGGTCGTACAAAATACTCGGAGTAGTTTTTGAGCTGCGGTGTACTCATTTTTGCATCAGCTAATTTGAGTAGAATGTCAGATTTTGTAATGAAAGTTATATTATTTACCGTATTAACCTTACATTCATGTTATGGGTAAAAAAAAATGTTCTATAAAACTCAGTCTTGTCAAAATGTTGGAAATTGTTCTTGTGTTAAAGGGAGTATCCGGGACTTTACAAAAAAAATAAAAATTGCCTGGGCAATAACAGGCAGGTAATTGCTGCTTACCTGCCTGTTGTGCTCAGTGCCATTCTTCCCCGGCACAGAGCAGTCGCAGACTGCTCCTTTTGGGGATTCAGAAGCCTACGATGACGTCACGTCTATAGAGCGGAGGCTTTTCGTCTCCGTTCTGTTGAAGGGGCGGGACTTCCAGCGTCATTCTGTTTGACAGCCGTATCTCCGCTGCCTAACTGGGGGAGCTGGCTGTCAGTCAGAATGACATCAAAGGTCCCACCCCATCGCGTCAACAGACACAGCTGAATCACTGGCAGGAGCGGTCTGTGACCACTCTGTACCGGTGAAGAACGGAACTGAGCACACCAGGCAGGTAAGCTGCAAATATCAGTCTGTTAGTGCTGAGGTACATTTTTTTTTTGTTGTAAAGTCCCGGATGTACCCTTTAAGTGAGATATTGATTAAAATCTTATTTTTCAAAGGTGGTGTCCCCATTTATGCTGAGCACTGTATGTATGGTGTCTGTTTTCTTTTTAATCAGAAAGCAGACTGATACACAACGTCTATGGCCCTTCTCATATAACCCATTTTTTTTAGGACGGATGGTCATGGCCATATTTACAGCCCGTGCTGCTCTAGGGCATTGCGTCAGGAGGAGAGTGGTGGGCAGAAGTAGCTGGTTGTTTGGGTGAAGATGAGGGGTTGAACACTTTATAGATGTAAAAATTGAGGGGAGCTAAGAAGGACCACATCATTTCACAGCGTAAATATGGTCTTTTTAGTACAAGCATAAATAAGAAACAATCACAGCCCACTTTTGTACTTCTTAGATATAAAAATTAACTTTTACTAATCATTCTAAAAATAGGAAAAAAAAACTTTTTTAAAAATGATTAATAAAAGTTAATTTATAAGATATCTAAGAAGTATAAAGGTGGAAGGGACAGAAATATCAGTACAAATGTGGGACTTACACACATATTCAGTACATGGCTTAAAGGAATTCTCAAGGCCTTTAATATTGATACCCTAAGCTTAGGATAGGACATCAATATAAAATCGTTGGGGGTCCAACACCTGGCACCCCCATCGATCAGCTACGGCAGCAGTAGATGGATTTAAACATTGAACAAAGCTGACAGCACAGCTCCGTACAATTTGCAGGTCTTGGATGTAACCGCTGCACTTTGAGTGGAACTACATTCAACAGCTCTGCTCAAAGTGTTTACATGCAGCCGCCACCAGAACATATGA
Source organism: Ranitomeya imitator (assembly GCF_032444005.1). Classification (NCBI taxonomy): domain Eukaryota; kingdom Metazoa; phylum Chordata; class Amphibia; order Anura; family Dendrobatidae; genus Ranitomeya; species Ranitomeya imitator. Next base: position 574,788,254 of record NC_091286.1, on the reverse strand, counting down.
TGGCTGATCGGTCTGTTCGCCAGGTGTCGGACAACCACCAAATTTTTATTGATGATATCACCTGTAGGGCTGTTGCAGTTTTCAGCTACAGCGTGACTGCTGCATGAGAACGCAGCCATAGCGGTACGATATACTTCAATAATCATCTTCAAATTCAGTCTGAATCATGTAAATCTCATGATGCCGCAGTTCAGTGTTTCCTTCATATAGACCACAGTAAATTTGCAGCATTTTCAAGCACCATTATCATGAAAATGTGATCCAAGGAACATTCGTTTCACAATAATTCAGTTTATTAAACTAGCCGTGAATGATCTGCGAAATGCTTGTTCATTGATGAAATGATCCTCTGGTCTACAGAAAAAAATCATTGTCCTCGGCAGCACATTGTCTTGTGTAAACATTTGTGCTCCTGAGAACGATGGCAGCCAAAGTGCACAGAATGATCTATTACAGATCAATTAGTGAGCAATTGAAGCCGAGTCAGGCTAAAGGACCGCCGACCTGCAAACATGTAGTGAACAAACAAGTAGAGGAACATCGCTCCATCCAGGTGTAGTAGACAAGAGAACTTTATTCTACCATTATGTGAAGCGACGTTTCAACTATCACTAGGTCTTTGTCAAACCTTGACAATGACCTAGTGATGGTCCAAACGTCGCTTCACATTATGGCAGAATAAAGTTCTCTTGTCTACTACACCTGGATGGAGCGCTGTTCCTCTACTTGTTGATTGCTTGGACTATCCAGGAGGGTTCCTTGGATTCGGAACAGGCGCCCCAATATAGTGAGTGCTATCAGCCTTCTTTTATGTACTGCAAACATGTAGTGGTCATTGCAGACTGTCACCATCCAGTAATGGAGAAGAAACAAAAGTCTGGGGCGATAGCAAAAAGGATACAGGACAAGCTTGGTCATAAACGTGAAACTTAGGAATGAAGACCTTAGTGAATAGTAGGAACCAGAGTCCCGATAAAGTCCTTTTCACCAGAGACAGTCTTTTCTCCATCAAAATAATAAAAAAATATATATAATCTTAGACTTATAGGAACTTACTGCTACACATCTCTCAAAATGTCTCCATTGAGAATAATGGAGAAAAAAAAGTATAAGTCTTTTTTACATTTTAATTTTATGTATTTTTTTTAAGAAAAAAAGGGGTTAAATACATTTGTAAATTAAAAAAAATATATATTACAAATCCGACAAAATGTGGTCGAAAGAACTTTTTTTTTTACTACTTGCCTATTTCAGTCTAAGGGTATGCTGTCATATAAGTCTGAATATAGTTTTCTGAAACTGAGGGGATACTGAATACTGCCAGCACAATGCTCTGTATCATTGTGAACCTAGTGTAAAGCTATACAATAGCGATGCGACCTTTATAAATGATCAGGCATTCTGCAATGTGAACACATATTTTCCAGAAACAATATTACTAGAAGTTAAAAAAAAAGTATTAAAAAAGCATAAAAAAATTAGTTGATCAAGTATAGCGATACTGGAATTATATTTCATATGTACAAAGTTACATTTAAATCGTAGGTCACTGAGATATCAACAAACTCTGTCTAAATTAATAGAACAAGCAAGTACAAGAAACTTTGTAATAGACTGTGTCCAGAATTATTAGGCAGGGAGTGTTTTGACCATATCATCATTTTTATGCAAATTGTCAAACTCTGAGCTGGAGAGGGGTGCAGCACCTTAGACATTGCTAAGATATTGAGGCGTGATCATAGAACCATCAAAAGGTTTATTGCAAACAGTAAACAGGGTCACAAGAAGGTGTTGGAAAAAAAAAATGAAATGAACTGCTAAACAATTGAAAAGAATCGAACATGAAGCGACCAGGAAGCCATTATCCTCTAGTGCTGACTTATTCCAGAACTGCAACCTCCCAGGAGGCCCAAAAGTACAAGGTGCCCAGTGCTCAGAGACATGGCCGAGGTAAGGAAGGCCGAAACCGATCACCACTGAGCAAGACACAGAAGGCGAAATGTCACGACTGGGACAAGAAATGATTTTTCAATGGTTTTATGGAATGATGGGATGAGAACGACTCTTGATAGAGCTTGTGGCTCTGTCAGTAACCGGCACAGACCTCCATTGCAACTCAGACACCAGAAAGGTGGAGGTGGGGACTGCTATGGGCTGGTGTTATTATAGATGAACTAGTTGGACCTTTTCAGTATGAAAATGGTCCCAGAATCAACTCCCAAACCTACTGACAGTGTTTAGAAGACACTTTCTTCAAGCAAGGAAAAATCTGCATCTTTCAAGAAAAACCTCATTTATATGCAAGACAGTGATCCATCGCAGCATCAAAGTCTCCGCTCGGCTGCCAGTAAAGGCCTTAAAGTGGTTATTCTGGGCTAAATAATTTTCTTTACTGTGAGCCAAAAAAACTAACAGGTAGGTTGTTGTTAACAAGGTAGCAATGACCTACTGTCACGCTGGGGAAGAGAGGATGCCTAGCGTGTGACGCAACACGAGGGGGACACCAGGGAAGATGTACAAGGAAGTCCCTGGCGATAGGGAGAAGGGAGAGGGGTCACCTCCTAACATAAACCTGACCTGATGACTGCATGCTAACCCTGATAATATCTTCTTCTTATTATTATTTATTTATATAGCACCATTAATTCATGGTGCTGTACATGTGAAAAAGGGTTACATACAGGGTTATAGATATCGTTAACAGTAAACAAATTTACAGTGACAGACTGGTACAGAGAGGACCCTGTCCTTGTGGACTTACATTCTACAGGATAGTGGGGAAGAGACAGGAGGTTGGTGTGCTGCAGCACTGGTGGTGAGACGGCAGCTCGGGTGGTCAGTGACGTGGCGGCAGCTCGGGTGGTCGGTGACGTGGCGGCAGCTCGGGTGCTCGGTGACGTGGCGGCAGCTCAGGTGGTCGTAACATGGCGGCAGCTCCGGCGGTCGGTGACATGGCGGCAGCTCAGGTGGTTGGTGACATGGCTGTAGTTATTGTAGGCTGTAGGTTTTCCTGAAGAGATGGGTTTTCAGATTCCATCTGAAGGATCCGAGGGTGGTAGATAGTCGGACGTGTTGAGGCATGGAATTCCAGAGGATGGGGGGATATTCGGGAGAAATCTTGGAGGCGGTTGTGTGAGGAACGAATAAGTGTGGAGGAGAATAGGAGGTCTTGGGAGGATCGGAGATTAGTTCAGAAATATAGGGAGGGGACCGATTGTGGATGGCTTTGTATATCAGTGTTAGTAGTTTGAACTGGATTCGTTGGGGAATTGGGAGCCAGTGGAGGGATTTGCAGAGGGGAGAAGCAGGGGAGTAGCGAGGCGAGAGGTGGATTAGCCGAGCAGCAGAGTTGAGGACAGACTGTAGTGGTGCAATCCCAATACTCCCAATACTCTAACATGCATGGAACTGGTGTCGCTTTGGGAAATATTGCTATTTGCATTTCCACGGCGTGCGGGTCTGCAATATTTGATGTTGAATTTTCTCTTCCATCCTGATTCCTATATATTGAGGTCTCTTTGTTAAATGTGCGCAGCCCACATTATGCAGCTGGTTTTACACCAGGCTGCTGGATTGTTTGTCTGTCACCCTTTAGCCATACTGATTAATTTGCATTATGCAATTCAGCACCTAATACACATGGCTAAGAGGGGACCTCTAACTTTTGGCTGATCAGAATTGTTGCTCCTTTCATGGTTTGTTTTTCCTAAAGATTAACCCTCACTACTTAGTGACTCTGGTCTATGCACTGAGGCATATTTCACTTGTCATTCGTTAGGGGGACTTGTCAGGGAGTCACAAAAACACTGAACTTTAGGAAGGCAAAGTTTAACCAGCTTAGAGATGCCCTTAATCTGGTTGACTGGGACAATATCCTCAGAAATAAGAATACAGATAATAAATGGGAAATGTTTAAGAACATCCTAAATAGGCACTGTAAGCGGTTTATACCTTGTGGAAATAAAAGGACTAGAAATAGGAAAAACCCAATGTGGCAAAGCAGAGTAAGAGGGGAAATTAACAGTAAAAATAAAGCATTTGAACTACTAAAGCAGGATGGCACCATTGAAGCTCTAAAAAACTAAGGAGAAAAATACTTTATCTAAAAAACTAGTTAAAGCTGCCAAAAAGGAAACAGAGAAGCACATTGCTAAGGAAAGTAACTAATCCCAAACTGTTCTTCAACTATATCAATAACAAAAGAATCAAAATCAAAAGTGAAAGTTTAGGCCCCTGAAAAAATTGAGAGGAAAGAATGATTGTACAGTAGATGAAGAGGAAAAAGCTAACATATTACTCCTTCTCCTAGCTATTCACGGTGGAAAATAAAATGCTAGGTGAAATGCCGAGAGACAAAGAAAACCCTATATTAAGGGTCACCAATCTAACCCAAGAAGAGGTGTGAAACCGGCTAAATAAGATCAAAATAGATAAATCTCCGGGTCCGGATGGCATACACCCACGAGTACTAAGTAATGTAATAGATAAACCATTATTTCTTATTTTTAGGGACTCTATAGCGACAGGGTCTGTTCCGCAGGATTGGCGCATAGCAAATGTGGTGCCAATATTCAAAAAGGGCTCTAAAAGTGAACCTGGAAATTATAGGCCAGTAAGTCTAACCTCTATTGTTGGTAAAATATTTGAAGGGTTTCTGAGGGATGTTATTCTGGATTATCTCAATGAGAATAACTTTAACTCAATATCAGCATGGGTGTATGAGGAATCGCTCCTGTCAAACCAATCTGTTTTTATGAAGCGGTAAGCTATAGGCTGGACCACGGTGAGTCATTGGACGTGGTATATGTTGATTTTTCCAAAGCGTTTGATACCGTGCCACACAAGAGGTTGGTACACAAAATGAGAATGCTTGGTCTGGGGAAAATGTGTGTAAATGGGTTAGTAACTGGCTTAGTGATAGAAAGCAGAGGGTGGTTATAAATGGTATATTCTCTAACTGGGTCGCTGTGACCAGTGGGGTACCGCAGGGGTTGCGGTTGGGACCTATTATCTTCAACATATTTATTAACGATCTGGTAGAAGGTTTACACAGTAAAATATCGATATTTGCAGATGATACAAAACTATGTAAAGCAGTTAATACAAGAGAAGATAGTATTCTGCTACAGATGGATCTGGATAAGTTGGAAACGTGGGCCGAGAGGTGGCAGATGCGGTTTAACAATGATAAATGTAAGGTTATACACATGGGAAGAAGGAATCAATATCACCATTACACACTGAACAGGAAACAATTGGGTAAATCTGACATGAAGAAGGACTTGGGGATCCTAGTTAATGATAAACTTACCTGGAGCAGCCAGTGCCAGGCAGCGGTTGCCAAGGCAAACAGGATCATGGGGTGCATTAAAAGAGGTCTGGATACACATGATGAGAGCATTATACTGCCTCTGTACAAATCCCTGGTTAGACCGCACATGGATTACTGTGTAGTTTTGGACACCAGTGCTCAGGAAGGATATAAAGGAACTAGAGCAAGTACAAAGGAGGGCAACAAAACTAATAAAGGAAATGGGGAAATAGAATACCCAGAGAGATTAGCAAAATTAGGATTATTTAGTCTAGAAAAAAGACAATTGAGGGGCGATCTAATAACGATGTATAAGTATATAAGGGGACAATACAAATATCTCTCCGAGGATCTGTTTATACCAAGGAAGGTGACGGTCACAAGTGGGCATTCTCTGAGGAGAGGTTTTTCCACCAACATAGAGGATTCTTTCCTGTTAGGGCAGTGGGAATCTGGAATTCCTTGCCTGAGGAGATGGTGATGTAAACTCAGTCGAGGGGTTCAAGAGAGGCCTGGATGTCTTCCTGGAGCGTAACAATGTTGTATCTTACAGTTATTAGGTTCTTTAGAAGGACGTAGATCTGGGGATTTATTCTGACAGAATATAGGCTGAACTGGATGGACAAATGTCTTTTTTTGGCCTTGCTAACTATGTTACTATGTTCAGGGCCGCCATCAGGGCATTATGGCCGTGACTGGTGTATGGGGCCCAGTGGGCAGAGGGGGCCCGCATCGGGCCCCGTCTCATCTGCTCACCGGGCCCCTACCGGCAGCCGCAGGCTATCCGGGCCCTTAGCGCCGACGCTGCAGCTGTTTAAAGCTATTGATGTGCGGGAGCGGGCCCGCACGTCAATAGTTAACAGCCGCCAGCCAATCTGAGGCTGGCAGCTGACATCAGCCGCAGCGTGAGTGCATGTCGCCGGCGTCTGACATCATTGTCAGTCGCCGGCGAGTGCACGCTGCAGCTGCGTGGAGACAGAGAACTTCGCCCACCGCAGGAGCAAGGCCAGGTGAGAAGAACTTGTTTTTTTTTTATTGAGAGCGGCGATCCGGGGGGCCCAGGGCAGAACGCTGGACACATGCAAAACACTGGACACAGGGGCAGAAAGCTGGACACGGGGGCAGAATGCTGGACACAGGGGCAGAACGCTGGACACGGGCAGAAAGCTGGACACAGGGGCAGTATGCTGGACACAGGGGCAGTATGCTGGACACGGGGGGCAGAGAGCTGGACACGGGGGGCAGAAAGCTGGACACGGGGCAGAAAGCTGGACACGGGGGCAGAATGCTCGACAAAGGGGCAGAATGCTGGACACGGGGCAGAATGCTGGACACGGGGCAGAATGCTGGACACGGGCAGAATGCTGGACACTGGGGCAGAATGCTGGACACTGGGGCAGAATGCTGGACACTGGGGCAGAATGCTGGACACTGGGGCAGAAAGCTGGACACTGGGGCAGAAAGCTGGACACAGGGGCAGAAAGGAGATACGGGGCATGATTGGAGACACAGGGGGCAGGATGAAAGACATGGCGGCATGACTGGAGACAGATGGGGCAGGATTGGAAACAGATGGGGCAGAATGGAGACACAGGGGGCATGATTGCAGATGTGGGGGCATGATTGGAGATACGGGCATGATTGGAAACACTCGGGGCAGGATTGGATACAGATGGGGCAAGATCATGGGGCAGGATGGATACGATGGAGACAGATGGGGCAGGATGGGGAGATCGTATGGGCCAGAATGGATACTCATAAGGGCAGGATGGGAGAACATATGGCTGACGCCAGGAATGAGACACACGGGGCCAGGATGGCGAATATTACCATAGGGGCTAATTAAAGGATATTATTATTGCAGTGATGTATTTATTTTATTTTTTGAGCATACTGTTTTAAATGGGGGGCGGTCCTGTTACTGTGTAGAGTGATACTATGTCGCCTTCTTCATGTAGTGTAATGTAGAGGCTGGGAAAATTAAGTAATGTGTTCTACAAGCGGAACTCGAGATAACTGTTATTTCCTGCAGAGACGAGTCCTGGCTGGATGAAGTGATGGCGGTCTGTGCTGGATGAAAGATGAAGGACTTCACCTAGAGATGTCACTGGTGAGTTAGTGTTACCTATACACTGACCCTATACACTGTATACTATATACAGAGGTCCAGTGTACAATGTCACCAGTGGTCACTGTACATTATATACAGAGCTCCTGTGTATGTCACCGGGGATCACTGTATTACCTGTACACAGACACTGCTTACTAATTACAGATCTCCTGTGTATAATGGCACTGATGGTGATAGTATTGTGGGTTTTTTTTTTTTATTACTGATCAGTATTGTAGCATTCAGTTACTATGTGGTGGTAATATGTGATCTGGTCATGATGCGGTGGTATTTGTTCCTTGTATCTGATATTATTCGGTCACTGTGGTGGTAATATGTCATCTGGTCATAGTGCTGTGGTATTTGTTCCTTGTATGTGGTATTATAGGTCATTTTAAAAATTGAAAAATAAATAAAAATATACCTAAATTGTATTGCATATTTTAACAAATATTTAATAGGTTACAGAAGAGTAAGGCCCGGCCAAAAGTGTCTACTATGCTAGGGTGGCGGCTTAAAAAATCTTTTGGCCAAAACAAAAGCTGCTGGCTATATGTGTGATCTGGTGATGGGAACTGTTAATGTGTGATAGGTGAGAAGTGGAGATTTTCCAAGAGAGAGCGGTGGGACTGTGGACAGTTTGAGGGGTGGAGCCTGGAGGCGGGGCTGGGGTGGAGCCTGGGCGGAGTCTCAAGGGGCCCCGAAAATTTTGCCAGTATGGGGCCCTGAAATTTCTAGTGGCAGCCCTGACTATGTTACCCTTTGTATGCTTGGCTGACTGATTTGTTTATTCACCAGCAGAACTCCATGTATTCATTTGTTTGATGGCCTACATGGCTACTCTTTTTGCAAGGGTGTTATTTGATGTTCATGGTGTTATATGTTTTTAAGTGATTAACTCAATTTTTGTGTGTTTAAAATGTGCAATAAAATATATAATATTTTATGACTATCTTGTGTTGGGTGTGCACGCCATCATTTGTTTGGTCTTTGCTCTCCTCCATTTACTGGGGTAAGATATGGGGCTCATTATTCTGTATGGAGCACTATGTGGTGCCCATAATACTGTATGAGGACTATACTGTCCGGTTTCTGAGCTATTGACATCACTCATGCAAAAAGTGAAATCTTTGGCACTTTATGATATTATTATTATTTATTTATTTAGCACCATTAATTCCATGGTGCTGTACATGAGAAAGGGGTTACGTACAGGGTTATAGATATCGTTTACAGTGACAGACTGGTACAGAGGGAAGAGGACCCTGTCCCTGGGACTTACATTCTTCAGGATAGTGGGGAAGAGACAGGAGGTCTGTGTGCTGCAGCTCTGGTGGTGAGACGGCAGCTCTGGTGGTGAGACGGCAGCTCTGGTGGTGAGACGGCAGCTCGGGTGGTCGTGGCGGCAGCTCGGGTGGTCTTGGCGGCATCTATATTTCTCTGCTGTATCTGTGCATCATGAATTGTGATATGTGTTAAATGGGCCACTGAGACTCTTTCACCCGGAACCCACAAAAACTTGGAGCCGGCTCTGGTATTTGGAAAGCAAATCATATACAAAAGAGTTTTCTAAGAGTTTAGTATTAATGACCCTACACTTAGGTCAGATTCTGAATATCAGATCAGTAGGGGTCTGACTGCGAGGCCCCTCACTATATCTGACCCTATGGTTACAGGTGGACGTCCCAGAATTACACCCACACTTCCAGTAGCTTCCATCATATTTTTTTCATCATTAAACAAATTCTTACATTTTGTTTGCTCATTCAAAGCCGACATTCATCAGGACAGCACTACTATCCCCACCATTCATCAGCACAGCACTACTATCCCCACCATTCATCAGGACAGCACTACTATCCCCCCCATTCATCAGGACAGCACTACTATCCCCACCATTCATCAGCGCAGCACTACTATCCCCACCATTCATCAGCGCAGCACTACTATCCCCACCATTCATCAGGACAGCACTACTATCCCCCCCATTCATCAGGACAGCACTACTATCCCCACCATTCATCAGCACAGCACTACTATCCCCCCCATTCATCAGGACAGCACTACTATCCCCACCATTCATCAGCGCAGCACTACTATCCCCACCATTCATCAGCACAGCAATACTATCCCCACCATTCATCAGCACAGCACTACTATCCCCCCCATTCATCAGGACAGCACTACTATCCCCACCATTCATCAGGACAGCACTACTATCCCCACCATTCATCAGGACAGCAATACTATCCCCACCATTCATCAGGACAGCAATACTATCCCCACCATTCATCAGGACAGCACTACTATCCCCACCATTCATCAGCACAGCACTACTATCCCCCCCATTCATCAGGACAGCACTACTATCCCCACCATTCATCAGGACAGAACTACTATCCCCACCATTCATCAGGACAGCACTACTATCCCCACCATTCATCAGCGCAGCACTACTATCCCCACCATTCATCAGCACAGCAATACTATCCCCACCATTCATCAGCACAGCACTACTATCCCCCCCATTCATCAGGACAGCACTACTATCCCCACCATTCATCAGGACAGCACTACTATCCCCACCATTCATCAGGACAGCAATACTATCCCCACCATTCATCAGGACAGCACTACTATCCCCACCATTCATCAGCACAGCAATACTATCCCCACCATTCATCAGGACAGCACTACTATCCCCACCATTCATCAGGACAGCAATAATATCCCCACCATTCATCAGCAAAGCAATACTATCCCCACCATTCATCAGGACAGCACTACTATCCCCACCATTCATCAGGACAGCACTACTATCCCCACCATTCATCAGGACAGCAATAATATCCCCACCATTCATCAGCAAAGCAATACTATCCCCACCATTCATCAGGACAGCACTACTATCCCCACCATTCATCAGCACAGCACTACTATCCCCACCATTCATCAGCAAAGCAATACTATCCCCACCATTCATCAGGACAGCACTACTATCCCCACCATTCATCAGCACAGCACTACTATCCCCACCATTCATCAGCACAGCACTACTATCCCCACCATTCATCAGGACAGCACTACTATCCCCACCATTCATCAGGACAGCACTACTATCCCCACCATTCATCAGCACAGCACTACTATCCCCACCATTCATCAGGACAGCACTACTATCCCCACCATTCATCAGCACAGCACTACTATCCCCACCATTCATCAGGACAGCACTACTATCCCCACCATTCATCAGGACAGCACTACTATCCCCATCATTCATCAGGACAGCACTAGTATCCCACCATTCATCAGCACAACACTACTATCCCCACCATTCATCAGGACAGCACTACTATCCCCACCATTCATCAGCACAGCACTACTATCCCCACCATTCATCAGGACAGCACTACTATCCCCACCATTCATCAGGACAGCACTACTATCCCCACCATTCATCAGGACAGCACTACTATCCCCACCATTCATCAGCACAGCACTACTATCCCCACCATTCATCAGGACAGCACTACTATCCCCACCATTCATCAGGACAGCACTACTATCCCCACCATTCATCAGCACAGCACTACTATCCCCACCATTCATCAGGACAGCACTACTATCCCCACCATTCATCAGCACAGCACTACTATCCCCACCATTCATCAGCACAGCACTACTATCCCCACCATTCATCAGGACAGCACTACTATCCCCACCATTCATCAGGACAGCACTACTATCCCCACCATTCATCAGGACAGCACTACTATCCCCACCATTCATCAGCATAGCACTACTCTCCCCACCATTCATCAGGACAGCACTACTATCCCCACCATTCATCAGCACAGCACTTACTCTCCCCACCATTCATCAGCACAGCACTACTATCCCCACCATTCATCAGCACAGCACTACTATCCCCACCATTCATCAGCACAGCACTACTATCCCCACCATTCATCAGCACAGCACTATGTTGTAGCTGTTTTTCATTCTGACCCAAAAATCAGCTGACAGATCACCAGTGAGACCAAATTGTGGAGTTACGCCCGTCATTTTACAAGCGCGCTTGGAGACAAAAAGACACCTCACACATATCCTGTGAGCAAGTCACTTTTATCTGAAGTAATAGAGCAAGAAGCAATATTTTATACCATTTACACATAATGCATTTCAATGTAACTCATGTAGCCCCCACCATCACCCAGGGTCATACTTTATTTACCATAACCCAGAATATGCTGTACTGACTCTTGAGAACATACATGATAAGAAGTACAGTCTCCTTGAAGAGGAGACCGTCAGACTACTGAGTCAACAGATTCTAGTAATTCTAACAATTAAAGGCAAGAGGCACTTAAAGGCAAACTATTAACCCTTCTATATCAATTTCCCCCTTTTGTAAATGGTATAACCTCTGCTACGGGGTCAGATGATGTCCACAAAGGAGCTACTGTCTCATGGGTCTAATACCCACAAGGCGACTTCCTACCTGCTTCACCCATCCACCCTCAGTGTGGACACTCACCTCCCCAGTCAACAGTGGCCATACGGGGCCTATGATATACTACAGAAGGTTCAGCCTTAGATTTTTTTTCTACACCTACATTATTCCATAGCTTAGGTAATATATATATTAGCGCTTTTACGGCTACATAAAAGAATAAGTAAAGCAACAAAATTTGCATACAAGTCTGTAAAACACCGAAAATAATCCATCCCGCTAGGCCGCTAAGCCAATTGGTTGGAAAAAAAGGAGTCTCTATATTGTATTAGTCTCATTAAGAGCCTTAAGGAACCACGAAAATCTGAGTCCAAGTCTCACTGTGCATGCAGTGTGGTGTTAATACCTTCCTTTGGTCCTGGGGTAAGGCTAAGTACAGCATAGTCCTTGCAGATACTGGGCTGTGTGCACAGATCCAACAGTCCAGCAGTTTTTGTCCTTCCGCGTCTTTTATAAGAAAAGCAAGATGTTGAATAAGTTTGTTTATCCAGTGTCTCTGTAAGGTGCAAACATCCTACCACTGCCAGCAAGGTGATTAGGACAACAGTCATTCTGCTGGTGAAAAGATCTTTTTGCAGTGACTGACAAGGATCCAGGTGGGCTTTCCCTCAAGTTTCCCTGAGGTGAATGTGGTCAGCTTTAAAACGGACTTTAAAACGGGCCGTCAAACCGTGGATCTAGGCTCCTTCTCACGTGTCTGTGTATGACCACCAATCACCTGGATTCAGCTGATATACGTCTGCACTGGCATTAGTATCTGGAATGGATGAAAACACATGTTTATGCACCACATTAAGTCTTTTCTGCAAGGCCTGGACATGGGCTGTCATAGCACCGTGTTGCTTTTGTAGCACCTGTGGGAAGTACAGACCAGCCTCTGGCAAACTACTAAACAGGACTTCAAAAGGACACAAGCCTGTCTTTCTATTTGGAGTGTGTGTGACTGAAGAGTGCAAGAGACAAGCACTCTAAACCGCTCTTTCCTTTGTCTGCCATGGCCTTTGATTTTCCAGTTTAAGTGTCCCATTTAGTCTCATCACTTTCCCACTACTTTGTGGTCTATATGGTGCATGATATGCTTGCTGTACTCCCAGGACCTGCATGACTTCCCTCATTATTTCTCCCGTGAAGTGTGTGTCCCTATCGCTGTCTATGGTTTCTAGGACACCATACCTGCAGATCAGTTTTTTTCATTAGTTTGTCTGCAGTTGCTTTAGTATTTGCACATTTTACCAGATAGGCTTCCAGCCAACCACATAAGAGATCTACACATACTAGGACATTTTTCACACACTCCTACCTTGGGTAGCTGTATGTAGCCAGTCTGCAGTCTCTGAAATGGGTAGAGAGGCCTAACTGTCGCTTTCTTAGGGATTTTTACTGTTTTACCTGGGTTGTGCTGTGCACAGATGAGGCATGACTGTACGAGCTTTGTGGCTGCGTAACTGAAACCAGGAGCGATCCAGAAGGCATCTTGTGTTGCTTGCACCATGATTGGGAGCAGGGATCTTGGTATATACGATTTATCCTGATTCTCCCATACTTTCTTAGTTCAGCTCAGCTCCCATTCTCCCAGTGTTCCTTCTCTGTTTGGGCAGCTGGAGGGATTTCAGGACATCTAGGCTCAGTGTGGCTGGAATACGCTGACTCCCCGCCACCGTCCACTGCTCTCTAGGCCGCCTTGCTGCTACTTTAGCAGCCTCGTCCGTCCTTCTGTTGCCCTTTTCCTCCACAGAGTCACCGTCTGTGTGTGCTTTTTACCTTGACGATGCCAACCTGGACTGATAACGTCAATGCCTCCACTAATTGTTTCACCAGCTCTGCATTTTTAATGGGCTTACCGGCTGATGTAAGAAACGTTCTGCTTCTTCAGATAGGGCAATAATCATGGGATATTCCCCATGCACAATTCGAATCTGTGTAACTGTTAGCGACTTTACTTGCAGCAACTCTACACGCTTCAGTGAGTGCCTTCAACTCTGCCTCCTGCACCGACATGTGAGGAGCGAGTGGTTCAGCTCAGATTACCTCATGTGAGGATACTAATGCATATCCAATGTAGAGTCGCCCATTCTGGTGGTATCTGAAGCCATCTACAAAAATAAAAAACCTCAAAATATGCATTAGGAACAGGTTTTTTTCTTCCTACGAACATATGTAAAACCCACTGTCTCCTGACTCATCAGTTCCTATGCAGTCATGTTCGTGCGTCATGTCAACGTCATGTCATGTTCTCTTTCCCACCTGCCAATGCTGTCACCAATTCCCCCTTTTCTGAATCCGCAGGCAGATGAGTGGCTGGATTCAGAACATTATGTCTTTTGAGGGTGACATATTCAGGGATTAGTATTAGAGCACATTCAAGTCTGATCTGTCTCTCCTTAGACAGGTGTTTTGGTTGAACTTGTACGAGTATGGCATTAATGTCACGTGGGGAACAAATTGTCAAAAAGAAAAAGTCAGTGTGATCTCACATGCCTTTCAGTAATACAGCAGCTCTTACAGCACGTACACACGTAGAAGACCCTCTAATCACGGGGTCTAATTGTGCTAAGTAGTAAGCTATCGGTCTCTGTTTCTTTCCATGTTGTAGTGTCAGTACTGCGGTAGCATGTCCACCCTGCTCTGTGCAAAATAAGAAAAATGGCTGATCATAGTTTGGAATGTCTGACACAATGATCAGCTTGAGAGAGTGGAAGGAGTCAATTGCTTCTTGAGTGAGATTGTAGGGTTCTGATGGCAAACAGTCATAGAGTGGGTGCATCATTTATGAAGCAGACCTTATCCAAGGCCTACAGTAGGTCACCAAACCTAGAAAAGTGCGTAGATGCTGGTGTGACCTGGGTAAAGGGAGATTTGTATTGCCTGTTTTCTGTCTTCAGTCAGGTGTCTTGTACCTTCAGCAATACAATGTCCTAAAAATGTCACCTTTTGTTTGCAATACGGTAATTTGTCACGTCAGACTCTGCAACCCTTTTCTGCCAAAAAAAAAACACAGCAAGGAAACTGTAGCTTCCGGACATCTGGTCCGGGCAGCAGAGCAAGAGGTCATCCACGTACTGTAATAGTACAATCTGTGGATGAGGTGGTTGCCACTGCTCAAGAATCCCTACCATCGCTGTTGAATAGATGGTTGGGAAGTTCTTTCCCCCTTTGTGGGAGGACCGTCCAACAGTATTGTTTACCTTCGTGAGTGAAAGAAAAAAAGATACTGACAGTCAGAGTGCAGTGGTACAGAAAAGAATGCATTTGTCAAATCAATAACTGTGAAACATTTTGACATTGTGGGGATCTGTGACCGTACGGTGTGTGTATTAGGGACTGTTGAGGTCACACTCACTGTAACATCATTAATAGCTCGTTAGTCATGAACTATTCTGTAAGTGTCAGGGGAACTCTTGGGTCCTTTTTTCTTAATGGGATACAAAGGGGTGTTGCAGGGGGAATATCTCTGCACTAGAACCCCTGCCTTAACATACTCTTTAATATCCCTGCTCAGGGCCATTGATTTGACTAGACTTAAGGGGTATTGCCTTAACCAAAGAGGAGTGATTACTTCTCTTGATTTATCATGACAGGGGGAATGGGCAGCCGACCCATATCAGATTTTCCCCTTGCCCAAACGGTGTCTGGTACCTGACTCTTTTCCCTGTCCTCAGACATTCTGGTGTCAGGTGTTACTTTCACTACTCTTGCCATATACACCATTTCTGCAATATTACACAAGTGTTTATATAAGTCATACATTAATGTCCAAATATTTATACCCGTATTTGATTGGGTAGAGTACCCCTTAAAAAAAACTAAATTTGATTCACAAAATGTTACCAAAAGAAAATTATATATATGAATATATATATATATATATATATATATATATAATTACGAAAGATACTGAGTCATAAAACGGGGGAGCACAATGCCATAGGCCACAGCAAAGCACAATTCTAAGAAAGTAGCAGCCCTATATAAATCCATAACTAACAGTTCCAAATACAAAAAGAAGGGATTTGAAAAATACCAAATATCAATGCCAGTCGCCTGCGATAAGGTATAAGGACTGGAAAAGACAAATAAACAGTGACTATGGTTTGAGCCAATATAATGAATGGCTCAGGGGCGGACACAGACAGCTTGGGGCCCCTGTGCAGGAAATGTGTTTGGGCCCCCCCTTCTTTAAAGGCGACAAAGCTAATATATATATATATATATACTGTAGAATATGCCCATGTATAATAAACACCTGTGTCTACTGCATATGTGACATAGTATACATTAATGTATAAGGGTATGGTTCCACGGTCAGGAATCGGCAGCGCTTTGGATGCAGCACATGTCCGCTCGGTCCAAAGCGCTGCCGGCTTTTGTACGAGTGATGCTTCCGCATGTGTTCATTGAACACATGCGGAATCACCGCATCCTATACATTGGACTGTGATATTTATCTTGTGGAGACTGAGCGTCTCCGCAAGATAAATAGACATGCTACAGTCTAGAAAGATGTGCCGCATGTCCATCTCTGCAGGGAAGCTGCGGGTGCCGCTGTATACATAGTGGACATTGGATTCCTTGAAATCTCATGCACTATGCTGTAACATCAGGAGCTGCGGACTGGATGCTGCGGATGTACACAGCGTCCAATCCGCAGAGTTTACTGACAGTGGAAACATACCCTTATATGTGTGTTTAATGCAACAGATACAGTATATGTGAAAAAGTCTTCACTGGGGGATGGGCTCAGGGGTCAGTCCCAGCCTGGATCTGATACTGCAGTGATGACTGGAGTCCCGTCAGAGAATAGACCCAGTGATTTAGTGACTGTGTTCCTGAGCTCTGAACTCTCTGGTCCCTGCTGTGTGTGGATGAAAATCCTGCACTGACCAGAGAACACAAAGCTCCGGGGGTCACAGTCAGTAAATCACTGCTTCTAGTCTCTGACTGCTGCCCCTGTCTCCCCTCTTTACTCTGCAAACAATCCGTCACATTCAGACCGTTCTTTACCTCCTGTTCAGGGGGTGATTGAGGTCCTGCACAGCTGCAGCTTCCTTCCAGGCATGAGTGTGCAGAAGCCAGTGTGCGGCAGCTTCCTGTCTCGCACAGCCGCAGCGCGGAATGATGATGTCATTCAGCTGAGCCGCTGCTGTCTGTGTGAGAAAGGAAGCAGGAAGCATCCATTCCCTGCAGATCCGTTGCCATTTTCTCTTGCAGGCAGCGGAGCTGCAGGGATTGCTCCATGCCTGCCGCACATGAGGGCAATCTGGCCAGGGGGCCCCCGGAGCCTCGGGGCCGGATAGGCTGGCCAGATTGCCCTCTATATTAGCCGCCCTCAGGGGTGAACCTAGCCTCTCTGCTGCCTGAGGAGAACGGAAAAATGGCTCCTAACATAAATAAAAACATGAGAATTAGTTAGTATCACAAATAACATTTACATCCAGGTACCTTATAGATAACGTCGTCTCTGGAGCTGTTCTTCTTTTCTTCATCTTGTCCAGATCCCATGATGAGTTTTCTCAGCCACAGCCGTCTCTGCAGACCTCCATCTTTTCCGCTCTTTTGCAGAAAGTCTCCACAAGATGCCCTTAAAGATACAAGTGCCATTATAATGCTCCGGAATAAAAAATTGCCCCTCACTATATTGTCTGCACAAAATATGACCCCCACACTGTCCCTCTTATGGTACATGCTCTTCACACTGACCTCTCCTTTCTATACCGGCCCCCTCTTCAAACTGTCCACTCACACTGTGTCCCCCCTATGGGGCCTAGTATTTATACTCCATATTTATACTCCATCCTCCCACCCTGTGTGCATGGCTCCCCCATCCTTCTCCCCTGCGTTCACGGCTCCCGTAATTCCTTCTCCCCTGCGTTCACGGCTCCGCCATCCTTCTCCCCTGCGTTCACGGCTCCCCCATCCTTCTCCCCTGCGTTCACGGCTCCCCCATCCTTCTCCCCTGCGTGCTGGGCTCCCCCATCCTTCTCCCCTGCGTTCACGGCTCCCCCATCCTTCTCCCCTGCGTGCTGGGCTCCCCCATCCTTCTCCCCTGTGTTCACAGCTCCCCCATCCTTCTCCCCTGCGTGCTGGGCTCCCCCATCCTTCTCCCCTGCGTTCACGGCTCCCCCATCCTTCTCCCCTGCGTGCTGGGCTCCCCCATCCTTCTCCCCTGCATTCACGGCTCCCCCATCCTTCTCCCCTGCATTCACGGCTTCCCCATCCTTCTCCCCTGCATTCACGGCTCCCCCATCCTTCTCCCCTGCGTTCACGGCTCCCGTAATTCCTTCTCCCCTGCGTTCACGGCTCCGCCATCCTTCTCCCCTGCGTTCACGGCTCCCCCATCCTTCTCCCCTGCGTTCACGGCTCCCCCATCCTTCTCCCCTGCGTGCTGGGCTCCCCCATCCTTCTCCCCTGCGTTCACGGCTCCCCCATCCTTCTCCCCTGCGTGCTGGGCTCCCCCATCCTTCTCCCCTGTGTTCACAGCTCCCCCATCCTTCTCCCCTGCGTGCTGGGCTCCCCCATCCTTCTCCCCTGCGTTCACGGCTCCCCCATCCTTCTCCCCTGCGTGCTGGGCTCCCCCATCCTTCTCCCCTGCATTCACGGCTCCCCCATCCTTCTCCCCTGCATTCACGGCTCCCCCATCCTTCTCCCCTGCGTTCACGGCTCCCCCATTCTTCTCCCCTGCGTTCACGGCTCCCCCATTCGTTCTCCCCTGCGTGCATGCCTCCCCTATCCTCCCACCCTGCATGCATGGCTCCCCCATTCTTCTCCCCTGTGTGCATGGCTCCCCCATCCTTCTCCCCTGCATTCACGGCTCCCCCATTCTTCTCCCCTGCGTTCACGGCTCCCCCATTCTTCTCCCCTGCGTTCACGGCTCCCCCATCCTTCTCCCCTGCGTGCATGCCTCCCCTATCCTCCCACCCTGCGTGCATGGCTCCCCCATTCTTCTCCCCTGTGTGCATGGCTCCACATCCTTTTTCCCTGTGTGCATGGCTCCACATCCTTTTTCCCTGCGTGCATGGCTCCACATCCTTTTTCCCTGCGTGCATGGCTCCCCATCCTTTTTCCCTGCGTGCATGGCTCCCCATCCTTTTTCCCTGCGTGCATGGCTCCCCATCCTTTTTCCCTGCGTGCATGGCTCCACATCCTTTTTCCCTGCGTGCATGGCTCCACATCCTTTTTCCCTGCGTGCATGGCTCCGCATCCTTTTTCCCTGCGTGCATGGCTCCGCATCCTTTTTCCCTGTGTCCATGGCTCCCCATCCTTTTTCCCTGTCATACTTACCTCTCACCGCGCAGCACAGAACAGAACTTCCTTCCTGTCTTCAGCGGTCACATGATAGCGCTAATTAAGGTCATGAATATGCGCATATTCATGACCTTAAATTAGCGGTACCATGTGACCGCTGAAGACAAGACGCGCTGCCGGCGCTGGGACGCAGTTGCAGCCACCGCTGGAGGAAGGTGAGTATTACGTCTTCAGGGAGGGGGGCGGGAGGGAGGGAGTGGAGGAGGGAGGGAGGGAGGGAGGGAGGGAAGGAGGGAAGGAGGGAAGGAGGGAAGGAGGGAAGGAGGGAAGGAGGGAAGGAGGGAAGGAGGGAGGAGGGGGGGCGGGCACTTGACCCCGGAGTTTTAGAAAGAAAAAAAAAAAAACTAGCAGCGCAAATTCAATTACTATAGAGTCTGCCGCCCTCTCTTCTGCCGCCTGATAGTCAAATCGCCTAATGGTAGCAGCGTCCCTGGCCGCCCTGCAGGGGCCCCCCAGAGCCTCCGGGCCCCGATGCAGCTGCACCGGTTGAACCGGCGGTATGTCCGCCCATGGAATGGCTAAAAAACTATATATCATATGAAGACAACCTAGAAATACACAGTAACTATACCATCTTTGTGCAAGGAAACTACTAAAACT
This sequence comes from Ranitomeya imitator, assembly GCF_032444005.1. Classification (NCBI taxonomy): domain Eukaryota; kingdom Metazoa; phylum Chordata; class Amphibia; order Anura; family Dendrobatidae; genus Ranitomeya; species Ranitomeya imitator. The sequence continues at coordinate 574,768,415 of NC_091286.1, read as the reverse complement.
GGCAAATGAATGGAATTAAGTGTAACTACAATAGGGCATGATTTACCTGTGGTATAATGTGCACGTGGAAGACCCTGGCATCCCTCTGCCACAAGTGTTTATATGAAAAGTGGACTTGTGACTGTAATACCCTCAGGAGAGCACTGTATAGTGCCTAGACAGCACTCAACTCTGCTCCGAGCAAATTCATAGGGGTATTGTCACTAACAATAAGTTTGTAAGCACCTCTTGGCTGTCTCGTGACTCTAGTCTTTTCTTGTTTAGTCCTAGGGGCTTCAGTCGCTTGTCCCCCTACCCTCACGTATTCCACAGTCTCGTCAGTAATCATGTCTGGCAGTATCAAGTCTTTGTGTACTAGTCCCAGCTGCCCCAGTGTCGGTCAAGAAATCTATTTCCCTCCCAGCATTGGTATGGTGGTCCTCAAGGCAGGACCAGGTCCGGAGGGGACAATAACAGGGCACAAATTTGTCACTGGGTTGTCAGTTTCCTAGTCTGAATTGGTCTGAGTGTCCATTTTCTCTACAATTCCAGCACTTCACTGTTTCTAAGTCCTTAGGTCCCTTACTACGTCTCTACTGTTTTCCTTGTGCTCCAGCATACATGACACGTCGTCTTATTGTCCTAGTTTCTTCAACTCCTGAGCAATCTTCAGGAGGTCTTTGGATCTATATTTCTCCATTTAGGTCCGGCTGTCTGTACTGCGTCTCGTAAGCCTTTTGTCATACCGTAAATGAATGTATTTACCAATATTTTAAGATCAAGTGGGTTTACTGGACTGTACCCCATGTCTGCCCATTTCAGCTGTACCCGTCCAGAGTACATCTCTACACTCTCTGCTTTTGCCACATCTGTAAAAGTCTTAATTTGCATCCTAGTACGTCACCTGCTTTGGTGCTCACCAACTCTCTAGGTCTGCTCAGGTGCACTTATACGTCCATCATATTGTCTTTGTCTGTAAAATGGGAAAGGTTTGTTCTCAGGGTCAGCCAATCATTTTAGCATAGCTAGCTAGTCAGAGGGCTTCCAGGGATAATACTCCTGTATCTGTCTTACACTACCTGATTACATCACAGATCATACAAGTATTTCTCCAGTCTGGGTTTGTCTGACCGCAATGTTTACAAGTCCATCTGTCTTGTCTTGGTCTCTGGTTATACAAAGGTATGACCGTAGCAGTAATGTGTCGGTCATAGTCGGACTTTTGAGCATCAAAACATTCATAATACACCTTACTTCCGTCCTGCTGCACTCTCTCAGATGCCATTTATTCACATGCTATTTTCCTCATTTGTCTGTGCCTTTTTGAACATCCAAACATCCACACTCCGGCGTTTTTGCCTTTTTCAATATTGGTCTCACATCTTTTACTGCTTCCTTTCCTTCTCTGTCTTTTACAATCTCTATAGCGGTTCTGGATCCCATTGGGGGCCCTGACTGCACACAGAATAAGTTGCCCATGGCTTCAACTTATCCGCTCAGACACTCACCTCTAAAAATGCCCTTTTTTTTTTGTGTGCCTTGCCTTAAACCAGGGTTGCAACACGTGACAAGTCAGAGTGAGTGTCAAGGTTTAGCGAGCAGGTTACACCACCTACCACTCGGTAGACCTAAAGGATTCTAGCGAGCAGGTTACACCACCTACCACTCGGTAGATCAGCTGGCTAGCACAGCTCCATAGACGGCAAGGTTACACCACCAATTTGCCGTAGGCTGACTGTAGCAGGTTACACCACCTATTACATCAGCCGTGCAGTTGGCTACATCCTCTGTTGATCCTCAATTTGCTATATCAATCACTCAACTTGAAGCAGGTGGATCTTTTACCAATCTTTCTTCAATCACTCACAGGTTTCCTCTAAAATAGGCACAATTCTTTCACTTTCAATACATACAGTACTATTGCTTTAAACACAAAATCTCTCAGCGCATACTAAACCGAGGACAAAATATACATAGCTCTGTATCCTACAGTGCAGCTGTATGGCCCGACTCCCCCTTCCTCTGGCCCACAGCACAAAAGGGAGAAATGTCAAGCAAGTCGCGCAGGGGCTCAGCTTACCCCTCCCATCAGCTATTTCGCGCTGATAAGCTTGTTGTCTTACACACACACAAACAGAATGCAGCAGTTTTCAGACTTAAGGTACTGTCACACTAGACGATATCGCTAGCGATCCGTGACGTTGCAGCGTCCTCGCTAGCGATATCGTCCAGTGTGATAGGCAGCAGCGATCAGGATCCTGCTGGGAGATCGCTGGTCGGGGAAGAAAGTCCAGAACTTTATTTCGTCGCTGGACTCCCCGTAGACATCGCTGAATCGGCGTGTGTGACACCGATTCAGCGATGTCTTTGCTGGTAACCAGGGTAAACATCGGGTAACTAAGCGCAGGGCCGCGCTTAGTAACCCGATGTTTACCCTGGTTACCATCCTAAAAGTAAAAAAACAAACACTACATACTTACCTACAGCCGTCTGTCCTCCAGCGCTGTGCTCTGCTCTCCTCCTGCTCTGGCTGTGAGCGTCGGTCAGCCGGAAAGCAGAGCGGTGACGTCACCGCTCTGCTTTCTGGCTGCCCGGCGCTCACAGCCAGACCAGAGAAGCAGAGCGCCGAGGACAGACAGCGGAAGGTAAGTATGTAGCGTTTGTTTTTTTACTTTTTAGGATGGTAACCAGGGTAAACATCGGGTTACTAAGCGCGGCCCTGCGCTTAGTTACCCGATGTTTACCCTGGTTACCGGGGACCTCGGGATCGTTGGTCGCTGGAGAGCTGTCTGTGTGACAGCTCTCCAGCGACCAAACAGCGACGCTGCAGCGATCCGGATCGTTGTCGGTATCGCTGCAGCGTCGCTATGTGTGACGGTACCTTAAATCTCTACAAAACATTCATTCTCTCGGAATTAAAAACAGTTTCTCTATACAGGCAGATCACTGCACAACTTGAATAAGCGGATTCTGACCGCGTCCGGCCAAAACACATATAGAAACCTATCCAATATCAAACCACACATAACACGGGTTTCACTGAATCTCAGTTGTAAATTAAAAATATCCACAACTCATTCATCCTGGACAATTAACAACAGTTAGATAAGTAATGATACTTATGTGATCACTCATACATACATGCTCAGAGATTGTTGTTTCTTTTCCTTTCACTTTCAGTTGATTTTTACAAGAAGAAAATCCCTTATCTCAATCACTCCACCTAATTCAGCTCAAACTGCGCTGAATAATGTCTTCTGTCACATACAGAGGACCACACCTAACGGAACCCCTCATCAATCAGGGATTTCTGTTTATTCCTTATACTCAATCACTCACCTCTTATCTCATTCAGAGTTCTCATAGACATACAAGGCTCACACAGCCTGCCTATTTTGCACTTTGGAATTAACACAACTCTATATAACAAAAACTGCAGCAGTGTCCACTGACACTCTGAAAGCACTTTAAGGCCAAACAACAAAAACCACGGCCTTATACAAAATACAGCTTCATATAATGTACTGCCAATCCAAAATGACCAAAATAACAACACTGCACAGAGTCTATCCCAGCTCTGTATTACACACTACGCAAATACACAACCAATTAGGATACTGATAAATGATACAGATAACAATTATCATCTTATAACTCTATTATTCAACTCTCATACGGACATAAACAGACAAAACACAAAACTCACTGGTGATGTGGATTCTTTGAACCATGTTCGCAGCCTTTTACCCAGAGGTATGGAGAGATCCAGATGAGAGATTGCAAGTGCAAAACAGGTTTGTAAGAATAACATTTCTCACCTTGCTGCAGCTGGTGTTTTGCATGTCCAATCTCCCAGAAGCTCCCCCATACGGATTCCGAACAGGCTGGATACACGGCCCCGGTCGGGCGCCAAAACTGTTGTAGCTGTTTTTCATTCTGACCCAAATATCAGCTTACAGATCACCAGTGAGACCAAATTGTGGGGTTACGCCCGTCATTTTACAAGCGCGCTTGGAGACAAAAAGACACCTCACACATATCCTGTGAGCAAGTCACTTTTATCTGAAGTAATAGAGCAAGAAGCAATATTTTATACCATTTACACATAATGCATTTCAATGTAACTCATGTAGCGCCCACCATCACCCAGGGTCATACTGACCTTTATTCTCTAACGTACCCGGAGCATGTTGTGACTGAATATTGGGAACATACATGATAAGAAGTACAGTCTCCTTGAAGAGGAGACCGTCAGACTACTGAGTCAACAGATTCTAGTAATTCTAACACTTAAAGGCAAAAGGCACTTAAAGGCAAACTATTAACCCTTCTATATCAACTACTATCCCCAACATTCATCAGCACCGCACTACTATCCCCAACATTCATCAGGACAGCACTACTATCCCCAACATTCATCAGCACAGCACTACTATCCCCACCATTCATCAGCGCAGCACTACTATCCCACCATTCATCAGCGCAGCACTACTATCCCCACCATTCATCAGGACAGCACTACTATCCCCAACATTCATCAGCACAGCACTACTATCCCCATCATTCATCAGCACAGCACTACTATCCCCACCATTCATCAGCACAGCACTACTATCCCCACCATTCATCAGCACAGCACTACTATCCCCACCATTCATCAGCACAGCACTACTATCCCCACCATTCATCAGCACAGCACTACTCTCCCCACCATTCATCAGCACAGCACTACTCTCCCCACCATTCATCAGCACAGCACTACTATCCCCAACATTCATCAGCACCGCACTACTATCCCCACCATTCATCAGGACAGCACTACTATCCCCACCATTCATCAGCACAGCACTACTATCCCCAACATTCATCAGCACCGCACTACTATCCCCACCATTCATCAGGACAGCACTACTATCCCACCATTCATCAGGACAGCACTACTTTCCCACCATTCATCAGGACAGCACTACTATCCCACCATTCATCAGGACAGCACTACTATCCCCACCATTCATCAGGACAGCACTACTATCCCACCATTCATCAGGACAGCACTACTATCCCCACCATTCATCAGCACAGCACTACTATCCCCACCATTCATCAGGACAGCACTACTATCCCCACCATTCATCAGCACAGCACTACTATCCCCACCATTCATCAGCACAGCACTACTCTCCCCACCATTCATCAGCACAGCACTACTCTCCCCACCATTCATCAGCACAGCACTACTATCCCCAACATTCATCAGCACCGCACTACTATCCCCACCATTCATCAGGACAGCACTACTATCCCCACCATTCATCAGCACAGCACTACTATCCCCAACATTCATCAGCACCGCACTACTATCCCCACCATTCATCAGGACAGCACTACTATCCCACCATTCATCAGGACAGCACTACTTTCCCACCATTCATCAGGACAGCACTACTATCCCACCATTCATCAGGACAGCACTACTATCCCCACCATTCATCAGGACAGCACTACTATCCCACCATTCATCAGGACAGCACTACTATCCCCACCATTCATCAGGACAGCACTACTATCCCCACCATTCATCAGCACAGCACTACTATCCCCACCATTCATCAGGACAGCACTACTCTCCCCACCATTCATCAGCACAGCACTACTATCCTCACCATTCATCAGGACAGCACTACTATGCCCACCATTCATCAGCGCAGCACTACTATCCCCACCATTCATCAGCGCAGCACTACTATCCCCACCATTCATCAGGACAGCACTACTATCCCCACCATTCATCAGCACAGCACTACTCTCCCCACCATTCATCAGGACAGCACTACTCTCCCCACCATTCATCAGCACAGCACTACTATCTCCACCATTCATCAGCACAGCACTACTATCCCCACCATTCATCAGGACAGCACTACTCTCCCCACCATTCATCAGGACAGCACTACTATCCCCACCATTCATCAGCACAGCACTACTATCCCCACCATTCATCAGGACAGCACTACTCTCCCCACCATTCATCAGGACAGCACTACTATCCCCACCATTCATCAGCACAGCACTACTATCCCCACCATTCATCAGGACAGCACTACTATCCCCACCATTCATCAGCACAGCACTACTATCCCCACCATTCATCAGGACAGCACTACTCTCCCCACCATTCATCAGGACAGCACTACTATCCCCACCATTCATCAGCACAGCACTACTATCCCCACCATTCATCAGGACAGCACTACTCTCCCCACCATTCATCAGGACAGCACTACTATCCCCACCATTCATCAGCACAGCACTACTATCCCCACCATTCATCAGCACAGCACTACTATCCCCACCATTCATCAGGACAGCACTACTATCCCCACCATTCATCAGGACAGCACTACTATCCCCACCATTCATCAGGACAGCACTACTATCCCCACCATTCATCAGGACAGCACTACTCTCCCCACCATTCATCAGGACAGCACTACTATCCCCACCATTCATCAGCACAGCACTACTATCCCCACCATTCATCAGCACAGCACTACTATCCCCACCATTCATCAGGACAGCACTACTATCCCCACCATTCATCAGGACAGCACTACTATCCCCACCATTCATCAGGACAGCACTACTATCCCCACCATTCATCAGGACAGCACTACTATCCCCACCATTCATCAGCACAGCACTACTATCCCCACCATTCATCAGCACAGCACTACTCTCCCCACCATTCATCAGGACAGCACCACTATCTCCACCATTCATCAGCACAGCACTACTCTCCCCACCATTCATCAGGACAGCACCACTATCCCCACCATTCATCAGCACAGCACTACTCTCCCCACCATTCATCAGGACAGCACTACTATCTCCACCATTCATCAGCACAGCACTACTCTCCCCACCATTCATCAGGACAGCACTACTATCTCCACCATTCATCAGCACAGCACTACTATCCCACCATTCATCAGGATAGCACTACTATCCCCACCATTCATCAGCACAGCACTACTCTCCCCACCATTCATCAGCACAGCACTACTATCCCCACCATTCATCAGGACAGCAATACTATCCCCACCATTCATCAGCACAGCACTACTATCCCCACCATTCATCAGGACAGCACTACTATCCCCACCATTCATCAGCACAGCACTACTATCCCACCATTCATCAGCACAGCACTACTATCCTCACCATTCATCAGGACAGCAATACTATCCCCACCATTCATCAGGACAGCAATACTATCCCCACCATTCATCAGCACAGCACTACTCTCCCCACCATTCATCAGGACAGCACTACTATCCCCACCATTCATCAGCGCAGCACTACTATCCCCACCATTCATCAGCGCAGCACTACTATCCCCACCATTCATCAGGACAGCACTACTATCCCCACCATTCATCAGCACAGCACTACTCTCCCCACCATTCATCAGGACAGCACTACTCTCCCCACCATTCATCAGCACAGCACTACTATCCTCACCATTCATCAGGACAGCACTACTCTCCCCACCATTCATCAGCACAGCACTACTATCCCCACCATTCATCAGGACAGCACTACTCTCCCCACCATTCATCAGGACAGCACTACTATCCCCACCATTCATCAGCACAGCACTACTATCCCCACCATTCATCAGGACAGCACTACTCTCCCCACCATTCATCAGGACAGCACTACTATCCCCACCATTCATCAGCACAGCACTACTATCCCCACCATTCATCAGCACAGCACTACTATCCCCACCATTCATCAGCACAGCACTACTCTCCCCACCATTCATCAGGACAGCACCACTATCTCCACCATTCATCAGCACAGCACTACTCTCCCCACCATTCATCAGGACAGCACCACTATCCCCACCATTCATCAGGACAGCACTACTATCTCCACCATTCATCAGCACAGCACTACTCTCCCCACCATTCATCAGGACAGCACTACTATCCCCACCATTCATCAGCACAGCACTACTATCCCCACCATTCATCAGCACAGCACTACTATCCCACCATTCATCAGGATAGCACTACTATCCCCACCATTCATCAGCACAGCACTACTCTCCCCACCATTCATCAGCACAGCACTACTCTCCCCACCATTCATCAGGACAGCACTACTATCCCCACCATTCATCAGCACAGCACTACTATCCCCACCATTCATCAGGACAGCACCACTATCCCCACCATTCATCAGCACAGCACTACTCTCCCCACCATTCATCAGGACAGCACTACTATCCCCACCATTCATCAGCACAGCACTACTCTCCCCACCATTCATCAGGACAGCACCACTATCCCCACCATTCATCAGGACAGCACTACTATCTCCACCATTCATCAGCACAGCACTACTCTCCCCACCATTCATCAGGACAGCACTACTATCCCCACCATTCATCAGCACAGCACTACTATCCCCACCATTCATCAGGATAGCACTACTATCCCCACCATTCATCAGCACAGCACTACTATCCCACCATTCATCAGGATAGCACTACTATCCCCACCATTCATCAGCACAGCACTACTCTCCCCACCATTCATCAGCACAGCACTACTCTCCCCACCATTCATCAGGACAGCACTACTATCCCCACCATTCATCAGCACAGCACTACTATCCCACCATTCATCAGCACAGCACTACTATCCCCCCCATTCATCAGCACAGCACTACTATCCCACCATTCATCAGGACAGCACTACTATCCCCACCATTCATCAGCACAGCACTACTATCCTCACCATTCATCAGGACAGCACTACTATGCCCACCATTCATCAGCGCAGCACTACTATCCCCACCATTCATCAGCGCAGCACTACTATCCCCACCATTCATCAGCACAGCACTACTATCCCCACCATTCATCAGCACAGCACTACTATCCCACCATTCATCAGGACAGCACTACTATCCCCACCATTCATCAGCACAGCACTACTATTCTCACCATTCATCAGGACAGCACTACTATGCCCACCATTCATCAGCGCAGCACTACTATCCCCACCATTCATCAGCACAGCACTACTATCCCACCATTCATCAGGACAGCACTACTATCCCCACCATTCATAAGCACAGCACTACTATCCCACCATTCATCAGCACAGCACTACTATCCCCACCATTCATCAGCACAGCACTACTATCCCCACCATTCATCAGGACAGCACTACTATCCCCACCATTCATCGGGACAGCACTACTCTGCCCACCATTCATCAGCACAGCACTACTATCCCCACCATTCAACGGGACAGCACTACTATCCCCACCATTCATCAGAACAAGACTACTATCCCCACCATTCATCAGGACAGCACTACTATCCCACCATTCATCAGGACAGCACTACTATCCCCACCATTCATCAGCACAGCACTACTATCCCCACCATTCATCAGCACAGCACTACTATCCCCACAATTCATCAGGACAGCACTACTCTCCCCACCATTCATCAGGACAGCACTACTATCCCCACCATTCATCAGCACAGCACTACTATCCCACCATTCATCAGCACAGCACTACTATCCCCACCATTCATCAGCACAGCACTACTATCCCCACCATTCAACAGCACTACTATCCCACCATTCATCAGCACAGCACTACTATCCCCACCATTCATCAGCACAGCACTACTATCCCCACCATTCAACAGCACAGCACTACTATCCCCACCATTCATCAGCGCAGCACTAATATCCCACCATTCATCAGCACAGCACTACTATCCCCACCATTCATCAGCACAGCACTACTATCCCACCATTCATCAGGACAGCACTACTATCCCCACCATTCATCAGCACAGCACTACTATCCTCACCATTCATCAGGACAGCACTACTATGCCCACCATTCATCAGCGCAGCACTACTATCCCCACCATTCATCAGCACAGCACTACTATCCCACCATTCATCAGGACAGCACTACTATCCCCACCATTCATCAGCACAGCACTACTATCCCACCATTCATCAGCACAGCACTACTATCCCCACCATTCATCAGCACAGCACTACTATCCCCACCATTCATCAGGACAGCACTACTATCCCCACCATTCATCAGGACAGCACTACTCTGCCCACCATTCATCAGCACAGCACTACTATCCCCACCATTCAACGGGACAGCACTACTATCCCCACCATTCATCAGAACAAGACTACTATCCCCACCATTCATCAGGACAGCACTACTATCCCACCATTCATCAGGACAGCACTACTATCCCCACCATTCATCAGCACAGCACTACTATCCCCACCATTCATCAGGACAGCACTAGTATCCCACCATTCATCAGCACAGCACTACTATCCCCACCATTCATCAGCACAGCACTACTATCCCCATCATTCATCAGGACAGCACTACTATCCCCACCATTCATCAGGACAGCACTACTATCCCCACCATTCATCAGCACAGCACTACTTTCCCACCATTCATCAGCACAGCACTACTATCCCCACCATTCATCAGCGCAGCACTACTATCCCCACCATTCATCAGCGCAGCACTACTATCCCCACCATTCATCAGCGCAGCACTACTATCCCCACCATTCATCAGCGCAGCACTACTATCCCCACCATTCATCAGGACAGCACTACTATCCCCACCATTCATCAGCACAGCACTACTATCCCCACCATTCATCAGGACAGCACTACTATCCCCACCATTCATCAGCACAGCACTACTATCCCCACCATTCATCAGGACAGCACTACTATCCCCACCATTCATCAGGACAGCACTACTATCCCACCATTCATCAGCACAGCACTACTATCCCCACCATTCATCAGGACAGCACTACTATCCCCACCATTCATCAGCACAGCACTACTATCCCCACCATTCATCAGGACAGCACTACTATCCCCACCATTCATCAGGACAGCACTACTATCCCACCATTCATCAGCACAGCACTACTATCCCCACCATTCATCAGGACAGCACTACTATCCCCACCATTCATCAGGACAGCACTACTCTCCCCACCATTCATCAGGACAGCACTACTATCCCCACCATTCATCAGGACAGCAATACTATCCCCACCATTCATCAGCACAGCACTAATATCCCACCATTCATCAGCACAGCACTACTATCCCCACCATTCATCAGCACAGCACTACTATCCCACCATTCATCAGGACAGCACTACTATCCCCACCATTCATCAGCACAGCACTACTATCCCACCATTCATCAGGACAGCACTACTATCCCCACCATTCATCAGGACAGCAATACTATCCCCACCATTCATCAGCACAGCACTAATATCCCACCATTCATCAGCACAGCACTACTATCCCCACCATTCATCAGCACAGCACTACTATCCCCACCATTCATCAGCGCAGCACTACTATCCCCACCATTCATCAGCACAGCACTACTATCCCCACCATTCATCAGCACAGCACTACTATCCCACCATTCATCAGCACAGCACTACTATCCCCACCATTCATCAGCACAGCACTACTATCCCCACCATTCATCAGGACAGCACTACTATCCCCACCATTCATCAGGACAGCACTACTCTGCCCACCATTCATCAGCACAGCACTACTATCCCCACCATTCAACGGGACAGCACTACTATCCCCACCATTCATCAGAACAAGACTACTATCCCCACCATTCATCAGGACAGCACTACTATCCCACCATTCATCAGGACAGCACTACTATCCCCACCATTCATCAGCACAGCACTACTATCCCCACCATTCATCAGGACAGCACTAGTATCCCACCATTCATCAGCACAGCACTACTATCCCCACCATTCATCAGCACAGCACTACTATCCCCATCATTCATCAGGACAGCACTACTATCCCCACCATTCATCAGCACAGCACTACTATCCCCACCATTCATCAGCACAGCACTACTTTCCCACCATTCATCAGCACAGCACTACTATCCCCACCATTCATCAGCGCAGCACTACTATCCCCACCATTCATCAGCGCAGCACTACTATCCCCACCATTCATCAGCGCAGCACTACTATCCCCACCATTCATCAGCGCAGCACTACTATCCCCACCATTCATCAGCGCAGCACTACTATCCCCACCATTCATCAGGACAGCACTACTATCCCCACCATTCATCAGCACAGCACTACTATCCCCACCATTCATCAGGACAGCAATACTATCCCCACCATTCATCAGCACAGCACTACTATCCCCACCATTCATCAGGACAGCACTACTATCCCCACCATTCATCAGCACAGCACTACTATCCCACCATTCATCAGCACAGCACTACTATCCCCACCATTCATCAGCACAGCACTACTATCCCACCATTCATCAGGACAGCACTACTATCCCCACCATTCATCAGGACAGCACTACTCTCCCCACCATTCATCAGGACAGCACTACTATCCCCACCATTCATCAGCACAGCACTTCTCTCCCCACCATTCATCAGCACAGCACTACTATCCCCACCATTCATCAGGACAGCACTACTATCCCCACCATTCATCAGGACAGCACTACTCTCCCCACCATTCATCAGGACAGCACTACTATCCCCACCATTCATCAGCACAGCACTTCTCTCCCCACCATTCATCAGCACAGCACTACTATCCCCACCATTCATCAGGACAGCACTACTATCCCCAACATTCATCAGCACAGCACTACTATCCCCACCATTCATCAGCACAGCACTACTATCTCCACCATTCATCAGCACAGCACTACTATCCCCACCATTCATCAGGACAGCAATACTATCCCCACCATTCATCAGCACAGCACTACTATGCCCACCATTCATCAGCACAGCACTACTATCCCCACCATTCATCAGCACAGTACTACTATGCCCACCATTCATCAGCGCAGCACTACTATCCCCACCATTCATCAGGACAGCACTACTATCCCCACCATTCATCAGGACAGCACTACTATCCTCACCATTCATCAGGACAGCACTACTATCCCCACCATTCATCAGGACAGCACTACTATCCCCACCATTCATCAGCACAGCACTACTATGCCCACCATTCATCAGCACAGCACTACTATCCCCACCATTCATCAGCACAGTACTACTATGCCCACCATTCATCAGCGCAGCACTACTATCCCCACCATTCATCAGCACAGCACTACTATCCCCACCATTCATCAGGACAGCACTACTATCCCCACCATTCATCAGGACAGCACTACTATCCCCACCATTCATCAGCACAGCACTACTATCCCACCATTCATCAGCACAGCACTACTATCCCCACCATTCATCAGCACAGCACTACTATCCCCACCATTCATCAGCACAGCACTACTAACCCCACCATTCATCAGGACAGCACTACTATCCCCACCATTCATCAGGACAGCACTACTATCCCCACCATTCATCAGGACAGCACTACTCTGCCCACCATTCATCAGCACAGCAATACTATCCACACCATTCATCAGAACAAGACTACTATCCCCACCATTGATCAGGACAGCACTAGTATCCCCACCATTCATCAGCACAGCACTACTATCCCCACCATTCATCAGGACAGCACTACTATCCCCACCATTCATCAGCACAGCAATACTATCCCCACCATTCATCAGCACAGTACTACTATCCTCACCATTCATCAGGACAGCACTACTATCCCCACCATTCATCAGGACAGCACTACTATCCCCACCATTCATCAGGACAGCACTAGTATCCCCACCATTCATCAGCACAGCACTACTATCCCACCATTCATCAGGACAGCACTACTATCCCCACCATTCATCAGCACAGCACTACTATCCCCACCATTCATCAGCACAGTACTACTATCCTCACCATTCATCAGGACAGCAATACTATCCTCACCATTCATCAGGACAGCACTACTATCCCCACCATTCATCAGGACAGCACTACTATCCCCACCATTCATCAGCACAGCACTACTATCCCACCATTCATCAGGACAGCACTACTATCCCCACCATTCATCAGCACAGCACTACTATCCCCACCATTCATCAGCACAGCACTACTATCCCCACCATTCATCAGCACAGCACTACTAACCCCACCATTCATCAGGACAGCACTACTATCCCCACCATTCATCAGGACAGCACTACTATCCCCACCATTCATCAGGACAGCACTACTCTGCCCACCATTCATCAGCACAGCAATACTATCCCCACCATTCATCAGGACAGCACTACTATGCCCACCATTCATCAGCGCAGCACTACTATCCCCACCATTCATCAGCACAGCACTACTATCCCCACCATTCATCAGCACAGCACTACTATCCTCACCATTCATCAGGACAGCACTACTATGCCCACCATTCATCAGCGCAGCACTACTATCCCCACCATTCATCAGCACAGCACTACTATCCCCACCATTCATCAGCACAGCACTACTATCCCACCATTCATCAGCACAGCACTACTATCCCCACCATTCATCAGCACAGCACTACTATCCCCACCATTCATCAGGACAGCACTACTATCCCCACCATTCATCAGCACAGCACTACTATCCCCACCATTCATCAGGACAGCACTACTATCCCCACCATTCATCAGCACAGCACTACTATCCTCACCATTCATCAGGACAGCACTACTATGCCCACCATTCATCAGCGCAGCACTACTATCCCCACCATTCATCAGCACAGCACTACTATCCCCACCATTCATCAGCACAGCACTACTATCCCACCATTCATCAGCACAGCACTACTATCCCCACCATTCATCAGCACAGCACTACTATCCCCACCATTCATCAGGACAGCACTTCTATCCCCACCATTCATCAGCACAGCACTACTATCCCCACCATTCATCAGGACAGCACTACTATCCCCACCATTCATCAGCACAGCACTACTATCCCCACCATTCAACGGGACAGCACTACTATCCCCACCATTCATCAGAACAAGACTACTATCCCCACCATTCATCAGGACAGCACTACTATCCCACCATTCATCAGGACAGCACTACTATCCCCACCATTCATCAGCACAGCACTACTATCCCCACCATTCATCAGGACAGCACTAGTATCCCACCATTCATCAGCACAGCACTACTATCCCCACCATTCATCAGGACAGCACTACTATCCCCACCATTCATCAGCACAGCACTACTATCCCCACCATTCAACGGGACAGCACTACTATCCCCACCATTCATCAGAACAAGACTACTATCCCCACCATTCATCAGGACAGCACTACTATCCCCACCATTCATCAGCACAGCACTACTATCCCCACCATTCATCAGGACAGCACTAGTATCCCACCATTCATCAGCACAGCACTACTATCCCCACCATTCATCAGCACAGCACTACTATCCCCACCATTCATCAGGACAGCACTACTATCCCCACCATTCATCAGCACAGCACTACTATCCCCACCATTCAACGGGACAGCACTACTATCCCCACCATTCATCAGAACAAGACTACTATCCCCACCATTCATCAGGACAGCACTACTATCCCCACCATTCATCAGCACAGCACTACTATCCCCAGCATTCATCAGGACAGCACTACTATCCCCACCATTCATCAGCACAGCACTACTATCCCCACCATTCATCAGGACAGCACTACTATCCCCACCATTCATCAGCACAGCACTACTATCCCCACCATTCAACGGGACAGCACTACTATCCCCACCATTCATCAGAACAAGACTACTATCCCCACCATTCATCAGGACAGCACTACTATCCCACCATTCACCAGGACAGCACTACTATCCCCACCATTCATCAGCACAGCACTACTATCCCCACCATTCATCAGGACAGCACTAGTATCCCACCATTCATCAGCACAGCACTACTATCCCCACCATTCATCAGCACAGCACTACTATCCCCATCATTCATCAGGACAGCACTACTATCCCCACCATTCATCAGCACAGCACTACTATCCCCACCATTCATCAGCACAGCACTACTTTCCCACCATTCATCAGCACAGCACTACTATCCCCACCATTCATCAGCGCACCACTACTATCCCCACCATTCATCAGCGCAGCACTACTATCCCCACCATTCATCAGCGCAGCACTACTATCCCCACCATTCATCAGCGCAGCACTACTATCCCCACCATTCATCAGGACAGCACTACTATCCCCACCATTCATCAGCACAGCACTACTATCCCCACCATTCATCAGGACAGCACTACTATCCCCACCATTTATCAGCACAGCACTACTATCCCACCATTCATCAGCACAGCACTACTATCCCCACCATTCATCAGCACAGCACTACTATCCCCACCATTCATCAGGACAGCAATACTATCCCCACCATTCATCAGCACAGCACTACTATCCCCACCATTCATCAGGACAGCACTACTATCCCCACCATTCATCAGCACAGCACTACTATCCCACCATTCATCAGCACAGCACTACTATCCCACCATTCATCAGGACAGCACTACTATCCCCACCATTCATCAGGACAGCACTACTCTCCCCACCATTCATCAGGACAGCACTACTATCCCCACCATTCATCAGCACAGCACTTCTCTCCCCACCATTCATCAGCACAGCACTACTATCCCCACCATTCATCAGGACAGCACTACTATCCCCAACATTCATCAGCACAGCACTACTATCCCCACCATTCATCAGGACAGCACTACTATCCCCAACATTCATCAGCACAGCACTACTATCCCCACCATTCATCAGCACAGCACTACTATCTCCACCATTCATCAGCACAGCACTACTATCCCCACCATTCATCAGGACAGCAATACTATCCCCACCATTCATCAGCACAGCACTACTATCCCCACCATTCATCAGCACAGCCCTACTATCCCCACCATTCATCAGGACAGCACTACTATCCCCAACATTCATCAGCACAGCACTACTCTCCCCACCATTCATCAGGACAGCACTACTATCCCCACCATTCATCAGCACAGCACTACTATCCCCACCATTCATCAGCACAGCAATACTATCCCCACCATTCATCAGCACAGCACTACTTTCCCACCATTCATCAGCACAGCACTACTATCCCCACCATTCATCAGAACAGCACTACTATCCCCACCATTCATCAGCACAGCACTACTATCCCCACCATTCATCAGCACAGCACTACTATCCCCACCATTCATCAGCGCAGCACTACTATCCCCAACATTCATCAGCACAGCACTACTCTCCCCACCATTCATCAGGACAGCACTACTATCCCCACCATTCATCAGCACAGCACTACTTTCCCACCATTCATCAGCACAGCACTACTATCCCCACCATTCATCAGAACAGCACTACTATCCCCACCATTCATCAGCACAGCACTACTATCCCCACCATTCATCAGCGCAGCACTACTATCCCCACCATTCATCAGCGCAGCAATACTATCCCCACCATTCATCAGCACAGCACTACTATCCCCACCATTCATCAGGACAGCACTACTATCCCCACCATTCATCAGAGCAGCACTACTATCCCCACCATTCATCAGCGAAGCACTACTATCCCCACCATTCATCAGCACAGCACTACTATCCCCACCATTCATCAGCACAGTACTACTATGCCCACCATTCATCAGCACAGCACTACTATCCCCACCATTCATCAGCGCAGCACTACTATCCCACCATTCATCAGCACAGTACTACTATGCCCACCATTCATCAGCACAGCACTACTATCCCCACCATTCATCAGCGCAGCACTACTATCCCACCATTCATCAGCACAGCACTACTATCCCCACCATTCATCAGCACAGTACTACTATGCCCACCATTCATCAGCACAGCACTACTATCCCCACCATTCATCAGCACAGCACTACTATCCTCACCATTCATCAGCACAGTACTACTATGCCCACCATTCATCAGCGCAGCACTACTATCCCACCATTCATCAGCGCAGCACTACTATCCCACCATTCATCAGCACAGCACTACTATCCCCACCATTCATCAGCACAGCACTACTATCCCCACCATTCATCAGCACAGTACTACTATGCCCACCATTCATCAGCGCAGCACTACTATCCCCACCATTCATCAGGACAGCACTACTATCCCCACCATTCATCAGCACAGCACTACTATGCCCACCATTCATCAGCACAGCACTACTATCCCCACCATTCATCAGCACAGTACTACTATGCCCACCATTCATCAGCGCAGCACTACTATCCCCACCATTCATCAGGACAGCACTACTATCCCCACCATTCATCAGGACAGCACTACTATCCTCACCATTCATCAGGACAGCAATACTATCCCCACCATTCATCAGCACAGCACTACTATCCCCACCATTCATCAGGACAGCACTACTATCCCCACCATTCATCAGGACAGCACTACTATCCCCACCATTCATCAGCACAGCACTACTATCCCACCATTCATCAGGACAGCACTACTATCCCCACCATTCATCAGCACAGCACTACTATCCCCACCATTCATCAGCGCAGCAATACTATCCCCACCATTCATCAGGACAGCACTACTATCCCCACCATTCATCAGGACAGCACTACTATCCCCACCATTCATCAGCACAGCACTACTATCCCACCATTCATCAGGACAGCACTACTATCCCCACCATTCATCAGCACAGCACTACTATCCCACCATTCATCAGGACAGCACTACTATCCCCACCATTCATCAGCACAGCACTACTATCCCCACCATTCATCAGCACAGCACTACTATCCCCACCATTCATCAGCACAGCACTACTAACCCCACCATTCATCAGGACAGCACTACTATCCCCACCATTCATCAGGACAGCACTACTATCCCCACCATTCATCAGGACAGCACTACTCTGCCCACCATTCATCAGCACAGCAATACTATCCCCACCATTCATCAGAACAAGACTACTATCCCCACCATTCATCAGGACAGCACTACTATCCCCACCATTGATCAGGACAGCACTAGTATCCCCACCATTCATCAGCACAGCACTACTATCCCCACCATTCATCAGCACAGTACTACTATCCCCACCATTCATCAGGACAGCACTACTATCCCCACCATTCATCAGCACAGCAATACTATCCCCACCATTCATCAGCACAGTACTACTATCCTCACCATTCATCAGGACAGCACTACTATCCCCACCATTCATCAGGACAGCACTACTATCCCCACCATTCATCAGCACAGCACTACTATCCCCCCCATTCATCAGCACAGCACTACTATCCCCACCATTCATCAGCACCGCACTACTATCCCCACCATTCATCAGGACAGCACTACTATCCCACCATTCATCAGCACAGGACTACTATCCCCACCATTCATCAGCACAGCACTACTATCCCCACCATTCATCAGCACAGGACTACTATCCCCACCATTCATCAGCGCAGCACTACTATCCCCACCATTCATCAGCACAGTACTACTATCCTCACCATTCATCAGGACAGCACTACTATCCCCACCATTCATCAGGACAGCACTACTATCCCCACCATTCATCAGCACAGCAATACTATCCCACCATTCATCAGCACAGCACTACTATCCCCACCATTCATCAGGACAGCACTACTATCCCACCATTCATCAGCACAGGACTACTATCCCCACCATTCATCAGCACAGCACTACTATCCCCACCATTCATCAGCACAGGACTACTATCCCCACCATTCATCAGCGCAGCACTACTATCCCCACCATTCATCAGCGCAGCACTACTATCCTCACCATTCATCAGGACAGCACTACTATCCCCACCATTCATCAGGACAGCACTACTATCCCCACCATTCATCAGGACAGCACAAGTATCCCCACCATTCATCAGCACAGCAATACTATCCTCACCATTCATCAGGACAGCACTACTATCCCCACCATTCATCAGGACAGCACTACTATCCCCACCATTCATCAGGACAGCACTACTATCCCCACCATTCATCAGGACAGCACTACTATCCCCACCATTCATCAGCACAGCAATACTATCCCCACCATTCATCAGGACAGTACTACTATCCTCACCATTCATCAGGACAGCACTACTATCCCCACCATTCATCAGCACAGCACCACTATCTCCACCATTCATCAGCACAGCACTACTATCCCCACCATTCATCAGGACAGGACTACTATCCCACCATTCATCAGGACAGCACTACTATCCCCACCATTCATCAGCGCAGCACTACTATCCCCACCATTCATCAGCGCAGCACTACTATCCCCACCATTCATCAGCGCAGCACTACTATCCCCACCATTCATCAGCACAGCACTACTATCCCCACCATTCATCAGCGCAGCACTACTATCCCCACCATTCATCAGGACAGCACTACTATCCCCACCATTCATCAGCGCAGCACTACTATCCCCACCATTCATCAGCGCAGCACTACTATCCCCACCATTCATCAGGACAGCACTACTATCCCCACCATTCATCAGCACAGCACTACTATCCCCACCATTCATCAGCGCAGCACTACTATCCCCACCATTCATCAGCGCAGCACTACTATCCCCACCATTCATCAGCGCAGCACTACTATCCCCACCATTCATCAGCGCAGCACTACTATCCCCACCATTCATCAGCGCAGCACTACTATCCCCACCATTCATCAGGACAGCACTACAATCCCCACCATTCATCAGCACAGCACTACTATCCCCACCATTCATCAGCACAGCACTACTATCCCACCATTCATCAGCACAGCACTACTATCCCCACCATTCATCAGGACAGCACTACTATCCCCACCATTCATCAGCACAGCACTACTATCCCACCATTCAT
Organism: Ranitomeya imitator; assembly: GCF_032444005.1. Taxonomy (NCBI): domain Eukaryota; kingdom Metazoa; phylum Chordata; class Amphibia; order Anura; family Dendrobatidae; genus Ranitomeya; species Ranitomeya imitator. The sequence goes on along the minus strand of NC_091286.1, from coordinate 574,747,381 downwards.
CAGCACAGCACTACTATCCCCACCATTCATCAGCACAGCACTACTATCCCCACCATTCATCAGCGCAGCACTACTATCCCCACCATTCATCAGCGCAGCCCTACTATCCCCACAATTCATCAGGACAGCAATACTATCCCCACCATTCATCAGGACAGCACTACTATCCCCACCATTCATCAGGACAGCACTACTATCCCCACCATTCATCAGGACAGCACTACTATCCCCACCATTCATCAGCACAGCACTACTATCCCCACAATTCATCAGGACAGCAATACTATCCCCACCGTTCATCAGCACAGCACTACTATCCCCACCGTTCATCAGGACAGCACTACTCTCCCCACCGTTCATCAGGACAGCACTACTCTCCCCACCGTTCATCAGGACAGCACTACTATCCCCACCATTCATCAGGACAGCACTACTATCCCCAACATTCATCAGCACAGCACTACTATCCCCACCATTCATCAGGACAGCACTACTATCCCCAACATTCATCAGCACAGCACTACTATCCCCACCATTCATCAGCACAGCACTACTATCCCCACCATTCATCAGCACAGCACTACTATCCCACCATTCATCAGCGCAGCACTACTATCCCACCATTCATCAGCGCAGCACTACTATCCCCACCATTCATCAGCACAGCACTACTATCCCCACCATTCATCAGTACAGAACTACTATCCCCACCATTCATCAGCGCAGCACTACTATCCCCACCATTCATCAGCGCAGCACTACTATCCCCACCATTCATCAGCACAGGACTACTATCCCCACCATTCATCAGCACAGCACTACTATCCCCACCATTCATCAGCACAGGACTACTATCCCCACCATTCATCAGCGCAGCACTACTATCCCCACCATTCATCAGCGCAGCACTACTATCTCCACCATTCATCAGCGCAGCACTACTATCCCCACCATTCATCAGGACAGCACTACTATCCCCACCATTCATCAGCACAGCACTACTATCCCCACCATTCATCAGCACAGCACTACTATCCCACCATTCATCAGCACAGCACTACTATCCTCACCATTCATCAGGACAGCACTACTATGCCCACCATTCATCAGGACAGCACTACTATCCCCACCATTCATCAGCACAGCACTACTATCCCCATCATTCATCAGGACAGCTCTACTATGCCCACCATTCATCAGGACAGCACTACTATCCCCACCATTCATCAGCACAGCACTACTATCCCCATTATTCATCAGGACAGCACTACTATCCCCACCATTCATCAGGACAGCACTACTATCCCCACCATTGACATTCATCAGGACAGCACTACTATCCCCACCATTCATCAGCACAGCACTACTATCCCCACCATTCACATTCATCAGGACAGCACTACTATCCCCATCATTCATCAGCACAGCCCTACTATCCCCACCATTCATCAGCACAGCACTACTATCCCCACCATTCATCAGGACAGCACTACTATCCCCACCATTCATCAGGAGAGCACTACTCTGCCCACCATTCATCAGCACAGCACTACTATCCCCATCATTCATCAGGACAGCACTACTATGCCCACCATTCATCAGGACAGCACTACTATCCCCACCATTCATCAGCACAGCACTACTATCCCCACCATTCATCAGCACAGCACTACTATCCCCATCATTCATCAGGACAGCACTACTATCCCCACCATTCATCAGCACAGCACTACTATCCCCACCATTCATCAGCACAGCACTACTTTCCCACCATTCATCAGGACAGCACTACTATCCCCACCATTCATCAGCACAGCACTACTATCCCCATCATTCATCAGGACAGCACTACTATGCCCACCATTCATCAGGACAGCACTACTATCCCCATCATTCATCAGGACAGCACTACTATCCCCACCATTCATCAGGACAGCACTACTATCCCCACCATTCATCAGCACAGCACTACTATCCCCACCATTCATCAGGACAGCACTAGTATCCCCACCATTCATCAGGACAGCACTACTATCTCCACCATTCATCAGCACAGCACTACTATCCCCACCATTCATCAGGACAGCACTACTATGCCCACCATTCATCAGGACAGCACTACTATCCCACCATTCATCAGCACAGCACTACTATCCCCACCATTCACATTCATCAGGACAGCACTACTATCCCCATCATTCATCAGCACAGCACTAGTATCCCACCATTCATCAGCACAGCACTACTATCCCCACCATTCATTAGCACAGCACTACTATCCCCATCATTCATCAGGACAGCACTACTATCCCCACCATTCATCAGCACAGCACTACTATCCCCACCTTTCATCAGCACAGCACTACTTTCCCACCATTCATCAGGACAGCACTACTATCCCCACCATTCATCAGCACAGCACTACTATCCCCATCATTCATCAGGACAGCACTACTATGCCCACCATTCATCAGGACAGCACTACTATCCCCACCATTCATCAGGACAGCACTACTATCCCCACCATTCATCAGCACAGCACTACTATCCCCACCATTCATCAGCACAGCACTACTATCCCCACCATTCATCAGGACAGCACTACTATCCCCACCATTCATCAGGACAGCACTACTATCCCCACCATTCATCAGCACAGCACTACTATCCCCATCATTCATCAGCACAGCACTACTATCCCCACCATTCATCAGCACAGCACTACTATCCCCACCATTCATCAGCACAGCACTACTTTCCCACCATTCATCAGGACAGCACTACTATCCCCACCATTCATCAGCACAGCACTACTATCCCCATCATTCATCAGGACAGCACTACTATGCCCACCATTCATCAGGACAGCACTACTATCCCCACCATTCATCAGCACAGCACTAGTATCCCACCATTCATCAGGACAGCACTACTAACCCCACCATTCATCAGGACAGCACTACTATCCCCACCATTCATCGGGACAGCACTACTATCCCCACCATTCATCAGAACAAGACTACTATCCCCACCATTCATCAGGACAGCACTACTATCCCCACCATTCATCAGCACAGCACTACTAACCCCACCATTCATCAGGACAGCACTACTATCCCCACCATTCATCAGGACAGCACTACTATCCCCACCATTCATCGGGACAGCACTACTATCCCCACCATTCATCAGAACAAGACTACTATCCCCACCATTCATCAGGACAGCACTACTATCCCACCATTCATCAGGACAGCACTACTATCCCCACCATTCATCAGGACAGCACTACTATCCCACCATTCATCAGCACAGCACTACTATCCCCATCATTCATCAGGACAGCACTACTATGCCCACCATTCATCAGGACAGCACTACTATCCCCACCATTCATCAGCGCAGCACTACTATCCCCACCATTCATCAGCACAGCACTACTATCCCCATCATTCATCAGGACAGCACTACTATCCCCACCATTCATCAGCGCAGCACTACTATCCCCACCATTCATCAGCACAGCACTACTATCCCCACCATTCATCAGGACAGCACTAGTATCCCCACAATTCATCAGCACAGCACTACTATCCCCACCATTCATCAGGACAGCACTACTATCCCCACCATTCATCAGCGCAGCACTACTATCCCCACCATTCATCAGCACAGCACTACTATCCCCACCATTCATCAGGACAGCACTAGTATCCCCACAATTCATCAGCACAGCACTACTATCCCCACCATTCATCAGGACAGCACTACTATCCCCACCATTCATCAGCACAGCACTACTATCCCCACCATTCATCAGCACAGCACTACTATCCCCACCATTCATCAGCACAGCAATACTATCCCCACCATTCATCAGCACAGCAATACTATCCCCACCATTCATCAGCGCAGCACTACTATCCCCACCATTCATCAGCACAGCACTACTATCCCCACCATTCATCAGGACAGCAATACTATCCCCACCATTCATCAGCACAGCACTACTTTCCCACCATTCATCAGGACAGCACTACTATCCCCACCATTCATCAGCACAGCACTACTATCCCCATCATTCATCAGGACAGCACTACTATGCCCACCATTCATCAGGACAGCACTACTATCCCCACCATTCATCAGCACAGCACTACTATCCCCACCATTCATCAGGACAGCACTAGTATCCCCACCATTCATCAGCACAGCACTACTATCCCACCATTCATCAGCACAGCACTACTATCCCCACCATTCACATTCATCAGGACAGCACTACTATCCCCACCATTCATCAGCACAGCACTACTATCCCCACCATTCATCAGGACAGCACTACTATCCCCACCATTCATCAGGACAGCACTACTATCCCCACCATTCATCAGCACAGCACTACTATCCCCACCATTCATCAGCACAGCACTACTATCCCCACCATTCATCAGGACAGCACTACTATCCCCACCATTCATCAGGACAGCACTACTATCCCCACCATTCATCAGCACAGCACTACTATCCCCATCATTCATCAGGACAGCACTACTATCCCCACCATTCATCAGCACAGCACTACTATCCCCACCATTCATCAGCACAGCACTACTTTCCCACCATTCATCAGGACAGCACTACTATCCCCACCATTCATCAGCACAGCACTACTATCCCCATCATTCATCAGGACAGCACTACTATCCCCACCATTCATCAGCACAGCACTACTATCCCCACCATTCATCAGCACAGCACTACTATCCCCACCATTCATCAGCACAGCAATACTATCCCCACCATTCATCAGCACAGCACTACTATCCCACCATTCATCAGCACAGCACTACTATCCCCACCATTCACATTCATCAGGACAGCACTACTATCCCCATCATTCATCAGCACAGCCCTACTATCCCCACCATTCATCAGCACAGCACTACTATCCCCACCATTCATCAGGACAGCACTACTATCCCCACCATTCATCTTGACAGCACTACTATCCCCATCATTCATCAGCACAGCCCTACTATCCCCACCATTCATCAGGACAGCACTACTATCTCCACCATTCATCAGGACAGCACTACTATCCCCACCATTCATCAGGACAGCACTACTATCCCCACCATTCATCAGCACAGCACTACTATCCCCACCATTCATCAGCACAGCACTACTATCCCCACCATTCATCAGCACAGCACTACTATCCCCACCATTCATCAGCACAGGACTACTATCCCCACCATTCATCAGCGCAGCACTACTATCCCCACCATTCATCAGCGCAGCACTACTATCCCCACCATTCATCAGCGCAGCACTACTATCCCCACTATTCATCAGGACAGCACTACTAACCCCACCATTCATCAGGACAGCACTACTAACCCCACCATTCATCAGGACAGCACTACTATCCCCACCATTCATCGGGACAGCACTACTATCCCCACCATTCATCAGAACAAGACTACTATCCCCACCATTCATCAGGACAGCACTACTATCCCCACCATTCATCAGCACAGCACTACTAACCCCACCATTCATCAGGACAGCACTACTATCCCCACCATTCATCAGGACAGCACTACTATCCCCACCATTCATCGGGACAGCACTACTATCCCCACCATTCATCAGAACAAGACTACTATCCCCACCATTCATCAGGACAGCACTACTATCCCACCATTCATCAGGACAGCACTACTATCCCCACCATTCATCAGGACAGCACTACTATCCCACCATTCATCAGCACAGCACTACTATCCCCATCATTCATCAGGACAGCACTACTATGCCCACCATTCATCAGGACAGCACTACTATCCCCACCATTCATCAGCGCAGCACTACTATCCCCACCATTCATCAGCACAGCACTACTATCCCCATCATTCATCAGGACAGCACTACTATCCCCACCATTCATCAGCGCAGCACTACTATCCCCACCATTCATCAGCACAGCACTACTATCCCCACCATTCATCAGGACAGCACTAGTATCCCCACAATTCATCAGCACAGCACTACTATCCCCACCATTCATCAGGACAGCACTACTATCCCCACCATTCATCAGCACAGCACTACTATCCCCACCATTCATCAGCACAGCACTACTATCCCCACCATTCATCAGCACAGCACTACTATCCCCACCATTCATCAGGACAGCACTACTATCCCCACCATTCATCAGCACAGCACTACTATCCCCACCATTCATCAGGACAGCAATACTATCCCCACCATTCATCAGCACAGCAATACTATCCCCACCATTCATCAGCGCAGCACTACTATCCCCACCATTCATCAGCACAGCACTACTATCCCCACCATTCATCAGGACAGCAATACTATCCCCACCATTCATCAGCACAGTACTACTATCCCCACCATTCATCAGGACAGCACTAGTATCCCCACCATTCATCAGCACAGCACTACTATCCCACCATTCATCAGGACAGCACTACTATCCCCACCATTCATCAGCACAGCACTACTATCCCCATCATTCATCAGGACAGCACTACTATGCCCACCATTCATCAGGACAGCACTACTATCCCACCATTCATCAGCACAGCACTACTATCCCCACCATTCACATTCATCAGGACAGCACTACTTTCCCACCATTCATCAGGACAGCACTACTATCCCCACCATTCATCAGCACAGCACTACTATCCCCATCATTCATCAGGACAGCACTACTATCCCCACCATTCATCAGCACAGCACTACTATCCCCACCATTCATCAGCACAGCACTACTATCCCCACCATTCATCAGCACAGCAATACTATCCCCACCATTCATCAGCACAGTACTACTATCCCCACCATTCATCAGCACAGCACTACTATCCCACCATTCATCAGCACAGCACTACTATCCCCACCATTCACATTCATCAGGACAGCACTACTATCCCCATCATTCATCAGCACAGCCCTACTATCCCCACCATTCATCTTGACAGCACTACTATCCCCATCATTCATCAGCACAGCCCTACTATCCCCACCATTCATCAGGACAGCACTACTATCTCCACCATTCATCAGGACAGCACTACTATCCCCACCATTCATCAGCACAGCACTACTATCCCCACCATTCATCAGCACAGCACTACTATCCCCACCATTCATCAGCACAGCACTACTATCCCCACCATTCATCAGCACAGGACTACTATCCCCACCATTCATCAGCGCAGCACTACTATCCCCACCATTCATCAGCGCAGCACTACTATCCCCACCATTCATCAGCGCAGCACTACTATCCCCACTATTCATCAGGACAGCACTACTATCCCCACCTTCATCAGCGCAGCACTACTATCCCCACCATTCATCAGGACAGCACTACTATCCCCACCATTCATCAGCGCAGCACTACTATCCCCACCATTCATCAGCGCAGCACTACCATCCCCACCATTCATCAGCGCAGCACTACTATCCCCACCATTCATCAGGACAGCACTACTATCCCCACCATTCATCAGCGCAGCACTACTATCCCCACCATTCATCAGAACAAGACTACTATCCCCACCATTCATCAGGACAGCACTACCATCCCCACCATTCATCAGCACAGCACTACCATCCCCACCATTCATCAGCGCAGCACTACTATCCCCACCATTCATCAGGACAGCACTACTATCCCCACCATTCATCAGCGCAGCACTACTATCCCCACCATTCATCAGAACAAGACTACTATCCCCACCATTCATCAGGACAGCACTACTATCCCACCATTCGTCAGGACAGCACTACTATCCCCACCATTCATCAGGACAGCACTACTATCCCACCATTCATCAGGACAGCACTACTATCCCACCATTCATCAGGACAGCACTACTATCCCCACCATTCATCAGCGCAGCACTACCATCCCCACCATTCATCAGCGCAGCACTACTATCCCCACCATTCATCAGGACAGCACTACTATCCCACCATTCATCAGGACAGCACTACTATCCCCACCATTCATCAGGACAGCACTAGTATCCCCACAATTCATCAGCACAGCACTACTATCCCCACCATTCATCAGGACAGCACTACTATCCCACCATTCATCAGGACAGCACTACTATCCCCACCATTCATCAGGACAGCACTAGTATCCCCACAATTCATCAGCACAGCACTACTATCCCCACCATTCATCAGCACAGCACTACTATCCCACCATTCATCAGGACAGCACTACTATCCCCACCATTCATCAGGACAGCACTACTATCCCCACAATTCATCAGCACAGCACTACTATCCCCACCATTCATCAGGACAGCACTACTATCCCCACCATTCATCAGCACAGCACTACTATCCCCACCATTCATCAGCACAGCACTACTATCCCCACCATTCATCAGGACAGCAATACTATCCCCACCATTCATCAGCACAGCACTACTATCCCCACCATTCATCAGCACAGCACTACTATCCCCACCATTCATCAGGACAGCACTACTATCCCACCATTCATCAGCACAGCACTACTATCCCCACCATTCATCAGGACAGCACTACTATCCCCACCATTCATCAGGACAGCACTACTATCCCACCATTCATCAGCACAGCACTACTATCCCCACCATTCATCAGCGCAGCACTACTATCCCCACCATTCATCAGGACAGCACTACTATCCCCACCATTCATCAGGACAGCACTACTATCCCCATCATTCATCAGCACAGCAATACTATCCCCACCATTCATCAGCGCAGCACTACTATCCCCACCATTCATCAGCGCAGCACTACTATCCCACCATTCATCAGCACAGCACTACTATCCCCACCATTCATCAGCGCAGCACTACTATCCCCACCATTCATCAGGACAGCACTACTATCCCCACCATTCATCAGCACAGCCCTACTATCCCCACCATTCATCAGGACAGCACTACTATCCCCACCATTCATCAGGACAGCACTACTATCCCCAACCTTCATCAGCACAGCACTACTATCCCCACAATTCATCAGCACAGCACTACTATCCCACCATTCATCAGCACAGCACTACTATCCCCACCATTCATCAGCACAGCACTACTATCCCCACAATTCATCAGCACAGCCCTACTATCCCCACCATTCATCAGCACAGCACTACTATCCCACCATTCATCAGCACAGCACTACTATCCCCACCATTCATCAGGACAGCACTACTATCCCCATCATTCATCAGCACAGCACTACTATCCCCACCATTCATCAGCACAGCACTACTATCCCCACCATTCATCAGCACAGCACTACTATCCCCACCATTCATCAGCACAGCACTACTATCCCCACCATTCATCAGCACAGCACTACTATCCCCACCATTCATCAGCACAGCACTACTGTCCCCACCATTCATCAGCACAGCACTACTATCCCCACCATTCATCAGGACAGCACTACTATCCCCACCATTCATCAGCACAGCACTACTATCCCCACAATTCATCAGCACAGCACTACTATCCCCACCATTCATCAGCACAGCACTACTATCCCCACCATTCATCAGCACAGCACTACTATCCCCACCATTCATCAGCACAGCCCTACTATCCCCACCATTCATCAGCACAGCACTAATATCCCACCATTCATCAGCACAGCACTACTATCCCCACCATTCATCAGGACAGCACTACTATCCCCACCATTCATCAGGACAGCACTACTATCCCCACCATTCATCAGCACAGCACTACTATCCCCACCATTCATCAGCACAGCACTACTCTCCCCACCATGTGATGTTTTCCTCGGTGTGGCAGCTGTTTGGTTGTGTCATTACTGGGGCAGCCCCGGGCCCCCACCCCACAGCTCTCGTCTCGCTGTCCCGGTTCTGGCCGCTTGTACACATCACACTCCGAGCACAATATCTAACTCTCGCTTTATCCCATGGGTTTCCACGTGAATCTTATGCAATTTACAAGACCCCTCCCTCAACCAATCAGCGATCTTTTCCCAGTGACAGACGTCAGCTGCGCCCTATCAGTAGAAGCCTGGGGTGAAGATCTCAAACATGGGCATAAGAGAAACCCTCCGAAGACGTCTATCACCCTGATGACCAATCACTAATCGGAAGGGGAGGGACTAATTTTTAGAAGGCCAATGAGAGGGCGAATTGGGTGGAGCGCTGAGTCTCTATCACGTTGATCTCTATGTATGAAGCGGAGAGTGAGACTAAGTATAGTGACAATCAGAAGTGACCGGGGGCAGGAGCGGGAACTACCAGAAGTGGCTCCACTGGTCCACGGCTGTCACTTTTTGGGGCGGTGAGAAAAAGACCCTGCGTGATAACCGGTAAGAAGCGGAAGCACCGCTGTGTGGCCAGCGCGCACACGTACAGCACAGAACCACACAGCACAGTACAGCACAGTACCACACAGCACAGTACAGCACAGTACAGCACAGTGCCACACTGCATAGCACAGAACCACACAGCACAGTACAGCACAGCACAGTACAGCACAGTACCACACAGCACAGTACAGCGCCACACAGAATACTGTAGTTCCACACAGCACAGTACAGCACAGTACCATACAGCACAGCATAGTGCCACACAGCACAGGACCACACAGTACAGGACCACACAGCACAGGACCATACAGCACAGACAGTGCCACACTGTACCATGCCACACAGCATAGTGCCACACAGCACAGTACCACACAGCACAGCATAGTATCATACAGCACAGCATAGTGCCACACAGCACAGTACCATACAGCACAGTACCACACAGCACAGCATAGTATCATACAGCACAGCATAGTGCCACACAGCACAGGACCACACAGTACAGTACCATACAGCACAGACAGTGCCGCACAGTACAGCGCCACACACAGCTCAGCCTCTTGTGTTACTACCATGTTCTATACATTACTGCTGATCACTATTATTTCTTCTCCCATTACTGATCCCTACTAGTGCCGCTCACTGTTATTTATATTAGTACCAGGTCTATTGCTGTTGTATTTCTACATTGCTACAATAGTTTTATACTTCCATTATTCTTCTATTATATGTTGCTACTAATCACGATCATTATTTCTATTATTATACATGATTTACTTTCTTAATTATTAATTTTACTACCACTTGATGCTCTTATAATTATAGTGAATAATATATTTATTTATACCATTATTTTTACTATTTGCTACTCCTGTTCTCTGTTCTTGTGCATTCTGCTTGTGAGCATTCGGCTCATTCATAATTCTGCTAATTATTACCAAACGTCATCATTTATAATCTACATTGCTTTTTGAGGAGTATTTGATCTGATCCGCCATTAAAAACTGCTTCAAAGACTCTTGCTAAACTCTTCCTATTCATTTCTATGGGAAATCTTTCTCGCTTCATGAGTTTTTTATTTTATTTTTTCCTCTTTTCCTGAAGAGGTTTTGGAAATCCATGTCACTAGATGGAATCCCCTCCAGACTTGGCGCTGTCCAATCAAAAGCTTACAAAAATATCTTCAGGAAAAATGTTCAAAAGCAGTTTGTGAATGGCTGGTTGGGTTGGTCGGTGCCCATTCATATTGAGTGTCTTTGATGCCAACAATAACCTTTCTGTAACAACTGGTGCATTTCTAATTAGTGGAGCTGTAATTCTCTCCTCTAGTCCTGTGCGTGCTGCTGAGGTCCGTGACGAGGAGAATTTGGATAACTACATCTGCTGCGTGTCCTCCATGTTGTTGGTGTATTGGTGCCAGCGCTGCTTTCAGTGACTGCAGAGAAGTGAAGCGGTACTGTACCCCACGTGCCCTTTAATGGGGGTGGCAGCCACCTCCGTCCCTTGTGTGAATGTAGCTTTCGATGATATCACAGGACGAGGGCTTGGTGTAATAGGGTCTTGTGGAAACCTTTGGGAATTGGAATAGGTGTGATGCGGCAGGAACAGCAAACGTTTTGGCAGTCGTGTGACCTGAACTTGCATCCGGATTCCGTTCACCTCTGAACAGACTATTTATGGATTTGATACCAGTCTACATCTACATCATTGAATGTTACAGCGGTGCATTCTTCAACACCCCCGAAACACAGTGTGTGCAAATTGAGATTCTGGTTTGAGTTTTATTCCAACTCGTATTGTATTGCAAGGCTTGTTAAAGAGAACCTGTCAGCAGGATTGTGCACAGCAACCTACACACATTGTCAGGCCGGCGCCGTTATGCTGCTTAAAATGATACCTTGGTGGATGACGTCCGTCTTGTGGTTGTTCTGTAATCTTTATTTTCAGTTTGTAGTCAATGATATGGTCGGGGGGCGGCCTGTGAGGGTCTTCATATATAATCAGTAACAACGCCAACCTGACACTGTCTGTAGGTTACTGTGCACAATCCTGCTGATACATTACCATTAAAGGGTCAACATTGACTTTTAGAATTGCTACTTCCTATAGGTGGCACTAGAGTTCTAGTCCTCTTCCTCCCTGAGGAGACAATTTGTATATTTAATTTCCCAGAGGAGATTGCATGGCTAAGGCCATGTTCACACGTTCAGTATTTGGTCAGTATGCTACTTCTGCATTTTTGGCTTACAAATACTGAAAAGGTGATGTGTTAGGCTATGTGCACACGTAAGAAAAGAGGTGCAGAATTTTCTGCACAAAATCCGCAGCTCCTGGCAGAATCCGCAGCCGCGGTTTTTATGCGGATTTTGTG